>NW_027273866.1:11155000-13555000 GCF_046630095.1 Trachinotus anak | reverse complement strand
GTTTCTTGCTGCTTGGGGAAGGTTTTGTTGTTGGCTGCTGTTGGTGTTAAATGACAATTGAAAACTGAATTGAAGCATGGCGTTCTTTGGCGTTAAGCTCCCAGTGCTGTCAGGAACACGTGACAGTGCAGTGTCTGCTTTGAAATAATGAGAGAAAGAGTCGGTGCTGTGAAAAGAGCTTCCCGGTGGACACCTATTTTCACACCATCTCCCTTCGCCAGGCTCTGTTTTGATAAACAGGTGCTTATAAGCCATGATTTTACATGTTTTGGGTGCTCTCGACTCATGCTCTTTTCATCCGTGTTGTTCTCTTATGCGGCTACTTAATTTTGAGGCATTTACATATGAGCCGAGAATCGTCCGAGTCCCAGGGGAGGCCTTTGAAGCTGCGGCTGCAGAGCAGGAAGGGCTGGGGAGGACCGCGGAGGGCTGGCTGGGTTTGTGGCATCAGAGAGAGGGAAATAAAAGAACCAGCAGCAGGAGTCTGAGCTGAGGCAAAGGTGCAGACCTTATGCCAGTGGAGGCTAAAACCAAATCTCGTCCCAGTTCAAGACAAGACCAAGATCAAAGAGTCTAAATCAACACCAAGACCAAAATCCGCCACTGAAAATAGTCCCCAACAAGTTAAGTTTGTTTGATTAAAAACTGCAGCATCCACCTGTTTTAGAAAATTGAAAAGGAGAAACCGTATATCTGATCAGTTTTTAAAAGGTTTACGTCCTCGGTAGGAACCAGTAGGCTTGTAGCCGAGAGCCACAGGCAGGGTGGGGAAGCCAGAGGGTGTTGAGAGACAGACTTACACATTAGTTAGTTTTGGTCTTTTCATGGGATTTGTTGACTATGAGAAATACTGTATATAGAATATCCAATCTGACACATCCTCAGAGGGACCGGAGCTACTGTAATAGGTGGCAGGAGTGCTGCTGTGACAAGAACTGGGTCTAAAATGGGGCTGGGGTGTGAAGCTGCTCACTCGTCACCTCTGACAGGAAAGCGAAGATGCAGCTTGGGCTGAATTAGGAAAAACATTTGTGAGAAGGAACTGTTCTGGAAATAAAAAAGCTTCCTGTGCACATAGGCTTGATATTATAAAAGACGTGATAAAATAATAATGTCAACTCAAATGATATTACTAGTTTTTCTAGAGCTGTCAACCTCATCTGACACCTGAGCCAAGTCTGTAGAAGACTGAGGTGTGGTTGGAAGCTCTAAAAATCTAGCAAGTGGTTCTTTGACATGAGATTATAGTGTCACACTGTTCCCAAATTCAAATATGAACTTCCATGCTCCTGGTAAAAGTTGTTTATTGAAGATATTGTTAAAGGTCCAATATTTTACATTTTTCATGTGTTTTATTTGAAGTGTTAATATCTATAAGATTCAATAAAAATATAGCAGAGTTCAGGTAAACACTCAGAGAAACCACATCCTGCAAAGTTGGATGATGGGTCCAGGTGGGCGGGGCTGAGAGCAGTGACTGCTATGTTGTGACATCACAAAGTTCCAGAAGTCCTGACGGCTGGTTTTAAGGCTCAGTTTCTGAATACAGGCTGTGTGCATTTCTCTGTGGACTGAGGCTTTGATACTTTCACAGTATTATTATAGAGCCTAGACCTGCTTTATAATCAAAAACACATGGACATCTCATTTTATATTATATGGGACTGTTGTAGGTTTATTTTGTTTGAATGGGTAAGTATATGTACAGTAAATGGCTTTTGTAAGCAGCTCTCTTTTGGACAAGCAGTTTATCTCCACAGTGACTTCACTTCCCAACACAACTGGTCTTGATTAGTTTCCCTGAGTGATTAACCTCTGAATTACTTGTGATCAGGCACATTTAAAGCCTTTGATTTAATAATCTCATTGGAAAGAGTCCACAGATCTATTTGATTACTGCCAATACTGATTATTGAGACTGCGTGAAGTAAATTTTCTTTTATGTGGTGTATTAAATGTCTCATTACAGACCTTCACTGCTTACTCATGTGGTCATGAAGAATGTTTACTTTGTGCTTTTCCAGCAGCATCAGTAACTCAGTGTGTAAAACGCCGTGGTAAGAAGTCAAATTTTGAATTTTATTTCATTTTTTTAGCCAAAATAAAATGATAACACTTTACTTTAAATCCCCCGATATATAAATGGAGTCTGGTGTATAAACACTTAATTAAAGACAATATAGTAAAACAGCTGTAATATAAAATGTCTTCATAGGACAAGTTATATTTGTTGAAAAATACTGTACATTAATAAACATGTAGAATGTCCTTATAACTCATATTAGTGTATTATAAACCATTTATATATTTTTTTTTATTTAGAGCTCATTAAAGCTAAATATGGGAACTTATTAAAGTGTTACATAAAAAATTATTTAAATATTTATTTGAATTCCTTGAGACTTAGCCACTGGCATGCTGTCAAAGCCTTATGGGAGTTGTAGTTTTCGAAAGCTTAGGAAATAACTGTTTTATTCATGTTCTTAAAAAAGAAAGAAAACCCCAGGAACATGTTGGAGCTCTTTAGAAAGACTGAAACTAAGATGGAGCAGAAAGGAGGAGCTGAACAGTGCAAAGCATGAGTACAGAGTCAGGACATTCTTAATTAAAGTACATGAATATTAGACTGTCCAAGTGGAAAGTAAACTTTTTATACCACAGGGTGAAATCATGTCTCAGTGTGGAGCAGAAGAGAGAGGCTCAGGTCTGTTACTGGGCTTAAAAAAAGAAAAAGGGCTGAATGGTTCAGCCGCTGGCTTACAGCTGAAGATGTTTTACGTTCAGGCTGCAAATGAACGTCAGGGTAGACGTGAAGGCTCGGAGGAAACTGCAGAGAGCAACTCGCCTCTTCCTCAGCAGCCTCCCGCTGTATTACATAACATCTTGGCCTACATCATTAGATAACCCTGCTGGCTTTCTTCTACTTTATTTCTCTCTCTGCTCCAAAATGAAGAAATTATTATTTTTAAATGTTGGTATATATATTTGGTAATATCTAGCTTCAGGTTGTACAGTGTTGGCCCCTGCTGCTCTGAATGCTCGGCTTTGTTAATTGTGTTAAAACGGATTGTGCAAAGCGTGCTGACGCCTCGGGGTCCTGGCTGCTGCTCCTGTTGTTAAATTAAAAAAATACTTTTGTTTATTTTGAGCTTCTCTCTCCCTCTCTCTCTCTCAGCTGACTGTGTTTAGGAAGTTTGTGATATAGAACAGGTTATAAAGAGCCAGGCCCTCTGAGGACAAGGGCCAGTTAATGAAGCATCGATAAAGTGCTCAGAGACGATGGACTGCATGTTGCAAAGTTCTGTTGTGTGGTGCATTAAAAATATATTTGTTCTGTACTTGTTGTTGCTTGTATTCAGCCTGTATTCAGTAACTGAGCCTTAAAACAGGCCGTCAGGACTTCTGGAACTTTGTGATGTCACAACAAAGCAGTCAACGCTCTCAGCCACACCCCAAGCCCCGCCCGCCTGGAACCACCATCCAACCTATATTTTTATTGGATCACTCAGAAAACAGTCAGCCAATCAGAAGAGAGGCTCAGAGAGAGGAGATGTAAAACTACACTGAGATGGTTTTTGGTTCTTAAAACTATAAATATATCTTCTTATGGATATCAACACTCTAAAAGTGTAAAATATATACAATAAGTGAACATCATGCAGGAACATTTATCAGCCCAGCTTCAGTATATATGTATGTGTTTATGTTTGAAAGCAATAAAATGTAATCACTAAGATTAATTGCTTTCCTGTAGAGAAACAATTAGCCAATTAATCAGTCAACAGAAAATTAATCTGGAAATTTATTGATAGTTGATTAAAGGGATTTCTTAAAACTTTCTTTCTGACATTTTATGGACTAAATTATAAACTGATTAAATGGTACAAATGACCTGTATATTAAACAGTAATGCAAACAAGGTGCCATCTAACTTTTCTTGTAAGATGGCAACCCACAACTCACAACTGTGAGTTACTTAAATTTTGGAACCTTTTATTTTATGGCTTTTGAGAAGCTGCAGCTTTATAATCTTTTTAACCGATGTTATGATATGAAACAAGAAGAAAATACTGAAAAAGGAAACAATCGTCCACTTCAGTACCTGCAGAGCTTTTGGCTCATCTGTCGTTAAAAATTAACATTGTGCCCACAAGCTTTTTTTAAATTGAACCCTTTTTTAAAAATCTTGTGAAGCCAAGGTTTCCACAGATATCGGATACATCAGGTTAAATTTCAGGGAAATGTCTAAAATGATGCACAACACATCAGGAATTTTCAATCTGATGTAAGACTGCAGCCTTAAAAAAAACAAAAAAAAGAAAAACTTTTATTTTAATATTTTACACAATAGACAAGAAGTGTGATAGAGTTCATTCTTGCACTGTGACAAGCGACAACAGGATATAAGATACACATGATGTTCTCAAAAATGTGTAAAAAAATTCTAACTTGTGCAAACTACTTACACTTGAGGTAAATCTACTTAAGGACAAATTCAAAGTGAACTATTTAAGTTATTTAAGCAAACAAACACTTTCAAACAAAAGTTTCAAACATGAGAAAAACGGCCTCAGGGGTTCATGTTTCTTTTGTGTGTGTTTGTGTGTATTATTGTGGTTGTGTATGCTGAGTACATCCCCTGCAGCCATGTTTGTGCTTTTACGCGGACCTTTCGGCTTTCAGACATGTTGGTGGTTGTATGTGTGCTCACAACATATTTGGCTTTGTCCACAGAGTCTTTGTGCAACTTAAACAACTGTTGTTCGTTGTGTTTTAGGCACCATGTTGCTTTTAACGCTCCAGGCAAACGTGATGAAAAGTGTAGTAGATACGCTACACTGCACTATAATGTGGATGGCTTTGTTTGTAGCTGTAATAATAATAATAATAGTCTGAGCCATGTTTTTAATTTTGTTTAGTTTTTTGACTTTCTGTTGTCTCATAGTGTGTATCCTCGCATCACACAACCCTTGATAGCTGGCGTAGAATTGGTGTAGCATTCGCACCATCTGCTACACAGAGAGGTCAGTGAGATATGGAGTTCTAGAAACATCTAAGAAACAGTAGGTATAGGCAGCTATATCCACACTGGCAAACATGGCTGAGAAGACATTAAACCAGTTTAAAACAGTGCAAAGCAGTCACTGACTATCATCTGATGTGTCTGAAAGAAGGGAAGTGTCTTAAATAAACCGCTGTCGCTGAGCGTTCCACTTTCCTGTGTACGACATGAAAATAAAACCACCAGTACTGCTGATGTGTCCTGCTTCCTCTGCCACTGTTTCCACCAGTTCGAAAATACATTGATGCTACGTAGCCAAGATGGAGACCACTGAGAGTGAGAAGTGTCCATCGTTGACTATGTTGAGTGCACCATCCGTGTACCTAACAGTGCACTGCATGTTGCCGTCCTTGTCAATGTGCATGCATGCTTTAAAAACAGCACATGTGAGTATGGAAGTACATGAATGATGATGGTTTGTGGTTTTAACTGGCTGACTTCCTGATGGGATTATTGAAAAAAATAATGGATGATGGAAACAACTTGACTGTGTTTGTTTTCTGTTTTTGCACAGACATTTTCTGGTTCCCTCTTGAGCTTAGAGCTGCATATCATTAGCAAAATATTGTTTAGAAATAAATTATATTTAACTGTTGTTTCAAGTACTGAATATGTAGTTTTCAGAGATAAATATGAAGCATTTTTCTGAATGGAACTGCTCATTTGTGGGTGAACTGAAAATGAACTGAGCACCCTGTTGCTAGCATTGTCTTCCTTTACTCTCTAATTTATTTCCCCCCCTTGTGTAGCTCTTACACAACCATTTATGTCTCTAACAAACTTCTGAAATAAGTTTTAATTGCTGCTGCCCACAGCAATTAAGACTCTGTTTACAGAGGTTTGCTTTTATTAGATGGTAGTGTATTATTACAAATACAACAAGGTGGTAGGACTCTGCAAATGACTCGATGTTTAGTGTTTTAGGGAAGCGTTTGAGCCTGAACTATAGATGTAATTTGTTTACTGCAAGTGAACTAAACATAATGAAGTTTGTCTTTTTGAAAAACATGAGATATTTTCAACCTTTTCTTATACGCTTACATTGAAGAATTGAAGCCTTGATAAACCCCTCTCCTGAGCAGTGAATGTGCAATAGCTTAGCAGCAGTAACAAAGCATGGCCTGTCTGTCAGGCTTTAGATTTCTCCCCCCACGATGAAGCGATATGCAGGGTGTGGTGGCAGGACCAGTGCTCTGTGTACAGAGAGTTTAGAGACTCTTCAGTCTCATGTAGTGTTACTTCAAAGAGTTAGCATCATATTATTAACTAACTGCCTTATTTAGTTGGGTTCCAGGTTGCTTAGAAAAACCGCTCTGCATGACAAAAATATTCACTGTGTGGGAGCCAGGCCTGGAGGCTAACGCTGAGGCTAACGTTAGCAGCTCTGTCTACTTGTCACTCCAGCACCCAGCCAACTTTATCCAAGATAATGTTTTACGTTTGCCAAACTCATTGGTCAGGCCTTATCCTAAAAGCCTCCTCTCTTGTAGAAGTAAAACACAGTTTTCATCAAACTCACGGATCTAACGTTCTACAGGTGATAAAGTCTGCTAGCAACAGTTTTCATTGCAGTTAGCTATTGGTCGAAATCAAGGACCCATTGTTTTTGATGGTAAATCTCCCTTTACCTGCCCTCATCTCCATCTACTCTCTCTTTCCTCCTCCTTTTCCCCTCATTTTCATTTTCTTCCCCCTCTCCAAACATCTCCCATCTCTCTCTCCCCCTCCCTTTGCCCCCTCCCCCCCTCCTCAGGGCATCAGCAGTCTGTTCAGCTCTCTGAAGGTGGTGCGCCTGCTGCGTCTGGGCCGGGTGGCCAGGAAACTGGACCACTACCTGGAGTACGGTGCTGCTGTTCTGGTCCTGCTGGTGTGTGTGTTTGGACTGGTGGCCCACTGGCTCGCCTGCATCTGGTAAACCGTTTTTTATTATGGTATTTACAGCCACTTAGGGAACTTTTCTTCATTCCCTCACAGTTCAGTGCCATTCAAAGACTCCTGCTGGCTGCTGGGAGTATATTCATTCCCCTAACTGTTTCTAATTGGTTATGTATGCTAAACATTGCTTCTGCCCTCCCCATCAAAGCATCTGTTGCTCTTCTCCTGGCTACAAGCTTTGTTCAGTTTCATCCAAGTCATACAAAATCAAGTGATATGCCCATTTATTCTTACCCTATAGCAAAGAAGAGGAATTTCTTTTTTTTTTTTTTTTTTCTGGACAATTCCTGCTATTCCAAAACACAGAACCCCTTTTCAAATCATTCCTTAATAGCAAATACTCACTTACATTGATTTATGATACATTCTTACTGCTCAGTTTAATGCTCTATCTATCCTTGATTCTACACCTTTAAAGATGCAGTAACTTTGCATAAAGATGAAAGTGAAAGGTGCATAAAGCAAGTTACTTTACAGGCTGAAATAACTGGATATGAGCAGTGACGGAGCAAAGTGAAGCTCTAAATGTTGTTTATTCTCCTCAGTCTGCTCTTACATTAATGATTAGTGGTTTTAATAACTGTATTTAAGGTTTGGTTAAGTGGCCCATCACATACTCAAAAAGCAAATGAAGGGCCCTGAGTTTAGGTTAAGACAATTTTAAGTGTTTTATGGTTGGAACTGTAGGGCAACCTCCTGCTTTCTCGTGTGAACTTCATTTACATACTACTAATTTGTTTTATTAGTTACAATTTGAATCCTGAATATGGTTTTGGTTGGATATTAAAACAGTGAACTTGTGCTTCAGAGCAGTTTTAATTTATCTAACAGAGACAACAGTCTTTTCCTAACTTTGACCAAATGTTGTCAGTTCATAAACACGACCATAAAACAGCTTAATCTTCTTCTCGCTGCTATGAACAGGTTTTATTTCACAAGAATGAATGTTGTAGGAAAATAAATGTTTTGCAGATAAATTCACTTTCAACAATTTGTCAAAACAAGTTGTTCCATTAAAAATTTAAGTTAATTAAAAATTAAATAAAAAAAAAACAAAAAACATCTGGTTGACACATTGCTCAGATTTAAAAAGTAAAAAGATCAAAAAGACACATAAAGCAAACTGTTCCCCAGCAACCAGGGGCAACGGTGGAAATGCTTCATCGCAGCTGGAATTAAACGGGGTGAGAAGCAGTGATTCCTCCATAGACCTGAGGGGTTCTCAGGTTGATGTTAATGCTTGTTTCACCTCTTATCCAGACGTCAGCCAGATGTATCACCTTGGTAGAAGCTGTGCAGTCACACTGAACAGACTGACATTCTGCCCCTGTCCTCATTAGGTACAGCATCGGGGACTACGAGGTCATCGACGAAGCCACCAACACCATCAAAATGGACAGCTGGCTCTACCAGCTGGCCATCAGCATCGGATCGCCATACCGCTACAACGCCAGCGGTTCGGGCCAGTGGGAGGGCGGCCCCGGCAAGGACTCTCTGTACATCACCTCTCTGTATTTCACCATGACCAGCCTGACTACCATCGGCTTCGGCAACATTGCCCCCACCACAGATGGAGAGAAGATCTTCTCTGTGGCCATGATGATGGTGGGATGTAAGTATGAGGCGAACAGCTGTGCAGTGGTGGCGGCGTTCTGCTGGTTTTCTGTATATGTTGCTGTCTTTTTGGAGAGTGAAATGGCACAATAGACCATTTCCATTCATGAGGTGTCAATCCAGTGTTTCAGTGTGTTCTATACAGTTTTTATGACATATTGCCATTTAAAGCAAAGTGATGTGCTGTGTGGATGTTACAGTACTTGCTGGTTGTTTCCATATTCGTTTTGTAACTGAAGGAAGCCAATATCAGTGTAAGCGTACGCTCTAATTTGGATATTTTTATCTTGCTGTCAAACAGCCCTTTTTCTCAACCCTTGCAGGACTGTTTTCCTATGCACAAGTGAGTTTATGCTTAGTTCTTTTTGACTCAAACAGCTGGTCTACGGTGTAATACCGCGTGCGCCAAAGGAGAACAAGATATAGAACATTTCTCACTGGATGCAACTGTGTTTCAGGATCAGAACCTGTGCTTTCGAGTCGCTCTCTGGCCGAGCTGCTGCTGACTCCTCACACATGAATGATGTGACAATAACAATCTTATGTTGGTCTTTGAGACCTTTCATTGCTCACTGGGTAAAATGCTTGCGTGTTTTGAGGCTTGATAAAATGGCCATATTGTGTCGTAGCACTTCCTTTTGGAATTATTGTGAATGGGAAAAGGTCTTCATGGAGAGGGTGAACAATGACCTGTAATTCCAGGCCACTGTGCCAACATTACCAAATGGCTCTAAGCCATCCCTGCAGGCTTAACATTTGGGACTCTGAATTTGAACTTTCCATCGGTGTCACCATCAGGTCAAAATGTCAATGTTATCTTTAATCTAGATGTCAGTGTTCCTCTCAGAACGAACATTTTCAGCCTCACTGCAGGTCAGCCTCTCCAAATGATGCTGTCCGTGTCCACATAGCGACTGGGGTCTTTGTTTGGCCAATTTTGCTTCAAACCAATTGCATGTGTAGAACATGTCCACATACACAGCACATTGTAGTACAGACATTAATGCATGTGGCACACCAGTTGTCTGCATTCATGTTGGAGTATATCAGAGCTGTAGAATATCAACTCAGTGTGTTGTTTTGTTCATGGTGTAGAGTTAAATGAGGCCACCAGGGGCAGCTTGAAGACTCACTGCCAACTGTTATTTTCCTAATTATTTTAAACCATTCTCCGTCTCATCTTATCCTGCTAATCATCACCACTGTGTGAAATGTTGACTACTGCACAAAGACCCCATTAATCTATTAGACCCCCAAACATCCAGCAGGTACCCCAACAGTAAACTTTACTCTGCGACGCCACAAGCCCGTTTCTTAATTGTACTTTTGTTTCCAGTGGAGTTAAGATAATGAGGAATGTTAACAGGAACATTTGCCTTTTTTTTTTTTTTACCCTGTCAGAGGCTGCACTCAGATCTGCTCAGCAGGAAACGTCATGCTGATGATGAAAGCAGCAGATAACTGAAGAGAATAAGAGAAAGCAGCATGTAACACATGATTTGTGGCAAACTTCTGCTCACTGTGGTTCATCTGAGGAATCGTGAACAAATTAAGGGGGCAATGAGTTATTAATCTTTAACAGTGAGTGGGAAAATGCATCCTGTGTGTGAGAGAGTCTGTGGATTTTTACCCATCCTACAACAAAGGTCTTTGTCTTGTGTGCAAAACGAACAAAAACCCTCTAAACATTTCTGCTTGTTCAGAGGTGGAGTTGCTCACGATCATGATGTCTTTCAGCTGCTGCAGAGCCTCATGATAATCTTTATAATCTCAAAACTTTCTTCTTCCATTGATCATTTATAAACTCCTTTATAAACACCTCTCTGCCACTAGTCCTAACTTTGTATCCAGAACCCACATATTAAATCAGACAGATACAGCAAATGTTGTTTACGGCAGCAAATAACCATTATTATCATTATAAATTAACGTGCAAGTTGTTTATTAGATTAATCAATTAAAAGATTATCATTCAAAGACAGGAAAATGTACCAAAGCCTGTGGCAACGTCTTCAAATGTTTTTTGAGTGTCAGTTCAAACCAAAAAAACATCCAATTTGTGATGATATGAACAGAGAAAAAAGAGAAACTGCCAGATTTGGCATTTTGTTTGATAAATGATTTAAATCAACTTTCATCAATCGTCAAGCTGGTTGGTGATTCATGTCCATTGACTAATTATTAATTGATCAAGTAATCATTTCAGCTGTTGCTATAGCTGGCTCACTGTAAATGTTTTATGGAATACAATAAGTTTTCTATTGAAGGTAATTAATTGTGCAGCCCACTGGCAGCTGAGGTATCTGTTCTCTGTGGGTGATTTACAGCAGAGCCTTGAAAATGACGTCAGATTTCGTAGCTGCAGGTGAACTGGGTTAGTGCAGTGCACGTAGCAGCAGTTAACAGCTGGTTAGTGACGCGTGTGTGTTCAGACTTTGTATGTGAGCACATTCAGGTCTATTGGTCTCTGATGTTATTGTAATGAAGTGAATGTGTCTCTAGTTTTAAAGGCACACGGTATCAGGATGTTAAGCAGCTGATAAATGTCCATATTTATGGTTTAAACAATATCTTGTGTGTGAACAGACAGTAGGTTGTGAAACCCTTTCTCTTTGGTGCTCCTGTCTCTGCGCTAGCCTGATGGAGCTTGTGTAACAATGTCTACATCCTGAAGGAAAAGTGACTTTGAGTGCATCAATTATTAACCCATATGCACAGTCTGCAGAACTGAGAGCACAGATTCTTACATGGAATACTTTTTTTAATAAGAAGTCGTAGCCTTGAGCCTTTGACGGAGGATAAACACTTGTTGGTATTAAGGTTAAATGGCTGCACGCAGCCAGCACTGACCTTTTTATTAGATGTTTACTGAAGTGCTTTTGTAATGTTGATGATTATCTCAAAAAAAAGATGTGTTTTTAAGTGCAGTTCTTTGGTTGAATCTGTGTCTGTATGTAGATTAAATAGAACTGTTTAGCATGTCAGACGTACCTGAACCTGGAACCTTGTATCAGTCCTTGCACCTCGCCTTGTTTGACTTGGGGTCACATTGTTTGTCCGTGGTGTTTTTTCCTAGAAGCTTCCTGCCTTCTGGCCAAAAGTGCTTTACATTATTCAACAGATTTTTTGTGCTTGAACAGTCACTGGGAGCGCTCGCTTTATCTCATCATGTAAATAAGTTGTTTACATGTAAGTCTGCTGATATGGAACCACCTCAATAAACCAGGGAGGTTTCCTCAACGGCTCTGTTAGAGCAGGGGAATAGGAGAAGTGCTTCTGTTTCTGATGGCCAGTTGCTTTTAGAACTGTGCAGGAAATCTGTCAGTGTCTCATGGGTAATGAATTCTGTTTCATGTTGGAAACAAACAATTACAGAGGAATAACATTTATGTTGGACAATTACACACCTCATGGTTTCTGTCCACTGCTAGAGATACAAAACTGACCAGGCCTGAACTGCAGTTTATTTGCCATAACCTCTGTCTTTCACTGTCCTTAACTATACTAGTTGCTGTGTGCAGATACTGTTTTGTCTGGTTTTGCACAATAGGGTCGATAGGGTTGAGCCCAGAGCACTTTGGCAGAAGCAAGCTGTGGCTTAAGTCACCAACCTGGTAGCAGGTAGCAGGCTATTGTTTTCTGTCAGGTAGCCCGGACTGGCTGCTGACATGCTGATGTAGTAAAGTCTTCCTGCAAAGGCTGCGGTGTGATTTTAAGGTGGTGTGGTACTCTGTCTGGGTACCCACAATGAGCTATCACAGGTCATCATTTCACTGGTTGTGCGCTGAAACCTCATCAGCAATCAGGGTCAGAGTTTTGTTGTATGTCCTGAAATCTCACATCACAAATGTTGCTCAAGGCTTTACAATCTGTACAACACACAACACAATCTATCCTTTATTCATTTGGATAAAGACAAACTCCACAAAGAAACCTTCTCATGCAGAAGATTTACAGCATGGAGATACAGAACGATATAACCGGGCAAATTAAGTTGATGTTGACTGAATTTGTTTGCAGAGGCGTGATGTAGAATCTTATCACCCTGCAGTGCCCAAGGAGGCGCTGCTGCAAGCTTTGTCCATATGAAAACTTCAACTCGCACTAGTGCAAAGCAGTTCTGCTGCTGATCATGTGTAAAGAGCCAGGGTGTGTAACACAGCCCCCCAAACCGTCTCCTGAGCCCTCATGCTCAGTTTGTGGTGACACTTGATTTAGAGTACAAGTGAAACAGGTAGTCAGTTTTTGCTGACTGTTTAAAACTCAGACATATTCTCATGTGAAGAGGAGACCGAGACATTAGATCATTTCGTTGACTTAAGATCTTAAAAGATGTAGCATCTCTACATTTGAGGCTGGTAAAACAGTTCTGGAGTGACCTCTTTTGTCTTGATAATATACACGATGACCATGTGCTATAATATTTTCATGAATGCTTCACTTGGAATAACACAACACAACCCAGTTATGTCTCTTAAATTATGTTTCTCTTTCTTTTTCTCTTTGGTAGCATGAACTTAAGTTGATGACGCTCTCTGATGGTCTGATTGGAGGGCGGAACGACCCCCCGCCCAGATTAGGCTTTGTTCAGCAGGAATCAGAGGAGTCCTCATCACGGCCGTGGCTCACATGAGCACAGAAAATCGAGGCTTAGTGCAAAAAGTGGTTTGTGTGTATGTGGAATCATTGGTTACTCCAGATAGAAGCCATTGCTCTTTGGTAATGGTTGATGTTTTAGGTCACTGGAACATCTTCTGCCATCAAACCCTGCAGCTGCTGGAAATCTGCAATATTGTCAGAGTTTGGCTGGTTTTCTAAAGGCAGGAGAAATTAAACCACACAACTTGTGACTCCAGAAACTGAAGGCGAGTCACTAGTGGGTATTTTTAAGTGTGTTTTCATATCTGTTTGGCAGGATACACCAATGTTCCTCATGGTTTGCAAACCTCCAAGCCAATTTTGAGTGTGCTGGGACTCCAGATGATCCTGCCTGTGGAGAGTGTTTGGATTTGGCTGTTTCAAAAGCACCGTGAAGCCTTTTTTTAAATCAGTCATGTGGTGACAGCAGGCGTTTTAAAATGGTCGGATCTCAGTTTGGAACAACAGCGATTTCATGTTTTTGTCTCAGCCCGATCTGTTCCTGCCCCGGAGTTTAGTACCGGGGCCAAGGCAAAGCCTCCGCGGGCTGTACTGCATATTGTTTGTTCCTTGGAGTCTGGAGCCTCAGCTTGGTCGTAAACAATACACAGACATGATATGGTCTTCAGTGTCTGTTCTGTCTGGCTGTGACTGATAGTCTTCTTGGCGTGGCAGACCATCACACAGTCTGTGTGGGCAGTTTCCTGATCTCAGCAAGAGAGAACTGATAGTGAGACACACAGACAGGGGGTCCATTCATTCTGTTTTCCAGATTTCTCTGACAGAATGACAGCACATTACAATATAAATCAGTTTTGCAACATCATGGAGCTGCTGCAGAGAGAAAAAATGGTACCCCTTTCTATTAATGCACTATTTAAGTTGTATAAGTTTAAATATTACTACTGTGTTAAACATTTGTGTCACAACAAACATCACATTAAAGGTCCCATATAGTATAAAGGTAGATGTCCATGTGTTTTTTGATTATAAAGCAGGTCTAGGTTCTACATTAATACTGTGAAAGTATCAAAGCCTCAGTCCACAGAGAAATGCACACAGCCTGTATTCAGAACTTCTTTAAAATGAGCCGTCAGGACTTCTGTAACTTTGTGATGTCACAACAAAGCAGTCACCACCCTCAGCCAAGCCCAAGCCAAACCCACCTGGACTCATCATCCAACCTTGCAGGATGTGGTTTCCTGCAAGGTTGGAGTGTTTACCTGAAATCTGTGATAATTTTGTTAAATCATTCAGAAAACAGTCAGCCAATCAGACGAGAGGATCAGAGCCAACAGCAAGAGACTGTTCTCACAACCTAGTTCCCCAAAACATGTTTTCATCAATAATCAATAAAAGGTAGAAACAGCTTACAAATCCCATTGAGACCTTTTTTAGAAAGCTCTGAACGTCTTGTTATAATGGGAACATTTCATTGACATAACGAGATACCACTATTGTACTTTGAGTTCACTTCTTGACCTGATCTCCTGACACTTGTTTGATAGATGTACTCAGTTCTTACACCAAGGTGTCCTACTACATTGAAGCTTCAGTGATGTCCCTCACTTGTAAGTCGCTTTAGATGAAGCTAAATGAGTAAAGCTACAGATTTTATCAATGATTTTCAGGTTCTTACAAACTGAGACGACAGGTAGACAAACAAACAAGGGCAAAATAATCTGCCCAGCACCGGTTGATGGTAGTCAGGGTTTGTGTTGCCTTTTATAACAAAGACAGTGGCAAACTGAGACCTTAACCTTCAGTGAGGAAGGATAGAGGCGATTGTTCAGCCTGTCATTACAAGAACGGTGCCAGGATGTGTCAGACTCAGCAGATTACAGAGGAGATTGATCAGGAAGACAATACATTTGCTTTGCATTAATTAGTCAAAGCAGCACACTGCACGTAAGAAGAAATTCAGACAACCCAACCAACCTGCCCGATCACTTCTCAAAAGATTTAATCATGCTCCAAGATGTCAAACAGTTTCCTAAAGTTGCATGGAAACATACCAGAACAACAGAGACAGACAATCAGAAAACGGTAGTTTGTCAATAAACAAGAGATGGAGGAAAGTGAAACAGGAGAGAGGGAACAGTGAAAACCAAAGACAAATTAAATAATTTAAACTCCTCTCTAACCCCCGTCTCTTCCTTTAATTCAAAGTTAATCCCACTTGACAAATGCTCTCTGTTGGCGACAGGAGGCTGAGACACAGATGTCTTGTCTTGAGGGAAAATGGCAGACAGGCCCTGATTGGCCCTGTGGTTGATTGTGGTGAAGCGGAGACATGCCAAGTTGAAGGTAGTGTAAATGGAGCTGGATGAGTTGATCAGTCGACGCTTTTGATCTGTGGAGGTTTTAGAACTGACAAGATACAAGATTCAGGTTGTTGTCGTGTGTCTTGTACGAATGCCGACTGACAGATGAGCCACTGCATCCGTTTTTTTGTTGTTGTTTCCATCCTGTTTATGTTGCTGTAGCAACGCTCACAGCAGCAAAAAGTTGTGTCAACTGAAAGTCATACAGCCGTGTGTTTCTAGATACAGTGGGTTTTTTTTGCTTTTCATATAATACAGTTATAGCACAGATGATCACAACCTTTTGGCTGACAAACCTTTAAAATGAAAAATCTACGTGTCACCACTTTCAGCACAAACTTAGCAGAGACTGTCCTGTAAAAAAACGAGCCCACAGGTCGTCTATCAGCAGGTCATTATGACCCATAGTTAGGTTTTGTTTCTAGGTGACATCTAGTGGCCGTAGTAATGATGACAGGAGCAAAGGGAAAAGTATGGTGATGCAGTTTATAGAGCGACAAAGTCCACGTCAGGAGGAGGTTGGGGTGGAGAGAGGTTCGATTCCCATGTGACAGTAGCAGTTTATGTTCTTTCTATTATTCCTGACTGTTTATTGTTATTATTGTAACCATGACGAGGATTGTCTAATGTTCAGGGAGTACTTATTGTAACTCAAATAATCTTTTCCTAAACCGACCCAAGCCATGACCGTTATTACCCTAAAGCCTCCCGCCGTAGGGGCGCTACTTTCAGGAGACACTCTATTGGTTGTATCAGGTTTGGGGAAAAAAAAAACAAAAAAAAAAACGACCTGTATGAACTTGTTGACTTTGTGTGGACATGAGTCATGAGCTGTTGAACTAAAGAGTTCATTTTCTTTCTCAGACAGTTTAATTTGAGGTATTTTTACAAGCCTGAAGAGGCAAAAAAAGTATTCAGCATTTCACAAGAAAAAAAGAAAACATTACTTAAAGAGCACACTGAGAACAAAAACTTGACGGTGAAAATGCAGAATGTGATCAGATAAATCAATATCCAATATCCAGTCCAACATGCCATATCTGACATGGCTGTCAGCCAGGTCCAACAGGTCCAAACAGTTGGTACAGTCGGTCTCCTTAATTCCCCAAATTCCTTTCAGCTCATTGTTGAGAATCTCAAACACAAACCGTGTAAACTTTCGAAGCAAGGATCCAGGCTGCTGATAAGTCACCATAACAATATCAGTGAATATCTGACTCCTGCTTTGACTAGCAAAGATAAAAACTACTGGAGATCTAATTTTATACATCTAAGAAAATTGATTAATACCCAGTCATGGAGCACTATCTACCTGTGAGCTGTAAAACTAGCTGCCATCTGTTGCCAGTGCCAAAGAAAGTATGCAGGTCGTACCTCAGCCCCGGTGAGTCTGAATCACCTCCCTCTGTGCTGCTTCACTTGCGCTGGGCGCTGGTAGCCTGACCTGTTGTAGTCTTTGTGTGCTGCCGACCTGCACTGACAGCTCTCAGCTCTGCTTTTTGTTTTAGCTCATGGAAGTCAACACCTACATACACAGAAACTGAAACTAAACTACTTCAGAGAAGAGGGCAAATATCCACTGTCCATGTTTTGTCCACTGCTCTGCTGCACGCCAACTTATTTTCCTCTCTCTGCCTCTGCCTGTAACAGACCTGCTGTCGATGCTTATCACTCCCTCAGTTAGAGAATAACAATACCTACATATACACCTGCATGAGACATGCTGTGATGCTGTAGTGCAACAGTACAAAAGCTCAGGAGCTGCTTCCCATCCGACAGTATGTCCCTCTGTCTGCCTGAAAGTCAGTCAGTCTGTCTGTTTGTCCGTCGTCATGTCCGATCTTCGCCCCACACTGAGCCAGAGGACTGTATCTGCACTGACATCTGAGTGACTCTTACTCTTATTATTGCGACTGAGGCCGATCTGTGTGGCTCCTCCTCTGTCCCGTCCTCTGCTGCGTCTCACCCAGCTGTCCTCCCACGTGTCTTACACCCTGTTTGCCACAAAGACAGTCCAGGATTAATGGGCTACTTAACTTTATCTGTGGCCATCAGCAGAGAGCTAAACAGCGTTTACTGAACCAGGGCAAACCGACCTGTGATCACACTGGACTCACAAGAATACATGTGGGAGGGAACAGAATCCAGAAGCCTCCATGTGCACCATCACAAACATACTCACAAACACACAGCCCTGCACACAGATATACTGTAGCAAATGTATAGGACCATGAAACTTTGATCAGCACCATTAAATAGCAATTAGCATAATAGGCCATTATCATTTCCATGCCATTTCATTGGCTGTAATTACATAATAGCATTAGCAAGTCGTGTCATGCCATCTCGTGGCCCATCCCACCCTTAATACGCATGAACTCACCCGACGTGATTATAAAAAACCTTTTACACATTATCAGTAATATTCAGTCAACAGTTCAGTTTTCCTTCGCACAGAAGAAGGAACAGGCTCCATCTGAGCTGATGACACATTCGAATGGTAACTCAATATATATACATAATAAACACATTGATAAATAACACTGTGATAAGAGGGGTCTCTTCCTTAGCTCTCGACTCCTAAACCGACACAAATTAGACCACGGACCCCTATCTGATGGATGTTTTATAACAGAATGTGTCTGAGACCCATGACCACACATTCTGTCATGGTATGAATTATAGATGAAAATAAATTATTCCCCTTTTTCTTGGAACCCCCTGAATGACCCCTGGGGATCATCAGACCCCACTTTGAGAACCACTCCTCTAAATAGTCTGCTGAATTAATTTTCTTTGAAAAAATACATATGATAGAAAACATGAATAATTGTCAGCATCTGTCAAATCATTCAACTGTTTTTATTATGACTGAAATAAACCAAAATATCACATTTACCAAAGGGAAGGACAATTATTACATCCCCAAACGATCCAGGGGAGTGTTGAAATAACAAAATGAATAAACCGGGGAGGAAGGAAACCAGAAAACCAAAGTAAATCGCAAATAAGGTAGTTTATTATAAAGTAAATAAGGTAAAACAAGATCCTTTAACAGAAACGGAAAACAAGCTCCAGGAAACGAGTGAAACACTCCGGCACGTAACAACAATAAAACCGAAGTCACAGTGTGATCGCACACACACCAAAAGTCTGACTTTCTCCTTCCAAAGCAGTGTCGACGTGAAGTCTACTTATACCAACTCTTGTGAATACAAAGAGACCTTTTTCTTGTTTGCAGAGTTTTAAAAGTCCTGATTTTCCGTGAAGTAACAACACTGACAGGGTAGTTGTAGAGAGAGGAATATAAAGGGTCTATAAAACATTTATAGAGCAGCAGAAGTGATTTAATGTGAAGGGACACTATTCTATTTCATATTTCTGTGATGCTGTAAAGTCAGCAACACTGATGCCAAAGGCACATGGAAGCACTTGTTCAGCCCTTATGTTCCAGCTCATGCAGGACTATCGAAGCACACAACTGTACTGTACTGTAACATGCAATCATGCTGCAGGTAGTCGTGATAGATGACTGAATCTATTCTGCATTAATGCTGCTTGAGCTGCTAAATGTTCTGTACCGAGTGCATGGTTTTTAGCACAGCACCTCACAGAGCCTTTGGTAATTTTTTTTCTGGTAGTGGGAATAGAAACCCTGATCTTTACAAAAAAAAAGCAGGTCAGAACTTTTTACCTTCACCTTTTTTACCTTTAAAGACTTTTTCTGTGAATAAGGATGATGTTTTATTTAATTTCTATGAACCGGTAATCACTGGACTATCACCACTGGGACAGGACTGTTACATTGGTGGCTGCACACACATGCCTGCTGCTCACCCTCACTGTCTTTCTAATAACTAGACAGAAAGAGGACAGGTCCCATCTTCACCCGTGGTGCTGTCAGGAACAGCAATCACTGTAGATAGCCAGAGATGACACATGCTGTGATCATCTTATGTGTTGTCAGTGATGCAGACCATCACTGGACTATGGTCATGAAGCTGACATTAGATCATGGATGCTAACCTGGTGTGTTTGGGCTTGCCCTTAAAGAGAGATGGTGAGAAAAATCTAGAAGGTCTTAGAGAAACTGCTGCTTCCTGAGGCTGAAAGGATTCAGCTTCTGATGCCTCCCTGTGGAAGTATTCATGACATATCCAACTGGATATGTAATGATATCAACTTCAGGGTTGACCCAAACAAACATATACCCTATATGGCATCTGGGGGACAACTTTGGATCCCTATATAGATAAATAGATAAACCAGTGGTTGCTGGACCCTCACTACTTCTGTCTACAACACTGAGTTCTGCAAAGGTGAATGCCTTTCACATCAGACGCAAGTTTAAAGGATGATGTGGTGTTCAATTCAAGACCAAAAAAAACAAAACAGTGTGAATGTGTTTCCAGATGTGGAGATAGTGTAGGATCAGCAGGCATTTGCATCGTTCTGCAGGATCTCTGTGATAAACCAACAGCAAGCTGATCGATGTGGAGGGTGTGAAGTGATCTGTAAACAGCTGAATCCACTACGAATAGTGTCTGAGGCCAGGACGAGTTTTTGTGATCCCCATGAAATACTTATATTCATACATAAAACGAAATATGCCAAGCACTTGAGCAGGAACATTTTAGCTCTTACAGGTTTCTATAACAACATCCAGTTCAGCCTTAATTCAATGGCATTAATTGGCAGCAAAAAGCCATATTGACACAATAAAAAAATAGTACACACAATACAGGAGCTACAAAACATTTACATAATACAGTCATGGCCTGTAAACTAATACACTTTCTGCTGTTTGAAAATACTCAACTCACTGCTCACCTTAGAGCTTTTTTTCCAGGGCTTTCAGTTGCATCTGGCAAAGTCTGAGAGGCAGCTGAAAGCTGAGTGGACAGACTGAACGATCAAGCTCAAATATAAGGTTGTCACTGAATAAAAACTGAATGAACTCCGATTTCGATCTTGACAGCCATGCTGTTCTGAATGAATGTCCTGAGGTGGAGGAGGTTTTTAACCTTCTTCCTCGTCATCAGAAATTCAAAGAAAGTCAAAGCATTCAACGGTGACATGTCAAAGTTCCTTAGAAAACGTCGGTTTAGTGGTTTGATTGCGGAGGAGATGGTTCCTTTCCAAGCAGCCTGTAACAGCGTAGACAGTAATCACAGTCTGAAAGGATTGCATAAACCTTGTGTAAGACCTTTCTATTAAACCCAAACTCCTCTGTCTGATTTCTGTAATCTCCCTCCTCCCACTAACACTGCCATTTACCGCATTCTTCTCCATGACACTAACATTGGCAAACTGAAAAGGTCACAGAAAAGCACAGCTCTGCCTGGAAGTGTGAATAAAAAATACTTCCAGAGTGTAACCCAGCCTGTTCACCTTGGTACTGGTAGCTGGTCACAGTCTAATTGGCTGAGAGATGATTTCCTTCTCTGAACTCTCTCACCATGCCTGTCTGAGGTGAAGAAGAAGTCATCACAGATAGCAGTAGAGAGAAAGCAAATCATCAGCCCCTGCCGCTAGTTTCCCACTGGAAGAGTTTTTCGTGATACAGAACAGGAAGGTGTGAAAGTAATTTAATAGGACACCTGGATCACAGAGGTGAACCAGGTTAAGACCACAAAGCCATGAGAAGGAGCCGCTGCTCTGATCCTGAGCTGCAGGTAAAGCTCTGCACAGCCTTCAAGTGCAGCACAGGGGACTAACAAGACATTTAGTCCTTTGTTGGGTCCTGGCTTTAATTTACAATGAAGACACTTCCTCTTTCTCCCAATGCAAATCATGATTTTGCAAAGTAAATGGGCTGCAATCTCCCCAAAAGTCATTTTTATCCATCTAATGAATATTGAAACTTGACACTGTGACCAAGGACACCCTCATTAGGCCGGCTTAATCAGAACAACCATTTTGCAACACTAATGAAGAAGATAATTTCAAGAGATTGTAGCCTGACACAAGTGGAGTCACGCAACAAGAAGTAATTGAAATGCAGTTGAAGTGATAATCTCACCCTGATGGCAAAGATCTTTATGTTGCTTATTTTAAGGGAAACACAATTTTGAGGCTCGGAACCAGATGAGCATTTCTTTACGGAGCGAGAAGGAAAGTGAGGTCGCACGAGAAGGGGGATGGGATAGGACGGGATGGGATGGGAGTATCAGGCAAACAGCGCTCACTTGACAGGCTCCAGCTCGCAGGGAATTAGGGGAATTACCTGGGCTCAAAAGGGTTTGGCGGCGCCAGTGATGTGCGCAGCCGGGCGGAAGGATGCGGCCGATTTGGCCCGGGGAGCCCGGCTTGATGGCCGTGTATCCTAAGCGGAAGAGACTTACCAGACTCAGCAGGAGAGAAGAAATGGGAGGGGGGTCGAGAGATGAAAGGAATGGAAGAAGGGAGCGGGGAAGAGAAGCACAGAGGAAAGACGCCCTCGCCCTTGGCCAAGTATTTATCCGCCTTAAAACCCCGCCTGATGCAAAAAGTGCCCCAGCAAGGTCTCTTCTGGAGCCTGTAGCTACTTCCATGCAATCCCAATACTAGTTTGGGTATCACTGAGTGGATTGGTAGTCCTCCTGACCTGCTACCCCACCTATGCATCCCAGTCCACTTACACAACTCTCTGCAGAGGCCCGCGGGGAGGTAAGGGAGGAGAGGGGAGGAGTGGAAAATTGAGGCTGATGAAAATGGTGCTACAAGACAGGAGAGGAAGGGGGTGAGATGATGGAGGAGGAAAAAGAGTAGTGGGCTAGAATTAAAAAGGAAGGACAATAGAAATGGGGGTATGGGAGGATGAAAAAGGAAAGAGGAGGAGAAGAAAAAGGGGCGGGGGGGGGGTTGGGGAGAAAAGGAAGCAGCTCGGAGTGTCGTCCTCCCCTCTGGCTTCTCAGCTGAGATGCCCTGATTAGTTTGGAAAGCAAGCACTAGAGAGAGAGAAACACATACACTCTGAAACAATTGGACGGCGAAGAAGAGAGAGAGGAAAAAAGGGAGAGAGAGCTTTATACTGTATTTGCTGATCCTGGGGGAGGCTGTGCTGTGTGTGGCCTCTCTGTCTGACAGCAGCAACAGCAAGACGATTAGTCCACTAATCCATAAAGAGCTGTCTTGCTCTTTCTCCTTTTGTCACTTTTTCCTCTCTAGCCCATTTTCTCTCTCTCTCCCTCTCTCTCATTATCTTACCCCTCTCTCTCTCTCCTCTCTCTCACCTTCTCCGATTGCTCTTATTTTTCCTCCCAACCATTTTTCTGAGGTATTCCCTCATTATATCTGCCCAGCCCCTCTCTCTCTCTCTCTCTCTCTCTCTCTTTTTCCTCTGATACATCAGGGTCAGGATTAATCTGTGAGCATCAAGTGGCCCAATTCTGCAGACAGTCAGGCCCAGAAAAAAAGATCCATTACTTCATCGTCCCCTTGGAGGAGGTCAAGTTATCTGTTCTGCTTGTGCTTCGTTAGTTTAATAAACTGCCAATCGGATCTCAGTAGAAAATGTAGTGGAGAGTTCAGTCATGGGCTGAGATATGGTGAAGACAGAGCATTTATAAACTTTACATTTCCGCTCATAACTCATAAATCGTGAGGCACAGAAGCAAAGTTATGTATTTCCTGAATTACTAATAGTTTCTATCCATACAGCGCAAACTGAAATATCTCAACAACTATTTGACATTTGCCATGAAATTTGTTGTTTTGATTGAAATTTCTCAAGAACTGTTGGATGGATCCCCACCCCAGCCTCCTCCTGGCGTGAACTTTATTGCTCTATAAACTGCATCACTTCACTTTTCTCTTTGCTCCTGTCATAATCACTATGGCCACTAGATGTAGCCTAGCAACAAAACCTAACTATGGGTCATAATAACCTGCTGCGCAGGCACCTGTGGGCTCGCTTTCTTTACAGGAGGACAGTCTCATGTATGATGATTTAGTCACAGTTACTGTTTAATCAGGTCAGTCTCATCTCGTCAACCTCGTCATGGATAAAACAGTTGCTGACAGGTGAGTGGGAGCAGTTTCCCATCCACTTAAATGGGAACCTTGGACCCCACTGTGGCCGGCACAGTTGAAATGAACAGTATGACACAGCAAGTTTTAAATGGTCACAGCTCAGTGGTCAGTTCATCCAGGTGCAAAGTTCTGAAATTTCCAGGATTAAAGCATATACCAAAAATCTTTATGATTGTGTTCGTGTTTTCATGAACACACAGGTTATGAACTTAAAGTTAAAGCTGCTGTGACTGGAACCACTAGAGCTATGGCTGCGTTTACACAGGTCACTGCTTCTTTCTTCGGAGCAGCTCTGTCTGTGTCTTCCAGCACCTGTATGTCACACATTATACAGAATTGTTAAGACACGTGGTGGAAAACACACTGATGAATGTCCTTCCTTCAGAAGTTGAGTTGTTGGCTCTTCTCTCCAGCTCTGGGTTTTATTGTGGGACATCTGGTCTGCATGAACTGAGTCTCTTTTTTGCAAAATTCAAAAACTTTTTGTAAAAACTCTCAAAAGTTTTCCAAGCACGTTTGCTGCTTTTTCAGCAGTACCCTGCTTTACATTCATACGATTCCTCACATTTCCTCCTGGGAGTTGCCCACTACAACTACAACTCCTCTGTTGAAGTTGATGTTGATTGACAACTCAGCGCTCGCTTCAGAGGTTGAGGTGATTACTCTGTTTACTTAATCTACCCACATTTTCCCAGCTGGTCCAGGGATTAGATGCACTGATTTTTTTATCCATTCTAACTCTTTTAACTTTGTCTCTCTCCTTTGAGCCTCTGTTGGTACCTCGATTCACTGGTTATGAATCTTCTGACTGTATATGCCTCAATTGTTCTGTCCTCTGGAGGTTGCATTACCATTCACAGTCTCGTACTCTTATTCTCTTTCATCACAATGCCGTCCTCTCGTCAGCAGCTTTAGAAAGTCACGGCGTTACTCGTAACAGAATGCTAAACGTGGTGGAGGGAGCGCACTGGGCACCTTGGCACACTGAATAATAAATGTAAAAGGAGGAGGATAGTTTTCTTGCTTTCCTTGCAGCGTTTTCATCACAAGGTCTTGGAGCAAAGTAGCTCTCAAAACAAGGATCTTGTCACTGGATCGCCGTAAGCAAAGCAAAGGGCACACACTCAGATGTTCAGATATTTATTCCCTCTGCTCTCTGTCTGCTTTCTGTCCTGCTACATGTGCAGCCAGAACAACTGAGGAAGAGAGATGGCATTCAGCATCATCTTATTGCCTCAAGAACCTTAGGAAGCAAATCTAGCCATAATGTGGTTATTTGTCAAAAAAAGGTTCTAAACACTGACAATCCAGCAGGATCTACTTCAGTCTGTATTCATTTAAACTCTCTATTTATCTGTGGATACTTTAATCCGGTGCCTCAGTGTCCTGTCTCCTCCTGGAGCAGGGAAAAACATTTGGGCTGATTTGGTGTCTTGTTGTTGAGCATTTACCACTTCCATTGGCTCCGCTGCTGCTGCTGTGTGAAAGCTGAACATATGGATGCTTATCCAAAAATGTGTTGCTGCATCCCAAGACTGAACATGTCAAAACAAGCTAACAAGGCCTGTCACTTTTTAAAGGCTCCTCTGAATGTGGCAGAGTGTGTGGAGGGCTGAACCACTGTATTCCTGTAACCCTCAGTATCCCACAGCCCACTGTATAACGAGCAGCTGTTCATTGGTGTGACATTTATCAGGTGTTTGCAGTCTGGTGGTCATCAGTCACTGTTAAACCCATACAACGAAGAGCCAGTACAGGATGTAAATAATGGAAGCCAAGCAAAATTTCAGTTTCTTCTTGTTAGCAACCTGGAAATAATGTTAAACATCACAATTGATATTGTTCTAAACTGAACTATATTATACAAAACTATTATCCAGTGACTTGGCTGTATCGAGGAAAGCTTCTGGTGTGCATTAAACCCACACGGGAGCATACTTTCTCTTTTTAAATTTTATTTTTGCCATTAACTGTACAAGTTTAGAGCGGAGCAGCCATCAGAAGAGCACACCATTATTCTTGGTCCCTGTGTGGCTCGACTGTCTGTTTGAGGAGGTGGAGGCAGTTTTGCGCAGCCTTCAAGTTTTCTAGACGATACACCTTGTGTAATGCTACCTTTAGAGGATCCAGGACCTGAGCTGAGATGCTGGTAATGTTTGGTTGTGCAAGAGGATAATAGTCTGCAGCACCCTTGGCCTCAATTTGTTTAAAATCTGTCCAATTAATTCAAAATCTCAGGATTTATTTAGTACCTGTTGAGAGTTAATAGGGCTTTTCAGCAAATACACAGTGCCTCATTCACCCATGCACACACACTCACTTATTCTAGAAGTAGCAGTCGAGCTGCTGAGGAAAGTGTCATTGGGAGCAAGTGGGCTCAGTGTCCTGTGATTAATTGACAACCAGCAACTCAATGCTGCACTTCTATAAAGATGGAGTCACTGAAAAATGGCCGAGATATCCTGAATCTTAGTCCCCAGTGTGGGTCAAACTTCAACATCCCTTGATCCTACACTTCCCACAATGCAAGTTGATAGTCTTAATGGCAAATCAATGCCTGGTAAAAAGCCACTCCTTTCTCCATGGCTGCCTTTCTGTTATAAACTTAAACTATAAAAAAAGTCTGCACAGACATTATATAACTATTTTCCCAGGTTGAGTTGTGCTCTATTACATTGACTTTGCCCCTGAAAGACTACCTGTAGATCAGCTTCTCTTAGAGAGTTAGGTGCCTGCAGTGGTGAGAGAAGTGGGTTTGAAACTTCATTTTTGGAAGAATGTTCTCATTGTTAGCTTCAGACAACATATAGTAATCTTCTGTTTCTTCAGAAAACCCATCTCAATCAATTACTGGGTGGATACATGTGTGCTCAGCCTCCTCAGGCAGAGAGGGTTGTAGAGAAAGTCTATTACCCAGTCGTTTAACAGCAGAGAAAAGGGAAACCTCAGCCCTCTTTCACCCCGACCTGCTTCTCTTAACCTGTTGACATGGCAACCGTAAAAAGAGCAAGAGCGCACGCTGTGAGAGTACATTGTCGCCATCGAATCAAACCCTTATGATTCCTATTTTGGGAGGGAGGGGGTTTCTTATTACTTCAGTTGAAGGAGCACGTGTTTCCTTTACTGGAGAGATTTCTGCAGCGGCTGGTTTTATGAAACATTTTCATAACTGTGCGGATGGAGATGAAAGTGCATCAAAAGGGGGCTGATTTTCTAAAGGTGCTGAAAAGTTGGCGACATGGAGACATGTGACAAATGAAAGGAGCAGAGAAGCAACACAATGATGCAGCTAAGCAGGTAATTCTCTGCTCTTTTGAGTTTGAGAGAATTAGTGTGACGGAGCATTGAGTCTGTCCTGGACCATACTTTCTTTTGGTTTTTCCTTTAAAGGTCCCATATTGTATTAAATGAGATTTCCATGTGTTTTTTGATTATAAAGCAGGTCTAGGTTCTACATTAATACTGTGAAAGTATCAAAGCCTCAGTCCACAGAGAAATGCACACAGCATGTATTCAGAAACTGAGCCTTAAAACCAGCTGTCAGGACTTCTGGAACTTTGTGATGTCACAACAAAGCAGTCATTGCCCTCAGCCATGCCCCAAGCCCCACCCTATTGGACTCAACATCCAACCTTGCAGGATTTGATTGTTTTTGAGTATTTACATAAAATCTGCTATATTTTTATTAGATCACTCAAAAACAGTCAGCCTCTCTTCTGATTGGCTCATTGACCTGTTGTTACTAGAGCTCCAGAGAGAAGCCTTAGAAAGGAGATATAAAACTACACTGAGATGGTTTTTGGTTCTTAAAACCACAAATATATCTTCTTATGGATATCAACACTTCAAATAAATCACCAGAGAAGTGTAAGAAATTAGGGACCTTTAATTTGTCAGTCGGTATATGTGTGTGATGCTGCTTGTGTGAAAGCATGTGTGAATACTTGAATATTAAAGCATATTCACTGGCACGTGTTTGAAAGTGTGCTGAGCGCTTCTACACTGTTAGTAGAGTCTGGGAAAAAAAAGGAAAAAAAAAACAACACTAAAAACATTACCAGCGATGAATTTCACAACATTACACTAGAGCTTAGCCATAAATAATTAATATCAGTTTCATCTATTTTACGTGTGCTGTGCAAATCACCCAGGGGTTTGGGTTTGTAGTGATTCACACACCATTTCCATAATTATCGCCAGTTGTAATCTTCCTCGTGGCAAATCTCTTCCTCACTCATTCATTTATGAAGCCAATCTTCCAGTCGCTCCCACAGTGAAAAGCCTCTAAAGAAGGCCATCGCTCCTATTTTTATTATAATTTTTTAATTTATGCTGGAGCCAAAAGTGTGGAGCCTGCAGTCAGATGGGTAGCATGGGGATAATTGAATCAAGCAGATGCCAGACATGATGGATTGGTCCTCCTCAAGTATAATTGCTGATAGTGGGAAAATAGGGCCAAGCTGTGATTGTCACGAGTCCGGGGAGCACGTGAGCCGTCACCGTCGCTCAGTACCTGTCTCACCTGCCGGTCCAAGTCAGCACCATTAAAAAGCCACTTCACAGAGCAGAGTGTGTGAATAATGCCCTCAGATGTTAGATCCCCTGACTTGTAGTGTCCTAACTGGTGTCATTGTGACCCTGGTTCCTCCCCGAGCTGCCAAACCCGACCGGCTGAGCCAAAGTCAGACGAAACCAGGAGCTGGAAGGTCAATCAATGTCTGCTGCAGGTGTCATCTGATGCTAACGCCCTGTACAGGACAGACTGGGGTCTAATGACCAATCATCAAGGACTAATCAAAGAGCAACAACACTTTACAGTAACATACACTGTTTGTACTAGCCATGAGGTCTCTGTGATTAAAGGTGCATTCTGTCATTAATTTGTCCGAGTGGATTTTACGATTCCTAAACAGAGATGGGACTGAAAGTCTCTGAAAATCAAAAATCTCAGCAACAAAATTAATCCATGAACACATGTGTAGAAAAGATGGCTAAATTATGAAAAAAAATAGAATTCAATAATGAAATCACACCTGGAAAGGGACGGGGAAGTGGGAGGAGTTAAGACCCAGGTTATTATGACCCATAGTTAGGTTTTGTTGCTAGGCAACATCTAGTGGTCGTAGTAATGATGACAGGAGCAAAGGGAAAAGTGCAGTGACGTAGTCTATGGAGCAACAAGGTCCACGTCAGGAGGAGGTTGGGGTGGATGGATGAATATGACACAGGAGAGCGGTGTTCGATTCCCATGTGAAAGTAGCGGTTTATGATCTTTCTATTATACCATGACCGTTTGTTATTATTGTAGCCATGACAACAAAGATCGTCTAATGTTGAGGAAGTTCTTATTCTAACCAAATCACCACCTTTTCCTAAACCGAACCAAGCCATGACTGTTACTATAGTAACCATAGCGACAAAGGTAGATATGCTGCTCTAAGTACAGTCGATGTGTTTATTGTTGTAACTGCCTGCCACCGTAGAGGAGCTACTTCAGGAGACACTCCGATCAGAGGGTTGGAAAAAAAAACCGACCTGTATGGTTGTTCAGGTTGGACATGTATCTGTTGCTGCAGATGTATTGGAGTGCTGTCAATAAACTGCTCTTAAACCTGAATGCCCATAGCAGCATCAAGCCATGCACATAATTTCAGTAAATGGGGTGGCTGGGGACACCTTGGATCTCATTATGGACAAGTCGTGTTTGTTTTTGTAGCAACGCTCACTAACAAGACATTTCAAAGTGGTTTAAATAAGGCAAAGATAAACACAAGGCATTATAAAAAGACAATCTAAAAAAAAACAAAACTGGGCAAATAAAACCAAAATTAGCTGCATGTCGAGATAGTAAGAAAATATTTGTTTTCATAAACTGGGTGAACTGGCCCTTTAAACCCTGGCTGCATGCTCACCTATAGCCCACTCTGTTCCTCATTTCATTTGTCCATGTCTGACCACGACCTTCTGACCCAGCACACGCTGCCGTACGACAGCATCGCTTTCCCCACATGTTGACTCGTATTCCACAGTGAACATTAGTGCAGCCGTGAGCACGATCAGCTCAGAGGTTAATCTGTCCCCAGCTCTGCCCGACTTGGCCCTCCTCATAAAAACATATCCCACTGTTTACCAGGCGTTCGTGGTTCGATGCGAGTGCTCCTCCCTGACTTCATTACTCCTGCAGAGGCCTGGTCCCCCCAGGGTCCACAGGGAGCTCCACTTGGCCCCTGGTGGCCTTGTTACCTTCAGCAGTGAAACCTCAGAGCCGTCTTATTTGTGCTGTGTTTTTAATTCAGTCCCACTAGTGAAACTGCAACACTCCGTCTTCTTGACTTCAAAACATACGTCCACAAACAGTGAACGCAAGACAAGACTTTACTGGTGCTTATTGTTTTTTTTTGTTTGGAAGTGTTCTTACTCAGAGGGATTTATGCTCAGTGAAACAGGAGAATAATTGAGAGGATAAAAAGTTCGTGCCAATAATCAAGGTTACCCCTCGCCTGCTCGTTACTGCTGGTTTGTCTGCAGACAGTTTACAGAGCTGAGGGATTAGCGTGTGTTCCTAACTCCAGAAAAGCTGTTTGCTGTCATATACATGGTTAGCAAATGAAAACCAGATTACAGAAAACTGGGAAACTGCCAGTTCTAGATAACAACATGACAGTAAGCAAGAAACGCTTTTGTTTTATCCTGTTTTCACTTTGTCTAAGATGAGTTTTCATGTGAAATGTAGGAATTAAATCTCCCCGGAGAAATGAGCTTTATTGGCAACATTTGACCCAAACAAATTGCCCCAGAACGACGTGATTGGTCGAAATGTCACAAGGGAGCTTTTCATTCCAATTTGCAATATGTCTCTATTTTTCATGACATTGATCTTTGTATCCAGCACATGACCTACTGTGGTCGTTATTGATGTGCTCACAATGAAGTTGTCTTTGCTATTGTTCTTATGAATGCTGTTTGGCCAATTACCAGAGAGCCCTACAAAGAAATGCAAGAAATGTTCCTTGTATCTTTTTCTTTTAAAAACACAGGACGGCAGGTATTTACGAGCCAAGTCTGATTCAAAAAATAAAGTTATATGTATATATTTGGCTTTGCATAAACCTTTGGACTTCATTTTACTATTAAATAGGTCTTAACAACACACCAAGATATTTTAGAGCTGAAACAAATGAAAAATTAATCTGCAACAATTTTGCAAAGTAATTACTAATTTTAATTTTGAATTTTAATTACTAATTACTTATTAATTATTGTTTCATTCATTTTTTTTTAAAGCCCAAAATGATCAGTTTCTGGATTCTAAAATGTGAGGATTTCCTGCTTTTTTTTTACCATAATTATAATTATTATTATTATTATTATTATTATTATGATAAATTGAATATATTTGGGATTAAAGCTGATGGTGGCAGAAAACAGCTAAACTGAATGCGCCAGCATTTGCTCAGGGAAGTACTGAGTGTTTTAATTATTATTCATTTAAATCTGGAGATTCATTTATTATAATGGATAATTTAAATAACTGGTAGCAATATTTGTGGCCATGTGAAATATTTTGTAATATTGAAAGACAATATTATTTTTATTTTTATTTTTTTGCAATTTTGCACAGTCTGCCCTGCTTCCGAGGCCGACCCTCATTTCACAGCTTTTCTTACTGTATATTGTACCTTTGCATTTGACAAATAAAACTTTAAACTGCTGTATCACTTATACTTTTTTGTTTTAAATATTTAAATCTTAGATATCACCCAGGTTGTGCCCTAAACATACAGTTTGAAATGTTTTTTAAACAGTAGTTTTATATAACCTGTAACATCTTGACCAATACATGTTATTCATATATAATCACCAGTCGGCCCCAGAGGCTGGGAACCGTAACATGGATTCTATTGCAGATTTTAAACCTCCCTAATATCTGGAGAGTTATATCAGCCACTCACTCCAAAACCCCATTATCATTTTTGCACGGCAATAAATCGTCTATTAAGTTGACCTAATGAGAAGTAAACATTGTGATGTTGGAGAAAACTGTGAAAAAAGAACCTTATTTAGCGAATGAGTCACAATTACACAAATGATTGATGTGGCTTGAGGAGGGGCGGGGCTGCCACTGACGCCAGGATGCCTCTGCAGACTTTTCAGTCAATATTTATTTGCAGATGATCAGCCAGAATGTTTACTAACCCACAGAGCGCATGATGCACAATTACTGCTTGTCAAAACAGATTTATACAGTAGCTTTTTTTTTTTTTTTTCTTTTCAGTTGGTTTGGACTCGGATGCAGCTGACTGGCTCTCTCCATGTTTGGCTGGCAGAGCACAGTGTCCTGTCAGTGTGTAATGTGTTGTGATGCGGCCTGGATGCCGACTTGGCTCACTGAGCAGCAAATGGACTGGGCTCAACGGCTCGTGATGGAGGTGGCTCCTCTGACGGCCCCGGCTGCTTTGTTGTGAACTTGTGTTGCTATTTTGGTTTGTTTGCAGGTGTTTTCAGGTTTTTACCAACAGGAGCTTTCGTGTGGGTGGATCCATCTTCTCCAGAAATGTGAAACCACAGACAGTCATCTGTAATGATGGAGTGTGCTGTGATCTGTTCTGTCAGACAGATGTGAGATTGACGGACATCTGTATTATGTGGTTTAAGGCCAGCAAAGTATATCAAAGCCTGCTGCACAACTAGATCCATTAAGAGTGCAGAGTGTAACGCTGAGGTAGGCAGGAACTTTTCGGCATCAATGGACAAAAAATGTCATAATCACCTTTCAGCATATTGTGATCTGAGGGTGTCTGCACCTCCTCTTGGTTCTGTTTTCAGGCTTTTGGAAATCTAGCCCACGACAGGAGACTTTAGCCAATCACAGGTCTTTTCAGAGAGAGAGACCCTTCCTATTGGCTGTTCTACAAATGCAGATGCTTGTTCACGTCTCTTCAGGTGGACACGTGTCAGTATCATTTAAGTGTTTCAGAGATGGAGAGAATAGACTGCGAACTTGTAACATCTAAATGTGTTGCAGTGGCTGGTTACTCCTGCCTACCCCAGCTTTTACTACGACAAGGGACAGAGATTCTGCTGCACTGATACATAACCACAGATCCAACTCTGCAACATATTAATCAAATATTTACACCAATTAATATCAGTCTTCTCATTCTACTATTGATAAGACAGTAAATAAGCTGATTTCCTCCAAATTCACAATCAGATTATATTGATTATTGTTGGTGTAACTGTGTTTCTGGAAAGGCCTCTATTCTGCTTTCTCTTTGCATGTGAGTATGTGTGTGATTCCTACCGTGTGTGTGTGAGTGTGTATGTGTGTGTGTGAGTGTGTATGTGTATGATTCCTGGGTGTCTGGGCTTCAGGCGTTGACACTGTGTCTCCAGCCTCCTGCTGGACCGACAGATTTCTGTCCCTCACACTCATTCACACTGACAAATCATCCTAAACTCCTGCGGCAGATCGTCCCAGACCCAGGAAGAAAAAAAAAAAACACATGACATGGCGGCAGACGGCCTCTGATCTCTCCTGATCTCTCACAAAAAAAAAAAAAAAACCATCACGCTTTTATTATTGTCACACTGAATCAGAGGAGTTTGACCTCCTCACCGGCTCTTTGACACTGCTTTGTACATTTGCTGTTTTTACTCTACCAGGGAAATATTTCATCATCCAGCGCTGTCTCATTTCAAGAGAAAGCCTAAGTGATGACAGAGGAGTGGTTAGGTGAATCATCCCTTATTGATATATTTTTTTATCTGAATGAGGAGCTGAAAAAGAAAAATCTGCAGGCAGTTGTCAGATTAAATACAAGCCTCTGTTTTATACAGGAGCAACAGTCTCTACATCCAGTTACTGTCATTAGATTATCAAAGAAGAAAATCTGAATTAAGACGGCATAAAAATATAAACATTTTTATAAACCTGTAGTGTAGTGTGTGCCAGTATGTTGACATCACCTGGTTTTAGTCAGCGGTCGATGACGGCACAGCAGCAGCAACAACAACAACAACCATCCGCTGTGTTATTATCTCTGAGACTCCTGCTCCTCAGACGGGCAGGAGAAACAACAAACATCCCCTCTAACTCTCTGGTCACAAATCCCTGACATAGCTGACCTCACTGACAGGCTGCACAGCGCCTCAGCTGACGACATGTTCACTGACACCCTGGAAATCTCAGTAGCAGCACTTAAATAGTCCTTTTTATCTGAAGCACTCTAACTGAACTGACACCTCTGAACAGGGAGATGCTCACAACTCAGGCTGTCAAGGGATTAAAAGATGAATCTAATTAATTACATGCTTTGTGATTAATTAATCTGAATTAATTGCACATATTAATATTTGCCATGTTAAGCAAGTTATGTGGTGAATCAAATAATACATTTACAAATGTAAATAAGGTGTGGTGCTGCAGTTCCATCAGTGCATCTGTGCCTGCAGAGTTTATTTAGCAACAGAGTGAAGTTTTCAGGTGAGTCCAATAATTCTGTAGTTTTCCTTGTGAGGCAGTACATACAGTACTGAGGGAAGTACATGGTGTTTTTGTCGTGACAGTATCTCAGCCATGTAAACTCTGTGAGCCTCTCCTGTCAGAGAGACAAGGCCTTTGCTGTTTTCAGCATGAGTTCACCTGATGATCGCTCGTCTGAGCTGTCCTCATCAGAAGTTTAGGTCTGCAGTGGCACAGCAGGGTCTGAAGCCTTTCTTTTGAAAAGTGAATCCATAGTTTGTGTCATTCTCAGCAAAGGGCCGAGTGAGAGTGAGGAGAGTACTTACAGACAGGGGTTGGGCGATTAACAGAAAAATATCAAAACCATCATTTAGAACCTCTTGCCATTGTATCTCATGTCGGTTAATTTGGTTAATACTTTCCCCAATGCGTGCGTCCATGAACTGTCCCCTCCGCACTGTCCAACGTTAGTGCACTGAAGCTGTGCCCGTCATTTGGACTTATGTCGGCTTCAGTGAAGACGACCCTCAACAAACAGAAGTCAAATACAAACACAGCAGAAAAAAAATTAACATTAAAAAGAGAGAGTCTGATAGGCACCAAAGTAATAGTAAAAGTAAAAGTTTGAAGTAATCTTGATATTGATTTGAAGTCATTTCCACCCAGCCCTCTTACACAGTGGCGTTTCTAGCTTGTATGATGCTCGTATGGCAACACAAACTCATTCATAAAATGTAAATATGGCAGGCTGGGTAGGAAGCAGCAACAAGAGCTACAGAAATGCTGCTGGTTAATTTTCACGTCTTTATCTGACTTTTTGGAAGTTATGTAGGATGTATGGATATAGAAGAAACCTACACAGCAGGGATTCAACCTACACAACATTCAGTTAATTGACGTGGTGTTTCTGTTAACACCACCCTCAGTACAAAAGTGATCTGTTTTCCTTTCAGCATAGCAGCAGGGGTTTGACTGGGATATATGTAGAACCTGGGTCGTTTACAGAAGCAGTAGTTACATGTAGCTGCTGTAATATTTCACAGAACAGAAAAAACAGAAACGGAAGCTGAAGATCCAAAAAGGCGTCACAGCCCTGCCCACACTGTTTGACTTCCAGGTGATCTCTGGGAGGTGCAGAGACACTGCGGTAATGATCACTTAGTAACAATATAGGAGGAAAAAAAAGCTGCTGCTGTCACTAAAATGAGATCAGCGCAGCATTAAGAGGCCAAAATAGACTGACGGACTGCAACCAAACAATCACACCGATGTATTCTCCTGGTCAGTGTTACAGTCAATTTGGAGTCAAACTTCCTGCAAAGCTTCTCTCCAGCTGATCGGTCTCACTTTGACAGCCTCTGCTCCTCTCTCCCCCAGGCTGCTCCCTCAACTAATAAATATGAGGAAATAATTCATCTGCTTCCCGTCCTGACCATCACACCACCACCCTCCAAACACACGCCCTCAAGACTCCCCACACATCCCATCTCTCTGTGGCCACCAGAGGGGAAAACAGAGACAGATTGAAATAAACGGAGCTTTGGGGGACAGATCAGATTTCAAATATAGTGCTAAGTGACAGCTATCAACTGACGACTTTGACTGAGCTGTCTAGATTCATAGGTTCCTTGTGTGTTCTTAACAGACTGATGCAGACTGATGTTTGTACTTTATGGATCCAATCAGTATACTATAGGTTTTTATTCCCACCACACTCAAACAGTCCGATACAGATCAATTTTAGTGCTTGGATGCTGCTCAGAATCAATAGTATCATTGTGTTGTTTAGTTTAACAAATTCTTATTTTGGTTCCTTGCAGCACATTTGTATAAGCAGAGCTCCTGCCTACAAGTAAGACTGTGGTTTGCATTTATAGCTCTGAAAATGTTAGTGTTGCTTTATTCTTTGTTGTGTAGTGGTTATGGTTGGTGGATTGGGTTGACTTATCCTGTTAAAGGTCCTTTATAGAGGAGCATTATAGTGACTCATCTGATTAAGGCATTAACTGTGTGACTGATTTGAATCCAGATCAGGAGCTCTGCTGCATTTCATGCTGCTTTGTTTCTGCCACCTTAAAGTGTAAATGCAGAATAAAAAAATATATAGTTACTGCTTTCCTGCTAAAATGTTTTCTTCACTCTGTCCCAGCATGCATTGGGTGTAAGTCAGACAAAAACCTTGAACAACGATACAAAACCTGTGGTCCAAATTCAGGGGCCGCATCCTTTGGATCGTTTTGCTTCACCAGCTGTGCCCGCCCTTACTGTTAAGCTGCAAAGCAGAAACCTTGATAACTTTTTTTCACAAAAACTTGAGGTTGCCAGGCCCCTGGTTTTAACAGTTGTGCCATTAGCTGTTGACCTTAGCTGAAACTCAGTACTTATATTTAAGTGTAATCCGAAGGCTCTCTGTCGGCGTTGTTTGCTGTCATTACTGGCACACATGAATCTTGAGACCACGAAGGAACCACCCGTTTCCCAGGAAAAGAAGGCCGCGTTTCACGGCTGTATTTGAAGGAGTCTTGGGACAGCTCCTGATTTGGGACACAACTATTCTGTCACCTGTTCAGTTCTAAATCTGTTACAGTGATAACTGCACACACACAAGTGATAAAAGTAGTCATATTAAAAATAAAAAAAATTACAGCTCAAGAGAGAAGTTAAAATTCTCCATGTTTTCATACCTTGCATGCCTGGTGAGTCGCTGGATGAAATTGGGTGTGATTGTTGGATTTGGGATTTTGAAAAATGATCAGCAAAAGTCCACCTGATTCACCCAAGGTTTTGGGGGAAGCATGCCAAAGAATCGTGTACCAGGTAATCTAAGAGACTTGGTAAACTGTCACTGTGCCATGTTAGCAACATAAAGAAGGAATAGAAACAATTACCAGACTAAAAGTTGCCTGAGTATTCAGTTTAAAACACATCAACGTTTGACAACTTGTACATCAGGTGCTGATAGTGAAACCTCATTTACACCTGACAGAAGCTGATAATTAGTTTTCCGTCTCATTCGACTGTCCTCTGTAGAAATGTAGTTTTGAGTTTGTAGTTGATTTACTCACAATCCTCTTCCTACAGCTTCAGATTCATGAGAAAACCTCTTGAGATAACTCCATGTTTGACTTGTTAGAAGACTCAAACTCACATTTTCTGCGTGTGGTTTTTGCCACCATTTCAAACTTCTTCCCTCTCACCTGGTTTGATGAACCAAACCAAACTTTGCTACAGTTTGAACAAACCACTTCAGTTCCTTGCAAACACTGGGAGATTGTTTCAGCTCAACAGGAACTTCCAGGGGGTCTAACCTCAGCCACACTGAGGTGACAGTGGCCAACCACTGAGCCACTGAGTCGCCCAATTAGGAGTCTTGTGTTTGCAGGTGAGAGCGGTGTCTCTGAGCTTTCAGTTCCACCTCAGTAGCGTTGTCAAAGCCCGTCTTTACCAGCTGACAGGGTCCTGGAAAGGTCCTGGAGGGTTCTGGAAAGCTGCAGGCTTCGGAGGAACTAAACTGGAACAGTGTTTATCTCACTGGTGACACACTGCCACTTTCTGTGTGTGGCTGTCTCTCCGCCTTTGTCTTTTTCTCTTGTTTTTGTCTCTCATCCAAACACACTCTTTCCTCTTTGTGTCTCTGTATCCTTATTTCTATATTTCTGAGTCTCATTGCTTCTGTGAGATAGATAAAAACTGTCTGTTTTCTCTTTTTTTCATCCACTTCTTTTTCACTCTTTCTCATATAAACACACAGTTTATCTCAACGATGCAGTTACTCTCAGTCACTGTCTTTCCAACATTTTCCTTTCTTTGTACTGTACTTTCACTCTTGAGCACCCGTCTCATTTTGTGGCTCATGTACCATCATCAGATGCCTCCACCTCCTACCAATCCCATTTTTCAACCCAGAAGTCTTGTTATTTCTTCTCTCCTTTCTTTTGTCATTTTTATTGGCTGGGAGGAGGAGATGGAGGGGGTAAAAGAGAGAGAACTATTTCGAGTGAGGTCTCTATGGAAACAGTAAAGTAGCAGCAGCAGGGTAAAGAGGAAGCTGACAGCTCGGCTCGGCAGCGACGACGCACAATGACTTTAAGTTTAAAAGGGGGGAAAACGCTCCTGCTCCTCATCTTGAATGAGTATAACCATCATTAATGCAGCCTGTCATCTGCCAGCATGTATCACAACTGCTTGTTTTATAAAGATCATCAATATTTTAGTACTTTTTTGCATATTTTAGATGTTATGTTAATTTTAATTGCCATTTTGATAATGTCCATCTGCCTCTTTGTCTTCTTTTTCTGCCCTCCAATCAACTTGACTTATATTTCAAATTAACAACTCATATCAGAGGAAGCCCAATCTGCTAAGTGATTGGTGCAGTAGATATAAAACAGAAGAGGTACAAAAATACAATTTTCTGTAGTTTCATGAACCAAACTTGCTGAGGTGTTTTTTGGGGGATTGCTAGGGTGTATCCAGGTGGTTGTAGTGGTATTTGGAGGAGATGAAAAGGTGTTAACAGACAGTTACCAGGTGGTTACTAGGAAGTTACTGGGGTGCTCTGGTAGTTTAAAAGGGAGGTACTTTATGATTGCTAAGGGGCCAAGGGTGTTTGTTATGTTGTCACCAGTCATTACAAGAATCAATCTAATTTGTTGAGCATGGGACAGGAGACAAAGCTCTTTGTTTGGAATATATTTGTAATAATAAATATATATATTATAATTTCTAATGTCTTCTAAGGGGATAAGGGGTAAATATGTGACATAATAACTAACTGTAGTGCCCTGGGTCATTACAAGGGTGTTTGACATGGGTGCTACAGTGGTTTGGGGGGATTGCCAGGGTGTTACAGCATCTCTATGGGCAGGACATGTCGTGAAAGATGTATTTTGTTCTATTTATGTTTACATTTATTTAAACACAAACAGAACCTCGTGCGTTTGTAAGATGTACTCTGAAGATAACAAAAAAAAAAAGAAACTCAGATGTTATGATTGAGATTCCTTATCTGTCTACAGGACTGTAATGGTTCCTTACTGTCGTAATCCAGTCTGCATCAAGTCTCATCTCTTGAGCCACAAAGTGCTTTCACAAAGTCATTATTCTTTGTTTATTTGGATTCCCATTAGCCTCCACAAAGTGGTTGTTGAAGAAGTGTGTGTGTGTGTGTGTGTGTGTGTGTGTGTGTGTGTGTGTGTGTGTGTGTGTGTGTGTGTGTGTGTGTGTGTGTGTGTTGTATTCAAGTCGTAATAATCACTTTCATGAAAGGCTTTAATGAACCATGTTTTATAGAGCATTCACAGGGCAACAAGAAAAAGGAAATTAGTGGAAAAGACATGGTTTAAACTAAGAAATAAGGGATAGAAAAGGAAAGAGAAACACAAATTTTTATGACATAGGTCTAGAGTGTTTGCATGTGTGTATTTGTGCACTGAACTGGACATATTCCATCCTTCTCCTCTGTCTTTCTGTCCAGCTCTGCTCTATGCCACCATCTTTGGAAACGTGACCACCATCTTTCAGCAGATGTACGCCAACACCAACCGCTACCACGAGATGCTCAACAATGTCAGGGACTTCCTGAAGCTCTACCAGGTTCCCAAGGGTCTGAGCGAGCGGGTGATGGATTACATCGTCTCCACCTGGTCCATGTCCAAAGGCATCGACACGGAGAAGGTACGACTGAAAGGTCAACAGTCATGTTTGACCAGTCGAAGCTGACATGTGATATGTTTATGTGGTCACACTGAGGTTTTGTTCGTTGTCTTTGTGATTACAGTGATCTGATTTTGCTCTATGGTCATTATCTGAGATTACCAAAACACCAAGTCACACATGAGGACAGGAAATCCGAGTGGAGATAGTTTTAGCTGCAGCAGCCTCAAATGTAACCACACAAAAGCCAGATATATGTTAGGCTCATTTAACTGGACAAAAAGATGCTATAAACAAAGTGTCATAACAAAACAAGTGAATATAGATACAGGGATAATCAAACACCCAATACTAACAAGATGCCTTACAGCCAGTCACTAGTCACATGCTGTTATTACCTACTCCACCCAAACACTCTCAGCAGTGAACTTCCGACCCTCAGCTCACAGGCTGCAGTTGAGATTGTAAGTGTGTATTGTATTATGTTACTGGAGAACAGATTAGTGTGACTTATGGTTAAGTTCGAAAGTGAATTTAAGAGCTCCAAGCTCTGAGATACAGGCTGCAGTGACTCCATCACTGGCTCTAAACAAGTCCGGTTTCTTCTGAATCTGGAGTCTGAATTGTTTAAGTTCTGTCCTCACTCTGCCAATCTAACACAGCACCAACAAGGGTTCAAGACAGGGGACTGCCTTTGAAGCTTTTACTGAAAGCAATTATGAAATGTGAAAACAGTTGAAGAGAAAAATGAAACAACATAAACAAGATTTAGACCAGAGGTGTAGATAAAAGTAATATGGCTACAAGAAAACTCTATTAGTATCAGCTACCTGTCCCACTCTCACTGAACATACCAGGAAGAAACCAGTGAAAGAATAACATTAAGTCCAAATGGAAAGAACAACACAGTCATTAATCTAGCCAACAAAAATAGATATAATAATAAATAAATGATAAAATACACCAATTTTAAAGGCACAATAGATTAAAAGTCTCCTTAAATCTAGCATTAGCAACACATTAGTTTCAGAAAGATAGTAAAGTAATTAGCACTAAACTCATTTAACATCACACAACACACACACACACACACACACACACACACCAGTCACAAATGGTTGTGTGAGATCGAGGCTCCCTGGATGTAACAATGGCAGCTGCTACTGACATGTGCCAGGAGCTGTTGCCATTAGCAACAGAAACTAACTGTCGGTGACAAAAGAGTGTGAAGTTCTTTAACGAAAACATTAACGTCACCGTAAGACGTAAACACTGGAAAGATTTAGTGCATTGTTCCAGTTCTAGTATCAGGCTGAATTTAAACCAGATTGACTTGAAGTTGAAGCTCAGCTGCGTCTGACTGATTCAACCCAGTCTCCTAGAAACAAGAACTGTTTTCACATTCATGTTTTGGCAGCATTGTAATCGCTGTCTGGATTATGTTCAGAGGCAGCTTTCTTTCTTTTTTTTGATTAAGGTATAAGGGAATAAATGAAGAGGTGTATTTATTATTGGCAGCACACAGTAGGCTGTGAATGTCGGGGGTTCAAAGTGCAGGACTGTCACACCAGAGACCAGGTTCACATCCAGAGTCCTGTCTGTGGTTTACACAACAGCACTTGGGTAAAGGTTAGTGAAAGATGGTGGTTTCGGTTAAATGTAGATAAACAGGTTGTGTTTGAAGTCACTGTGAACTTTTTCTGTATTAAACCAGACCAGGATCTTTCCCTGACCTGAACCAAGAGCTGAGAGAGTCTGAACAGAACCAGAAAACAGGAGTCACAACAAGTGGATATTGTACTGCTTAGTTAAAAACTTTGGTGGTCTGTGAATATTTTAATGATATGTTCAGTAACAACATATTTGTGACCTACCAAATGCATAATTGAACTAATTTCATTAATAGAAAACATAATCTGGTCCAATTACACTTCCTTCAAAACATATTTCCTGTTGAATATAAGCTGTAAATACACTTAATGTCAAGGAGCCAGTGACCTGGCAAATGTTTCTCTGCGTGTTGGTGGGTCGTCTGAAGATTGAGCAGTTGCATAATTCAGTTTCCCACATGGCTACTGTCAAGACGTCTGTTATAAAGTGTAGTGAAGTTGTTGTAAGGTTACAGGAATAGCATTTAGCATCATGTAGCTAACTGCAGTTGTAGTGGTTTGTATACAAACAGACAGGGATCACAGCCAGTCAATTAAAACATACACTGTGAGCTTACAAGGCAAACACATGTTGGTGATTAAAATATGTAGTGAAAGATAAAGAAAGATGCATGGTACTCAAGTGCCTGTGTCTATCCTGCTTTATTAGACTCAAACTGAATCTGCACTGCTTTATTTAACTGTGACTGAACTTTCTTTCCTTTATATCTTATCATAATTGGTCAGCGTGTTTTAGAATTTCAGTTGTTTCTCCACATTAAAAGGCTGCAAGATTAAAAACTTTCTCATCATACTCCTCCAATGCTCTGCATCTATTAATCCCCTGAGATCATTTATCTATTTAGAATCTACACCTGACTTTAACATGAGCTCTGATCTGATCAGTCAAATACACACCTCACACATACAGCAGCACCACAGCCATTAATGGAGCGTTGCACCTCTTGCATCACCTGGAGGCTAAAGAAGCTGCTAGTAAAAGCAAAGAGATGGCACTCCTCCAAATCACACGCCGTTCCTCCAGCCTTAACTCCAGTTTGATTTCTGACTCTGTTTATTGTTGTGTTGCGTCTGTCGCCTCTGGAGGGACGTTATGAAAGCAATTTCATTCTCAGTGCAGGTGTCAGGTTTTTCTTTGCTGAACTGGGAACTGACCAGTCATAAAAGCCAGACATCAGACGGCTGTAAGGAGGGTTGTGATAACTTCAGAGTCGGTCACAGCACCAACTCATCAGTTTCATATAATTCCTTCATCATATTTGTTCTGTTTCTTTTTCAGTTTGCATCACAAGCCCCCTCCCCATCAATCCTATTTTTGTAGTTTTGGTAGAGTTAATTAAACAGTCTTGAAGAGACATAAGGCTTGTGCCCACCCTCAGTATAAATACCTCAGATTCCAAGCTGGGGCCAATTAGTGTTTTTTTTTTTTTTTTGTCACTTTGGGAGCGGTTACACGGTTCTCAGTCAGCTGTTTATGTGAATACACATCCAAAAAAAGACTTAGCGCTACTAATAATCCTCCACTTTAAATAAAGCAGATAAGATTCTCAAAGACTGTTGTTTTGCAAAGGCTTTTAGATGATTTATTGTTCCCCTTGGTCGATTTTGTTCATATTTAACAAGGCAGAATTGCAGAGGACAGGCTGGCTAATATTTTGTTTTCTGTTTTACCGAAATACTTCAGTAAATGAGGCTGGATTTTAGAATGTGTGTAATGAGCCGGACAAAATGATTATAATTTAGAGTTTAGGCTCTTTGGCAGACAACTGTAGTAAAGCTCGGACAGTGAGCTGCAGTAAACCAGGGTGGGAAACAGCTGAAGGTTTGGGTTTCCTGCCCCCTCTTCAGGTGGAACCCCCAGACCTTTCAGTCACTCAGGCTTTTATCGTATTTGTAATGGGAGGAACGTTGAAAAAGAGAACTCCAGAACTTCAGACGTTACAAAAAAACAACATCAGACAGGTGTAAAGAAACAAAAATCATAATTTACCCCAACAGAGACCGAATCAACTTCAGCTAAAGTCAGAACAACAAGAGGGGGCTGGATTTCTTGTCTCTTGCTGTGTCTCAGTTTGCAAACTTCTTTACTCACACTTGCTATTTTGTGTGTATAAGTGTGTTTGCTGCACTGTAAGTATCTGGGTGTTGGACTCAAAACATTCAAAAAACTGCTCACCATCTTGGCTACGTACTAGAAGGGGAGGGGCTACAAACATATTTTCAAATTTATGAAAACGGCGACTGAAGAAGGAGGACACATCGTTGACGCCATTGCCGGCCTAATTTCCTCGTCTGAGGCTTTCAAGTTTCAAAACCTTTTCTTCTGAGTGTCAGAGCCAACATGGATGGGAAGTTTGAATATCTGCAGCTTCATGGCAAGTGAGCAAAGCCAGTCAGCTGATGAAGGCTGTGTGGTTTGGTCAAAAGCATCAGGACAGCTGCTAAATAGACTTTGAGTTCAGACTGTATTGTCCAGAAAAAGCATAAATAACTTATGTGTGTATAGAGGGGTGCTTTCCACTGAAGTAGATACCATTCAAACATATAGTTGTTTTTTTCTACGACCCACTTTTCTACATTAGACGTTCCTAAAAAACAAAAAACATCTCACTGGTTAGTTCGTATTCTCATCATTTTACCCATAAAACAAATTCTGTTCATGACCGAACTGTCCAAGTGTCATCAGTTAAGCCTCCGGTACAAAGATAGGTTACTATAACAGCATTGAATCAGGGATTTAATGACCTCTGACCTTTGTGTAAGTAGGACAAAAAGAGACCGATCAGAAAAATCAAATGTATTTTATGAGCCAACAACAGTGTGAAGACAATGAAATGTGTAAAATAGTTCCTCAGCACTCACCTTGATGCTAACAGAACTCCATCAGTTACAGTTTTTTGAATATCTGTCTCTGCAATGAAAAAGGAAAAGAGAGAATTCATTCATATTCTGGAGCAGTTGTCAGTTTTTGCTGATACCAAACAGAGTGTGACCCCCTCATGTGTCTCTGTCCTCCAGGTCCTATCCATCTGTCCCAAGGACATGCGGGCCGACATCTGTGTCCACCTCAACAGGAAGGTGTGTATCTGCTGTGTTTGTAATGCACATATTAGCTCTGTCACAATGTTTAGTCTGGTTCACTGTATAAAACAAGAAACATGACAGTGTAGATGTTTAATGCAAGCGTGGATGTTTCTGACAGAAAGTGAGACATCAGAAAAAGGTAGAAAGGGAAAAGGAGCCTTGTTTCACACCATTAAACTGAGAAACACGAAACTGAAATAAAAACAAACTGAGCTTGTGAAAAGTTCCTCAATATTTCATAGTTTTTAATAGATTATATTGCAAAATGAGAAATGCACTTGTATAGAGAACCCTAACCTTCATAACACTAAACCTAAGAATAAAGACGGATGATTGGATGATGTTAATGTTCATCTAAAGATGAAAAGCAAATGTCTGTCTCCAAACACCTGCACTGGCAACAGACCCACACAGAACTACACATCTTAACAAAGGGGTGTTAGATTTCTGGAGCAGGACGTTTATTCACTCTGCTCTGAACATGCTCAGTCCTCGGTGGCGTTTCTTACATAACGGCGTGGAGGCTAGGCGTGTTCAGAGTCTTCTGGGCATCACTTGACACAACTGATACGGGCCCCAAAATTTTGGCAGGCACAAACTGCTGCACTGGCATTGAACCAAGGACACCTTTTGGTTGTGTAACTGTGCTGTGTACCAACTGTCTTCAGTGACAAATACTGAGAACTCACCAAAATGAATCTTCAGTGCAGCCGATTCTTGATCAGTCTCAAATATCTCTGTCTACAATAACTCAAGAACAAGCTTTTCCTTCATCAGGTTCGGTGGTTGTACAAAGATGTTGAAATGTTCATAAAGGTTGTACACATCACAGCACTGAAACCAGGTCAAGAAAACTGTCTATAACTTTCACAAAAATAAGTGGATTGTTCAAAACAAGCAGATCTGTTGACACTGAAGATTTGACGTCCTTACCAGGGCTGAACAGTTACTTCTTCTTCAGATCTTCAGATGTTCAGGGAACATGCTTCTCTGTTACAGAACTCAGCAAAAATCCCCTATCATGATTTTCATATTTTTCACTGAAGATGAAATGCGAAAAATATAATACCCACTAAAGTCGTGATTTTAAAAAAAAAAAGCGAATCGCATAGCCATAGTCCTATGTATCTAAAAGCTGGTTTTTCAAGAAGACACTGTTCGCCACTATTTACTGTAAACAAGGTCCTTTTGCAAAAAAAACAAACCAGACATCTCATTAAGCTCCACAGTTCCACAGAGTAATTAAAAAAGACAGAAAATGGCTAAATTAGATTCAATATTCTCCTTTTTTTAAGTAAGTTTGGTAAAGTTTAGTAAACACTGCTGATTTTAAAGCTAAATAGTTAAAGTCCTCTTCCCATCACTATTAGTCTTCTTCTCCATATAAAATTCTGTTGTCAGTGCTGCTGCTGGGTGAAAAGACTTCATGACTAAAAACACGAGGTGCTAAACATGTTGTGTATTTCAGAGGAAGCTGGACTCAAACAGTCGCCTGCCTTTCTGCTTCTCTTGATGTAAAGCCTCACTCAGCAGCCGAGTTCATAAATATGACGTGGGCAGTTTAACAATGTCACATTAGAGGAATTCTGGGTTTTGTAGTCCTCGATCTTCAAAACACTTCAAACAGTCACCATGTGCTGCAGCTTGGCACTGCTGACAGCGAGGCGACTGCTGTCCCAGCAAAACAAAAGAACCTTAAACAAAAACACAAAGATGTGACAGCGAAGTTTGGAGGGAGACGTGGTTTTGAGGGATTATTTCCTGATGGAGACATGCGTCTCCTCTCGATGACTTCAGGCGATTGACAGGAAGCACTGATATAAAAACACTCAGCTCATCTCAGTGAAGGCTTCACTGTTACTGTAATGGATTATCTCACTGTGTGGGAGTGGGTTCTCATTCTGCATATGTGTGAATGGATATCAGCAAATGATTTCTCCTGCAGAGAGGAAAACAAGGAGGTGGAGAAATCTAGAGACACATTAAACATGAGAGGAAGACCTCTGTAGTGTGCTCTCCGGCTGCAGCGCTGCTTTCACTAACAATCTGAAAGTGTTAGGAAAAAAACCTACTTCAGCTTAGACCTTCAACAGTTATTTCACACGTGTTTGAAGCTTGTGTTGGTGGTGATGCAGCTGTTACTGGGTGTTACTGTTGTTGGGTGGTGCTACAGAAAAAAGGTTCATCTTTTTGAGTCCTTCTCTGTGGACTGTGACCACCCTCAGCACAGTAATGAGAAGCTGGTCCATCAGTGTTAAATTCATTCAGGACGAACAATACAGACAAACTGTTACAAGACTAATGCTTTGATTAAATGATCTTAACTCAAGGTCCACTTACTTATTTTTTGCAGGTTTCAAGCTTTTCTTTCTCTAATGTATCTGATGTTTTCTGTGGTTAAAGTTGCTGCTCAGCTGTAAACTGCAGTGACGGAAGAAGCACTCGAATCTTTTACTGATGTAAAAGTAGCGACACCACAGCGTATGAGTGACTTTAAAAAGACCTTATTTTTATTAAGTTATCTTGATTTTTTGATTTTTTATTTATTTTTTAATTACATGTGATATTAACACATCTTTCTCTTTGCCTTTAACACCTCGCGCTGTGCTGCTGCCATTGAGTCAGCTTTAACCGTCCCGCCTGCTTTCCTCTCACTCAGGTGTTCAACGAACATCCAGCGTTCAGGTTAGCCAGCGACGGCTGCTTGCGCTCGCTGGCCGTGGAGTTTCAGACCATCCACTGCGCCCCCGGAGACCTGATATTCCACGCCGGCGAGAGCGTCGACACCCTGTGTTTCGTGGTGTCGGGGTCACTGGAGGTCATCCAGGACGACGAGGTCATTGCCATCTTGGGTATGTAGAGAAATTACAGAATTAAAAAACTGACAGTATATTTCACAATGAATGAATTATTTATTTCATTTATAAAGTAAAAACACCAAACTTCAACCTCTTAAATGTGGATTTCAGCTTTTATTTAATATGTAAATCATTGAAAATTTTAAATAATCTTTGGTTTTGGACTGTTGGTCGGACAAGACAAGGCATATGAAGACATCCCGGACTCTGGGACATTGTGATCGTCCGTTTTCCACCATTTTCCACACCAAAACTGTTTCTTGTACCAGGCTGTAAACATGTTATTGTTACTACTGACTCTAACTCTAACATTAAACACTGACAGAACAGGAGGAGAAGGATAAAAACCTGGCATGTTGAAAGGCAAATATTGGGAATAAAGGAATTGGAAACAGATAATCTGTGTGTCTGGGGCAGCTATGAAGAGCTGACAGCTGATGTCAAAAACAACATAGGACTGAAACATGTCACAATAAAGCAAAGGAGAACCAACAAAAAAACGGTACTTTACAAAAACAAGATTTTATCTCCAAATCGTCGTGTTTGTGGAAAGTAAGAAACAATGGTGACATGTTTTTGACCTTCTCCACTGAGAGTTGAAGGGGTTTCATCTCTCCCCACACACACAGACAAACACATAACCCTTCAGCCGAAGAGAAAATCACTCACACATGACAACAGAGACGTAGTCTGACCTGCTATTTTTATGCTTGATTTGTGAAAATATAAAAACATCTCCCACAGAAAACAAAGGCCTGCGTGAGCTCCAGAGCTGAGTCACTTGATTTGTTGCATTCAACAGCAGTCGGCTTGTGTCGTGTCTGACTTTCGAGTGTGAAACACAAACAGACTCTTATCTGCTGCCGTGCGTATTGCTCTCTGCAGCCTCGCACTGTAATATTCATGAGGAGGAGAGGAACCGGAAAGGAAGAATAAGAGGCTGACGCAGATAATGTCAGGGAAGCTGCTTTTTATTGAGACAAGCGCTGATAGTATTGATGACATGAAGTGGCAGCGGCGGCAGCAGCCAGTGTAGCGCACATCCTCATAACCATCAGCAGGCCCCAGACGAGCGTTCACTGACAGTGAATAACATGAGGAAGGATGATTACGGAGCTGCACAGCACACTGGTGTTAAGATCATTTACACACACACACACACACACAAATAAACTTTACTTACAACAACAAAATAAGTCAGTTCAACAATCACTGCTCTTGTGAAATTTAAAAGTTGTATATTTAGCGTAGCTGTTTAAGAGTTTAAGGCAGCGCAGTCATGTTAAAACACAGTCTGGGCTGTTTCCTGGACAAGAAAGACGATCTGAGAGCTGTGGTTTATTTCAACAGTGATTTTATTTTCATATCTCCATCTGGTTTTATTGGTTATGGTGTCATTGCAATGAAACTGAAAATAAGTCTTTAATAATCTCTCATTTCACAGCAAATCTATTAATACACACATCTACTTACAACACTGAGCTTCCTTTTATCTAGAACAATAAAACTATCCTCTAAAGTTTTCTGTGCTTCTAGTACAAACAGAGATTTGTAACGTCTGTGTACGGTCAGTGTTTGCCACCTACACATGTTGAGTGTATCTTTAAACCTGCATTCATTTGTTTGTGACCACTGGGGGGCAGAGTGAGTAACAGTATCATCACATCTGGAGTCATGTCTCTGTCCACCTGATCAATCCAAGTCCATTCATCACTTTTTTTTTTTTAACTCTGGTTTGGTCTCCACCTGCTGCTCATCTCTCACTGTGTATGTCAGTAACTGTGCCAAGAAACCAAGACAATGAGCTAAAGGAGGCTGAAGAGTTATGCAGAGCTGCAGAGTTGATTCTGTGTGTGCCACCCTTTCACTTCAGAGGGGGTCGTTTCACTGTTAAGTGATTTAAAAAATACTGATTAATGGAAATAAATCAAACTATTCTTTTAATAGATGAAAACCTGCAGTGGTCTTCATGTTGCTGCTTTTTGCGCTAAACTCAATGTGTAGTTTTGAGTTAACCTGGAATGAAAAACCTCTTTAGTTTAGATCAAGGCTTAATCCATGTGCAGGAAAGTAGCCATTACTATCAGTCAGCTTCTTCTCTGTTTGGCGGTAAAATCTATTTTAACTCGATGTTGCAATATAATGGAAGATTGTGACCTGGGATGACACCCATAGAAACTGCTGCAGCAAGATTGTGATCAGTAATGCTAGTTTCTGGCATGCAAGATAGTGATCCATTAGGTTACAGCTATAGATGCAGTGCAGCAGATAGTGAGGATCTGTTGCAACAGCAGTTTGTACAGAACAAAATAAGGAATGTATGATGCAGGAGAAAGGAGGGAAAGTATAGGAAGGGTGTTAAAGAGATCAAATTTGGGAAGAAAGGTAAAAATAGAAGAATGTGGTGGGAGGAGAAGTGAAGAAAAATGCAACTGCAGCAAAAAAGTATTGTTAGGAAGGAACAGAGGAGGAGACAAAAAGAGGAGGAGAGGGAGGAAGCGCAGAGACCCGTCACTTCAGCTTCTCCATCTGTGTTGCCTCTCCACTTCCTTAACTTCATTAGGAGCCCGAGTCAGACGCAGCAGCAGTCAGAGGTTCATAAAAAGCACATTAGATGCTTGATAAATTGCCTCATCGCACTGAAGACATTAATCAATAAACTGTCAGATGGTTGTCATCGTGAGCTGCTGTTGCTGTGGAGAGACGGACAGGATTGTTATCACACAGTAGAATGTCTTTTTTTCAACATGTCTGCAGTTGTTTTCCACTTATTTCTGATGTGTTTCCTCCAAACTCTTGAGGCTGCGTCTCAGGGCTCAGCATCAACAGCATCTTTCAGTGTCCCTTTAAAGACCACCAACCTCAGACAACACAGCAGTGGCCGATGCTCATTTGTCAAATATGTGATGTGAAGTGCCTGTCTCGCCTTGTTTAAAAAAATTTAAAAAAAATTTAAGTTTTCTTAATGATACTGGAAACTGCATCAAAGTGGCAATTACACCACAGCCTCTTTTTCAAATTGATTCATCACACCCTTCAAAAGTCAGCAGAACAATCATTAACTGTTCTGGCTGCTTCTATTTCATTCTTCTCATTTACTTTGCAAATTCGGGTTACTCAAAGGATACTTCCAAATTATTTTGTACCATCAAGCCAAATACTTCTTTTAGACCTTATTTAATAACTGATGAAGTTTTTACACCGTCCCACAACTAAGAGCGAGTCAGGCTTTTATATACTGTTAGAAACAGACCTGTGTGTGGGGTTCATATATGATATTTTAGTTAGAACTGCTCCTGTTTGCTGTGAATGCAGCGAACACTGTTTCATATAAAAACACTTCACTGCCCCTGTAGGCAGCAGAATCTCCTGTGAGGTTGTGTTAAACATCTGCATAATGTGTCAAGTTTGATAAGTAGAGTCGATCAGAATAAAACCAATGAAAGAAATAACAGAGACACTGAGTAACAGTGGTGAATATGGCATCAATATGACTGTTTCTGTTCTGTTTAATGCTGTCATGCAGCTAAATACAGCAGGTTGGAGGTTAAAATAGTTGGCAGTATGATGTAGGTTACGCAAACTAGCATCATAAACTTTATTGTCGCAGACGGGATAATCAGACTTTGCACTGATGTTGCTCCAACACTGTGTCTCTTCACTGATCTGTCTGTTTTCTGCAGGTAAACAGGTGAATCATTCAGATTACTCAGATACTTGTACCCCCGCTGTAGTTTCTGTGGTTGCTATGGTCACACACTGAGGCATGACAGCAGGTTGAAGAAGTTGAACCACCATAAATTCAGAGAGGGAGCTGTGCACGTTCACGACAGCAGCAGCCGCCCTCCCTCTCCTTGCAGCTGCGGGCCTCAGGAGCACGGCTGCTGCTGGGTTTGAACAGAGTCTGGGTCTATACAGATTATATTTATATATTTTTTTACATTGTCTATATTTTTTGCACTACATTCCCCATGTCTTTATCATTATTGCAAATATCCCACATCTTTGTTGTATATTTTTTATCTTAATTTTATTTAATCTTATTTTAATTTTTAACTTGTAAATTATTTATTACTTATTTTACCCTAAGTCTATTTATGTTACTGTTTGCAACAACCACCAGCACAAATTCCTTGTATGTGGAAACATACTTGGCAATAAAACTGATTCTGATTCTGAACTGAAAACTGTGAAGACAGCAACAATCGCCAAAAGCTACGGTGGCCCTGATAGAGCTCAACGCACTGCAACTTTAACAACTCATGCATGGCAAAAAGTGTTTCCAGAGGACACAAAAAAGTGATGAACCTGGCTGGGATGCACTTGCATGGATTTATTATAACACATGTATTAATACGTCCAATCAATACGTGCACTTGTTCAATGCATCACTTTTTTGTGTCCTCTGGAAACACTTCTATTGTGAGTATTTGAGCACATGTGTTGTCAAATTGATGGAGATGTTTTCTGAATTTATTTGTGTTTGCTTATGTTTCTTAAGTCGCAGTGTTTTGAGCTCTCAGGGCCCCCGTAAAAATCAGCTTTAGCATTAATTAGACTAAAGGTCAGTTCCTGGAAGTCTACACACAGACTTCCTGAACTGACGCAGACCACACCCCAGTACTATGAGATGTTATTTAAGTAGAAATTAAAGAAAATTAAAGGTTTTCTTTCATGAAAATATCTTGAAGGTATGATGGACCACAGCTTTATGCACAACTGCATTTGAAGAGATGCCAGCAGAGTGAGGACAAACACTCCTTCCACATGTCAGTGAAATGATTGCTTATGAACCCTCAGAAATCTCTCAAGGACCCTCAGAGGTCCACAGACTCCATTTTAGGTAACAACTAAGCTCTCTGATGCTAATTGGATAGCTTGCAAGTTGTTGTCAAACTTTGTGTCGCATAGCAACCAGAAAAATGTTCCTGTCCTCAGCTGACAGCTGCAGCTTGTGTTTGAGCACATAGAACAAAGCTGCTGTCTGATCACACGCTCCAGAGGGAGAGGAGGATGGAGGGATGAAGAGGAGGTCAGTGAGGGAAGGACAAGATGGTAGGAGGAGAGAGAAGAGCTGGAAAAAAAGGAAAGGTTAGAGGAGAGAGTGGATGTATGGAAAGCCAAGGGGTTGGTCTGTGTGTGAGTTCACAGCATGCGAAGGAGGCAGCGAAGGTTTCCTCATCCTCGTGACAGCCGACCGGTTGTGTCGTGGTGAAACGGAGCGAAAGCTGCGCCAGCACCGAGCTCATGTTGGGAAACAGAAAGTAGGAGAGAGAGAAAGAGAGAAAAAAATTTAAATGATGGCTAGAATAAAAGAGAAGTGGTTTTCAGTGTTTTCAGGATTTATCATGTCAAAGTGTTTTCATTGTTGTAAATGTAGTTTGGAGGTGGATGGATGTAGAGGGACAGCCGTAGGATGGAGGAGGAGGTACAGTTTCCAGAACATTCCGACTTTATCAGATTAATACAAGGAGACATTAAGATATGAACTTAAATCAGTATTTATCTTTTCTTCAGAAAATGCAGTGATTTGGACGACAGTGTTCTTCTCTGTGGATGTTTGGAAACTTTTTTTGGTTCATTCTCCATCACATTCTAATGTTAACAGTGGTCAATGTCAACATTAGCATTAGCATCTCCATATTTATCATTAGTGAATAGTATTAGCATTTTTAGCACTGGCTGGCAGAAGCATGTTTGCGTTACCAACAGCTAAACCTTACATGCTAAACAATAGCAGCTTCCCAGCAGGGACTGGGTGTAGCGTCAGAGAGACGTTGGTTGGAAATAAAAATCAGACTGATGTCAAAACCCAATGTTGGCTGATTGACATTGTGATGTTTTGCAGATGTTGAGTTTTGCTCATGACTAAAATGTCAGTATTTTATATGTCATGATGATGTTGGCATAAAACGTTTTGTAGACATTGGATTTTTTGGACAACTAGTGTCACCAGGTTTCTAATTACATTGTGTAAGAGCAGAAGTTCAGAAAGTTGATGTTCAGTTTTTTTAGACAGGGATGATGAAGCCTTAATCTGCCTCCTAGTGGACACTTTTTAACCCTCCAGATATACACAAAGTACGCAGGCATGACACTGGTGTCACAGCCGTTGTGCATGTGTATGAATTGGTAAAAAGCAAATATATCTGTGACCTTTTAGTGGCCATGGTAAAGAATATAAACCTCTAGGTTGTAACATGGGCTTTATTATAGGCTCCCCCTGCAGTACAAACTTAATGGTTTTTGCTGCTAAAGATCCAGATATTGTGGCGGCACAGTGGGTCAGTGGTTAGCACTGTCACCTCACAGCAAGAAGGTTCTGGGTTCCAGTCCTGGGCCTGGGGCCTTTCTGTGTGGAGATGGCATTTTCTCCCTGTGTCTGCGTGGGTTTCCTCCGGGTACTCCGACTTCCTCCTACAGTCCAAAGACATGCATGTTAGGTTAGGCTTGCCTATATGTGTGTGAGTGTGTGTGTGTCTCTATGTGTCAGCCCTGCAACAGACTGGCGACCTGTCCAGGGTCGGGATTGGCTCCAGCTGCCCCTGCGACCTGGTTTTGGATAAGCGGTATAGAAAATGGATGGAAGATCCAGCTATTGTTTAATTTTTTAAATCCACCCAAAAGTTTGGTTTAGCTGTGTAGCAGTCATAACTTTTCTCTTGCCTGCAGCTGTTATGTGTTAATGTTGCTGTGTGAGTTGGACTACGTGTGTCAGATTCTTTATTAGACTGGATTGGACCTTATTTCGTCCCGAGGCAGTTACAGTTGGTGCTGTAGGTTTCACTGTTTCAGTTGCTCAGTCGTGGCTGCTTTAAGTGCTCACTCTGTCTATTCCTTTTGTTTTCTGTTTATTCCACATTAACCAGAACTGCAAATGCATCACTTAAGGCCTGGTAGTAGAAGGAGAAACAACACACAAACAGACACATGCAGAAATAGTGCACATATACACATGCTCTCCATTCTCATAAGTTTGCAATATTTCTTTCTCTCTCACACACACACACACGCGCGCACACACACACACACTGGGACAGACTGCATATATGAGCAGTTGCTGAGCACAGCAGGGGGTGGAAAGATGGAGGGAGAGAGACGACAGGAGAGTTTTTTTGGATTCTCACCTGCTCAAATTATATTTTTCTCATTTCAAACTGAATTAAGCTCATGGAAGAGGAGGCTGGGAACAGGGACAAAAGAAATGATATAGAGCTCTGTAGAAGAAAGGAGAGAGGAAGATGAGATGGAGGTGGTCATTGGGAGAAGAGAAAAGAGGGGGAATGATGTGGGAAAAGGGAAGGAGGGAGGGTAAAAGAAGGGTGAATGGAGAATGGAGCAGATGGAGGCAGAAGAAAGTTGATGCCTTCATAGGAAAAATAGAAGAGAAGAACAGGATGGACAGAGAGGTGATTTGCAAGAAAAAGAGATGAGGAAAGGATGAAGGAAGGGAGGATTGCAGGTAGGAGGAAGAGAAAGGAGGAGTGGGATTAGAAAACAAAAAGATGGGAGGATGGACAGTAAAACAGGGAGACAGAGGGTAGAAGGATGGAGGTTTAGAAAAGGAAGAGATTGAGAGGATTTACAGAAGAATCAAAAGATGGAGGGAAATGAGCCAAAGTGAAGGGATCAGAGGAGGATGGAGGGAAAAGAAGAAGGAGAGAGGGGTGGAGGGGTTGTGTGTTTGTTGTGATTTTGAAGCCGCTGATTTCCCCAGGCTGAGCAGTGAGGCTGCTTCCCGAGGCGCAAACACACTCTGCTCTCATTAGTGTCCCATAGTATAAGGTGAACACACACATACACACATTTACACACACACAGTGGGGCACCAAAGGTACATATATGAACGCCACTGTATATTTTTATCATGACTCTTTAATGTCTGCATGTACAGGCTGTGGAAATCAGTTTTCTCCTGGGGGGCAACTTTCTCACACACTCAAAAACACACGAGATCTCATACACAAGTGTATATGAGCAAACGCACAAACATGAACATAAACACAATACTGTGGCAACTCCAGTAAACACTCATATGTAGTAACCAATTTCCCATCATCCACCAGGCTTACTGTGACACCAGATCTAACCAAGCTCATTCACCAGCGTCTGCAGCAGGCAGCTAACACTGGGAGTCGATCTCAGAGTCAGTAACATGAGTCAGTTTCTCCTGACAAAAAAGATCCTGATTGTGGAGGCTTGGAAACCATCCAGAGACCATCTCTGCTGTGAAGCTGCAGCTTTCCCACACACATCAGACCATCAGCCAGACAGAAGTCCAACAAGATTACTGGCTTTTGTCAGAAAGAATGGGAACCAAGGCATTGAGTGACAGCTGGCAGAAAAACATTTCAGCTCGAGAAAGTGAGAACCAGCAGAGCAACAAACCTTTTTGATAAATGATCAGTAACAAAAACAGAGCTGGATCCGGTTTGTGCTGTCAGCTAGGTTGGTAAATCTGCAAAATAGGGCTGGGCTGTAAACCACAAGTTTACCAATGAATTTAAGAACCAAGACTGTTATTTTTTGAGCTTGAAGGTTTATTCTTAACCTTGGAAACTGTAACAAGGTGGGGCAGACAATCACAGAAGCAGGAAACACACAAGCGCAGGAAGTAGGATGTGAAATGAGAGGGAAAGTTGCTGACACTAAAATAAAACAGGAAATACTGCAAACAAGGGGAATAAATGACAACATGACCCAGGAGAAATAGCAGTATCATACAGTCCACCTTCTCAGTTTTTCCAGATCTCCTCGCTTAAAAAACCAAGCAGATTGAGTTTTTCAGTTAAAGACATATTTACAAAAGGTATATCCAGTCACTTTCTTTGGCTTCTTTACCAGGTTTAGTTTTTGTTAAAAGTTCATTTTTGCTCCAACACTTGTCATCCAGACTTTGTTGCCTGTTTCTATCAAATCTTGGATAAGTGTTGGTCTCTCAGCAGTGAAAGAACAGTTGGATAAACAGATGACCAAACACCACCAGCCCTTTAGCCTGCATTATCTATTGATGATTTCTCCTCTGCCAGTGGTCTGAGCAAATACACCCACCCTCTTATTTTGTTTTGCCAAAATGATGAGCTGATTAATTTCTTAATCCATTATTCATGCTTGGTTATGAGAAGGGGATTTTATTCTGGCCTTCTATTCACACAGCAATATGTTCTGGCCCAGCGAGCACGACGTCAGCAGCGAGCAGGAGGAGATGAGCCTCCGACCACATATGAGTCTGGCTGCGTTACAAGATCCGGTAATAAGAATCAGTGCAGGGCTATTTAGATGTGGAATAGATTAGTAGAGGAATATATGAGGAGTGTGGTTGAAAGGGAAAACGATGAAAGGCAATCTGCAACGGAGAGATTCTTGTAATACTTCTTAATGCAGAGCTGCTTTTTGTGGCTGCTATTGCTACATAGCCAACATTAGCATTAACAGCTTTTTACTTACCTGTTTAGCCTTTAGCATCAAACTTCATTCCTTTACTCACCAGGAGCTGTCTCCAGCTGTGGAAAGCAACGTCAGTGTTAATTCTTGTTTTGCTTCTATTTCTATCACTTCTTCCCCTCTACTGAAGTTAGCACGCTAACCAGCTAGCCCCGGCCTCGTTGGCCCGTCTCGTCACTTTCCGATAGCGAGTCAGGGTAGCGTCCAGTCTGTCCTGAAGAAGTAGCTGCTCAGAGGAGGTATTATAACCTCGTGAGTGACCATCATCACCAACCACAGCAAGAAACCGCATTCGGTGGTTAAGAAAACTTAAATATAGCACCTTTAAGTACCAATGAGACTTAACGCCACACTTCTAAACTGTGTGGACCCCAGCAAGAATAGCTGCTGCTATGCAAAGCCTAATGGGGATCTTGATAAACAAACAAACAAACATTCTGTCTTTATTTGACAACACTTTGTCAAATCCAATTTTTGTACATAATGTAAGAAATACGTACATGTCAGTCTGCCTGTGAGCATATTCTTCTGAACACAATTCAAGATTAAAGACTTTATTTTTATGCAAGTTCCCATGCTTTCTGAAAAAAAGTCATTTCCAATAACTTCAGTGCTTTTGTGTGATGAGAGCGTGACTGACAAGGAAGTAACTCCCTCCACCACATGAGGATAGTCTAGAGCTTATTCAGTATCTGGTGTTAAATGTGAAAACACTGACTGTTCTTAAGTTTGGATGTGAAACGGCTGTGTAACTCTGACATTACTTGCTACCTTATGATAGCAACCACGTTGTAATCCATGATTCCCTGCCTCATTATCAGATCAATAAAATCTGAAACACATTAAATTGTCAAAGTGGAATTTTGGTCAGAAAAACGCATGTGGGTCTTTAGTTGTGCCTTGCATGGTCTTTCGTCAGCATGACACATAGAATGATAATGTGAGGATGTAATGGAAATTAATTAAAGTGAAATGAATTTCATGGCACAGCAGCTTGTGAATTACACCTTTTAGTTCCTCCTGTTTTTTTGCTGGAGCAGCAGATAGCAGCACAGCCCAATAGCTAAGTGTGGTTTATTGAGTTGCAGGTGAAAACTGTCTCCTCAAAGCAGACTACTGAATTTCATCTTAAATTTTAGGTCTGTTTAGTTTATAACCTTTATTTTAATGGCATTTTCAAGGCTATGCTTGCAGGCAATTCTACAAAGTCTCAGATATACAGTATGTTTTGGTAAAAGTAGTTAAAACTAAAATCCTATATTGAATCAGTGTTTTGCATATGTTTAATGTGTTTTAGGTCAAACCTCCCTCATCTCTAATGACGTCTGCTGGTTGGCTCATTATAAAACATTGAGGTTTTCTACAACTATATTTCACATTTTGAAGGACTGTGCTGCAAACATTTGCATATTAATCTTAGAAAAAAAAGGTTTTTATGAAATAATGTCTCCAGCCATCACGATCTGAAGCTCAAATAAATACTGCACATATGTTGTGAGGACCAGACATGTCAGCATTTGGTAATTAATACATCAATTATCTTAATGAATGGTCTCATTAGCATAAGTGGTTGTGATTAATATCGTGCTGATCATGTTGGAACTTTTAAGCACATCGTGTTCCTCTTGTTGAGAACAGAACGAGCTTCATTAAACTTCTTTATTGCTTTTTCTCTAGTGAACATATTGAGGGGAACTCATTAATCATTAATCCATCAATTCCCATCTGAAATTGGGGGAAAAATTAAAACATCTTCAGACTGTTTGTCTAAAGTCTGGGAGTAAAATTGCAATAATTATTAAAAAGTGTGCTTCAAATGCTAATAGTAGTTGTACTTCTTATACAATAAGGAGCATTAAAACTGCTGTTGGTGGATGTCAGTGTCACAGCAGCTGTATAACTGTGTCCGCCCACTCAGTTCTGCAGGATAATGGCCTGATAGGGGATACAGCAGCATCAGCAGCCAGCTGTAAGCTGCAGACTGAAATGCCTCTTACTGGACTGACGTGTGGTGAGCTGCACTGCATGATAAAGCGATGGGAGGTGGGCACACCCGCCCACAGGCAATTTCTTTTTCTGCTGATGGGGGATACGGGCTCCAGCAGCATCCAGTGTCATCGACACATTTGTCAGGATGTTAAGTGTGAGTTGATCTCGTGTGGACAAGAAATTCTCCAACACAGTTCATTTAAAACTAAAACACTTTACAGCATAAAACAGCATCCTCTCTTCATGACATCATGATACCTTTACGGTTTTTTGTATTTGGTGTTTTTATGTTGAACGCCTGAGATCTGATTGTGCATCCCATAGTAGGTGCAGGTTTCCAGTGGGATCGCAGGAGTATTAATATACTGTATACTGTGTCACAGGGGGTCGGGATGATGTGGGAAAAACAAATCTTAGCAGTAAGTTAAGTAGAGAGGACTTTAAATATGTTGTTTTATCTGCTGCAGCCGTTTCAGCATCGTCACATACAGGACGAATATCTGCTCAATAAAAGATCAGAGAATGAGTCACTGGGACATTTAAAGCACCTGTGCTCTCTGGTGACTGAGCTCCGTGACTCCCACCGGGAAAATGAAAGACACAACGAGATGTGACTGCACCATCAGAATCAGGATCAGGTGTATTTCCAAGTGGGTTTTCACGATGAGGGATTTTTGTGCATAACAGTAAACATAGTAAGAAGACAAATATGAAGAAAGATACAATAAAGCAAGTACTGCAGGTCAGAGAGCTTAAATATAAATAGACAAATTTAACAATAAAATATTTAAAATGAAAATGTGAGAAAATATGACAAATATAAACATTATAAAATACAAATATGTACACTGAGTAATATGTGTTGGGGAATGTGCAGTAGTTCAGGAGGGTATTTAAAATGATGTAATAATTTTGTGTAGAATTGTGTAATTACTTTTTATTATGTAATTATTTACTCTGACCATACTAATAGATGTTGGATTAAAAAACTTATGACTGTAGAAAAAACAGAGTATCCCACACTTCAGGTCACTTGTACTCATGTTTTCACAATGTTTTGGTCTCAGTAAACCTGACAAAGGTCTGAGCACCAAAAAGTGTGTTCATACCAACACACAACAAGTGTAAGCACAACTCTACTGGCCTGCAGTAAATACAGAGCATCGTTGGGATCACACCACGCCCGCCCCACGAGTGCTCAGTAGTTATTGTTTCATTCTTATAGGTGGGACCACACCCATCTTCAGACTTAGCCTTCATTTTGATCACAGCTCCACACCTGTAGAGTTTCATGACTGCATCCTGCACAGAAACACCTGCCAAAGTGCTCCGAGCCAGCTCAGTGGTAGATCCTGCAGCAGGAGGTGTCACCAGGCCCACAGTTTGCCGTAATGACACAGACACACACAAACTAACAAGGTGAAAACAATACCAGCCCCGCTGTCACACCTGGTAATAATGAGCATGTTTCCATGTCAGTGCAACACACCAAAACTTTGGAGATGGTCACATTATAGAAGAGACTCTTGCAGGTTTTTTCCTCTTTTAGCACCTGTAGTGAAGGTTAAACAGGGTGACTGGGACAGTTAGGAATCAATCAGACCTTATTGATAACCTGTTGATTGCAAATACCTTGAAGCTGGGCTTGCTGGACCCTGCTCTCTTTGCTGACCCCCTTACTTTGCCAGCGTGTTTTTATTTGCTGGACTAAGGCTGGGAGCGCATGGTGGCTCCATCCTTGACCTGCTGCAGCTCACACACCTGTGTGTGTGTGTGTGTGTGTGTGTGTGTGTGTGTGTGTGTGTGTGTGTGTGTGTGTGTGTGTGTGTGTGTGTGTGTGTGTGTGTGTGTGTGTGTGTGTGTGTGGTGTTCACATCAGCTTTGGCGCTGACTGCCAGCTCTGTCTTTCTACAGAGTTTTCCTTGGGTAATGGCCACCAGCAGGCTACTCGAGTGTGGATTTCTTTCTTTTTTTAATTTCTTATTTGTTTTTGACAGAAAATGCCACTGTCTCCACATGCAGCTGCTACAATGGTAAAAAATATTTATTAAACATTTATATTTCATGTCAGTGTCACATTCAGATTCAGCCTAGACATAGAAAATATAGTGTAAAGTGTCAGTTGTATGTAATGTTGCTGGAATGATATATGTCAATATGACATGAACAGGTCTTTTCTAAGTCTATTCTTGCAGGGAACTGTACGTACCATGTGAAAATTAGACGAGACACCAAATCTCTAGATCATGCAGGCAATGTGTCCACTTAAACCACTTCCCAGCCTAAGGCAATCAACCAAACCAAGCAACAATATAATAAGCCAGACTAAATTGAAATAAACACTAGTACTGTACCTGTCAGTAGACTCATGTTATGGCAGTAGAGTCACGTTGTGGTACCTGATGTTCGCTGTGTAGCAGTGAACGGTCCCTGTGAGCAGCTTTACAAAGCCTGGCGATAGGGGTCACAGCAACAGCGTGTCCATCTCCACCCTCCCAATCATAACAACCCTCACTGTGATTCTTAACCCCACTGTAAGTGTCGCACCCGGTGCACACAGCCACCACCACCCTGACCAACCCACCACCACCACCACCACCCTTTGTGACTGATTCCACATCCTGACAGCTAATTGGCGTGGAGATGCTGTTCTCCAGGGAGCTCATTGCAGGCGAGTCCTGCTGCCTAAGTCGCTGTTGGATGCTGGGAGAGAAAGGAGCCCTCGGGGGTCACAGAGGGGGGACTGCTGAGATGAGATCCACTAACCCACACTCCCGCTTGACACACACAAAAACTCACTCACTGAGCTTTTTTTTGCGGTTGTGTGTTGGGAGTGTTACACGTCTGTAGCTCAGGGTGTTGTGACAGCTTGTGGACAGTGTGGACTGCTTTTCGTCACATCCTATCCGGGTCAGCTGTCACAAAAACACTGAGCTGACGGACATGGCAGGTTTGACACACATCTGATTGGCCCAGATTTTACTTTTTTGTGTCTATTACAGTGAGTGTGAATGATCTCTTCCGGGAAAAGTGGTGTTGAAGCACCATTATGCTCCATTTACTACTCATCAAAAAGTTCTTTGCATGATCTTTCTCGTTCTTTCTTCACTTTGTGCTATTGATTGAAAACAGTGTTGTTAAAGCTGTTTTTGGAGTGTATTCATGCACTTCATTGAAATGATGAGAATGATGAGAATGATAAAAATGAAAATTATGCTGCGTCTAATTATGTTCATATGACAAATCTATTATAATAAGAAAAAGCATGGTGTTGCCCGGGAGATGCTCATAAGCATAAACCAGTGTTCATCTGCTCCGGCTGATTAGCATGGGGGAATTAATGCTGGCAGGTGATAAGTCAAATATCCAGGTGGCTGCGTTTGGGTTGAGACCAGTGGAGGGAAACAGGTGAGACTGAAAGGCTCAGCGCTTCAAGCTCAAGATGTATTTATTCTACACGACGATGACGATGTTTGGACCACAGATTAACTTCATTTAGTCATGGCGAGGGTGTGAGCACACCTGTGTATCTAGATGACACATAAATCATTGGGTAATTACATTGGATCATTTTACATCGTGACTACTTTTAATTTTAATACTTAAATTCATTTTGGTGATTAATATTTCTGTACTTCTACATGAATACAAAAATGTTTGTCACTGTTACAGTAGTATTTAACCTCTAATGCAGTTTTTTAGATAGTGGTATTACTGCTTTTACTTCAGTAAAAGATCTCAGTGCTTCTACCACCACTGTGGCTTATTGATAATATACATTTTGTCCAATTGGATGTCTAATAATTGAAATACTAGAAGTGACAGTTTGTCCATGCGAATTCCCCTTCAGCATTATGTTAAAAGCACACAAGCATGATACACATATATTCTTTGAATAGAAATGAATCAAAGGAAAAATGCAAAAACTTTCAATCAGTCACTTGATTTATCCCCAAAGGTCGACTAGTTCCACGGCAGAGAAACTAAATTAAGTGTATAAACATACATTTACAGCACAAATAAGAAAACTACAATAGTAGAGTTACAAGTTAAATTACAATAGAAATATAAAATCATGAAACATCACAACTTTCACAAATGGCAGAAGGAAATTGAGGTAGAACAAGATACTACAGGAACAACAGATTAGCAAATAGATTAAATCTTAAATGTTAACGATTTTTTTTTTATTTGTCATCAAACATCACTAGAAACCACTTAGATGTACCCAGTTCTCAGTTACTGCTAATCTTTCTGGACTCTGTTACCTTTACTTCAAAAAGTCGTGATCTCTGTGTAAATTTTGTTTTTTTGTGCAGATTTATTGCATCTGCAAAGAGTTAATGACTGTGTGTACGCCGTGATTCATCCTTTATTATTGTTAAGTTTTACAGTTACACTAATTTAAGGGGGGGTGCTCCTCACTTTTCCAGTTTGGCAGTTACTGTGTAGTTTCCTACAGTGGTAACAGCCACCATGGTAGAAGAGACAAACAAGAGGACAAAAAAACACAGTTTGATTGACAGGATGAAATTGTACCAGTGTGGTACTGTTCGAAATGTCAGCTGGGTTTTGTGATGAAAGTTCAGGAGAAATGGTTTCCCTGTTCTCCTGATCTTTTCTTTTACTCACAGCAGTTTTCATTCTGACTGACAGCTCTCAAAAAAAACTGCCAAACTTCCAGCTGCTAAACGAGACAGATAAATCCAGTCATTGGACAGTCTCCCTCTTAATGCAGTTTGTTCTTATTTTACATGGCACCACCTGCCTTTCTCTGCTCAGTCATAAACCACCACTTTCTTTTTGAATTTTGTTTTTTTTTTTTTTTTTTTTTTTGGATGTGAGTATTTTACTTTTTCTTTGTCTCTGACATGTTTTCTCCTTTTGATGCCACGGATTATGTTGGATCTGAAACTGATGAAATAGCTGTAACTGTACCTGTTATGTGGCTCATGGTATCAGCGTCTGATGGTGCACATGGTGGAATCAGCAGCTCTGGTTGCTAAGGCCAGGTGAAACTGTTGCTAAGGGCAGAAAAAGAGTGGAAGTCTGTGGTTTATGCAGAGATGCAGATGGTGTGTGTTCAGTGTTTCAGAGCCAGCATATGTCCATACAGCTAATCAGTACCGTCCTGTTTTTCATTCATGTCACATGAACGAACTTCTTCTTCTCTCTCTCTCTTCATTTTCTAACATTACACCCACTCACTTTACCCATGTGATAAGATGTGTTGGTCCAATAGAAGATGCCACCGTCCGTTTTTCTGGAAAACACATCCCAGCTGCTAAATCTTGACTTCCCTGTTTAATAGAATGTCTTCCTCTGTGGTTACTTCCTCCTGTTTTTAGCTGAAAAGAATGTGGCTTTATTTATTAGAGTTCCTGGAGAGATTGGCTCTTCAACACACATGAACAGCTCTTAAGTCCAGGACGGCCCTTGAAAGTTATGCTTCCTATCCGACTGCAGAGGTCTAATTTGTATTGAGGCCTCAGTATTCTACAAACTAAGTGCTCATCAGCTCGTCTAACAGCACTTTAGAAACACGTATTCTGGCAATCATGACCACTTAGCATGTCAATTGTAAAGCTAGTCTACCACAGTCTCGATAATGTACTGCTCAGGTGCGTTTGGGGGTATTTTCGATTTGCATCAGTGCCTTAGTGCATCGCAATGACAGCAGAAGTTTCAAGGACTTTATATCCCCAAAACAAAGTCATTTTACACGAGTAAATTGCTTTTTTTTCCCTTGTCTCTCTCTGACCACAGCCACTTTTCATTTTTGTCTGATTTTCCAGTTATTTCCTTGCTTGAATGATTGATCATTCGGTCTCTAAAATGTCAGAAAACCGTGACAAATATCTGTCACCATCTGTCATCAAATTCCTAAACCCACAATTGACATCATCAAATGTCTTGATTTGTCCAGCCAACAGTCCAAAACCCAAAGATATTCAGTTTACTATTACATAAGATATAAACTGGAATTAGCTAACGTACAGAATTTATGCTGAAAACATAAGTTCAACAATCAGTTATCAAAATAGTTGCCTTTTAATTTTCTCTCACTCACTGAATTGAGCAAATGAGTAATTATTCCATGGCTACATACCTACAGTTACACCTAAAATAAATGTAGGACAATTCAGGTAAGTATCTCAGTTAGTGTGGACTGGACACACTGGTCATTTGAGTGTGGCCCAGTCGCCAGGACTTTGTTAACTTTGTCTAAATCAACTGCGGTTTGTGATCATTTTAGAAATGTTAATAAATAATAATAAGGACTCAGTTCTCTTATTAGTTTTACCTGTGGTGTCACCTTTTTCAACACGTGTCAATATCATCAAACTCTTCTCTTTCTCGTCTTGTTTGTCGTTCTCCTCAGGTAAAGGTGACGTGTTTGGTGATGTCTTTTGGAAAGAAACCACCCTTGCACATGCGTGTGCTAACGTCAGAGCGCTAACATACTGCGACCTCCACGTCATCAAGAGAGAAGCTCTGCTCAAGGTCTTGGAGTTTTACACGGCCTTCGCCAACTCCTTCTCCCGCAACCTCATCCTCACCTGCAACCTGCGCAAGAGGGTAAGTTTTCCAGCTTTTTGAACACAGTGCAGAGAAAAACACCTAAAAATCTCAGTCGTATTTTCTACATAAAGCCACACATACAATCCTCAGCATCTTCATACTAACAACTGTAATTTAATCCACAGACTTGTAAACATTTACACACATTACATGTTTATCTTCAGCCTCATTTTCAATCTGGATAGCTGATTTATTTTCAGTCTGACGTTACCTTTTTCCTTGGGTTGGTTGCAGTGAACAGTATAAGATAACAGGACTGCTACATCAGAAATAGCTGAAGCTAACTTGAATTACATTATCACAGTTATGTCACAGCCAAAGTTTTCTCAGTGAAATTGTGAGGTGTAGGAGAAATGTTAGCTAATGTAGCTAGAAATCTGTCATAAGACAGACGGCTAATACCCTCCTGGAAGAGGTGGTGCTGGCCATCACATTAATACATTCATGGTTTTCCTTCATTTGAGGTTTGATTGATAGTCTTTTACCTCAGTGAACCTAATATTCGCATAACAGTAGTGGATGGAAATGAGCATAAATTAGCATTTTCTTTTGCAGATTTACTGAAAATCAGGTTAATTTGCTGGAAACTCAACTTAAGTGACGACTCTCTTTGCAAGCCGGTGATTGTGAGGCGGACACATGCTCGTGCCAGTCAGTAATGATATATCTCTGGGCTGTTTAGCTTGCTAAACTAACCTGGTTGTTACTGGGGCAGTAAATTCACACAGATTATTATAGAGACATACATTACAATTTATACGTTTTTGTTTAATGTTATGCTGAATGAATGTTCAAAAACAGTAGCACAGGAGACTTTGATCAGCATTCTCTAAAGCATATCTTTAACTTCAGCTCACCGTTAGAGGCACATAGCAGAATTGGAAGCTGTGTGATTGGCTGCTTGTTACTGAAGTGTCCACAGGCTTGTACCTTTGACTTTTTAGGAAAGAACAAGATGTTTTCTCATATAATTGCTCATCTTTTCAACTGGTGATTTAACCAGGAGAGTTTTATGTTCATCCAGGCTTTGAAGCGCTCCAACTGCCAGTCACCTAACACTGTCTATGCATAAAATGAGCAGCACTTTATTAAAGAAGACTGAGATGTCCAGGGGGAAATCTAAGAGAAAAATCAAGGATTGGAGGATTGAAACAGGCAACGAGAAAGTAGTTCTTTAATGTCTCAAGGATTTTTGTTATTTCCCTGCCTTCATGAGAACAGTAGAGTATAAAAGTACAGGCTTGAGCATACAAACCACACCACACTAAGAGGCAGGCCATCCAAGTCGCTGTATTTCACACATCCTGTCCTCTGCTTTTCTCTCATAACAGGTCTGTTGTTGTTTACTTTTCCTGAAGTAGTTTTTCCTCCTTCATATTCTCTCAGCTCAGTAAGTCTTTTTCTTAGCCAGCTTTGAACGCAATAAATAATCCATATGACACAGGTAGCCTCATTATGTCTTGTGCCCTTTTGCTGGTTCTTGCGGGTTCATCCTAGCAGGCAGTCTCCTCGCTCTCAGCAGCATTTTTCATACTGCGTTTGTTTTAGGTTCATTATTTATAGATCAGAAGTTATTGATGACCATTTGGAATATGTTAACATCCTTATTTTGTACATATTCCTGTACTTAGGTTTTATTTTAACTGTGATATATATGTATGTGTGCGTATGCTGTGTGTGTCGGTGCCGTCTCTCAAATGTGTTACACTGATTCAGAATGGACATTGATTTCACTCCATCTCTTCAGTAACATTGAATATTAATTGAAATAAAACACACACATATATATATATATATATATATATATATATATATATATTGATCATGCTTCTCTAAAATAAATTACCTTAATACCGGCAGCAGATCTCTGTCCATGTCTGAAAGAAGTGATGGCTGCGTATCGATCAAGTCTGTACTTTTAGTGCTCACAGCTCTAGTCTGGCTTCAGCTGCAGATTTCTAGTTAGAGACTGGATGCTGCTTTCCTCGCTTTGTTAACTGGCTGTTTCATTAAGTTGGTTTATAGATTGTATCTGCAGCAGATTTTTGATTGTGGAAGTGTGTTGTTCATTTTTCGTAGATCACATCTCACTTTTTAGGTCCTGAGCTGTGACGCCATTTTTGATTTCTCGAGGAATTTCCTTCAATGAACTGCTCCATTTGACCCAAATAATGTTTTCATTCACTGTTCATTCATTTATGACAGGAAACTGTATTATTAATACTTGGTGAATTGTATAAATCCCTGTTGACAAATTTGGTAATACCACTAAGTGGGTCCCCTGGTCTGGACTGAAATATCTCAACATCATTTCCATGAAATTTTATGCAGACATTCATGTCACCCAGACGATGAATCCTACTGATGTTTCCTGGAGTGCTGCCATGAGGTTGACATTTGTGATTTTGAGTGAAATATCTCAGCAGTTGTCAAATGAATATCCATGACATTCAGTGCAGAAATTCATGGTCCACCCAGGATAAATTGAAATACCTATGACAACCCCTGACTTTTCGTCTGCCGCCACCATCATGTAAAGATTTCAGTTCATCCATTCTTTTGGTTTATGACCAAATACTTAACTTTCCCATCAGCCTCAGCTGCACTTCATGTTTAGGGCTAATTATCAAATTTTAGCATGCTAATACGCCAAGCTACTCTCAAACTGGTAAACATTACTCCTGCTAATATCAACATGTTAGCATTCTGATGTAAGCATTTAGCTCAAAGCACCTGAGTTTTTTCATTTGTCTGTAATTTCTTAATTATTTCAAAAAACATTTCCTGGAAATATCTGTAACTGTACTTTGGTATTAATAACACAGAAAATAGAGACAACATTTTAATATTTTCAGACTTTCACATGTTTGTGACCTGCTGTGCACTGATTAAAATGCTCTTCTATGTTATGAAAGTAATGGAATTAATGAATCGGTAGAGCCCTAGTTGAATTGTTTCAATTTTCCCTATAATTAGCACCAAATTACACAAATTATTGTAGTTCTTTCCAAGAACCTTCCTAATTTGCACATATAATTTCCTGTTGAGGAAATTGTAGTAAACTATTGGGCCCCAAAACCAGAATAATCACCATTTTTTGAAGTACAGGTTTTCATTTCAGGTTTCTATTGAAAATCTGGGGCTTTAGTTCTGTTAACATACCAGAGCTGATGGACACTTTTTATTTGCTTGACTTCTCCTGACAGACAGGCCTCATCAACTACTCATAAAACTTCAGGTTGAGTTAAAAAAAATTTATTTTGGAAAGGAATACACAATATTCTCATTTTCATTGCATCCCCGGTGTGTAATTTAGGCTGATTACACAGCGGCAGTTCACACACCAATCTGCTAACTGAAGCTTTAAAATGAGTTAAAAAGTAAAACTACATTACAACGAGGTAATGGCTCCTATTTTAAACACGATCTTCCTTCATCATGTGTTGACAACTCCACCTGCTTGAAAAGAATGTGTCATGATTCATGAACAAGCCTTGAAACAAGCTTAGCCGCTCTGGGAACTAATGACATAATCTCACATCTTTGGCAGACGCTCTGTCTAAACTGAGCTAATTGTTCAGATGCACACTTTAGTTTTTTTGCAGCGTGCAGCAGGAATCTGACCCAGCGGTACCTCATGTAAACACACAGCACAGAAATAGTGATGTGGGCAGAGCTCTTTTCTCCTGTCCTCAGTTAGCTCTTTTGTTCCCGGGATGCATGACAGTCGCTAGAGCACCGCCGTGATGAAGATAAACAACTTGTAGCGGGGGCTCAGACGGGGGCCTGTGGGGCTCAGAGGAGACCAGAATGTGTGTCAGCCCTAACCCGCCGTGTCACTCATGCAGTAATGGCTGGCTACCAATCTGCCTCCCTAAGCACTTTCCTTTCTCTCTCAGTCTCTTTCTGCTTATGCTCTGTCCCACTCTCACTTTAACTCTGTCTCCTCACTCTGTCTCCTGACTTGCTCCATCTTCCCTCGCTGCAGCAAAACACTTGTTAGTATTTTAGAGAGAGTGTTTAGTAATCATGTCTCTCTTCAAACTGCTTGTTAGTCGGTGCTCATTAGGCGGAGGGAGTGGCTCCCAATCTTTTTTTTTTTAGCGCATCCTCTCAGCCCTATCAGATGGGGTTGAGTACCTCTTGTTCATTTTAGATAGATGGCGATGGCTTAATGGATTTTTTTCAGAAGTGCAGATAATATACACAACAGTCCTGCAATAACTCCTCCTTCAGGAATGTTATGATGCTCAGTTTTTAGAGGTGTTGATTTAACTGTTTGATCAGTTCAGATAAGAAACGGACAGGAAAAAACGGAGAGCTTTGGGAATGATGACGTAAACACCCAAGGTTGCTGCCTGATTGGGTCTTATCAGTCTCGACTCCAGTGGTGAAGGCAACATGGATAGTAAATCACAAACATTACTGACTTGTTGCACCTTGTTACTGACCATGCATGCCCACTGTGTGTAAATAGTGACGTATGATTGTGTTTTCAGGTGTGTTAGTATGGACACAGATCATTTCTGATACGGAGCTAAAACAGTCGTATGGACAGAGATCATGTTCGTTTTAAAAAGCTGTTTTAGTGTGGATATAACCTAAAACCTTTACTCTTCCTGTTGTGAGGTATACAAGCACTTCTGTGCTGCACCGTCTTCACAAACTGCTGAGTTTCACTTTGTGACTACTGATGCATCCCCAGTCATCCTCAAACAGAGAGATCACAAAACTATCTTCCAGATTACTTTTATTGTTTGTTTTTGTATTGTATTCTTTGTACTGGCTCAGCTTTTCTTTACATTTGACTGCACCACAAACACTGCACAGTACAGCTATAAATTATGCACATGCTGATGAGACTCTGCTGCTCTTTCAAAACAAAAGTCCTCAATGTTGGACCAGAGCAACACAATGCAGAAAAACAGCAAGACAATGGGTTTAGCAGAACTTTTATGAGTACAAGGTTTGTTTACATGTGTAGCCATTGTAGACACAGCTGTTATAGTAAACACAGTCTATTCATAAATGTGATTGGGAAGCGTAGCATAGAGAAACAGTTGTTTATGTCAGCCACACCAGTCCAGTCTAGACATTCAGCCAGCGGCTCAGTACTGCCTAGTGATTTACAGCCAAGTCTGCAGTTGAACTCTCTGAGGATGTGTTGGGATACAAAAACGAGAGAGAAGCAAAGACTTGGTGATATTTATAGGCGCTCCACTCCATGAAGTTATTGGCCCTTTCAAGTTTTTGATGAAACGCTCCTCTGTCAACGTACTTGAAATACAGAGACCATGAAAAGTGTTCCAGTCCTTAAAGTGTCTGTGGTGAAGCTGATTAAATCCTGAGTTACAGTGTCTGTGTCAGTTTAAATAAACACCAGATCACCACCAATACAATGACACAGTATGTTACAATCAAAACACTTTCTCTATATGCTTTTGTATCTATATCTATATATCTGTTATACCCATTCATCAATATCCTATTAGAACTGGACCAGGACACTGTGTACATCAGTGGCTCCGTGTGGCAGAGAGCAAACCATTTTTCACGACTGACGACTGACGTGCTGCAGGAACCTGATGAATCTCACACACTTTGACACTGTATTTACAGACAAACTGTTCATGCATGGCTCACAGAAAGCTCTCATAAAGTTTGTTTCCACCAACTTGCAGAGAGTTGACTTTTATTAAATCTAATGTAAAGCTTTAGGGGAAAGAAGCAGAAGCAGAGGAACCACATCTCACAGCAAAGGCCACATATCTAAGGAGTGAGCCTTGTAACTAGGACTGACCACAGAGAGGATGCATCAGGATTAGGGTTTGGTTCTGATCGTGGTTCCCTTTAGGATCTGATTCCCTATTGCCAAAATACCCAGATGATTAATAGATGTCTTAAATTGCTCTTTCCTCTTGTATAAAAAAATGTTTCAATAACGTAGCACTAACACAAATCAGATCAATATCAAAGACAAAATATCTTGGTATCTTTGTCTGTAACAAAGTAACTTAAATATTTCTGATCAGGAAAAGTTAAAGGATCCATTTTGAACATAAAAGCCAATGTTTTAAATACTGTATATGATATTGTCACTTACCTACAGGCACTGTGTGTCTAGAGCCACTGGCTCTCAATCAGCCATGTAGCTGGAGAAGTGGACGCTGTAAGTGACCCCACATTAAATAAACCAAAGCGGCTCCGCTGATGTGACAGTGTATACTGCATGTGTTCAATAATTTTATCTACATCTTTACACCTGCGAGGTGAACTTCAGAATCAACCATTACCTTCGCAACATAATATACCAGGAATGTGAGGTTGCACGTATTTGCATCATGTTGTATTGTAGCCATCTGCAAATGAGTTTTGTGAAGCAAGTCGTGTAATTTAGTTACTTTGTTTTTTTTTCTGGAGATGATGGTGGAATATTTCCATCATGTTGTCTCTTTAAATCACAACATCTTGTTGTGTCCTCTACTGAATAATTAGCGCCACCAGCTGTTTAACTTCTCATATTCACATAACAGTAGTGGATTGAAGCGTGCTGGAGCTATGTTTTAGATGGAAACTTAACTACAGGGAACATGCACTAACAGGTGTAGCTCTGAATATGCTTTGTTTTTATTGGTGAAGAATTTCAGCCATCATTTGTGTCCAGTGGTGTCTGGACTTGCTGGACAACCCTCTGTATCAGGAGGGCAGACATCAGGTCGTCACCTTCACGAGCATCACATTAGTGTTTTGTGACAGATGTAGTTCAGAGGTAAATAGACAGAATGAAGGGATGGCACACCAAGCCCCCAGTCACCAGAGCTCTTATTATGTGAGCACTGTTTAAACGTGGCTCCTCTTTTTACTACTACTAGACCCCCCCCACCACCACCACCACCACCACCACCACCACCACCTGGCTAAGAGAGATATATTACCTGTAGGAAAAAATTGCAGATCTGCTTTTTCGCCATTGTTGCTCTAGGGCTTGTTATCCTCGAGTCCCAACTGTGCAGCTTCTTCTTTGTCATTGGAAATTTCCCTTTTCTTCTCCAGGGAAAAGCAAACGACTGTTAAATAAAATCATTTTATTGGCCAAGTTCAGTAAACGTGCAGGAATTTGTCTGTGAGTTTGGTGCAAGAGGGTAATGAGAGTTTCACTGCAGCAGAGTGCACTGAGTTTAAAAGGAAGCAAATACAACAGGCAGCAGACTGTAAATATTACTGTGCATGTAGGTGTTGGTCTAAATATTCCACCTAAAGCATCACCGATTCTCATTTTCTGTATTAACAAAGAATCTAATTACTGCAGCGTGTGATCCCAGCAATGAGCCCACAGAGAATTACCATCAGCTCTGCAGATCAACCGCCTGTTTTTCAGTCCTTTCAGGTTTTATGGCACATACTGTATGTTTCTGTGCTGAACTGTAGGCAGCTGCTCAGCAAACAAACTCCAATAAACCCACAGTAGAAAACCAAACAGCAGGCAGACACAGTTAGAGACGAGATGGTGAACAGAGCCAGATGTTTTTCTCAGGAGTCGGAGGAGATCAGAAACAGAGGATTGAGCTTGTTGTTTTTGTTTATAAATTCCTTTATTTTTATAGAAATGAGTGATATTATTGCTGTGGTGGTTCTGATCAAAATGTACCATGACCTGAATTTGTTTATGCTCAGTGATGGTTTATGGTATATGAAGGACAGACAGTTGTGAAGAAGGGTGCCTGGAACCTGATTCATTCAGTTTGCGTCTTCTCAGAGATGTTTCTCAGTCAGAGCTGAACACACAGACATCGTACACACATCCCCAGAATCAGCACAACATACGCTTTCTGGATTGTGGCAACATCTCCAGTGTACATGGTGGAAAAACATCCACAAATCCACTTAGAAACCAGAGAGAATATATACAGAGAGACAGCTGTGGTTACAGAGCAAGCAGGTAATGCAGCAGGATGTTTTTTCTAAGTGCAAATTTGCCAAAAACACATAGCTGCTAAGTTGTCTAAATGACAACATTGTGCTTCCTGTTTACTTCACCAAAAACATAATGGGGCAAAAACCTTCATTCATTCTATGAAAAAAAAAAGAAACGACAGAATCAATGAAAACAAACTTGTCCAGTGTTTTCTCTGACACACAGAGTTCCACTGACATGTTCCTCATCTTAAGTTGCCATTGATGTCCATTTATTATCTATTATACAGATACTTTCTGAGTCATTTTTATTGGCTACAGTAAAAGTGTAACCGAAGTGTAGTTGCATATTTTTGTGCGTTTAGGTCCTCAGTTGTCAGTATGTCCCTGCCTCGTTATCACCCTGATAAAACCTTGAACATTTCTCTACTTGGCGAGTTAACTGACTGATTTTCTGAGGCTGCCAAACACCGACCTCCGATGCCAGTGCAGAGCGTCAGCAGACAAACTGATCTGAATCCACACCGGGAGGAACTGGCTGCAGTTGACTCGCACTGTTTCATCTTCAGGAGTATTCATCCCTGTTCTGCTGAGTTTTAGAAACCTAAATAAACAAGTAAACAGGACCCGGGAGTGAGTTTGTGTGAAGGGGAGGAGCTGTTAAAGGCGCCTGCTGGGAGGCTTCACATGCTGCGCTGAGGTTTTTCGGGACAGCTTGTGTGCTGGGGGGGGACAGACTTCAGGGCTACAGCCTGCAGAACGGGAGGCTTTTACCAGCCCTCTATTGGATTATTCATGTGACCCACAATAAAAACAGGCGGGCAGTGTTACTGACTGTTCAGGGCATTTTTTTTTTTAAAGCAGACAGGAAGAAAGAGGTAGTATTTTTGTGTGTGTAGAGATGGAGAGTAACTGAATACATTTACTCAGTTTAGAGGCTCTGCTACTTCATCTGACTATTTCCACTTTCTACTCATCAGATTCAGATTTTACAATTAAAACAGGACCTAAGATCATAAAATGTGGCTGTGCAACCTGTAAAAACAGACTTATTTCAGCTCTCTGACACTGTTTCTTTTATTTATCACTTTTTATTGTAAGTAAAAGCTATTTTTCTCTGACCAGTCAAAAGCAATTTATATATTGTTTTGCAGCATTTTCTGGCAACACACTGACCCTATTTAAATGCTGCTTGTGATGTGTTTGTGATGACTCTGGTGAAGGCCACATGTCTGTCTAATAATAGAGTTCTTCTGTTTGCTGCAAGTGTTCCTGGAGTTTTAAGACGTTTTCCTTTCTCCTTGCTCCTTGAAAAATCTGATCCTTAAACTGATATGAAAGTAGAAAAATGTACCACTCAATTGGGAGATGTTGCAACACCCAGATTTAAAGTAATTCTAATGCTGACGTTTTCCATCCAGCACCAATGTTTTAAATACCCCATTTTTTGCAATATCTGCTGCTGTTTGGTTGAAATTAGGGAAAGATCATGCTTGTGATTAATTAACCGTGACGATTAATTGCTGGTCTGTAACAGGATGAAAATTCTGATTTAATGCATGAAAATCAGATGTGCTGCTGTGCCATCCACCGCTGTGCTGAAAATGTAGTTTTATGGAGAAAGAGATTAAATATTATAGATTTTTTTTTTTTAAATTAACTGTAAGATAATAATCCTTCTATGATCTGAGACAGTATATGTCTGCATATACCAGATATATCTGCAAATAATGATCTGAAAAACTTAAGTAAAAACACTAAACTGGAGCTTCAAAGTTTAAAACTGTGTGACAGGAAAAATAAGCTGTATGTTGGCAGGAGTCTGGTCATTACTAAAGCACTGATCAGTTGTTTTACTTATCTTTATTAAAGGTCTTATATAAGTGTAAAATATGGGACATTTAAGTTAAAGGCTGAATGTACAATTTAAAATGCAGTATTTGTTAATATTATTACTTAAGAGATCTGAGAGGTAGTTCCCCCACTGTTAGTGTGTGTCTGCGCTCAAGCTCACACCCAGCTGAGGATGATGTTTGAATCCGCGAGCAGGAAGCAGAGTTGTCAGAAGCTCTTTATAACAGGCTGTTGACCAGCAGCTCGCTCAGGGCAGAGCTTCCAAAAGCTTCTTCTTCATTCTGCTCGCTCACAGCGGAGCAAAGTTAACGTGATAATTAATTGATTGCTAAGAGGAATTTGTTTCTGCGTTCACCCCCTCCTGCGTTCACCCCCTGTGAAAATGCTCATCCCTCAGATCCAGGGGGTTTACATTGATTTCAGTCTGTGAGACTAACGTGCTCTATAATGGCTTGTATGTTGAAATACTGATGTCATTGATCTGTTCTAATAGTTGTCTTTTGGTGGATGTGTGCAGAAAATCTTTTTCCACAGTGAATTTCACCACTTTTCCCCATTTTAGCAAAAAAAGTCAGTCGAGCAGTGGCCACACTTTTGTTTTTAAAGGTCAGAGGTCAGGATCTGCTGCAGGAGCTGGAGTTTTGTTGGAGTCAGTAATTATTGACAACCAGGCAGCATGGAGCGAGCTCTGCTGTTAAACCCTCAAAGCCTTACTTCCGGTTTTTTGCTGCGACTGTTGAGGAAACATTTCTCAGTGTAGCACAAAGCCGGGGAGTTTTCATCACTGTATCTTTTTCTCTTTTGTTCACATCTTGGATTAAAACCACAGAGAGAGAAACTAAGGTCTTTAGGTCATCGGTGCTGCAGATGTGTGCTCTTAAAAAAGCAGCATCTGCATCATGGACCAAAAATACACAGGCGGTTTCTGTTCGTCATGCACTATACAAAGTATATCTCATGTCTTCTCATGCACACACACACACACACACACACACACACACACACACACACACAGAGGCCATCTGTGCGCTCTCAGGCTACAGCCGACTCTAATTCTTCTACCGGCGTCTCTTTCTTATTTATAACAGTTCAGTATTCATTCTCACCACTTGCATCGTGCTAACAGACAGACAGCTGCAGACACAGTGGTGCTGATGTTACTTTACTTGTTCAGTGACAGAAAAGAAAATCAAAATAGGCGTTTCAGATTTGGTTCAGCAACTTTTGTTTCTATATTTGTATCTATTACACTTAGCCCTGAGCTAAAAGCATTCTGGGACATTCTGTATCAATCCAAGGCCCCCAGGACTTGTAGTCCATGGCTATCACTTCCCATTGGTACAATGTAAAGTGGGCTAAAGCCATGTTTGGCAGCAGGGTTAGCCCCAACTTTTCAGGGCTAAAAATAGAAATGTAGGTTGTAACTCCGGGCGAACTGGCTGATAGTGAAAGAGGGCTGAACAAAAGCTGCAGGCCCAATCTTAGCTAACAGAACAGGATGTCCACAGGCTATGAAAACAATTACACACCTCTCACATGATCACGGTAATTAGTGATTGTTCTCATCTGGTGTCATCTGTGCTCCTTTATATTCATCACAGCATAATCCCAGCAGGCACCGGACATCAACGTGACAACAGAAAGTTGTTGGACTCTAACAATGCTAATGTCGGACGGACGTTAAATTTTGGTTGGAAATGAAAAATAGGTTGACTTCAAAGAGACTGTGACGTTTAGGAGTCATCATATTTGTGAAAATGGCGTTCCATAGATTTCTGAGTTAAGATGGCCTGAGACGTTTGAAAGACGTTGGATTTTGGTTGCTTAACAACACAACTCAAAACCAACAAAACATCATATCAGCTGCTGTCAGTGTTCTGCATTGCTAGGGGTGACCTGATAGCTGAGTGGTTACGGTGCGTACCACATCAGCCGATGCTCTTAGCAGCTGAGTCGCCAGTTCGACTCCCAACTGGCCTGAATCTTTCTTGCATGTCATTCCCCCTCTCTCTTTCCCTTCCCTGTCACTCTCCACTGTCCTATCAAATAAATGGAAAAAAAAGGTTTTGAGCTCATAAAGTGATGTTCATAAATAATTCCAAAGTTTGCAGCAGTTGTAAAACTGTAAAACTAATCTGCAGGAGAAATTCAAGTTTGTGCATGTGTAGGAAACATTTGTATTCGTAAACAGAAAAAAGAGACTGTGAAGAAAACCTGTGAACAAATGATACCAGTGGTGATGTTACACAAAGACGCTGTGGAAAAAGTGTTATGTACATGTGTTAGGCATCCGTTTACAGATTCAAAGCAGAAAACTGTGTAAAACTCAGCACTCACAGTTCCTACACTGTGTGGGACAAATTTTAGTTTTTTGGACGAAAACAGTCCAATCACAATCTTCGTCTCAGTATTCCCAGGATGGACGACAGCCCAGGCTCTTCCAGGATCCAGATGGGTTTAGGTGTATCTGCTGACGTTGTATGAAAACAATATTCAACATTAACTGTACTGTGTATGTATCCAAACTCACCTGGGTCACAGTAAGGTCAACCAACATACTGGACACTGTAGGATATCAGCAGTAAGCTCATTTTATCCATTAACGTCCACCTGATGATTTATCAGTCAATCTCTCAAGTTAATGGGATTATAATTGGCATGACAACACATTTATGTTTATCATTTTGTGTTAACATGCTATGTACTAACCCCAGCATTAGCATTTTAAGACAGTTCCTTAGTTATTAACCTTGTTAACGCGTCCATATGATGTTTTCTTATATAATATGGCTGAAATTCTGAGGGTAAAAGATATGAATGCAAGGTTTGATTTTTATTTTCGTCATGTTGCCATGAGACATTCAGCTGCTTAGTCACAAGGCAGAGTTGTGTAAGATCACTTGTAGACTTGAAAGGAATCAAACACCGTCCTGATCTTGTTACAACAAACCAGCCTCGACTTCTTAGAGTAAAAGTCGAATGGAATCAGTTGATCTCTGCCACTTCTCATCAGCGCTCACTGTTCTACTTTCCTCACATCGCTCCACCTCAGAGGTGCAAACACACAACCTGATGTTTGTACCAGCTGACACATTCTCATTTTACTTGTACTGCTAAGCTGATGCTAAGCTTTGTGACTGTCGCTCACCTGCAGCAGCCACAAAGCAAAGACAAAGAGAGGAGGCAGCTAACGTGCTTCACGCTGAAATGAGGCTGATTCTACTTGTTTAAGTTCAGCCTTTTAATGCTCAGAAAATGATCATGTTACAGTAAGACTGAATATAACTGAATGTAAAGCCAGCTGGGGATCGCACTGTTCCCTGTGTTACCGTGTTTCAGAGGAGGACGAAGTTTTAATAATGAATAAACTCCAATGTGTGTGCACAGGAGTGTGTCCTGAAGAGATGAAGGGGGGAGGAGAAGCTTGCTGTGCTTGCTTTTGTGCATACAGTGTGTGTGTGTGTGTGTGTGTGTGTGTGTCCATATATGAATCTTTGAAAGATGAAAGACATTATGGGTGAGCTGTGTGTGTGTGTGTGTGAGAGAGAGAGAGAGAGAGAGAGAGAGAGAGAGAGAGAGAGAGAGAGAGAGAGAGAGAGAGAGAGAGAGAGAGAGAGAGAGAGAGAGCACATGGTTTGCTGGAATGATTGGAGTCTGTTTTGAATATACAGAACATTTACACTGGAAAAATTATTTAAGTAAATTCAAGTAATTCATCTGTGAACTGTCAATAATAGTGTCAAATATGAATCGCAAGTTTCCAGAGGCATTTTTCCAGAGGAGTTATTCAAGTTACAGATAGATAATAGATAGATAATTTATCAATACTTACATTACTGTTCTGTCAATTATCTAATAAATTGATCAACTAATTGTTTCAGCTCTACATTTACCAATGTCAGCAGACTTAAGTCACTTAATTTGTAAGAGTGGGGTTGATTTTGCAATTTTGAATTGATGTGGTTGATGCTCTTTATCTGTCCAGGTAATGATAAACAGAGAGGTGGGAAACACTGGAGAAGTAAACCTGATGCATTTATTGATGTAAACGCTGAGGAGCTGCAGACAGAAAGATCACAGCAGCTCTAGTTGAGCACGGTGTGTTTCTCAAGCTTCTCAACAGTCTCACAGTCTGTCCTCTCTGGCTTGGATTTGCACAGTTTACCAAAGATGTTCTGACCAAATCATATGTATGTTCTCATAATTTTGTTGTGTAATAGCGAGACAGATTGTTTGAAAATGCCCAGATTAAAACATAAGCCTGACCTCTGTGTTGCTTGTCCAAGTTAATCATAATGTGTTTCTACATACAAGCACAGGATCTCACTGGATCTAGAGATCTGAACCTAGAACCTGTTACCTTTAGCTACTGAGCCCCACATTACATGGGACTCAGTTAGCATTATATCATCTATGTAACCTCTAATTTAAAGCTGAAATTTTATTTAGGCTAATTTTTTTTAAGTCAATGTTTGATTTCATTCCCTGACTATGTTTCAGTATTTCCCACATTTATAGCTACAGTTTATACGTCATAGGACTTCACTTCAACCCCCAACAAGACCCACAGGAGTGTCTCCTGAAATAGTGCCCCTGTGGCAGCAGGTGTACTGTACATCAGTTGTCATGGTTACAATAATACACTGAGAGCTGCACACCTACCTGTCGCCGTGCTTACTATCATATATATATATATATATATATATATATATATAGTATATATAGTATATATATATAACAGTCATGGCTTGGTTAGGTTTTGGGAAAGGTGGTGATTTGGGTTAAAATAAATACTTCCTTAACATTAGATGATCTTTGTTGTCATGGTAACAATAATAACAACACTGTTAACTTTGTTGAACTGTCATGGATAATAGCAACAACATAAACCACTATTTTCACATGGGAATCGAACACCTCTCTCCACCTCAACCTCCTCCTGACGTGGACTTTGTCGCTCTATAAACTACGTCACCACACTTTTCCCTTTGCTCCTGTCATAGTTACGACGACCACTAGATGTCGCCTAGCAACAACTACGTTACAGCATAACCTGCTGCACAGAAACTGGATAACTGGGGTGAAGCCTCGGTACAAGACCACTGCACTGTCTAAATGAATGTGCGCTTTCAAGCATATTGGAGTCTTATAAGGGGCCTATAGGGGAGCGCCTGTGTGTGAGTGTGCGCTCAAGTGTGTGCGTGTATACACTAATTGTGTGTGTATGTGTGTGTGCGTTTGAGCGAGGCTGGGCCAACCACAGGAAGTCGGCAGGCGCATTAGGGACGAGGTGTAGGAGAGAGGAGAACAAGTCTTCCATGCACACAGTCTCATTTTCTCCTCCTCTCCCGTGTCTGGTAAATAATGAATTGCTGAAGTAAAGAGGAAAAAGTCACCAATTCTTTCCTCCTGTGTCTGTCTCTCTGGAGAAAGTCAGAGCTGCATTAAAGAAAGACGAGGGTGGATTTTCTCTGTGGACTAGTTGCCAGAAAAACTAGACACGCTTTTAAAAGGAGTGGACTCAGTGTCGTCCACATGCTTGTCTCTAAGCAGTCTTTTCATAATGCTGAAGCAATAAGGGCCTGTGTGTGTGTGTGTGTGTGTGTGTGTGTGTGTGTGAGTGAGTTTTTTGTGTGTTAGTATCTTACTGTGAGCATACCCAAATACTGTCAGAGCCAAAACAATTAGCTGATGAAGATTCGTCAGTCGATCCTGTAAAAATATGAAACATTTGCTGATAGCAGCGTTGATGATCCAGTGCTTCTCTGTCACGTTGGGCTCAGGTTACTCGTGAATCACACTTATTTTGTTTATTGTTTTATATTTTATAATAGCAATAATTCAGTTGTATCATTTATCAGCTTTAATATTTTTGTATTCTTTAAGCTTTATTATTTTATCGTTCTTTCCCGATCCTCTTGTGCAAATTAGTGATTAATTACTGGGTGGGCTGATGATGGCTGGGTGTCCCCTTATGTGCATTATATTTTATTCAAGCTTGCAGCCGTATTTTTTACATAATTTTCCATATATTAATGTATTTTTCATAATTTTAATTCCTTTGGCTTCCTCTGAGGACAAGGAAGCTGATTCTTAGCAAATCAGTTTGATTTATATAACATTAAGGTTTTTTAATGTCTGATGTAAAATATAAAAATAGAACACAAACATCATTTTGGTTATTTTATGGGATATCATGCTGATATCATGGTATTTGCCTTGCGACTATTTTATAAAGCAAATAATGAATGTGTGTGAGAACAGTGGTGTAAATCATTACACACTGTGCTACATGTGTGTGTGTACATCACTAACAAGGCTGTTTACCTGTGACCATGTGTGTTAGAAGTTTCATTTGTAGTCAATATGAGCGTGTGCATATGTGTGTGTGTGTGTGTGTGTGTGTGTGTGTGTGTGTGTGTGTGTGTGGGTGGGTAGGAGAGACAGAAATGACAGACAGGATTACCTTAGGAGACGATAATAAATAATAATGAAGCAGCCTTTCATTTCATGACTATTTGCTAGGTTTTTATTTTCTTTTAATGTTTTCGTAGTTGTGTAGTTAGTGTTTTCTTGGTATTTGTATATTTGTATATTGTTTGTTATAAAAGGGACTGAAATATATCTAATAATATCGAATAATAATATAAATACTATCAAAATACAGAACACTGACTACTCTTCATCACTCTAGTGACACTGTGTGTGTGTGTGTGTGTGTGTGTGTGTGTGTGTGTGTGTGTGTGTGTGTGCGTGTGTGTGTGTGTGTTCCTCACATTGATTAGAGACCATGAGTCTGTTAGAATGAGCTGATCTAAGTCCGTTTTCCTCTGAAATCAGTAAATGTTGTTTCTTCTTGCAGTCTCGTTTCCTGCCCAGCTCCCTCGCTCTCTCTCTCTCTCTCTCCTATTCTCCCTCTCTCTCTCTCTGTTTCTATTTTTAGAAGCCTTATGATACGAGCTCCTTCGATGTCTGCCAGAGCAGAGCTGTAATGTTCTCCCTCACCACCGCTTTCCCTTATTGTTATTTCATTTTCTCATTGATGCAGGATCGTAGTCGATATTGAGATCCAGCACGCGGGAGCCAGCGGTCCAGTTTAGATCCTTTTACTCACTCCAGCTATTGTTGTGTGTGCCAATTGAGCATCTATCCATCACTCTGACTGCTGCTACTGCTGCAGCTGTGTGTGTGTGTGTGTGTGTGTGTGTGTGTGTGTGTGTGTGTGTAACAAAGAGCTACAACTCAACAAAAAGAATTTAATCAAGTGCAGGATTGAGAGTACCCACATCATGTACATGCTCACACACACAGTTTCTCCAGGATTAAACTTCCCACACCAACTCTGGAGGTACTTCCACCTGTCATGGTTACGCCTACATCGTGCAGTGGGTGGGGTGGGGGGGGTCTCCGGGGACCACTGTGACATGTAAGGCAAGGGGCTAGGGACTGTATTTGATACTACCCCCTCATTTGATTCACTTTGTTTTCACCATGATAAAATGAACCAACCATGACTTATCTTAACATGAATTACAACTTCCAACTTCCAAAGAGATCTCACTGTTCTACACCATCATCAAGCTCCTCCTGCTTGTTTCCTGTCTGTCAGCACTGACGGTACCAGACTTTTAACATACTCCTACTGTACTTTGTCTTTCCAAGTGTGACGATCAAATCAGAGCTATAATCAGTCCTGTCATGTGTGCCCACCCCTTCACCTGCCTCAGCCTCTTCACATTTGTCAGCCTGCTCTGATTGCCTGCCAACTATAAGCTGTTTATTGATTTTTGAATTACATAAACCGCCCATAATTCACCCAGCTGTATCTGCATTTGGATCCTGTTTCCTGTTGCCTGTTGTTCGAGCTGTTAAATCACCAATTTCTGCTGCTGCAAACCTTTTTTTTTTTAGTTTTATTGTATAGCTTCAGCTAATGTGGGATAAAAGCAAGAATGCCTCCACCGCAGTTAGATCATGGTTTATTACTCTGAGTACTTTGCATAATTTACGCTGTTTGACGGACTGCTGGTTGGCAGCGGCAGATGAGAGAGTGTGTTTGGATGTGTTTCAGAGTGCTGAGCTGGCTTCGGCTTTGTGCAGCTCCTCCTGCAGGTAATTAGATAAATTCTTTTAGATCAGAGCCTGTGGAGTCAGGTGAAAGAATAGATTTTCATTCTCATTTTCCTTGTAACGAGTCAGATAGGAAAAAGATGAACACACACACACCTGGCCTTTGTTGCAGATAGATGGGGAGGCATGTTAACACCCAGCATGCACTGCAGCAACCTTTGATTTATGTAACTGGAGGGAAATGCATCTGTTGAACAAAGGAAAACGACCAGGCGGACACATTTCACATGTGGTCAGCCTTCGCTCAGTCCTGTCTGTACATGCAACATGTTTTTTGGCCACTTGGGGGCAACAAGGTTTGAACCATTGACTTAAAATAAAGATGGATGTAGACTCCGTGGCCAACCCTGGGGTTTTGGGTTAGTCGAGAGTTAGGCAGAGTCAGGCACTGCCAAGATGGCAACGGCAGAGCAGCTCACTCTGAGCTTCAAAACCTGTGAGTGACGTCACAGAGGCAAAGTCCTTCTTTATTTACAGTCACTTTTAGAGTCAGCCTCAAGTGGTGAACTACAGTTTTCAGCCCTGCAGGTTGCTGCTTGGTGTGAACATTAACATATCATCACCTTTTTAAGTTGATGTGGTGAAGTTCAACTCACACAAAGTACAATACAAATGAAGTTCTGACTATATTTTCAGTTGTTATCTTCTTCTATCTTATTGTGTCTCTTCTGGAGCTTTTGATCGTATCACATTGTCTTCCTCCAACTGGGGAGTTTGCCAGTTGTTGTGGAATTACAAATGTTTAAAGACTTCTGTTCATGTTGGGTTCAAAGTTCAGGTTCAAAGTTGGGTGTTGTTGGGTAGTTGACAAAACAAATGTCCATTTAGTAGAAGGTTAATTTGACAGTTTAGCTAAAATTACATATTTAGTGATGTTAGTCTTAGATGTTCATGATGTTGGTCTGAATAAAGGTTAAAGATATCGTTGTCAAACAGCTGCGTCTGAGACCGGGCAGAGTTAAATTGTGTATCAGTGTGTTTGCTCTGCTCTGTCGTCTGTGCTGGGCTTTGCTGGTTTATCTGAATGTGACCTGTTATACAAACAAGTCACGCTCCTCTAATGGGTTCCTCTGTCATCACTGCATGCCGCCATGACGCTCTCTCACCACATTCACACACAGCCGCTTCCTGCCGCACAATTACAGTGATGAATGAGAGAGGGAGGGCGCCGTGTGAGCGCCAGCAGCTCTGCATAAACAACAAATCAGCAGTAAAGAACAGAGAGTGGTTTCCTCCTCGACCATACAGTGAGAGTGATGGAGGAGCGTGACATCAGCTGAGGAAAAAAATCTAAAGTGTGCAGAGAGAGAAGGACTCGAGGTGATCATGACCCACAATGCTTTGCAGCAAATTCCTCATGGGCCACATTTGATATTGAGTTTGGTAAATAAAGAGGCAGAAATCACCTTCTCCTTCTCTTCTCTGGCCGTATTCAGCAGAATATCCTCTGATTCTTTTTCACTCTCTTGCCACATTTCATCAGTTTTATTTCCTTAGGCCAGTTTTTACTGTAACATATATTTTCTCCAAGTTTCACAGAGATTTCACTGGGTCTTGCACCAATTTAACACATGAAACTCCATAAAAATCTTCTTTTTTTTCAGGATTGAAAGTTTTGTAAACAGCGGGCTAATGTTGCTGGTGGTACACGCATGGACATCCAGCCTCAAACCTGCACTAACTGATTTTTTTGGCCAGTTGGGGGCAGCGGAAAGAGTTTGGAGACTTTGTCCTAAAATAAAGCACCTTTAAAACACTGCAGGTTTTACTTCTACTACACATGTGCAAGGTTTCACTACATGATTGGCTTGATATCGGCTGTTACAGAGCAGACGATTGGCTGTTTCAGGGGAAGGGCAGGACATGAGTCATACAACCACCGTCTTTGGTGTTACAGACTTTTCTATTCATGAGTCTTTAAGTGGTTTGTCTTCTCCCTTATAACGTCTCTGGTCATAATTCATGTTCTTTGTTGGTTGCCCGGCAACTGAGCAACAAGACTCCAGACAAGTGAACATGTCATTTTTTTACACTTTTGCACAAATTGTAAAGTGTTTGTTAGTGAGCTGTAGGTGGATTGTATTTCCTTTGGAGCCAGGCCAGACAGACACCCAGCTTCCAGACAGACACCCAGCTTCCAGACAGACACTCAGCTTCCAGACAGACACCCAGCTTCCAGACAGACACCCAGCTTCCAGACAGACACCCAGCTTCCAGACAGACACCCAGCTTCATATTTAACAGACAGTGGACACAAGAAAAAAGTTTTGATCAAATTCTCAACATGAAAACAAATGAGCATATTTCCTAAACTGTAGTTACCAGAATTTTAAAAACACTGGCATGAACGTAACCCAGAGTTTTACCGGATCATCCAGTTCTGATATTCTTGTCTGGATCAGGTTTGTTTCTCTCTCTCTCTCTTTCTCGGTCTGGCCACATTCAGCTTGCTGTAATATACTGGACACAGTTTTACTTCTCATCCTCTGATCTATGTTTATCCTTTCTCTCTTTTTTTCGCCTGTATATTTCTCTCAACATGATCTGTTTTTTTCCATCCTGTTTTTCTATTTCTGGCCAATCTTTACCATAATCTATACTGTTTCTCCTCCTCTCTCTCTACTCTGCTGCAGTTTGTCTCCCTCCTCCCCTTTTTCTCCTTTTAATGTTTTCTTTTTCTCATCTCCTCTCTCTTCCTTTCTCTTTTTCTCTGTTGTCTTTTCTTCCTTCTTTACCTCTTGTTAATATTCATATCTAGTTGTAATTAAAGTCAGTATTGCCAAAGCAACACTTCAATATGTGCAGTGTGAGGATTTAACAGACACAAACAATGCCTGATAGAGTACTCTACTGTACACATGCTATATATATAATATACTGCCTGTCTATACTTGCATTTAATATTATCTAATTCCCTCCTCTCCACCTCCCTCTTCAGTTTCTCTCAGATTTCCAGCGTGTAATGTTTTCTGGTTTATTCCTCCCCTCCAGTCAGAATATCATGACCTGACTAAAATGAAGACATTACTCAGCCCAACCAGCGTCTCTGTGTGAAACCCTAAATAAACCCTGACACTCTCCTTCTGCTCGGCTCTTGAATATTTAAACAGTCCTGACATACATTCAGGCAGCTCGTAAACATAATGTTGCATTAGCTCTGTCTCTGGCGCTCTCGTTCTCAGGCCGTATCAACGCTGAGACCCGGCTTATATCTGAACTTATCTTACAATGAGAGCTTTGAAGCCGCAGACAAGAATAGATTTTTGGTGCCGTCATGTTTAGAGCCCCTCTGCACCCACAGCTGTCTGGAGCTGTACGCGCCTCCTCCCATAGAATAACACCTCAATCAATCCTTTTTACATAATTTATAAGGCAGAACATTTCTCACTGTGAAGCAGAGGAGCATGTAAGACATTTCAAAATGCCAAAACTCTGCAGCTGTTAACACCACACCCATTCTGTTGTCAGCATCACAATAGTGAAGGTAAATAACACCGATAAAAGAGTGATGGTAGTGCATATTCACCCCTATATGTTATAGGTACGGTGGCCCTGAGAGCTCAACACACTGCAGCTTAAAGGTCCCATATAACATAATATAAAGGTAGATGTCCATGTGTTTTTGATTATGAAGCAGGTCTAGGTTCTATATTACTACTGTGAAAGTATCAAAGCCTCAGTCCACAGAGAAATGCACACAGCCTGTATTCAGAAACTGAGCCTTAAAACCAGCCGTGAAGCTCTTTGACATTGTTTTTATTTGGAAACAAATATAATTGAGCTCAGGAGGTTTTCAGGGTTGTGATGGGCAGACATTAGTCATGATGGAGCTGATGCAGAAGTAGATTAATTTGTAAGATGAACAGCACATTTCTGCGGGTTCAATGTCTAAAAGGCCAAATTTGTGACATTTTTTACAAGCTTTTAAAACATTTTGATATTTCCATTCATTTTCTGGTCTCTTTGTTGTCCTTGCTTGCTTTTGTATTGTTAATGTATAAACAGTATCTGAGTCATGATTCCTCTGGCATTAATGGAAGACACTGACTGAGCACTTTGAGAGCCAGAGGAGGAGAATCACGCCTTTACAAATAGTGATGAGTCAAGTCCATCTCTGTGGAAATGTTTTATGTGTCGATTTGGCTCCTGATGTAAAGAGGATGACGCACTGGATCTGTGCCATAACAATCTGTCGGGGTCCTCTCACATCTGCAGCCGCTTAAAACGAAAAAGTTCATTTAAAATTCACATATCACAGGTTCTAACGGCAGAAGGGCAGTTTTTTAATTTATTTATTCAAATATAACCATGGTCTCAAGATTACAGAGCTAAGTTTATTTAGCAGAGCTCTGCTTATAAACTACATATATTCACATGCATCTCTATTTACATTTCCATTTAAATGGTGTGCAGGTTTTCTAAGACCTGGCCGAAAGGTCCAACAGCTGTCAGGTAGGAAGGAGTTTTCAAACCACACCTGCTCATTTCACAGTTACTAAAATATAGGAACATTTTCAAAACCCTCGACTCTAAACACCAGGAGAAAAGCTGGTTTTTGTTCTGCCAGCTGGTTAATTACTCTCACCTGGTCCCTCAGGTGTAAATCAGCTCTCAATGAGAAGCCTGGCATAAAAAAACTAGCTGCTGGGTCCTTTGCTTAATATGTTTTTGTGCATGCAAATTATGAGTTAATCCAATTATAAACCACATTCATTAGATGTTAATCAAATTATGAAACCAGTTACACCACCTCCTCTAAACTACTGAGGTTCAGATCCTGTGAAACAACACTGTTTTGCTTGGCTACAACGCTTGGCTAACCCTAACCCTAACCCTTGTTACAGAATGTTTTCAGTAATATGATAGAAATAAACTTTATTCAGCCTGCCAGGGTTAAAACTGTTACATGGAAACAGAGACAAGGTCATTTTATTTATAAAACACATTTCATCACAAGTAAACTCAATGTGCTTTACATAATAGTACAGAGGAAAATAATATATAAAATGTAAAAAAGATTTCTGAAACAGAAAATACAGAGGAAAAAAATACCTGCTCACCCAGCAGAGCAGTTTCGTCAGGTGGTTTATTCCTTCAACTGGAACCAGAGTCTCTAAAACCACCTTCATTAAATCCAGATCAGATTGTAGGACACATTCAGAAAACAACCTCATGATGACCAGTGAGGCTGTGTTATTTATGGTTTCCTATAGATTCATACAGAAACAAAAGGAAAAAAATTGGCCAGTTGTTGTTGGACATTTTAAACAATGGAACAATTTGAGCAGCTGTATTTTTCCTCTTCAGTGTGAGCTCCTTCATAGCTTCACAGAATATGGGGATTTTATTTTGAAAGTGGTTACCAGTGGTAACTGGTGGCCATGTCTGGACAGAGAGAATTAGTCATATGGATGATGGTGTATTTTTACTTCCAGTTCTCTTTGGTGCCTCGACTGGTTTCAAGTAGATTATTTATTCATCTGGAGACAAGAGGCTGACGCAGGTCGACGATCATACACTTCACTGCTAAACCATTCAATTACACTGAATTACATCACACCGTTGTCAGATACACTTCATCCTCTAATTCATAATTCCTATTAGAGATGCCTGGTCACCAGAGAAGCAGAAGCTGAATGGTTTTAACTGGGATTAGATGTCTATTTATCAAAATCATGTAAGTGACCAGTTGCTATAATCTCTATGGTTTCACAATAACATGAGAAATATACAAGCAAAATGTATAAATTAGGTTCTTGTCACTGGAGACAGCGTTTCCTGTTTTTAAACTGCAACAACAGTATGCGTTTTTTTATTTTCAAAGTTGATACAAGTGGTTGCCAGTGGCTGTTTTTATAAGGAGAGCAAGATGATTGTAGTTTTACTCTTAGTATTTTTTTCAAGGACTCATCTGCACCTTGACTTTCTGAGGATTATTCGGGGAATGAGATGGAGACTCATGCAGATTCTTGTTCCCAGAGCTGAGCTGCAAGAAGCTGTGCTCTGACTGACTCTGGATCCGAGTCTCTGAGCGATTCAGTTCTGAAGCTGATGCATTAAAGAATTTACCTGCAGTGCCATTATTATTATTATTATAGATGTGCCAACAGGAAGTGTGAAGCCAGTTACAAATATTGTCCAAAAACGCCTCATCATTTGAATAAGTGAAGTCTCCTGATGTCTCCGGGAGGGTTTGTGTGTTGTTGTTTTTTTGACTGCTAACTCTGACGGACTTCCTGCTGGGGGGTGGTCTATCCCCTCCAGGCTCTGCTTACTAATTTCTCTGTCTATTAGCATATGCATCCTGGAATCTGCATGTGGAGCTCTCAGGAGAGAGTGAGGGTGAACTATGAAGGGAGCACACTGACTTCACATGCACATCAGCTCTTAGATAACCACCACCGTGCAGAGTCACCAGAGTGCGTATTCAGTGGAGAGGTGGTTAGATTATACACTTTTAATGAACAATTAAATTCAGCCTGCTGACCCACAGACTGATGCTGAAACGTTAGCTGATTAATTAATGAGCAGAAAATGAATCAACAATTCAATGGTACCTTTGCTGGTGCAGGGTTCATACCTGTTACACACACACACACACACACACACACACACCCACTGCAACTGCTTTGCTGTTTAGTGAGTCTATTTGAAAAACAAACCTGAGGACTCAGGTGTGTACGAGCTCACAGGAAGCTGTTTCCACGAACACGTTTGTTTTTATCTGTGACTGAGGTTTTGGTTGGATGGTAAAGTTCTGCATCACCCTGTGCTGTTACTGCTGCTGTGTGAGTGGAGGACACTGCAGAGAAACATTCAGCCATTTCAGGGCTGAAGTTTGAAATACTGTAGATAACAGTTGTTTCATAATTAATTTCACATGCTGCAAGAACACAGACATGGACAGAGAAGCAAAATGCAGACAAAATAAATAATCCAAATGAATACTGAGAAAGCTTATCTTAACACTTTCTAATTTGCTTCCTTGTAAAAAAACAAAAAAAAGGACAAGTTATCTAGTGCAGTTTTAATTATATTGTCTCCTAACTACTTCATTTCTTGAGGGGGTAAAATTGTAAATTCTTTCAGTGCTAAAAGCCAGGGTTTGGTTAGACATATGGGAAAGGAGGACATACTGACATGAAGTAAGAACCAACATTTTAGTCTCATGTTTGACAAAAATGAATAAGACGGCACCACAGAGGGGTTGTGTGTATATATATATATATATATATATATATATATATATATATATATATATATTATATTATTATTATTATTATTATTTATTTATTTTATTATTATTAGGTGAATAAGTGACTTAGACTCAGCTATGTAAATGTGCCATCATATTAGTCAGTATTCAGACCTACAGGAGAATTCATCATGACCAGATTCATCAAAGACAGTTAACTCATCTCTGTTGTTTGGTGTGTAGTTGTATTTGTCTGTTTGTGTTTATTGTTGTAACATTGTTTATGCTGCCCTTTCGGCCAGGTCACTTCTGGAAGTCACTTTTTAATCTCAATGAGAATTTTGACTCGGTTAAATCAAAGATAAAATAATAAATAAATTATATCTCCTCCCCAACAGAAATTGGTCAACATGAACACAGTCTGTCTGAATTAAAGGTCCATGTGTTTGTGATTATAAAGCAGGTTCTATATTAATACTGTGAAAGTATCAAAGCCTCAGTCCACAAAGAAATGCACACAGCCTGTATTCAGACACTGAGCCTTAAAACGAGCCGTCAGGACTTCTGTAACTTTGTGATGTCACAGCAAAGCAGTGCCTTCTCTCAGCCACAACCTAAGCCCCGCCCACCTGGACCCACCATCCAACCTTGCAGGATTTGGTTTCTCTAAGTGTTTACCTGAAATCTGCTATATTTGTATTCAATCACTCAGAAAACAGTCAGCCAATCAGAGGAGAGGAGAAACTACACTGAGATGGTTTTTGGTTCTTAAAAATTGCAAATATATCTTCTTATGGAGATCAACACTTCAAATAAAACACAGAAGAAGAGTAAAATGTGGGACCTTTAATGAGATGAAACAGCAGCTCAGTGTAGTTTTCAGGCTCAGACTTGCCCTGAACAATCACAGCTCTGGTTGATTGTTCCAGAGTTCTTACATGTTCTCTATGAACTGTAGCACTCATCTTTTGTACAGTGTGTAAACCAGTCAGCCACCTTTAACACCTTTAACAGACAGATAAAGAGCAAAGTTAGAAAAGACATTAATGAAAATGAGTAGCTCTGTGAAAGCTATCATTACCTCAAGCTCATTGCTGGTGAATAAATTGTCTTTTAAAAAGCTCTCAGGGGCAAATTACTCATCAGAGGAGGAAATCAAGTCCAAGTACTTTCCCTGCTGGAGATAAATCAACATTTTGACTAACATAATGATTTTACTTTAAGTATTCTATAACTTCTGATTTAACATTATTTCATGACCTATTCAGGTAAGGTTTTATGTCATCGAAGGTCTTACATATTAGTGATATGACATAATGAGATCCATCACCTCAGACCTTCCATTATACATTTAAAGGCAGTCAGTAGGTTGGTGATGCTCACATTCAACTTTTTTATTCCCATACAGAAGCTGCTGGTTTCACGGTAACCTCTGTGTTAATGCGACAGCTGTTCAGCCGAGTGACTCACGCGGAGCCGCTCATCTGTCTCTCATTCTCTCACGACTTCTCACTCCTCAGACCCTGACGAGAGAGAGATCCGTTCACAGCAGCGTGGTGGACGGCCACTTCAGACTGTGAATGAGGCTCCACACATGAGCATGTTGGCTGTCGGGGGGGGCAGAAGGAGAGAATAACTGGGTCAGCAGAAATTAGGCTGAATGTGAGAATGTGAGTCAGGCCACTCAACGCGATGCCATGAGGTCAAAGCACTCATTGTGAGGAGCTTTAAAGATGTGGTGTAATGCCAACGCCAACCGGTTTACTGTAGAGTCTTTAAAACTCTGACCGGCAGCCAAACTCTTTATAGTAATGGATCTGAGTAAATTAGAGTCACAGAAAAAATTTCAGTCGAGGAACACTGCTGCATGGCTTTGTGCAGATAGTGTCAGAAGTTCTTAACCAGGAAACAGAGAGGTGGGCCAGGCTGGTCGAAGGTGGCCGGGCTGGTGACGTACTGGCACTGAAGTCAAGGCTGATAGACGATAGACAGTCTGGCAATCGGTAGAGTGAGGAGTCGGGGTTTTAAACGGCAGCAGCTTGTTAAATTGACAAGGTGGGCAGGAGGATTGGTGGGAGCTGGAACCAGAAAGCCACACCTAGTACATCCACACACACACACACACACAAATACAGAGACAGACGAACTGGGACAAGCAGGATAAACCAGGAACTGGGACACAGTGGAAATACAAGGGAGTGAGGGGAAGGCAGAGCAGAACCCTAACAGCTCCTGGGTTCAAGAGCCTGGGTCCACACACAGCACAGTTTCCATGTGCAGATATTATTAAAGTGAAACTTAAAAATGAAAAACTTTAGTAATAGATGTAAAAAGAAATCCTGGGTTTTGTACTCACCCACTGTCAACAGTCTGATCTGGCAGTACGGTTGCATTTTATACCTTCAAACTCGGGTCTGACTGGTTTCAGTAGTCGTGAGCTTCTGCGGTGAAAAGGCTGCACATTCATGTAGTGGAGTCATACAGCATCAGAATAGGGTCAAAGTTTTCACTTGAAATATGCTCAACTGGTTTATTTGTCTGCTTCAGTTCATGCCACATAGACTCACATCTGTTTGCATCTGTCCCACAGCTTTATGGGAACTTTGTGGGAAGTTTAAATGGCTGTTTGAGGGTTAAGACTCACACAAATCCACAGACAAGACAAGGCTGTGTGTGTGTGTGTGTGTGTGTGTGTGTGTGTGTGTGTGTGTGTGTGTGTGTGTGTGTGTGTGTGTGTGTGTGTGTGTGTCTGTGTGTGTGTGTGTGTGTCTGTGTCTGTGTCTCTGTCTGTGTGTCTCTGTCTGTGTGGGCAGTTGTCCTGGTAACAGTAGATGTCACTTACTGTCCCAGGTGTTGTCAGGAGATTGACAGGCTCATTAGCAGCAGAATGGTTTCTGTCTTCATTACCAATAAAATGGACAGAATCGCCCCAGAGCTAGTCTGACATGGTGGGATTCAGCTGAATGTTTCTGGGAGCGGAGACTGAGGCGCTCATTTAGTTGACAGGAAAGTGACATGTGACAAAGACTGGACTCAAATCCTGGATCTTGTGGACAGTCAGGGCCAGGACCCACTTTACTATTTTCAACCTGAGAAATGGCCACGGCACTGAGGTGCCAGTGATGCATTCAGTCCATGTAAATGAAAGAAAAAGAAAAATATAAAATGGTTTTGATGTAAGAAACTTGTTTTACTTCCACTGACACTTCAAATCCTTTCATTACTTAAACTCTAAGTGAAGCTCCGTAGAGCAGTCTCACTTCAACCAACACTTCACTTCAGCAATCTTGATCTGATATCCTTCCAGCCCTTTGATTTCAACTGACACTTCACTTCCTTTCAGTGTTTTCCTTTCACATTAACAGACACTTGTTGTTTTTCAGCTCTTTCACCTCAGTCCCCACTTCAGCTCCTTTCTGAGCTTTCACTTCATTTAGTGCTTAAACTATTCTCCATTCTGACTCCCACCTCCACTTCTTTCAGTTTTTCTCTTTCAGTTGCCACATCCACTTCTTTTAGAGCCTTATTAACTTCATTAAAATCTAATGAGAAATAATTATCACGAGAAACTCATCATGTGAAGAAGGGAGATAAATTCATTAAGCTCTGTGTAAGACTTAACTTTACTGGACAGCTTTCAGAAAATATGCTGTATACCAGTGGTTCTCAAAGTAGGGTTTGGGGACCCTTAGGGGTCCTTCATAGGGTTGCAGGGGGTCCCCAGCAAAAAGGGGAATCATTTATTTTCATTATAACTCCATCCATAAGTATGAATGAAAAAGGCATCAGTGTTTGGGTCATGGGTTTCAAACACGGTGGTAAAATATCTGAAAGCAAAAATCTTATTATTTTGGGGTCTGTGATCTAATTTTTGTCAGTTTAGGGTCCTTGATGTGGAAACGTTTGGGAACCACTGCTGTATGTGTGACTGATAACATGAATAAGTGTTGGAAACTAGAACTGAAAGCTCAGCCAAGCTTCTGTAGAGGAATGTTGGAAAAATACCCGGACATCCTGTCTTCAGGGTAATTCTGCCTGTTTTCAGATCAGATGTTTTTCACCGTCCTGTTTGGATGCACTTATATCAGAGATTCTTGTATCTGATGCATTCTGGTTCTTGACATGACAACAGGCGGTGACTGTAGTCGCTGAAGTTAATTGAAAGTGAAGTTAGTTCATGGAGGCTCTTCATATTTGATCCTGTCACATCAGCATCAGCAGCTCCGTTGTGACAGAGTCAGTTTTGATCTGTACACAGAGACAGTAGACTCTTTGTTCTTCTCAGAAAAAAAACAACACCATTGATAACTTTTCATTTACTTTAACTCCAACCACACTGTACCTGTCATGGTTAATTTAATTAAAAGTGCTAATCTTCCAGGTTATGCCTCCAGGAAGCTTTGAGAGAGAGGTTTGAAATGATTGACGGGGCGTCTCCGTCTCCCCCTCCTCATATTTGCTGTTCTAGCTCGGAGCAGTCTTTGCTTGGTTTAGCTCAGAGGGGAAGTACAGATGGATGAAATGAGGGAGTTTAGGAGGTAAGAATGCTCACTTGGGTAGATTATGGACGGACAGCGAGGTGGGCGACTCCCCTCACTTCAATCTTTAACTCAAAGATCGACTCAGGTTGCCATCTATTGCACTTCAACCAAGAATAACGCTTAAATCGCCAGTTGGATGGCTGGCTGCCTGCCTGCCAGGGATTTCTGTCATTCCCAATGTAATTAGTGTGTAAGGGGAGCCAGGAGAGAGGCTGGCGCCAGACTGAGGCAGAATAATACGAGGGGAGGTGTAGGAGCACTGATGGATAATTTAACACGGATCTCTAGAAGCCGGCTACACTTTGCAGTACCTGAGTGCACTGCAGAGAAAATGTGACATGTGAATATACTCAAGTGAAAAGGTTCAGACAGACTGACCGATTTCCATAATAATAAATCATCATCTTTTTTCCCATTGTTGTTGAAATAGTCTTTATCTCCGATGATTAATGTGCAGTGGCTGGCGGGGAGAGAATTATTATTCAATGTATTCATATGAAATGATAAGTGTTCTGATAAGCAGCGTGTTGCTCTTTTATTTATTAATTTTTTTGCATGTTTCCCCTGCAGATAATTTTCCGCAAGATCAGTGAGGTGAAGAAGGAGGAAGAGGAGAGGCAGAGAGCGAAGAACGAGGTGCAGCTCACCATCCCGCAGGACCATCCGGTCCGGAAGCTTTTCCAGAAGTTCAAGCAGCAGAAGGAGCTCCGCAGCCAGGGAGCGTCCGCCGCCACGCAGCTGGACCTGGAGAAGAACCAGCTGCAGGTGGAGCAGCACCAGCACCTGCACCCCCACAGCCTGCAGCTCGGCCACTCCAGCCTGCAGCACTCTCTGCCGCTCAGCCTCCAGCGGCCCCACTGCTCCATGCAGAACGGGGCCCCGCCCAGCAGCAGCGTGCTGACCGTGTCTCAGGTCACGCCCATGCAGAGCTCCCTGGCGTACAGCCACCCCAGCGAGCCTCCCGCCAAGCAGAACAACTGCGACATCTTGGAGCTGCAGCCCAGTTCTGCCGGAGCGGGAGGTGAACAGACTGTCAGGCTTAAGGTCAGCACCAGCCCCGCCCTGGGAAAACCACCCCCCAAGGCCAGCGGCTGGATGCGCCTGAAAAATAACATGGCCCCAGTGGAGGCCAGGAAGGAGGGCCTGAACAACAATGTCAAGGCTGTTTCCGTGGAGATGCTCTCTCAGGAGGGTAAAAGTCAGGAAGCAGGGGGGGGCGGGGATGTAGAGGAGGGCGGGGTGTCCAGCAACAACCCCCTTCGCAAGACAGACTCCTGCGACAGCGGCATCACCAAGAGTGAGCTGCGGATCGACCGGGCGGGGGAGGCGCGGACCCCTGCCGCAGTCACCCCCCTCCTCCACAGCCCTCTCCCCGGAGGAGCGGGGTCCCCTCACCCTTTCTGCCCCATCCCGGAGCAGGCCCTGCAGGCCGCGCTGCACGAGACCCGGCTGGAGCTCCGGGAGGACATCCAGACTCTGGGAGGCCGACTGGGCGCCCTGGAGAGTCAGGTCGCTGAGATCATCAAACTGCTGTCAGACAAGAGGCGGCCGTCCACGGGGCCGCCGTCCGCCTCCAACACCCCCAAAACCAAAATACAGCGTCAGGACATTTTCACCGTTTCCAGGCCTGTTTCTCCGGACTCGGAGAAGGATGAGGGGCTCTGAAGAGAGCTAAACCAGTGGTGTAGAGAGTGGACTGGAACAGTGATCACATGGCACATTGTTCTACTACGATCACGATTATCAGTTCAAGGTTACGCTCGCTGTCAGACTCAGTTACACCACTGGTCCCAGTTCTCTGAGATGAAGAGGAAAAAACTGGCTTCTTTAACATTTGCACACTGACTTTTTCCTGCAGGTCCTGTGAGAGTTCTCGCTCCACACTGACCTGGACCCTGTTTTTTTGATTGTACATACCTCTCTATGCATGTCCAGCTGGATTCTGGCCTGCCAAAGAAACAACTACCGAACGTACTCATTGCCTGTATATTATGCAGTTGACTGCATGCAAATCGAATTCAAAGAGACATTTTATTGAGCTACACTGTACATATGAATATTTTTCATTGATAATTTACTATGTGGACATTCAGGGTTTGCATACTGGTAGCACTATAAACATTAAATTACAAAAAGGGTTTACTGGCAAAGGGATTGTGCATGGATTATATATGAATAGAGAAACCGAAAGTTTTGTTTTGTTTTGTTTTTTTCTTTGCCTGTGAGATGAAGTTTGATTCTGCTCTCACCTCCTTGCCCTCCAAGAACACAGATTGCCATATGTGAAGAAGCAGCATCCCTTAACACAGGGAGGGAACTTCCTGGTTTGAGGTAAATCTTTTTATATTGGTTAGTGATTTTGCTTCTTATAATAATTTCTATTTTTGATGACTGAAATGTTCTCATTTTGACGTCCAGTGAACCCTTAAATGGTTATTTTGTTAGAATTCCTCCTTGTGTCTATGCATTGCTCGGGTACCACTAGAATATCCTGAAAATTACACCTTTGTTATCATGTCAGTGAATGAAGGAAGTTTTGGTTTTTTTTGTTGCATTCCTCTGCATGAATCAGGGATGGCAGAATGCACTTTGGGTAAAGCTGGGATGACGAGAAGGCTTTGGGGAAATAACATGGAGTTTAGTTCACATGAAAGTCCACTCAGCACAGTGACATGTAATCCCACAGCCCCAGCACCACCACCACACACACGACAGTCTTAACCGGCAGCGTCTCACTGAGGCGCTGGCTCTGGATTCCATTAAGGATTGCAGCTTCACTGCAAAAAGCTCAAGTAATAAAAAATGGAATACTGTACTTTTTATGATATCAGTTTTCTAAACCTGCATGCAAAGGAGTAGTTTTATGCTCCAGAGTGCGTACATATTCGTGTGTGTGTGTATGTACACATGCGTACATGTGCACAGTGTGACGGCGTCTCTTGATGTGAAGCCTGACGGCCCCCAGGGAGTTTTCTGCTCCACAGGAGTCAGATCAGTGGGTTTTTCAGGTCTTGTGAGACTCAGACGCTGTCCTTCCTCGCCCTGCACTCGTCCCGCGACACTTACACACATGATCATGTTTAATAAGGCAGAATAAGAAGAATAAGGCAGGACACAGATGTGCAGGAGCCGTCATCAAAGCCTCAGCTGGTAGACTTCGGCCTTTCCTGCTTTACTACATCACCCACAGTGTGGAGCGGATGCACAGATGGCAGAAAATGAGCTGATGTGACAGAAAACGTTCAGCAGCCAGATGCGAGTGAGAGGGGTCAGGTCATGCAACACACCTTCTGGCAGCCATATTGAAGGTCATTAGCTTAGCATAAGAGAACAGCTGGTTGGAGTGCTGTGCTTTTATTACACAGAGAGAGTAAAGGTCTCTTATCAGCCTCAGACCTGATGTTGTGGATCACAGTCTGCACCCTAACACCCCCCCCCCCCCTCCCCCCCCCCCCCCCCCCCCCTCCCAGGCCCCGGGTGCACAGACTGGTTGGTTTGCTAAACACAGGTTTTGAATATCTCAGTTGGGCTTTGCTGATTTTGACAGAGCAGTAGATCTGTTCAGAGTTGGACCTGGTTTCCAGATTTGGGATGCCACCGCGAGGCGTGTGCACAGAAAAGGGGGGTGCAAACAGTTTTCAAAAGGATGAGAGTGCACAGAGTGGCCCAGTCCGACAGGAATGTGGTGTCAGAGGAGAGAACTGGTAGATGTAACTGATGAACTGAGCCACATGGTGAAACAACTAGTACAGCAGAATTAATTTGCTGTATTGAACCAGTTTCACCGGATGGACCATGTCCTGCGTGACATCAGAAGTGAGCGGGGGGGCGTGACAGGCGCTTTGAAACACGGTGATGCATCATTCCTGGACCCTCCTGCTCATCAAAGACCTGCAAGCTGTGATTGATAAAGTTTTGATGTGTTGTCTGACACATCTGTTGCCAAATTCATGGAAAGCATTGACAGTACGGTGATGATCCAGTCTGAGGGAGCGAGCAGCGCAGAAGACAAATACTGTGCAGGCTGTAGATGTGTGCATGAAAAAGAATCAGTGAGGTAAACGTCAGTGCATTTGAAATTTGAAAAGTCTATTTTTAATGAAGTCAGTCTGTTTGTGTAGTTTTTCATTCTTGGAAACTAAAATAAAACATTGTCATTTGCATTTTCCTGGCTCTCGAAACTTTCCACCAAACCAGTGGAATTTAAGCATCTGTTCGCTCCCTGCTGGAGCTGATCATGATGTTAGACATGCTGATTTGTGTCTCTCTGCTGTCAGCAGACTGGAAAATGAGGATTATTAACTTTGTAATGCTAATTAGCATAAAATCACACCAGATGAAGACGGGTTTCGACATGAGATTTCTGTCTCTGTATGCTAATCAGCTTTCACTTTGGAACATTTTGGAGAGAAAACTGTTTTAATGGCTTCTGTTGTGCAAATGAGAATATTTTTTTTATTTAAATGGGAATTTCATCCTGTGCACACAGGCCTGTTTTCTGCACCAACCTGCTTCACGTTCACACTCAGCCCTCGTTCGCTCTGCTGTCAGCCACTGAGCAGATCCCCTGCCAGAATCGGGGGTAAGTGCCTTGCTCGGCGGCACCTCAGCAGCAGTTTCAGGCAGTTTGGATTGATGCAGAGGAGAATTTACTGGAAGGCTTTGATGACAGCTACCACCGCACCTGTGTAGAGCAGCACATACCAGTGTGCTTCATATCTCTTATCTGACATGTCACTCCTAGAATATCGTGCAAAGCTATGCAACACTTGATTCTCTAACCATTGAAAAGAGGCTGATTCTGATCCATGAATAGAGTCAATAGATGCACCAGGATAATTATATCGATTTGAGGGACTGAGGGTTTGTTTGCTTGTGTAGATAAGATGAGATATCAGCTACCAAATGCTAGGTTGGATAAAATGAAGACGAACTGCTGAACCATTTAGGGAAGGCCAGAGTCTTTCTCCCCTAGTGGATGAATCCAAATGACTTTGACGAGTTTTTATGTGATAATAACTTTATTTCTGTCGCACTTTTCAAAAACAAGTGTGTCACAGAGACATTAAACCAATAAACACCATATACAAATAGAGGATTAAGATAAAACAGTAACAAATTAGGTTTAAACACATTCAAGATGAAGCATAGAGAAAACATTTCAGGAGAGTGCAGTTCTAAAATAATGTGTATTTAATAAGCCAGTCTGTCTGATCTCCTCCAGGAGGTGGGTCCAGAGTTGAGGGGCCACGACTCCAAAGGCTTGGTCTCGTCTGGCTTTTAGCTGCAACTCTGGAACTATTAACAGACCCCTACCTGCGGATCTCAGGCTGCACTCAGGCTTGTATGAGGTTAGCAGGTCAGAGATGTGGACAGGGGGCCAGTCAATCCCATAATCACTATTCTAAAATGTCCAGGCAGCCAGTGTAGGGATGCTTCGATGAGGGTTCTCTAGTTGTTGTGAGAAGTCAGGCTGCAGCTCTCTAGACTAGTTCAAGCTTGTTCAGGTTGTTTTGACTCATACGGGAGCGCAGCACCACCAGCAGGTCACAGCTCTTCTCTTTTTCCCACATGTCCGACACTTGGGTTCTTGACATGAGATCTCTGAAACCAGTGACCAAATTCCCATCAGTTCCAGATGTACTTCAGATAAATGCTAAACGCTACATGCTAAATATCATTATGTTCATATTAAATAGTTAACATGCTATGTGTTAGCATGATTTGGCTGATAAAAGCTGAGTCTGATGAGCTGAGTTAAAAATGTCATAAAATCACTTTTAGATTTCATGGAGTTTCCTCTGGCGCCCCCCCATTGGTCAAACTCAGAAGAGCTAAACAGACGTAACCAGAAATAACTTTGTAAAATAATTTTGGCAAATGAATTAAGATAATTACAGGATAGTGTGTGATGCAAACAATATTTTCTCACAGTCATGAGTCACGTAGAACTTTACTTCTCTTCCCTCATTGAAATTGCATGAAACCTGCATTCGAGGTCTTCACGGATTCTGAGTAACCAAGACCGATTATATTCAGGAACAGGGTTGGGGAGGGTCCCGTTGTGTCACATGATGCCTCATCATTTAGACAAATATGTTTTTTCTGAAGCGTCCGCATTGGGAAAATTACTTGTATTGCTACTTTTCAATCTAATTGGTTGAACAGGGTCTATTTCAGTCCAGGTCTCCTGTTGAAAAGTTAATTAATTTCATGATGAGTTCAGGTACATGTTCCGAGGGTCTGTTAAGGATCGGGCCCGTGAAGACCTCTACGCTCCGTCAAGGTTGACAGTGATCCCTCCTGTGGTTGATGTTAGCATGTTTTTACTGTGTTTCCAGTCAAGTCTGACAAAATAATTCCTCCTGTCTTATACGTCTCACATCAGGTTTTGTCCACCTTTGTGAGACCAGTTATTCCTCAGTAGCAGCCTGTATCTCTGAGGATCTGCAGATGGTCGTGTGCAGTGAGGTGAGGTGTTTGTAGTTTGACCAACTGGGCACAGCACCCTTGGCTTCCAGTCATTTGGCGACAGAAACTCTTCTCTGAGAGGCATTTAAAAGCTTTTGGGGAAACCAGGAAATCACTGATGCTTCAAACATTAGAGATGTATGCGTCTGTTTAGACCTGAAAAGATGATCTGAGATGGGTTTTTCCTTTTTAAAGATATCTGCAGATGTTCAGTTTGATTGATGCTGCTGGTGGACTGACGATACAGCTGGCACTGAGATCATATCATGATGGAGATGAACTGGACCTAACAGAAACAGGATGTGAGGATCTGGTTGTATCCCTTCCATGTTAGGTAGGAGTCCTGCTCTTGGAGTTTTCTTTTCTGGTGTTTCAGAAACGAAACATCTGAAGGATGTGTTGAAACTCGGGCTGAAGTCAGGAACTGAGATCTGGTAAAAACTGGGATTCTCCCCAGAACCTACACACAGGCTGAAGAGACTAAAGTACTACAATTATCCCAAGCTCATTTCATCAGACTTCAGCTCAACTACATTTGATGCTAAAGTGGCTGCTTATAGTCACACAGTGTCAAAAAATATCAACAAAGCAGAGAGCAAAATCTTTCAAAGGAGGAAGAAAAGCATGACCTCAGCAAGACCTCACCTGAAACCTGAATGTAGATTGGAGTGTACCCCGAACTTCAAACCACACACACACCAGGAGCAAATCTTCAGCAGAACGGCTGCACGCTGTCAGAACCTCAGACCAGCAAGAGAGAAATGATCTGTATTTTTACTATTTTACAAAAACTATATAGTCATATCTTACATAGATTATATGCCAATATCTGATTGCCTGGCTCTAGTTAGCTTTTTTTTTTTTTTTTTTTTCCAGAAATTCTAGTTTTATGGAAAAAAAATAGTAACACATTTAACCCGACTAACACATGAAGCCATCTTAGAAGTTTTCTCTGCATCCTCGCTGCTCCTCTTGAAGTTTTGTCTTTTTGTTGATCTTCAGAAAGACATGGAAATCTAGTGCTGGGGGAGATTAGAAAATTTAAAATTTAACGTTTGCATTTGCTGCACTGAAGTGTGCCACTGGAGTAATATAACACTTTTTTTTCAATAAATAAATTAATCAAATTTAAAAAGCTAACAGAAGCCATTGAATTAGACTCTAATTTAAATAATGAATTATAAAACAGTAAAGTTTAAAGTGACATTTAAAAAGCTTTTTCTGATTCTATTTACCAGCATGTCCACCATTCAAATGACGTCACAGTTCATTTCCTGCTTTTATATTTACAGTTTGTTTGAAGTTAAAGATGTGGAAGCAGGGTCCAACCCATAGAGCAACATCTGGAGCTCCAGCTGTGCCAGCTGCTGTGTCCACAGCTCAATCACAGCTTCTCAGTTGTTAATTGATCCCATAAAGACAGAATAAGAAATATTAACATATTATTTTTACCTTTGTGATTTATAATGCATTATTTAAATATAATTTATAAACCTATACTGACTCCGATGCAGAACTCCAGGCTCCATACGTTGCTGCAGCAGCGAGCCTTCACAAGCAGCTCTGACCTGCAGACCTAGTGCAGGGAGAGATTCTCTTTTCAAATGTCAGGAGAAATGCTCCGTCAGCAGTCTGAGGCGCAGGACCGGAGACTCCTCCGATGGCTTCAGAGTTTTCCTGTCACTGAACTCGCCGGAAACTTTGCCACTTGTCAGGTCGGGTGAGGAGACGCGAGCACCTGAGAGCTGCTCCTCCTCCTCCTCCTCTTCTTTATTCATTTGACGAGAGAATGAAGGGCACCTCCTCCTGTGATCTGAGCCCTACACAAACACACACAAACACACATAAACACACACACTTACTTTTCAGCACAGGCTTTTTCAGCTTTGCCACTTGAATGTACAACAACCCTCCTCCCAGCCCCCCCTCACTCTGCTTTCCCAGCATTTTCTCTGGGACTGCTGATGGTTTTTTTTCTTTACATTTCTCCCCCTTTCTTTCTGAGGAGTCCTCTCTCTCTCTTTCTTTCTCTCTCTCTCTCCTTTCCTTTCTCTCTTGTTCACTTTCCGTCTTGAATCTGGTAGGAGGTCCTCCTTTGTCTCATATCTCTTTGAAAATCACCTCCACCCTCTTTCTAAGGCCTCCTCTCTGTCCTCCACCTTCAGCCCTCTGATCCCCCCCCCCCCCCCCGATCTCCCTCGCTCTTTCCTCAGCATGCTGATGATGTACAGTCTGTCTGCGGCGTGCCGACTCACTGACACCATGAATCCACCTCTCTGGGGACAGGCGGGCACAGCCGAGGGGGCTTCATTTATTAAAATTATCCTTTGGCTTGATTCGATTCTGCAAATTGTATTGAAGATGAAACTACAAGAAATGGAAGTCATTTCCTGGGTAGTGATAGAATTTTTTTTATTGTTTCACTTGCAATCCTTCACCTGCAGGATTAATTTTTCATCAGCCGCAGCTTCGGTTCAGATTTGATCATAAAACTATGGATGATTTTAATAAACGGAGCCCTTTAGGAAAAGCTCTTCTCTTTTTCTACTGGAATGTTCTACTGTTTCTACTGTTTTTGTTAAAGCAATGGTTTGGATCAGCACTGAAATCCCACACTGACTCATGTATTGTTTTACAGTTGCACCTAAACTGTAGTGTCAGAATAATAAACAGCCGTCTGGGATACTCTCTCTGGGCCTCCTGTCTGTCTTTGTCTCTGTTTTTAGAAACCTCTGCACTCACTTTCCGAAAGGGGCATTAAGTAATCAATCGAGTTTATTGATTACTATTGGCAGCGCCCAGCAGGAGCTGAAACAACACGGAGAGGACTTTCTCTGCTGCAGGACACCTCTTCACCTCTCTCACCATCCTTAAGAGCTGTGATGGCTTGTAAGTAAAAAAACGAAACAATATTCACAAAACAAAGAGTCACATTTTCACAAAAGACACAAATTAAGTCACTTTTTGTTATTTGGCTGCATTTGGTTCAGTTTTTACCTGAAACCTGACAGCGTTGTCGTATTTCAGGTGTTTTGCACTGACACCCTCTGGAGGACACAGTGTAAGAAGTCGTGGTCCTTCGTAGCCCACAAAGGCCGAACCAAAATGCTTACTGTTGCGTCACAAAGCATGGCTCCTGTTGCCAAGCTACCATGAAAAATTTTTATTTACAACAACGTGAGGTTTTAAGGCCCTTTTTAAAAGCGTGGTCCCCAGACTCTCAGTTGTTTGCTTTCATTAGCGGCATGCAATGAATCTCAGGATAGGTTGGCCACGAAGGATCCACCCGTTGGCCTTCATTGCCCCAGAAAAGAAGGCTGCATTTCTCTGAGTCGCGCCGCTGTGACGTGGTGACTGTGATGTGGCCCCTGGATTGGGACTCAGCTAATGTGTTATTGGTCCATGCCCTCCAGAAGTGCACCTAGGTGGTGTTTCAAAGCTGAAACCAACCTCTGCTGTTACACGTCTGTGGTTAAGGTTTGGTTAAGTTTAGGCACAGAAACAAACATTTAGAAAAACATTGTGGTTTAGGTTAAAATGCTACGCTATGATTGGACAACCACTGTTCAGGGGAGACGTCATTTGTCCCTCATCTCTGAGTTACGTTCAGGACCAACATAAATGCCACACTACTTCCTGCATCCACAAGAAAACACTCCCCTGACATGTTATTCATATGGATGTACTCTGTTGCCTCACTGCTTGTGGTCGGGTGAAACTCAGGTCAGAGGAGTGCAGGATGCAGATGTGCCCTCCAGCTTCGTGGTGGCACAGAGAGCCACACTGTGCTGCAGTTCATGTGAAAACAAAAAAAACAGACATAACTGCACTGAAGTGGAAAGACAGAGTGTGTTTACCTACTCCTGAACGCCTCTCTGCAGGTCCCTCTTCTTATTACACTCACCGCTGTGTCACATAGAGATCTCGAAAACCTCGAGTCCTGTATTTTCCATCCTGTCCTTCAGACTCCTTTGATAATTCATTGTTCTCAGGCTCTTCCTTTTCCTCCCTCAATCTCACTTCTCAATTTCTCTGTCTTTGTGACCAGAATTCATTTTACAGGCTCCCGGCAGCTGCTTTCTAAGAGGATCAGTGTAATATGAAATCATCTTTAGTCCCAGTTTAACGCCACAGAATCTCATTATGCTACTCTGACAGTTCAGAGGTGTTTACAGTCACTGCTGTGATTTATGTTAGTTCAGCTTTCAAGAAGGGTTGATGTCACTTTATATGTGTATATATATATATATATATATACATCAGGGGCTGCTTGTGGTGTGAAAGGCTCTGAATCTCAGTGGCTAGTTACCGGCAGACAGCAGAATTACCACGGTTACTTTCCTGTGGATGGTGAGCACTGATGGCGAGCCAAAGGAAACAACGGGTGAAATTAGCCTGTCAAGACTGTGCAGCCAGACCCCACCTGCGGCTCTGCCTGGACGCACGAAGCCTCCGCTGTCTCCAGAAGTTAAAGCTGAGCACATGCTTACCCCCGTCAGCGTCTCCTCGCTGCTCCTGAACGCTGGAGGAGGAGGACACAAACTGTTTTTACCCAAATCGACACCCGTCGGCTCAGATTGTGCCGGCGGATTCTCCTGGAGAACATATTTAATTGCTGCAGGTGAAAGTGTGAAAGGCTTTCTCACAATTAAAGGCTCTGAGTTGCTGCAGTTTGATGCTGCACTGTGCTTTTGAAGCTCATTTACTCCAGAGTTGTTCCTTTTTAGTGTCAGTCATGATGTGTAAGTCTTACTACAGCTTTACAGCTTCACTCAGCGTTTTAAAGTCTCTTTTAAAACCAAAACAATGTCACAGCTTCCCATGAGGGTGGGATGAGGCAGATTTTTGGGTGCAGTTATTGAGTAGACGTCATCAATGTTTGATGTTTCAAATGTTTGAAATATACTATATGTGTTTTTTTTGAAGAGCGGTTTCAAAGCTGCTCCGCTGTTGCCATCTTGGCAGTGCCTGACTCCGCCTAACGTCTGTTCAATCCAAAAGTAGGCAAGAGGTGGGGCGTGTGTGGAGCCCAGACTTCGGTGCTTGCCGGTTTAATAACTGTAGTCAGTTAGCATTGTTGTCACAGCTGGGCGCTTTGCTGGAAGGCTAAGGCTGCGTAATTGGCTAGTTACCAAGCTACGCCTTCAAGCCAGGTGTGGTGAGGGCAGACACCGATACCTGCTAATTAGTGCTAACATATAAATAAGGTGAGTAAAGTTTGGAATTAGGCATTAAATACTAGAATTTTACTCACCTCAAAATACAGGAGCGCGAACCTCATGTTCTGTTAACCGCACCGGAAGCCATGTTATCTGTCTGCATGAAAAACCCTCCAAAAGGCATCAACACAACAAACAGGACCTCGAGTGATTTATTTCAGCATCTGAGCGCGAGTCTATGGGGACTGACTCACTTTTGGAGCCAGACTCCAGTGGTCATTGGAGGAGCTGCAGTTTTTAGCTTGTCACTGTTGGCCTCATTTTTTAGCCCCAGAGGTTGAATTTTATGACAAAACATTTTTATTTTCTGATTATTAGAAAACACACATAATTCATTTTAGTTTGTGACATTTCTTTTGCCACTTTTCATATGTAGTTGTCAGACTTTTTGACAAAACTCTTCTGACAGCAGATACATGAAAGAGCCGATTACCAAACGCATTTATCTGTTTTGTTCTCAGTGCAGATTCAGCTGGATTGTCGACGATTAGAGGAGAAAGGATGTGTGAGTTTATTTCACACTCACTGTTTCCCTCAAGTTTCCAAAATGTTGAAGAATGAACTGCTACAATTCGCTAAGAACTCAGAGGTGATATTAAGGTTTGCTGGTAACAATCACTCTGCACTACAGACTTTTTTTTTCTTTTTCAGGGAGACAAAACCTGACTTTTTCAAAGGGGAGGAGAGATCAAATGAAGCAGAGAGAAATCGACAAGAAAAGCTCCTGTAATTCTTTCTTTTATTGATCCAACTTCCATGAGGGGAAATTTGCAGTTGGTTGCCTCTGTCCTTAAGCAGAGAGGTCGCACTCTGGTTCAGGACCAGAAAACAGTTGAAGGAAGGGGACGGTTATGATGTTAGAATGATAAATAAGCCTGTCAGTAATTTAAAACACGATGCTGTCAACTCTTAATGTTACAGGTCTTTCCCGCACTAGAACTTACTTTGACGTCTGGTAAGAACCTGTGACTCTTAATTTGAGATCTATTGAAGGAAGACATGAGATTAAAGCCAGCGGAGCGTTGTGTTAGTTGTGTTAGTTGTGTTAGTTGGTTTAATTGTGTTAATTGTGCTGACAGCTGCTCATTGACATCACCTGTTTCCTCCATGCTTTAAAACCACTGGCTCATGAATCAGCTGTTTGACCAATAACATCCAAATCATATCCATGCAGGTGTGCAGCCATTTTGACCTGCCACTTCTTACTATTCAGGTAAAGTCACAAACATTTACCTCAACTAGACACCTCTGCACCTCTGGAGATAGATAAATATTGACCCGTCCTCTGCTGCTGCTGCTGCTGCTGCTCTCTCCACCACCTCACCTTTTTATGTGTTTGGTAACATGATCATTTGCCTTTCTGTTAATTCCTTAAGTATATTTATCTTAAGTATCTGAAGGAAATAACTTTATTCCTCCACAAATTACACAGGCACCGTGTCTGTAAAAGCACCAATTAATTCTGTGATTCCTTAAATCCCCTGTTCCTACAGAAACTGTCCCTCATGTTGCTGGTGAGCAACAGGTGGTTTCTGGTAAGAAGGTTCATCCAGTTTTGCCAGATAGAAACCAGTCATTTCTATTCCATATAAAACTGATTCCAGTGCAGCTAAAAACTAAACTTTTTTCCTCATGTACCCTCAGGGCTTCAGGGCAAGAATCCAGAGTTACCTGAATGCACCACCAGAGGTGAGTTCATGCCGCATCCTAATGACGGAACTGTATATTTATTGGTTTGTTGTGTCCCACAGCACAGAGGAAGTTCATCCATCGAAACATGAGGTAAGGTGCGAAAATAATTGTTGCTTCAGTCAGAAAACTGCCTCTCACAACTAATGCATCAAATATGCCAAACAAAACAAGTGGTTGGCATGATGATGTCCCAGTTTGGCTCTGTCTTTTATGGAAGAGAAAAATCCAGTTTATGCAATGAGAATACCTGAAAGGCAAAAGGTGCCCCTCATGTTCTGAATCCATCACTTTTATTACACATTTTTTATAAGATAGCAGGTCAATAAAACAAAAATGTCTCTTGAAATATAAACGGGGCATTTAGAGACTTTGTTTCCAAATGCAACTGTTACTGCAGTTTACCAGGTTTATCAAAACTAATCCAGTTAGAATGAAGAGTTAAAAAGCCTGATCTGATCTCTGTGGAGTTGTTTAGTTTCAGCTGCAAAGACACTGACTTTGTCCCTTGAAAGTCAGTTATCAGGCACTGTGATGTCTCCACGTCGATGCTCCTTTGATATCAAACACAGCAGCAGACAGAGGCATCATGTTATCCTCTCCTCCCCCTCAGCTGCTGTTGAAACACTGTAGTAAAGCCCCTAATAAAATCTTAAATTATCTTGTGGAAAAACCAGTCGGCTGTTTGAAGCCATTGTGGGAAATTGTAAAATTGGACTGTTAATAGAAAATGGCTGTAAGCGTCGCTCCCCCTGGACCCTACCTCCTCGGATTCAAAATTGAATCCGATCATTGATCTGAGCTTCTTCAGAAGTGTTGGCATGGCGATGAAAAGATCAGCTGATTGTGGAGAAGACAATAATCTATCCCCTTTGAGTCTGTAAATTTAATCTTCCATTTATTGTCAGTAATCCTCTTGGTCTCCTGATGATACAACAGCTCCTCTTTTTTTGAGTGCAGTAGACTAGTTCTGTTTTTTAAAATAAAGTTTTCAACACATTGCTAATTATGAACGTGTCTCTCTCTTAGATCTGTTCAGACTTTCACAAAGACAAGATGTACTGTGGACACTTGATCTCTGGGGGCAGTTGAGTTATTGCCACAGTGAGGAAGAGACGAAGAGAAAAATCGTCAGTAAAGACTAAATTAAATGTAAAATCTGAAGTCTTGGGTTATTATAATCTGTCATTTATGCAGCTAAAATTCAATCAGGAATCCCACTGCTTAATGTAATTATGGTGATTTGATTTTTCTCCTTTAAATGACTGAATGTCTCATCGCTTTGATGCATGAACTCCACCAGGATTTTGTTTCATCATGGCACTAATGATCAGACTGACTAGTCTAATGACTTTAGTTCATGCTTGTGTGTATACATGTAATGCACTTTTCTCTCGGTCAAAGTAAATCATGTTTTTTTTTCTTACACCTGCCTGGTGTTGTTGAAGTCAGTAAGAGGACTCCCTGCAGATAGACATTTCTGTGTGTGTTCAAACTCTGTTTCTTACATGGAAGGACATTTGTCTGATTTCAGAGGATTACATCATCAAGAGGAGGTGGAAGCAAAGCAAAGCAGAGGCGGTGGGGGGGGGGGGTCCCAGGATCTAAAGCCTATCATCCCACTGATCCATCACAAACCAGTACCACACCATGGGTCCACTCACTTGGCCTCACAAGAAATTCTGCACAAACAGCTTTTGGTAACTGTTTGTCGACAAACGCCATATTTATTCATCCGACCAGTGTCTCTGTGCAGCGTCTTCACCGGTTGCCTGACAGACTCCTCCACATCTGGCTGATGTTTGCCAAGAAATAGTTCCAGCTCGTAAAAACCACAGATATCAAAGTAATACATAAAATTTCTGTTTCTGTGTAGACCAACCAAACAAGATATACTGTAATCAGTAAGTTTTAGATGTGTTGTTTTGAACCTTTGGTGAGAGGCAAGCTAACTGTTTCCCCCCACTTCCAGTCTTTATGCTAAGCTAAGCTAATCCCCTCCTGAATCCTGCTCTGTCTCTTTGTTTAGATAAAAAATGCTGTTTTCCAGCTGAATGGGATTATGCAACACCCAACACACTGCCAGTATAGTGGCAGTGGTGTGATCTCCTGATGTTGTAAAGGCATTATTATATTATCTGCTGCAGAGGAGGTGGGCGTGCTGTGACCCCACCACCACCCCTCACAGTCATATTATATGTCAGTGGTATTTAAGGCTGATAGGCTGACAGGTTGTATCCAGTGGGTGATCTGTTCTAAAGCAGCAGAGGGAGGTGGTGAGGAAAAATGTGTGGAAAAGCAGTTATAGTGATATATTTAAAACTGCTGCACCTTTATTACCTGCATCAAATTAGCTATTTATTACTCCACTGAAACTTTATTTCCTTATCTTTTCTCTATTTCCTCTTACGCTTTATCATTCTTTAACGTATTTTATTTTCCTCTTTAGTGTTTTTATAAGTGTGTTTCTCATGCATTTGACAGGTGGAGTGATAACCTAAATCACATGCTTCATTGACCCATCCATCCACCCCAACCTCCGGTGTCCTAACCTTCGTAAACAGGGTCAACCTTGACTCTTAAAATTAACTCTGTGTCCAAGTTAGCCCCCCCCGTCCACCCTGACCAGCTCCTGATGAGGGTTTTCTGGCTGATAACACCACGCTGCTTTCACCTTTGCTCCTGGTAGACACATGTTATATTTCACACAACCGCTAAAAGTCCTTGTCATGTGCATGTAAATATTTGTTGTTTTTGGCATTTGAAAAAAACAACAGTCTTGTAAGAATAGACAAATGCCAGATACATTTTTTTGTTTGTAAAAAAAGTACCACATTTCAGTTTGAAATATAGAAAAAGACAAAGGTTTCCCAGAGTTGAAACATTGGAGCAAAGTGCCGCCTCCAAATGTACCTGTTTCCTCTGTTCAATGCCAACAAGGAAACCTATACATTATTGCTTCCCACGTGTCCTTCTCATGATTCCTCAGCTGAAAAAAAATGCTGTGTGCAGAATCTTCTACCCGCAAAAGTGGTTTCATCAATCAGCCATCACCCACGCCGCCTCTGTCACATTGCGTCAATGGTAATAAAGGCGATAACCATCTACAGTGGGGTGCATCCCCGGAGAAATGTCACCCAACAGAGCTGCTCTGCCATTCTCTCCCTCCAAGCGTCGTCGTCCTCACAGATCCTCTTCGCCAACCCCGCATCCCTGCAGGAGCAGCTGTATAATTCATAACCTCAGCTGGTACCTGTCAGGCTGTTTCAGAGGCAGCGGAGCGGAAGTTGCCCTAAAGGCTCGGCTGCAAAATCCACTCACCTGCCCTCAAAACCAACCTGCAGTTTATGGGTGAGGAAAAAGTGGGAAACTGACCCTGTTTTAGTGACCTACACTTACAGTAGTAGCCTGGGAGAAGACTTTACTATTTCTAATACATTTCAAATGACTCTATTTCAGGCGTGTAACTGCCAGGCTGACATTTTTCTCAGTTCAAAGGCCAGTTGGTTAATAGTGTTTCAAAAAAGAAAACTGCATTAAAGGGATTTAGTTTAGTTATTTTATGACCTGGAACATGATTTGTACTCATTCCCAGTCTGTTTGGTGGGCAGTTTGCTTTTGGTCCAAGGACGACCTGATTAGGTTTTCAGGGTAAGGTTTTGACATATTTGGCGACCGCAGAGTAAATGCAAAATAATTGTTATGGAGTCTTTAGCTTTGTCTGTTGCTTCTCTATGGAAACAGCTCGGCCTTTATGTCCTGCCGCCCTGCTCAGAGTTCAGTTTCAGCTTTGACCTTGTTTGTCTGCGACATCTTAGTCTGCAACCAATGAGATGACAGCTCTGTGCCAAAATCTGAAAGCAACCCATGATGGACAGTAAGAATATTGAAGATATCATGCAACAAAAGCTTTCTGATCATCAGTTTAGTTGGTTTTCACCACTCTTTCTCTAAAGGAGTGTAGGTGATGGTGGTTAGTGTTAAATCAATGAGACAAGCGAAGACAGCTTCTTCCAGCACTTCCTGTCGCTCTTTGCCAGGTTGCCCATCCAGAGCAGACCCAGAGCAACATTAGCATTCACTTGGCATCATGCTTCTATCCACCTGAGAATGTATGTTTAATTTTTTTACTCTCCTTTCAGCTCTGGTCTGTTCTCCACCAAATCCTGGGAAACATCTATTTCTCTTTAGTTGTGAATTTTCCACTTTCTCTAACTTTGCCTGCAGTTTGGTGCTGAGCAGGTTGTTGACACTGGGTTTTTCAGAGCTTGTTTGATGATATTAGCTGCCTGCTGCTGAGAACAGGGTTGATGAGAGAACTGAAACAGTCCTGTCCAAAACAATGAGCTAAAAGAGGCTTAAAAGCACCATGTAGTCTGTTAATTCATTAGAATGATATCTCTCAACATTTAATCGCTGAATAACCCCTTTAAAAAAACTAACTAGAGAATGAGGCTTCTCATTTCACCCTGAATAAAAGGTCTGATATGAGTCACTGTGTCTCCCCCTGAGCTCCCAGAGGTTGCAGACCTCAAGCAAGGAGCCTGCATTGATGGTTTCATGGTTTCACTGCCTCCTCTCCCTCCTCCTCCTCCCTCTCTCCTCCTGTGTTAGGGTCCTCTTGCCAAGAGCTGCTGCAGCCCCCCCCCCCCCCCCCCCCCCCCCAGCCCCCCACCCCCCCCACCCACCCCGCACCCCGCCACCGCTCCACAGCCAGAGGAGGAAGTGGTAATGTCAAGAATGATTAGGGCAGCGGGGGTCATCACAGCGTCTCTCCTGTCAGGGCTGGTGAAGATAGCTGAGATCTCAGGAGAGTCAACAGCCCAGACAGCTAACCTCACCTCTGTTTCTCCTTTTAACCTCTCCATTTCCTCTTCATGCTTAAAAGCCTCCTCACCACTCACACTGACAGCTGTTTGTTCATGATTTTTCCCTTTTTATGGCAGTTTGTGGTTTTCTTCTGCACTTCTAAAAACAAAATTCTGCAGAGGTAATGGCTACAAAAGATTGCCTTTGCATCACTGTCATATTCAAAAATATAACCAATTTTACTTTATTGTTTTCCTTTTGTTTATTTCTTGGTATGAAGGAGCAAAATACAAAGTAAAAGTTCTGTTACTAGCCAAATTATTCCCATGCTGCACTTTAAAATAAATGCACCTAACGTAGACTGAATGTTATGAATGCTAAATTCATAGATGGCAGTCGACTGCAGATAAAAATGAACAGAATTGTAAGTTATACGATGATGTGTGTGTTTTGCTGACATGACACATGGATTGATTATAGGTTGATTATATCTGCAATAAGCTGTTTTGAGTGTCCCCACAAACTTACACTCTGCAAGCTGATATTAAATATTGATGTGCAGGGCACTTGAGTTTCAAACATGACACATCAGTTTTGATCATGCTCAGTGTTTAAATTGTTTAAATTGAATATATTTAGAAAAATCTGAATCTTAAAGAGCCGTTTAAATAGCACCTGAATATCTTGATTTGTTGACCTGCAGTGATTTAACTTCTCACACTCTTGCAGTGATGTCACAGTGTACTCCAAGGTGTGTCAGTACACTGTGGCATCAAAGCTGGGTGTTCAAATCAATCTAAATCAAAACAATAAATTTAAGTAATTCAATACAAAAACCGAAATCATGATCATGAAGTTAAATTCCTCTAAAACGACAGAAACAAAATAAATTATCACTGCCTTACATTTGTCTAGCTAATGTTTTCTAGTAATTGTAAGAAAAGTGTGATTAAAAACGCTGCTCTGTAAATGTAAGATCACAGGTTCAATTGCTGTGACAGCTCCAACAACAACTCCAGCGTTCACTCTTAAACGTTCCCAACTTAAAGGGGCTAATTGTACGTTTTCTCTGCCGCTGAACGTAGCACCTTTAAGTCTTGATTACTATTTCAAGTCATGTAGATAAGAGTGTTACTCGTGCACGTGAACTCTAAAGTAAGTACCTGTAACTTCACTCTCCAGGAGTAAAGTAGCACTGACAGTTGATATTTTAGTGTTACTGTGTGTTATTTTAAGCTTAAGACAAAAATCAATAACAGCCAATGATTTTCTGTGCATTAGATCATGTGTTTCACTTACTGTCACTCACTGGTAGACACAACAGTGACCTCAGCCAAAAAAAGTCAACCTGTTTACCTGAGTACAGATTCAGCTTCTAAAAATGGGGAAGAATCAATAGAACTTAATGATTATCTCTGCAGTAATTGATTGAAGTGTCAGTCATGACGATAACACGTTCCTCCTCAGTGTCATTTAGATGACCTGATGGTTAGAGAATCATCCGGTGACTCATCTGTGTTCTGGTATTTCTGATTGAGCTCTGATGCAAAATCAAATTTGTAGATTGTCACTGATCACTTTTCAGCCTGGCTATCAATCAGTTATATAGTAAATAGTACTGATTATTTTCATATTTTATGGATAGTTTTAGCAGATTTTTACCTGTTATTTTATTCTCACTTGTTCAAAAGTTGTTGTGACACTTAACACAGCAGGAAATGAAGTCCTATACTTCCAATGATAAAAAGACAGAATAATGAAGAATGAAGGGAAACCACAAATAAGCTTCTCAATATGCACCAAAGTTTATTATTTTTAATATTCAGTTTTTAAAATTAAATACTCAAAATAAAAACAGATCATTCTCAGATTTTTTTTGAAGACTGACAGTAACGTTCCCTAATGGAAGAAATACCCATATTAATATCCATCCCTACATAAAATCAGACCTTTGCAGCAGTTCAGAACTGAAGTATACAACAGAGACAGAGAGAGTTGGGGTGGGGTGGTGGGGGCGTGGAGGGGTGGGTTGGTGGGGGGGGTATCCTGGGAGGAGTGTGCTCTGTTTCCCTCTGAGTTTTGGGGCTCAAACGCAGCCCTGCAGCTCCTCAGTGATACGTGAACACTCAGGGATTACATAAACCCAGATCTCCTTATACGAATGATAACACTTAGTAAGAGCTGGCTGTTTTCACCCCCTCCACTGTCGACTAACCAGCAGGACGTTTGGCCTCAGAGCTCAGGTCAGTTAATTAAGCACTAACGAGCAGTCACATCATTAGCCACCCATCAATGGCTGATTACTCTTTGAAAGACTAATCATTAAATACCATGAGTCCATTACAGCAATCACTAGCTTTAAGAGTGACTGCTATCTTTTATAAAGAAAAGTTCTTGCATATTGAACAAGAGATGCTGAGGGAAGGCTCATTAAATGTCTCGGGTGAAAAGATTTTATATTATATCAAAGAAAATTTTGAGAGATCACTGGCTCATGGGGGTTTGAGCCGCTGTGACAGTGAACATCTGCCCTATTGAGATGTCCTGTAGCAGGGTGCAGAATCCCTACCAGCTCCAGGGATGCTGTTCTGCAGCCATGATTGACCTTTGACCTCCCCGTAGAGCAGTGCCACCAGAATTCACACATTTATGCTTCGAGAAAAAATAAGGCACTGGCTGAATTTAAAGTTACAAGTGAATCCCCTCGTGTTTGTCATCGAAATTATGAAAATTCAATGAATCAAAACTTCACCCGTTTGTTTACAGAATAGCTAAAATATGGTAGAGATGTCTTACTGGTTTAACCTTTGATTTGTGTTGTTGGTGTCCTCAGGAGTCAGGAAATTTGAGTATAGAAGAGAAAACTTGCTTCAAATGATACATCGGAGTGTGAGTCACACAGAGGTTATACATTCAGTGGTGCTGGTCAGACAGACTCCACAGTCACATCTCAAGGCCACAGGGTAGGTGTACATTGGGTCGACGTTGGGCTGGCAGTTGGGCAGTTTCACAGTGACCAGGCGGGTCTCATTGTAGGTACAAACCCGCTGGTGGGACTCAATGTAGGGAGGGTCCAGGACGGGCTTCTGGAAACACACACACACACACACACACACACACACACACACACACATCTATAAAATATCTTCCATATTATGAGTCAGTATTTTGGGAACTGTATTAACTGCTTTCTTGTGGAGAGTTAGATAAGATTGATGTCACTCTCATATCTGTCCGTTACAGACTCTCTCAACTTTCAGCAAGAACGCAATTGATAACCTCAGCTGGTACCTGCATTAAACATGTTATTTTTCTTTGGTTCAATATGGTTTTTTTTCAATGGCCTAAAAGTTGGCATATGAATGAGTGCACGTATGCAAATAGGTGTGTGCCAGGACGAGCCAGTGATTGGTGGGCAGCCTTGACCTGTCAGATATTCTCCAAATATCAGGAACCAAAATGATGCAGGGGAGAGGACCCCCTACATCACATTTGTGCTTTTAGCTTGCATCCAAGTCCTTGCAAAATGTAAACAACACACAGGCCTGTTCCTAAAAATGTTTCTCTACAGCACCACCACTGGTCAAAAACTCCACGGGGTGTCTTCAAGCTCCAAACCAACCTGAACATTAGACTGTTTTCTGTGTCACCTGATGTGAAAACAAATTATTTTGTTCAGCCTCTCATTACTTGGACATAACAAGTTTGCTAGTGAGCCTCTGTTTTGATATCAAGCTGCATGTTTAACAGAAGACTCGTGACACATCTGCAAACCCTCTATTAATTGCTTGTAGTGTTGCCATGTGATCTTATTCTGCTGTAATTAAAAGTGTGACTGGATCACAACTTCAGATAAATGCACAGGAAATCCTGAAGCTGGGCAGCTGCAGTCAGAGACTGTCCTGTCACCTGCAGTTCACACATTTCACCACTGACTTACTAACCGTTCCTAAGGCACGACATCAACCCCTCCCCGCTGCGCCCTAACCTCCCTGTGGGGTAGAGCAGACAGAAAGATGAGTCAACTCCCTGAGGGGAATCCAAAGAATATCACAAAGCAAAGCTCGGGCCCCCTGCACACACCAGCTACACTGCAATAATTATAAAGCAGGGAGAATCATGAGCTTCCTAATGCCTCCTGTCACTGAATACAATGCCCCAGATGAAACTGGAGATTTCACAGCATAATCAGTATCTGGCAACTTATGACATCCATTTGTGTCTTTACTGCACTTGAGGCATTGTTGGGGAAAGCGCTGCTGTCATTTCAACCTCTGGATTCCTCGCTGCTTTCGTTAACTTGGTTTCAATGCACGCTGCTCCAGAAGCCTCCTGCCCTCCTCCACTCTTCAGATAGCCTCTCATTACTACGTGACCATGATTAGGTCATGATAGGGGAATGTAAACACAGAACATGTTTTTCTTAGGCATCTCGCACACTTATCTATCTCTCTATCTGTACCTATATATGTCCATCTATTTGCTGTATCTGTCCAGCAGCTGATTCCCTGGTTGCGTGGACAGCTGTCCTTGCACTGACCTCCCTGCAGAAGGAGGAAAGCGAAAACAAATTTTCTCCATGGGGATCACCCTATCTCTCTGTCTCTGTATCTGCAGTATTTATCTGACTGTCTTTCTGCCTGTCTGTGTGTTTGACCGTGTCACTGGCTCAACCTGCATCTAATCCATCCTCTTCTTCTTCTTCTTCTTCTTTTCTCTCTCTTCAAGTGTGAGCTGATGAAAATAGCAGGCTAATATTCTTTTGTGTAAAGTTGTCAGCTTTGCCTCTGCCACCTCTCTGTATAATCACATTTACACTGCTCTCTCCTCTCCTCTCCTCTCCTCTCTGTGTGTACTGTAAAGGACATGTATCCCATCTACTCACCTCCCAGGTCTCACAGCGCCCCCAGCAGGCGTCGGTGGTGATGTGCAGGCCCTTGCAGCCAGGTTTCTTAGCCAGGAAGGTGAACTCCCGCACTGCACAGCCAATGAAGCGCCGCAGGTTGACGGCTGACACCCTGTGGAGGGAGTCTGGTTGATGAGAGATCCAGAGTAGAAACCAGCAAAGCACCAATCCAAGCCTCCTGAAGGTGAGAAGAGGCATTTTAAAGAAGGCTTTTTAAGTAATCAGTCAACTTCAGGTTTATGGTGCAGACCCAAGGACACTAAAGTAGGTAGGCGCTGAATCCCAACCAGAAACATTTAATTTTTTGTGGCTTTCATAACCACACAACAGCACACTGGGGTCAATTCAGGAAGCTTTCAGTAAAACGTTTGAGTTTGAATCCTTTAATGTTTACTGTAGATCCTTTTGCTGAAGTTACATATTTTGACCCACAGCTGGTTCCCGACAAACTTCAGGAAACTGGACTCCCGCTGGACTTGATCTTGATTGTTTTTTTTCTCTAAATCCAGACTGAATCTGATGCTGTTCAATCAGGGAGAATCTGACGACTTTCCCCAACAAATGTTAAAAAGACTGACCATTTGTCTCCTTCAAGTGCAAGACCAAAACCAGGACTCCCCAGACCAGTAAACATGTGGCCCAATAACTGAGTGAAACTGTTCACACAGGCCAGTTTTCAACATGTACCTCCTCCATTTAGCATATGTTGGCAATGCCAGTGGCATTATGAGAACTCAAAGTAATTCAACTTTTAATTAAATATAAGAAAAAATAAAGTACCGTAGCTACTGTCATTTTAAGATGATGAAAAATGCCATTCTTCCCTTGTCACATATTGTAATTGAAACCAAATCAATTACACTATACAGACTTTAAAATACCAAAATTCATAAATGTTCTCAGATGTAAAGTGACTTGACTGATTTCTCTTTTTTCCTGAGCCTTTTAACGATTTCCTGTTTGCTTAAAAACTTAGGTTCAAAAATAAAAATTCAATCTTGACCTTTAGTTTAGTGTCTTTCAGTTTGGGAGCTTTTAATTTAGGAGCTCACTTGAGATACCTTGAGAAAAAAAATAGACATTTGAACATCCACAATTTCAACAGGTTAAATGCCATCTGCTGATGAAGATCATGTGATATGATCAAAAGGTCCGGAACAACTACTAAACCGACCCTCTGGTGAGATTTTCTCCTCATCTGCTGTTCTCAAGATAAAGAAAGAACTCCACATAAAGCAGAGCTTCCTCTGGTGAAATTTAAATAGTTTTCCCTGAATTTACTCACCACTGTGACGTCTTCCTTTGCAGCATCATCTTAGCTGTAACTCACTCCCTTTGCCCCACAGACAAACACAGGGATTAAATGTACTGACTGTTGAACAGACGCTAAAATACAACAACACTGTGAAGTTTAAGGTTGTTGCTGCCAGAGCAGCAGCTCCTCTCACAGCTGTAGTGCGCAGGGCTGTGGTACGTGCTCTGAAGTTACTCTATTGGCAGCGTGGACAGCTAACATGAACCACAGTACTTGTCACGTTATGCTCCTCAGACCTGAACCACCTGCTAATGGATCTGACAGTACAAGCCAGAGCTTTTTATCACCCTGTGTTCTGCCAATCAAGAGACCGAGGTCCTCACCTCAGTCTCTCTTCCCCTCTGACTCCTGAAATCCCCCAGAGGCGCCTTCTACCTGTCACTGCCCATCTAGTTCAGCTACCAGCTTGTTCCCACTCCATTAGCTTGATTAGGAAAAAGAGTCTGCCCTTTTGTTCATAGTCATCCACATGGAAGAGGGGGAACAACATACTCACACACAGTGCCTACCTGTGTCTACTGTCACTCATCCGAGCTCAATTAGCTGGCTCCACAGCTCCAGACCCAGCTCCTGTTCTCACATGCCGACTCTAATGATTCAGCCTCAAGCTCCAACACTGCTGTTTGCCTTATCCTGCTACTTTGTCTCATTCTTTTCATTATGTCTGTTTGTGTAGCCAGTGACAATTCCATACAACATTTCTTCACACACACACACACAGCTGGCTGTTACTCAGGCCACGTCTTACAGCCTTTACTGCATGGATCGTTCACTTAAGAGGGAGCAGATGCATGTTGGAGGATGCGTCAGCCCTCGCAGGAGACAATGACAGGAGGAGGCAAAAGGAGAAGGGGAGATGTGAAGAAGGGAGGGGAAGGATTGATTTGGGTGAGTAAGCGCCTCATCAAGAAATTACAATCGTCGGAGGCCCCTGCGGGCAGTGTGTGGAGTCAGCGGAGCAGAACTGCTCTCAAGTAGTTAGGGAAATGAATCTGTAAAAAGTAAAGTTGAAAGTTGAGGCCATGCAATTAAAGTTAGATTAGAAAATATTCAGCAGGATGAGTCAGGGACAGGTTAACACACTTCTCTCAGACGCCGTGTCCTCCTCACTATCAGGAAGAATTACCCATCTGGAGGCTATTATTGAACAATGTGCATACTGTGGAATAACAGAGTGCATGTAATTGGATAACAGTGGTGATTACAATGATGTTAATTGTAATCCAGTACAAAGGGGAGTAAGCCTGGATTTCCACAATCCAGCTTTTATGTAATTATATGTGAATTGTTAATGAAAGATTCTTTTTTATCTTCATTTTTTTCCATTTTACTTTATTTCTATGAGGAAACTCATCTTCTTCATTGATCCCATCCTGACTAATAGAACTGGGAGGCCACATTACAGCAACCAGAAACCAAGTCCAATGCTGAGGCAAGTCTCTTACATAAAGGTGATGACAGGAAGGGTTTTAACACTTCAGAACAACATACATTTACGTGAGAAGGGAAACCTGTGTGAACCTTACAGAAATTATGACCACAATTTGAACCCTGGAGCTTGTTACTGTGAGGAAACAAAGTTGGAAACACATCTACTGATCCTGAACAATCTGCAGATAGATGACAAATTAAAATTAAAATCCACATGGTGTTAAAAAAACAAGACAGTACCTGTGAGATTTTTTCAATAGATTCAAAGATTACAAACCTTGAAACCACCAGACCACCTGCAGAAAATTGGCAGGGAAAGTACATGAAAAGTCACTGCCACTCAAGTGAAGACAGTGGTTATTCTGACCAGCTGAATAGGCTGCTACAGAGCAAAAGATCATTGATGCCCTCTCAGCTTCCCTCATACAAATAAAGACTCAACTTAAAACACTGAGAAATCCTAAGGGCGTCAGCCCAGCAGTATATGATGTTGTGCTGACCTCTGGTGCTCACTTAAAGGTATTGGTTCTTTCCTAAAACATGTGCACGCCATTGACTATGACTTTGAGATATGACATTTCACAATATCTGTGTTTTGAGTTTTGCTGTTACATTTTCCTGCTGTAAACCAAATATTTGTTTTCAGGTTTTGCTGTACACTGTGGTAGCCAGTAAACCACCTCCTGTGGATAGCTTGTATGTGGACAAATAAATAAACACAAGTTTAGAAATATTTTAAAGTGTGGGTTTCTCTCTGATATGATAAGCAACGACTACACAAACGGTGCCTTTGTTGATGACTTCAAATTACTAATATTTTGAATGCTCTTCGTTAATTTGTTACTTTATTCAAGTCCATACAAATATTAATATGTCCTTCCTTTATCTTTTGTCTTGCAGGAACATGGCACCTTTATTTGACATCATCTTCTGAGAAAAAAATGATATTTTGCTGGATAGATAGATAGATAGATAGATAGATAGATAGATAGATAGATAGACATAAATAAGCACACCTGTCACTTTGAAACACAAGGCTCCTCTCATATTGTAGTGGAACTCCTTTAATGCAAAAACAATAAACCACAGTCAAAAGTCTTGAGTGTTCATCTAACTCAGAATCAGTGACCATTGTAAGGATCAGATAATTAACTTTTTGTTAGTGTTGACCAACTATAGCCTCTATATTCCCAACTATAGGACTCTCCAACTATCTTTTTCCACTAATCATCTTACTTATTTTTCTATTTTATATTTATGTTGTCGTTATTGTTTATTTATTTTTAAATCATTAAATTGATTTATTAAATTATTTATTTATTTTTACTGGGAGAAAAAGTTTACCCCCCAAAAAAAGAAAATAACCGCGCATGCGCAGCCCATAGTACGAAACGTCCGTTAGAGAAAGTTTCCCTGCTACGAATTTAATTTTTTTTATTTTATTTCGTGTAACGTAAAGTAATTTAATACGTACAGATGAAAATTACTGCGTTTTTATGAAATTACTTGTCGGTTGTCAGCTTGTCTGGAACACCGTTAAAATGTTGTAGACGTCTTAGCAAACACTTCTGTTAGCTAGTAACGTAGCTAGCTAACGTTAGCAAGATAATAAGGTAACACCTAGCTATTACTTCAAAACTCGACGTTGACTCCTGGGCCCGTAAAAACTAGTCTTGCCTAAAAGAGTCTCTTTTAATAGTAGTCTCTCTGTTTCTTCTCTTCTCTTTATAGTTTATATTCTCCATTCCGTTTCAATCTTTATGAATGAATGAGAGGAGACCGGAGTTGTTCTCAGGTGTGGGATTTGGTCCACAATGGGCTGACATTAAATATAAAGTTTCATGCACTTGTTGGAGCACGAACTTTAATCAGGTGACAGCCACCAGTGCCAAATTGGAGGAGGGTGTGTGTTGAACCCTGACTGGTTTCTATATTTAGTGTCCCAGGGATTTTTGTTTGCCCGGCCCCGGTATGGCTCTCACTTCTCCGGTGACAGTCCGGCCCGACCTGCAGCTCTGCGGACTCCAGATCTGTCAAACTGCGCTTCAGGTTTCATCTCTACCAACCACGACACAGCAAGGTCTGTTCTTCCACATTAGAGATCATTATTGCCTGGACCCACATCTTACATCTGCACCAATACCGCACTCTTTGCTGAATGTAAGTACAAGCAACTTTTTTGAATGTTTGTTATTTCCCAGATCCTTAAGAATAACGAGTCGTATCCGTAGGTGTTAGGAATGCATTGGCTCTGGACTGAGTTATTTGGTGGTTAGATTTACATAATCCAGCTGTAATTGATCCCAGATATCACCATTAATATTTCTGTTGGAATCCCCTGTGTTTCCTCTGCAGTGTGTGTTTGAGAACAATGATTTTCCATTACAGTTTTTTTAAAAACCTGCGGGGCAACCGCTTCTTATCTGCGTTATTAAAAAGTCCTCTGGTCTTCCTCAAGGACTCATTATATGGCTCGGCTGAGCTGATCTGAGAGCAGCCGCACACACGCGTCCCCTGCTGCTATTTTTGGGCCCTGACAGCTTTATAACACCAACACAATCTCACATTCCTGCAGTGAAAGGAAGCACACTTTGTAGCACTTGATAACATACAGAAGTGATATCAATATGGTCAGCTGTAATAAAGCAAATCTCATTCTAAATGGCTTGAAAATTGTTGATGTCATACATGATTTTGTATGAGGTAATAACATCTATTATTTAATTAGCTATTAAAGTGCCAAGAGAATAATTGCATGGCTTTATAAAGTATTAACATAATAATGTTTTCTTGTCATATTCAAAAAAATAAAAAGTGTTTTGTAACTGTGTCTAAAATGGATTATAAATATATTAAAATGACATTTTCAATCTAGTGAAAGGGACGATTTTATTACTTCACCCCTCATTCAAAACTCAGTTTTAGTTTTACAGATATGCAGAGTTATCATCACCTTTTTAAGGCATCCTCAGTTAAGGTTGTCAGTTTCTAATTTAAACAAAGTTTAGTCACATAGAGAGAAATAAAAATGCTTTTCAGAATGTGGTTTATCGTGTGATCCCTGGAGTTCACTCCACAGTTTATCGACCACTGCATCACTGTGTCGATAGGAGGGGCCACATTAGAATTATTCCTTCTTCTTCAGTACAAAGCTATTTCTTCTACTAGCTACACAACATAAGATAAAGGAGTACAAGGAGCATGTCCGCATTAATATACTGTTTTGGTGAAACTTGATATGCACCATAATCTTGTCCATGAATGATTTTAATTAATTTTTCTATTTGTTAAGGGGGTTCCACGATTTTTGTAACTCTTATTTATTTCTCATGGAAATAACTTTTGCTGACAGCTTACTATCAGATTTAGGCCATGTTCTATTTCTCAATCATAAGTGTCAAAACAGTGGGCGCTCTCTTGTGCTTGGGCCTGAGAGCTCATTAAAATATTTCTGACTTGTAAAGCCATGCTTCCCAGCTGGTAAAGCAGATGAGCAACATTGACACAACCCACCTATGTGCAGGATAAGTGAAGTGAACTGAAAATCGTTGTGCTAAGTGCACTGGATTAGACATGCATGTAATGGTATGCAGGGTAGTGTGACCTGGTTTGATTGGTGGTATACTGGGGAACTGGCACAGTTACAGCCCAGAGGTTACAGAGCAGCAGGCTGCTGACCAGGTTCAAATCCTGACCATTCAGGAAAAACTGGATAGGGACAGTGACTAACACTAAAACCTGCCTTTCTGCAAGTGACTTGAAGTAACAAAAGAGTCACTGACAATGACCTTTTTCACATTGTCAGCTGATTTTTTTTGCATTACTGAAAAAATCCATCTGAGATATCTTCCTGTATTTTTCAGTGAAAATCCCAACTCTCATTGCTTTACAACAGTTCTTTGTAGCGCTTTGTATGAGGAACCATAGGGTGAGAAATGGCACAGCGTTCATGCATGATGTTGAAAACAACACTATGCTGAATGTCTGGATATTTGTCCCGAATTAACCTCTGTGTTGTGTTTTCAGTCTTATGAAAGCAGAGATTGCCTCTCCCCTGTTCTATTATCATATCTTCTAGGGTGTGCCTGTGAACGCTCCATGTGACAGGTTCAGCCACACTGACTCTATTGATATATTTCCCAGGCTCACACGAAGAGCACAAAGACCTGCAGGTAATCATTTAACAGAACTCATGAGAGTGTGTTGTTGCTGCAGAGAGAGTCACGACATTGATGACGAGGAGGTAGCATGAGGAGAGAGAGTCACTGTTGGTGTCAAACATGAAGCTGCAGGGAATGTGGTGGATGTTGTTTTCACAGGTGTTTGTTTACAACCACTATACAAACTATGGGTGTGAGAGGGGTTGTCCCAGTACTTCAAATCAGTTCAATCAGGAGAGACGTCATTCTCAGTGAACAAATAAAGTTTTTATTGCCATGTGCACAAACAAGAAGAAAAGTGAGGGATGTGAGAGTCTTTGGCGATTAGACCCCATCCTGATGTCATCCAGTTTGAAAAGGGGGTGAAGCTGCACGTAGTGCAGGAAAGCCTCCGGGCTCTAGACACTGGTGGTGGTGATGTGAAGAAGAGAATGCTGAAGATCTGGATGTGATGTGAAGTAGACTCTGATGAGCTCGACGTGGGCACTGAATATGAGACTGGAGGTGAATGGAGTAGAGGAATACGCATAATGAGTGAATAGTGAATAGTGAGGCATAAAGATAGTCTTCCTGACTGAACTTGTGTGGAGCTTCATTTCAGCTCAGTTCCAGCTTGTGGTGATCACATTTCAACATGTACAGCTGAATCAATTTTATCCAAGCTTTTTACTATTTTTTGTTTCTCTATGTTTAATAAATTTAGCTAGGAAGGAGGAGATTCACATTCCCTCTCTTAATTCCACCTACAAAGCTCTGATTGGTCAGTTGTTTCCCCAATGAGCACAAAACCAAACCTCTTTGAGTTGCTGAACAAATCTGAGACGTGGGCAGTAATTCAGAGGCCTAGAATCAGGCTAGTAGTAATAAATGCATAAACAACCTATGAGATTGGCTGATTGTGAGGAATGTGGTACAGTAGTACAGTGGTAAAGTGGTACCATACTGTCACAGCATCTGTCCAGGAGTTCTTTAACTCCTCCGTCTGTGCTGGACGTCTGGTCTTTAAATTACCTTTTACTCAATAATTTCTTTTTGGCTCAAGCTCTACTCTATAAATCCATAATAAACAAAGTGAAACTGAACTGTAAGGGAAGGACATCCATCTTGATCCATTAGTGTAAAGAGGACAGGTTAAGCTTACCAATTAGGGAAGGATTTAATGAACTGGTTGCGTGGCTATATCCAGATTCTCTTTCCACTATTTCTACCTTTTGTCCATGTTTTAGATATTCGTTCCTGCTCCTGCCATAATGCTGAACATATGGGGGACGTTGAGGAGTGGGTAGTTCATGTGTTGGACTACATTTCTTTGGGTGATGCTTGAATAAACATGACATGAAATAATTCTTGTAGGTCTGTCTGACTTGGGCAACTCTCAGGTGTAAACAGGACTGAATGTGTCTCCCACAGGCTCAGTGCTGCAGATAATAATGTGTGCACCTGAACTGGATAAATATCCACATAAACACATTTAAAAAGCATCTGAAGCTGGTGTTGTGGCCTCGTGGTGTCCCCCCTCCCTGTGCTTTTTCCACAACACTGCAACGTGTGTTTCCCTGCCCTCTGCCTTGTTGCTACAATTAGAGCTGACCGGAGTGACTTGTGTAACTTTGGCTCACTGGTTCTCTCTCTTGCCCTTTTGTATGCGCTTCATTAATTCTTGCTGTTACTAAGTCATAATCACTTTTCTCCCTCTCCTTTTTTTCCTGACTTGCTTTCTCATTCTCTTCCCCTCTGTTCTGCTGTATTTCTCCTTCTTCAACTCTATTTTGCATCTTCCCCTTGTGAGCTCTTCATCTGTTGTGCCTGACTGGTCTTCCTCACTTATTCCTCCCTCCCTTTCTCTCATTATTTCCCATTTGCTTTTAGTTAATTGTCCTTTTGTGCTTTGTATGCAACAATAACAGCAATAATCAGTAATCAAGTACAATCTCAGACACCCAGGTGAACAATCACATCACATTCATTAGCTTAACAAAGCAAAACTGCCTAGTATAAAAGATGTATGAGTGGGGGTGTTATACCTTTGACCTGATGGCAAAAAGACTGTGTGACAGATCAGAGAGTTGCTGCTTGCCTCTTCGTTTCTCATTGTGACTCATACAGCAGCGTTACACTGTATTGTTGTTGGCCTTCAATCTTACGAGACACATTAACTAGTTTGTTTTATATTACTTAGAGACAATGAAAAATATGAAGCAATAAAAGCTCAAGTCCTTTCCTGTAAATGATACAGTTTAGTTTCAGCCCCACGACAGTTTCCCATTAGTTTCTCTCTACTCGGGTCTTGGACCAATTTTTTCTCTTTTTTGTTTTTATTTACAGCTATTTCTGTCTTTCTCTTCCTCTCTTGGGCCTGCATGGACTTTCTCTGTCTCCCTCCCTCTCTTTCTCTCACCCCTGACGACTGACTCCCTCCCCTCACTCCTGTCACTTATTCTGCAGCTGGCATTCTGCAGCCATGGGATAACTTAAATGCCGTGCTATAGTGGTTGTATTTTAGTGTGTTTGAAGGCCAGATGCATTGAGACCAGGTGGCTTATAAATGTATTTGATTTAATGTTATTTAGTATGAGTTTTATTAAATATTTTGCCATTGGTTTGATTCATTTGATGTCAAGTAACTGATGTCTGCATTGTGCTATAACAGGAGGAAGATGAGAGGTGATAGCTACAGTGCATGTAGCTCACTGCGCTTAAAAATACTAGTCAGGACAAAATAATTTCCTGTGGCTGATGTTGCAGCACCGTATTTGATTACCTTGTAGTGTGTTGTTTATTTCTTGGTGTCAGTTAGCTGGTATTTATCAGGTCAGATCATTCATCAGGCTCTACATTCAAGCTCCAGCTTACTTTAGTGAACTCTCTGCACCATATCATACAGGCAGGAGCCTTAAGATCATCTCAACTGTGTTACTGGCTGGTCCTCAGTCAGAACTCTGGATTGAGGTTTTGCCGTTGTGGCCCCTGGGCTCTGCAGCAGCCTTTCTGTCAACAAAAAGTGAGTCAGCAATGTGAAGTCCTAAACTGAAAGACTGAGATTCCACCTGAAGTCTTGAGTTTAAACATGCGCCGTTTTTTTCCCCATTGATTATTTTCTGAAATGAGGTTATAATTTCGTCCTGTTTGTCTGACTTCAAAGTCCTTTTTGCACCTGTTTAATGCTCCTGGGAGTAATAGGTAGGTGATACCTGAAGGCAGTACAGGAAGCATCAGGAAGCTTATCAAACATAATGCTGTCTGATTTGTCCATTTGTTGGAGTTCCCATCTGTAGCAGTGCAGGCATGTTAAAAAACAAACTAGCCATTACTATTTGACCTGATCTGACATTTGGTCTGACATGTTGGAAAGGCCTGGTGCTATTTCACACTGTTTATTTTAGCCCCACTCACCTGTCTGTTCTCCTAAAGTGTCAGTTGTTTGTGATCAGCAGAGGATGTGCTGGTCAAATCAAAGGCAACTTTATTTTTTCACAGTTTGATTTGTTTAGGCAGGCGTGTTAGGAGAGATGTCTAAATGTCACGCATTTTTCTCACTTCACTTACTCACATCCCAGGGCAAGATAGGGCAGGATAAAACACAGCCCAGTACTTACTGTCAGTTAACAGTGTTTGATTGCTCTGTAAACGATGAAAAACTCCCCTCGAACTGTACTTAAGAAGTGTTTTCTGCTAGCTTGATGTGTTGGCAGCGGTACATGGCTTTCTGTGTCTTTTGCATTGAACTTTAATGTCTCTCATGAAATTGTTGGGAGTTTTCCTGTTGTTTCTGTATCTGTGTTTGTTCAGTGGAGTTACAGTATTTGATTTGTAAAGCTCTTCTTGAGATCTGAGATTTTCCCAACAAAAACAGCTTACAAATATGTGGAGCTTGGTTACATATGTGCTTGATAAAATGGTGTAAACAGTTCTTTTTGGCCTAAATAGTGAGGGTACAGAAGATTAAAAGCTGCTGTGCCAGGAGAAGACTAGAGACTGGTCTACTCAGTCTACCAATCAGCGACACACAATGTATCAGGTGGGAGGAGATTTTGAAAAAGATGGACCTGAAGCAGGTGCTCCATATTGGGATAATTGTTTATACAGTATGACACTGCTTCCATCTTCTCCAAACCTCGTGGAATTGTATAATTTTTAACTCGGTTGCAACAATTTTCATATATCTACAGATCAGTGACCACAGAAGTTTACATGTATATACTTTATGTTGTTTTGATTTTTCATGTTTTGATCGGAATTGTTCTGGTACTGATACTAATGTTGGAGATACCGCTGTTACTTAATAAACTTTGTAGGTTCCCACTCGATAAAACAGCAGTTTTCATGGAAATCAGTTCTTCTTCACTGCTCTGAAACAGCAGGAAGTCGCTCTGTGCAGCCACTGGCAGGTACTTTTATAGTATGGCAAAGAGGAATTGATTTTTGGTAAATAGTGTAACGTTAGTTGTTTGCAAAACATCAACAATTTGGCAACATGTTACACACTTGGTAATGCCAGTTGTTGTTTATTCCTAGATTTATTTATTTATTTTGATGACAGTCAAATTAGATAATGGAAGAAAGATTTTATGACATTCATATATATCTTCATGTTTGTTCATGTTTTAAACTGAGCCATGCCATGCAACAATGATGTCACATCCAGCCAAGGTTAGTTGTACAAAGCTTGAGTTTTAGGAGCCAGAAATGTCATCACAATGGCTCCAGTGGGCATCAAACCTTTATCCACACAGAGATACTGTTGTGCTTTACTGTTGAAGCTACACTGGACTGATGTTTTCTTTCTCTCTCTCTTCCAGAGTGGTGCCATGCTGCCGGGAGGCTGTGGGTGAGAAAGTATGTCGTCAGACTTCTACTCTGGAGATGGTCTGGTGGAGAGGGGGTCCATCCCCCTGGACATCGACAATGTCCACATGCTGCTGCAGGGTCAGTTGCTTTACTTCCAGCAGTAATGTTTGGTTTTAATTTGGCTGGATGGATTTACTGTTTTATTTTTGCAGGTATTTGAAAGTATTTTTCATGCTCTTAATACTTAGTTTTGGTCTCAGTTTTAGGATATTATTGCTACCACGGTGCTATTATAGACTGAGGATTTACTTCAACAACCATTGAAGCTAAACTGTGTGAAGGCTTACTGTTTCTGGTCTCTGCTCACCCTGAGAGGAAGGCTGAGGTCATGCAAGTGTGAAAAGAAAACCCCCGTGTCCTGAGTTCAGTGTTTTATCTCAGTTACTGTGGCAACATAATATCTATTAAGCCTCAGTTATGTGTTTCGCTCAGGGGAGCAGTTTGATGGCCTCGTCTCAGTCTGCTGCTGGCTCCGTCCTGTTTCACTCTCGTCACTTTTTTCTGAGGCCATGCTTGGTTTAATCTTTTGAAACTGAAGCCCTGCTCTCAGAGAGACATGAGTCATATTGCAAAAAAGCCATCCGGAGGGAGAGAGCAAGAGGGTGGAGAAGATAATAAGTATTCTCACTTCTTATAGGACATATATAATGCTGAAACTACTTTATCAATTTTCTTAAGTGAGAACTCATTGATTGTTTAATGCAATTAATGTTTTCCTGTTCCAACTTATCAAATGTGAAGAAGAAGAAATTTTAATTCTAATTTTTGACATTTCAAAGACTAAACAATTTAAAAAAAGAATAATTGCAAGATAAACTGATAATGCAAATAATCCTTAGTTGCAGCCGTCTTAATGATCAGAAGCACTTCAATACTTAGTGACTAATTTAAGATATCAGAAGCCAGCTTTAAATCGACCAATCAGAAGCCAGCTTTGAAAAAAATCAACCAATCAGAGCGTAGCTTTAAATCGGCCTCCTAATATGGTCTTCTTGTGTTTCTTGTATTGTATTTCAGCTCTTTTGGTAAAGTGTTTGGTTAAAGTTTATTAACTGGTGACTGAGGCAGGGTCACAGTTAAACTATGAGAGCAACAGCAGCAGTGTGGAATCTGTACATGTGACACTACTTCATCGTGTCTTTGTAGTTGTGATGGTTGCACCATGAGTAGATGGCAGCAGAGTCTAACATGGACATCTCATTTTTTTATCTTATGTTTTCTTTCTTGCATCATCTAGTTCTGATCTGCATTGTTACAGGATGTTAAAAACTCTATGTCCATGTTTTCTCACTCTCTTGTTCTCTTTCCTAATTGCCCATCTGTCTTTCTCTCTTTGTCCACCCACCTCAGTCTTTGTTCTCCTTAGGTTTTGGGTTCATTCTTGCAAGGTTCTCCACTCAACTATTTTTAGTGCATGACTCTCCACTTCAGCCCCCACCCCACATTTAGAACATAGTGTTTTTACTAAAAGCTTGTAAACGTTTTTCCAACTATGTAATTTCCAGCTGGTACAATGTGGATGATGTAAGTCTTACGCCCCCATGACAGGCCAGCTTGTTAAATTAGACTGGGGCTGTTTTTTTTTCTGTGTATATTTGAAGTGGTAATGATGAAAGAATGTCACTAAAAATAGCCCATATTGTGTGTTAGTGTTGGGTGTATTCAGTGTTTGCATCAGCAAGGTTAGAAAGGACACTTTAATGAATAGAGTAGATGTAATGTGGTTTTATTATGTTTTATTATAGTGTAGTTTTACAGCAATTAAATGTTGGCCATAAACTGGATCTTGTAGGGAGCAGGTGTGTTGTTAGGTGTAGACTTGATCAGAATCAGAATCAGTTTTATTGCCAAGTATGTTTTCACATACAAGGAATTTTTTCTGGTGATTGGTGCAATTGATCAGCAACAGTGGGGCTCTTTAGCCTTGTTGATAAGGCTAATAGCAGATGGGAAGAAGCTATTTTTGTGGCGAGAGGTATCATTATGACTACAGTATCATTATGGATCACTTTTTTAACAGGGTTACAGATTGCTTCACAGTGTGTAAATACAAGCACAGTTTTTTAGAGCGATTCATGATCCAAGCATAACAAGCATGAGCAAAATAATGCAAACTAAATAATTAGCATGTACACAAAATGCATTAAATTCATTAAAAATGAATGAATAAATATATAAAAGCGCATAAGAAAAACATTTTTAGCAAGCAAAAAATATGATACAAATGACACAATTGTTATTAAATTCTTTCCAGCACATTTTAAAAACACTGTCCCTCAAAATGTAGCAAATGTAAAGAACAACAAACACAAATAAAAAGTGAAATTACATTAAAATTCTTAAGTTGGAGGAAGCTAGGTTTTGATCTTAAGGTCCGAGTTTTAATGTGTGAATTAAAAACAAACAATCCTAATCCTACTTACCACTTTAGTGGGCCAGGTTAGGGTAGGTTACATGAGAGATCCAGCTGACATTTGAATTTGACACATTTTCCAGCTTATGTAGCATAAAGTCCCCATGAGGCTGCTGGGAAAAGTGTTGCAGGTTTTGTTTAGGCAGCCCTGAAGCCTCTGCGAGTCAGAGGTAAAAGAGGCGGAGCCCAGCTGAGCTCACCTGCTTCCCTGCAGGCTGGAAATGTAGACTGTGAGCTGGTTAGACGAGGATTGCTCTCAAACTAATTTTATCTTCGCTTTTTATTCACACGTCTTCTTCTGCAATCATGGATCTGCAGAATCAGTGTGGTAAACCATGTGTTTACTAGACAGAGAAGTTCGGTTTAAATTGATGTGAGTTTGCTGATCTGGTAACTTTTTCTGCAGAATCAGCATGAGTAATGCCAACAAGGGTGAGTGTTTTTTATTTGTCTCTATGGTTGTGACGTTCATTGGTACAGATAAAACTAACTGTGTAGATACTAGTGCACAATAATATAATGGATGTAATTATCAACTTATGAGAATGTATATCCCAGGTGGACTGCTGCAGTGTGGCAGTACTTATACAGTTATAAATAAAAAACCTAGTGGTGAAAGTTTTAACATTTGTTCATCAGAAGTAACATATCAATCTAGAGTGGAGAGATAAGCTCATCATAAAATACTGAATCGTCATTATCATCTTATATCATTAAATACTTAAGACAAAAGTATTTTAAATACCAAGTGATGCATGTGTCAGTTTCTTCGGTCACCCCGATCAGTTTAGGAAATACACTGTATGAGGATTTGTGGGCATATGTTTAATAAAGAATTGCCTCCGCTTTGAAAAAAAAGTAACTGTTTTCAACATGTTTGCTTAAAAGCAGCCAGTGTAACACACGGTGACAGTAGAAGTTAATAGAAACACAGAGTGAGGTTTTGACTCCTGTGGCTTTATTTGATGACTGTGAAACACTGAATAGATCATTGCCCTGAAGCAAGAGCTCTGCTGTGAGCCATCATACAAAGTTTTGTTTACATGCAACTGTTAACTTTTTTGTCTAATATGTAAATCATTTGCATTAACAAGATAATGTTAGTTAACAGTTACTAAGTTAGCTAAGAAGCTGGTAGCTTGTTGCCTAAAGAAAACCAATATGCAGTTAGTTAGCTAAGTCATTGTATTGAGTAAACACAACTCTATAATCTAAATTCCGAATTGAAACCTACACATAAAACAACAGTGTTTGTTAAATTCTGTTGATTGATGAGATGTTTTTAACTTTACACAACATCTCAGCCGACACCAGAAGTTGCCATAACAACAGAAAACCATTAGCAGAGCTGAGTTGTTACCGCCCACTTTAACAGCAGCTGAGAACCTTAAATGCTGCTGTGGGTGACATTTGAGAAATTATTGAGTTTTTTTACCAAGCCAATCACCTAGGAGACATATCCTGACCATATTATAGTTTATGTAACAGAAACAGCAAAGGTACAAATCTGTTTTTGACGTCTTCCAACTAATGATCTCATTCAACATTGTGAATGTCATTGAATTCATCTGCTCCCTCTTTCATTTGCTTTCATTCCTCTTTAGTGATTACATTTATTTTCTCTAATGCACTGTTGTGATTAATACAGTTTCCTATTGTATTGACTTTTAAGCTGTTCTTACTGCCAACCAGACAACACGTGGTGTGGTGATGTGCTCCACCAGGAATTTCAGAATAAATTATTTCTTTAAAATTAAGATGAAAAAGATCAATGATCACATATGTAATGGATAATATGTTGCTGCCAAATTCATGAAGGTGACCATAAATTATACTTTTACATGCGTAACATGATGTTTCAGCTCTATTGAAGATCTGAGAAAAATAATGAATAATTCTTGGAAAACATCTTGGATGTGGTAATTTACAAGATCTTGGTACTTGAAACCTTTTACTGAGATATAGCTGCGATTAATTTCAGGGGCTTATACAGCTACTAAAGCAGTAGCGGTGTGGTTCCACTGACCAAATTGTTTAAAATAATTCTTCTGGCAAACCCTCAAGTGTGTCACAGCCCTCCAGTTTCTTGATACTCTTGACTTGGCAGCCAGAGCTCTTACAAACTTTAGGCTTCTTATCATTTTTTGTGATCAGCAGTGCTTCTGTCTATATGTTAAACATCTCATCAAATCATGTTGGGTCATGTTGCTAAAGGAAACCAACCTTCTTTCCCCTCTCTGTTATCTTTGTGTGATGATACCAGATTAAATATAATAAGATGTCTGAGTCATCGTGTGGGCTCTCTGTGATTAAGATTAGACTGCAAGTGAACTGAAGCCAGAGGTGGCCTGCTGTTAAACATATTAAGTCAGAAAATAGTCTGTAAGCTGTCCAGTAATGCATCTCAGAGGACTGTGGAGCCTGAAAGAGAGTTGGAGCTCAGCACAGAGGAGGAAGGACCACTAGTCTCCAGCTACTCTAATTAATGCATTAAACTGGGAAAGTGATTGGCTGAAAGTTCAGATGGACCCTGGTTAAAGATGCCAAAATCTGCAAGATGAGGAAATCTCAAAATGATCAGTGGTAGGAAAATTTAAATATATCATTGTTGTCAGGTAAAGACCTTCTTAGCTCAGTTTTTGCACTGAGCGATATGAGATAACTATAGATTGTTTTTGGAGATACCTTATGTAGTTCTTAATCTGACAACAGTGATACCCTGTAAATTTGATAAAGCTCTGACTAAGATGTTCATTGAGACAGTAAGTTGACTTTATGAGGACGATGGAGGACGAGGATTGGATTCTATGTGAGACTCTTCATACTGTCACTGACCTGAATGACTTCATTGAGCTTTACAGTGGTGAGTGGCAGCCAATGTACCGACCAAGCTTCTTTTTGCTTACACGCATCTTTAATGCTGATAACCTTTCTGTAGCATGTGATAATTATAATACAGTTTTTTTGTGAATATATAATTTAAAGTTTCCCTTTAGGGCAATCAATAAATTATATGCTGTGAAAATGATTGAAACTCCGCCTCTTTGACAGAGCATAAATTCACAGCTGTCAGCACAACAGTACAGTGTATATGTGAAAATGAATTCAACATCTAAAAAGAACCCACTTTGCACATTTTGATAAACAAATTTTAAATGTATGAAGTGTGTCAACAGATTATTTAAATTAATGCTAAATATGTTAGGAAAATGCAGGCATGAAACATCTTATTCCAAAACATGCACTTGCAGAGACGTTAACGTCAGTACTCGTGCAGCTCCTGTACGTCTGCATTCCAGTTATATTTCTAACCTACTGCCAGGGCTTTAAAATGCATTGCAGATACATAGATGTCAGAAAGACAGTACCTTGTTTTAATGTACTTTAATACAAGTCAATTAGAAAGCTTTTCCCTCAATAATATTTGCTTAGAATAATCTAGGTGGGATGCTGGATAATGCATGGTTAAGACTCTTTTCCATGCTGACTTATTCTCTGCGGGTGTAATTATTGAACTGAGGCTCTGTGCTTGTTCAGGCAGCACACAGAATAAATATTTCTGTTTGTGATTATTATACCAGAAGGTTTTTCAAGCTGATTGGCCAAACCCTTGGGTATCAGCTACAGTAATAACCTGCATTTAAAAGGCACAGTTATTATTGTTGTTAACGCCTGGCTAATTTCTCAGTAAGGTTTACAAAACTCTTTGTCTGCCTATTGTTTAAATGAATTACACACTGACAGCTGGGAGCTATGATCCTTTGTATGAGGCCATCTGGTAACTCCAGTAAACCTTTATCTAACCTGATTTGATCTCGGAGTCCCTGCAGTCAACTGCTCCCTTTACTGAGGAGCCGTACAGCTCACTCACTGTTGTTAACAATATTAGCAATCTAGGCAATTGAGCCAACTCTGCAGCTGCACTCAGTATAAATAGTTCATGTATAGCACCATGACCTTACAGTTTAAATGTGAACTACTGGTGTGGTTTATGTTTGCATGTGTGATAATAGAAGTTAAACTTGATGTCTTGTGTCTCTCTCTTCCTCTTCAACAGTGGAACAAGAACAGATTCAGAAGAGGACCTTCACCAACTGGGTCAACGCTCAGCTGGCAAAGGTGAGCCGTGTCTCTGAGCCCTGGCCTCTCTGCAGATTCTGACTGAGGGTGCAGTATTTGTGATGGAGGAATTTCAGCTGATTTGAGGAGCAAACTGCAGCAAACAACCTGTAATGTAGTGGTTTTCAAACTTTTTCTGGCATTTCCCCCCTTCAGACGCTGAAAAAAGTTCACACCCCCCACACCACTATTTAGAACAGTCATTAACAACAGCAGGAAAAACAACTAATGAAAAAGGATCCATGATGAATTTTAGCATCAACAAACTCTTAGTTTATATATTTCATATCACTCACTACATCCACTCCTGCGACTTTTCACTGACAAAAAAATTAAATACAATGAGCTTAACCCTGCAGCGGGCATCACATGGTATTGTGGTCATGTTGTTATCATCACAGCCCTATATACATCTTCCTTCCCATCTCAAAGCTTTAGACCATATGTAGCTTGCTCACATGAAACCAGACCAGATATACAGAAATACACCACTAAGTTTGAACTTTGGTTATAAGTCAAACTGTCCTCAACATAGTGATTTATGTTATTATGTTTATGCTTTATATTAGAGCACACAGCAATGTTCATCTTATGTACTTCTTATATACATCTTTCTTCTGAAATTATGCAGTTTCTCCTCAGGAAGACATTAAGTTGATTTTATCCAGTCAATGTATAATTTATACACAGTAATTTCCATTCCCTAGGATGAGCTGATACAGCTGGTGAGCAGGAACATGTGAGGGCATGATATGATGAATCACCTGCTGTATACCTGCATTCCCTTAATATATAAAAGGGACAGTTCATTTAATGTCATGTAACCTGCTCAGTATAACCCAAATGAATAAATGTTCAGTTACCAGTGATTTCAAATATGTTTTTACAATATTTAATTCCGGTCACTTGTAGTTTATTTGTTTTAAATTTATTGTTCATAATGAAGATAAGAAGATGAGGCCAAAAAAGTAGTGGCACAATTAACAAGAAAGTTGTTTGTAATTGAATTAATTAATTAATTAGAATTATTATTATTATTAATAATAATATATATTGTAATATATACAATTTAATTAATTAGACCATACAAGATGCACAGTTAGGGAAGCCAGGCCATGAAGATATCAGTGACTCTGTCAAATGTGTCATAGTTGAAAAACCTCTGCCTTGTCTGGTTTCCCTCATATTTTGTGATCGGTCTAATAAAGGGATAATAATTCAGCTTATTTACCTCATCAGTGGACAAATCCAAGTTTTTTCGGCACTTTTTGTGAAGTCAGTTTGTAAGGCCTTTGAGAATAAGCTGATGTTGTTAAATTCTTCTGAAAGGCATCTGAAAACATATGAGATTAGTGATATTTGATTAGTGAGTTATGAAACCCTATCAAAAACGACCACATGCTACTTTTAATTACTATTGGAGGGCTTCCCCAGTCAACAGCCTGTGTTTAAAGTAGCATTGTTGCAACAGAGGTACCTCCCAACATGAGTCAGCAGCAGACTGTCAGCTCTCTTTCAGCCTCATGTTGGAGGTCAGCTGTGAATGTGACAGTGGAGGACAGTGTAGTGGATGGTGGTGGGGTACTGTGTACATAAATATAGCATTGCAGAGCAAGGTTCACAGCACACAGACAGACAGCAACAGACGGCCACCACCCTCCCCTTCCCTCCAGCGCCACCCTCCAACCACACCCCCCTTGATCCACCTATAGACATCCATCCAGCTCTGGGCCTAGTGCTGGACTCAGTGCCAATAAACTGAAGGGTGGGGATAACTGTTAATCCTTTGGTGGTTGTTCACATTAGAGCTCAAAATTGCAACAATACCTTGTGTCATATGTGAATAGTTTTCTTTTTATAATGCTCTATATTCTCTTAGTCCCTAACTCTATGAAATTCAAAAGGCAGATTTTTGCTCTTTAAGGAAAGGGTATTTGTTTTTATATTAAGGCCTTCAGGAGAAAGTTTTTTATTTATAGGCTACTGTATGCAAGGAGATAACTTGTTTGTTCCTTATATTCCTCTTATTTCTAACTTGTGGACGTTCATAAAGGTTCTCTTTAAAGATGGTTTGTAGCTACGTATTAATTATGAAGGAAAAGTAAAACTTGATGCTGTTATGGATTGTTTTGAATAAAAAGACAAAATTGCAGTTGCTATACTGCTGAATTATCCATTTTAAAAAAAGACAAAAACTTTACATTTCTTGTCTGGCTGACACTGATCTAGAATTAGGTAACTTTCAGGTTGATGTAACTTGTAGGCAACATTTTTCTGCTATCATTGAGCCACATTAAGAAAATATCCAAACAAATTTGACAAAACATCTACAGTTTTAAAATAGGTAGTAAATGCATTACCTGTATTATAATCAGAATATGTCTCTGTCATCATAACAGCCACATGAATTGCCAAATATTGTCACAGAAAATACAATATAATTTTATACAGAGTCATCTGAAGGCTGGGCCCTGGTGTTCCTGTTGTGCTTTGGGCAGTTTGTTTATTAGACTTTTATTCAAAACCTTCCTGAGAACTGAAGCTGACAAATTCCTCAGAACTGGGGCACAGTGATTTTAACACGCCATAGTTTATGAGTAATACACGTTCTTCACTGTTGCTTCATGGAGCCCTACAATGGTATCTGTGAGATCAAAACATTGATTAAGGGCCTGTCAGATGCATTAAGTAAAACTACAAAAATCATGATTTCCCATCTTGTAAAATTGTCAGCTTCTCAGAAACTAACAAGTAGCCTTGTTTTCAGCTTGACCACTGTGTCTTTTGAAGTAAACTAATTGGTTTTAATTGGATGCCACAAGGAGAAAGACATCTTTTAGCTCAAGCCACATAAACATGATAAATTCTTCTGGGGTTGGGCAATGCTGCAAAATTTATTTTTGATCTGATACCAAGTAATACAGGGTCAGAATCACAGACAACGATACTGATACCAATACCTATACTTATTATCATATACAGACTAACTCTCTGTTGTTGATGTACATTTTGTAGCCTTGGTGAAACTTTAAGCTTTCTGCCTTACAGCTGCAAATATAAACGTATGTGTGTGTTGTCACAGCGGAGGCCACCATGTATGGTCGTGGATCTGTTCAACGACTTCCGAGATGGCTCCAAACTGCTGGACCTGCTGGAGGTGATGAGCGGCCAGCACATCGTGAGTCCTGTTTCTGCTCAGCCCATAACATGCTTTCCAACCAGCAGCTGACACTTTTAATGCACCAACTGACTGACTCTCTGGTTGTTCTGCAGATTCGGGAGAGAGGAAGGGGGATGTTTCAGCACAGGAGCAACATTGAGAAGGCCCTCTCCTTCCTAAAGAAAAAATCGGTAAATGACACATGGAGGGGGGGCTAAATACAAGCACCAACTGTATCGTGAGACCTTTAGTGCTGATATTGAAGAAACCTGAGAGATGACACATTTTCAACAGAAAATTATACATTGATACATTTACAGGACTCCAAATTGCTGTAACTGCTATGCCACCCATCTGTTTTTAGCAAAACTTTGGGACATGATTCATCTGGTTAATGACATGTTTTTTTGTTTTTTTTCAGCAGAGAATAATGAGATTATTCATAATGTTTCAGTAGAGACTTTGTGAAAGTCTAAATTATTTCCTGTTTTCCCCCAGATCAAACTAGTTAACATTAACATTCCTGATATCATCGATGGCAGACCATCCATCATCCTGGGCCTCATATGGACTATCATTCTACAGTATCATGTGAGTGAAGTATTGTTATTTTTCTACATTGATGATTTCTTCCATCCTTTTCTTTCTTCTTATCTTTGTTCTACATTGCCTGTTCTTCTTTCTATTCTTATCTTTTTGCTCCACTTCTCAGCCCATACAGTTTTCACAGCTGTCAGATATTTTTCAGGATGTGATGTATATTCCCGCTGCCAAGTTCTTTACCTCAATGCCTCTCCTCCGCTCCCCTCCAATACCAACAGTGTGCAACTTTAGCTAACGTTAGCTTAGAGCGCTAAGGTCAACAAATGAGTGGCTCCCAGCGCACAGACTTCAACACATACTCCAAAAACAAAAAAAGTTTTATCTAGTGAAGCCCGTCTGGCCAACAGGAATGTGACTGACGTCAGGGGAGAACAAGTGTCAACATCAGCTGATAATGATAATACACTTTATAAATCCTATTTAAAAAAATCATAATGCTAGTCACACTATAGTCTCACATAGCCAGACCTATCTCCACACTTCATTTTAGTGCTGTACCAGTGCTGGAGAGTCAATTATAGTCTGAAATATAGTTTATAGTTAACCTATAGTAATGGCCACCAGTGTCGTTCTGAATGCTCAGTATAGACCCTTTAAATTTACCATCTCCAAAATGTATTTTTTTGTCCCATTTTATATGTTTTTGTTGTTTTACATATTTTTACCTTTAACTTGCTTTTCAAACATGAATGCCTAAAATGTTGACTGCGTGTATTGGGGGATTTCTTAGATTGAGGAGCTGGCCAGCAGCCTATCATTCGACTCACGTCAGTCCTCCATGGAGTCTTTGGCCAGTCTGGACTCGCGCTCCACCCTGTCAAGCCGCTCGGCCAGCAGCAGTCCTGTTCCTCCCAGAGGCTCGCCACTACACAGTCGCTTCAGGGTTTCTGCCAAGAAGGCCTTGCTGCTCTGGGTCCGGGAACAGTGTCACAAGTACGCACTCAGTCAACCGAATAGCATTAATGAGCAAAGATGGTCGTGTAGGGTTTATTTAGGGTCACACTGAGAAAACTCTAACAAATACAACTTCTGTTGTATGTGATCCAAAAAGTGATATATCCTCTCACTGGGGCCTCTAAGTCATTTCCAGGTCTGGGCTAAAGACCAAAACCTGATGAGGGCTTTATGTGCTCAGGGTGTTTTGGCTTCCAGTATCTGTTAAAATAAATTCCCATAAACAGGAGCTTTAATGGTTTTTTAATACATATTTCTGTCCTATATTTAATATTATCAAATTCCTGTGCTCACTTAGTGCCATGTACTTTTCCTATGAAGAAACGATGGCAGTGGAGCTCCATAAACAGTCATAGTAATGCTGACCTCCATAGTAACAGTCGTTTAAGCATTGAAAACTTATTTTTATCTGTTATTTCTTTCAGATTTATTGTTAGATTCATTGTCTTTTTTTTTTTTTGCATTCATGCATTCATATTTTTTATGTTAATTTATCTTCTAGCAGCAACAGTATAAAAACATTGTGCCAGACAGCAGTGCTTACTACACAGTGTGATACAAATGACTTTTATGATGAAAAATAATAGAATGGTTTGTTTCCCTCAGAGCTGGCTGTTCAATAAATGTGAAGGACTTCAAAGTCAGCTGGAGGAGTGGAGTGGTCTTCCTGGCCATCCTGTATGCTCTGCGGCCCGACCTGGTGGATCTGTCCAAAGCCAGAACCAGGAGCAACAAACAGAACCTGGAGGAGGCGTTCCGCATCGCAGAGAAGGAGCTGAGGATCCCCAGACTGCTGGAGCCTGATGGTGAGTAACTGAGCTTAACTGCAAACAACCAATTCAAAAAGCACTGTTTGATAGAGGAACAGGAGCACTTAATAAAACTATTTGTTTCCCATTTGTGTGAGAGAATCAGTTTTTAATGAAAACAATAAATGTTGGATTTTTTAAAATTCTAATCTCATATCTGGTCTGATAAATATTTAACACAAGGCATCACTCTCTACACTGACTGTTTTTGAACAGTAGTATCATTCACACAGCTTTTATGTCATTCCACTATTTTTTATGACTCTGAAAAAAAATACAGGACAGCTGTAACGAAGATGTTTAGTGGTCAGTGATCAAAATTTGAAAACTTTAAGGCCTCTAGTTTCACAGCGAAGAAGAGGTTGTAGAAGCCAAAAACATTGTAGCAGTGTGTGTTTTCCCATTCACTGTGCTGGGAGTGGCAACCCTGATAGTGTTATGTGAATATTCTGCTGACACTTTTCAGGTTTAACTAGTGCAACAGGTGTGAGTGAAATATGATAAACAAGCAGGCAGAACTGCTGTCGCTCTGTGACTCTGTATTATAAAATAAAATTCAGATAAAAGTAGATGCTGGTAAGTCATCACAAAAACATTTTATAATAATAAATGTTAGTGATGTTATGAAATTACATAAGAATGTAATGTGTGGTAAGCACGCTGTTAATTTACTTAACTAGATGATATGAAGTTTATATAGTAATATTGTAGGAATATTATACAAGGTTTTATTAACAATATGAACTGATTCTAAATTTGTTTTGTTTTTTATTGGGTTAGTATTTGTTCCAATTGGACACATGTAGCGACACATGTTTGAATGTAGTCCTGTTCAACAATAAAACACAACTGCTTTCATGACAGAGAAGAACAATAATCAAATACACATTTCACATCATCAGTTTGTGTGCACAGAGACATGGAGTTGGTTAACTGCAACACAAATATGGATGTGAAGGAGATACATTTCCTTTTTTACATGAGCGAAGGAATTTGTCTTCTTAGATTAGCTTGAATATAATTTGTTTGTGCAGAGGCTGATGGATAGTAAATCAGTGTTAAACTGTGAGGTTCATTATATCGGTAGCTGACCTGCTGCTCATTATTAGCTCCACCTGTTGAGTTTTGTGAACTTTAGATTTGTACACATTCTCACTGGACATTCCACCAGCCCATACCATCCTGTCCTGTGTCTTCAAAATAATATGAATAAACATGATGGTAAAACAGACTGGAAATTATCTTTGGAGGTTAAAAACTGTGAATTCAACAAATTTGCAAACTTTTTTAGATGTTGACAAGACAAGTTATAGTTCATTTTCATTTCAGGCTGTAACACTGCTAATTCTGGAAATATCAAATAGGCTTGCTGCCCCCCACCCCACCCCACCCCCGAGATAATATCATACATCATGCTATTTGGGCTGGACTGTATCAAGATAATAAATTTTGGATATGACCCAAGCCTACTATCAAGAGGATATAAATGCGCAGGAGTTTATCAAGTTGATGCTAATGCTGAGTGCTGTGATTGAACCATACCAAGTGAGCCTGAGGGCAAGTGAGATGACGATCTAACAGTCTGCTGACTCACTTGTTGCTTGTTTGCTTCAGTCTAATATAAAACCCTCATTTGTTTCACTTTGCTCTGCTTGTTAGTTTGTCAGCAGACTTTAATCAGCCGGATGCTTTAAAAACAGAGGGAATGCTTTTTAAAGCCGGACACTTTAAAAACAAAGAGTTCCATCGCTGTTCCTCAGATTCCAGTACTGAACTCTTGATTCAGGACTTTACTCGTGTTAGTCTAAACCTTTGACAGTAAGAGGCTAATCATGGAGGATTTTGATGTGGATGCAGATGTGGACATTCGAGACCCTGATGAGAAGTCCATCATGACCTACGTGGCTCAGTTCCTGCAGTACTCCAGAGACCTGCCAGTGCCAGAGGAAGAAATGCAGGTCTGTGTCACTGTATCATAATCTACACTAACATCATGTCTGCAGAGAAGTTTTAATGTCATTGTATTTCAGGTAGCATTTAGGATTCTGCTCAAGGTGTTTTCAACGTGCTGTCAATGATTAGGATGCAGCTGAGCTCTGTCTAATTCAGTCCTGCTCAGTCAGCTTTGATTTGGTGGTTTGCAGGTCACAACACGTCTATAGATCAAGGTTAAAATAAGGCAAACTTTGTTTTTTTACATGCCTTGGTTATGTGTAAAAGGTGTGTCAATAGTATTTATTATTATTACTTTATTTCACTGTTAAGTAGGTCTGAACTACACCCTAGTCACTGACTTAACCAAATTTTAACCTTGTTTTAACCTTGACACCTGGATGTCTTTTCATGTGCAAATCAGTAACATTTGGTAAAACTATTGAAAATTTGAAAAGTGTAGTGCTTTAGCTGAATCCAAGTTGTATTAAATGTGGTTATCATGACCATAACTAATGTTAATAAGCACTGTGTCTGTTTTTGCCAGTGCCAGTTTACACTGACCTTCAGTTATCTTTGACACCATCTTTCTGCATTAACATTTTCTTTGGGATTTCTCTGTTTACTTCACTGTTTATGTTTCCTCTCCTCCTCCTCTTTCCTTCCCTTTTTCCTCCTAGACACAATATCTGACTCCTCCTAAAAGTCCTTCTCCCATCAACTTGCCTGTTTACTACACACCTGCTATTTCTGCTTCACCTCTGCGACAGGTAGACGCCACTGTCACAACCCAACACTGTCTCCTCTCTCACTTTTCAGCTGCCTGCTTATGTTCTTTTTACCCAGCAATGAATTCAGTGACATGTTAGATTTAATAATAATTGATGTCAGCATAAAACTCAGTATGAAATAATATATAGTAATATCTTTTTTCATTACTAACATTTTTGGGGATGGAATTTGCTGCAGTCTGACAAACTAGTACAAACAGGACAACAACGACAGTACTACAAACTTTACAAAACTATTTGTAATTTGGAAAACAAGACCCAATCCATATGACTTCACGTTTGTTTGAGTCTACTCTCTGTGTCAGTGCCACACCCCCCTGTCACTGCTTGATGGTTTAAAAATAACGGATGTTTTTTGCGTGTTCATTGTGTGTTTGAAAACCCTCTGGCTTGCTGCTTTGTAATTGTCAGCACCATTACTGCCGTGTCACACGGCGTAAATCAGCCGCACCAATCCTCTGCTTCACCCACAAATAACTTTAGATTTTATGGCTAACGGTTATATACAAGGACAGTTGTTTATTGGGACGGCACGGCAGCGACTTCAATTAAAAACTCAGTTGCTTAGAGCCAAGATTACCTTCAAATCACATGGAGGTTCAGAGCAGGACTGATCATGCACAATTGAACTAGTTCGCCCTGTTCTCTGGGAAGAATCCAAAACCACAGTGAGGGTGTGTTTCTCAGCCTCCCGTGAGATGAATAAAGTGCTCAATGGGCGACTGTGAGAGCAGCTATGAAATACTGCTGGCTTTGCCTGTCGCACAACTCATGACAGATCAGTGACAGTGGACAAAACAGCTGTCAGCTTGAGTTTCTCACAGGATATCAGCATTTTCACGTGTAGCTGCTGTAGACATTTGAGTTTTTAATCCACTTTTAATGTTGTGACTTTATCCCCAAGCAGTTCTTCATTTTGCAGTGATTGTGCAAGAATGTGTTGCAGGGTGGACAGCACAGAAAATCAGCTCTGCAAAGTGAAGTTCTCTGTTCAAATTTGGGAAACACATCTGAAATCAGATCTAAAAATTGCTCTACATAATGCACCAAATTAAAACAAATAAATCTCAATGCTACTACACACTGAATTCTTTGTTCTCATACAGCAGAATAAAGGCTGCTGTTGTACATGTTGCCATGTTCTTATGAGTAAAAAAACACAACTTTGTTGCCAAAAAAAATCTATGGGCTTGGTACTCTGCTGTGCACAGGCTTGCTTTAAATACAAGAAAATTTGGCACCCCAGCTTCTATTTTGTTTATTAAGTATCCCATGACTGGTGCTGGTGCCTTGTGGGAAATCTTTTTGCTTAGCTCTTTTGTTTACATAATTTTAGCATCAAAAATGTGTTATTTTAGAACAAGACGGCGTAGAACAGCTTTTTCCCTGCAGCCATCGTTTTATCTTACGGGCTGCCATTAGTTACACATCCTCCCTATAGTGTGGGATGTAAATAAACAAACAGAGGTACATTGATTTGTGTGGGGAGCCATGTTTAAATATTCAGTTGCAATCCAGTTTGTCTAAATTGTCACCTGTATATTTGACAATGATTGGCTTCTCTCACTCTCTGTTCTGGCCTCAGTGTTCTTACATGACATTTAAATCAAACTAAATTTCACAGCTTAAGACAAACCCTGATAAACATGTATGTAACATGGGTAATGAAATAAGTTAATCCTGACATTTGTCGAAATGTCTTCAGTCAATAACTGTTTTGTAATTTACATGTCGCCAGGGAACACCTGATCGCAAGACACAGGAAGTGACGTGCTGGCTGGCCCAGGCCTATGACGAGCTCCTGGAGGGCTGGGACTCCACAGAGGGAGAGAGCTACTCAGAGAGATACCATGTAGGTTTTCAGCTGGTTCCTATGAAAATACACAACAACAAAACATTGCGATATACGTGTAGCATTTTTAAGTACCACTGCAATAACTCTCTTATTAATTCCTATATGATTACATCAGGCCACTGATACAACTGGAGACATGGTTGGCTGTCTCTTTCTCATGTTGTCTTCAGTTATTAGGAGCTTATTGCTGCTGCTTCAATTTACAGGAGCGTCATCCTGTTTTGTACCGTATTGCCATGTGATAGTTTGCACATAAAATCTGAGTATCATCAGTGGCCTACAAAAAAAGTGGAAAAGTGGTTTGAGTTGACCCTACAAGAGTGGCGCTAAAGATTTTTTCCATTATCCATCCCTCAGGTATTTCAGACCTTTCTTGTGTCCTTTAATGAGCAACGGCGGCCCATCATGCCGCTGCTGACGGCGATGAGACGAACCCCGAAACTGAGCGAGGAGCAGCGGGCCCTCAGAGAGGCATGGGACACCCTCACTGAAAAGGTCTGCCTCACTGAAATAAAATTTTGGTAGTTTTTGGTTAGGTTACTTAGTTAGATTTTCCAATGTGTTATATATGTACAATTTCTTATTTATATGTAGACATCACCATACAATCAAATTCTCATATCAGTGAATATAAAAACATACCAACACCAAATTTCCATGGCCGAATTCCTTTTATGCTACAGTAGAACAAGTACAGCATGTACAGCAGGTATGCAACTATACAGGCAGACATCTGTATTGTATTCTTCTATACATACTACAAATGTTTCTGTATGTATTTTAATTTGAAAGAAAGTTAATTTGTAATGAAATGTCCTTTCTTTCTCTCTGTTTTTTTATTTAGCTGCGTGAATACAAAATCGAGTTAGATAAGAGCCTTCCGGCCCCCTTGGATACGGTGGCCTGCTGGCTGCTGAGAGCAGAGGGGGTTCTGGCCGAGGAGGAGGGTGACCCACAGGACCACGGCCGTGCCGCTGACGAAGCCAGGGAGAAACAGGAGCTGCTCAAAGTGAGTTTTAAATAAATCCAAACTTTAAATTACATGACTTTAGAAAGTGAAATAAACAGTGATGCTGACTTAACAGACCCAGATTCCTCAGTTTTCATGTAAAGGATAAAAAAAAACATCAGCTGAATAATCCCATTATCTGAGTACTCATCTGTTCATATACTGTTCAGAGAAATTGTCAAACACAATGTGCACATAACTCTCCTCTTTGTAAGGTTATATAGACTTTCATGAACGTGTAAATGTGGATGTGAATGAGCTCATAGCTGAATATTGCTGCAGGTTTGCCTGGAGGAGATGCCACAGCAGTTGAAGACCTTCCAGTCCTTCCAGAACCTGGATGAGTATGGAAACATGATGGTTCCTGCTGACAAGATGGAAGAGCTAAAGAGGAGGTGAGGGTACTTTCCCAGGTGTACTGTGTTCATGTTAATGTGTACATGTGTGAAATCACGTGCACTGTATGTATAGTGCATGAGGTGACTACTTTCTGTGAGCTAAATTTTTTAGTAGTACATCACTTGTAGTTGAACCTTTTTTGTGGATGTCTTCACCAGGTTCACCGGTGTGAGAGTGACTGCTAAGTACCATGGGATCAAACTGGAGTACCGAGAGCACCGCCACACAGTTTTGGATCTGTTGGGGCAGATCAGGACCAAGCTCCGTGTCTGGAAGAGGCCTTACATTTCTCCAGAGGCTGTCAGGGTGTTGCTGCAAGAATGGCATGTGAGTAGACTGTGATGAGATTTGGCATCTTCAAAACATACTTTAACAATTGGGAGTGGCTGGAAGGAAGAAGCATGTTGATGCTTTACGTGTTATATAAATGAGATTTTAGATGATTGTAAGTAATTTAGTACAGATCACACACACACACACACAGTTCATGTGTCAACTGACCAAAATCCAGTCAGTATCCTAACTCTGTGCATTTTTATATGATTATTTGCAAATAGATTTGCTGCTGTGGTAGCATGCTAAGGCTAATGCTGAACATGCTAAATTAAATGCTCATTGCTTTTATTTTCATCTTTAAGTTCATCTGTCAGTTTTTCACCTATCCATCAATAAGTTTTGTTTCTACTGTTTAATGAGCAAGGCTGTAATGGCTGTGTAAATAAAATCTTTTTTTTACACAGGAGCTGGTAAACACACAAGAGCTACCTTCTCTGTTGGAAGCAGCTCTTCATAAGTTGAAGAAGATTTCAGAGAAATATTCAAGCAAATCTGCCCTTGGTAAGTGTTCTGTATAACAGCCGTATTGAATTCCTTCATCTATATCTAACTGATTAAACAAGGTTAATCTTTCAGACTTGTACCTGGACTTTGAATGAACATATCAAACAGGCCTAATCTGTTTTACTGCTTTTAGTTTGATTAAAACCAGTTCATGGATTCATTGGATGAATGGATTGACTGAGTACTGGACTGCTGTTTGTCTTGCTCCTCAGCTGCAGACTATCACCACGTCAGTCAGCAGGTGAAGCAGCTGGAGGAGGACACCGCCGTGGTTTTGGAGGAGTTGACCACAGCCAAGAGCACCATGGGACGGGTCTTGTCTGCCTGGGACTCCTACAGTGACTGCCTCAGTTCCCTGCAGGCTTGGCTGGAGCAGGGCTCTGCAACATTCAGCCCTGGCCACAGACCAGAGGTATTGTAGATACAGTAGAGACAGAGACAGAGAGAGAGAGAGATGAACAGTTGAAATATTTTGTAGAGAACATGTGCAATGGTGCTATTATAGATTATTCCTTCCTCCAGAGCAGTCCAGAGACTAAAAATAATAGAATAACCTACACTTACACACTTCACTTCATTTTATTTAGGTCACCTCTGAATCTATGTCTGAGTGGGGCTCCCGACACGCCCACCTCAACGAGGCGGGTAACTTCCTGATCGAGTCAACAGACCCTCAGACCAGCAGGAGCCTGGCAGAGGAGCTGCGCAGACTCAACATGCAATGGGCCGAGTTTGTCAAGACAAACACTTTTGTAAGTTACAGAACAAAGAAAAACTGGTTGCTGAGAAACACATCTTAGGTGCTAAGCTGTTTTTGCATCAGCTCAGGCTGATGAAAATGCTGCAGATGATGTGATGAAGCACAAGCCATACTACACTCTCTATATTTAGCATTTTGCTGGGCTGTTTCTTAATCAGAATGACAGCCTTTGTTGTGTTGGCCTAGTTTCTTTGTCTCTTTGTTTATTGTCAAGTAAGTGGTGACAGCAGGGATTCAGGTAACTTAATGTCTCATGGCTTTGGAATTAAAGGTGTAATTGTCCTAAGTATTCCCACACTGTGATATTAAGGAGTGGTCTCAAGTTTGAAAGTGGTACTCCGCCTTTTCTTATTGGGTGGAGGCAATAATAAATGTAAGGCTTTATAATCTTTGAGAGCAGTGCATTATCATGCAGCTTCATTGATATCTCAAGTGGAATATTGGGCAGGTGTTATAAATACTTCAGTCAACTGTCTGTGAAATTATTTTGTCAGACTATTGTATCATATCCATTGTTCTGTTAACGCCAGAAAACAAATGTCATTAAAATACCAGTTTTAACGTCTAATGATTAAAATGATACTCAACAGCCCAAGCACATCTGATTGTGTTGTGTTATAAAAGCAAGTAAACAGTTTTTGTCTGTCACATTATGACGTTTTCTTGTTTTTTCTCTCTCTGTTATTTAACATCTTAACTCGTGCATTTTTCAGGACAACATGTCTGAGCCCAGTGCAGATGTCCCGGCCAGACCTCAGGACCCCCAGGCTCTAATCAGAGAAGCCACTCTGATTCTCAAAGAGCCTCTGGAGGCAATGGCAGGTCCTTTGCGCACCTACAGAAAAAGAATACAGGTGGGACTAATGGAGTTGTTCGCTGTTTATAATTTGTTATGATTATTTCACTCTGAATGACTCACTCGTGCTTTCTTACTTTCCTTTAGTTCATAATGAGGAAGCTAAAAGAGGTGGATCTGGATGCTCTGGCTCCCTCCCCAGAATGCTCAGCTGATCAATTACAAAAACTGAAGCTTGCTATGCCTGAAGTATGAATTTTGTTCTGTTTTATGCCCTTCATACAGTTGTGTTTTGTAGCATACAAGTCTTAATGTTTCATTCATCTGTTCATCACATTTTCTAACTAAATATCTAGTGGCAGCTGCAGTTTGTGAATATACAGAAAGCAAGTCTATCTGTTCATTACATCTGATTCCTTAATGGTACCAGGTAATGCAGACCCTGTTTGAGGCTGAGCAGGTGTGTGTGGAGCTGCAGCACAGTGTGTCGGGTCTGGACAGTCGCATGGCTGAACTCCTGCACTGGGAGGCAGAGGCCAGGGAGCTCTACCAGCTGCTGAGGGGTGCAGAGCGACAAAAGCAACAGCGGGGCCAGGACCCACGAGCCAGGGTAAGATGATCCACACAGTAGAACGTTTGTTCTGCTTTATGTCCTTTCAGAGTGCATTATGCATACTGGAGAATACTGACACATGATTTATTCCCACAGGTCCTGATTTCCCGTGGTCTGCAGTTGGAGGGTCAGGTGGTGACAGAGGAGCAGGACCTGCAGGTGATGGTGATGACAAATCAGAAGAGCTCTCCCATCCAGTACCTCCACGCCTCCACTATACAGGAACGAGTGCGAGCGGCTGTTACTCAGTCACAGGCGAGTTGACCACAAGCCATTAAGTTTTGCATGTTCTTTACTTATCACAGTAGGAAACAAGAAGGATATAGAAAGAGAAGCAAAGCAGAGAATATAAGTAATATAATATAATTACAATGTTAGTTTTTCTTATATTTGTGATTCAATTCCAGGAGGTTGTTGGAATGCTGAGCAGCTTGGGAGCCAGAAGAGACAGAAGCAGAAGTCCCCCAGAAGGTTCTCCTCCATCAAAAGTCCTTATCCAGGCTAAAGAGAGGCCTCAACATCTGAGACAGTCAGACACCAGGCAGGCAACGCAGCAGTGCGAGTCAAAGTTAGTTTCTCATCAGTATCAGCAAACCTTTGTTCCAAAGATAGTGGTGCAGGAATACAGAGAGGAAAAGATGACCTCTCCTCCAATGCCATATACCTACGCGCAGGCTGTGATGCAGAGCAGAACAAAGACACCACCAGAAGTCCAGACTCAGGCCTGGTCAGAGACTGCTGCACAAAAACAACAGCAGACTCAGGAACAAGGACTGATACAGCAGCAGCTGCTACTGCAGCAAGAACAACTTAACAGACAAAAAGAAAAAGAGCTACAACAGCAAGAACTCAAACAGCAGCAACCACAGGAATTGCAACAGCAGGAGCTGACAACACAACCACAACAATGGCAGCAGAAGCAGGAACAGCAACAGGTAGAGCATCAGCAGCTGCAGCAGATAGACATGCATCAGTATCAAGTTCAGCAGCAGGTGGTAACTCATACACAGGTTGAAACACAAGTCAAACAGATACCAGAGCCCCACAAGCAGACTTCACAGCAGCAGCCACCTATAAAGAAACCACCTTTAAGCTCGAGTGAGCTTCAAAGCAAAAAGGCTCGCGCCATGAAGAACCGGCCTTGGCTTCAGAAACCAGTCTCAGGCGAGCATAAAAGTCCTGCTCCCCATCCAGAAGGGGATTCCACTCAGGACCTAGTTCAGACTACACAGACACAGCCAAAGTCAGACAGACAAATGGCATCAGTTGAGGTTGTTCCTCAGCATGCAGTAACTCCCGAGCCTCACCCTGAGGCAAATGCCAAGGCAACTAAGCTGCCACAACAACAGCAAAAAGAACCACAAAAACAAACTCACCCTCAAAATCTAGATCAGCAAGAACAACTTCGAGATCTGCAACAACAACAAAAAGAGCAGCATCAGCAACAACAACTACTGCACCTGGAAAAACAGCACAAGCAACAAGAACAATTGCGGCAGCAGCAACAAAAGCAACCTCAGCAATCACAGACGATTGTAAAACAGGCACAACCAGATTTGGACACCAACATTAAATCCCAGACTGTAACTATAGCTCAATCTCACCCACAATCTAAGGAACAACCCCAAACTATGGTTCAGTCTACATCTGAAGCATTAGTCCAAGTACAGTCAACTACTGTGTCCCACACTACCACAGACAGCCAGCAAGTAGTGAAGACCATGTCACAAGCTAGAGTGAGCCAAGGTCAGTCACAAATCCTTCAACAGCCCCATGGCCATGAGAATAAACAGTTATTGCCCCACCAACAGACACAACCACAGCTCCCTTCTCAGGGTCAGGCTCAGTCCAAAACATGTGTCCCAGCTGAACCCCAGCTAGGTATGCAAGCACAAGGTCAGCTCCAGGGTCCACCTTTAGCTCAGGTGCAGACATGGGCTCAAGTCAGACCTTCTTCCCCAATGCAGGCTCCACTACATGGCCAAATTCAGCCTCCTGTTCCATCCCACATTCAACTTCGTAGTCATCCTCAGTCATGGGCACCTGTCAGGCCCCCCTCCCCTAAGCCACCTGCACAGATCCACCCTCAAACCTACGCTCAGGCGATCACTGATCCTCAAACCCATCCTCAGTCAATGTCTCAGGTTCAATCCCATCCTCAGCCAAAGGCCCATCTGCAAACCCATGTCCAGTCAATGGCCCAGGCTCAAATCCATCCTCAGCCAAAGGCCTATCCTCAAACTCATGGCCAGTCAATGGCCCAGGTCCAGGCCCATTCTCAAATCCATGTCCAGTCAAAGCCCCAGGTCCAAACCCATCCTCAGCCAAAGGCTTATCCTCAAACCCATGTCCAGTCAAAGCCCCAGGTCCAAACCCATCCTCATCCGAAGGCTCATCCTCAAACCCATGTCCAGTCAATGACCCAGGTCCAAACCCATCCTCAGCCAACGGCCCATGCTCAAATCCATACCCAGCCCGTGGTCCAGGCTCAAACCCCTGTTCAGCCAGTGGTCTGGCCAAGTCAAACCCAACCTTTGACTCAACATCAAACCCAAGCTCAACCTGCAGTCCAGGCTCAGGGCCATTCTCAGCCTATGACTCAGTATACAACACATGCTCAGACACTGGTCCACCACCCAGGCCATATCTCCCAGGGCCAGCTGCAGGCTTGGACTGAGTTCAGAACCTCATCCCCAATGTCTGTCCAGCATCCACAGGCTACAGCACAACCTCATCTTTATCCCCAGGGCTATTCCCAGGCTCAGTCTCCATCCCAGCAGTGGTCACCCAATCAAGACCCTCAAGCCTTTCCCCAGCAGAGACACCCCATTCCTCAACCATATCATCAGCAAATAGATCAAGCTTCAGAGTCTCAGGCCCATCCAACAGTGCAGGCTCTACCACAGTGGGCCCAAACTGGGCCCCAGCAAGGACCTCGTACAGGGGCACCTGGGTATTCTCATATGGGGCCATCATATACTCATCCTCAAATGCAGCCACAAACCCAACCCTGGGCTCAAACACAACACCAAATGAGGCCCCAGAGTCCGATGCAACAACAGCCTCAGATTAGAGCTTATAATATTGTCCATATCCAGACACAACAAGGCCATATCCAGCAGCAAACTTGTGTTCAAGCACAGCCACAGCTCCAGCCCCAACCTTATCCACAGCCTCTGTGTCAGCAATATCCACAGGTCCATCAGCCCCAAACTCAGCATCATCCTCAGCCTCAGATGCAAACTCAAAAACCTCTCCAATCACAACCACCACATCAAACTCATCCTCAGCGTCTGTCACAGTCCCAGCTACAAACTCAGCAGCAGGCCAGATCCCAAACACACATCCAGTCACAGCCTTCAGTACAAGCAAAGCCCCATATCCAGACTCAGCTGCCTCAGCTCAGTCATCAGTTCCAGGAGCCCCCTCCACAACCCAAACATCAGGCCCAGCTCCAATCACAGCTGAAAATTCAGTCACCAGCTAAACCAAAAGGTGAAACACCCTCACAATCCAAACCTCAGGCTCAATTAGCACTACAACCAGAGCTTCAATCACCAACTCAAACCAAGGTTCAGTTACCAACCCCGCCCAAGACTATATCACTGCCACAACCTGTAGCTGAACCCCAGTTGCCGCAACAACTAATGGCTCAGTCACCAACCAAACCCAAGGCTGGATCACCTCCGCAACCCAAGCCACAGGCCCAACCAACACCACGACCTGAGGCTCAATCACCAACTCAAACCAAGGTTCAGTCACCAACCCAAACCAAGTCCCAATCTCTGCCACAACCCATTCCTCAGGCACAGCCCCAACCTCAGGCTCAGTCTCCACCATTACCCATGGCTCAAACTACAACACATTCCAAGGCTCAATCTCCCCCACAGGCCAGACCTCAGATCCAACCACTTCCACAGTCTCCTCCACAGCCTAGAACACAGCAGACCCATACCATTATCCTATCTCAGGTCAATGTGCTGCCTCGGTCCCAGGCTGAGTCACCAGATCTCGGCATCAAACCTCCGGCCCTGGCTCAGGTACCTCCCCAGGCCTACACAGAGGCTTATGCCAAGGCCCAGGCTTTGGCTAGAAACGGCTTTGAGGAGGCCAAACATTGCCTGCAGGAGCACATTCTGGAAGCCATCAACGTCTTCAAAGACAAGCGCATATCACCCGAGCAAGTATCAGTGAAAGAGGTAATCCTAATTACTGATATTCCCTTCTGATTTATATCATTAGTGGCACTAATTAGTATGTTTTATTCCGCAAATCTTTAATTCAGTTACAGGTCTGTTTTGATACATGCCAATCCCAGCTGATAAAACAGCTAAAATATTGTACCAAGTTCATGAAAAATACGTTAGTGATTGGTTGGACAGAAATCCTATGGCACACAGGAGGTTTTTCATGCTTTTGGCATGTTGTTGGTTTGTTTAGGATAAATGAGAAGATAATGCTTTAAAAACTTTTAATAACTTTAATAATAAACTTTTAAAATATTTTTTTTATATTTCATTTCTAACTGAAGTAAACCAATTTGCAAGGAGCCAGTCTGCAACTGTAATATATGTCTTCCCCCTCAGGAGACTCTGAAGACCCTGGACCCAGAGTTGCTGGAGGAATTCCTGAGAGCAGCCAAGGGCATGGAGGCCTTTTGTACCCCCTCAGAGCTTAGAGATATGGAGTTCTTCACCCAGTCTGTCAGGACACAGTGGGAGGTAGGACAGAAACTCACAGTGTGAGTTGTGTTTTAATGTGTGCGATTTATTGCATTTGTTAGTCTTATTGAGGCTTTATTGTTGTCTTTGATAATTACTCATGCATGTCTTTAAACCATAAATGTACTAAAACCATTGCAACATTTTTTTGCATTTTTTACATATGAATGTCAGCAGATTGCTCATTTGCCTACTTATAAAGCATTCATATTATAAACCATTTATTTAATACTACGTTCTAACATGTCATGTGTTTTTTTTTTAAAAACTCATTTTATTCTGTTTCCCAGGCTGTGAGAGCTGAGATCTCAGGCTTTTTGCAACAATTGCGATTTCAAGTAACAAAGACAGACTTTAACACAGCTGCCCTGCAGTGTGAGATGCACTTAAGCTCCCGATTAGAAAAACAAGTTCAGGTAGCTCAATTACTAGAACTAAGCTCTTGGCAGGTGTGCTTCAGTGGATGGGTATTCTGCTAGCATATCTGCTCTGCTTATCTGTTCTGCTTGTCTAACCTTTTTTTCCTCCTTCTTCTTTGTATGCCTCCAGGGAGACTTGGTAACTGTGTTCTGGTTGCTCAGTAAGAGAATGCTGTTTTTGTTGGGGTGTGTTTATTATATCATACATACATACATAAATAAACTAATTCCAATGAAATCCATAGAAGTTCTATGGTGTGAACTATACTTTATAGAAAATAAAACATTTTCAGTAAAAGATAAAAACAGCATTCTTTTATTTTTGTGCAGTGCATCTGTTGGCTGCTGCCAACTTGGGTTGGCTTGTGCAATATGGCAATATCTTAATCAATAATATAAATATTCAGAAAGTGTCATTTTGCAATATTAGATGATAATTAACAGGTCAAGCAGTGTAAAATTTATGCTTTGGGTTCATGCATATTACTATTAATCTGAGTTGGTAGTATTGATCCCCTGGCTGCAAATGCAGTAGTCACCATGCCTGTATGCTCATTGTTTTCGCTCTGTCAACATTAACCAGGCTTGCTTCTCAGTGGATGGCAGCTTTGCCCAGGCAGGGCAGCACCTGGAAGCCTTGAAAGAGCTGTGTGACACCCTGAGCCCAGAGGATGCTCACCGCCTGGCCCAGACTCAGCTGAGGGAATGTGAGAAAAGGCTGGCCGCCATCCAGCGCCAGTTCAGCGGAGACCAAGATGCACCGCTCCCCGATTCTAGGTGGGATATTACAGTGAATTACAGTCGGTTTTTTTTTTGTCTTAATGATACGTTTGTGGCTGAGGTTAAATTACCTTTTGAAATAGATGTTAGGAGATAAAGATGGAGTGCGTGTTTCTACATTTCCATTTATTTAAAGGGAGACATTTAGGGATACAGCCTGTCATTTTAGTCCTTGAAACTTCATAAGTCAAACATTTCACTTCCACTGTTGACAGACTCATTTTGTCCTGTTTAACAGTTAAGATAAAATGTTGAAAAGGAACAGAAGTGATTTATCCTCATTTCTTCTTCTCAGGATTCCTGTTGCCTTCAGTGAGGATCTGACCACACAAAAGGATTGTGACAAACCTCAAGTCTCAGCTGAGGTATGACTCAGGCCCATTGAAACCATGTACTCTCTAGATTCAACTCATTTAGACCTCATCTAGAATCTGTTTTTCCAGGGAATGTTTTACACCATGCTAAACAATTGTTTCGCATTTTTTGTTATATACATTTACACACTGAAGCTGATCACCATCTTTTACAGCCAATCACTGGGCAGCTCCAGAGGTTTGAATTAACAGATAAGGCACTATCACTCTTTTTCAGGTATCCCAGGTGACAGTGAAGACAGTGAGTGTGGAGAGGAGGGAGGTTGAAAAGCAGGTGTCTTTGGAGGAGGAAGTCACCAAAAAGGAGGCTGTAGAAAGGTAGACTGAATTTAACACAGTCAGCTCTTTGATAAGCAAACACAACATGCATTTTAATGAACAACACTATTTGGATACTCAGTTTTTATCTTGTTGTTTTTATGTGTTTTAACTTCTAAAATCTCCAGGTATGAGAATTGTAAGAGGACTCTACAAGCCCAACTTTGTAAAAATGAACAGAGTATCAAGGATATCCCTTCGGACGCCGTCTCTCTTAAAGGCCTCCATACACGGTTACAGGAAATACAGGTACAGTACAACAATACAATCTGTGGGTCAGACACAGATAGATAACTAAATATTAGAAGGTAGTTTCAGTGTTTGGAAATTACACTTGTTTTTGTACTGTATTTACTAAGCAAACGAATCGCCATAACAAGCTAGTAATCTTGAGTTTAACTTTTTTTCCCCAGTTCTTGAGGCAGGAGACTGAGTCTCTGTGGTCTGAGTATGGAAACCTGTACTCCCAGTGTTCCCAGTTGAGTGGAAACACTGGTCTGGAGCAGGAGAAATTGGAGCTGAAGGAGCAGTGGCGCAGCCAACAGTTAAACCTTCAGAGGAGAGGCAGCTCACTGGGCGCTGCCCTCAGACAGATCGACTCCACCGAGAACCACATGGTGGACTTCACCGACCGTCTGGACCGTTACCTGAGACAGCCCAAAGACATCACTGCCTTCTCACTGGCCAATACCAACATCCTCAGAGATATTAAGGTCTTCTTTCAATTTCATTTACAGTTTCATTTGTTTTTAATGTTTTCATTTTGTCACATAAAAGTTATAGATATTATTAATAATGACATCCCTCTGAGGTTGAGATTTACTAGAAGGGCATGCAGGGAACAGTTCAACCTACAGCCTATAATATCTATATACTATATAACTGTACCAGTCATCAGCTGGATGATTAAGACTGAGTCAGATGTGTACATGTGAGTTAAAAATGTTTGAAATTGAGTGAAAGATTGTTGATTATCTCAAATCTGTAAAAAAGTGAACAGAGGAAAAAAAGACTGAAACTAATGGAAAATAGCACTCCAGAGGCCAGATTTTTCCTTCAGTCTGATGCATCTTGACTTTAACCTTAAAATTTTGCTTATATGTCAAGCAGCTTTGGCAAAAGAAAGATAATATGCACATTGTTTCCTTTTTGAAAGGAACTGGATGACAACATCCAGAGTGAGCTGGACCAGCTGTCCCGTCTGGACCCTGAATCCAGCGATCTCGACCCCAGAGATTGCTTCCCTCTGTCCCGTGAGGTCGAGACTCACAGAACCAGCCTAGATCAGCTCCGACAGCAGGTCTGGAAGAGTGAAGCAGCCGCCCGCGCCCTCGACCGGTTCCTCATGTCACTGCGTACTGTGGATGAAGACATCTCTGGTGTGCAAGGCGCCCCCTGCAGTGATGCCACAGTACTGCAGGACTGTCGCTCCAAGCTGGCTCTGATCAGGCAGAGCATCGACAGTCTGAAGGAGAAGGCGCCTCAGCTGGATCTGCTCCTGCAGGGGGCCAGGCTGACAGTCACCAGGGATGGTGTCCCAGCCTCCTGCCTGGATATGGTCACTGCCCTGCTGAGAAGGCTGGAGGAGGCTGACAGTGGGTTGGCCAGCCAGCAGCAGGACCTCAAGAAGGACACCCAGAGTAAATCTCTGGGCCTGAGGAAGAGGACGCTGATCGGGGAGCTGAGGAAGCTCCAGGATACAATTGAAATGCAAGGCCTGAAGGAGCCCACCATTCCTGCTGTGCAACACAGGTGTGTGTTGTGTGACTTTATGTTGATGCTTCAGTATGCAAGCCATCTCTCTGATGGTTGTAATTGCAGTCTTGTAATATTTATTGTTTGTTTTTTAGGGTTTGGGTTTTATTTAACATATTCTTTAAAGTATGTGCTCTTTTACTTTCCTGTTTGTTTTTTTAATGACATCCTTCTCTTTCAAGTGCATGTGTGAAAGGCTGCAGTGTTAACCAGAGTTGGTGTACTTCATGTAAATAAATTGATTTCCAGAATTAAAAGCCTGATTTCCTGATATAATATCTTATTGATAATTTTGTACTTTCCAGACTTCGTGCCCTGTCAGATTTGGAGGGCCAGCTTCAGGCCCAGCACGCAGAGCTCCAGAACATCTCTGAACTCCAGGAGAAGCAGGGAGGGGGAGAAAACCTCCTGCAGGAGTTGGAGACTCAGTGGAGGGAGACTCAGAAAGGTTTTTCTGACAGGTGGGTTTTGCAGGAGGGGCATGTTCAGCTCAAGTAATCACAATAAATGAAGCCTTTATGAATAACTGACTCCTGGCCGTTTTGCTTACATGCATTTACATTTACACTACAGCTGTAAACCTGAATAGATAGAATATTGAGACATCACTGATAATGCCTTCTGTTATTTTCTTCCTCTTGCAGGAAGAAGCAGTGCAGCATCCTGTTGGAGAATCTGAAAAAGTTTCAGAGCTGCCGCAGTCAACTGAGCAACACCATGCAGAGAGCAGAGCAGGCGATCAGTGATCAGGCCTCCTACATGGGCAAAGACAACCTGCAGAGAAGTATAACCAAGGTGAGTTTCTCCTGGTCTGAACCCAAAATTAATTTTTTTCTGCTGTGACCTATTCATCTGGAAACGGAACGTCATGTGCTGTGCCTAGGATTTACAGTAACCTCAGTGTTTAACACGGCTTAAATTCTTGTGTGTATACACAGTAAGTGTGAATAACCAGTAGATGGCAGACACATTCCAACAGAAGACTGTCGTTCTCACTGTGTATTCAGGTGTACTGCATGTTGACATGTGTATGTTTATGCAGGTCCATGATATTAAGGAGGAGTTGGGCGGCCTTGGGGAGCGTATGGAAGAGATGAGAGGTGTTTGCAGACAGCTGCAGTCCCAACTGAAGAAGTTCCCAGACTGCAGTGAGTCTCCCTTTGAAGCAGAGGCTGACACTCTGATGGACAACTGGCTGGATGTAAGAATCTATGCATTATATATTACCCTAGATATGAGATGGGAACATATGCATAGTATATTCATCATATATATCATATACATCATATACCATATCATATTTACCAACAAACAGAAGAATTCTACTAAACTTGGATGTTGAATGGTTTAAAGGAAGGAGACAGATCATAGAAAGATTTTTAACTATGTAAAAACATTAACATTGCTTGGCTCCACCCACTGAGATACAGTATCTCCTGCCTTGATGAGCAGCTCTGTCTGTGAGAAATATTAGAATTAAGTTTCAAAGCTGCACCAATCGCAAAAAGACTTAAGTCCAGTTTGGAAACCCTGACTGGTACTTGACTGAACACTTTTTTTTGTTGCTCTTGCAGGTGACTGAGAAGACAGATGCGTACATGGACAACCTTAAAGTGGGACTGGAGCTGTGGGAGAAGCAGCTGATGCTGGGAGGAGAGGTGGATAGCTGGGCAGGAGCCAAACTCGCCTTGTTTGCAGAGAGCCACCCCTTCAACAACGAGCAACAAGTACTCGCCATGAGGGTAAGATTTCTGTGGAAGTTAAATTCACAATACTTTACAGGCAGGTTTTCATTTTATGGTCACCTTCAACCATTTTACACTCCACGCTGTAGGATGAGATCCATGCTAATGAGGAGAACATTGAGCATTTCCACAAGAAGTCTGTAGAGATCCAGCAAATGCTGCAGAGTCAGGAGGCTCCATTGGAGCTGCAGGTGAGTTGAAACATTAAGAGATATTCTTCCACAGTGTTTGTGTCCTTTGTGCAGGGTTTTGATAAGAGCTGCTGTGGTTGAGAAATTCATCAGTACTTAGTAACAATGAAAATTTACTCTATTCTACTCTACGCTGCTCTTTTCCTCTCTGCAACGCATCTTCCAGGTGATGGAAACCCAGCTGAGGAAGAGGATGGAGCAGGTGAAGGAGCTGTTTACTGACTGCACAGACGTCTTTGAGGAGCTCATAGCTGTGAAGAAACACCTAGCTGAGAAGATAGAGGAGTGCCAGTCAGCTGTTGAGAACATCCAGTGTTCTCTCAGTAAGGTTGATGCTTTAGGACCAAAGGTCGAAGCCCAGACACAGGTACACAGCTGTTTCATGTTAGAGCAAAGTACATTATAGCATTGTAACAATGAAGCAAATAGGATAATAAACATACTGTGCAAGTATACCCTGTGAGCACCCTAGTTTTTCATGGGTTTTGAGCAAATTCAAATCAACCTCTCAGTTCCACATTTGTGAGTTCGCTATTTTCACTATTTCATCTCTCTCTACCAGGATCTGTGTGATGATCTTGAGGCTCAGGAGGAACAGGCTGAGTCCGTGTTGAAGGAGGTGGGTTTGGTTTCCAGTGTGGCCAGTCCGCAGGTGTTGGAGGCACTGTCTGTGGACTGCAGCAGGCTGAGAGAGGCCATCTCCCGCACCAAAGACATGATCCACCTGAAGAGAGAGGAGAGGGACCAGGGCCTGCTCAAAGTGGTCAAAGGTTTGTATTTCTTGTTTCAAACTGTTTCAAAGTCAAACCTGAATCTGTCTTAATTTATTTTTTTAATGCTTAATTTGTCCTTTGGGAATTAAATTGTTCTTATTTTGATATGTTATTCTTTCTGTCTTCATGATGGAAATAGTTTCTAATTTGTCCTCAGATGAAAGGCAGTCATTTGAGGGATGGTTCCAGGACCTGCAGCTGTCTGTCAATGAATGCTTTGAGAACCCTGAGAGCAGAGCAGATGCGGAATTATCTCTGCAAAGACTCACTGTGAGTGGATGGAGGAGTAGGTGGATGAAGTCATATGAACCCATGGGATCTAGGTCTGATAAATAGATAAAACTTCTCCAGATGGATGGGTCCTCACTGTTTCTCTGGTGTGCATCAGGGTTTCTTAAAGTCCAAGGATGGAGAGAGACGTCTGGACCAAATGAAGCTTCAGCTGGAGAGAGGCAGCCAGCAGATCCCTCCCCAGCAGCTCTCTGACTTCACCGACTGGCTGAAGGAGCAGCAGGAGGAGGTGGGCACGTTCAGAACCCACTGCCTCAACAGACAGAAACAATTGGAGTCGCTTCTCAGTGACTTAAACAGGTAAATGCTTTATTCCCAGCACCAGCTAACGTAATGTTTTATTCATACATTTTATCATGTATGAACACAACATTATAGTCTGGACTTTGTGATCAGTGAAATAGTAAGTGTAAGTTAACATGTTTCTTGACTTGCATCTGTGTGTTTTTCATTTGTTCTCTAGTCTTCAAAAGCAGCACAGTAGCTTCCGAGAGTGGCTGCAGAGCAAAGAGAAAGAGTCTGTGGTGTCGGACAAAGTCAAACTTCTCCTCAAAGACCTTCAGGATGAAAGGTGATATTCAACACTTGTTTACAGCACTCCAGCTCATGTGTTGTAAAACAGGATTATATATGGTATTAATACAAGTGTGCATAACACATGTACGTCTTCACAGCAGAAGTGAAGGTGTTAAACATTTTAGTAAAGTTTTTACTGAGAGAAATGTTCCTGTTTGCAAACCGTACAGTACATTGATTACTTACCACTATATTATACATATATATGTCTCTCTCTGGAGAATTAAAATGTTGTGACAAAGATTTGTCCTGAGATAGGATAGTAGAGTTAGGATAGTGGTAAATGTTCAGTTTGAAAATTAAAATATTATATAATGATATGAAAATGAATGCAGCAACATATCAAACTTGAATGAACAAAAAAAAACATGTAGAGTAGAAATCATCCAAAATTGCACTAATAAATTTTTCACCATTGTAATGGATGGTTGTAGAATTTAAGACGCATGTTTTTATACTTACACTGCATATTTAGGAGCCTGAAGCCATGCACAGTTAATCCACAGAGCAGTACAGATTCACCACTTGCTGTGGGATAAATTGTCTTTTATACCTTGTGTCTCTCTTTTCCATGTGACAGTGGCAGAGCCGAGACCCTCAGTGAGCTGTTAGCATCAATACGAAGACAAGGTGTCAGAGCTGAAAGCCTCCTGAAAGACAGTGATAACCTGATACAGCGCTACAAAAACCTGGAGGCCAAGCTGCAGAAACAGGCCGAGGCCCAGAGTGCCCTGGAGGAGGAGTACGACAGGTTTAATACCCAGGCTGGGAGAACCAGGACCTGGATCAGAGACCTGCTGCAACCCCTCACCACCCCTGGCAGTGAAAGCCAGACTGAGGAGATGCGCAAAGCACAGGTCAGTGGAAAGAGTTAAAAGTTACTCAAATATTCATATTAGCCTCGTATGTTAGCCTTAGCTGAAGCTGACAGGAATTTAATTATAAGGTTTAGACTTAACCTGCCATGTAACTGAGTGTTGCACAAGTAGAACATTTGACCTGTTGGAGGCAAGAGATGAAAACTCAGAAGATCACCAAAGTCTTTAGGATTTATCCTCAGAGGACCATGAATATAAGGGTTGGATTTAGGGTTAGTACAAAATTTTATTGTATTCTATCAAATGTAACAAATATTTCAATCTGGAACAAAGTGTTGGACCAACTACTACTTGACGTTGCAGGTCAGAGGCCACACCGTTGACGTGACTGTAAAATATTTTTCTTTTCCAAAAGTTTTCAAAATTTCTCCCATTGCATCCCCAGACCATTCTGAGCTCCAAGCCTGAGGGAGATTCTAAGATGAACAACCTCAAAAGACAAAGCCAGAGTCTTTGTGAACAGGAAGACCTGGACAAGAGCAGGAAACAAGAAATCCAAGAGTCAGTCAGAGAAATGGAGGAGCAGTGGAGGACAGCCCTGCAGACAGCTGAGGGAGCTCTCAACAAGGTGGAAACACAAGCCCTGCTGGACCAAGACCTGGTCTCTTTCAAAACCCAAAATGAAAATTTCCAGTCCTGGATCAGAGACCAGGAACAGAGCCTGCAGCCTGTTGGTGGTCACATGCAAGTTGAAGAAAAGTTACAGATTGCACAAGTAAGTTTAAGATTGTGTGTGGATCAGTTTGTGGTGGGTTCAAATTTTAAGAACTTCTTGTAAAGGTGTTTTTTTTCAGGATAGAATCACAGTGGTCACTTAAAGGGATATTTGTTATTTTCAGGCTTCTCTGAGCTCCAAATCTGAGGGAGATTCAAAGCTCCACGATCTGAAGCAACAATGTCAGAGTCTGTGTGACAACCAGGCCTTGGATGACAGCAAGAGACAAGAGGTTCAGGACGCAGTTAAACACAAAGAGGAGCAGTGGAGCAGAGTCTTGCAGGCTGCTGAGGAGGCTCTCAGCAAGGCAGAGGGTCAAGCTGCCTCTGAGAGGGACTTTGATGCTTTCAAAACCCAAACTGAAAACATCCAGTCCTGGATCAAAGGGCAGAAGCAGAAGCTGCTGACCCTCAGTAGCCAAATGCAGTTTGAAGAAAGGTTACAGGTTGCACAGGTGAAGAAATTATTTAGTGTCAGTATTGTTTTTTTTACTTACTTTACACACAAACGTCATGTTTGATTGACTAAGTATCCAGCAGTGGTGACCAGTGACCGGTTTGTAGTTGGATTGAGGTCTTTGGAAACTTCTGATCTCAACGACCATTTCACCTGTGTTTACCTTCAGGCTGTGTTGACCAGCAGACCCGAGGGTGAGTCCAAGGTGCTCGACCTGAAGAGACGAGGCGAGAGTCTGTGTGAGCAGCTGGAGGAGAGCAGGAAACCAGAGGTCCAGCTGCTGATAGAAGACACAGAGCAGCAGTGGAGAACAGTCGTGCAGGCTGCCAGACAGGCAGAGCTGAGAAGTCTTTCAGACGACTTCAACACTCAGAGTAAAAACACTCAGTCCTGGATCAGAGAAAGACAGCAGAAACTGCAGTCTGTGGGTAGTCACACACCACCTGAGGAGAGGTGTCACACAGTCGAGGTTTGTTCTCTGACCTTATTGCCTTTAAAAAGATATTGGCAGTACAAGTGTCAGTGTAAGACGCCCCTGATGTTTGGAATTGTAGAAATATGGGGGATTCATATTAATATTGTCATGAAATGCTGATTAGCTTGGCCAGGTACATTTTAAACTGATAGAGGATAAGTCTGAGGTGTCCTAAATGGCTGCTGTGAAGAGGAGAAACCCTTTTCAATTATATAAGAACATGACCCTTTCTTTATCTGTACATTTTCTCTCCCATTAGCTGTAAAGACCTAAGAATAGCTGTTGTCTGATTATGTTCTGCAGCCTAACTCTTCCTCTTTCTTCCTGGTCTTTTATTGTATTAACAGCTGTTGCAGTTGATGAATATTGTGGGTTTTTATTTTTCTGTAGACCATCTTGAGCTCCAGACCTGAAGGGGACTGTAAGGTGAACAACCTGAGGAGGCGAGGCCAGAGTCTGTGTGACAATAAAGATGCAGACGAGGGCAGGAGAGTGTATGTTCAGCAGACTGTCAGGGACACAGAGGAGCAGTGGAGGACGGTCCTGCAGGCCGCTCAACAGATCAAGGCTGCTGCAGAGGCTCAGATCACTCAGGAGACTGAGAGGAGGAAGATGGAGGTGAGAGAAGTCAGTTTTTGACCTTTATTACAGTTAAGGTTAGGGTGCCATTAAAGGTGACTATATAAACGCAGGCAAGAGAAGCATCTTGGGCTCTTCTTTGCTGTTCTTGGAGTATACTGACATCAGTTAATGTAATAATCAACTTAACTGTTAATTGAAGTTAGTTTTAAATTTTTAGCAGTCTAAACAGAAACAAGTAACTCTGGTGTCACTCAGAAGTCATTTGTCCATCATCAGATGGTCTTTTCTTGAGAAGGACTGTTCACCCATGTTTTAGGAAAGGGACTCATTTCCTCTGCACTGCAGCTCTCACACAGAACATGGTCTTCTATTTACAGCATAAGTGGTGGCCAAAATATGCAGGGAGGCTCATTTTAAACCTGAGATCCACTGTGATTGTACATCACTTGGAATATATGTAACACATAAATATTTATATTTTAATGTATTAATTCTGTTTTGACCCAGAAATAGTTTATTGGCCCTGTAGGTGTCAGAAGGATGATCGTATTTTTACAAGTCTGAAAATGCTCCCACAGTGGGAATGTATGATAAACTCTCTAAATCAACATGAGCCAAACACGTCCTCCATCTCCCTGATTTTAAACCACCTCATTATACACGTATCTTTTCCTTTTCAGCTGAGAGAATTTGATACCTGTCAGCAGGATATTGGACACTGGCTTGTAGACCTCCAACAGCAACTGGGCCCGCTAGGCAGCCAAACCAGTGCTGAGGACAGACTGCACACAGCACAGGTGAGCTGAGAGGCCAAGAGCAGTGTGGCTCAGGTTACAGGGAGGAATGACATCACCATAGTGGAGATGATAGTGGAACATTTAGCAGCTACAGAGCTGGAGCTGGTGGAGACCAAAACATCGAGCTAAGAGAGTGAATGATACTGTGGCTGCTGGATGAAGTCTGCAACTATTTATTAAAACTGTAGTAGTAACAACCGAATAACCTTATTTAAGTTGTTGGTACTAAAGTGTTAATGTCAAGCTGAGGGGTAATTGGCTTGTTGTTGATCACCCCCCTTCTGACAAAAACATTCAGTGGACTGCAGATCCTGTTGGGTCAGAGGTGTTTAGGCAGGCATGTGCTACAGTAACCCAAGTAAACTGGCTTGTGTCCCAACCACACAATAATTCTGTGGAATTCACAGGTTATTGTCATTGTTTCAAAACAAGCCTTGCATTTTAGATGTGGTTTTCTTTATCTTATCTTCAGGACGTCATGAGCTCCAAGCCTGAAGGAGACTCCAGGCTCCAGGAGCTGAGGAGACAAGGACAGAGTTTGTGTGGTCAGGACCTTGAGGAACGCAAAAAACAAGAGGTTGAACAAAAAGTAAGAGACGCCGAGGAACAGTGGACTAGAGTCCTGCAGGAAGCTAAGCAGGCCCTGGATATGGCTGAGAAGCAGTGTGCTCTGGAGGACCAGCTGAGGAACTATGAGGCGCTGAGAGGAAACACCAGAGCCTGGCTGGAAGAGAAGCAGCAGAGCCTTGTCTCTCTGGATGGTCAGACAGATCCAGAGAAGAGAATAAACATTGCACAGGTCAGTTGAAACAATAAGGAAAATATGCATCTGTGCTAATATAAAAGTTATGAATGACATATAGCTAGCAAGCGTGCTGTTTTTGGTCCTTGCTTATGTAAATTACTTTTGTTTAAATTTTGTTTGTTGAGTCATAACTTAACTTTTGCATGTTTTTATCATCCTGAGCAAAAACAGGTTTAATTTTTGTAGTATTTTATATTTTGTCATAAGTCAAAACAGGATTGATTTGAATGTTCAGATTATTTTTGTTAGATTGTTGATTGTTGTTTTTTGCTCTCTCGACATCCTATTTTCCCTGACTGTTTGTTTGCAACACACTTTTAACTTCTTCTCAGACGATCCTGAGCTCCAAGCCTGAGGGAGACTCCAAGCTGACAGAGCTGAGGAGACAAAGCCAGAGTCTGTCTGACCAGGAGGACCTGGAGGAGAACACGAGACGAGAGGCTCAGCAGACAGTAAAAGACTCAGAGGAGCAATGGAGTACGGTCCTGCAGACTGCTGAGAACACGCTGAAGAAAGCTGAGGTCCAATACTTGGTCTCCAGGGAGATGGAGGCCTTCTGTACCCAAGCAGCAAGCACTAAAACCTGGGTTAAAGAGCTGCAGGAGCAGGCTGACTCCAAAGGGAAAGGCACTCAGGGCAACAAGGTTCAAATAGAGGACAGGCTGAACACAGCACAGGTAAAACATAGTAATATCTAATGTGTTTTGTAAATAATGTGCATTTAAAAGGTATTTTTTGTTTTCAGTAGGAAAGTACACCAAGTAAATAATCATTATTTTATAGTCTTATTTTAGGGCAGTGGACAAAGGATGTTTAAATATCTATAATGAATAAAAATATCTAATGAAAACTTTATGATTGTGCCTTCAGCTCATCTTTAACTCCAAGTCCAATGGCGAGGCTCAAGTGATGGAGCTGAAGAACCGAGCACAGAGTCTTTGTAAGCAAAAAGACCTGGAGGGAGAAAAGAAACAAGAGGTTCAGCAGATGGTGGAAGACATTGAGCAGCAGTGGAGGACGGTGCTTCAGGCTGCTGAGGAGACTCGCAGGTACAGGAAGTTGTTTTCACATGTTTGAGGGGAAACCTTTTATCTGTTTTTTTTGTGAGCTCAGATGCAGATCAGCTGCCTGAAGCTCATTATCCAGGTTCAGCATTTTGCAACAGACTAGATTCCCTCCCAATGAAAGGGTTTGATGACATTTTATCAGATCTGCTTATTGAACTTATTCAGATTTCTAATGTTACCTGTCAACTGCTGTTACTCACTAGAGATTTAAAGGGTGTTGCAGAGCGCCTGGAGTCCTGTCAGCACAAGCGAGACCATGCTGAGGCCCGTCTGGCTGAGCTCCAGAATCAAACATCCAGCCTGCCACGTGTCTTCCCCTGGCCGGGCCTGGGAGAACGGAGGCAAGCAGTGGAACAGGCCCAGACCCTGCTGGACCAGAGCACAGCGCTGGCCCCTGTCCTCTCAGACCTCTGCACACAGGTAAAGACCTCACAGCAAAGAAAATTGAGCAATATGTTGTCAGAGTATTATTAATGTTGTAGCAGTTTCACATCCCATCAGAAATGGCATGCTTATTACTTATGCAGTTTTTTGGACAACTTAAATTTAGATGTAATAACATGATTAAGATTAAATGAGGAAAATGTTATTAGGTTAAAGCTCACAAAATAAAATGGAGTACATGGTTTACAACATCCTCACTGTCCTCCAGGCTGCAGAGCTGTTTGAGATCACACAGGACCGTGACTGGATGGACCCCTCCTGGGCAGCCAAGCAGGAGTCTATTCCTGCTCTGCTGAAAGAGCTGACTGTGAGTACAGCAGTGATCCCAGAGAAAAATACAAGTGATCTTCATTGTTAAGTTTTTAAATAGAAAAGTAGACGGTTTGTTCCTGTCACTTTTACACAAAGTCATTTTTAGACTTTGTAAATTTGTTCAGTTGCTGTCCCAATAAAAATATATATTTCCATTGAGGCAATGTGTCAATGTAAACATGTCTGAACATTACTTAACTCTGTTAACTCTTGTGAATCAATAGTAAATTCAGCAGTTACTAAGGCATGGAATTTCTTCCATAAATACTGTAATCTGTCTAATTTAGAAATCACCATAGAAAATTTAACTGCCTTGCACCTTTTACATTGTATTATTAGTAATACCTTTTCTTTGTGGGTGGTTTTATCTTTATAACACTGGAATGTTAGATTATAAGACGAGTCGTGGTCTCTTACCTTCTGGATAAAAGTTAAAACTGTATTACTCAGCTTCTCTGTTTAGTACAATGAACTGAAACAAGATCCTTTTCTGTGTCTCATTCCAATATTCTCTTATACTTTTTCCCCCCTTAAAAATAAAATCTCCTCTTGTCTAAAGTAATATTATCTGCCTTAACAACTAAGCTAGTAACCAGGGTTTAACCAATAGTGAGGTTACTTGGCATGCTATAATGTAACTACTGTTATTTTCAGGATGCAGTAGCTAACTTGGAGCAGGGCATCCTGACAGAGAGGCAGTGCACCCAGCTGGTGGAGCAGCATGAAGCAGCTCAGGACTGGCTGAGGGAGCAGGTTAAAGGCCTGGGTGCTCCTCCAACTGACAGACGGGGTCTTCACAGTGCTGTCAACACTCTGAAGGTCAGACAGTACAACACAAACACACAGTTGTTTGTTGTTAGATATTCCAGAGGCACCTATTTTTGATCTATCACTGAAATTGTTCATGTTGTGTTGCACCAAACTGAAGAAATTTCTTTACTAGAAACAGACCAATAAGACACTTGAGGATTAATGTGTGGAATGTATGCTCAGGTTCAGTTATCACTAACAAATTGCAAATGTGTATTTTTAAAATACATAACACAATGTAGCAGCTGTTACTTTATTTTGACAATCTGACAAATTAAATCAGCCTAATTATACTATTGTTTTTGGTTCTTTGTTGTGGTTGTAGCCATCTACAATGCACATGTTGAGTGCTGTTGTTCGTGGACATTTCTGAACCAATGCCCAAAAATCTTGAACTGTTCCAATATTTCAGGTTTTACTACTTCTGACCAAATAGTTAAAAACACTTTCAAAGGATGTTGATCACTCTTCACTCTGCTTTTCAATAATCTGGATCCCCAGGCTTTGCTCCAAACAGTGGACAGGGAGCAGAGAGAGATGAAGGAGCTGGACTCTGCCAGAGACAATTTGCTGAGCCTGTGCACCCCTGGAGGACAGGATGCTCTTAACCTGGAGGTCAGTCACCTCCACAACCTCTGTGCCACCTCGGAGCAGGAGGTGAGGGAGCGCCTGACAGCCTGTGAGGCCCGGCTGGCAGAGCTGGAGAGTCAGTTGGCCAGGAGGGCCCAGGATCTAAAGGAGAGATCGGCAGCCCTGCAGTGGGAGCTCCGCTCTCTGGACCAGGCACTCAGTTACAGCGAACCACAGAATAACATCGCTCAGCTCCAGCAACACTGGCACAGTCTCCAGGTTGTTATTGATTTATTTGTTTGTTGTTGTTGTGTTTATTTTTATTTTGAAATATAAATGGCTGACCAAAATCTATGACTGAAAACAGATGCTTTTAAAAACTATTTTGCACACTCACAGTGCCCTAAATTCTGTTATTATTCAATTGTTCTATTAAAGCAACTTCTTAGGGGCAGCCCACATCAAAAATATTAACCTGTGCAGTTAAGAAGCTGCAGACATGCATACACCACTTATGTAATATTGTTGTTCCCTTCTGTTAGAACTGTGAGAAGTCACTTGAAGATCTGGGTGTGAAACTACACGATCTCCGCCAGGAAGTACAGTCAACACCTGCCACCAATGAGGTGCCAGCAGAAATTGTCAGTGTGGTTGAATCTTTATGCCAGCAACATGACAGGTATCTACAAAACTTGTGATGTTTATTTATTTTTGTAGTAAAGCTGTCAGAGATATAAAACAAAAATATTTCACACTTATGACTCTTATTGTTACTCAGGTCAAACGGCAACCAGCACCACTATTTTTTTCCACTTTTTGTTTGATTCATATGTTTTTGTTTCATTCAAGATATAAATGAGGAAATATATGATGAAGCATAAACCTAATGAACTCAGATGACATGCAGGACAATCTGTCCAGTTCACCACGGGGGCTTTTTAAACTGTTGTTAGCCTACTTGAACAAATTCTCAGATGGGATCCTTCTATTTCTATTTAGTTTTCAATTATTCTTACATACCAGTAACAAGACTCGGTGGGTCATTCTGCTCTTGATCAATTACAATAAAACACAGGGTTCTCCTTTATTTATAACCTATTTTAGGTATACAGAGATTAGAACCTATTCCAATTCCTGGTTTCTTGGTCCAGCTTTAAGGACTGGCACAACACACAGAAACATTTGTTGTTGTTTGATGTGCCAGAATAATGTTTTAACCAGTTCAGTGTTTAATCAGTTTTTTATGCTGAAAAAAGTTTTTTAAATTTTAGATTTTTAGCCTGTTATCCTTTTTATCTTATCTAGATTTTTACATGCAGACACAATCCAAAATATTGTGTTTACAAGAAATGTGATTTAATTTTGTCTACAGTCTAAAATCCAGGCTAAAGGAGCGTCAGGGCACCTGCTGTACAAACACAGCTCGCTGTCTGAGAGATTGTCTTCATGCCCTGCAGCAGTGGAACCACAGCAAACCATCAGAGTCAATTTCTTCTGTGCAGGTTTCTTTCTCTTAATGCTTTTACTTCCTTGCTGTCAAATACGTTGTTCAGTGACACCCTTCTTCACATTTGTGCAGTTGAATAAATCTGAGAGGTGCATACTGCATGTGGTCTTCTGCTGCTAGCTTGTTATTAGTATTTTCCTCAGGGGCAACTTGCTGGTAGACAGCGGACCTACAAAAAAGAGTCTATTTAAGAAAGGTTTGCGAGTTTAGGGATTTGTGAAGTGTAACATTTCAGCTCTATGGAGTAGTTAGCAGTGGTTTATTTACACTCACCTGACAATGTGTGATCCATTTGCTGATATTTCACACAGATGTCATCACTACAGACACTTTAACACTTTTTCCTTCTGGTTTTAGGTGACAATAGAGAAAGGTGAAAAGTTGCAGGTCAGCCTGCAGGAGGCACTTTCTCACCACCAGTTTCTAACAGACTGCCTGACGCTGGAGTTGTTTGAGAGACTGGAGAAAGAGGGTTCACAGACACTCAGAGAAGCAGACACACATAAAGGTTCTCTAAGTCAGAGCTTAAAGGTATTTAATTAAATATATTTGTAATAGAATTTCATAGGAACCTAAAAATCAAATAATAACAAAAATGTAAATATTTAAGAGTTAAGTAATTCATTAAATATTGTGTGTTATATTTGAGAAACAGCTAAGAAACTGGCTTCTTGTATACTTGTAATTAATGCCATTTCATCCTTTCATTCAAGGAACTGGATGAAAGAAGGAAACAAAAATCGCATGACATTCAGTCCTCTGATGTCCTGTCTGTTAATCTAGAGGAGACAAAGACCACTGTAGTAGCCCCACCACGAAAACAAAAGCATGCACCTGAGAAAAAGCAAGCTGAACCACAAAAAACCTATTCCTTAACAGGAAATTCTACATCCATTGAAGATGAATTGTCACTTTCATATGAGGCCATGCAACCTGAGGCTAAATTTTTGAAACCTAAAGTGCCAGCAGTGGTGGAATATGCAAAAAGTACTTGTGAGGAGCAAACCACAATTGAAACAACAAAAAAAGAATCTCAGAGTCCAACATATGCTTCAGAATTAATTACAAAACAAAGTTACAACACCTTTCAAGATGCACAGGTTAAAAGTATACAGCTAGATGTCTCAGGTGAGCCTGTTGAAGCTGAGCAAGTTAAACCTGATTTTGAAGAGTCTGAAAAGTCTGAACCTGTTGTTGGTGAGGTAACCAAACCTGTACCTACCAGAAGAAAGTCCAAAGCTTCAACTACTGATGCACTCACAGAGGAAGCTCAGACCATGGCCAAGCTGGGACATACTAGTGAAGAGGCCAAGAGTCCAGAAGTGTCCTTGGAGATTAGTAGTGCAAAACCTACACAGATCAAGGATGACTCTGAGAGTCTGATGTCTCTCCTAACTTCAGAGCCTATGACAGAAAGAGATGCTGACCAGCCTAAGTCTGTACCAAAAGGGCAGGAGTTAGAGAGTTCAAAGTTTTCCACAACTTCAGAACCAGTCACTACCCAGGGTATAACTACTGAATACGATGCAGAGCTTGAGTATGGGAACACTTCTTCAACTGCACGGGTAATCACAGAACCATCTGAAACTGCTATTGTGGAAAAAAGTAAGGTTATACGAACCAGAAAGAAGTCAAAGACTCTAGATGTTTCCAGTGCTCCTAAACCAGTGTCAGCAGAACCTGAGAAGTCTCCAACCACAGACTTTGTTCCAGGACCACCTGAAATTGCTGTTTCGGAAGAAAGAGAGGTTTCACCACCCAAGCAAACGTCAAAGAGTCCAAACTTTCCTCAAAAACACACAGATCAGCAGGTAGCACAAATCAAGGGAGGAAGTCAACCATATTTGAGAGAGCAAACTGAAAGTGTCATTATAGAAGAGACAAAATTGGTACCAACCAGGAGGAAGTCAAAGAGTCTTGATGTTTCCATAGTTACAGAGCAAGTGTCTCCCCTTGATAGAATAATTGGTGTGGATCTTAGAGAAACAAAACAAGAACCTGAAGAGTATCCCAAAACCGCCTTTTCACAACTTTCAGATGTTGACACTGCTAATGTGGAAAAAGGTACATTTCTACCACCCAGGAGAAAGTCAAAGAATACAGAACTTCCTCTTAAACTTGCTGACACTGAGGTACCTCAGTTAAAGGAAACACCTGAAGGTCAAAGATCTTCTTTGAGTTTCAGTGACCAAGATAAAAGTGTTGTTATTGAAGAAACAAAACTTGTACCAACCAGAAGAAAGTCAAAGAGTGGTGACTTTGCCACAACTTCTGAGGCAGGTGTTACACATATTAGATCACCTGATGTTGAGCCTGAACAAGATAAGAAAGAACTTAATGTTCAAAAGTTTTCAACTCCATATGTGGCCACAGTACCAAGTGAAATTACTGCTGTTGAAAAAGGAAAGCTTTCTCCAACCAAACGAAAGTCAAAGGCCCTAAAAACTTCTCCAGACCTTGCTACCGCAGAGCTAACAAAGACTGAGGAAGAACCTGACAGTCAGAAGCCATCTTCAGCTCCAGAGGTGGTCACAGCACCAACTGAAATTACTGTTGAAGAAAAAGGAAAGCTTTCTCCAACCAAACAAAGGTCAAAGGGTCTTAAACTTTCCCCAGAACTTGCCACCACAGAGCTGACAAAGACCAAGGAAGAACCTGACAGTCAGAAGCCATCCTCAGCTCCAGAGGTGGTCACAGCACCAACTGAAATTATTGTTGAAGAAAAAGGAGAGCTTTCTCCAACCAAACGAAGGTCAAAGGGTCTAAAATCTTCCCCAGAACTTGCTACCACAGAGCTGACAAAGACCAAGGAAGAACCTGACAGTCAGAAGCCATCTTCAGCGCCAGAGGTGGTCACAGCACCAACTGAAATTACCGTTGAAGAAAAAGGAAAGCTTTCTCCAACCAAAGGAAGGTCAAAGGGTCTTAAACTTTCCCCAGAACTTGCCACCACAGACCTGACAAAGACCAAGGAAGAACCTGGCAGTCAGAAGCCATCTTCAGCTCCAGAGGTGGTCACAGCACCAACTGAAATTACTGTTGAAGAAAAAGAAAAGCTTTCTCCAACCAAACAACGGTCAAAGGGTCTTAAACTTTCCCCAGAACTTGCCACCACAGAGCTGACAAAGACCAAGGAGGAGTCTGACAGTCAGAAGCCATCCTCAGTTTCAGAGGTGGTCACAGCACCAACTGAAATTACTGTTGAAGAAAAAGGAAAGATTTCTCCAACCAAACGAAGGTCAAAGGGTCTTAATCTTTCCCCAGAACTTGCCATCACAGACCTGTCAAAGACCGAGGAACAACCTGGCAGTCAGAAGCCATCTTCAATTGCAGAGATGGTCAGAGCATCATCTGAAATTATTGTTGAAGAAAAAGGAAATCTTTCTCCAACCAAACGACGGTCAAAGGGTCTTAAACTCTCCCCAGAACTTGCTACCACAGAGCTGAAAAAGACCAAGGAGGAGTCTGACAGTCAGAAGCCATCTTCAGCTCCAGAGGTGGTCACAGCACCAACTGAAATTACTGTTGAAGAAAAAGGAAAGATTTCTCCAACCAAACAAAGATCAAAGGGTACTAAACTTTCCCCAGAACTTGCCATCACAGACCTGTCAAAGACCGAGGAAGAACCTGACAGTCAGAAGCCACCCTCAGCTCCAGAGGTGGTCACAGCACCAACTGAAATTGCTGTTGAGGAAAAAGGAAAGCTTTCCCCAACCAAACGAAGATCAAAGGGTCTTAAACTTTCCCCAGAACTTGCCACCACAGAGCTGGCAAAGACCAAGGAAGAACCTGACAGTCAGAAGCCATCCTCAGCTCCAGAGGTGGTCACAGCACCAACTGAAATTACCGTTGAAGAAAAAGAAAAGCTTTCTCCAACCAAACAAAGGTCAAAGGGTCTTAAACTTTCCCCAGAACTTGCCACCACAGAGCTAACAAAGACCAAGGAGGAGTCTGACAGTCAGAAGCCATCCTCAGTTTCAGAGGTGGTCACAGCACCAACTGAAATTACTGTTGAAGAAAAAGGAAAGATTTCTCCAACCAAACGAAGGTCAAAGGGTCCTGAGCTTTCCCCAGAACTTGCCACCACAGAGCTGACAAAGACTGAGGAAGAACCTGACAGTCAGAAGCCATCCTCAGCTCCAGAGGTGGTCACAGCACCAACTGAAATTACTGTTGAAGAAAAAGGAAAGATTTCTCCAACCAAACAACGGTCAAAGGGTCCTGAGCTTTCCCCAGAATTTGCCACCACAGAGCTAACAAAGACCAAGGAGGAGTCTGACAGTCAGAAGCCATCCTCAGTTTCAGAGGTGATCACAGCACCAACTGAAATTACTGTTGAAGAAAAAGGAAAGCTTTCTCCAACCAAAAGAAGGTCAAAGGGTCTAAAATCTTCCCCAGAACTTGCCACCACAGAGCTGACAAAGACCAAGGAAGAACCTGACAGTCAGAAGCCATCTTCAGCTCCAGAGGTGGTCACAGCACCAACTGAAATTACTGTTGAAGAAAAAGGAAAGATTTCTCCACCCAAGCGAAAGTCAAAGGGTCTAAAATCTTCCCCAGAACTTGCCACCACAGAGCTAACAAAGACCAAGGAGGAGTCTGACAGTCAGAAGCCATCCTCAGCTCCAGAGGTGGTCACAGCACCAGCTGAAATTACTGTTGAAGAAAAAGGAAAGCTTTCTCCAACCAAACGACGGTCAAAGGGTCTTAAACTCTCCCCAGAACTTGCCACCACAGACCTGACAAAGACTGAGGAAGAACCTGACAGTCAGAAGCCATCTTCAGCTCCAGAGGTGGTCACAGCACCAACTGAAATTATTGTTGAAGAAAAAGGAAAGATTTCTCCAACCAAACGACGGTCAAAGGGTCTTAAACTCTCCCCAGAACTTGCCACCACAGAGCTGACAAAGACCAAGGAGGAGTCTGACAGTCAGAAGCCATCCTCAGCTCCAGAGGTGGTCACAGCACCAACTGAAATTACTGTTGAAGAAAAAGGAAAGATTTCTCCAACCAAACGAAGGTCAAAGGGTCTTAAACTTTCCCCAGAACTTGCTACCACAGAGCTGACCAAGACCAAGGAAGAACCTGACAGTCAGAAGCCATCTTCAGCTCCAGAGGTGGTCACAGCACCAACTGAAATTATTGTTGAAGAAAAAGGAAAGATTTCTCCACCCAAGCGAAAGTCAAAGGGTCTAAAATCTTCCCCAGAACTTGCTACCACAGAGCTGACAAAGACCAAGGAGGAGTCTGACAGTCAGAAGCCATCCTCAGCCCCAGAGGTGGTCACAGCACCAATTGAAATTACTGTTGAAGAAAAAGGAAAGATTTCCCAAGAACCTGTTAACAAGGAGCAGAATCAGACCAAGAAGGAACATGACCATCAGAGGTCAGAATTACCTTCCACAGAGGAAATTGAAGTTGCCGCTGTGGAAGAAACTAAGCTTATACTCAGAAGAAAGTCAAACAATGTTGAAGTATCCACAGCTCCAGAGACAATCTCTGTTGTTGAAAGACCCGCTGGTGTAGAGGCTAAAGATACTAAGAAAGAACTTGACAGAGCGAAGCCTGCCACAACTTTAGAGATGGTCACAGTACAGACTGAAACTGTGGTTCTGGAAGAAACTAAAGTCATGCCAACTAGGAGAAAGTCAAAGAGTCGAGAGGTTTCTGAAATTTCACAGACATATGCTGCCTCAAATAGAACTGCTGATATGGAACCTGAAATAACTAAGAAAGAAACTGAGAGTTCATTGATTACCATGGCTCCAGGGGTCAAACCTATTTTGGAAGTTGCCTCACAACAGATACATGCACCACAGACCAAGAGTCAGAAAATTGAGATTGTAAGTGATATCAAGCCTCCAATCAAGGATGTTGTTAAATCAACTGTCCCTCAAACAGGGGAAACTGCAGAGGAGAATCAAGCTACTGTAGAGGACATCAGTTCAGTATGTGAGAAGAGAGCTTTTCAGGTTGGTGGCACTGATGCCATTCAGGAGCTTCCAGTAAAGAAAGTGACCACAGTCATTCTTGACACATCTGAGGTTGTTGTAAAGGCTGCTGATGCTCACCCACATAAAGAGGATACTTGCACCACATCTCCTCATGCTGAACCTCGAGAACATATTTCACTTACCCTGCCTAAACCTACAACCTCAGAGTTACAGGAGCCTAAAGACAGATCCAAAAAGGCCCCAGAACAAACCATAACCCAGTCTACAGAGAAACGTGGGAGTACAGTACCTCAAACACAACCACCGCTCCCTTCAGAGCCTAGGGACTCACCACAAATAGCAGATTACATTGACAAATTATGGAAAAACACACCAGAGATTCAGAAGAGATATCTGGTCCTTGATATGCCTGACATAGGGGTTACCCAGACACATGAGATACAGCCAGTTCAGCCAGAGGCACAGACTGTGGCTCAAAGTGACTCCACTCAACCAGCTGTTGCAGCTGCATGGCCTCATGAGGCAAAGACAGAAGTTGCAGAAATAAGCTCATCTGAGCAAGAAATAATGGAACTAAGCAAATCAATGAGTCAGCTTAAGGTCACAGACACCACACACGAAAGACCCAGAGAGGACAAGAAAATCAGTGTCCAAAAAGAGCATGCTAAAGTGTCAACACATGACATGCAAGATTCCAAAGAGAGCCTGGGTGAAAAGTCTGCTAAAATGGATGAAATCCACAAGGTGGCAGAAGTGAATGTTTTACAAATGAGTACAAAGACCGGTACACAGAAATATGAAATCATAACTGTCTCAAAAGAGAAAGAACTAGAGACTGATATGAACCAATCACATATCCTGAGGGAGACAGCACCAGAGAGCAAGGATATGACTACAACTAAAGTTCAGCCAGATAAGGCCGCAGTTGAGACTACCAGGGTAGAAGTGGGAGAAAGAAGTACTGACAATGTGACTAAAAGTGACACAATTGAACCTGCCTCTGTTGATGTTGCAGCTGTGTTTAATTTGGAGCCTTTGAAAACCACACAGAAAGAAGAGCAAACTGAAGTGTCTACACATGCCATACAAGATTTCCCAGAAAGTGTGGGTGAAAGGTTTGTAAAAATCCAAATGGAACCTGAAGTGCGCATTCTTCAACTAGATATACCAACCAGTCCAGAGGAGAATGAAAACACATCCATCACAAGAGTAAAGGAGCCAAAGATGGGCTTTGTTGAAACAAGTATCCAGAGCAAAGGAGAGCCAGGAAACAAAGACGTAACTATTGCGGTTATCAAACTAGAGAAGGCTGCAGGTCAGATGACCATGATAGGAGTGTCCGAAAACACTACTGAATTTCCAGACATTGTGGCTCAAAGAGACTCTGCTCAGCCAACTTCTCCTGCTTCTGAAGCATTGGCATCACAAGAGACAGGGACAGAATTTATAGAAATCCACTTATCTGAGCAAGATATGGTTATACCAAGCCAAACTGAGACTCAAATAGAGATCTTAAGAACCACCCATGAACTACCGAAAGCAGTCAAGGAACATGGTGCCCAAGAACAGCCTCCTACACTATTGACACATAGCACTGACAAAGCACCCAAGAGGTTGGATGAAAAGTCTGTTATGATGGAGAGAATTCAAATGGGGCCTGAAGTGCACGTTCTGCAACTAGACATACAGACCACTCGAGAGGAGCATGAAGACAAATCTGTCACAAGAGAGAAAGAGCCGAGAATAGATATTGTTCAAACAAGTATCCTGAGTGAAAGAGTACCAGAAAACAAAGATAAGACTATTGCTGATGTTAAGTCTGAGAAAGGTTCAGTTGAGGTGACTGTGATAAAGGTGAAAGAAAGCAGTACTGAATGTCAAGACAATGTGGCTCAGAGGGTCTCTCCTCAACCGTGTATTGCTGTTTGTGAGTTATTGCAACCATGTGACACAGAGACAGAATTTATAGAAATAAGTTTATATGAGCAAGCCACAGTGAAACCAAACCAGACTGAAACAAAGACAGAGCTCTTAAAAACCACACAGGACAAATCTACAGAGGTCAAGGAACATGGGGCTCAAGAAGAGCATCCCGAAGTGTCAACACATGGTGTGCATGATGTACCCAAGAGCCTGGATGGAAAGTCTGTTAGGACAGAGAAAATCCACATGGAGCGTGAGGTGCGTGTTTTACAACTTGATGTACAGACCAGCCTTGAGGAACATGAAAACACATTTGTCATGAAGGCAAAAGAGCAGAGGATAGAAACAGCTGAAACCAAGTGTGTAAGAGAGTCACAAAACAAAGAGAACACTACAGCTGACGTTCACCCTGAGAAGGCTGCAGTTAAGACAAGAGCAGAATTTGAACAAATCAACACTGATAGGCAAGAGAATGTGATTCCTAGTGACTCCACTCAACCCACCTCTGTTGCTGCTGTGGCAGTGGAACAGAGTGAAGCAAAGACAACAGTTGCAGAAATTAGCTTATCTGAGCAAGACACTGTAAAACCAAGCGAAACAGCGATTAAGCTAGACATTTTGAAAACCACACAGGAAAGACCCAAAGAGGTCAAGGATGGCAAGGTTCAACAGGAGCATGCTGAAGTGTCTACAAAAGATGTGCATGATGGAGCACAGAGTCTGGAGGAAAAGTCTGTTAGGGTGAAGGAAATCCTCAAAGAGACTGAAGCATGTGTCTTACAACCAGATACACAGGCCACTTCTAAGGAGCATGAAATCACATCTGGAGAGATCACACAGGCACCAAATATTGAAACAGGTATCCTGTGTGAAAAGGTGCCAGAAAACAAGGACCTGACCTCCACTGACATTCAGCCAGAAAAGACTGCTGTTGAGATGACCACAGGAGAAGTGAAGGTTGAGAAATATGGCATGGATGATCCATCCAAGTTCCTTAATGAAACATCTATCACAGTGGAGAGAATCCACAAGGAGGCAGATGTTTTAGCTTTACAGCAGAATATACCAACAAGTCAAGTGGAGGATGAAAACATGTCTGTCATGATAGCCAAGGGACCAAAGACAGAAATAGTTCAAACAAGTATACAGTTTGAAAAATTGCCAGAAAACAAAGAGAAGACCACGACTGACATTCACCATGAGGCTGCAGTTAAGACTGAAGTGAAAGTGCAACATATCAGCACTGAAAGGCAAGAGAAAGAAGCTCAGAGTGACTCCACTCAAACTACTTCTGCTGTTTTTGCAGCGGTTCAGCCACATGAGGCAAAGACAGAATTAGTAGAAATAAGCTTATTTGAACAAGACAGTGACAAACCAAGCCAAACTGATACTCAGCTTGAACTCTTTACAACCACACAGGAAAGACTCAAAGAGGTCATGGACCCTGGTGTCCAAGAAAAACATGCTCAAGTGTTGACACGGGAAAAAGATCATATAACCAAGAGCCAGGATGCAAAATGTGTCACAACAGAAGAAATCCATGTTATTGTGCATGAATACAAAACTGTTACAACAGAAAAAGAACCAAGGATGGAATCAAGTATTGAGTTTGAGACAGTTAAAGAAAGCAAGGATATGACTACCACAGACGAGTCTGCAGTTAAGGTGACCAGGGTAGAAGTGCAAGAGAGCCATACTGAATCCCTGTCTGGACTCAGTCTGGCCACTGAAGCCCAAACAACAGATGCGACAGACAAGAAAGAAGAACAGGAGGACAAGCGAAAGATGTCGATTCAGGAACAACAAAAGGAAACTGTGGTCAGAGTAGAGCTACAAAATGTAGCCACAACAGCCACCACTGGTGAAGTGAGGCTTCAGGGCTTTGGTTTGCCACAGGTAAGACATGATTGTAAGGAAAATGACAACCTGTTTTCCTCTTCAACTTTTTTTTTTTTTTTTTACTTCAAGAATCATGTCAGTTTGCAGTGTCAGTAAATACCCACAGAAGCTAATATTGCCTATTCTTCAAACACAGGTTGAGTAAACAGAGACAGTAGAAACTAAACAATATCCTGAGAAAAGAAGAAAAATTCAGTTTCCTTGCTCCAGGGAAGCTATAATGCTCAGTCTCCTGCATATACATGTTTCCACTTGCTCATTAACATTCCTCAGAGGTCAATCGATGACTAGTCAGTTCACTGTCAGAGCCTTTGAAAAAGCCTACAGTTTTTATAAGATATTTACTTTATATTTGGGGCTGAACACGGTTACGTTTTATTAGCATTACAGGCAAAGCCAATAACATAAGCCTGAGACATTTATTACCTGTGCTCACAAAGGTTTCAGTGCCACAGGGTAGGAATGTGAGCCACCTCATACATGATATCATGATCCTGCAGCTCACAGGGAGTACACTCGGTGCGCTTTCAGGGAAACGTTATGATTCAAATGGGGTAGACTTGTTTCACACAGAGAGAGTTTTTTTCTTAGCTCAACTGAAACAGTATACAATTGTATGTCCGGATTTTTCTTGCATTAATACTGGTGTTTTGTGTCCACAATAGGAGCAGGTGCGCATTACTGACAAGATATCACCTGTATCACTGCAGGCGGTTCAGAAATTGTCACCTGACATTATCCTGGATGAAGTTACCCAGATGGAAGGATTACCAACTCAGGAAAACAAAGCAGGAGAAAGTGTGAAGACTGAGAAACTGGTTGTGGAGACACCAGAAGGCTTCGCAATGAGGAACATCCTCACAGAAATACAGCTGCTTCCAGGGACAGGGCCCAGCAGTCAACTCAGCGAGGTATTATGATTACTGTCTGCTGTCATGCCTTTTTGTTGCTACCACTTGGAGTCACTAAAGCTAGAAAAAGTTTTTAGATGCAAAGATATTTTTCCTACCTGTTGCTCTACATTGTATATTAACAAATGTGCCCCAAAGAGCCAAAAGAATGGTGCAATTTTTAAATTCAGTATTTTTTGAGTACTCAGTTACTTTTAGAGGTGCATATTACTTGAAATAAATCTTTCAGTTCCTTATACAGGCCTTAAATGGGCTAAAAATACTGAGGCACAAACCTGGTCACATGTTCTTGCTTTCAGACTAAATTTTGAGACTTCAGGCTCTGATATGTCTCTTTGTCTCAAGGGTAAATCATTGGAGGATGCTCCAGAGACGCTGATTACATCCACCAGTGATCTGGATGGTTGTCTAAGCAGACTAGTATCCAAAATCTTGAGCTGCAAGAATCGCCCGGCTGAGCTCAGCCTGACAGCCATGACCCAGCAGGTGGAGGAGGCTCAGGTGAGATGACAGACAGCATGAGTCACAAGAGAAATAACTGATTTATAGGAGCAGCTGGATTTGTAGATAGTGGTGGAGTTGGACAGCAGGCTGGGAAAACATAGGTAATAATGCCAAAGTGCCTCCAGGATTGGGCATCTTTCATGCATATCTGTACCAGCCAAGAGATGGATATTAAAAACAAGTACACATTTGCCAAAACAGTTGTGCAACAGACTCTTATGGTCGTAGCTGTTTGAAACCACTCATCGCAATTTACGTATGTATAGTAATCAGATAATCTCAATAAACATAACATTTGCATTTAAAAAATCATACTTTGAATAATGCTCTGTGTGTTTGCTTTGACTTGCTGAGTGCAGCAGTGCAGAGATACTGCCCAGGCCCAGGTGTCATCACTGTCCAAGCTGAGAGGAGCTGATGGTGAGAGCAGGTACAGGCTGGAGTGTGTGGAGGATCAATGGAGCACCGCTGCTCAGGATGCAGCTGCTGTTATCCAGAGTAAAGAGGCCCAGCTGCAGCTTGTGAATGATTACTGCAAACAGACCCAAAGAGCGAAGACCACAGTGGAGAGACAGACCGCAGAACTGGACGCTGTGAAAATGTGAGTTTGATTAGATTAAGAATGTAACATAAATCTAAAATATGAATGAAGAGACATGGATTGTGTGACACTGAATTAGACTCCTCTCATACCCACAGTATGTCTTTCAACAACCCAAATGCCAGCCATATGATGTGAAGACTTTACTGTTTTCTCTTTCAGGTCCCCAGAGCAGAGCAGCTCCAAGGAGGCAGAACAACTATGCTCCTTACAGAGAAGTATGGAGGAGAACAGGACAGTACTTGGGGAGCTGCTTGTGACCTACACCAAGTTGTGCCCCCACCTCAGCCGGTCTGAGCAAGCAACCGCACAGACTGAGCAGAAGAACCTTCAAGAGAAGTGGAGAAGCCTGGAGAGAGCTGTGGAGAAGACCCTTCATCACACAAATGTTCAGTCTCACGAGAGCAGCAGCCTTCAGTCAGAGATATTAGGTTTGAGGGAACACTTGGAAAAAATCGATAAAGATCTCAAAGTCAAATCTCCTGATGTTTCTCAGTGGAATTGCAAGAGGGCGCAGCAGCTGATGGAAGCAAATGCTGAGGTTAAAGCTGCCCAGCAGAAATACCTGCATCTGCAGAAGCTTTCAGAGGCGCTCCTGCTCAGCTCACGGTGGGAGAAGGAAACAAAAGACATACAACAGGGGCTCCAGACGGTCAAAGACAAACTTAGCCACACAGAGGAACTGGTGTCAACCCAAACCCAGAGCAACAACAACCCCATCGTGGAGAAAATTATGGTGGTTATGAGGGACGGCCTTGCCTGGGCTAAGCAGACTGAGAGTGACATCGAGGGCAGGAGGAGAAGGGTGGCTCTCCTTCCTGAAGAGGTTCACCGGCAGCTCAGAGATCTGAAGAAGCTGCAGTCTGAGGTGATGGTGAAACAGGGCCAACTGGAGTCACTGGTGGAGGAGGTGACGGAGCTGCTTCCACAGCTGGACCAGGCTGAGGAAGTGCCCATGGTTCGCACTTCTCTGGAATCCCTCGAACAACTGTCAAAGTCTACCACTGATAAGCTTGCCAAGGCTGTGAGAGAGATAGAGTCAGGACTGCAGACCAGAGAAAAGCTGTCAGAGCAGATTGCAGATTTAGATTCCTGGGTCGTGGCTCATCTGCACAGAGAAGCCTCCAGGAGAGCAGACAGCGAGTTCAGAACCCCCACTGAGCTTGATCGCAGAGTCCGGCAGATGCAGGAGACACTGGCTGAGGCTGATAAACAGGCCGCTGCCTGTGAGGCTCTTGTAATGAAGAGCAAAGACATTTCCTCTGAACTCAGCATCACAGAGAACTGTCAGCTTTTTGAAAAGCTTACTAACCTCCAGGAGGACATCAGAGCCATTAGTAGCTGTGAGAAGGTCAATAAAAAGGAGCTGGATGAACTCATCCAGACTGTAGGTTCAAACAAGAAAAACCTTGTCACCGTTGAAAAAAGCCTGAGGCAGATGTTAGTGGATCTCAACAAACACAGGTTCCCCATCACAAGAGAGTCCCTGCAAGCTTTGGAGCCTTTCAAACATATGATTTTGGAGCATAAGTCCCAGGTTGACCTAATGCAACCCTGGATTCCCCAGGAAAAGACAAAGGAGCTGTACTCAGTCATTTCTGAACTTTACAACAAAATGGTTAGCCTGGAAATGAAAGCGAGAGATCATGAGAGGTACCTGAACATGAGGCAGTGTGTGGAGGACCTCAGGGAGGATGTTCAGGAGCAGATCTGCCAGACTAAAGAAGAAAGCAAGGAGCTGGAGGAGAAGTATAAAGTCTGCCAGACCGTCCTCATCCAATTTCCCCTGATTAAGTGTTTGTGTGAGGAGGCTCGCACCAAACTCCAAATGATCTCCGCTGACCTCTACCCCTCTCAGCTGACTGTAGAACGACAGAGGCTTAAACATAATGAGGAGAACCTCGACACCTGTGAGATTAGGCTCTACAACAACCTCAGCATCATCGAGTGGAACCTGCTGAAGGAACTGGACCTTGACTCGGAGAAGAAAGCCACTCAGGCCTTCCTCTCGCAGACCCAGCAGGAGCTTCAGACACTCACCGTGTTGGAGCCAAATGAAACTGTGATCAACAAGGAATACCAGAGAATCATGTCTTTGAAAAAGACTGTGGAGTCAAGAATGAGAGCCCTGGAGGTTCTAGAGCAAAACAAAGGAAAGAAGAAAGGAAGTGGATCCCAACATCTGATGGTCTTGAAGGATGCAGTCCTCAGTGAATGTGACTCAAAAATGGCAAGTTGCATTGTACCGCAAACTGACTGAATTGCCTAGTTACTGCCTGGTTACAGTGTGTGGTTAAATTTGTATTTATTATATTTTAGGAAAGCATTATGAAGGCCAGGGAGGCTTTGAGAAGCTACACCCGTGCTGTTAAACAAGCGGTGCAGTTCCTGTGGGACATCGAGGTCTCTCTGCTGCCGCCGCAGGGTTCTGCTGGTCTCTGCTCTGAGAGGCTGGAGGAGACGCAGAGAGCTTTGGTCGCTCTGCAGGAGCAGTTCCAGACTCATGTGGAGCAGCTCCAGAGCCAGTTTGATCTGCATCCTTGCCTGTCCCCTCAGAAGGTGCAGCAGCTCCTGGAGGATATCCTGAGCCAGCTCCTGGTGAGGATGTCCACTCTCCAGGCAAAGGGCCACGTCCAACTGGAGTGTCTCAGCAGGTACGAGGCTCACAGACAAAACTCTGATTCCTCAACTCCTAATCAAAGTCTCATGGATGCCAGCGTGAAATTGCATGTGCAAAGTGAAAATTAATTGGGATGTTGTGCTGCTGATTTATTTGGTTCCAAACAACAATAAAGCAACACAGACAACACACATCATTTTTATCTGTATATTGTTTAAACAGATCCAGGATTCAGTAATAGTATTACTACACTGTGTGGCACATTCAGTTACCATTTTTCAAACACAATGTTAGAAAATTCTTTTATATGTGGTTTTGAATAGTAAAGTATTAGTGTACAGTTTACGTTTTGTGGAGAGATGATGAACAGTAATAAACAGGCACTTAACTTGGTGATAAAACATATATCCAGGTAGAAACTGTGAGATCTACCATAGACATGAGACTACACAGCCCTTCTGTGCCTTCAGACATCTTTGTGCATGTGACTGGAAGCAGTTGCTTCTTCTTACTGAATTTCTGCCTTTCAGGTGTGCGGAACATCACAGAAATTACATCAAGTGCCATGACGAGATCACCCGGAATGTGAGGAGTGCAGAGAGCAGCCTATCACAGTTAATCTCTGAAAAAGTCACCTGTCTTGCTGACTGCACTGACCAGGAGGCGAAGCTCAGTGTATGTCTCATGGCTGAGTTATCTGGGGTCTTGTATTTTCCCCCTTTACTTTTGTAACTTAAGTCAAAAAATGAGAACAAAAAAAAAAAAAAAAAAAAACATTTGATGTGACCCTTTCTCCTGCAGGCTCTGTCTGAGGAGGTGGAGGCCCTGCTGAGGCGTCTGGAGGAGCTGAGGGAGTGGTGCCCAGAGCAGAGCTGTCGTGGAGGCAGGGAGGCCACTGTGGCTGCTGTCTGGAAACAGGTATCAAGGCTGCGACGCTGCACGCTGGAGTTGGCAGCTCGGAGCAAACAGAGGATCGCAGAATGGAGTGATATCACCAACAGTGTAAGTAGATGTAGATACAAACATACATTTATAGATTCATCTTTACATGCAGCCTGATTTTAGGTTAAAACATTTCCAAATGTTGTCAGTGACTGGTTTTGTAAATATTCTGTGAGGGTGTTGAAAAATGAGTGTTAATATTAGATTAAAGAACTACATTAAATTATGTTTGTATTGTCTTTCCATATAGTAAACAATCATCCTAAATTGACAAGTCAAAGTGTAGATTTTCCAATGTGTGCGTCCCTTCCTCTCAGGTGGAGAAGGCCTCTACTGTCCTGGAGCAGGTGGAGGCGGAGCTTCCTGAAGGCTCAGGGGTGAAGGCCTCCACTGAAGAGCTTCATGATCTGCTGCTGTCCTGGGAACAGTACCAGGACAGACTGGACTGTGAGCACAGATCCCTTTCTGCACTGGAACTGCGTGCTGCTAGACTGCTGGGTGTTCCCGCCCACCTAGAGCAGGCTCCTCCCACTCCACTCTGTCAGCAGCTGCAGGCGATGCAGGGCCGATACGGCAGGTGAGCAGTTTATTTACATCACTGTTGCTCAAATGTTCTGGTGAAGATCTGTGATAGATAGATCTAGGATGAAATTCTTTGATTGGTCACCTAATGTTTATATAGAGCAGAATTTACATCATTAAGTGTAAATTTTCACATTTACACTCACAATCTGTTTAAATCTCATGAAAACCAACCAACAGACACAGGTGAAAACATAAGCTCCTTGGTAGAGGTAATTATTTCTGCTCCAAGAAAGTTGACACAAAAAACTCCATCACCCATAAGCCCTGCTGCTTCAAGATAAACAAATGCAGGGAAAAGTGGGTCGGGTTAGACTGCAGTGCCTCTGAGGTGCAGTATTAAAATACATTTGTACTGGCAGTGCTTGAACTGCCTTGAGGCTCTGCTTCCAGTTTAATGGTGGATGTTGGTCTCAATGCAAACTTACTTTCATGGTTTTAAGGTAAGAGTCTGTACAGTTTTTAACTACTGTCACTGGATGCACTTGTTTGTGTGTTTCCACAGTGTGAAGCAGAGCAGCAGGGAGGGGTTAGATGCGGCCAGGATGGAGCTGGAGGAGAGAGAAAAGGTTCGCGACGAGCTGCAGGGCATCCGGGTATGGCTGGTGGCTGCAGATGCTCTTTTGTCAGAGATGGAGCAGAGCCGCAGCACACAGGAGCTTCAGGTGGGACATTCTTCTGCTTCAGCTGGTGTTTATCAAGGTCACACCACACCTGCTGTTTTTGTGGTTGGGAAGGTAAAACTTTTTAAACAGTAAGTTTCCTCTGAAATGCTTTGCTCTTATTTTGTGGGTGTTTTGGTTGCAAAATGGTGAAAACACAACTCTGCCATGATGTGTAGACACATTTCCTCATTACACCAAGTAGCATGTTCTCAACATTAAACATCCCTCACTGTTGATATTCTCTGAGAGAGGACACACTGAACTTTATTTTATCAACAGTTTGCAACAAGACATTTACCTCTGTTTTGTCAGTGCTGTATGTGACTTATGAACAAAACCCAACTACACAAGTCCTCACAAGTAGCTTGTTCATTCTTCAGATTTTATTGACTGTGATTGCTGTCACCTTCTCTAGAAGTAAGGCATCGTCTAAGCCTGTCTGAGTAGTCATCGTTCAATATAAACCAAAAGTAACAAACAGAAGAACCAAATTTTTAAGCCTATTACGTTAAATAGAAAATACAATTTCTGTGATATAACCAACCATCCGTGCACGTCCTCTTCTTGTAAAGAAAGGGAAACAATAGTTATTAAGTATTAAGTATTTCTCATTAAAACAAGCGACTCCCCTGCACTGTTGAAGGACCTCTGGGTGTCTCCAGATCCCACTTGGGGAAGCTCTGATGGAAACAGCACATTAAAGTGTGAGCTCCTCTCTCTCTCCCTCCTGGCCAGTGGATTGTAAATAATGGGTCTCTAATGAGACAGGACAGTTACATCAACTGAACTGAAAACACAATGATGCGTTTGTACTCACTGAAACATCACTGCTACTTTTATAAACAGCCCATGAGATACACTTGTCTTAACACTGAGCTATAAATCTCACGTCCCAAAACACAGCAACTCTACACACTGAAAATGATGCATCACAGACATTATGACAGTCTAATTAACATAGCATTCATAGCGGGTAGTCTCAGTCTCGGTTTCAGTCTCAATACAGTTAGTATGTTTAAGATTCTTAAGATTCTTAAGATCAGCCGGTAGTTAGCTTACAAGTACTAGAAGTAAATGACAGTTTTTTACGTTACATTTCATTTTGCGTTTATATAAAAACATAGGTGAAAAATGAAACAAATAATGAAATAATTCATTAATTTATTAATTCACAGCTTCTCAAGTCTGCAGATGTAAAGATTTGAAATGTTCTGATTGGATGCAGACAGAGAGACCGTTAACGGTGTGGTGCGAGTGTCCTGTAAATATGAAACGTCTGACCGTTGGCTTGGCCTCAGGCCCGGAGGCTGTTTGGTGTCTGGTGTTCACTTCTATCAACCCACCAACCCGGAGAACCACTCTGCCCTTTGTCCCAAAACCTGAGCAGAGGCCAACATCTCCACATCCACTCCAGCTTTCTCTCCTCACACACACACACACACACACACACACACACACACACACACACACACACACACACACACACACACACACACACACACACACACACACATTTCACTTCCCCAGGAGAGGGTCTGTATTGATGAAAGACCTGAACACCCCCAGATCTCCCCCCATCACTCCCACCTCCCCTGCTCCCCCTCGTGTACCAGACACCTTTTGTTCACTGTTGTAAGTGGATCTTCCAGGTGGCCTTTGTAGCCAAGTCACTTCATAGATACACACACACACACACACACACACACACAGACTCGTACTTCTCTGCTTGTGAGGACCTTCACCACATAATACATTCCCCTGAACTCCCTAAACCCAGTTTCAGCCTTGAAACCAAAGAGTCCAGTGAAGGAGTGAGGATCTGACACAACATCCTCTCTTTTTAAAAACATTCAAAGTTTTCAAAAATGTCTCTCCCTTTTCAAAAATAGCTAAATGTCATTGCTTTCTGAAGAACCTTTGTATTACCCTTAAATAGTTTTTGGAAATATCCTCACTGTCATAACACAAATCGGTCCTCACAAAGATAGACCTACAAGAACACACACACATTTGCACTTACCATGTCCCTCTCTCTCTCATGCAAAGAAAGCATCTCCCATATACCCTCTCTCCCTCCCTTCCTTTGTATCACTCACTCTTTCATACACACACACCCTCTTACATACACACAAACGCACACACACATGCACACAAAAACATGCTCAGTTTCCCATAGTGATAACAAGATGCACCTCCCTCTCCAGCAGAGCATCGGACACATTCAGACTGCGGTAGTCTCTCCTCTGTGTTATTTCTCACATTTTAACAGATTCTCTTTTATAAATGCAGGTTGTTATTGTAAAGTAGAATCTTGTTGAGGGTGAAAAAAGTTTTCTCTAACTATTGTGGGATTGAAGGACTTTGAAGAGGTAGGTTCTGTTTGATGAAAGAGGCACAGGGGAGAGAGCTGACTGCTTAACAAAGCACTGAGAGCTCACAAGCAGGTTAACTGCAGAAAGATGGCAACAGGATCAATGTCTGTGTCCTTTTCTTCCAAAAATACTGAAAGATTTCTACTATTGACTGAAAAATTACACAATTACGTAAAAAATTATAGTCTTGACCAAAATGTTGCTGCTAACGATCTGCAAGTGTTTTTTTGAGTTAAGTCTTTTTCAGCGTTTTTCATCGTAAAGCTGAATTTCTGGCACTTTGCAAGGAAACCAGTAAGTATTGTATTAAATGTATTATTGCTGCAAAACTTAACAACAAGACTCTGTTCTCTCTGTGGTTTCAGGAGGTCCACAGCCAGTTATATACCCAGAAGGCTTTGCTGCAGCGCATCATGGAGGGCCTGAAAATGAAGTACTCTGACATGTACACGCTGGTCCCGGTAGAGATCGAAGGCCAACTGCAGGAAGTCAAGCAGTCACTGCAGCAAGTGGAAGTAAAGGTACATGAGACTTTGACTTTAATGGAGCTGATATGAAGCTGGAAAATTCATGGACCCTTAAGGGAAATTTTGTTTACAACAAGGAACAGAAATCACAGAAAGCAAATTATGGAAAAGTAGAGTAGTTTGTTGAATAATCAAGGATGTTCAGGAAAGATTTAAAGAGTGTAGTTACTGTAATACAGGACGTTTAGTTGCTCATTACCTGAGCCAGTGTTCTCGTGGGTTATTGTCTGTATATGGTTCAGAAATATCTTAAAAAGAAATGGAAGAATGGACTGAGATGGAAACAGCCTCCTTGGGCTGGTTGTTGTGGCCTATAAATAATATCGCAATATTTTTAGGCTATATTGTGATACATGACATATATCACAAAATATTTTGAAATCTCCTCTAAATCACAACTGTATCATGATTGTAGTCCATTTGTCTGCTTTAAAACATTCTTCTTTACTGTAAATTAATTAGTTGTTTCTATTGGAACTCACAACCAAGTTAAATTTGACACTTAACAAAGACAAAGCTCAAAGTAGGGATGAATGATCTGATGATCTTACACTGTGGAGGATCTTACTATAGCATATGATCTACTTTCGTACACATTGCGTCATTAAAAGGTGCTATATATCCTTATATATAGAAATCTCCACAGTAGACTTACTTAAAATTGTTCATAATATGGGGCAGTTAATAAACTAGAAACTCACATTTTTAGACAGGAAAATGATTATTCATCCACATAATTGCAAAAATGCTCAAGATCATGACAAATTGATTGCTACAACAACATTTTCTGTAGTGTTTACTTCAAAACCTGTTTTCTCCTGTTATTGTTGATGTGTTTGTCCCTGATTGGTCCGTCAGGTGGGGGAGGCCGTGGAGAGGAGTGGTCCTGTCCACAGACTGGGGGCAAAGCTGTCTGAGATCCACGCTGGCCTGACTTCAGTTCAGAAGAGACTAGAACAGAGAAGTCCTACTGTGATTGAAGCAAAGATCACCCAGAAGGTGGGTAGAGACATGGACGAGACTCTGTCTGTGTTATTGATCTCTAACATCCTCTCTGCCAGAGCCTCAAATGAATCATTTTGCAGGTTTGTGACTGATCACTGGTTGTTTTGGCTACATTTAAGCGTATGAATTGGGATGTTTTAAAGCTTGTGTATTTTTGTGTTCTTTCTGTCATGATGTCCACCTGAAGCTTAGTTTCATGCCTGAAAAAAAAAATCACTAGTAAACCTTCACGTTCTTGTGTCTGTGCTCAGCGTGTCTGGGACGACCTGGATGTGTGGCACTCCTGTCTGGCAGCGCTGGAGGTGGACATGCAGGACCTCGAGAAGCCTGAGGAGACACTGAGCCTCACAGAGAGATTGGTGGAGGTCCAGCAGCTTCACTCCCAGCTGGCCAAACAGGCTGAGCAGAGGACCACTCTCCTCAGCAAGGTCAGAAAGACTCCACTTCCCATCAGCCCTCTTTGTCACAGTGTTTGTTCCCCATCTAATGATTTATGGGTCATGATTACAGCTTGTTGTGCCTCTAGATTTGTTTGGTGTCAAACAACATCGAGCATATAATGACTGTTTTTATTTGTAATTGTACTTTTTAAATCACCCAGACTAGAACTACGTATTTAATTAATGTTTATTTACTGTCATCACTGGTGATAAGCTCATGTTATGTATCACTCATATTTGCTCATCAGCAGGAGACAATTTAACATTAGGAAACACTCATAACGCCCTCTTCACAAGAATTACAGCTCAGCAACCTCAAACTGCAAATTGTTGTTTCCCCACATGTACAGTCAGTACTGCTTTGTTGTGTCGTCCATGTGCTGCATCAAACTTGTTTTTAGACGAAGTTACTGTGTCTGTATGTGTTTGTGTCAGAGCTTGTACTGATTAGCGATGCAACAGTGTTTACGTAGTTGGTTTGATTACTTGATGAAGGTTTTAGACTAAATATTGTTTGTGTGTTTCTGGTCAGATTCATACGTGGCTTCAGGAGCATAAGGAGATGATCAGCAGCTCTAAGAGCTGGATGTCTGAAGCTCAGTCGTGGCTCGCTGCCCCCTGCACCTACACCACTGCTAAATGTCTGAGCAGCCATGTTCAGGCTCTGCAGGTTGGTCCACTGGACACTGCACCATCCTTTCAACTTCACCTTTTGTTTACACATCTCTTTACTTCTGCAGGACAATATGTTTTAATGTTTTCAAAATTTGCAGTGTTTGAAAAAAAAAAAACCTGTCCTGTCTTGTGTTGCAGACGGTGTTGAATGACTCGGCACAGATCCGGACCACTCTGCAGGGCTTCAGCTCGGTCCTGCAGGAAATGTCGCAGGTTTGCGACGTCAAATCTCTGCAGCAGCAGCTGCTCGACGCCGATCGCCAAGTGGCCGACGTTCAAGACAACTTCACTGCTCCTCTGTCTCAGCTGGAGCATGCTGCTGCTGTTAGTCCTTGATTTTTATTCTTGTTTTAGTTTTCTTTAAACTCCTCAGCAGATATTGTTATATTTATGTTAGCTTAGATGTCATCCCTCTGCTCCTATAGTTTTCTGTTTTGTAAATAGCCAAATTTATCGATATATCGGGATTTCTTGATTTCCAGGAGGTGGAGGCCATTGAGAGTGAGGTCAGGCGGATGGAGAATGAAGTGGCTGAGATCAAGACTTTATTATCATCTCCAGAGACTTTCCCCAGTCCCAGAGAGGAAAGTCTAAAGGTGAGACGAAGAAGAGGAAGCATCTCTTTCATCAGTGTTTTATATCAACACATCGTGATTGTCTGAAAGATTAAAATCATGTGTGAAACTGCTCAAAGTGATTGTCAGTGCCATAGTCACTCAAACTATAAATTCTAAATGGTAGAAGTTTGCATTATGACAACAAAATATACTGAATGATCCTTTAATGTGTGCAGGAGGTTGAAAAGACGATCCAGACCATGAGGAGAACAGTCGCTGAGATCCAGAAATGCAAACCAGGCCTTTGTCTTCCAGAGAAGGCTGACGAGACTCTGACTGTCTTTCGTGTAGTGGACAACCTCCAGACTCTGCTGCTGGAATTGGAGAAGGTCAGTTAAACAACCAATAGATCAGTGAGTCCAAAGCTATAGACTTGTCCATCACTGAAGCTTTTGCTGTACTCTTTTTGTAGAAAGTGCCTGCTTTGTTCATCCAGCAGCCTCCGACTCCGATCCAAGCCAAAGCACTGTCAGCAGAGCAGACCACCTCTCAGCCTGAGCTCCCGAAATCCACTTCACATGGGGCTGAGGTTAGTCTGGTTCACTGTCCAAACTGTGCTTTGTTATCAGACGACTGTTTGATTTTAGTGATTAAAGGTGGTTTAGGAGATATTTTTAGGGGAAATATCAATTTGGGATTGTCTTAAAATCTTTTATTGCCAAGATTATGTAGCCTCGAAGTCACCATGTGTAGAAAACAAGTTTCTCAAAAACTGTACATTTTTGTTGGTTCTCAGAAGGAAGACACAGAGCAGGGCCAAATCAAAATTGTCCATGTTGAAGAGGATGTACTGAAGAGATCTGGAGCCATGCTGCTGACGGTGGATCGGTCCTCACCTGAGCAGAGACAGTCCAGGACACCCGACAGTGCTCAGGTAAGGAAGCCTCTCTTTTGAAGGGTTTGAACACTGAATAAAATAACCAAACTCATTATCACTGCATCCTCACACATGTGAAACTTCAGTGGTTTGCCACCAAAACACTTTTCTGTTCACTATTATCTCATTTACATGAAATTAACATCACTGGATGATAAAACCTGTGTTTTGAATATCAAATCCTCTCCCTCTGTAAGTGGCTCTTGGAAAAGAAAGTTTGTTGTTTGCTTCTTTCTGGTATATTAGAACAAATGTGGAGTGGTTGGTACTAACATGCATGCACACCCACTCTCACATGTGTTATTAACAAACTGTGTAAAATGTTGCAGAGTTGTTGTTTGTTTTCCTGCATGCTGGATACTAATTTTTCTATTGAAAATTGAAAATGTTTAGTATGTACTGTTGAACATGCAGGCAGTGGGACATTGAGGTGATGTTTGAGATATTGCTCTGCGCTCATTAGAAGCAAGATATTTCCAAATCAAAACTTGGCCGTCATGTTAACCTCCCCAACTGGACTCAGATCGCACAGTTTCTAAAGATATCAAATATATCTGGCAGAATTTAGTGGGAAAATTTTATAAAATTATATGCAAGATATGTAGAATATTTTTAATGTTGGTGCATTCAGTTTCAACACTGATTTACTAGAGACATCATAACTTAGTGTTCCTAAATAAACTAGAACTCTCTCACAGGATAATGTAGTATTTTATGAAAACAAATTCATGGTGAAAACATTGAATTTGTTTATTTGTATTGCATTTAGAAAAAGCATATTATCTACTTTTGAAATATCCTGCTAAATATCAAACAAACATGAACTCTCAGAAGTCGTAAAGGTTAAAAAGCATATTTAGCAGCAGAAACAGTGGTTTGCAACTCACTGTCCCAAATGCATGTGTGACCAACCCCACCTCCCACCATCCCCCCCCCCCCCCCCTCCCTCCCTGTGTGACTCTGCACATTCCGTGTCAGCAGTGGGAGCATCAGGGCGTGCTCCGGGCTGAAGAAGCCGCAGAGAAAAAAGACAGTGAGCAGCACAGAGTGGAAGAAGGTGGAGGAGGTGTTTTGTGGTGGCTCTGGGATGCTTTCCTGGGCACTTCTCCAGAGGTAAAGAAGGTTGAGAGCTACTCTGGAAAAACCTTTCATCCAACATTATTTCACTGTCATTCAATCTTTTTGGTCACCTCTATCTCCCCTTGGAGTTGCTTGTTACCCAAGGTCAACTACTTAACAGTTAGTGGGAGGGATTTACCACACTGGGTGAACATTTTCTAGAACATATTATAAGAAAGTTGATTAGTTCTGTTGATTGATGAGACATCTGAGACCAAATGACTCATCCTGATGTCATAAATCCCAGTAATGTCGTTATCCTATTAAACCTATTAAACCATTTGTAACAGCTGTATGACTAATCTCTGACCTCTTTGGCCTGGGTCACTCTGCACTCCACATCACTGTTGGTTCCTTCACCTTCCTCACCTCTACTACCATTTCCCTACTCATCATATCAAAGCCTTTCCTGATCCTTAATACATCTCTTCAATCACCACAGTCTCCACCTCTTTTCCTTTTCAATCTCCGTACATACCAGTTTCTGGATTTTGTTCTTCCTCTAGAGAGCAGTATTGAACAGGGTTTGTAATTTGTGTGACAGCACTGAGGATGAATGAATCCTTGTTAGCTCATAAAGTTTTACCAACAGTGTTTTTTCTTTCAGCCATTCAACATTTTCTTCTGGTTGTTTGTATAGACTGCTATAATATTTGTCGTTGTTGGTGTCAGGAATCTGTGGCTGTCGCCCAAGAAGAGACTGAAGCTGCCACTGAACAAAGCACTGAACAGACTGGAGAAGACAGACAGGTAACTCAACTTTAACCACTGTCAAACCTCATCATTGGCTCCCACTGAAATAACTGAAATTATTAATTCTCATCTTTTTTAATATAAGTCTGGTATTATTCAGTATATTTCCATATTGTCATCAAATCAAATAAAAAGACCAAAACTAATAATGAATTGATCCTACTAACAAGTGTTGCCTGTGTATCCAAAGCCTGATACATCTAAGTGCATAGAGCTCCACTGTTGTTGACATAAATGCCCAGTAGCAAACAAAATATATATCTTTTACCCATTTTTAAAGATTTTTGCTCTTTAGTAGAAACAGATTAGCTGAGTGCCACAGACAAGGTAGGAAAGATGGAGAATGTGCATTGTTGGTTTTTAATCTTCTTATGGGATTTGTTGACAGCAACAAAAAATATAGAGCAATATCTTTTAATCAATTTCAGTTCTAAGTTTTGGTGAACCTTTAGTTCTTATCATTTGCTGACAGTATTGTGCTGTAGGAGTTTGAGGTCACGCATGTGTTACTTAAAAGAGTGAGCTAATACATTTTACATGTATATTATTGATGCAAACTTCCATATTCTTGGCAAATTCTTTAAAAAGCCATTTAATTTATTTTACAGTGCAGCAGGTGTTATACAAGACAACATAACAAAAAGATGTTTGTAACATTATGTAACTTCCTTAAATTCCCTAACAGAGTGTATCAATAACTGTGTGACTCCTTATCTTGTGGTAAACCTTTAGACTAAATGATCAGTGTTTTTAACTGACTGACCTGACTGATCTTCTAACCCTGCTCATGTTTCTTCAGGATGTTGAGGGCCCAACTGACACCACTGAAGCAAGTTCATCTGAAGCTTTATCAAAATCCCCGGGCACAGTCAGAACTCAGGCCCTGCCTGAGAGCATGGTAAACACAGCCTCGACCATAAAAGTTTCCAAATCCACCTCTGGGCCCCAGCAGAAATGTGTAGTCTCCTAGATCTAGAACTTGTTGAACTAGAACCTTTCACTTCTTCTTACTCTAAGGCAAGAAGTACTTATAGAATCATGTGCAAAATCTCCAAACTCTCTCCTTGAAACAAGCCTAGATTCCACAGTATCTTCTAGAATAAACCTTAGACTTACAATTTATTTTCTGAAACCAATCATAGAGCTTCCAGCCTCTTCTAGAACATACAGATGAACTCACAGTATGCTCTAGAATTAAAGTCCGACCTGCCATTCCTTTTAGAACCAATCCTAGAACACCAGTATTTTCTACAGCCTATCATCAATCTTCCAACTTCTTCTAAACCCTGTCTTAAAAATCTTCTAGAATCAAGTCTAGATTTCAAGGCTTCCTCTAGAATCTTCTAGAATTAATCCTAGAGCTGCTACTGTTTCTAGGCCCATTTTATGGAACTACAACTACCAAATCTGGTGCTCTGTGTTTTGATTGAACCAGCTGTCAGCTCTTGAATTTTTCTAGAATCAAGCCTTTTTCTACAAAAAAAGAAACTTTTTCTTGAACCAAATCTGGAAAACCTAAATTTTTCTACAACCGATATAAGATCTCCCGACCTTTGAGCTCCCAGTGTCTTTTAGAATCAAGCCTAGATTTCAAGGCTTCTTGTAGAATTTTCTAGAACAAGCCTCAAAATTGAAACTCCTTATTATGAATTTTATGTAGTCAAACATAGAACATTAATTCTACAACCTATTGTACATTTACCAACCTTTTCTTTATCCCACTATAAAACACCCAGTGGTCTCTGGAATCAACTCCAGATTAAATGTTTCTACTTCTTTCAGAACTTTGATACTCAAATTCATCTACACCAAAATCTGTATCTCCCAATTTTAAACACAAGTTGAGAGCGCCTTACCTCTTAAGCTACCTGTAGAGCTCTTGACTTTTACTAGAACCACTCTTTTCTCTGCAACCAAAACTCACGTTTTCTAAAACCAAATCTAGAACGTCATCACATCTCTTTTAGAATCAGACCCAGATTTCAAGGCTTCTAGAACGAGACCTGGAGCTCACTTCTGACCTTTTTGAGAACCTGTGTTTTTTTTTCTACAAACTCATAACTTCTAACTTCCTCACATTAGACATTAGCTCACAGCATTCTCTCTTCCTGAACCAAGTCTAGAACACCTGACATATTCTAGCTCCAAGCCTAGAACTCTTATAGATTTCTTCTAGAAATGTCTCACTTTAAACCCACAGTGCATTTACATGGCAGAGAATTCCAGATACTGGCCTCCACAGTTCCAAGCTGTAGATGTTTTGTTTACATTAGAAATTTGGATTGATTATCAGTGTTACTGCATTGATATAACTGAAATAGATGATAGGATTAAGTAATTGAATTCAATCTAATGTGTGCCAAAGATGTATTTTTCTAAGTTTACTTGTGTGTTTACATGAAGGATTATTGAGCTTACCCATCCTCAGCGTAATTCTGCCAAGTTGAGACAAGTGAACACCACTGAGATGTGGTTCAAGATGACACAGCACATTATTGATACTAAGAGAAAAGTGGTGGGTGATGATTACTATTTTACCAAAACCTGAAGCAGACTGATGGTATTTAGCATGTGGGGTGGATGGTTTTTAACAGTCTGTAATAAGCTTTTGCATGAACCTCCTGATGGGTTATGTTTTTATAAAAGGCAGAATCAAAGTGTACTCATAGACATATTTTGTGAACCGTGTTTTATAATGTATCATATAGGGAATGGTAATTTGAAATAGTTCCTGATTGTTGACCTTTTCATTTACTGTCTGAGCTCATTTGCCAGCAAATGCAGAGCATATCTGTTACAATAAACTCATGTTTGCTTGCTTATATGCATCTGCCATTTGTATTTCCACAAGCTGAATGTGATAATAAATTGTTATTTACAGAGTTAATTGATTAACTGGGTAATTATTACTTTGAGTGATTGCTCAGTCACTGCCTGGCAGCAGGAGTGTGTGGAGAAAGATTCCTGCTTTGTTAAGAATCAGCATCATCACTATAACTCTATGCAGTACAGCGTTTTTACTGAAGAAAACAACCTTTTTCAGATGATTGTTGGCCATGAAAATGCACTGGTTTGACATGATTACTGATTAACACACCACTGTTAGCAGGTGAAAACCTCCAAATTTAGTTTCAATTTAGTATCACTTCATTAGAGCAGTTGTACTCAAACAATAAGAGAATTATGTTACTTGCTCTAATGAAACATTTTTAAGCAATTCATCAATATCAATCTAAGAAAAGTAACATCATCTGAGAAGCTGCCATTTTTGGAGCTACAAGGTTTTCACCTGAAAGCAGAAATACTGAGATGTCTTACATTATATGGCATGTACTTGTACATTGTTCTTCTTTTGTCTTTCCATTCTGTCTACATATCCAAACAAGAGCACAAATACAAATAAACCCACAACAGTGATCTACTCCTCCGTCTCTCTTTTTCTGTGTCAGGAGCTCATGCAGGGTCAGAGGGGGCTTGCATGGAGGGGGGATGACAGCCACCCAGAGGGGCTGAAGACACCCACAGTATACACACAGAGCACACACACACTTGCACAGGACTCACTCATAAAAGACACTCATGTAAGATCAGAGAGCAGTGAGGTGGACAGTGGTATGTGGTCACTGGAGACGTCTCAGAGTCTCAAAGCACACACGCCTTCTCAACTCAGTGTGACATCAGCAGAGCAAACAGAGGCCTGCGAGCCTCAAGCCCCCCCCACCTCTACATTCACACCCCAGCATCAGGACCACACTGAGGGCCTGCGTCCTGCAGCAGCCCCGGTAAGTTTCAGCATGATACACAAACATGAGCTCCGTCCTCCTCCTAACCCTCTAACAGTGCAGGAGTGGATGCAGAGGTGGGGACTGGTGGCACACAACCCACAAATGGATTCAGCTGAAAAAACTACTGTTTAGTCCCGAAATAACCATCTAGGAGGTGTTGGATTTTATGTTTGATCTGGCGCACAGCCTTGCAGTTTGATGTGCAGGTTGCACCACTTTTGAGTTTACTCACCCTCCACCCCAGTGAATGCTGTATTGGTTTCATTTGCATTTACCTGTAATGCATTTTTTTATTCCATTTTGCATTTACATGTGTGAATTCACATTCAGAGCCCTGGAGGTAGCATGGGGAGCACATTTTGAAAACTGCGTTCCTAAAGTGAGCTTGAGATGCTCATTTATGTTGCCTAAACTTAATCATTTTTACTCTTAACTTAATAATTTGCTGTAAAATTACTTAACTAATTCCCTCTTTCCTCTTGTCCTTATCTCTCACACTCATTTTGGACCACTTGCATTAAATAAAGTTCCAAGATACATTGGTATACTTGGTGTTTTGGCTCTTAAACGCCAGGTTTTGTCATTTTGCTGCCCTTTTTACACAACAGAAGGGAGAGTGTAATTATTTTAAGGGCATGATTTAGTCTCTCATAGGCACAAATGATTGATTTAAAGGGACAAGTTACATAATTTAAAGGTAAAATATACTAAAAATATGTGTCCACAGCATATTACTAATGAGAGGCAACCTTTTTTCAAAAATATTCTTCCCTAACAAACAGAAGGTTCATTACAGTCATACACACTCACTGACATTGAAGCCTGGTGTATGGTCGAGTCAAGTGATTGAAACTGACATTTAAGGCAGGTTTGTTGACTCTTGGAGTTCACCTCCTGTTTAGGCTGCATCAAATCCTCATTAGTTTTTTGGCAGCTGTCAATAGAAGCCCTGAAAGGCAGGTGAAACATTTTGTTACCAGGAGAATTTTATTTAAGTTTTTGTTTTTTTCATCATTTTTTTCTTCTTGGCCTGCCATTCCTAAATAAATTGAATGAATGCCTTTCAGGGCTTCCATAGACTTTTCAGTGAACATGCACAAAATAATTAATTCTAAAGCGGAAGCAGTGGTTAAAAGGTCTGAAGAGGAGACAATTAAAAGGAAAAGAACATTAAAATTTATGTGATAACTGTCAGTCATCTGATAAGCTGTCAGATGAGTGACAGCTACAAACTGTAACAACAGTCTCATGAGGAAGTAGGAGAGTGTTCGTACCCTGTGTTTAGTGCTTACTCAGCTCAGCCGGCCCTCTGTCTCAGCTCCACCCCTGTAGCCTGAGGCCTCTGTTCTCTCTCTGTCAGTCTCTCTCGCTCTTCCCGTGATAAAGAGTCGCTGTCACTGAAGCCTGGCCACCGCTCCAGGAAGTGGTTTCTGCCACAGGTGGGTGGAGCAGACAGGGAACGAAAGAGGACAGAGACTGAGAGAAAGAGAAAGAGAGAAGCAGGCAGGGGAACGGCACTGAAAGTGTCAGTGTGAGAAGTAGAATTACATCTCATGATTATTTGTTTAGGCCAGTATCAGAGTTCAGGTAGACTTAGCTCACAGCTACTGTTTCCTCAGGACCCAGCTCAGCTCTCAGCCTCCCTCCCCCACTGCCCTGTCCCCTCTCCCCTCTCTACCTGTCACCCTGGAGCAGGGAGGCTCAGCCAGGTGCGTTGTGTTTGTGTCCCAGGGACCAGAGGAGCCTCGGCCAGGTGGGCTCCAGCCTGGACCCCGCCCCAGTGAGGGAGTCCTCCATGTCTGCCTGGAGAGGGTCAGCCAGCTGGAGCTGTGGCTGCAGAAAGCCCAGAGGAGCCTGGTAGCTGCCACAGCTGCCAGTCCATCGACCATGCAGGACACCGTGGAGCAGCAACTCCTCACCTGCCAGGTAGGCCACACCCACCAGGGGACCAATGCAATCCCAGTTTGTAGGTCAGATAATGCTGAGGTATTTTACTTAAATCTGAGTTAAATATGGGTGAAATTCATTTAGCTAGGTTACATATAACTGTTGTTTCAAAGGCTTTTAAATGAAGCAAGTCCTAACTACACACTGAAATACAGTCACTAAAAAAATGTGTTTCAGTTCATTTTTCTTTTTCTTTTTTCAATATATTTCTTTCTTTTTTGTTGTCTTTTTGTTTTCATTTTGTTATTATCAACCCTCTGCATTTTCTGTTAAGTTTTTTTTTTACATCTACTGGATATTTATATATTAGACTATGTAAAAATGCAAAAATGCTGTAGAAACAGTGGAAAAAAAACTTTATTTTTTCAATTAAATTCAAGGGAACTTTATGTTGCATATCTAATTTCTTTTGACTCCAAATTCACGGCAAGTCTGCAAAGAATCAGCTTTATCATAATATCTAACAGCACATCCAGCTTTAAACTGGTCTTACATGACGGTGACACTGATGCAGAGTTAAACTAGTTCTTCAGTCTGAGTTTATCAGCCTGCGTCTCCTCCGTCTCTGTGCAAATAAAGCATCTAATAATAACAACAGTCATAGGTCGCTGGTCAGGTCATGTGACTTTACAAACATTTCAAGTTGCACAATCTAGAAGAGCAAAATATGACTCATGAGTCATTTCCAAATCCATGCTGCTTATTTCAGATCTTTCAACATCAGGCTCAGATTTAAATTTCCCTCCCGTGCTGGTTTGTTTGAGTCTCTTGTATGATGTAAGAACTTTAGACACATCTGGCGGGAGCCAGAGTTCATCAGCGAGGACTGCTCAGTCAGTCAAAGTTGATGACATGTTTGCATGTGTTTGTGTGTTACGGTGACACAGCCTGTCTGTCTGCTGGCTTCCTCCAGCAGCTGGATGTTATAGATCTGAGTCATAGGTCAGTTACCCTTTCACTATCTCAGTGCTGATAACACAATAATGCCGACAGTGGCACTACATATAGCTGTAAACACAAGTGTCATATTTGCATAGCTGGTGTTTGTGCTTCCTGAATCCATAGTAGGTGTGTGTATGGAACAGTACCGGGGTTAAAAGATGCACAAAGACACTCAAACAAAAAAAACCAACTCAAATTCCTTCAGTGACCATCACTGTGCTGCTGTGTTGAAAACACATAAACTCTATATATGTTGAGTTCTGACCCCAGTCGGATCTGCCGGCAACATGTAACATCTGGCCAATCAGAGCTCCTGCTACTGCTCTGTAGGTTGGACTTTTTTTAGGTAACTCACTGATGACACCTTGATTATTGAAAAACAAATGATAACAACATAGTTTGGAAAGTTCATAAAGAAGGAAATGAATGAATCTTATGTCTATTTCCTTATTGAATGCTGAATACTGTTTTATAGTATTGTTTCTTCCTAGTTCTCAGGTCAGATTGTTCTTGGTGAATGTCAGTGAGCTCGTGAGTCACCTTATCTCATTTTATTACCTCTGAAGTTTGCTGTAATTCCGCCTGTGAATGCAAGACTGTCCATTCAAACCAGGGCTGGTGGGGAAAGTGAAAGAAGGACTCTCTCAGTAAACATTAACCCAAAGTGGCTTTATTCAGACATCAATAACGTTTCTGCTGCTTTTTGAAATCCACTTCAGCCATCTCACTCTTTGTGAACTTTGTAATGTGATGTCAAATATCATCAATATGCTCATTGTCAGAACGTTGCGACGTCGCCTCAGAAACAAATGAGTTGTAGAGTTTAACAAACACAAAGTTCCAGCTGCTGGTGTTTGCATTGAGGGTGCAGTGTGGCTGCAGAGGTGGTGACCAAACCAGCAAAGTCCAGAAATCAACAAGTCAATTGCACCTCTGAACTACCAATCAAACACATTTAAAACATGTTGCAGAAGGCAGTAGCAGGTACATTCTACTGCAGCTAGTATACTATATGCTATAAAGGAAAGTTGCAAAGTAATTTTCAGATAAATATATTGAAGTAAGATGTAGAAGTTTTCCTTCTATAATGTCGGGGAGAAAAAAGAAAATTCTCAAAAAAATAAAGAAAAACTTGGTTTCGTAGATTAACTTATTTTCTGCCTCTTACTGTTATACAGGTGAAACCTAATTGAAAGGTTGTTTCCATAGATATTTTGTGTTTGATGATCTGCATGACTCACTCTGTGGCAGAATAATCCTCAGTCAACAGAGTCATGCCCTCACAGGCTCCAACATTATGTCTTCATTCAGAACTTTAGCAGGTATCCTCCTCCCAGGATTCACTCCCCGTTGACCCTGCGACTGTAACTCGAGCCTCCATTAAAGTTTCAGAGGTTAAACACGTCCCTCAGTCACACGTCACATTTGAATGACGCTTTGTATGCAAACAAACAGCAACTGATGAGATCTTGTCTTCTATTGAAATTTGCTGAAGAGGCTCCCTCTTCATGGCCCACATCTGCCTTTAACATCATGTATGAACCTTTGTGATGCTTTGTTCACAGCTGACCTCATAATCTGAATCTATTTCAGGTGTTGTTTTTGATACAATAGTGGCAAAAAGAGAGCAGGAAATGAGGCTGAAGAGATGTGTAATAAAGGAACAGTTAAAACAAAATGCAGACAAGGGTGTGTCACAGGAGAACGAAAGGGTCCGAGGTCAACCCTCAAATCCTGAAATCCTGAATTATGATTGGCTTATTACATCAAGATAGAAACGTTGTTCTCAAGATTGAGATCCGAGCCATTTACAGCAGAGGAAAAAAACATACAAACAAGGATTTTTATCTGATATAAGATTAGTATTTGTAGTAATTAAAAACATCCCCTGAGCAACTGGGCAGGGTCTAAAACAGACAACTGAAAGAATTAAAAATGGCAATTTTGCAAAGATGATTTAAATGTGTTTATTTTACTGAAAAAGTGCAGTGAAGACATTTACTTGAAATTAAAATGCATTTGTATAACTAATATTTCAAGTAGTAGTTCAGCTAAAAGTTTAATTCAACATCCTTCAGCTGAAAGAGGTTGAAGTATAAGTGCTGAAAAGCAGGTGAAGACTCAACTGAGGTTCAAAGGCTAATAGGAGTTGAAGAATTAGCTGATATGTAAGCACTAAAGGAAGTGCTGAAAACAGTTGAAGAGTCAGATAAATCATTTAATATCACTGTATAAGTGCTGAATAGAGCTGAAATGTCAGTTGGAATGTGAACACTCAGTGATGTATATTTTCATTAATCATGTGATGCGTCGTGTGTGTTTGTGTTGATGTACAGGAGATGTTCCTGGAGATCGAGCAGAAGGTGGCGAGCCTGTCGTCGCTCGGCCTCGCTGCTGAGCTGCAGCAGCAGGACGAACTGGGAGCTGTGGGATCCCAGCAGGAGGCGGCTGAGTTGCTCTCCTCCAAACTGGAGCTCCTTAAGGCCAAACTGGTCTCCTTCCATCAGCTGCTGCAGGACAGACAGGGAGAAGAGAAGATGGTCACACACAAAGAGCCACAGGAACAGGTACATACAACAGTCAGGTGTAGGTTGGTTGGGTAATAGGTTTAGGTATTTGAGGTTTTACTCATATTTGGTTTATTTTAATTCCCATGTCTTATATGGATATGCAGCATTATGTTATACAACTTGTTTTCATCCTGAAACCATAAAAAAGAGGAAATATGTTTGACCTATGTCTGAAAGAATATGGTGGAAATACAAATATTCAATGTAAATTTGAAAAAAAATAAAACAATTAACTAAATCATCTCTTCCACAAAACACAAAGTGAAATTCCTCTGCTCCACTTGATTCATTAAGCTGTTCTGTCTCTTTCTTTGAGGCAGGTGACGGTTGAACACGTGGCAAAGTCACTTCCTGATAATTATTAACAGGTTTGCAAATAAACCATTAGAGGCTCACCGGCACCTCGTTAGGACTTTCCCGCTCAGCGTGGAGGAAGCTCTGTTTAGTTTCATACCTACAAGTGCTAAGCAGAACTGTTTGTAAGCCTTTGTAAGGATTCACAAGCAAATTCCAAGTGTTTCAATTAGTCTCAGCGCTGACACAGATTGAACAGTTTCCCTTTCTAAAGGTGTTTTTTATATAATTGGGACCAAAGCCACAAACATTATGGGATAAAATCATGATTAGACATTTTAATCTGGAAGCTGGTCTGATTTCTACTTCCTCAAACTACAAAATGACCATAACATGTCTTCAGGGTGTTGATCAAGTTGTTGCATTGCTGTCATCAGTCAATAATTTCATCAAAACTTCTACATTAAACACTTTATGCTTTAGATTCACATTAGTCGAAATTACTAACAATCCAGTGAAGACTATGACTACACCGCTGACGATAACACAGATAAACCTTTTTCATGTCTCTTTTCTGTCTCCTCAGAAGTCGTTACCTCAGGCAGAGCGCCCCCTTCAGCCTAAGCTGAAGCGCAGCAGCAGTGTTCAGGAGATGTTCTCCTCGCCAAGAAACAAACTCCTCAGACAGAGCAGCCTGCAGCAGCAGAAGGTACTGGAGGTGTAGGGTTCGACTTGTCGTGAGGTTCCAATATTTTTAGATGACAGGCAGCATCAGTATCAAGCTATTTATATTATATATCTGAAAGTAAACCGTTTTTGACATATTTTAAGCTTTGAGATTGTCATGGGACACAAAAACATTCAAAAGTGTGGAATAATAATAAAACCTCATGTCAACTTTCACTAGAAAGTAAGTTCATCATACTGGAGGTGGGCGACATAACTGGACAATACTGAGTTTTGTTAAAACATCAATATGAACTTCAGTGTAAAAAACCAAAATCGATTTTTATTAATTTTCAGGTGATAGTAGTTTGTGTTTCTTTTTCACTTTTACCTTCTAGATTTGTTGCTCAGGAGTTCAAACCAGCAACTCAGTTCAAACTCATATTGTAGTTTATTAGTGTTGTGTACATATAACTTTATACCTTATTGTTGTTGTTGTTTGTGTTGCAGGAGCTGGAGCAGGAGCTGAGTGAACAGAGAGGACTGACTCAGGCCATCGCTCGGCAGGGCAGCAGAGCTCGACTTCACAGCCAGGACTCAGAAGACCACAGCCCGCTGTCACCATGGTAAATTATTTTATTTTATTTTATTTTATTTTATTTTATTTTATTTTATTTTATTTTATTTTATTTTATTCACGCCTGTTTCCCTCTATTTATTTTCTCTGTACAATAGTAAATCTCCATTTTTAAGACGTCACTATCATTTTAAAACATCATGACAGGGTGTTTGGCCAACCATGAACTGAAACATCCCCGGTTTGAATCTAGCTAAGGACGTTTGTTGTCTTTCCTTATCTCTCTCTATTTTCATCTCCTGTCATTCCTCCCATGTCAGGGTCTGAAAAAGGCACAAAATTCCTTTAAAAAATAATAGTTTCAATATGGGGTAAACTGATGCACTAGAATCAAGAAAGTGCCACTCACTACTTGAAAAATGCGTTGTTTTTTAAAGAGGTCTACACTCACTGAGCACTTAATTAGGAACACCACACTGATACTGCGTAGTTCTTCCCTCTGCTCTCAAATAACCTCAGTTCTTCATGTCAGGGATCCACAAGATGTTGGAAACTTTCCTTAGAGACTCTGCTCCATGTTGACATGATAACATCATTTAATTTCTCCCCTGACCTCTCTCATCAACACACAGCTGCTGCTCACTGGATGTAGAGACTGTTGTATGTGAAAATCCAGGAGATCAGCAGGTTCACAAACACTCAAACCAACAATCATGTCACAGTCAAAGTCACTGAGTCACATTTTCCCTCACTCTGATGTTTGATGTGAACATGAACTGAAGCTCTGACCTGTATCTGCATGGATTTTATACATCGCACTGCTGCAATATGATTGGTTGAATAAGCAGGTGTATAGGTGTTCCTAATAAAGTGCTTGGTGAATGTATGTGCAACATATCTATATTCTTCCTATTTACATACAAGAGTGGCATATAGGAAAGAAAGAAAGAAAGAAAGAAAGAAAGAAAGAAAGACAGAAATGAAGTGAAATGAAGTGCTAATTTTCAGCCTCTTCGCTCTCTGCAGGTCGCCTCCTGCTGAGGCTGATGTGGAAGAGGACTCTGCTCAGAAGAAGTGGGATCGCCTTCACAGTCGGCTGCTGGCTCTGGAGGAGAGCTGGCTGCTTCCTCCCTCTGAGGTAGGGCCTTCATCGTGAGAGCTGAAGTGCTTGATTATCACTTTTCAAATACAAAAAGAAAAGAAAAATTGGTGTTCTCGCTATTCTTGATTATCACCTTCTTTGAGCTGAAGGCACTTTGTTGTCTCTTTGGTGTTACGGGGACTCCTGCAGGGCTTGATAAGAGTTATGTGTGTCTCCGACTTTTCTTTCTGTGTTTTTTGTCTGCCTCTCTGTATACGTGACTCTCTCTTTCTCTCTCTCTCTCTCTCTCTGAAGGTGACAGACTCATCTAGGAGGCGTAGTGATGGAACAGCAGGACGTATGATTGGCACACAAAACCTGAAAGAGCTTCAGACCCTAATCAGCCATCTGAGGGAGCTGGGAGATAGAGCTGCAGAGCCTCTGAATCAGGTGAGGGGCCGAGATCAACGCCGTTTATCAGAGAATATGTAGGTCATGACATGTGACCTCTGCAGGGTAGCTGGTCTCATTCTCAAGACGCTGGGACCCCTCCAAGAAGACACAATCTGAGGGGTTGCTAGATGATTAGCTCCTTTAATTTATAATCTTTAATATTCCATCATTCAAACACAATTTTAGATGCTATTTATTCCGCTGCCACTATTCACACTTACTGGTTACACACTCTGGATGTACACACTGGACAAAATTCATAAGACAAGAGCTGACACGATCTTATACTGCATGTCATTTCTGGGTATGTGCATAAACCATGCAGTGATGTAATCTGAAGGAGTAAAACAGCTGATCCTGGTCATTTTTGAGAGGAAACATGCATCAGTACAAGTGATTTTTAATCACACTCTAAGTGCATTTTCTGCCCCCGGTGAGAGAGGTTTAATTAAAGCTCAGAGCTCTGGGACTTATTTAGTTTTATTAAGTAGATTTAAATTTGTTAAAATCTGCTCATTCTGCTGTGTCTGACAGTAATATCCTGCTCCAGCTCTTCACAGAAGCAGTGTGACGTTTACACTTATGAAATATTCAAATCCAAATCTCAATGATGTTATAGCTGTGCTATTCAATTATATGCAATTATCTTAGATTCAGTGTTCATCATTTTATACAAAACTCCTTAAAATGTGCTCAAAATAATTCCTTGTAAAATCTGGTTCAGGGTTTCAGCTGGAAGTGTAGCAAAGTGCAGCATGAGTCAGTAGTTAGAAAAGGTAAAAATAAAATGCTATAAAGTTCTGTTTCACATTTTGTGCTGAAGATTAGACAGTCAACCTTTTTTAAACAACAGTTGGTTAAGATTAAATTTTACATTGTGTAAAAAATGTATTTTAACAACTAGGGTGTAACAATGTGTTTATTATAACTTATATTTCTGTTGTAAGGTCACATTCTGTAAGTGGTGGATGATTAGGATTAAAAAATAAACTGTAATCAACCTCAACTGCCACTCTGATGAAAGCAAGATAGTTTGGGAAATAAAGGCATGTTGAAGAAGAGTTGTGCTACATGTATTAACATTAAGGCAAAAGCAACAAAAAAACACAACTGAGTCTAGACTTTGTAGATCAAATTTCAAACCACGTCTCTTTGTTTGAAATGTGATTAAAGCGAGCTGGGAGTTAAACTCAGCCTTAATGCTCTGATGGGACACTCAGCTTGTTGTGTTGTTTTCAGTCGCTCACCACAGGACGTGCATTCTGACATCACACTTTACAAAACCAAGAGCAGAAAAAACAACAAACATGAAAGGTGGTCAGAAAGAGAAGAATGTTGCTGGACTAATTCATAGTTTGACTTCCCGCTCTGACCGCAGGCCTCCTCTGTGGACGGCTCCCTTCAGACACTGAATGAGGGTTTGTTTCATGTGCTGCATGGAGCATCCTTGTCCCTGTCCTCCATCAATAACCTGCTGCACTCACCTTCTGCGAGGACACATGAAGAGGATGCAGAGCTGCTGCAGCTGCAGGTAGGACTCCTAAAAAACCTAAACTAAAAATTCTCTCCAAAAACATCCTCCACACTCACGCCTTCTCTGAATGTGTTTGCAAATTCTTTTATTTCAGAGTCTGTCAGCAGAGCTGGCAACCCTCAGCAGTGAGCTGGCCTCGCAGGGGGCAAAGGTCACCGGTGTCCTGGGGTCAGAGTGTGCTCAGTGGTGTGTTGATGACCTGTGCAGGGTCTTTCCGGTGGTCCAGGCCACTCTGAGCAGCAGAGAGAAGCAGCTCAGGAACCTGCAGGAGGAGACAGCAGAGCGACAGGTCGGCTCATCTCTGACTCTTCTTTATCTGCTCAGAGACAAAAACTCACTAGTGCACCTTGAATTATTTTAAGAAGTAAATGTTTAATTTGATTTTTGATTAATGATCTTTGTGAGTTATCCCACTGGGTCATCATTTATACAGTGACTCACCTCCTCCACATAATGAATACCAGTTTACTTTACACTTGCCTCAGCTTTTCTAACTTATCAATAACTAGTATAACTGTAAACCTACACTCTTAAAATGGAAGTAACCTGAAACCTGTGTTGTTTGCATGCAGTTCACAGAATCAGTGTTGTCTGTCTAACCCAACAGAGACTCCTAAAAGAGTTGCATGCAGCCTTCACCTCTAACCAGTCAACTGTTCGCCAGATAATTAATAAATTCAGTGGGACGCTGGGCTTTAAAGACCAACTACAGGTAATGTTTCCATGGTGATGTTTCACTGTCACAAAATACTATAAGTGTTCAAACACTGTACTCTTAATGAATGTAGTGAGTTTAGATGCAGGCTTTATATAATAATACTTAGAAAACAGATCAATCTGTCTCTGTGTCTCACCTGTCTCTGTCAACTCTGATAAAACTCAAAGTAAACTCATAAAAGGTCAAAGGTCGGGAAACCAACAGCTTATAGATCAGCCAGAGTTTAACTAATATAAGTTATAATCTGTCAAAACTGAACATTACTGGGGGAAATGTGAGCACAGCTCTCAGAGTACAGAGAGATAATTTACTGAAGTATTGCACCAGTTTCTTCGTTACCTTTGTGTCATTTTGATGATGGGGCTGATGAGCTGCTGATGGTGAGCACTTGCCGAGTAGCCAGAGACCTGGCAAAGTTAGCAGAGTAATTTCACAAGTAAATGTGTTTAATTTCCAGGCTGTGGTTCAGATGCAGGAGACTCTGCAGCAGCAGGTGGAGCAGGTGAACTCTCTACTGGAGGAGGCCGAGCAACACAACCTACCTGCCTCTCTCATCCAGCAGGCCTCACAGCTGCAGGTAGCTGCTAGCTGGTGTATTTCATTTAGATGCTGTAAAATAAGAGACAATTCATTTGCCACAAAGCATGTTTTAATTTGAATTTGAGTGTGTGTCCTTCCTGTGTGCAGGGCGAGCTGCACACATCTCTGGGTGGTGTTCGTGCCCGCTGCGAGGAGCTGAGGAGCAGCGGGGAGCAGCAGCAGCAGTATGAGCGGCTGGTCCGCAGCCTCAAGGAGCTGCTCGCTCTGGGCTCTGAACGCCTCACACAGCAGCCTGACACGCAGCTCCAGAGCAGAGCTCAGCTCCAGCAGCAGCTCAGCAGTCACACGGTCAGTCTGCAGGAGACACAGGAAGTTTAGAATCCTCCAGAACAGCACAGTGTTTTGGTATTTTTAAAAAAATACCAATCATCTTTAACATTATGTTCTGTTTCTATCATCAGAACTTCTCCCAGTTCCTGGGCCATCATTTTAGGATCCTGAAGTACCTGACCAGCAGACTCCCAGAGAGCGTCCTCCAGAGGTGGGATGGGGTAGTGATGGGCCTGCAGGAGGAGGTGGCCCGACTCCAGCAGCACGCACTGGAGAAAGAAACCAGGATGCAGAAAACGTTACAGGTAGTACATGACATGCAGTGTTTTTCCTTTGCAAAGTGAATGTGAAGCAAAGCAATAAAAATGCTGCAAGAAAGACCCTGAAGAAAGATATCTTGAGAGAGAGATTCAAACACTTTTTCACATCCATCCTCACATCCCACACTTCCACCACTTTAAAGTGGGTGTCAGTGTCCGCTTGGATCATATTGATGGCTTTATTCATGTTAGCTTAACCTTTACATGTTCGTATAGCAATGCATGAACATCCATGAAATGTCAAACAATTACATGTTTTCCCCCGTGGACCACACATTTACATCATTCAACTAAGTCAAATACATTTCCTTTTCAAATAATTATAAAAGACAAAGGGATTGCACAGCATGGATGTTTCATTTCAAGCTTCAGAGTCTCTCAGCAAGTTAATAACAAGTTTAGTTTAATAATTTGAAAGTGGAGGTATCCAAGACTAGCATAACACAACTCCCCACAAATATATGAATTTAGCATAATGCTTTATTCTGTTCCAGAAATGGCACTTTTGATCAGCAAAACTGAATCCATTGATTAATCTGTTCAACAAAGTTCGCCCAAAGTTATGTATAACTTTATGAGATATTTTTGCAAAGGGACAGAAGTTTAAGATAATTGAAATAATGTAACAGGAGGTGGTGATTAAAGCCAAAAGGTATGAGAAGAGTCATTAAAAAACAATCACACCATTGACACGTTCTCTGACCTTTATCATGTCTCTGTCTGTGTCAGACATGGTCTCAGTGGGAGGAGGACAGTGCCTGGTCAGACTCCCTGCTGAAAGAAATTGAGACTTCATTTCCCAAGATGCACAAGGGGGGTGATGAGGAGCAGACATCAGAGAAGCTCTCTGTCTACCAGGTAATTTTTTATTAATGTAGCTTCTCTTTCTGGGGATAATTCTGATTTAGCAACAGGAGGCCCACCAGAGGACAGAGAGCATTTTTCTATTTTCCGCTCCACTCACTTTGGGCGCACTCTCCATGCTGTGCTTTGTGCATTGCACTCAAAACCTAATTGGCTTAATCAAATACAAGTGAATTGGTTGTTGTCTATAGAGGAACATAATGTTCCTTGGGCCTGATGTGAGTTATTAGCCGAGTAGAGACCTCCAACCAGAATTAATTTTGGTTCATATTCCTTGTTGCTCCGCTTTGGGATTGGAAAAGTGCCTCTTATTCACCTGAAATGGACTTGGTTTTGAAGGTTGTCCAATAGTTAACAGAGTGTGATGTAGTAAAAGAGATGAAGATGGGAGACTAAATATCCAACCTCCAGTACCTTTCAGCATTGCTAATGTCCATGCAATACACACTGCCTAACTGACACTGCTGCTTCTGAGTATGGATCATATTTTAGTATGTGTCACATAAACATGACTTAAAGTAAAGCTAGTTCCCCATGAACAAAAGAGACACAAAAAAACAAAACAAAACCAAACTGAAGTCCGGAAAACATTTTTAGGAAAATTAAAACACTTCTGCTGTGTTTAGTATTTCACGATGTCTCCCTCTCTGGTGCCCCTTGTCAGCTTTAAGTGAAAAATGAACGTAACTAGCTAAACTAAATTCTGTTAGCACTGTGGTATATGCTAAGTGTAAGCATGCTAACGTTTCAACGTTAATGCTGCATTCACGCAATGTCGGAATAATGGGAACAAGATAAACACACTAGTTCTAGCTCTACTGCTAACATTGTAGCCACATCAGATTTCGTTAGCCGAATTAGCTTCATTTATTGTGTTACGTATTTGAAGAAGTTTGTCACGAAGTGTAACCAGATACAAACGAATAGCGTACAGTTCTTATCAAATGAGCTGAATTGATCATGTTGGTATTAATAATGGATTTTATTTGGATGTAACTTCAGCTGTGGTGCATTTACGCAGTTTTAATAAGTGGGAGTTTTAAGGGAAATTTCTGATATCGACGTGAACGGGTTTACCCGCTCAGCTGCTTGGTAACTGCGCTTTAAAGGATATGAACATCGCATTATGTGGTGTCTAAATAATAGGAAAACTTGAGTTTCCAGCAGGGACACTTCCCGTAAACGCCCCCTCAGGTCGGAACAACTCGGCGAACTTGCCGAGTTGTTGACGTCATATACGCGGAAACATGGTGGACGAGAAGAAATGTTTGATTGAAACATATTTCAAATTCATAAATTGCTTATCAGTTTTTTTACTATCATACAATTTGTAATAGTTACCGTCCACGTAGAGTGACATAGATGAGTTAGAAAAGTTTTTATTAGCAGTCACATTGATAATATGTAACACAGGAGTTAGGAGAAGGTGATGGGGCTGATTTTTGTATCCTCAGGAGTGTTAGTATAACATTATGTCGAGTCGAGTGGGCATGCATGTGTGTTTGCAGGAATCAGTTGTCTATAGGTGTGTGCTTCGTGTTATAAAGTTGTGTTTGTCTGGCAGGAGCTTGGGGGCGCTCTGAGGGAGAGCAGGGAGCGGTTCAGTCGGATGCTGGCGACCGGGCAACGACTGCAGAAGTCGGGGCGTAGCGGAGTGGGTGTGGCCGCCAGCGAGCTGGAGACACGCTGGAGAGCTCTGCACAGGAGGGTGGAGGGTGAACGCACCACCTTCTGCAGAAAACGGAAACTGAGAAGCAGGTGACAGATGAGGGGGAGAGAAAATGGAAAACTTAAACTCTGCAAAGCTAGAAGTTTTGTCTGTTATGTACTAGAAAGCATAAAATAGTGTTGATAGGCATAGTTTTAGCATAGATATTTTATTTTTATTCAGAATCAGAATCAGAATCAGAATCAGGTTTATTGCCAAGTATGTTTTCACGTACAAGGAATTTGTTCTGGTGAATGGTGCAGAGCGCACCAAAACACCGAGGCAGCCATCTGCGGCGCCATTTAAAAAGGAGGAATGGGGAAAAACAAGTGGAGAGGAGAGGAGAAAAAATAACAGAACCCAAACTATACTCCTGGGGGGGGGGGGGGGGGGGGGGGGGGGTACAGTGTGGGATTCGGGAAAAAAACCTCAGCAACATAGGCATATATAAACAAACACATCTTACAACACAGTGACTCAAGACAATTTGCTCCAGGGGAGGGGGTAAAAGGGGGGAGGAGGTGATTCCAGTGCAGACAGGCAGCCAGCCGCAGCCGCTGCCTATTTCAAGTTTAGAAGATAATTCTTTATAAGCAAGGTTACTAATGTGTTCAAAACATATTTAAATTGACATAGAAATATTTAAAAAAAAATAATAAAACATATAAGTGAGACTCTTAAATAATAAATGCCTCTGTTTAAGATTTCTATATTCAAAATTTGTTTAAAACAAAACTACAGTTATTGAGATGCCGCTGTAGATGCTTTAATCACTTCTTACATCTTGCCGTGATAAACAGGTTTCTCTGTGACTCTGCGGCACTGACTGACTGGATGGACAAAGCCAGAGAGCTGATTGACAAATGGAGTCAGTTCAGTGTCATGGCTGATGAGGTGATGGATGTTGAACAGAGGCGTGACTATTACCTCCAGTGTGTGGTAAGCAGGAGCTGGAGTCACCACACAAACACTTTCATTGTATATAAAAAAACTCTGACATTTAATTACTAAATAGCTTTATAAGTATCCAAATTTGTTCTTCCCAAATGTTTATATTTATTTATTGGTTTATCTCATATTGTAATGATAAGTGCACTTCTTGGCTTTCAGAATTAGGTTGAGTCTCTTCACCTAGAATTAAATAGGATTAAAGCAAGTAGTTTTAATGTCAGACTTAAAAACTGTTCTGTTGTCGGGACCTTCAACAATTAGAAATTTAAAGGCTTATGTATAAGCTGAAGAGTGAGGTGGTAAAACCAGATGTTTTGGGACCAGGTCAATGAATCTCTGAGTAGATGCTGATCAACGACCCTGTCAAACCCCACAGACAAACTATGTAATTGTCAGTTTCATGCATCTGTGGAGAAGAGAAAATAACCAAACAGTTTCTATACTTTAGGCTTTGACCAAAGAGGTGGAGGCTAGATCTGAACTGAAGGTGGCGGTGATTGGTGCCGGTTCCCAGCTGCTCCAGATGTGGGAAGCAGACGGGTACTTGGAGGACGACGAGACTTCAGGCCCACAAGACCCATCAGGCTCCGTCCAGTCCCAGCTCAGACAGATAGAGGTGGACTGGTCCAGTCTGCTGACTGATGCTCTTGTCGTCCAGCGAGCTCTGCATAAGGTGAGGAGATTTCTCCATGTGACCTCCATAAGGTGAATATTAACCACTGGATCTAACAGAGAGGTGTCTCAGGTATTTAAATGTGTAATTCTCACTTGAACAAAATACATTTTATCACAATTTCTTTTCATTTTCTACTTCTTCTGAATGTTTATAGACTATTTTTAATTTTTTTTAAATAAATGTTCTCTGTTCATTTTATAATTATTTTTGTTTGTTGTGGGGTTTTTTTACAGTGCAGTTTAGGATTTCAAAAAACCATGTTGCAGTCTTCTTGTCACCAATTAGTTTTAAACATCCCCACTGTGCAGCACAGAGCCATCCTGAGGACTCTTCTCGGCCTCAGTGGTGTGAAACCATTCTTCCCTCCGATCCATCCATCTGTCTGGATATTCCTTTCTATACTTGTCTCTCTTCTCCTTCCCTCTTCCCTCTTTCCCCTTCTATCCCATCTTCCATCAGTTCTCTCTCTCTTCTTCATATGCTCTCATCTCCCACTTATTGCTGTTCTTATTACTTTTTGTTCCTTTCTACCTCCGTTTCTGGTTGCTCTTCTGATTCATTGGCCCTTGTCTCTTCCCCTCCCTCTCACTCACCTTCTTTTTCAAGACCAAGTTCAAATTTATCTTTAAAACTCAATTCGCACAAATGAATTTCAGATTTCTGTCACAAATGAGCACATAAATTAACAGAATCCAAAACAAAAGAGTCTAAAATTCTGTGAGAGTAAGAATTTGTGAGTTTTTTGACAAAGAATGGCAATGAAGATTGACATCATTCCCTCCTCCTCCTCCTCCTCCTCCTCCTCCTCAGCGGTGGATGAAGATGTTGACCCAGCAGGGGGCGCTGCTGGAGCTGCAGGTCTGGCTTGGAGCTGCTGAGTCTCAGCTGGAGGAGATTCACAGCAGGATCAACCAAACATCCTCCACTAAAGCTGACGTCATACAGCTCCTGAAGTACTGCAAGGTAGAGATGGACTGAATGATGAGCTGCCACAAATATTCTGCTTAAATATCCTGGTTGCTGAAGGGGGTTGTTTTTAGCGCACATTTTCAGTAGTGCTCTGAAGCACTCTCCACAGGTCCTGGTAGAAGTTTGTCTGTTTACTTGTATTTGGTTGAATGACTCTCTCTCTCCATGACTTTTCTCTCAGGAGTGTCAGGTCGAGATGTCGGCCCATCAGGCCACACTTGACTATGTGAACCAGCCATTACAGACCTGTAGCAGTGAGGATAACCAGAGGGGGCGCTACCAACACAACCAGTTTGCAGAGGACCAGGGTCGTCTCAACCATCGGTGGCTCAGTTTACAGGAAACCCTCAGCTCTCAGGTCAGGAGACAAATGTCAGACTGTGACGAAACAATCCCGACCCAAGGTCCACTTATTATCTGCATCACGTGGTCTTCATCAGTAGATAGAGTTTGCTCAGTTGTCATTGAGATGGATCCGTTGACATGCAAGCTCAGCTCACTTTTTAAACTCCTCGTCCATGTCATCTTAAAGTTTAGAGTGAAGTTCAGCCTGGGGAAAACTGTAGTCTCACAAAGCAAGTTGACTCTTGCAACTTACTGTTTTATTTTTCTGGAGCTTTCAACCATATCAAACAGGTTTTATCAGTGTTTGGACCGCTTTAGAGGTTCAAATTAGAGCGACACCATCACTGAAACAAATATTTGAGTTTTTTTGGTTTCTTTTGATAATTTTATTTTGTATTAAATGTAATATTTCATATTAGATAATCGAATTGAATACAGACAGTTTAATCTCTAATCACTGTTTTGATATAAATGCCCACTTTTTCACCAGTACCATAGTGCAAACATATCAACAGTGTAGAGACAAAGGGACATCTGAATGAACAAAAGCAGAGCAATTTGTATATGTTGGGTTTTTTTTGTTTGTTTTTTTATCACATTGCACAGGAGGCTAGATCTTTTTGTCTTAAGTCCCTGACCCTCAGGAGGAATGTGTCTGACCAGCTGTCAGTGTTTGTGATTTCAGATCCAGGAGGTGGAGCAGGATTTGAGGGACAGAGCGGAGCGGGAGGCCCGACTGCAGCAGATCAACAGCTGGATCACAGACCAGAGCCTGTGGATGGACTCGGCTCAGACACCCAGCAGCCGGACAGAGGTGCAGAGCAGCATCAACACCTCCCAGGTCAGGAGCCACATCTGTCCTCTAACGTCGTCAGAACACTTGAACCAACTTTGCTCTTTTCAAGTCCACAGGTGGTCATGACACTTAATACAAATTTGAAATCTCCCCCCATCTGTGTTTCAGGGCCTTGAGGAGAGGATCAGGCAGAAGTCTGCAGCTCTTCAGGAGTTGAAAGACAAACTTTGTGGCGGAGGAGGAAACAGCAGCTGTGATTTTACCTCTCAGATAGATAAATCCATCCAGGCCTGTGCAGCTCTCACACTACAGGTAAAAATGTAGAAGGTAAATGTGTTGTCAGTGTAAAAGTTGTATGACTGTAACAGTGCCCTGTTACCACCAGCAACAGCTTTTACCAGAATAAATCAACAAAAAAAGTATAGACAGCATTTTTGAATTTGCTTGAGATCCAACTTGAACAGGTCCGTGGTCCAGGCCTGGTTATGACCAAAGTCTCTGAGATCATAACTGTTCGGTATTTGTGCGTCTCCCTCTCAGCGGATCATTATCTTGTCTTTTACAGAATGAGTCACTGAGACAGAGGCTGGTTCAGGCTCAGCAGCTGTGGGTCTGTGTGGAGAAGAGCCTGAATCACATGAAGCTGGAAACAGTGAGAATCTCTCAGACTCTGGATCATCACAGCAGACCACAGCTCTGCCTGCAGGCACACAGAGATCTCCATCAAAGGCTTCAGGTAGGACTGGTGGATGTTTGTCCTCATCTGAACTGAAGGCCCAAAGCTGGAGGGTATTGATAATCGCTCAGATTATAAACCCTCCCAGACAAATGTATGATTTTTTTTTTACTATACAAATTCATGAAAAAAATTTAAGTAATGTTTTGTTTTCAATGTTTTAATGGTTGTAGATGCTTGCTTTGAAATCTGAAAGTCTTAGAGATACATAAGGACCTTACTGCTGGATTTAGATGTCTTAGCTTATTAACTACTAAATACTCAGTGCTGTTTTTGACTGCATTTTTACATTTATGGTTGAGGTGCCATTTTTCTTTCATCATGTGCATGTTGTTGTAATTGCTGCTCTTGTGCATTAAGCTTGGAACTAGTATACAATAGATGGGAAATAACAAATATTCAAATAATAGAACCATGAAAATCCGCAAAATGTTAACTGCAGACGTTTATATCCATCTGCACCCAGTAAAAAGAATGAATATTTGTTCTCTTATAATCAAGGATTTAAAGTAATTTAGATGAGGTAAATGGGGACGTGGCATTTTTCTACTTTGATACACATTATTTGCTAAACCTGATGATTAGATTGATTTCATCAGACAAAATAGTTTCAACTGAAGGTGCACTCGAGTTGTCATGGAGATGTATTTGTTCAAAGTTTCCATTTCTCTCAGCACCTGTAGGATTTCTCATCCATGTTGGACAAATTTGATGAGAACAGCCTAACCCTGGAAAATTCAAATACTGGGACTTTTTTTTGGGATGTTTGAAGACTCCATGTTTGGATGTTGTTCCAAAATCTCACTTTAAAGTGCAGAGAGAGGATTCGTGTGTGATCCCTGTGTAAATCTGGAGGTTGTAGCTGTGACGTGTGACGGTGGTGTCTGTTGTGTTGGAAGCAGCTTCTTCATGAGGAGACTGAAGCTGCAGCGACACAGTGGGATCAACTGAGTCAAACCGTCTCCTCCCTCAGAGACATCATGAGCCCTGCTGCTGCTGCCCCCCTCACCGAGCAGCTGGACAGACAGAGAGACAGGTGAGACAAACACCTGCATGCACACACACACACACACACACAGAGACTCATTTTCCTGTTTTTTCAGTTGGACTGAGGTGTGTGCAGCTCTGAACCAGCAGCTCCAGAGGAGTCAGGGGATCCTGCAGGTCTGGGAGGTCTACGCCCGGCGGGCTGCGTCTTTCTCCCAGCGGCTGCAGACGCTGCAGAGTGACGTCACGTCTGCTCTGAGCGGAGCGCCCGGAGACAACAACACGGTGGAGCAGGTCGCTGTCAAGATTCACAGTGTTCAGGTGAGAGGGAAAACTGACATGTAAAGGTACAAAAAGTAGGAACAACACATCCAGAACATGTTCATTAAGTTTGTTTTCACTCCTGGTAACTTAACTTTTCTTCTACAAAGGATCCAATGTCTTTCAAATATGTTTTTTTTTACTTAAACTATTTCAGACAAACTATGTTTTTTTATTTTCATGAGGCAACACTTGTACACGTAACACTCATTAGCGCTCTCTGGAGATTTCAACTTCATCCCCTGAGGAAATCTGTGAGATGTAGTTAAAATTCCTTGAAAAGATAGTGAGATGACCTTGAGTTTTTCCTCTTTCTCAGAATTCACAGTGAATTTTAAAAAGTGTTATTGTTTTTGAAGAACAAGTCATTGAAGTGGTCACCTTGCTGTGTGCTGCTCTGCACCTGCTGTCTGAACAGAGCTGTGTGTTGAATTCAATTTCTCATGAGCAGAGTTTTTATGTTTGGTTACTTCTCACTTCCTCCATGACTGTCTCTTTTTTAACCATTGCTAGTTCTTCCGCTTCAGCCTGGACTGATTATGTGTGGAGTTCTCAGGAAAAAATCCAGGCTCCTCAGCTAAAGCAGGATCTTTCTACACTGACGGTACATGTTACAGAGACTCTTTAATCCTCTTTCTGTCTTCTCAGAGCCTCCTGGAGAGGACAGACACTTTGCAGTCTGACCTGGAGGGGGTGCTGGAGGCCTCCAAGGACTTGATTAGCCACCTGGACCCTTCAGCTGCCAGTCTGGTCCAATCAGAGAGCAGGTTGTTGTCACGTGGTGTCCTGCAGCTCCACCAGACTCTGACAGGGAAGCTGGGTCAACAGCAGGTACAACTTCATGAATGGATTTGCATGTTTGAGGGGATTTGTGAAGTCAGACCTTTTATAACCACTGTGTTTAACAGAAGTGCACAGTAATGAAGAAGTGGATAGTTGACTGGAGACAGTGTTAGATAAAAGCTGTTTGATGAACAGGTTCAGCTGCAAGAGCAGTTGCATGAATAAGTGAAGTTTTGTGTTTGCAAACCTAAAATTGAATCTTTTCATTGTAACTTCTTGCTTATTTTATTTTTCTGTTACCTTTGTAACATCATAACTGATGTTTTCATGCTTGTCCAAAAGGATTTAATTCACTTTATATTTATTTTTCATTGTTTATAAAGTGTAAAACCACATACAAGCTAGATTTTCACCCAGTCTTTATGTTCTTGTACAAACTTGATCACCTACTCTGTCCCTACTTGTTCCCCAACCTGACTCCTGAGTGCACTCTGTGTCACAGTGACCTATAAATTAAGACGCATATGGCCGTGTGCCATGTTGTCATGTTTGCGTGTAGGAGGAGCTGAAGCGGCTGCAGGAGTTTGGGAACATCCTGGAGTCACTGGAGGGAAGCCTGGAGGTTTGGCAGCAGCGTCTGGAGAACGTGGCTCAGACAGCAGAGCAGGTGAGACGGCGTGAATGGAGATTATGAATGACTGCAGCACTGGTACGTCCTCAACGAGGTGTCTGTGTGTTTCATATATTGTGGCTAGAAATGTTTTGTTTGTTCAAAGTGGAAATTAGAGTCACAGTAACAGATTCAGTTATAATCTTCATCTTCATAAGAGGTTTTTTTAAAATATATATTTGCATTATTTAATCTGAAAATGTTATTTTGTTATAACAAATGATAAAATTGTGACTGTTCAAGACAAATCATCTTGTTTTTCAAGGTGTTTCTGGAATCAAATGGTATTTTTATGCTTCAACTGATTCCAGTGTCTTATTCTGTCCTGTGTCAAGATAAATTGATATTGAACACTTCTAGGTGAGATTTTTTTGAGTTTGTTTCATTTGTTTCTAAAGTTAAAATTTAAATTTAAATCTCTAATTTCTGTTAGACTTGATTTCTTTTGGATTTAGGTTGAAACATTCTAACCTTACTGAGAAACCATTTTGACATTTTTAGGACTAACTATTGGTCTGAAGACATGTTAAATGGAGATTTTTTTTTTGTTTTTGCAGAATGAATATTACATTTTTATGTTAGTGAATCTTCTTGAATCAGTTTTTTGAATCATTAAAAATTCATCTCTGAGAGGAGAAATGACAGAAGAACGAATGAAGACATTAAAAAGCAGCAGAAAACTCACAGTACCAGACGACTAAACGGGGACAAAAACCATGTAGTATTTTGATCCTCGGCTGTGATGTCACGTGTGCAGTAATTCAGACTGCTGTGATCCCTCTGTCTGATGCCACCATATGCTTCCAGTCTGGCCTCCTGGAGCTGAGCGGCCTCTCTGCTGACCTGGATGTGCTGAATGAGCTGAGCTGCAGTCTGACACTGGGCGACGCTGCAGCACGCCACCTGCAACGCCTCAACCACCGCTGGGCCGACACCGCCGCCAGAGCTGAGGAGGCCTGCAGGTCAGTGAGGGATGAGGTCTGATGCATGACACATGAAACACTTTGCTAACTAAGCTAAATGAGCGCATGTTTGAAACTCAGTCAGTGTATATTTAAATGACGTTTGGAGAATTTTCATTCAAACGTTTTCTCTTAATCGTATTCTTCTTATTTAATCTTACCCTTGTATGTAAAATTCCTCCTCCTTTATATTTTGCCAAATGAGGAATAAATCTGTGTCTTACAGGTGGTTTGATTCAGTGTATTGTACTGACTGTTTAGACATTAACAGGTTTTACTGTCACATAATAAACCTGGGGAGATAAAGACAAGGTTGTTGATGACTAACAGTGCTTTGATGATTATTTGCCTCTGCTCAGAGTGGAAACTCACTTTCTGCTTCTGCTTTTGCTCCAAATTCTCCCCTTCCACTTTAAGACACTTTCAGTAACCATGAGCTGAATAAATATCATATTTGAAGGCTGAGAACCTTCTTGTTAAGATAAAACAGCAAATTTAAAAGCAGTTGGTGTGTAGCAATCCTAACTGTGACAGTGAATGGTTTATATAACAAGCACAAACCTCTAAGAGGCAATTTCTCTAACTCTAAAAGGGAACTACAGGGTTTATAAGGCTAAAGACAGTTATATAATTGTGAAATAAAATGTGTTGGAGTGTTATTCATTCACTCTCCTTTCCTTGTGTAAAGTGAGCTGCAGACTGAGGCGCTGAGGCAGCAGAGCTTTGAGCAGAAGTGTGAGAGCTGGATGTCTTTCCTGCAGAGGATGGAGGACAGTCTGGCTGTGGATGTGGCCGGCTCTTACATCGGCCTCAGACAGCAGCTCTGTATGCACAAGGTATCAAACACGATCAACAGACTCACTGACGGACTTAACAAAAACACTGCAAACACACAGATGTGATCCTGATCTATTCTGGTGTCTCAGCGGTTTCAGGCAGAGCTGTCCACTGGTCACCAGATCCTCCATGCAGTTATCACTGAAGCCCTTCATCTGCTGCAGAAAGGAGAGGTGGACGACAGGTAGGAAGATCAAACTGTAAAGAGAGGATGAGGCCAACAGTTCAAACTTTGACTGAACTTTCAGACGTTCTTTACTTTTAGTCAAGCTAATAGTGTGGCTCTGTATGGTGGCAAAGTTGGGTGTCCTGTCCAATACTTTGGTTCGGGGTGAAATATTTTGACCACTGCTCCATAGATTTTCATGAATTTCCTCCAGATTTTCAGGGTTTCCAGAGGCTGAATTGTTATTACTTTGGTACTATGTTCCTACAACGTACAGAAAGTTGTTAAATGTCACCATTTCATAGCACGTAAATATTTGTAAAGTTAGTATGCTACCATGCTATTCTAAGTGATTCTTGCTAATCATTAGCATGTTAACCTAAATGCTGAGTAACCTTATGTTAGCTGTCAAAGGCTAACCTGCTAAAAGTTACAAGTTACCATAAAATAAGTCTACAAATTCATTCAGGCATGTTAACATGTTAATATATTTGCATAAAATGTTAGCATCAAGGCTGCTAGCAAGGCTTTTGGCCTTTTTTTCCTCAGTCCAAAGAGACCACACATTTGACCTTTGACCCTTAGCAGTATATACAGGATCCAGTATTGAGTTGTTGCTCTATAAAATAGCTCGTCTTAAATGACAAATGTGTTCATGTTTACAGGAGTGACTTTATCCTGAAGTTGGCTCAGCTCAGAGAGCACTGGCAGGGGGCGGTGCAGCGTGCCGACCAGCGGCGCTCTCTGGTGGAGGGGCTGGTGAAGCACTGGCACCTGTACACCCGCAGCCTGAGAAAGCTGCAGAAGTTCCTGTCAGACACACATGCCCTCCTTCCCCCATCCGGACTGGCCCGCTGCAGCCTGCAACAGCTCAGACGCTCCCTACAAGACCTCCAGGTGGTAAACCAGTCACGAATATCATGGAATTTATAGTGAATGCCTGAGGGTAAATATGGGAATTTTCTAGATGTTGTGAGGGAGTAAGTGGACGTAGCAGCTGTTATAATGAAGAAACTTTACAGGGACATAAAAACTTGCTTACAAGTGACTGAGGTGGAAATGAGTCTCTAATTTTAAAAACAATGAATTTCCAGACCTTTACAAAGCGGGAAAGGATCAAATCTTTAATTTGTTAATTTCCAGATCAATGCAGAGAGTAGCTGTGAGATGTTTATTCAGATTAAGACCAGTCTTTACCACAAACAGGAGAGAAACCAGCTGCTTAGAGCTGAGCCTGAGGGCTGATTGCAGATATAAAGACTAAGACTTGCTGATTGCATTTACATCAAAAGAAAGACAAATGAGATGAGGAAGAGAGTCTTCCCTTTCTGATTCATTGAACCTTTGATTATTGTGATTGGAGTTGATTGTGAATGAAGATAACTTTCTTTTCCCTCAGCCTGTTAATGGCTGCTCCTCCATAAAAGCAGCCAGTGTGCCCTTAACCAACTGCATTACCCATTTCAACCAAGCACAAACAGTTGGTTAGATTTCTGTCTTTCTCATATTTCCCTCCTTTCTCCTCCTGCTTTAATAGCATATTTAACCCTGTCTCTCCTCCTCCCTCCCCAGCACACAGAGCTGTTGTTCCAGAGGTACCAGTGCAGTTTCATCCACACTCTGGAGGTCGGCCGGCAGCTCTTCTCCATGGGGGACGAGGAGACCCAGACTCAGCTGCAGTCGGACCTGGGAACCCTGCAGGAGGAGTGGGACAACCTCCACAGCCTGCTGGGCCAGAGGATGGACCTCACTGAAGCCATCGTCAAGGTACTCAATCACTTCCTGTCAAGTTCTTGTAATTCACTGTGGTTCAACGAATCTGCATCATGTTTTGGGCGTTGTAGAAATTCAACTTTGGGACAAATCTCACATTAGAATGTGTGTTTTACATCACTTTTTAACCTGTGAATTTTCATCAGTGGATGAGTCTTTTGTGTTGGGGGTTTAGTTGTGTAAAACCAGGCAATTGGGCTGGAGAAACTGGAGGGTCAGATTCCACCGGATATACAAAATCAATGAAATTTAAGAAACATAATCTGAGTCCGGCAGTAAGAGTGCTGGACTGGTGTCCCCTGAGACAGTTACATCAGCCTGTGTGGATTCTACTTTCCTGTTCTTTCAAGATAAAAAGTGTCAGAATTTTCTTAGATTTCACCAAAACATTTCAAAATATTTCCATGACTTAGGACAAAATGTGAGCATTTGCTATCTAATTTCTATTTTCTATTCAATTTAAAAATTTTTATAAATTTATGAATTTATTTATTAATATGCACAGATGTACTGAAGGTTCTGTGACCTGAGAGCTCGTCTTTTTCATTACAGAGATGGAATGAAAGACAGTGGGATCATATTCTCACTCTTCCACACAAAGATACTGCCCAGTCATACTGCATATAGCCTTGTTCTGCAGTTAAACAGACAGAAGTTTTAAGTACAGAGCTTAGTTGTAACATTAAGATGTAAAAATATTCATAAACCCAACGGTTTCTAAATTGTCCCACATATGTAGCAGGCCAGATAAACACTGGGCATATCCAGTATACTCTGTCCTGGCTTATAATTGGTTTACAAGTCGCAGGAATGACAGCAAACGAGTTAAAATTCTCCACATTAAGTACAGCAGACTAATGGTATTTGGCTGCTTCGCTGCTCTGAATCAGCTGCAGGTAGATGTGATATGCAACTCTGATGTAAGAATTAGTTTCTGGACTGACACCAGTCGTCTCTGACTGCAGAGACATCTGGATCCTCCGTCCTCCATCTGTCCCTCTAAGGGTTTGTGTTTACCTGAGAGCAGCCAAGTTAATCCCATCAGCTTTAATTAATGACACAGGACATGTTTAGGAAGCACAAGACAAAGAAATGCAATGAATCTCTTGTCATTCTCAAAGCCATTCAGTTTTTATAAGAACCCATTACATTGATCTGTGTGATCAATGAGTTAAAAAAACAAACAAACAAACTTTATTGTGTCTCAGAACTGGGAGTGCTGCGAGGCCGGACTAGCAAACAGCATGCTGCAGCTGAAGGACATGAAGACCAGACTGAACCAGTCGATGCCAGAGAGTGACGATGAGCTGCAGGGTGCTGAGAAGTTCAACAAGGTACAGCTGCAAACACCTGGTCGCACAAACAGAAACCAAAACATGCAGAATACAGAACATTATGTGGAGGGACAGACACACTCTGAAGGCAGCAGTAATCTCATTGGCTGAGTTAGACCTCAGTGTGTGGAGCCAAAGGCTGATTGTGTTGTTAGGTAACATGGGACTTTTTTTTTTTAAATCTATTTCAACCACCCCTCTGTGCCATCAGTTAAACCTTTGCTTCTTTTAGACTAATGTTAACCAGAAGGATTATTTCTGCCTCTAAAATAGCTATAATTTTGAATTGGTTTTAAATGATGTATTGAGTCTGAAATATTTAACTTCTTGCATTAAGTAAAAATTCAGAAGGAATTTCCTTAGTGGCACCGATGTGTCCACTGTGTGAAGCAGTAAAAAACCACATGGTTCCATTAAAGAATCATTTTAACCCAGATTTCATGTCCCCCTAACAAACAGAAGACGTGAAGACACTGGTCACTGTAGTTTACAGCAAACAATGTCTTCATGTGATGATGGCAGTTCAGAAAATCTTCCAGTTAGAGAAAGTCAAGATAAACAAGGCAGAAAAGACAAACGACTTCCTGCTAAGTGAAAACAAAGGAAAAAGATGCCATTATTTTTTTGATAAAATTATATCCAGACTTTTGCAAATGTGTACATTTTTGTAGGTTGTTGGACTTGATAATGAAACAGAGGGGTTACTTTGGGGAATATGCTTAAATGCTGTCTTGCAGAGAGTTAGATGAGAAGATCAATAGCACGCTCATGTCTGTATGGATAATATGAAGCTGCAGCCAGCAGGCAGTTAGCTTGACCTGCTGGAAGCATCATGAAACAGTAACAAAATCCACCACGGCCTAGAAATAGTTCCATACATAACCCCACCTAAACCCACAGCTGGTTCTTTTTACATGCCAGCTTTTGTACAGATTGAACTACGTAGATTAAATATGTCAATTAATGAGCTTTAGAGGTGCTAGTAGCAAGATTTTTTGTACAGAGCCCAGTGTGAAGACATCACACAGACATGCAGCCGTCAGGCAGTTCGAGGTGGGAGGGAAACAGTAATTCAGTGTTTCACGTGAGCAAAGCCAAGTTTGAAACAGGTTTGACTCACAACTCATCCTCTCTGACCCATCAGAGCCTTTATCCTCCACCCCTCCCTCAGTCCCCTCCCCTCCCCCTCCACAGTCACCCCTCCCCCGGCCCGGCCTCCAGCCTGCGGCCCGTAATCCTCTCTCTGGGCGGGGAGAGAGAGAAAGAGAGAGAGAAGATTGATAGAGACAGAGGGAAAGAGAAAGGGGTTGGAGCAGAGAGAGAGACATTAGGGAGTAGCTGTGAAAGAGCGAGCTGTGGAGGGGGTCACTGACAGTTTGTTGTGGTGGTCGGTGTGCTATGGTATGCAGGAGACCGAGGACTCCCTGGAGGACTGGGCTGAGAGCCTGACGGAGCTGAGCACCATGAAGACGGATCTGTCCCAGTACATCATCGCCGACGATGTCCTGCTGCTGCAGGAGCAGGTGGAGCACCTGCACTGCCAGTGGGAGGAACTCTGCCTCAAGGTTGGTCTGCACTACACTCCTGCCTACAGCTGTGTGGTTCTGTGTAGGTTATGATAAAAACAGAAGTAAATCAGCAAGTTCATTCTCCAACTTTGCTAAATATGTTTTAAAAGCTTCTATTTTGAGTTAGATTTCTTGTCTGGCTTAAAACAATCACAGTTGAATCACCAAGGAAAGTAAATCAAGGTATCACTGGTGCAGAGATTTATACTGTGCATAGTGAGAGTGCATGATGTAATAATGTATATATTGTTTATCAGCTTGTCCTGGCTCTTCATTTAAGCTGCATGATATTTACTCTGCATGAGTCAAACCCAGAACAGTGTATTATGATTTTATGGCTGCACCAATCCAACATATGGGATTGTTCTAGATGTCTCATGCATCATTTTATATGCATTTCCCTAAATTCAACCTGGCACATCAGGCACCTGTGGAAACTTAAGAATCTCCACTATGATTTAAATCTAAGTTGTGTGGGTTTGAATGAGGTTTGGCTGCACAGCATGAGTAAGTGCTGGTGTGACAGTTGGAAAAGCTTGTATTTTAAGTGATATGTGTCATATGGCTTGCATCAGTTTAAGTTAATTCAACACAGGGAAGTAATTACATTAGTTAACTAGTGCTCTTATGATTTCAGAATCACAGTGTGGGAGCAGGAGTTCATGTCAAGTGCACTGAGGAAGTGTGAGACACAAACACTCCCATTTTTTTTAATTCTCAGGCTCAGACAAGTTTCCCTGTTGTTGGAATGTTGGTTGAAGAAGGTTAATAATTGAAGAACTAACATGTGTAACCGCCAGCCCAAACAGTCACTCACTTTGTGTTTTGTTAGTGTGTGCGTGTGTGTGTATGAGTGTGTGTTTTTGGGACTGCAGCAGGTCAGGTGAGACGATTTAGCTCCTCAAACTGCTCCAGGACAAAGAGAACGAGGGAGGGAAAAGTTTGTGCAGAGGCTAAAAGGCTTAATGCAGAAGCTTAATTACGTCCAGCAAGGAGGTTGTGTTTTCACCTGTGTAGGTTTGTTTGTTTGTTTGTTTGTGTAGCATCAGGATTACGCAAAAAGTGCGGAACCAATTTGCATCGAACTTGGTGGAGGGGTGGGACGTGGTCCAGAGAAGAACTCATTAAATGTTCACCCTGATCCAGTTAAAGGGGCGGGTCCAGGATCTGACATATTCATGGTGTTGAGCTCTATGAGTTTTTATAATTTGGTGCATGTGTATGATTGTTAGGCCTTGGTGGAGGTATGTGGTCTACTGAGTGCCACTCCAGTTTTCTTAACTGAATCAAAAGTTATTTTAGAAGAGAACAGTCACCTGACATGTGTGTTGCAGCTCTCACATCTACACTGTAAACACTGCTCTACATGTTCAACTGCATAGTGCTTTTAACTCTGTTTCTTTGTCGTCAGTTTCCCAGTCATCAGTGTTAAAAGTCTAAGCCTTTAATGAGGAGTTAAGTTAGTAAATCTTAGAGGGGCAACTACAGAGACCAACAGGTCTGGGTGGGGGGTTGTGAGGGGTGACGGTGAGGGGCATTGTTTGAGTGGGGGAACAGATGGTGACAGGAGAGAAATTTTGAAATGAGCTGAGAGAGCTTTTGTATTAAAATAAGTTTGGGGGGAAGGGAGGTGATCCACTGACTTTCACCGTGTCTGTGACTGTTTCTGCCACTGAAGGGAAACAGTATCGGTTGCTTCCTGTTGAGAAATGTAGAGTATAGGCTGCGTTACATAGAGGTTAACTTGAGATGTATTTGTCAATGTTGTGAGTTATTTTTCTTTATTGAAGCCCTAAAGAGCCTACATCTTACCTTTGGTTGCTTTTCTAAGTTTTACCTCAGGATCAGAACAGAGACTTTGTAACAGTGGATCACAGCTCGGCCTAATCTTTCCCATACAAAACCAGTATTTAAAGAAGGCTGTAAAACAATCAAGAAAATGGTGGAATTTTTGAAAATGTTGAAGAAATGACTCTCTGAATTTCACAGTTTAAGCCACTATATCCAGTAAAATTTAAAATGCCAAAAAGCCTGAAAAAACTTTTCAGTTTACATACAACTTTCTCTGGACTGAATGGAGCACCACCTTGGAACATGCTTTCTTCTTCCATGTTTTTAAGTATGTGCATCGTGTCCCTCATTCTGGTGCACGCTGTCACAAGGGCCTCATTGCTGCCCCTCTTTGATGGGGGGAAATCTTCTGTAATAACTTACAGTTGGTGCAGTTCTGTAGAAGCAGCAGGAAAAGTGCCAGAAACATGTCAACAGACAGAGCTGCAGTGACTTTCAGCATGAAATGAGAAGATTGTTTGATACAGTTTAAGGGTGATTTATTTAAAGATCCCATATAGTATAAAGGTAGATGTCCATGTGTTTTTTGATTATAAAGCAGGTCTAGGTTCTATATTAATACTGTGAAAGTATCAAAGCTTCAGTCCACAGAGAAATGCACACAGCCTGTATTCAGAAACTTAGCCTTAAAACGAGCCGTCAGGACTTCTGTAACTTTGTGATGTCACAACAAAGCAGTCATTGCTCTCAGCCACACCCCAAGCCCCGCCCACCTCAACCCACCATCCAACCTTGCAGGATTTGGTTTCTTTGAGTGTTTAAATGTGCTATATTTTTATCAAAAGATGATGAGTCGTGTTGATTGTGGAGCTTTTTGCTTGTATCTAATTTGGGGGCAGTGGCTCATACTGCTGAGGAGAGTAAGTTGCCTTCATCAACAGAGCTGTTCCCATCAATTAAAATTAAAATAATGTTCAGATAATAATATGACTGGTGCATGAGCTACATCAGTATCAGTAATACGATATGCATACACAGTGCTGCTAAGCATCTTTAATTAATAAAGCTCATTAAATTCCTGTCCTCCAATCCTCTTTGTGTCAGGTGTCTCTGCGTAAACAGGAGATCGCGGACCGTCTGAACGCGTGGATCATCTTCAATGAGAAGAACAAGGAGCTGTGTGAGTGGCTGACACAGATGGAGAACAAGGTGGCGCACAGCTCCGACCTCAACATAGAGGAAATGGTGGAGAAACTGAAGAAGGTAGGAGGCTACAGCAAAAGACACACTCCCATTCAACACTGTCTTTGTGATGACAATAGATACCTCACCACTGTTTATAGTGGATTGATGATTAGATTACTATCACTTCACACATTTAGAGGGCTGTGAACTCCATCATCCATCAGAGATGATGATCAAAGTGACTGTGTTTGGGCTAATGATGAACTAAACTAAACTTTTATGATATGTTTCAAGGAGGTTGTATATTTTCTCTCATTTGTCTTAGAGCCTTGAATCATAAAGGGAAAAAGATATGTATCCTTTCTCCACTTAAGTGTCTATAACTTTCTCAGGTGCATGCTTTCTAGTCATATCCTGATAATCCAGTGATACGGTTTTGTTGAGTCATACTGAGTCACACTAACTCTTCAAAGTTTATCAGTGAAACTCGACCTGATGAAGGTATTTTGATGTGGAACATTCAGTTTAGTTTTTGGTGAAGGTTTACGTTGCCATCATGGTTATTTTGCTGTGTCACTCACTCTCTGAGCCGTTGTGTGTCGGGACATGTCGGGCTGGGTGGTGCAGTGATGGTCTGGGCTTTTCAAAAAGCTGTGAACTCCCTCCTGATTGTTAAAGAGACGACAGCTGTTTCAGCCCCAGTAGGGCCACGCGGGTTTGTTTTGTGTTGAACTCGGGGCCCTTTCATTTGTTATGGTGTGTGTGTGTGTGTGTGTGTGTGTGTGTGTGTGTGTGTGTGTGTGTGTGTGTGTGTGTGTGTGGGGGGGGGGGGGGGGGGGGGGGGGGGGGGGGGGGGGGGGGGGCAGTTGCTGTTCCTGAAGCCTAAACAACTTATTGCCCTGGCAGGGGGTTAAACTCTTTTCAAGCCGTGGAGCTTTAAATTGAGTGTTTTGCCCTGAAACACAGAGTCTTGACAGGAGCTGTATTAGTTTCTGGAAAACATCCAAAGTTAGGAACCAACAGAAGTAACTTCAGTTGATATTATGGCCTGAAATGTACAGATGTGACATCAAAGCTTGATATTTTAAGAGGAAAAAAATAAATGAATACTTATTTGAAAATATATATTTTGAGCTTGATTAATGGTTATATTTATCTTCCTTAATAATACATAATTCTATTATTATGTTTTATGTTTCAGGTGTTTTTATTTTATTTTATATATATATATATATATATATATATATATATATATATATATATATATATATATATAAAATTATGTTATGTTTAATGTCTAAGGTAAAGGCGACACCACCACTAAACAGCAGTTCAAAATTTTATTTGTCACATGCTGAGCTACAATGTACAGTAAGCAAAGCAGTGAAATGAGGGTTGAATTAAGCAGCTGTTTTTTTTCCAAAACTGAAAACAATTTTGCATATCAGCCCAAGACTAATGATAATATGTCACCTTATTTACACCTGTATTTACACCTATATGTAATCACTATTTTAGTAAATGAGAACTGTCACACACTTAATCCTCTCTTTTTTTTCAGGACTGTATGGAGGAGATCAACCTGTTCAGTGAGAATAAAACGCACCTGAAGCAGCTCGGAGAACAACTCATCTCCGCCAGCAACAAGACAAAGGAGACGGAGATCAACGACAAGCTGAAGGACATCAACGACCGCTGGCAGCATCTGTTCGACCACATAGAGGCCAGGTAGGAAAAGAAAGTGTGTTGGTGTCACTAGAACACAACATTCACTCTGTAGCCGTTTGGTTTGAAGGTTTGATTTCTGAGAGAGATTCTCAGTTGTGGGACATGTACTTTCACTAATACAGCACCTGGCTCAGGACAGTAATGCGGTTTGGCAGTCGGTCTGTTGGTTCAATGCTATGCTAGTTTTAATGTTAGCATGGTAACATGGTGACATGATAACTCAGCCGATGGAGGTTTTGTGTTGTTACGACAACACCAGTGTTTTGTGTGCACCAATGGCATCCTGACCACACCATTATTTTGTGATGATGCCATCACCTGCTCTGTCATTCTCTTTTTAATAGCTCTAGCTTTTATAGTTATCTCTTGTGACTTTGTTGAACAGTAACTATAAGAACAGCATTTCTTGTAAACTGACTTGGTGGTAGCTTTGTATGTCGTACCTTTTAACAGCTGCTCTGTCTTTACTTTAGTCAACACTTCAATAGCTATGAGAACAGTTGTGGATTAAAGTTGCACTATAGCTGGTGTCACATGAAGGGTAAGGTGAAAATGTTTTTGATTTTTGTCAAGCAACTGCTCTGATGCATCAATCGGTGAAATGCTGAAAGTTCAGGTCATTTGTCATGTGTAGGTCCTTGAAGCTGCTTTGTGTAGCATTGTTCAGACAAATGCTTCTTAAATCAAAGACTCAATTTCCCATTAAAAACCTGTCGATTATTTCTTTTGTCATAAGACATTACAGACTTTTTTTCCCGCTGCAGTTCAACATGTGCAGCTTCGTCTTTGCGTTGTGGGGAGAGAACCGGAGCAAGCAGAGCACAGCTGTTATTCTACTGTGGCTGCAGATTAAAGTAGAAAAGCTCTGAGCCAACAGAGGATAGAGTGATATTATTATTAATCCATAAATGCAAATCTCATTCCACCACACACAGAGAGAGGAGTGGTGGCAGTGTGCAGAGAGCTCCTGAAATGTCCAACCAGCAGCTTAGTGCCACTTTGTTCCTGATCTACATGCGAGCAGCATTATGCAATGTGACTCACAGGTATAAGAACCCATTGGCCGGTCTACTGTCTACCTCCTAGCTGCATCACTGTACCTCCACTGTCTCTCCAAAAGTTGTACGTCTGTCTATTTGTAGCCTTGGCGTGATAAGGGTGTGCCACCTGGTTGTGTGACGAATGAAAAATGAGAGTTTGATCCTGCTCACTTTCATACCTTAGAACATCTGCGTAATCACTGATTTAACAAGCATTTTGGGGTTTAAAAAGTTATGAGCTGATAAGCCGTTTTGGTTCCGAAAGTGTGTGGACGGCAGGAATAAAATTTGTCTCCTTTCTCAGACTTGTTTCTAATGTTATTAATGTTATCTTATGTCTCTCTAGAGGGAAAAGAAGTTATTATAAAGCTGTGGTTTGTATCATGGCTGTATTAGAGAGCAGGAAAACAAGCACAAGCCTTCATCTAAAAGGTTGCAGATTCTGACTGGATGCTCCTCTTTCAATCAGAGTTTCATAACGTTTGGCTTCACTATTTAACTGATACCATAATATGAATCTTCAGCTCATGCTCTGCTGTTCGACCACTAACAGTGCTGATGTCAGAAACAAGCATCATCGTTTTTCCATTGTCCAAGAGTCCAGAAATTATTGGCAGCTGCGTCCTCGCTTTGCAGCAGAACGGCTGCAGGGTGGTGGAGTGGGCAGTTGTTACCGTTACATCTCCAACAATCAACAGGACAGTGAGTTCAAACTGATGACTGAACTCTGCTCCTGGTGATCAACTCTTTTGTGACTGTGAAATGATTCTATGTTTAGTGGAGGACAGGTTCAGAAAACCAGAACAAACTGAACTGAGTTGAGCTGAGCTGCAGGGAACTGTCCTGTCGGAGGCAGATGGGTTAAACCGGTGCAGGTGGGGGGATGGGGGTGACTTATCCTCCGTGAGAACAACTTAGATCTGCCATATGGTGGCTGTTCAGTGACCGTGGCTCCGTCTCTCCTCTAGGTCTGTTTTTCTGTCACATTTTAGTTCAAAGGAGAAATTGTAGCATTAGGTTTAACTTGATGAATGTGTGTTTAGACACACTTAATCTTCCTGATATAAATGATACTGTAACCTACAGTTACACATAATGTATGCAGTTCCCACATAAAGACATAAAGAGGTCGACCGTCTCTTGTCTCTCACGAGCCTGAAGCTTGTAGCTGTGTCTGTGTTGAGTATGTGATTTATAAACTTAGCTCCCACTGCACATTCAAGCGGTTTCTTTCCCACATCAGCTTATTTCCATTTTACTGGAGGGACTTTCACGAAGTTCAGTGAAGAAGAAGATAAGCGCTTTTGTTTCATGCGGGAATCTAAATAAGTGAGGTTGATTGTTGCTTTTTTGAGAGGTTAGTTAAATAGTTAAATTAAACTTTAACCATAACTTCCTCACATTGTGCCAGGATGTTTTTTTAGGGTTTAGTTTATGGCATCCTGTCACATCTCTACTGTTTGTGTGAGAGTATGGTGTTAAACACCTGTCGCCTGATTGATCTCAGGATGTTTGAGGTTGTAGGTAGCAACAGCAGAGTTATATTTAGGATAAATAGTAGAAAACTGTTAAAAAGTAACTTAAGTGGACTAGTGTGTATAACAACTGGTTCCACTGACAAACTAAAGAGTACTTCAGCGTATTTGGTGTGGATGGAAACCTCAAACTAAGAGAAAAAGGTGGTTTCAGATTTACTGTGGACACATCATAAGAAGGAGTAAACAAGCCAACCGTTCCCAAAATCTGCATCAAAGCAGAACTTGAAAAAGATGGTGAGAGCACACAGGCCCTGGCCGTGTGGTTCATGCTGGACGAGGATGAGGGTCTTTATCATGGCTGACAGGTTGTTAGTACAGAGATCTGCCCTCCATCTTTAACAATAGAAGGGGGAGCAGAGTGGAGAGAGGGAGCACAACACACAATAGTGGATCTGCCCTCCTCCCCCCCGTCCCCTCAGGGACTGACCAGCATAACAAGGCTAAGCCTGTTAATGAGCCGCTGCTGAGGCACGAGCCTCATGGCTCTGCTGGAATGTGCTGTTGTCACACTCTTGATTTAGATTTTATTACACCACAGCCACAGAAAATACCCATCTCTGATTGGCTAGTGGGAAACCGTTACAATCATTACATCAGCATTGAAGTTCAAGGCTCAGGGCTCTGGTCAGGCCAGTACAGTCCCTCCACACCAAACTGGGAAAAAACAGTTTCTTTATGGAGCTGCATTTTTACCGACCCATGAAAATGGCTGTGGATGCATGTGTGTTATTTCAGTCATCCTGAATACGAGCTAAAACCCACTGTGGGATTTGAGGCTCAGGATGGTCTGATGCAGGCTGCAGTGAGGGGGTGAAAACCCACTAAGCTGTGGGGAGTGTGTCTCTACACTGGTCTCCACAAGCTGCTTAACATGATCAGGAAACCGCTCCATCATTGTCATGTCTGTGCTGTTCACGCCTCAAAACCATCAGAGCCGTTTGGGGGCGCGTAAGGATGAAATTAGATTATTTAGCCCGACTCATTGATGATGATACTAATACAAATATGTGGATGCTGTGACTAATCAAAGCAGAAAATGTCTGTGTGTGAGTCTGTGTGTGAGTGTGTGTGTGTGAGTGTGTGTATGCTGGTGGGTAAAAAGTAGAGGCAAGGCTAAAAGTAGCTTTGTAGATCAGTGGGTTTCAGCCCTCACTTAACCCCCCAGCAGCCTAATCCAGCCATGCTCTGCACGCTGACAGAGGCCACGCCCCCAACTCTCTGAGCCAGTGAAGTTAGAAGACGATTAGCTCTAAGGTGCTGATTACACCTGCACTTTGTTCTCTTTGGTTCGATTTATAGTAGATAATAGACTTCTGCACCACCAAACTAGCTCTGTTAGCGAAGTTGAAGCTAAAGTGGAAAAGCCTGAAGATAAAGAACCATTTATGACCACGAGGTGCAAACAGTCGCAGGCAGTATGTGAAGTCACAGTGTCCCAAAAACTAATTTCTTTCTTTTTATTGTGTGACTTTGTGGTGGTTTTGGGAATAATTGTTCCATAAAAGAACTAAGGAGATATAAAAGTTTACAGAAAAGATAAACTTGTATTTTTAGGGTCCAGTGACTGATAAAGGAAGAGGAAGCATCAAAATGCACCTTTACAAACCAGCTGGTGACTGGTGTTTTTTACAGTTGAAGATCCAGATCTCGTTACTTCAGCTGAGCATGACGAAGGTTTGGGCCCCACTGGCTCGCGCTGAATCATGAATGACTCTGAGGAGTTTCTGAATTTGACTTTTCTGACCTAACATCTCGTCAGATTTTGACAGTATTTCAGAAAATACAAATAAAACAAACAAAACTCCCATTAACTTTGTCAAAGAGGAGCTGATTCAGGGTCAGTGATGACGGCGGCGGCCCTCAGCCTTTGTGTGGGTCCCGCCTCACTAACCTGCGGCAGATGACTGCTGAGGTCTGACTTGCACAGGGATTAGATGCGTTGACACTGGCTCTCTGCTCGCCTTTGTCCCCCAAAACAAACCGGGTGCTCCGTCACCCTGCCCAGCAGCTGCCGTCTGCTGACATGGGCCTTTGTGCCGATGGGCCCTCGGCCCCGGGGGGCCACCGGGGGCCGCCATCCTCTCTCCTCATTGTCTGAGTAAGACGCACGCAAGGCAAGCGTTTGTCTTTAAAACACAATCTCCCTGCTCTCCTCCTCCTCCTCCTCACACCTGGGACACACACACAGATTTACTTCTCTTATTGTTGTGCAGTGTTTGTGTTTCTAAATTGCAGTTTGTTGAGCACATTATTTAGTGTCATGTTGTTTAGCTTAAACCGCTAACTGACATAAAAGAAGTAAAGAGCGCACTTATAACCACTCGGCTCTCTTTTCAAGTGGCCTTAGATCTGGTTGTCATGGTGATGATGCCACGCTTCTTGCCTTGCTGCCTGGCTTTGTGTTACCATGGTGATTTTTCAATTTGAACAAGGGATTGTTAGACTGGAGAGATGAAGTTGTCTGAGATGTGATGTCCTGGTGTGTGTGGCTGTGAAGTTGGTGTGTTTGTGTGTGTGTGTGTGTGTGTGTGTGTGTGTGTGTGTGTGTGTGTGTGTGTGTGTGTGTGTGTGAGAATATGACTTAGAGGTTGGGGTGTTTAGGTTTCAAACTTGTGGGTGACTCCTCCCTATGTGAACGTGTGTGTGTGCGATACGTATCTTCCTCTTTCAGAAAACCTAAGCCCTTGACAGAGAGGGGCCGGACACAACAACAACAACATGATGTCTGGTCTTTGCGGTCAGGTCAAGGATTCAGGTGTTTTGGTTTAGAGCCTCCAACACATCTGTATCCTGCAGGCCCTTCCAGATGTGCACTTCTTTACATACATGTGACAGTGATTTCAGGGTCAGAAGTGTCAGTTTTACAGAGCAGCTCGGGCCTGTAGCACTTTAATAAAAACTAACTGTTGCTTCACTGTAATGTTTGAGCTTCTCCGTGCAGAGCGATGTGCTGTATGTGCAGAGTCTGACACTAGAGGCTGAAGGATGTTCGCCTCAGTGTACGTATGAGCAGGATTTTGTGACATCACAATCAGTTTTGATCAACTCGTGGCCCAGTTTTTACATAAATGTAATGAGGAAACGTGAAACTGGACTTTCCAGTGAAGAAGGAGACATTGCATATTCACAGATTCTGTATTTTCCTGTGAGGGAGAGAAGAATTTTCCTTTTTTTAAAAAACTTGTCAGGAGGGACTTCTGCACAAAAAAAGCACAAAACACAGTAAATGAGACAATTTTAAGCTGTTGCACAGATTTGTCTCCTGTCAGATCAGTCTGTGGAAATGATTTGTTAGAGATATAAGGTTGTTCTTTTGTTTTTTTTTTTTGCATCGTCTATTTTTTTGGTAGTTGGACATTTTGTGTAGAAATGATTTTGGAGCCAAAAGTCTGAACCAATTCTGTGTCATCAGCTGTTGTGATGATATGAGGATAATTAAATGCTGTGTACAGACAGAATCAGGAGACTTAAAGCTTCCAAACAACGTATGATGTGTGAAAGGTTGCGTGAAGACTGAGTCCAGTACAGACCAATCACACCTGAGGTAACTCTACCAACGCTACAGTGTCTCACAGGTGGGACAGTTTATTTTAAAACCATATAACGTCCGGGCCTGAACAAATAAATGAATTAATGAATGAACATCCAGCAAAATGGAAGACCAGTAATTAAATAAGACTCAGCTCTGTCTTCATGTTGAAATAGGCGGTTGATGAATATTTACCTCTATAAATAAACCATGAAAATGATTCACTGTGTGAATCAACTGAAAATAAAATAAATCCATCACTAATGCAGCTTGTGGGAGGAGGAGGAGACTCTTCTTCTGCCGCTGTTTTTCAGCTCTCTGCTCCAGGTGCCAGATAGCCTGTAGTAAATTGTGGCTCATGTCTAAATAAAGCCACAGCAAGCATTTACATAACAGACACCTATATCTGCCGACCAGAAAGCCATTACTCTAACAGACAGAAGACGCCAGCAGTTATGTTTTCCATGTGTGAAAATTGCTTCAGATTTACATTTGTGTTTTCTTTTTTCAAGCCCTTTTTCTTTCACGTCTGTGTATCTCGTCGTTCTTCCTTCTCCTCCACCTGTTGTAGCTTTCACAGCAGTCTTCAGACCTGTAATTTATTACTTATTCTTAGCGCTCTGGACCCCAGGCTTGTTTATTTCTAAATGGAGGAAGGTGGCAGATGGAGGTTTTCTAGGCGGAGGTTTCCCTGCTGGGTCTGTCTGTGTCAGCAGCGTCGGCGCTGTCGGCGGTAACGTTGAGGTCGTTTCCAATAATGGTAACAGCAAACGACAGCTGCATCTGTAATCTGCTAAAGACCTGGACTAAGTTTAATGGGCTTCTGTACTTTGTTCTGGTTGTTGACTTTGTTGATGTAGGATTGTGCTGTTGTTAAGTGACAGATCTTAAATATAAGAGTCTTCTTGGATCCTGCTGAAGTGATGATATCCAAACGCATACAGAGTTTTTCTCTGAAAACTGCAAGATTACCTGCATTTCTTTCCCAGGACCCTCACAGTTATGGTACTGTTGGGGCAGCGTGGCGGTGCAGGGGTTCGGCTGGTGTTTGCATGTTCTTCCTGTGCCTGCGAAAGTTAATTGTTGACTCTGTGATGATGGATACAGTGAACATGAGCTCTGTGCCCTGATACAGTCCTGTCGTTTTACCTGCTGAGCCAGAAGTTTTATTTTTAAGCTTTTTGCCTTTTTAAATTCACCACATTCACAGTGATGTAAACACAAATACACAACTGATTACTGCTTTAACAGTTTGGCTCCTCAGTATATGTCGTTTTCCTCTTTATATCATTGTAAATTGAGGTTTTTTTTGAGAAGCCATTGCCCCCATCCCCCTCGGCACTGTCACCATTATTGTTGTTGTTATTTAGTTGCAGCTCTAGTGAACATGCATAATATTTTACTAAGGCGCTCCTGACTGTGTATCCTTGAGTGAACCTGTTAGTGCATCCAGCTGTTTGCAAAAGCTGGGAGAGAGGAGGAGGGGATAGGCAGACTGCAGAGTAAGGAGGGAAGTGATTGGAGGTTGGGGGGGTGCTTGCTAGCGGATGAGCCATCGCCATGGAGTAGCCTCCTCACCAGCCCGTAAGTACATCTCGCCCTGATCCCGAGCCCTCGTCGTGCCCCGACGCACCCGGCCGGTGTGAGGCTGAGGGGCCAGACGGGTGAAAGGGGAGCACATCGGGTGTTTTGTTGTGATAAAGAGAAAAAGCAGGAGGAGGTGGAGGAGAGACGGAGAGCAGGAGCGAAGGGGGATGGGCCAGGCTTTGTGCAGGCATATAGGCAGGCGACGCACGCCGACTCATTTAGAGCAAATTCAATTCAGCTCCAGTCGTCTCGTGTGTGTGTTGGTATTTACACATGGTGGCAGCAGGTGTGTGTGTGTGGATGCTATGAGCCTTTAAATATACGTGTATGATCGCACCAGCATGTGTTTTTGATGCTCCCCGCCCCTTCATATAGTGCCACGTCCTCACATACTGTAGAGACATGCAACCTTGAGCGCACACCTGCATGCACACAAACACAGCTGCATCACGAGCCAGGAATAGGACCGAGCACCCCCCCTCCCCTCTGTGCTGTTGCAGAGCCAGCATCTAATTATCTTTTTCATTATGCAAACCGTTTTTAATTTGTCTCTTTCATCAGAAAGTCAAGCAAACTGCAGCTTCTGTGCTGTGGGATTTCAGCAGCTTGTTGCTGCACTGGTGTCACTGTTGCATCATTCAGCTGTGCCGGATAACATGGACCAGACACCGTCTGAGCTAGCTTGAAATGTGCAGGCACACATAGCTACACTCAAGTTATTAATAGTAATGTTGATAGTGTATGTAGATGTGCTTGGCACTAATAGCCTGTTAATCATGGCACAGGAAGATAAAACACACAGGAAGGAACTGGCAGAGATGAGGTGACATGTTTGTTTGAGGAGCACCAGTTCTGCACAACCTGCTGCCTCCTGCACTTGAAGATGCACAGAGCAAAATTTTGCTGTTGCTTTTCAGATGATAAACTAAAGGAAGACATGCTCCTTTTGTAAGAAACCTCTCAAAATGATCCCATTATCTCAACGAAGCATTTTTACTGAGCTTAGTAGTAAAAACAGACTCAAGGAGATAAAACAAAATAAAATGTCAAACAATTTAATGAAAAATGTCAGTAGAAATTGATAAAATTTGCAGTAGATGGTTTCTGAACATTACATGCTTTACAACAACAACAAGAGTTGTTGTTAACATACATGTCAAGAAGGCAAACTTCAGGATTCAGCTGCAACTGCACCAAAGCTGCTGCAATAAACTTTGAGATCACTACACCTAAAAAAACAACCTGTGATCATAATCACGGTGACAATGAAAGGTGAAAACAAAAAGAAAAATGCAAGCTACAAAAATACAGGCTAACAAATCCAAAACATTTAAAGCTTCAAGCATCCTGCTAATGTTCTTTGATGTTAACAGGTGGAGAGTAACTGAAACACCAGGTTTTTGTGCAGCACAGCCTCTTTCTGTGCTCCTCTGACTAAACTGCAAGGTTTCTAGAGTAGAGATATACTACTGCAGGTGTGGGCTACTATTAAGCTTATTACAGATGTGTTGTTTTTTTTCTTCTTGGCAAATAAGAAGAAATTGCTGTGAGGAAATGTTTGAGATCATGTCAGACAGAGCAGCTGTGACAGAGGAGAACTCACAAGGTTAACGATGTTTGGAAACGTTAGAGTTCGAGTAAATAAAATCTCAGAAATCCAGCATTGTGCAGATTGCAGAAGCCACCACTGCTAAAAACATGACTGTGTGATTGTCAGCTTGTTCTTATTTGTATTTTGTAGATGACAGAAAAACCACAGTGAGTCTGTGTCACAGTCAGAATGGCATATCCTACAATATATTTGTTTAAGGGCAGTGGCAGACCTGCAGAGTTCACACACACACACACACACACACACACACACACACACACACACACACACACACACACACACACACACACACACACACACACATACACGTAGGGTGATTGTGGTTGAATGCTCTGTCACAGGACAGAGGAGTGCCACCCTCTCTGCATTGTGTGGGTGTGTGTGGAGGAATGAAGTGATGTAGGTCAGTGACCTGAGAGCAGAACTGGAATGCGGTCTCTCTCCCAGACGACACCCAGCTCTCCGTCAGATGTGGGTCAGCCTGCAGCTCGGCTATAACGGCTCCTGTTGTGTCAAACGTGAGAATGACAGCGACGCTTCCCAGACCCTGTGACAGCCTGCCACGGTGCTAATCTGATCGCTAACAATGGCAGGGTTGATGGGCGTGATTCTCACTGTGGACGGCCGTGCTCAGCATCTCTGCTCCGTGACGTAAGGTTGTGTTGACGCTGCATCTCAAAGAGTCCCAGCTCAAATGAGATGTTCAGCAGGTCTGATGGTTTGAGCAGTAAAAAGCTTCTTTTTAATTGTAGTCAGTGCAAACTTAGGTTCATAGGTTTTTGAAATTGTTTATTCAAAAACTGAAATGAGATTTTCTAATCAGTGCCATGACAGAAACTAAATGTTGGACCATTCAGCTGAGACCTGTGGATCATTTTGGGGCTGTTGCAATGTAGGAGAAGACAAATAGGTTCATTGATTTTGAGGCTGAAGGTACAGATATAATTGCAGACTTTGTGCACCCTCAGATTCTCCAGATTTTGGTATTTAGTGGACAGATACTTTTAGCTGCTTTAGCTAACAGTTAATTTATACCTAAATCAAATCAGGACACCACGTGGTAACAAAGGATTCTGGAGTCTGGTGATGTGGTTTGTGTATTTTGTCAACAAAGCCAATGTGCAAAGCTAAAGCAACAATAGACTGATTCTGAGCCTGATGTGTTTTATTCCTGTGAGTAACGTACCACTGTTGTCCAGACACTATTAAAACACATTGAGTTTTGACCCAATCCCACACACACTGTCCTGCTGCCCCAAATGTTCACCAGAGCACCAAATTTCATGAATTATTCCGCCACTGAAAATAGTCCGAAACAAATTTCCAACTGTTTCAGTAACGTTTGCTAAAAACTACAGTGACCAGCTGTTAGTATGGATTATTAAAAAAAAGATTTTAATATTCAGTAGGAACCAATGGGCTTCTGGCTGAGAGCAGACAGTGTAGGAGGTGTTGAGAGACTGACATGTTGTTGATTTTGATCTTGAGTCCAGCTGCCTTTATACAGCTCTTAGAGATACCAAGAGGTATCTGGATGGCTGAGAATCTTTACAGACACGTCTATATACAACACACAGTTGCACACGTGTGCCCAGTTGATGTGGCCAGTTTTGTGCTGAACTACGGTACTAAAGTTATTCTTCAAAATGCTAAAGTAGAAAAGAAAAAAATTGAATTATTGTATGAAAACTGCTGTGTAACATGGATCTTCTCCTCCTGCAGGGTGAGGAAGCTGAAGGAGACGCTGGTGACGGTGCAGCAGCTCGATAAGAACATGAGCAACCTGCGGACGTGGCTGTCCCGCATCGAGGCGGAGCTGGCCAAGCCGGTGGTCTACAGCATCTGCCACAGCGACGAGATCCAGAGGAAACTGGCTGAGCAGCAGGTGGGCAAAGATGGAAGGATTTTTAATCTAATGTGACATTTGAGCATCTTATTACCTTCAGTTTTCATCTGGTTAAATGTCTTGTAAATATTAGGTAACTGTAGCTTTGCTTAGTTTAGTTTAGTTTCCTCAGAGTTATTTCAGGTGTCTGAGGCTACAGAATTACAGATCCTGTGAATTTGCTCTATAGACAGTTGGAGCACGTCAAAGTTTGGATGTACATGAATGTCTCCTGGTTGGATTATCACTACAAAAGATCAACTGTGTCAGAAGATCATTGTCTATTTGGGAAAAAAAGCCTGTAAATATAAAAAAACTAAAGGATCATCTCAGTTAAAACATCCCTTTCAAAAACATGATAAACCATTGAGAATTTAAAGGGCCACTCCACTGACTCTACATTTGAGCTTCAGTTGTATAAGATCTTCTGTGGCTTCTGTGTCAGAAAATAACCCTGATCATGTCATTAGAGGTTACCTTGACTGGAGGATTCAGTATTTTAACAGAAAACCTGCTGCAGTAAGTGGGAGGTTGGAATTTAAAAGAGCTGCCATCAAGCTGCATTATACCAAATGTGGGATCTAGCGCTGTTGGAGGTCCAGTCAAGTGATTTTCATCACTTCAGATGTTGAAAATGTTAAATTAATTCAGAAATGATGGTTCAATTTTCTGCTCCCGAGCGTTGTGAATAAGCCACAGCTCTTACTTCTAGATCTTAACTGTTTGGTAACCGTGGTAACTAAGGTTGATTTAGGAAGAAAGTCATGCAGGTGAACAGTTCCTATCCTAACTTCAAACGGGAAAAGTTTATCACACAGGATCCTTAACTTCCCAAAATCTTAACTAAGTCCTGGTTTTCATTTTTTCACCACTTAGCTAAGTTTTTCAATCCATCTTCTCTTTGATTGCTTTAACACAACCAACAATATGTCAACAGGCAGAGGCTCCAACCCAAACAAGGTGCTAATGACTAAACACTTGTTGGTAGATGCTGACTATCTTAGCCCACTCTCTCTCTTTTATCTCCTGAGGTAACATTGTTGTACAACGTGTGGAGACACTAACTTTGTCGACTGTGCTACTTGCAGAGATAGTCTATATTTGGTCCAGTTGTGTGTATTTGCAGACTGTTTGTGTACTTGGTTGTGTTGTGTGTATTTGCAGCGCTTCTTTTGCTTGTTTTGCTCTGTTTACATGTGTTTTTCTTAAGCTGCAGTGTGTTGAGCTCCCAGGGCCACAGTATTTTTCCTCCTTTTTTTGTATATTTTAATGAGAAATCTAAACGAAACCTCAGTGAGATGAGATGAGATGAGAAAAGTAGCGTTGGTTGCAAGGTAACAGACATAAAAGTTGATAACAGTTGTTGGGTTGAGTATTTAGGAGTTCCAAACCTGGGATAAGACAGATGAAGTATGAGGAGGTAGGATTCCTAAGGGTTAGTTAGGATTTGCTTCTGTAATATCAAACTGGGGGAAAAAAATCCTCTCATACTTTTCCTACTGTAACTGAAGACTTAACGTAAGAAGTTTGTGTCATAAGATCCTGGATTTCTTCTTGGCTTTATAATATTCAGAGATTCAGAGCCAGTCACTGTCTCAAAGTGACAGAGAGAGATCTCAGGAAATAAAGGTGAAATAATTATGACCTTAAATGAGATTCTCATCTTTCTATGTTAAGGAAAAATGAGTTTTCAGTAAAAGAACAGTTTCAATGAGATTTCACAGCGAGGAAACACAGAAGTCTCTGTAGCGCTTTGTCTTCTAGGTTAAAAAAGGAGGCATAAAAAAGCCACCTTAAATGGAGAGACGCCACAGGGCAGGAAGCACCTCGCACACTCACTGGTGACACACTCCTGCTTTAAAATCCCTCCATGTTATGTCCACCCTGTAGTGGTCCAACACATAATAACTGAAGTAATGTGCTCCGCAAAGTGAACTCTCGGCAAGCTGCAGGAGGAGAGGGGCAGGAGGAAGCTGTCATGCTGGGCTGAGAGATGCTAAATGCAGTGAAAGGCAGACCTCAGGGGGTGGTCCAGAAAAAGGAAATGGACTTCAGCCTTTTTGTCCATTTGTAGTCTGCTGCACTACTACTTTAGTAAATGGAGGAAATCTCCTGGTTTGAGAGGAAGTGGAGGGGCAGAAAGGTTCAGAGGGAGAAATATTCAGACGGAGGATGAATGAGGTTTGATTTTTCAGGTACAGCAGACTGTCAACTGCTCTGCCTTCACCAACATCATGATCTGATCTGTGTGGTTATGTTGAATCAGAAACTGCCTTTTGGTGACGATAACCTCATTACACAGCAGTGACCGGTGGAATCTGTGCTTCCTGGACTGACGTTAACAAGCTGCCTTTACAGTTTTGGCTCATGTGTTTACACAAATAATTACCTTGTAAAACCCAGTGTGTGTGTGTGTGTGTGTGTGTGTGTGTGTGTGTGTGTGTGTGTGTGTGTGTGTGTGTGTGTGTGTGTGTGTGTGTTTGTGTGTGTGTTTGTGTTTGTGTCTGTCTGTCTGTCTGTCTGTGTGTGTGTGTGTCTGTCTATCTGCATGTTGTGGAAGACAGGTGTGAATTCTGATGTGTTTTCATGCAGCTCTTTCACCTGCGCTGGGCTTTAGTGTGTAGGTCTCATGAGAGTTCATCTCATCTCAGCTGTTGGATCTGAAGCCACCGCTTTGTGTGGCACAGACACTGGATCCATTAAACAGACTTTTCCTGATTTTAATCATATATATATATATATATATATATATATATATATATATATATATATATATAATGTTACAATGTCAGATGTCTATATTAAGTTTAGAATTGTACGACATGGTTAGTATAGTGATGTTAATGTTAATTTACTCCAGCATACAAATAACGGACGGTGCAGGTTTAGTGACAGCAGAATAACATTTTACCAGCACTGTTAGCTTTTTTATGTCCCGACAGCAGACGTCTGTGTTTTAGTTTATTTACCTCACGTACATTAACAGAGGCAGAGACAAATCTTTATACACAGATTATGATTGAAAGAATAAATCCACAATGAGCAGGTAATGGGAGTAATATTTACCAAACAGAGACATCCTGCTATGATATTTGTTGCTGTGGATGTTCGTGCTGTCCACTCTCATATTCCTGAGAAATTATGTGTTAGTTGTCAATTATCAATTATGTTCTGTGCTTAGTAGTTTTAGAAGTTTTCAGAACGATGAAGCTTTATTGGTCGGGGGGCTTTAATGAGCTCAGAGCTGATATTACCTGTTTGAGTCAGAGGCTCAGGTGAGCAGCTCAGTTTGAGATACAGTAAATAACGACTGCTTTTTATTTTAACTATGAATCATGCAAAGTTACCGTAGTGGACTCCCACAACAAAAATACACAGCAGGTAATGAGACTAAAACACCCCCTTTAAGATGATTTCATAGGACCTAACTCTATCTGAGGCTGATATTAATATTCAATATTAACCTGTTAATCTGAGCCTGGGTCTTTGCTTTTAAAAATCTGATTTGGAGCTGATGAGCAAAACTAATTGGACTTTAGTTTCCTGTCTGAAATCGGACAAAGAGATGTCTGAAGAAGAGGAGTAATTCCTTTTATGATGACAGACGTGCGGAAAAATGGAGGAAGAGAACATGAGAGAGCCAGGTGGGCTGAAAGAGACGGGACTTCTGTTCTTCAGAAAAAGGCTGCAGCTCGCTCCATTAGTGGATGAGGGACGGCTGAAATGACTCCTGTGTGGATGGGCTCTTTAAGCTTTCGCTCGTCACCATGGCAACCCAGACAGTGGTAACTTTGAACAAACAGAAGCCGACAAAAGTGCCGTCAGGCCTCAGAGGGAGCTACAAACACACACACACACCTGCAGACACACACACACCAAAAATCACCATAGTGTTAACGTCTTAAAACAGAGCTGTTCCTTTTTCATACTCATGTGAACAGTGTATGATGTGTGCATCATATCAGGCTTTATGAAGTTTTGTTTTTGAAATGAGTGACAAACAAATCAACATTTTACAGTTTAAACAAACAGGAAATGAGACATAAGAGGTAACTTTGAAAATTAATTCACAAAGAAACAGAAAAATGTCTCTTATTTTTTTGTTTTCCAAGATTTTCCTATCACTATAATGAATTTGAAGCTTTTGCAGCTGTAAGTAGTTTCCTGTTTAGTGTGTGCGTCTCATTGCAGGACAACAGTGTAAAACAACAGCATATTAATGACATATTCTAGTATATATACTGACTTTTTCAATATGTATAATTTTGTCCCTTTTGTAGTGTGAACACACATCATATTTAAAACATGCTTAAACTTAATACGTAGTAGGAAACTGGGACTCGTGTTGCACATGTTCCCTCTGGTGAACACTGCTGCCCCACAAGGAAATGCAGAAAGGAAACAGAGCAGCTGCTAAAACATTAAGATGAAGTGCTGATGGTGAAACGGCTCCACAAAGATCTCTGAAAACAAAAAGTACATTTGAAATCTCTGGAAATCATTTTGCTTCCAGCTGAGCTTCAAATCTCCGTCCTTGGATCCTTGAAAACATTTGTTTAGAAGAAATCCCTCAAACTTGATGATTCCAGCTTCTCCAATGTGAGGATTTGCTGCTTGTATTAAATCATAGTAATTTATAGTCATCTATCGCACTGAATTAGTTTGAGTTCTGGACTCCTGGTCAAACAGACAAAGCATCTTGAAGACATAAGACATTAATCAGTCATGAAAATAATCACTGCATTAGGCCTCTAAAAACAATCTTAAATCAAAGTCCACTCACTAGCTTCTTCCACAGCTTCAACTCTCCTGATCATTATCAGCGAATTGAGTTGGTTTAGTTTGAATCACGTGACTTAAATATGAAGCTGCAGTCACATGGTAACAGATGGTCTCACATGTGCTGAGATGATCTTCCCAGTCTCTCCTGAAGGATGATCAGTGAGGTCAGATGGTGATGGATCTGATGGTCTTGATCTCTCTCTGACCAGTGGACGATGAGTTCGACCCCGTCCCCGTCGACCTGAGATCACCTGACTGAAGATCCACACTCTAGTCACTTTTAACTCTGCTGCTGTTTTCTGGAATGTTTTATTTTTCTCTTCATGGTGCTTGTCTGCTCTTTACATTCAGATTCTGAGTTATAGTCATTTCACTGTTGCACTGGAAAACTCCTGCTTCTGAATTATGGTCAAAGTCTGGAGCATTTACTCTCTAGTGTGTTGTAATGTGGCTTATTTGTCCAGTTCAGAATAACATTAGCCTACTGTCGTGTTGATGGGTAAAACAATCGATGTGTCGATGAGCGTTTATTTACCAACTGTAGCCGTGACCGAGGTGTTTCTGTGCCGTTTGACCTGCAGGACCTGCAGCGGGACATCGAGCAGCACACGGAGAGCGTGGCATCAGTGCTGACGCTGTGCGACGTCCTGCTCCACGACGCCGACGCCTGTGGCAGCGACTCGGAGAATGACTCCATCCAGCAGACCACCCGCAGCCTGGACCGCCGCTGGAGGAACATCTGTGCCATGTCCATGGAGCGGAGGATGAGGTGAGCAGTTGTAGGATGTCCAGTTAGAGGCAGATGCACACACCTAAATGTGCACATAAATAATCTCTATGAAGTCTGATCGGGTCACTGTGACAAAATAAGAGATGACAGGGTGATGTAGAGACCAACAGAAAAGACACTATGATGCAATTTTATCACATGATCACTGCAGACTGACATCAGTGGATATGGTGCAGGAGGCTGCACAGGTTTTATCATTTAATTCTCTTAAATGTTAAACTGTTAAACAAAGATGTCAAATGAATCTTGTCGTCAGGATTGAGGAAACATGGCGACTCTGGTGTAAGTTCCTGGATGACTACTCTCGCTTTGAAGACTGGCTGAAGACAGCTGAGTTAACGGCAGCCAACCCAGACTCCGCCAACGTCCTCTACACCAGCGCCAAGGAGGAGCTCAAGAAGTTCGAGGTTAGCAGACATCCTTTGTCCGTTTTTTTTTTTAAAGCAATCTTTCACTTTGGCAGCATTCTGGAAAGAGGAAAAGTGATAAATTGAAGTTAACAGGAAGATCAGTCTCATGTCCTGTCAGTGTCTTTCAGTGGTTAGCTGGTCCAAAACCCTGCCAGACCTAAATAATAGCATCTTAAAATATGAACTTTCTCCTGATGGTGGTGCTACAGAGAAGATTTGTTCAAATCAAAGGAATTTATCTAGTTGGTAACAAAACTGAGCCCTGCACACTTCCAATAAGTTGATCTTTTGATCAGGAAACAGTCCAGATTTTCCAAAGGTTCATCCTCTGGAGTAAATATGTGATAAACTACTCATTAGATGTAGATTTTACTTTTGCAGTGATGATGTTTTGACCAAATGGAGGCACCACAGGAAAGGTTCAGGGTGATGGGAAATGTAAGGGCCCATCCTCTGGGGACAACGAATATTCAGGACAAATGTAATGGGAATCTGGTCAGTTGATGTTGAGACATCTTGCTCTGGACCAAAGTTTACTGTAGACCAGGTTATAAACACTGCAAGAGAAGCTGTTATTTCAATAACAAACAGAAATATGTTGTCAAAATCTAAGAGGTGAATATTTTCAATTTTTCCATTTCCTCTGAAAATGAAATGCCACTCATCTGCAGGTATGAAAGGTGAAGTGGTTTCTTTTGTCGGACCGGTTTGAAATAGCAGAAGTTTAAGCCAGGTTCAGGTTCAGGTTCAGGTGTCCTGTCGTGCAGAGACACAACAGTAACCTTTGATCGGTCTGGATTAGAAACACAGATTAGCGTCTGGTAATCTGGACTCTGATGAGATGCCCTCGCCTCCACAGCAACAGGGATCCAGTGTAGATGGTGTTGATTTGTGAACACATTTCAGCCTGTGGAGAACCACTGACCTACATACAGTACTGGCTGTCAGTGACATGTAATGGAAGCTGTGGGAGCATCATCATCATCATTATTAGAGAAGCATATCAGTAGAAGGATGAAGGTTCAAATCCATAAACTGACTGGAAAAGGTTGTTAATCCTCTCTGAGCAGCTGGGACAAAGGCCTGTTGTCTGCTCTGAATGTTTAAAAACTATATTTTGACCTTAACATATAAATATTAGACAGAAACAGATGATGTGTTGTAATTTTATCTTTGTCCTTCACAAAAATCCAGGACTTTGGTCATGATTTTTGGTGTTGTAGTGATTTTAAAATCAGTCATTCAAGCTGCAGTCAAGCACCTTTTATGTAGCGTGATTATAGTCGGTGTTTTGTAAGTAAATATATATGTGATTAAAAAACTTGAAATCACATTTGATTCAAAATTAAAAGTATAATATGTTAAAATAGAATATAGAATTATAAATAAATACAATAAAGTATTAAAAAAATGGGCATAAATCACCAAATATTTTCAGCCTTCATCACACATTCATCTGACTTCACAATTGATATTATGTATACAACTGACTATAAATATTATAAAATTTCAGTGGATAGAGATTTTTACAAGAAAAATCAATGACCATTAATAAAAACATACAAAGGTTCACAAAAAACAACGAAACTTGCTCATTTGTTTCTTCATGTATTTTCCTCTCAGGCATTCCAGCGGCAGGTTCACGAGCGGCTGACTCAGCTGGAGCTGGTCAACAAACAGTACCGCCGTCTGGCCCGGGAGAACCGCACCGACACCGCCAGCAAGCTCAAGGTCATGGTCCACGAGGGGAACCAGCGGTGGGACAGTCTGCAGAGGAGGGTGGCTGCTGTGCTCCGCAGACTCAAGGTGAGGCCAGAGGGTGGAGGTCAGGAGCTTAGTGGTGATTTTAAATGAACAGACCTTTAATTGGACCCACGGCCAATAACATCATGAGGGATATTTAGAGCTGTGACAACGGACTGCACATATCACAGCAGAGACGACTATGAAAATAAAAGAAAACCTGCATAAGTCAGAAATCAGAAATCCAACATCAACATGCCTCAAACCTTCCCAGCTGATCTGTGTAGTAGCTCCCTGCCCTCAGCTCCGCCCTAAGCCGCCAGGATTTGGGTCACCTCTCAGACAGTGATGAGGCGCGAGGCGTCATGTTGGCAGGAAGCTGTTTTCATGGCGGCATGTGGCTCTGAGCAGATGGAGGATGTGAGAGGATGAGGGAAGAGCTCAAAGCTCGTATTTAATTTGTTTTATTTATACAACATATTCATCTACACGCTGGTCTTTGTCATTTACTTTGATTTACAGGCTGTACCAACAATATTTTAGCTTCTCTGCAAAATTTCATTGAGTTTTGATTAAATGTGAAACGTCAGAGCTTGAGGATGTTTTCACTTTGTTTCCATCCAGTGTTTGTTCATTATCCCACTGAGTTTTCTAAACTTAAATCTAAGTTCACTACTGAAACTACTACAACTGTTTGTTGTAAAAAACCATCTGATATGTAAAATCCACGGTGGATTTTACTGATGGAATCAATAATAAGGGATGAAAGTTAAAACTATTCACTGCCTTCAGCTAAAGTGTAAAAGAGAGAAGAATCAAACAAATCTTTAAATACACTATATGTCATTTATGTCTGGTGGGGTCAGTACTGCTGCCTGTGTGAACACTAACACCTGACCAGTATTAAATGGTGACCTTTGACCTCTGCTCTGCAGCACTTTACCTCTCAAAGAGAAGACTTTGAGGGAACTCGTGAGGGGATCCTGGTCTGGCTGACAGAGATGGATCTGCAGCTCACCAATGTGGAGCACTTCTCCGAGAGCGACATCGAAGACAAGATGAGACAGCTCAACGTAAGTCTGCCCCCACTGACGGCTACACGTTTAAAGTCTTCTTCAGTAAGACTCTGCCCCTTAAACGCCTGCTGCGTCCCTCTTCAGGGCTTCCAGCAGGAGATCACCCTCAACACCAACAAGATCGACGCCCTCATCGTGTTCGGGGAGAACCTGATCCAGAAGAGCGCTCCTCTGGACGCCGTGCTGATCGAGGACGAGCTGGAGGAGCTGCACTCCTACTGCCAGGAGGTGTTTGGCCGGGTGGCGCGTTTCCACCACCGCCTCGTCAACAGGCGCCCGGTCAGTGCTGCACAGAGCGAGCTGCACAAATGTTCCTCTTAGAAATAAAGATGTATCATTTGAAATGATGAACGGCACACAAAACATTTGATCGACAAATTTGATTTTCATTTGATTTTTAACAGTTTAAGTTTTTCACAGTGAATTCTCTTAAGAATTCAATTATCCCCAGTTTAAGTTTGAGGGTCAAACACAGAACTGAACTCTTGTCGATGTTTTTAAGGTGCTGGAGGAGGAGAGGGATCTGTCAGACCGGGACACGGATCTGGAGGACTCACCCGATCTGACCAACGGGTCCTCATGGAGAGAAACCAGGAAGAAGGAGGAAGATGTCCCGGTGGTAGGCGGAGTCTCGGCTGGACGTCAGGTCGTGTGCCACCTGCTGGCGCCTCCTCTGGAGCGGTCAGGGAGAGAGACTCCCGTCAGCGTGGATTCCATCCCGCTGGAGTGGGACCACACTGTTGATGTAGGAGGGTCGTCATCGCACGAGGAAGACGATGATGCAACCTTCTTCAGCGCTCTGTCAGGTAAGGTTAGCTGCTTATCTCAGGTGTTCACTGTTCTCAACAGTTAGTTAGTTACTGTTATTTTAAAAAATATGTAGGTGTAGCTTTAACAACATTAGCAAACAAAAAAACATGATCAATAATAGTATAATATTCTATAGTATAATATGATCATAGAAGAATGAAATCCAGGCTGATGAGGATCATTTTGAGTTTCAGCTGCTCTCGGGTCCTCAGAGCTCTGAGTATCAAAGCTAAAAGCTGCCTCACCAAAGGTTTTAGTCGTGCACTTCAGAACATGAGACATATCTGCTGCAGCAGGACCATGATGCTTTAAAAACAAGTAAAAGCTGACAGGAAACCAATGTAAGGACTTAAAAACAGGTGTGATGTGTTCTCTCCCTCATATGAGAACATGTGAGGCTAACTTGGCTGAGATACTGCGAACAATCATCAAAGTCGACACTGTTCCAGTTTGACTCAGAATGAAAGAAAACTCTTGACAGTTGAATGCTGAAGGTTTTTTTGGAAAATGAAGCTTTCAAATTTCAGAGCATCCTTGAGAACACAACAGCAAAGAGGACACAGTCCCTGTGTCCACCTGCAGTACGAAGCAACAACAGTAGTACAACAGAGCTCCACCCTTACCTAGCAGCTGTGAGACGCCGCTGACCTCCGCTCTCTCTTCCAGATGTGAAGGTCACAGAGAGCTCAGAGTCGTTTGTTAAAGCCACTGTCAGAGCAGTGGAAGCAGCCTCGGGTAGGCACGCTGCCTGCTGCATGCCACTGCACCGCTGTGTGTTTATGCATCTCTCTCCCCCACATCCCGTCTCCTAGCAACCCAAACTCATCCGGCTGTACCCCACACATCCCCATGCCTGATCTAACTCGCAGACGCCATGTTTTTATCTTCAGTTACAGATGTGTCTGAGCACTGCTGCAACTTTTTATTTACTGTGACACGTTTATCAAGATCAGTTCATGAAAGTTGCATGAAACAGTGATTTATTTTCTGCATTTCTGCAGCTGGTTTGTGGTTTGTTGATAGTGTTTTTGCATGTTATTGACAGATACCTTAGTTTCATGCATGTGTCAAACAGCTGATGGAAGAACTTGTGCCTTTTGTCTTCCCATTATTTCTTCATTTTCCGATAATGCCACTTTCTATATTTCTTAAAAAAAAATAATAATTTACCGTGATTTTCATAATTTTTTTTTCGTTCTCTCTCCTCAGTGAAGTCCGACCCGCCCAGCTGGCACCAGCCCAGCTCCCCAGAGAGGAAACGAGTTCCCCGAGAAATCATCCAAGGCCTGAGCTCGTCTCCCACACACTCCAGCAGCACTCCCTTCCACCAGCAGGGCTACGTAAGAACACACTCGTCAACATCTCTGAAATATTCCTGGAAAAAAAAAAAAAAACTCCCTGATCCTCGGCTTTGTTTGTTCACTGTTGATGAAAAACCAGTGTTTGAGATTGAATCTGTGTGCGTTCAGGAGAAGCTGATGTCGGAGTGCAGCGGCAGCATCGACACCGTGAAGAGAGTCAAACTGATCCTGAACGATGAGGAGGATCTGGAGGACCCGGGTCTGACCAGCAGCACGGCCAACAGACAGACCAGCACAGGTACAGAGACAGAGATGAACACCAGAGTGAGAGGCGTCACTCTGTTTGACTTTGTGGAAACACAAACAGCAGCCAGAGCAAAGGATGCATTCAGGGTCCAGATGGAAATTTTAGATAATACGGACTGTAATATATCTGAAACGTGGTAAACTGGTCAAATGAGGACATGTCTGAACAGTCTTCATGTGACTTCTTTCCCATAATCCTCTGGTTTCCTCTATCAAAGATGATGTTGCGACTTTCATGGGTTTCCTTTCTGGGTGATGTTTTCGTGTTGGCAGTTTATTAATGAAAACACTAATCACTACTTGAATTAACTGACTAATCATTTAGTTTATACAGTGTCACAGAATCATGGAAGAATGTCCATCACAAGTTCCCAGACATCTTCAAGTAGCTTTTTTTGTTCAACCAACAGTCCAGAAGTCAAAAGATATTTTATTTAAAATGATATAAAACAGATGGAAGCATTTAGTCCACATGTGCAGGAAACAACACTGGGATGTATTTGAGATCTTTTGCTTGATTATTGACTTGGTCAATTCTCAAAACTGTCACTTGATTTTCTGTCGACTAATTGGGAACACTGAAGTAAAAACATCATGTGGAGGCTGATAATTCACACAAATGCCCCATAAGTCAACACCAACAGTAACATAATCAGTTTATTACTCAATGCTCATCTACAGTAAATCAGGCATTAAATACATTTATACTAGTCATCCTGCTGATGTTCTTAAAGACAGACCCAACTCAAACAGAGGATGAGCACAACGATCCATCACAAGCGTTGGAGTTCCCTCCCTCTGACTGATGTTTTTCTGCAGGTGTGATCGAGCGCTGGGAGCTGCTGCAGGTGCAGAAGTTCAACACCGAGATCGACGTCAAGCAGGACCTGGAGCAGTGGCAGAAGCTGAACTCTGACCTCTGTGATGTCACTTCCTGGTTGGGCCGAGTGCTGCCGGAGCTGGAGAGGCTGCAGCGGATCGCACCGTGCACCAGCATCCGAGACATCGAGGGCAACATCAGGAAACTGAAGGTAACGACTAAGCTTCAGCGATCAGGGTAGTAAACAAACTCTACTTATGAGTAAGATGTATAAAAACAGTTTACATATTTACTACACAACTACAGACTGGTTCAGGCTTAGTCAGCCTCAACAGTTACACACAAAATAATCAACTACACAACCTTTTATTAGACAACTATAAAAACTCCATTAGTTGTCTTACTTCTGCTTCTTTGGTTACTCAAGCACTTTTTTTTAATTAATAAGAAAACGAAACAACAGGAAGTTTAGCCTCCTGATGACTGAGTCACATTTGTGTTTTATCAGTGTCACTAACTGAATGAAGTTCAGGGTAAAAGTCAGTTTCAAACAGTTCAAAAATTAAAAAGCTTCCAGAGATTTCACAGGCGTAGTTTTTCTCCTCAGCTGAATTATTAATTAACGGTCCAACTGATGGGAAATGTTATCAGTGAGTGTCTTTATTTAATTATCTGTGTTGAAGGTAAAAGGTTGAAGTAATCTACTGAAAATCAAAGGCATTTATAAACTTTGAAAAGCATCAAATAAAACAGGAGCCTTAAATTCAGATTCTGCTGTTATGAAAAGAGACAATCAGAAACTGACACGAACAGAAAGTGTTATTATTATTTATTATTATTTTCAAGTATAAATCAGTGTTTTATTCATTTTAAATGGTCCTTAAAAGATAAAATGTGACCTGATGAAACTCTATGGTTGTTGTGTACATGTGTGAGTCTGAGTGTAGATGGATGTCATGTCACGAGAAAACGAGGGGAGGAACTGTGTCTCAGATTTATTTTACAGCCGATTGAACTAAAACAAAAGCAGCTGCGTCGTCTCTTCTGCTCTTTCCCTGAAAACGTTCAACTCTCCCTCTTTTGCTCAGGAGATGCAGAAAACCTTCAACAGCTACAAGTGTCTGATGATCTCCGTCAACCTGAGCAGCCGCCACTTCCTGCGGGGCGACAGCGCCGAGCTGCGGGAGCTGCAGGAGGCTCTGAGCTCAGCCAACCTCAGCTGGACGCAGGCCTGCGGCGGCCTGGAGAGCTGGGAGAGGAGGCTGCACTGCGCGCTCATGCAGTGTCAGGTGAGACATGGACACACGAAGCTCTGCTGTTACAGAGACATGACAGTACACAGTTTGTTCAGTGAAAAAAAAAGCAATAACTGCAAATATTCTAAATATATCAAACCGTGTTTTATAAGATTATATAAACTATTCAAAACATCTTGTGCTTCAGGTTATTGACACATCCTCAAAATTCAGCCTGATGTGGCATCTGTGGAAATGTTGATACGAACTGAAACATCTGTGTGTGGAGAGAAACAAGAGTTGAACATATGAAGTGTGACTCGCTCTCAACTCTTCTCTTAAATCTGATGTTTTGAGTTGTGTGAAAGACAAATGGCCTCCACATCTGCTGCCCTCTGACCTTTGTGTTCTTCTTCAGGAGTTCCACGAGACGCTGCACTCCCTGCTGCTGTGGCTCGCTCAGGCCGAGAACAAACTCTACGCTGTAAACGTCGGCAACCTGACGACCTCACGCTCCGTCCTGCTGGAGCGCCGAGACACGCTGACGGTGAGCAGACGATTGTTTCATCGCTGCCACGAAAATCTATTTTTTATTTTAATATTTTACCACAGATGATCTTGATGAGCAGTGGATCTTACATGACATGAAGTTGCTGTAACTACATTATCAGGCTGAAAATAACTGAGCTCTGTCGCCTCCTGCTGCAGGAGCTGCAGAGTGAGCTGCGCGGCCGTCAGCGGCAGGTCTCCTCGCTGCAGGACATCTCCTCTCAGCTCCTCCTGGAGGCCACCGCCGAGGACAGCGTGGAGGCCAAAGAGAAGGTCCACGTCATCGGCAACAAGCTGCGTCTCCTGCTGCGACAGGTGGCGGCGGACCTGCACGCACTGCAGGACAGACTGGTAGGTCAGGCCTGCTGTGATGGCGTCACTGAGTGGCTGCTGATCCAGCCAGGAAGGCTTCAAATTAGCTAGTGACATGTTTTTATAAGCAGCTGCTGTTGGTGCTAATATGATACTAGAGCTCCAGTGCCAATATAACACAATAGTTTTTCTACAAAACTTTAATCTTTTAAATCATCAGTTTTTAATGTCTCATGAAAAGCTGCGTCGCAATGATATGATATGAACTTATGTCGCCTGATTTAGCAAATCCTGAAGCTTCCTCCTGGCTCACCTCCTTGAAGACAGACAGTTTTCAGTTGGTCCTCGTTCAAAAAACGTGTTAAATTCTGAGTGTAATTCAAAATATTTAAAACAAAATTTCTAGTGATAAATGTGTGAATGATCATTTCTTTGGGTTCAACAGGAGCCTTTTTTGAAAGATGTTCTTCTTTCCAGGAAAGAAATCGCAGGCCTGTAAAATGAAGTGTTGCCAAGAAAACGTTAAGTTTTGCTGCAGTGTGTCAAAATTAATCAAACTGATGCAGACAATGTTTACAGGTCATTTTATCACAGCAAACACCTGTTTAAATATCAGTGATTATCTGAGGGAAATGCAAAACCTACATTAACCTAGTGTTCAACATTCCTCTAAACAACAAGGACGACATAAATGTGATGGTGCTGAACAATAAGGGACGTGTCAGCACTGTGTGGCCCCTGAACTGGTTTGATCAGTTTGTTTGTTTTCTGTCTCAGGAATCCTGCTCAACCAGCTCTGAAGTGGACAGCATCGGTCTGGGAACGCTCAGCTCTCCTCTGCTGCTGCACAAGGTCCGGCTCAGTGTTCAGTCACACACACACACACAGTACATTAATCATAGTACTTCAGTATTATTAGAAAAAAAGCACTTAAAAACACAAAATGTAAAATATATTATTGGGTTATTATTACTACTGTGGTTGGGGCCGATTTGAACTATTTAGATTCTGTTATGTAGTTTAATGTGTTTTATATGATAAGACTGAATCATAAACTTACTCACGTTCCTCCTTGGAAAAACTTTTAACCTGGCGTCGGCAGATTAAAGGTCATATTGTCTCGTGTTAACAGACAGTTACAGTCTGTCAGCTATCAGACCTTTCCTATCATTTTGTTTACATGTTTTGACATTTTTATGAAGCAACACTGTTTATATATAGAAACATGGGTCACTCATCTTTCAGGTGTAGATGTTGGTTGTGTTTTGAAGGTAAACAGTGATTAAACAGTGTTTTTTTTGCTGCAGGAGGAGGAGGCCGGTCTACAGGCAGCTACAGTCGGACAAACGGCAGCTCGAAGGTAACGGCTGCATTCCTTAAAATGAGCTTCAGGGTTCAGTTCAACCAAATTAAAAATCTATATTACCTCTAGTTTCTTCTTACCATGAAGATAGTTTTGGTTTTAATCATCCAGGTTTTAAACGATCTGCTTCCAACCCCAAATATATATATTGAAACTGTTCTTCTAAACCACCTCACCGTCAACAGTTTTCATAGGAACCATTTCTTTGGCAGAAAGTAGCTCCTGTAAAAACTGTTCCTAGTTCAGTCTGTGGATGATCGTGCTTTTGATTTGGCTCCACCTCCAGTGTGCTGGGGGTGGATGCAGAACTGTCTCGTCAAATAAAACCAAAAGTGCATTGTGATACTGAAGATACTGAAGTGAGAAACTATCCTTTTTGTAATTTGAGTGAACTGACTTTACACAGCTGAAAGCATGTGCTCTCAAAGAACAGTTTGACATTTTGGGGAAATTCACTTATTTGATCTCTGAAACATTTCACCTGCCTCTGCGCAAAATGCAAAAAAGTCACACACAAATGCTTTAGCAGCATGGGGGAGTGGGGACCTGCAGGGGTCCTGTCATCAAGTTAAAAAATGTACAGTACATGTGCCTGAAGAATTAGTTACACTGAATACATTTCTGTCATTTTCACATCTGTTAAGATAAAATAAGTTAATTAGTGATCTTAAGAGGTGGTAATGTTTTTAGACAGAGCTGATCACCTTCCAGTTCTGTATCTGTATAAGTGTTGCATCAGGATTGTTGTCTTAGATCCCAAAAAGTCAAACTGTCCACGTAAAGTCGAGCTTCAGCTTAAACTAATGAAACTCACCCGTGTCCGATTCCAGGGAGGAGAGGAGGGAGTCTGCCCCACACCGACCCTTCTTCTACCGGGTTCTCCGAGCTGCCTTCCCCCTTCACCTGCTCTTCCTCATGCTGCTGGTTCTGGCCTGCCTGGTGCCTCTGTCCGAAGAGGACTACAGCTGTACGCTGTCCAACAACTTCGCACGCTCCTTCTACCCCATGCTGCGCTACACCAACGGCCCCCCGCCCACGTGAAACACCGCCACGATGCTGAGCGGGAAAAGTTCATCTCCGACTCCTCCTGCTGAGAGAGAGGACTGAGAAAAAAAACAACCATGAATCAGGTTGAAACCCAAAACGAACATGTTCAAACTCACCTGCTCCCTTCCAGAAAAAAAGAAGTGTTTTTGACTCTAAATTTTATTGACCTATTTAAAAACATATTTATTTGTGGCGCGCCACAGTGAAAAAAGAAGAAGCCATATTACTGGTCTGTTTTAAAGTTTTGTGATTATTATTATTATTTTATATGTAGATTTTCCAGTTAACGTCCCCACTGAACATCTTCAATATACGACAAAAACAAATAAAAAGGTCAAGATTTATTTTGATATCTATATTTTGTACGTTCACACTCTGGTTAGAGTTTGAAGGATAAAGGACAGTTATTACCAAAGCAACCAGAAACTGAGGCACACAAGCCATTTTCTACCACTGCAGCTATTTTTACTGTTTTTCATAGAAGGCAGCCACTTGTTGATAATAGCACATTTTATACACAGACGACCGGAGGTGTTTTTGTTTGACTTAGAGGTATTGAAGCTCTGACTGGTCTGCAGACATGCCTTTCTGTAGCAAAGAGATCCCAGATTTATCAGATCATGTACTTTTACTGGTGTTGTTAATGAATTTTTGTATATAATGGCAAACTACTGAGACAGAAGTAGGTAAATTATTGCTTTTGTGTATGAATGAGCGTTTGAGTGTGGCACTGAAGCCTGTCAGATGAATTAACATGGGGCAACAGTTTGAGTGCCACAAACATAATATAAGAACTTCTATTGGCTTTTATTTTGTAATGGCCATAACAGGAAGTCCAGGATTTTAGCACTCCCTCTCCTCAGAGTCAGTAATAAAATGACTTCAGACATTTTCATACAATTATTTAAAGTTTGTTTTACAAAGATCCTCAGATTAAAGCTGCATTAAGCGATTGTTGAACACTGAACACAACCATGATATATCGATATCATATCAGTGCTTTCACTAACATAGTAGCTTAAAAACTGCCAATTTACAAATGTAGCAGACAATGTTATCATCCCACTGGAGTTGTGCTTTGTCTACTATTTGGTTCTGGTATCATGCTATCAAAAATATCACTTAATGGGACTTGTTTTTAATTTAGTTACGTGTTGAGAGATTATCAGCAGAAAAACATCACGGTGCCGGCTATGTGTTTAACGAAGAACGCATAGCTACAACATCTTATGAGAAAAACTTTGCCCTGTGAGAATAATTGTATGTCTTTCAGAACTTACCCAATGTTGTTGTCCACATTGGCCCCATGAAGTAAAGCCCTGCAGGTGTTAAACATTAAACAGGTTAAAGCAAATGATTATTTCAGAAATACATTGTGTTGATGTACATAAGGAATTTACCTGAATGCTGCTTTGGAAACTTCTTCTGCACAGTTGAAGTTGACTGGAGTCAAAATCTGTAAGATGCCAGACTCTGAGTAGAACATGAATGTAAGTGATTCTTTGGGCATTGAATGTAGCTGTGGACATGCACAATCAAAGATCATTAAATGTTGCTAATTTACTATGTTAATATCGATTACCGAGAGGATTTTGTGTCATTTGGTTTGAAACTCAGTGTTTGAATATGAGTACGACCTCAGCCTCTGCTCAGACGGCCAACACAACAGAAACAAACAACAAAAACGTGTAAAGTTTTGATTTATTTTGTGAACACTTATTTATGGGATGTATAGATTGTCATCGTTGATTGACAATAAACTGTGTTTGCCATGATTTGCTGCTGTATGTTTATTGTGTCACCGGGTCACCTGGCTGAACCGACAGGTCAGACAGATCTGAGATATGAATGTGTGTGTAATGTACAGACCACCAAGGGAAACATTTTCAACATTAGATTTGTTGTTTGAGTGTGTGTTCATGCATGTACAAGCCACAGACATCAGGACGGAAAGGATAGTGAACATGTATCTGTATATTACCAGTGGATAGTCTGGCACTAAGGCTGAGTTTACACTGGCTGGAAAGTGGCACAGATCACGACTGTTTGTCCAAAAAGCATCTTAATGGTGCGTTTGGGGCAGTTTAACCAAAATTCTGGGGCATTTACTCCTTTTAGTTTGTTTATCCAGCGATTTCAACTTGGACAAGGCCAAATAACTGACTGTTCTTTTGTAAGAGAACAGTGGTAGGTGTGGGTTCATGAGAACACAACCCAAAGAAACCAACAATATGAGGATTTACACATGTAAGGAGACAAATTGTTTAAGCACTTAAAGCCAGCAGCTCCTCGCTCCTGGAGAGCCAGGAACAACACAACGAGCAAGATCTGGACTGATAGTAATAGTTTGCAATGGTTACTACCCGTGAGATTAAATTGGCCACTGTGTTAAAAAAAGTTCAGATTTAAAAATAAATATATATATATATATTATATATAATATAAGTGGTTGCAAAATTTTAAATACTGCTAAAATCATTTTTAATTGTATTTATTTTATTACATTGTTTAAACTGTTTGAAACATGCTAATTCGATTAAAAGTGGCAGCTTTGCTTGTTTAGCATGTCGACGAGCTCACAGTTAGCAGTGATAATATTTTAATATTCAACATGTTAGCTAAGGTTAGGAATCAGTATTCAGTCCTGAAACTGGACTATGTTTTTTCTCTCGCCAAGTTGTTACAGTGCTAACATGCTAATGTTACCTATTAAATCTTTTTATTAAGCCCCACCTCCAGTGTGCTGGGGGTGGAGCTAAACTGTCTCGTCAAATAAAACCAAAAGTGCATTGTGAGATACTGAAGTGAGAAACTATCCTTTTTGTAATTTGAGTGAACTGACTCTTTACACAGCTGCAAACATGTGCTCTGAAAGAACAGTTTGACATTTTGGAGAAATTCACTTATTTGATCTCTTGGCAAGAGCAAAACATTTCACCTGCCTCTGTGCAAAATGCAAAAAACAGACGCACACAAATGCTTTAACAGCATGTGGGAGTGGGGACCTGCAGGGTCACACTGAATAAACTTCTTTCATTTTCACATCTGTTAAGATTAAACAAACCAAATCACAGCATAACCATCAGCATATGCTAATGTGGGTGTGACCATATGCATACAATATACATGCTAACATGTTGATAGTTACCACGTAATGTTTAGTATGTTAAGTCCTTAAAATGCATAAAGTTAGCATGCTAATGTACTAGCATTTAGTATGATCAAGGCTAAAACAAGTCATTACTTTTAGAAGTGTCCCATTATAAGAATAATTTTATGCGTGATGTGTGACAACTCAAAGTCCACTTACTAGCTTTAACTTTTGAATGAACTTCCATAACAAATGTACATAATATATTAGCATTAGCTTATTATTACTTTTAAAGTGCAGCTGAGACTGACAGGACTTTGCCAGTTTTTAATGTCATTAAATTTAAGTGTATATATCAAGTAAATATACGATAAACGAACGTTAGGTTAAATTTGAAATATTGTTTTAAAAGTAGTTTGATTTATTATAATATTAACGACACTGTTAACATGGCTTACATAGAAATGTTGGCAGGTCAACAACAATTAGCAAGAAATTATTAACTCGTTTGAAGTATTGAGTGTATAATTATTGAGGTAATTTATTAACATCTTAGCTGATGATTTAATCTCTAAAAGTTAAAGTGCCTTATGTTAAATTGGTCTGTGCTTTTTCAGTTTTGCTGGTGCCAAGAAAGACAGATCTGTGCCACGTCACATTGTGTAAATTCAGCCTGAGTTTAACCACATAAACAGAACAAAAAGCTATTTTAACAGTCATTTAGTTAAAAGGCCACAAACTGCTGCTTCTTGACTCCACAGACACGTAAGGTTTGTACAAAGAGAGTAGAAAAATCCTGGATGCACAGGCACTGATAAAAACACCAAAGTACACAGTAGTAGTGAAGGAGAAAACTACACCACAGTGTGATAGAAAACACTTTTTAGCCGTGTGACTAACAACCCTTATGGAAACAGATACTAACCGTGCTGACCACATGCGCCTGTATAAGTCACAGCAGAGGGTTTGTGGATGGCTTGTTCTGGATGTTACATCGAGGTGAAAAAAGAGATACAAATACTGCATATCAAAAAAGAGCACAAACTGACGGCAGAGGTTCAGCGATGTTCTCAGGAACTGTAGTGCACATTCACAAGAAATATTAACGCACACAAAATATACATTCGATCAAAAACTTCTTTTTTTTTTTTTTTTTTTTTCAAAGACTAAAAACATCTCAACAAGAGAAAAAAAAGCTTTACCTCACAACAGCACTGTGTGTTTCGTTTTGTTTTGTTTTGTTTTGTTTTAAAGCCTTTTTTGTTTCCTTTTCTTGATCTTTTGGGGGTGGGAAAGGCGTCAAGGTTCAGTCTCAGTGTCTCTTTTAGTCCCGTCACCCGTCCAAGGTGGCGTCCAGGATAATTCGATCAGGGATGATGGAGTCTGTTGGATCCATTGAGGGGTCTCCGTCCTGCAGGTCCAGTGACCACTGCTCCGGATGGATGTAACTGTGAGCAGAGTTTCTACAGTCAGTTACCACAGTACATCAATAGTACAGTTACTCAAGTACTGTTGTTAAGGACACACAGAGTATTTCTACTTTTCTCCAAACTTCATTCCTCCCTTTTTTCATATTCCCTTTATTTCTTTTCTATCTTAATTTTTCTTTTACTTCTTCACTCATTCTTTACTTTCTTTAATTTCTCAATCTTCTATCCTTCCTTTTCTCCTATTGTATCTACCATTATCTTTCCTTGTTCCTTATTTTCTTTCCTCCTTAAATCTGTCTTCAGCTCTTTTCGTACTCTTTCTTCTTCCTTTTCTGATTTTTCACACCCTTCCTTCTAGAATATTACTTCTTTTCCTTTTCTTCTTTCAGGTTTATTTCTTCTTTTCTTCCTACCTTATTTTTGCAGTTTCATCCAGTTTTTTGTCCTTTCTTTGCAATTTGCTAATGCTTCTCTCCTTCCTCATGCTCCTTTCTTCACTTACTTCCTTCCCTCTGTCTTATCCTTTCCTCCTTCATTTGATCTGAAAGTGTGGAAATCCCTGAAACTGGAGATATGAATTTTGACTCTCGTCCTCTTCCCTATGCTGCTGTTATTACTGCTAACTGGAGCTACATTCCTACCTGAAGGATCTGAGTTTCTCTCTCACCACACGAACTTACTTGTTGTTGTCCATGTGAGCCACCAGACTCTGTGATGGAGGTGTGGACTGGAGGGGCAGAGACTGCAGGTGTCTGTCCAGGATTGCGGCTTCGGCGGATACGTGTGGAGGCACAGTGGCGTGGTCGGCGGTGGTGGTGGTGGACTGGTCGGAGCCGGGCTGCAGGTGAGACGGAGGCGGGGGGTATCGTTGCTGGTCAGAGTAAGTGTCAGAGCTCGGTGAGGACGACGGTTGACTGCTGCTGCTGGATGTGTTGGCATCCAACATCTCCAGAAGGAGGTCGTACACCAGCACCACATTCTTCCTCTTCATGGTGGAAAGGTGGTCCATGCCTTTGTTACTGCAGAGAGAAGAAAGACGACGGTGAACCTGACAGAGCAGAGAGGGTGAAACGCACAACTCACAGACCAACAGTGAAAGACACCTCTGCTGTTTCACACTTTGATTTTTACTGTAAAAGTATCTCAAGGAGAAACTTGAAGTGTCAGGAAATACACAGGTAATACTCTGCACACAGGTAATATACTGTACACAGGTAATACTCACACTAAAATGTCTAATTCTCACTGGATAATATCAAAATGCATTATTTTGAAATTTAAATAAAATGTATGTACTAATTTATCCTTTATAGTCTTATCTAAGTGTAGTGTCTGTATGTGTTTCTATGTTTATGTGTGCATTAATGATAGTGGACTAATAAGGAACACACTGGCAGCAGTGTGCATGCTTTTTCAATGATCTTCTCTGGATCCTGCTGCTGTTTCCTGCTGTCCGTGTCTGTACCTCACGTGGCGGATGTGGGAAAGCAGCATGGTGAGGTGTCCGAGGCGCAGAGTCTGCTGCTGGGTCGACAGCCCCAGTTTGGAAATGGCCCAGACCAAAGCATCAATCACTGAGTCCAGCAGACGCAGCAGCTTGTTCCTGCTCTCCAGCTCCTCGGCTGTCTGAGGGGAACTCGTACACAGATCTGAAACAAACAGCACAGTTGATACCGACCGTTTATTCATCATCGTATGTCAGCGATTTATGTCGTATAGCAAAGAAGTTCATGGAGATAAATTAATAAAATTAATATAATCTGCAACTATTATTTTACATTTTACCCCAGAATTGGGTCAAAATTCACAAGAAGCTTCTCCACTTTGTTTTAGTCGACTGAGGCTGAATGTTCACACTGCACAACACAAAAATGTTGGCCTGAATAAACAACGCACTTATTAATTATACTTAAGCCATTCTTTTCAACATGACAGTGGTGGAGCCACAAAAACAAAGTTTGGGCATTGAAATCCTAATGGTTCAACATCTGGAGACTAAACATCTGCAGCAGATTTAACTGAAATATGTGAGTGAATAGTGAGGAAAAAATTGAGGGATCAACAACGGATTTAAAACGCATTAAAAAGACAAAGACTGGTCAGCAATAGTCAGTTTATTATCTTTATATTTGGCTGCTGTTATTCATCTGTGTACTCATCTTTTATTAACCTCGTAATGACCCTGAAGGCTGCGTATGTCTGACTTTCTCCTAAGCAGCAAAAACCAAAGTAGTGTTTGTGGTATCACCACCCAAGATTTAAACCACATCCACTCATGAACATCTGGCCGCCCAGCTCATCAGAGAGCTGCAGGAACATCACGATGGACACTGCCGATCAGACACTAGGGGGCGGTAGAGAGGGGCCGTAAATCAGCCTGTCCACCCACCACCAGGACACAAAGAGACATTACGCCACAATGTTCTGTCCAAAATCATGAATCTTAAAATTCCTCTCTGCTCATTTGACTTTTCAGACTCGATTTCACTTCTTGCACAATCTGTTCTCTTTTTCACCCCAGCTGCAGTGGAGCAGAGTCAACACAGGGAGACTGTCAGATGACCCTGTGTGTGTCTGTGTATGTCTGTGTGTGTGTGCAATAGGGAGGACGTTTGTTAAACTACGTGAGGACATGCACAGAGGTCCCTCCCCTCAATGAAACCTGTACAGTGTCTGCTGGTGGTCATGCGTGAGTTGGGACAGGGAGAGGACACTGTGACCGCCGGGAGCACATGAAAGGCTAAAAAAAACAAAAAACAAGCCGCTGCTCTAACGTTTATCTTCCCAGGTTGTTTCTTCCAGGACTTTTTTCAAATACGAGAAAAGGTCAGCCAATGCAACTTCTATGGGAGGATCACTGACACTTTTAATCATGTTGATGATAAAAAAACACATCCAGTGTAGTGTAACCCTGGTGTGCAGTACTTAAAAAGGTTCTTAATGTATCAGAGGGCTTTTATTATTCTGGACGATGGACAACTTCTATAAACTTTAAATCAGTAGAAACTTAAGGCAGTGAGGGAAAGAGCATCTGTCATGGTCTAAAACATCTAGATGAGTTCTAACATTAAATCTGCTGATGTCTTTCATTTGCATGTAGATGCAGATCTGTAGGAAAATACACACGTTCATAATCTTGCTGATTATCTTTTAGAATAACTAAATCCTGGGAGGATTAGGACAAAAATAAATTCTGCCTCTTTCTGAGTCAGACTCGTGACCACTGAGCTGTGAGTTTTTAAATTGTTCCTCTAACGGCACCTAAAGCCAAAGTGTCATCAAGTTAATTTGGTTGTAACTGCACAAAAAATTAAAAATTACCTCTGATCTCTGTCAAATGAGCCACATAGACTGTACAAATATTAGCAGCTAATCATTAGAAATATTATGTGCAGGTTGGGTTCAGACTGTTCCATCTAGACAAATGTGTAAATGAGTCTCTCTCTCTCTCTCATTGTTTTGAATTAGTGCAGAGAAATGTAATTAACATTTCGCCCAGGTAACGAGCTTCTCACGTTCAGCCAACGCTGACAAACTTCAGCAGCAACAGCAGATTTCATCACCTGCAGCCATTAAATCTGACTCCTGCCACATCTGAACGTTTGGCCATCGTCTTGTTAATGTTCAGTCTGCAGCTGGTGTTTGTGCTGCCAGAGGAGCAGAAACAGCACTTTGTAAAACCACTACACAAACAGAAGCCTGTGTTTCTATAGTTAAAACAGGGCCAACAGAGTCTTCACTACAGACATGAGCAAGATTATGATGTCACTAGAATTTCATGAGAGTCAAAGTTATTTTTTTGCCTTTGTTCAGATAACCACAGGAAGAGAGAAAGAAAGAGAAAGAGAAAGAGAGAGAGAGAGAGAGAGAGAGAGAGATAGAGCGAGAGAGAGGATGCCAGCTCCATCTTTCTACATAGAGTTTGCAGAATAATGTTGGATTTATTTTCATTATAAATGAATTTCTGATTGATTTGACAGAAAACGTCTCTGTCTCCACATTCAGCAGCTATAGTGGTTAAAAATATATATTTAAATAAACTATAGTCTATAGTCTGTTTTTGGTGGGAGACGTGTGCGTCACGCAGGCAGCGTGTCTGCTCTGACCCGTTAATAATGGGCGCCAAAATGAAAAGACGTTCTGCTGCCGCGACGCAAACACCACGCAGCTAGTATGATGAGGCACATAAAATACAAACACGACCAACATGAAATAACAGATAAATATATCAGAGACACTACAATGATTTGTATTTCATGATTTCTTAAGGAAGTTTTATGGTTGTCAGGTCAATCAAACTTTTTGGGCTGAAAATTTGAAATGAATTTGCTTTTGTTTTTGCTCTGCTCAGATTAGCTCTATCGTGTAGTTCAGATACATGACAGAAGTCATTGACTCACTAAGATTATTCTTTCAATAACCAAAACAAGGCAGAGGGACAAACTTATCTGGGTTATGCAAGAACCAAACAAACACACACAGACGCGCGCACACACACACACACAGCTGCAGTGATCAGACAGGACATGCCAGGATGCGCGGCTCGCTGCGGAGCGAACTCGTCCTGCCTGCGTCAGTCAGACTCACTGGAGTTGAGCAGGATCATGGCCTTCAGACAGACGTACTCCTCCCTCTGCAGCTTCAGCTCACGAAACCGAGAAGTGGCCGCCAGCAGCATGTCGAAGATCTCCATGATGCCCTCCACGCACTGCCCCTCCTCCCTGCACAGACAAGACAACGCACAGAAAAGTGAAAAAACTGAAAAAGCTTGAATCACGTCACTGTGGGTCAGTTCTGACGGCTGAGCTCTGCGTCTGAATCTGTACTGGTTATTTCTTTATTCTCATTTTCTGTTACTTTTCTGTTTCATATTGTACAGATTTCACTGCAGATATTTCACACCTGTTAGACTCAGAGTTTGAACTGCTTCTGTCTGGCCCTCGATTCAGGGCCCAAAGGACCAGCCGGAGCATAGAGAAGTCTTTGAGTCCCTGTGCCAAACAGGCAGTGAACACTTGTTACTGGTCTTGTTCTTTTATAAGAGTTTCTCTCTTTATTTATATAACTTGTCTGCTGCTACCTGCTTGTTTGCACTGTTGCATGTTTTTAATGGTGTGTAGTGTTTTAATCATTAACTAAAACCAACGAGATAAAAACTACACCTGAAAAAACGTTTTCATCAACTGCAATAAAAGGAAACAAGGCTTTATTCAAAAAACTCAACCTGCATCTCAGCTCATAAACTGAAATCAAGGTATATTCAACCATCCCCAGCCCTACTGTCTACAGTGTCCTGGCAGGCAGGTGTGTTACACACTTGATAACACTGCAGCTTATTAGTTCACACACTTCGCTGACAAATTGAATCTAAGTGTGCGACTGCTGCTGTTATTTTGAGCGTAGCAGCACATCAAAGATGTAAAATAAACTCGGAGGATCTGGATCCGACCACGAACTGTGATGTAAATTTATGCGGTGAACTGCAGGCTGGGAGATTCCTCACTTCTGCTCCCAAAACAATAATCCAAGTGTTGATTGGCTACAAAAACATTAACGATGGTCCTGTTATCTGCTAAAACCTCACACCTCCGACTTCACGAACTCTGTTTTTGAGACACCAACTAGGTTCATTCACACAGTGGTAGCTTTTCCCAAACACTCAAAAAAAGCTGTTTTGTATTTTGAATCTGAAGAGGAGTGGAGGGAGATTAAAAAGGTGGAGAGAGAGAGAAGAGGAAAAAACGATTCTGCTCTCTGTCTGTTGTTTGAGCCTGTTCTCCAGCGACTGGACGGATTTGCATCCTGGATGTTTTCCACAGAGGTCCAAGGAGAAAGAGCTAACGCAGGCCGGCAGGGACCACTCCACAGAGAAAAATAAGGCTGTGTTGTGAAAACATATCAAGGTTAACTTAAGCCTATAGAGATAGTTTCCGTGGTAGTGGAGGAAGAAAGGTCAAACACTAACTCAACCCAGCAGACCAGAGCGTTCAGAGGATCATGTCATGGATTTAATCATCATCTCACTCGGCTTTCGTCTGTTCCACGTGATGATGAGGATGACTCTGTTTCAACAAATCCCATCACAAGACCAGTATGAATTATTATGAATTATGAATATTATGAATATGAGTTTCCTACTATCATCTATTGTGTGCGTATCAAAGCCTGGTCTTATTCCTCTGTAACATCCAGCTCCACTCTTGTCCAGAAGCTACTCACAACACAATGAGTCTCACTGTTGCACTGGTTGATATGTTGCCTCTTCACCATGTCAGTTATTTTGACTCAATCACACAAATTATATTTTATACCCATAAAAACTTCAATTAGAAGCCAAGTCCCAAATAAAACCTGAGTCCCTTTTACTGGCCTGGTGTGGCTGCACATTTTGTCTTGTGAGTGAACGACGCTCAGGCTCAAAAACCATGAACACTGACTGAAGTTCATTTCAGTGCCACCCAGAGCTTGTGGGAACAGAGTGAATTAGCACAAATGATGTGTCGCATTTAACTCTGATTAACTTTGACATTTAAATTCAGACTGCTGATTAAATAGAAAGACATCAGGACAGTATTGTAGCATCTCAAACGATACAACTGAACTGTAATAAAAACATGAAGTTATAATAACATATATTTCTTTTTATATAAACATGTCAAATGCAGCCACAAAAGGTTTGACTGCAGGTCACATGTGTTTGACATGATCATGCACACTGCTGCACACACTTGTCTGAGCTGAATAAACAACAATTACAGCCAGTAATCTGACTCTAATCCTACCACACATCTCACTTCACTGTTTCATTAACTCCTGCTACTGCTGACAGATTACAGCTCACTCTGGTTCATCAGGAAATACAAAGTGCAGGTAAAGTGACACCCCCCTGATTACAGCATGTTTACCATGAATACAGCAGCAGCAGAAGCAGCCAACTGCCGTCTGGCCAAAGTTGAAGGTCAGCGTGGTGGGGAGCAGAGCAGAGCAGAGATAAAAGGTTTTTGACAAGAAAATGAGGCGGCGGTGAAGAGGAGTCACAGATACACAGTCTCTGCAGCAAATGTTGATATCTGTAGTGTTTCATTCAAGGTCTGAGTGAACTCCCTGGTTACTGTGTGACGTCAACTCATCAGAGTGGAACAATGCGGGAAGATTACACCCCAACCACTACCACCAGCGTAAGGGCAAGAGTATGGCAGCTGCACGGCAGACATACAGTGAGGAGGAGGACTCTGAGGTAAACATGCCCATCAGCCAGGCGCTCGTGCACGGCTGATGGTGCAGAAGTTACTTCCTAACCTGTTGAGCTTGAAGTCAGGGGAGAAGATGAGTTTTCCAGGATGGTCCACCGACCTCCACATCAGGCCCAGCATCAGAATCTCCAGCCAGCAGCACTTGAGCAGGTGGATCTGGTCTGTGAGACTCAGCTCTAAGAAGCCTGAGGACAAAGCACAAAACTAAACTATAACATCACGTTTTTAAATGACTCACTTTTTATGGAAACTTTCTGTCATGATTAAACCCAGAAAACGACCAGTGAAGGGTGAGTTAATCCTGAGGGAATCATCACGACAGTTGTAAACAGTGTTTTTCTGAGGCACCTTTTCTCTTCTTCTTCTTATTGAACTTTACCTTGAACGAAGATGATAATGCATCCGCTAATAATTCACACATTTCCCGACATGTGGCCCTTTGCCGACACTTTACATGAACATTGTCGCTAAAGAAAAAGGTATAAAGGATGTTTGTTGGCTAAACCCAGCTGTTCTGAGAAGGTCTGACCTGTTTGACTTAGAAACAAAGCGTACATGTCAAACTTCAGAGCAGTTTCCAGCTGCTTTCATCAGGACTGTGTTTCTGTGTGTGGCTCAGGTGCTTCGGCAGCACAGGTGACGCTAATGAGCCACACGATGCTGTCACATGACAAACAGCTCACTCTGAACCTCCCCCCTCCCGATTCTCCCTGAACGATTAAAGTCCACCTTTCCCCAAGTCGACACTACAAGGTGATAAAACAACAACAATCATTTCAACACAAAACACAACACAAAGATTAATAAAAAAAAAAAAAAACTCAAACCATAAAAAGACTGAACCATCAGCAGTTACAGTTGTTGTACTGTGATGATCAGTTTTACTGTTTTGAAATTTGATTAAAAACATTCATTCATTTCATCTCTGTGTACAGACGTAGGATGAGACGTGTTTAGCCCAGTCCAGTGTAGGAAGTCACAACATCAGATTTTCACTAGTGGCACATTATCATGGCCAGAAGAACAATTTACAGAACATTTGAAAAATAATAATAATAATGATAATAATGATGATTTATCAGTCAAATTCATCTTTAACTTTGTGTGTTTTGTCTCTTTTTTGGCAAATGAATTTGACTCAGATATGAGTGGAGGAAGGTGGAGAGAGTCTGTAACTGTAACTGTACAAAAACAACAATCACACTGACTGGACGGTGAAAAGGAAACAAGACGCAGTGATAAACAAAAGATCCACAGGGTCGAACATCTGCCGTCACCACGTTATCATATGTGTTATTAACACAATATCAATATGTCATTTTTTAAATATCAGTTATCATCAATGCTTTATCTATTTTATTACTTTATTTAGAAGATTAAACTGTAAATTATCATTTGAAAAGGAGCCTATCAACCACACTGTTATGAGCTAATAGGAATGTCCTAATCTCAAAATGCACTACTACAGTTGCAAACACTGAATAGCACCTATGTATTTTACTTGACAGCACCGTTCTCACCTGTCCATGCTTTTTTTTCTTTCATGATGCAGACAATGTGCACTCATTTTCACTTCTGTCTGAGTAAAGAAAGAAAATCAGGGAAAATGGTCTTTATACAGAAAACTGGGTCTTTGTGTGATCCCTTCATATTAACACCTCTCCTGAGAAGTCACCTGCAGGGATGAACACTGGCTGAGAGGAGAGGAGAGGAGGAGAGGAGGAGAGGAGAGAAGAGGAGAGTAGAGAGGGGAGGAGAGGAGAGGAGAGGAGAGGAGAAGAGGGGAGGGGAGAGGAAAAGAAAACTTGATGGAGGAGTAGGGGAAAAAGAAACGTGTTCAAGACTGAAATAAAAAAAGTAACAAATTTTCCAGATTCAAACATAAAGTTTTAAAGATATTCTACAGTTTGTTTTGTGTCTTTCTCTCCATTCACTCTTTGTCTCATTTGTGTTTATTTAGCCATCACACACACGACATTTCAGACATGACCGACATGAACGATGGGTAGAAGATGTGTTTACTGTAGCCTCTGGTCTGTTTTCACCCTCAGTATTTCTTTCCTTCTTTCCACACACTGTTATTGGAGACAAAGTCAAACTGCTTCCACTGACCCAGAGTCATCACCAGTGAACACACAGCCCTAATGTTTACCCTGACCTCAACCTTGGAAATACCTCTTTTGTTTCCATTCTTATTTGATTGCATGTAAATGGGACTGTAAGTAAGTTTGAGTATGGAAACAAAGAAGGGGCATAATTTGTCAAGTTTAAATAAATAAATAAATAAATAAATAAATAAATAATGAAAAACTTTAAGTTAAAATTTATGTGAAACCTGAGGAAAAATCCATAAAACATAAAAATCTAAATTTTTAAAAAATATATTATGCTGTCTCTTTTATGTACCACATGATTTCATGTTAATTTTGTGGCAGGTTTTAGCATATGTTTTCCATATTTATATTTTTGTATATTTGTGAAATGGAAAAACAAAATGTAATTTAGAGAAGGAATATTTTTAAATTGAATAATATTCATTCAGAATAGTTTTCACTTTACATTTGTGCCTCTTGTGTTTGACATTTGTCTTGAACTTTGAACATAGATGTTTTACTTTTTTAAATTTACAATTTCTTTTTTAATTCTGCAAATTTTGGGCCCTGATTTGTTTCCATATGGGAGCATCTCAATTATTATTAATATATTAATTATACTTTTTCCATTTTTAGGACACTTGAGTCAAGAAGTTGATTATTTATCAAACTGTTTTTAGGTTAGACCTAAAAGGCTTCATCACAGGACTGGACTTAACAGTTTGGATCTTACCAGGAATCTTTTTAGCCCAGCTGATCATGAGGACCAGTTCCTTGTCTGCCAGGTTGGTGAGGGACATCATCATGCTGGCCTCCGTGAAGGGCTTCTTCAGGTCCTCCATGAGGTAGATCTCTGGAGGCTCTGCCTCCATGATGCGGGAGATGAACTCCTCTGGGCTCATGGTCGAGTGGTGTATGTGGTTCACCTGGGGGAGGGGTGCGAATGGGGCGAGAGGTGCCTCCACGTGGAGATGCCGTTGAGCTCGAGAACCGTGCCCCACCCTCACCAAACCCCTGCCTGCTGGATCCCGAGGGTGAAGTCCACCGCGGCGATGTCGAGCTCCTCTGTAGCTGCAGCGCTCACGTCTCATACCTGGGAAACCATAAACAGATGTCACAGGTTTCAGGTGTTCTACAGTGAAAAAAAGTAGTACCAAACTTTAAAAAGGAGCAGCTTTAAAACAAGAATAAAACCCTGAATCTGCACTCGCTCAGTTTTATTTTAACTTAGACCCAGTGGGAACTCCCTGAGTATCAGCAGCAGGCTCTGTATCTCTGGGAGCTGGTTTAGGTGCCTTCAGAAGAGCAAAGCCATTTATCAACACAGAGCTCGTCACTATCACTATGTTCACTACTCTTCTCCCTCCTCACCTAGATAAGTGTAGAACAGTCTGGTTCCCATCACTGCTGCAATTGTAACAAACAGAGTTGGAGCTGATTCACAGAGTGAAAATGTCATGAAATACAAGACTTGAAGAGACAATAGAAAGACTGACGGGTACAATAAAAAGCTTGTACTGACTCATGTCACATTACCTTCTCATACTGAAAATAAATCCCTCAAATGGGATCAAAGTTTCCTGCAAATTCCTGCAGCCAAAGTTACTGTTTCAAAAGCAGAGTGTTACTATCTGCAATCAGCTACACAAATCTACCATTTGTAGACTTTCAAGTGGCAAACTCAAAATGACCTGTTTCCACCGAAGAGCGTCAGCGAATCACTGATTTTTCAGGTGACGCTGCTTTATTCAGTGTTTTTACTGATTTTAATCCTCTGGGTTGTTTTGGACAAAAGGACACCTCTGTGGATGATTCTGCTGCAGGTAAAAACCTCTTGCACATCTGGTTTATACATTATCAGAGACGCTGTCTTCTGTTATTGTTTTGATCGAGAGACCCCCTAGCAGCAGAAGTTACAGACTGCATTGTAGCAAGAATGACTAAAATGTCTGTTAATATAGATTCTTAGTAAACAACACACTATGACACTGCACCAAAAATTCTGAAAAAATAAGTGTAGCTCTCAGTTTTTTATGAATTTTTAGAGGTACAGTCCTTTACCTTTCTATGTTTATTGTGCTTGAACTTTTGTGATGCTGTACGATCACAGAACATCAAGAACATGAATTATAATGATAATTAAAAAAACAAAACGGCGTGTGCTTACCACATTTCATCATGCCTACTTCGTAGCATTTACGTAGACGACAGGCCTGGCAGCTTTTACGTCGGTTCTTGTCGATGGTGCACTGATTTGTGGCGGGGCAGATGTAGTCGTTGTGTCCTAGTAAAAAAAAGAAAAAAGAACTTTTTTTAAGGATGGAGGGAGGGAGGAAATGGTGAAAGGATACAGACAGAGAGTCAGAGTTGATACCTTGGATGCTCCTCTTAAAAAAGGCCTTGCAGCCCTCACAGGACCAAACGCCATAGTGGTAGCCCGAGGCGTAGTCATGGCACACGGCACAGAAGTGCATGTCGGCTTTGCCTACTGCAGATGAACAGGAGGACGAGTTCACTCGCTCCACTCCTTCCTCTGATCTCTTCCCTAGCAGCTTGTTACAGCTGATGATGGAGCTGCAAGAAGAAACACAGACTCTGTGAAAAGGGACAACTTGACATTTGGAATTTTAGCCTGTCATTCATCTGCCATTAGTCCTTCAACAGGTGCTGTGTTGCTGAAAATGTCTTCACAACTGCATTTCAGTCAACTGGAAAATTGCATCAAAAACCTGACAGCACTCATCATTGAAACATAATGGTTATAGAAATCTCCGACATCCATGGCTGGTGTCGTCATGACCAACAACGTGAGAGCTGGTAGCAAAGATAATCCCTAAATATACAGTGTAATAACAGAAAATAGACGTCACTGAGAGACTGTTGTAACATGAGAGAGGAGCCATCAAGTGCCAGGGTGACTATGTGAAATTTCTTTGGATGAAATCTCGGCCTGAGTGATATCTAAAATTTAATATCTCAATTAATTCTGGCCCAAATATCGCGATATAAGATACTACAATACAATTATATCATTGTATTTTATGTTTCAGGTTTTTTTAATAATATATAATTATATAATTATATTTTATTTATTTTTTTTATATGTAATTTTATTATTCTATTTAAAGTTTCAGGTGTTTAATAATACATAATTAGATTATTGCATCTGATGTTTCAGGAGCAAACTAAACAGCAGTTTAGTTTTACTTAAAGATACAACGTACAGTAAAGAGGATATTTCAATATTTTGATATTGTCAAATATCGGCCCTGGCCTGATGAAAAGTATGTACTAAAAGTACAGTCTGTATTTCCACTAATGTTGACAGGGTATTTATGGAAGAAATTAATGTACAGGTACACTACACACTACAACTGATTCAAAATGAAAACTTTTTAACTTCACAGAAATTTGATAAAAAGTTTTTCCAAGGTTTCATTTCTTTCCTTTTTGTCATTATTTTTGCTTATTTGATAAATGATTATTTTGTGTTGCAGTGGATAAACTCATTTAACACATTCCTTTACTTAAAGGGAGTTCGGAACATAGCTTGAAGCTCAATTGTTATTTTTTTTCCTTTTTTCCTCTTACTCTGTAATCTAGTGCTTTTTCTCCAGCTGTCTACATCAAAAGATAAGAAATGCAAAAGTATTTTATTACAATGGAAAACTATGTTTGGGTGAATGTGGGGGTAAAATCTGGTTGAAAATTATTTTAAACAGATTGTTTGGTAAAAAAAACAACAATCATGGTTAAGTATCATTTAGGGTTCAAAAAGTAAAACAGATGTTTTCAGTTATTGAGAATAATCCCCAAAAGTTCTATTCAGCTAAACTAGGCCAGTTTATCTTTAGCACATTAGCACAGTAAAGAATCTTCTAGGTAACACTTCTGAACTACTTCCACCCATAGGTCAGTGTCAGTCGTCCCACCTGCTGGGGGTGATGCTGTGGGATTTGGGCTCCAGCCAGGGCGCATGTGGGCTGGGCTCGTTGTAGACGAGAGGCTGAGGGCAGCGCAGAGTCAGTGAAGGCACATTGGCGTGACTGTGGGAGGACCAAAAGGCTGAAGGGCTGAGGGGGGGGCACAGAGATGACTGGCTGTCAGTCACGGGCTGTCTGGTGTAGCTCAGCACAGGCGGGCTGTAGAAAGTCAGAGGTCCGTGACCGTGGCTGTACTCATGGCTACTGTCTGTGTACGGAGAGGGAATGCAGACAGTGTGGTTGTCCATGCCCAGCGGAGGGCTGTACACAGCGGGCAGCAGTCCCGGGGAGCTCGGCCTCTCTGTGGTTTTACTGGAGTCCACCTCCTGGAGCTGCAGCAGTGGTAGTGGGTCAGCATCCAGCCCAGGGGAGGAGGCCATGTCAGGGGTCACTGACTGTATGTGGGGACAGTGATGATGGATATGATGCTGCAGCCAGTTCCTCTATTGCATGTTCTCCTGCAGACGAGTCCTGTAGCAGAGAGGGACAAACACTGTGTTAAATTATTCCGACAAAAGCCACATCACAGAAAAAACACAACCTACTGTAACCCAGGTTACACTCTTCTATCCATCATTTCTAGAGCATTTCAATGATTAAATTTTCAAAGTACAGTACTTATGCAAAGGCAGAAACTATCAGCGATCGCTCTGATGACTGTCATCGATAGATCATCATCCATCTCCCCAACCCTATTGCAAAGCGTCAAGATCACTACTGAGGCTATGACGCAATAAGGAGAAATGAGAATTTCTTTAAAATATGCATTTGCTTATCAACAGACTTCCATTTAACTTATTTATCAGAATATGGAAACATAAACAAAGGTGACACAACCTCTCATTTCCTTGCTCAGTACCCTGCAGCTTCATTAAAGCACCTGCACTATGTCACCTCATCTTATTCACTGTTTGAGAACTTCAGTTTGTGTCTCAGAAACCATGACGGCAAAATATTTTCTGCAGGTCCATTTGAAGAGTTTCATTTTAAGTGAGACTTCTGCAGTCTTCAATCCTTAGTCTCAGTGCTTGTAAATGTTGTTAAATTCTCAGTCTTATATATATTTTTTTTAAACAATGAGTTAATTTTTTTTTTTTTCAAAATGCATGCATCTTTTCCAGGAAAATAATCTATTCAACTTGTGTTTTACAAAGACCAGCCATAAAAAAGATAAGTCCTTTTTTTATTGTTTTGCCTTAATTTCGTCTAGACCGCACCAGACTGTCCACCAATATTGAGCTGTTGTGACTCAGTGCAGTTCGTTGGGAGTTAACAGGAATCGTCTTACCACCAGCAGTGTTGCTTATTATTCAAGGACACTAAAGAAACCACATGAAAAACACAAGATAATGAGATTTTTACTGAGTGAATCACAGTCAGAGGACAAAATGAGATCCAAGTGCTGCACGTGTGGATCTGAGAGAAAAGAGCTTTAACAAACACATTTACAGCCCTTTTCCACCACAGGAACTATTCCAGGCACCTTTCTAGGAACTCACGAGCTTTACCTGCATTCATTCAAACGGACAATGGGCTGAATTTTATTTTAAGGCTGCTCCACCCCAAAAATCTCAGGGTAGTCCTTTGAAGTGCTGCATGTTGCTGATGGATCAGCCACTAGACTGCTGAAAGTCATGTTCATTCCTGCTGTCAGTAAGCAGGAGCTGCCTGTAGTAGCAACATTAGGATGGCAGATAGACAGAGGTCTTATGATGTTTTCAGTTGACTTCTCAACAACTATAAGGTGGAAGGTGAAATAAAACCTTACCTTTACTTTCTAATTGTTTTAATAAAGTTTCACACTGCAGCAGAAAAGTAACTGGTGCATGCGTCCTTTCCAACGTCCATTCAAACTTCGAAGTCTCACAGCAGTAAACAACAAGGAGCACATTGTAGTTGTGGATCATTATTTAGCAGCTAGCTTCACATTACTGTAAACTGTGTTAATATTTTCTAATTGTAAAATTTGTTTTGTTTTTGGCTGTTGAAGTCTGACAGCAGAATTTGAGCAGAAATTTTACTCTTGGTGACATTTTTGTAAATGAAATGTTTCCACAAATGGAGTGAAGCAGGTCAAATATCACGGATATGCAGCTCCACATGAGCAGGTGGCATTCACCAGATTGACTTCAGCAATTTACATCAAGTTTGTGCATTTAAAAGGTTTGAAGAATACGACTTAAAATACTCATTTTAAGACTCACAGAGACTTCCAAGTTGAACACTAAATATTCGTGCATCAAGCCCATTATGTTGTGTTGCTTTGTGCAAAAAATGTATCAAAACAAGTTCCTGCTTCCTGTCATCACCCAGCAGTCACCAGACATCAATGTAATGTCAGGACGTCCTGATGTTGGACTCAACAACTCCAACATCCGCCAGGGGCTAAATTTTGGTCGGAAATAAAAATTGTGTTGACGTCCAAACCCAATGTTGGCTGACTGACATTGTGACATTTAGCAGACGGAGGGTTTTGCTCATGACCAGAATGTCGGGATTTTATATGTTAAGATGGGGTCTGCATGAAATGTTGGAAAATGTTGGATTTGATTATCCTGTGTGACCTCATACAGCTCAAAAAATACTGTAACCAAACTATGCCAGAGAGGCCAACAGCTGCTTAATCAATCCCAGAATATCCTCAGACACCACCAACCACACATGGAAATACACACCTGAGATATCTGTGTTTCTATTTGGAGAATTTCATTTCATTTTAATACCTCACTGGCAACTTTAATACATAAAGTTTGATGACAAACAACCACTACTTCCTTGTGTGATGTGGATCTATAGGAGGTCATGACGGCAGTTTGAAAGATGAGATACTGATACTCTTTGAAGTCACTGCTGTGAAGTGATGGCAGATTGACAGGAGATGCCATGCCAAACAGCTCTAAGGCCAATCACCTCAACAATCAATGTGTGTGTCACACAGGTCAGGTCAAAGTGGCTTTGTTCAAAACAATGCACCCTACCCTGTTCACTCTGTGTACCATCACTGCTGGGGATCAACCCTTCAAAGTCGTCAAATTTAAACAGTCTACATCAAACAATTTTTGACAAGTCTCACCTCTTCAAAAACCTCAAATACAGTGAAGAAATGCAGCCTCTTTAAGCGAAACTTGGCAGGTTTCATAGTAAATCACAGCCATATTTCACCTGTGACCAGCTTTGACAGGTTATCAATCAGAGGAAGTGACACAGATGTGGTAAATTTACAGTATTTGTCACTTGTCCATCATATGTTGATTTCAAACTTGACAGCTTGTACTGTAAACTCAGGTATCATGGAACACTAGTTTCTATTCTGAGGTTGTTTGTGATTTTACAAGTTGACCAGCACCACCCGAACGCAGGTTTAGGAGAAGATGGTGATTTGGGTTATGGAGTATTTGTTTGGACAGCGCTGTATATCTATGAGGTGCTTTATGTAAGTACTTTATTTATAAAGTGGCTGCTGACCAGCTAGCCTGCAGGCAGGTCTGTCGTCCCACAGACTGACTGCAACCACATTGTTATTATTGTAATCATGACAACAAAAATCATCTAACATTGGGGAAGTGCAAAAAGTGTGATTGGTTGTGACAGAGTTTGTCAGCAGAAGGCAGCACTGTGGGTGAAGCAGACAAACATCCAATACAATCAGAGCAGAAACAGGATGCAGAATGTGATTCAGATCGTAGACTGCGATTCTACCCCAACAGATTATCAGGAAGACAACGGCCACTTCTTAGAACTTTAAACTGTGCTGTCAATAAAATTGGTTAGTGAGGGTTAAGGATTAGGGTTTGGGTTAAATTAACTTTATGATGTAAGATTTGTTGCCTTAAATTGATTTGGTATGACTTCCAGTTGAGTGGCAAACACTGACTACTTAGCAAACTAGAATATTTTGTTGCTACTTAGAAGGTTTAGATTAGTTTGCTGTAGTGAGCGATGGTGGATAAGGACACCACTTACATCCACTGATGTTCAAAATGAGAATGACATTGTGTCCATGAAAAACAAATTGCAAGGGCTAAACATAACCTAGTCAAGGTTTATAAAACAAACATCTACACAGCAGCAGAGGTGGCTGTTATCCAGACTGGCCGGGTGTCGGGAAATTCAGCTGTCGCGAAGACTTGACTCAAGATGCACAATGATGAAGAAATAATTGTAGTAAAACTAAGAGCCTACATTCTGGCTGACATTTCACACAATTATTTTCTCAGACTTGTCAGAATTAAACACTCACAGCCTAAATTTACCTAATTAATCACCGACTTCCACTGCTGCTTGGAAAAAAGCCTGACATTAAACATTCTCCCAGACTCATCGCATCAAAAAACACCAAAAAGATGAAACGACTCACTTACTTCTTCAGGCTGTGTGGCTCAGCAGTTCAACTTTTACCTATTGACTATGCAGAAAACTGTTTTGTCAGAATGTCTGTGCCGAGGTTTGAGCTTTGGACAGACTGGTGTTCATGGCAGCCTTCCATGGTAAACCACCGGGCAGGCAACACAGGGTCAAAGGACACTGTCTCAATGCAACTCTGTTATTTATTTCACTTCTTCGTTCATGTTACCAATAACCAGGTCAGTACAGCAGCCAGGCCAAATGGTCTGTTATGATTTTGGTTTTTCTTACTTTAAATTTCTTAATGGCTTTCCTATTAATAAAAAAATAACCAAAAACAAAATATAGGAACAATTTTCCAAACACGCTACAGTTTCGACTGTTTCTTAAATATAACAACTTAGGTAAACTATTCATCGACTGCAATGAAGTGGAAATTATGGCCATCACCTAGATTTGATCAAACACTACACAACCATTAAAACTGTTAATTACTCTATGGTCTGATCAATTATCACTCAAATTTCTGTGCGTCGTCTTTAGGCCATAATAATTTCTATTCTACTCTATTCTCGGCAAGAAGACTTACATATTAAAGATATTAAGGCGTCATACTCCTTTTCATTCCCCTCACTTCCTGTTTGCTTCTGCACTGTCAGATATCCATTGATGGCCAAAAATACCCAAAAACCTAATAAAAACATATAGTCTCTATGTTGTGAAGTGAATTGTGCAGTTTCAGGATGTGTTGGGTAGAATTAAAGGTCTCATATTACCTAAGGTTAATTTATACTGAAAAGTCAAGTTTTGTTCTAATTTTACATTTGAACTTGTGGTGAATCCTTAAAGCGTGGATGAACTCTAAAATTCTAGGATTTGAGTATCACATCCTAAAACATCAGCATCTATAATGGTGGTCTAGATTTGTTCTTGCTAGATTTGTACTGTGGCCTCTAGGACAAACTGACTGGCTGCCTCCACCACAGTTTCCACTCATTCTGTGAAACCACCACAATGTTCAGTAACAGCTTTTTTATTCTGTTAAAGTGTCTTTGAGGAATTTGGTGTCCTACTCGCTGACTGTGAACAGGGTTTTTTTTTTTATTTTTTATTACAGTACATTAACCACATAAATCATTATCTGTCTTTTCATATGATTAGAGTCTGTCTTGCTACACTGTTATGAAACAGTTGAGCGGCTTCTTTGGAATAAAACAGAAGAAGAACTGTAAATGCCAAACCAGAGTCATTTTCTGCTGTTATCACCTCTTTGGAATAAACACAACTGAATCAAGGTTAACTAAACTCACCAAGCCCTGCGTGTTATACAGCAGCAACACACAGCATGACAGGTCAAAGGTCTGTGTGGCTGTGATATCATCTGATAGTGAGCCTTCAAATCCAATTTCAAGTGGAAAGTCTGCCAGAGTGGGATAATTCACCTTCATATAATCAAATACAGGTCATCAGTTAAAACTGAAGTGCTTCATTAAATGATAATTTAACCATCATTTTTTGCAAAGCAGTCACAACCTGAAGCAGCAGAACCCACTACATTAAAAACCAGCCACACCCATCATGTAACATACAGAAAACATGTAGGATCCTTACATCCTGATCATATAAATCCTATGTTTTCAAAAGCTCACTCTCAAATATAAAGGTTGCTGATTGCTGATAGGAGTCGTCTGGTTTAAATGATCAAAGGAGGATTCAGGGGGCAGAATCTGTGTTCCTTATAACACAATTCAATTCACTAAAACACCAATGATTTTACTCAGAGAAGGTCTTGTGTATTGAAATTTATTTTCTGAATAAATCTAGCTCAATCATATAAAAGTGACATTTAAAGGATTTGGATTTAAGATTTCTTTACAATTCATTTGGGTCATTTACTGAACTCATTTAGATTTTTTCTCAAATAACTGATTAAGTTTTTGGTCTATAAATAGCAGAAGGTAAAGCCGATCACTTTTTCTTGAAGTTGACGTCTTTATTGTTTGGCTTGTCAGACCAATAGTCAGAAAACCCAAAGAATAAAGGCAGATGTTGGTCCTCAGATTAAGAAAACCAATATTCACATATCACATGTTAAAACCAGTAAATGCTTTGAAAATGATGATTAATCAGTTATTAGTTCTGTCTCTCTCTGATCAATTAATGAACCATTTGTTTCACCTCTAAACACCACATAGAGGCTTTTGTATCAGATCATGATCTATCTGTGGTCAGGGGATGACCATCAAGGTACATGACCTTTGACCGCTTTAGCATGCTGCTCACAATCTTAGTATTCATTCATTCATTAGCAACAGGGTTTATCCTTTTAGGGTCGCTTAGGGCTTAGTCACCAATGAACCTAAACCTGCATGTCTTTAGACTGTGGCGGGTGGGGGACCCACACAGGCACAAGGAAAAAAAGCAAACTCCACACAGAAAGACCACAGCTGGCCGGCGAGTTCAAACCCAGAACCTTCTCACTGTGAGGCTGTGCAGCCCACAATCTTAGTAATTTAGGGGAATTAATTAAATCATTTTCTACAGTTGCATCCAGTTGAACTTGTTCTGGACAAGAAAAGGAGAGAAAAAGATGCTGTATGTCATTTGTTGTTGCTTGAGCTACAGCAGAACACATGTAACTTATTCTGTTATTTATGAAAAACAAATTAGAAGTGAATTTAGAGATGAATAAATGTGAATTTCAACATCTAGTCTCACAATGTTGAAATAAATTGGCACTCCATCGTGATTCATGAATGAAAACCTGCTGAATCTAGTCAGAGAAAATCCCTGTTCACCCTGGAAAAATGTGTTTTTTCTCACAACAATGGGATCTCTCTCTGTTCCTGACCATAACAGTAGCTCAGATCTAAACTCTGGACGACAGAAGATAAGGTCAAAGTCTGTAGGTCTTCACAAACACAAATATCTTTGTTGAAAAAAACAGAAAAACAGAAATGTGTTTCAGAAAGAACACACTGCTGTCATGCTTTAACAAAGCACCACAGAATATCATGTGAATGGAAATACAACTTCTCTCTCCAGAGAGCCTGGTTTGCAGGCCAGTATAATAAAAACATGTTTATTTCTTGTTGGTAAAGGGGCTCGCACCCTCCTTCCCTCGGGCCAGGGCTCCTGGCCAGCAGCACATACCAAAACACAAAGACCCCCAGCAAAACCATTAGCCGGCCTCTACTCCTCCATTCTCTGAGCCTCACAAAGCCGACAAGGAGCTGCTGGAGGAGCTGAGCTGAGCTGAAGGGGTCGACAGAATACACTGGAGCAGGAGGAGCCGCTCACAGAGGAGCCGAGCAGTGAGAGGCTTCAGCCGAATCGACAGGCTGATTAAGGTGTCAGGATGTGGAGTAATTTTACCTGTCACCTGTCACCGCTGCACCATGGTCTATCTGCCAGACAGGTCCATCCCATCTACTGTGGTGCTGTGCTCCAAAAAACACATCCTCAGATTCATTTCATCTTCCGTTGAGCCTTACTTCTCTTCAGACAGACTGGTATCATACTGATACCGATAAATCACTGGGAATTAAATGATTATATTACAAGATTAAATTAGTTTTATTAAAAGGAGACAGGTGTAGAATTTTTACGCATCATTACATTACAATAAAAACTAACTGATAACTCACTTATGTCCAATCATACTGGGCGAGATGATGGATTCAGCTTCTAATGTGAGGTTATGTTCTACATTATCATGCATGACAGTACACTGATTACATTTGTCTTTTTGGATTGTTTATAACTTTCTGAACTGCAATTTGACAACACTATCTTAAACTAGTGCATTAATGTGTTTATACCTAGGTAGGAAAACAGGGGTCTGTCTGCAGACTCAAGAGAGGGCATAACTGTAAGATCACAGATGTGTAAAGACAGCTAAACACAGGACAAAAATGACTGTTCTAAGCCTGTTTCTCTATTATTTCAATAAAAACCACCACCACTCCACATGAAACATCATAAGAGGTATCAATTTACTGTGATAAACTACCATTTGCCATCCATTCATACGTCCATATTCATTAGAGCCTCCAAGTGAGACGCTTTGGTCAGTAAATTTTTATACGTTTTCAAAACGTATACAGCGGTCCTACCCAGCAGCTGACTATAGCTGCCGTGCTTACACCCCTCTCACTCTGGACCGGGAGGTACAGCTGTAAAATTGAACTTGAAGTGGGTGTAAGTATTGCAGCCTGCAGACGGATCCTGTTGGGGTTTTTTTTTTTTTACAATTTGTTTCTGGTCAGTTTTACTCCTATTTAGGTTTCACTTGTGAGTCCTACTGTTGCCATGGTTACGTGCAGTTTAATATGTGGGTATGAAGCTTATTTACCACACTCACTCGGCAGTGAGCTAACAGGAGCTAACTAATAGGAGCAATAATAGGAATCTACCAAAACACTGCCAGGGCCATTACTAGCAGCTGACATGAGTTTATTATTACCTGATATTAGTTTATCAGCAGTGTTATCAGTATGAGTAGATCTGCTTATCAGTAACTTATAATAGAGAAATGCCAAAGATCTGTTTGAAAACAGTGATAGCATGATCCATTTGTCCAACAGAGAAACTGACTGAAGAGTGAAGAGAAAGACCTTGTCCACAGCACAGAACCACAGTGAAAACAGCTCATTTGACTCCTCTTTATTGCATTAATGGGAGAAAAAACACACACTCACACACACACACACACACACAAGTAATGTTCAGCCATTGGCAAACCTTCGCCTGCTGAAGTGTCATTGACCTAGACACTAAATCTTTCTGTCTCCAGACCTGGTGCTCTGTAGCTGACCTTGACCTCTGACCTCTGGCCTGCTTGCATGCAAATAGAAACTATGAACATATGAATCCACATCAGATTCTTAAACTGGAACATAGATACACACACATTTATCCAGACGTCTTCATCCCCAAACCTTTAACATGTGTATTTTGCAGCAGTATGGCTGATAATACCTGCACCTGATTACACCTGATGTGTCCTCTTTTTGTCATCAGGAGGAGACTGATCCTCAGAATCACCTGATGGAGGAACAAAGGTGACTAAAGGCTAAATTTGGTCGAGAAAGTTTATCCATTAGTGATCTACACAACCCGCCTGTGGTAGGTTTACTAATCGAGTCCAGATGTGTTTATTTAATATCATAAAGAAAGAGTGTTCATGTGGAACCAAGTTAAAGTCGCAACCCACCAACCAATAAATCTCCAGACTTTGCTTCAAATGCTCATCACAGCTATAATGACCTTAAACAGACAATTATCAAAACAGAAACATTCTTTTAACACCAGACTGCAGCTCTCCTCTAACCACATCCTTATATGTATCAAAAAATAAATCAAATGAGGCCCAGAGCTCATCCAGCAACCACTAGGCCACCTGACTGTCACACCATCCGCAACACAGCTGAGCTGCTGTTTGTGAAGTTGCAGTCAACATAAATGTGTATCATGTGACAGCCGAGGTCATGGGTCATGGTTGTGCTCCATTTCAATTTGCCATATAAAACAGCAAATGCCAGCTGTGTGCGGCACCTTAACAAAATACCACGTATACCAACAGTGAACATGGCTTGTCAAAGTGGTGCACTGTCTCTGCCAACACTGAAAAGAGGGACTTAAAGTTTACCACAGCATCTTAACTTGCTGCTGTCTGATTATCTGCTGATAGATTCAACATCACACCTTCCCCCTCATGAGCTGTTTGCACTCCATGTTGACACGCTTCCCTGCCTTTGACACTAAATACCAACACACCAGCATGGCTAAACAGGGAGCAGCCATTGAGCACTTCCTGGTGGAACACATGATACAAACAGGACCCTTTACCCTATGATTTGTTGAATATTATCACATTTTGACAGAGCATTTCTATTTTAACCAGCGCTGCTTTCCTAGCCTTTATGGCACTGGATACTGGAACCAAAAACCATCTCAGCATAGGCTCTGAACCTCTCTTCCAACTGGCTGACTGTTTTCTGAGTGATCTAATAAAAATATAGCAGATTTCAGGTAAACACTGAGAGAAACCAAATCCTGCAAGGTTGGATGGTGGGTCCGGGTGGGTGGGGCTTGGGGCATGGCTGAGAGCAGTGACTGCTTTGTTGTGACATCACAAAGTTAGAGATGGGCTGACGGCTCATTTTTAAAGCTCAGTTTCTGAATACAGGCTGTGTGCATTTCTCTGTGGACTGAGGCTTTGGTACTTTCACAGTATTAACATAGGACCTAGACCTGCTTTATTATCAAAAAACAACTGGACATCTACCTTTATACAATATGGGACCTTTAAACTGTGAAACAAAGAAAAAAAAATGAACTCAAGCTGCAGTTTTTATGAACTTTTCCTAAAATTAAGGAAGTTTTTCAAAAGCTCTTTGTTATGTAATTATAACAGCCCTGGTTTAAGCATGATACTTTATACAGTAAAGAACAGGTTCACATTTGGTCAAATCTGTCTTAATACAAGACTCACATGTCCATAGGTTCAGACAGAATCACTAATCACTGAGGTCATTGCTCTTGTCCATACTGGCTCTGCTGTGACCTCTAACCAACATGTAACAGATAAAACTGACAACACGTGTAGACTTCTTCAGTTCAGCTGAGGTCCCAGTTAGTCTAATCGGTCTAGTCGGTGTCTTCCAACTTTTAGTCTTCGCTACTACAGAATTCCCTCTTTTTATTACTGTTCCTCCACAGCTGCTCAGCAGAGGAAACACAAAAAGGGAATTTGTGTTCAAGAGACTGTAACTGTGGAAGATATCCTCTGAATTTGCCTAAATCTGACTGCTGAAATTCTTAAATATTATATCCTATAGCCTTATTTCTTACACGGGAGACTGAATAATTAATCAAAATATTATTGAAATTACAATATGGCTGAGTGCAATATCCAAATGACAGGAGCTGCAGTTTCTTTGATAAAGGTAAAATGTGTCACAACAGACCATAAATGAATTGTTGATCTACAGAGGACTACAAATCATATTTTCCAGTATGAGAATCAAGGAACACGCTTGTTTGGTACAGACCCAACATTGTAGTCATAATGCAATTTTTTTTTTTTTTTGGCATATCGTCATCAGCCATAGATTCAAATCACAGATGTGTAAAATTTCAGTTGCCCATTCAGGCCATCTTGTTGACAACAGTACAACAGTGACGTCATGAGGTCCTGGAGTACACCTACGCATCACTGCAGCGAGGTCGGTAAAGGTACAGCACTTAAAATAAATTGCTGGAAAAAAAGTAGCTGCCATTTAATTCTCGGCATCAACATCAAGAAATAAGAGTTGCACATGCAAAACCTCTGGAACAGCCCTTAAAAGGACACGGCAGGAAGCAGCTGGAAGCATCAGATATTGTCTATGAAGCCTGAAGTGGTTCAAATTAGACCAGTTCCCTTCTCAGAGGACTGAGACCTTCACCGGGTTTTCAGGGATCCTGTGGTAACCAGCACTGCTGCCACCTGGCCAAACAAGCTGAATTAACTCCATGGATTAGACAAACCACTTTCTCCATGTTTATTGTGATTACACCCTGAGACTAGAAGCACCTAATGAGGTCGACTGAAACGAGGGAACGAACAGGCAGAGCAGCTTTTCAGCTCACTACAGGCATGTGTTTGTTACTCTCTGTATTTAGGTATCTCCGGTGATGGATGACCTGTGTGTTGGAGGGTAATCAGGAATTGTTGGGCAGCGTGACCTTGATGAGTTTTTGGCGCCGGCCGGTGGAATGCTTCTTAATGTGGGCGAAACCCAGAGAACGGAAGGGGATGTGCTTAAATTCCTACTTCTTATTTCTGGTAACGACAGGACTTCCCTCCGTCTTCCCCTCCACACGCACACAGTCACACGACTCCCCCACAGCTCAGTTATTCACGAGTGGAAAAGGAATCTGGTATTTACAGTAACAGGCAGATTATTATTACAGTGTGAACAGTCTCAAGGCTGCGGAGAGGAGGTTGCCCGGCTTACATCCTCGCTGGTTTCCACTGCCGAGCCAGCAGATAAAGGCTCTGTTCTTTTAGAAGATTAGAGTGTAAACCCAACGTCAAACTACATTAATGTTGTTGTTAAGTGTGGAGGAGCAGCATCTGCAGCGCAAGTCCCTGTAGAAACATGATGGAGTTCTGCAGACACATCAAGTCCCTACAGGGATCTAATAGGACTGTTCACATTAACATTTTTGACTGGACTGATTTCACTGATTTACAAACTTTTTCACATATTAAAATAATTAAAAATATCTAGTGCACAAATAGGCTGCAGTATGGCTGAGCAGAGGCAGTGAAACCTTGAATGAAACGGTGAATTATCCTTATTACAGCTGAACCTTACATATTTTTGACATGACAGAAATAAGATGTAGTTTTTTAAGTAGGACATTAATTTAGTAAAACCTGTTCTAGCACAAAATTTGGACTAGTTTTCACGTATTATTCCATACGACTTCTTTTCTGGGTTTCTACCCTACTTGAGTACAATTTTGAAGAAAAATATTCAGATTGACATTTTGTGGATTAAAGATGAAAGATGAATGTTGAAATTGGACGCACAACGTCAGCATCAGCCTTTACAGTCCTGCTATGGATTAAAATATTTTCCATTTCGCTGGTGTACGCTCAGTATCGTCCCGACTGCTCTTCATCAGTCTGGACTTTTTCTCTCTGTGAGACTGAAGAGAGAAGGTGCAGCCAGATAAAGGAAGGAGGGCGTCAAGCTCATAGCTGATATCTCTACTGTCTCTGACAGGGGAACAATAGTGAAGCCAAACTCTGACTGGCACTGAACTGACGGCACTCGTTTTTCCAGTTATGGGTTCTCACATTAACAGTGATCTTTATAACACGCAATAATATAACTCTATGTGTTTTAATAAATCTTCAAGTGCTCAGAAAACCTGAAAAAAATCTGAGCATTCATTGCCGAGGATCAACATGTAGTACGAATTTAAAGCTCTAGAGCAACTGCGAAATGGACTTTTGCAGTGAGACTCTTTACTCAGCTCTTGTTAAGAGTCTCTCTGCAGTGTCTTCATGGTGTGTTTTTATCGCTTTATATTAAGTAAACAGCAACATCATCATATTAATTTATATTTTCCTTTCTTAGCTCTGGTTACACTGCACTGTATTTCCCATTCACTTGAATGGAAAATGGTCTGAGACTCCAAGTCCCACTGTATATACCTGATATAACTATAATGAAGTTACACACCTGCCCTACATTTATATGAAAAATCAGGTCCTGTGTAGGTTGACTCAGAAACACTTTTCCATTTGCTCATTTTGCAAAAGTACACATCTGATTACTAACTTGTATCCTGGCAGCTGTTTAAGTTATTAACCATATGAACTGATTGGTCAACACTTGCAGCTACAAAGCGCCGCGTAAAGTTGAGTGACAGCATGAGACTGAGCTGATTGCGACCTGCAGAGTAAACAGTCTGTGAAGATCAGCAGATCAGATCAGCGCTGCACCTGTCTCACTTTTCCTCCAACACCCTCCGCGGTCAAACTCTGGAAAAGTTAGAAATTAAAGCAAACTCTTATCATGCCACAAACCTGTCACTTGGTTCAGGCGGTGACAGATGCTGCTGCTGGACTTCAGCAGGTTTTCAGCTCCGTTGATGCCGCAGATACAAACAGTGAAGGAGGCAGGAGGGAAAAAACGACGCTTAAAAGTGAAATTATAAACAGAAAAAAAAATAATAATAAATCACATGAACCCGCTGCGTATTCCTCCGCGTTTAATCCTCCAAGATTGTCTTCATTCCCGGTGTCTCATTAATATTTCCCTTCATCCTCTCTCCGGTCGCCAGAGAGCCAGGTTTAAGGTTTGGCCGATTTAGAGACGTCACTGACCACGCCCTCCTGGAGAGCTGCGGAGGAGGAGGAGGAGGAGGAAGAGGAGGAAGAGGAGGGCCAGGAACTCCAAAAATATAATAATAAAATGATTAAGTTCGTTCTCCTTTATCAGATGTCTGTCATATAATAAAAGCTAACTTGTTGTTGTGAGCAGACTCCAAACTTTAACTGCGTGATTCTTCTGCTCTGTTCATGTGCTCATAGTTAATGATTAAAAGAGATGGAGCACAATAAAAAAAAAACAAAAAAAACAACAACATAAGGCCAAAAGGGCCTGGAGAGCTCAATGTGTTTCCACCAAGAAGATTCATGAGCTCAAAAAACTGCACTAAATTTAAAACAAAGATAATAAAAACTAACAGGACAGATTAATAACACACACACACGTAGCCTCCTGCTGCGTCTTTGGTTCACATCAGATTAATTTTAGCCACTCTGGCGTTGCTGAGCTGCAGCTCACAGCAGCAGCTGAGTCACTGTAATAAAGTGTGACGACGCACTCAGTGACGTCATGAAGAAGAAAAACAAATGAATCTACAGGTGTTTTCTGTTTACTGTTATCTTCATACAGGTCATTTCTGTCAGCCCACTGTTACGACACTAGGGTTACCGTAGCGCAGTCTTGGTTCTTGGGGAGTCCCAGTCATCTGAAATTGTTCTGTGAGACAATTTTTGTTCAGTCTGTAAACCTGTAATTCACCAACTAACCCATTAAAAGTAAGATAATTACTTCCATTAATGCCATTAGTCTTTGTGTTTGTGTAGGTGGTGTTCATTAAACAGTGGAGATGTGATATGAATAAACCTTTTGTGAGAGTTTCAAGTTGAGGAGCTGTGATTTCACAGTGATATGGCTCTAACTGCTTTGTCTGGGCAGGATTCGCAGCTCCTAGATAGTTCATCTGATTTCATTTCCACCTCTGTTTTAGATTGCTTAAACACATCTCAGCATTATAAGGTCATCTTGTCTTATTGCCACTGTCTCCCTCAGCGACCTCGGCACCATATTCAGATTTGTGGGATTTTTTTGTTTTATCCTCTCCATAATTTTGATGCAGCTGGGGTAGTCAGCGAGTTTAGAGTTGTATAGTTGCATATTTTACAGCTGGGATGAGATCAGTTAACTGAGTTGAACTGCAAACTTATTTGACATTTAAAAGAATAGTTTCTAAAGCCCCAACAAAGGGCCAAAAAGATAAGTCAGATTTATTTTGACATTTTGCTACTGCTGTCGAGTAACACTATGATGGAGCTGCAGCAGTTTATCCATTCTTAGCCTCCTTTCATGCCTGGTCAATGTAGAAACTGGTGGGTTCTTTAAGTACAGGTGTGGAGGTGAGAGAGGTGGATGTAGTGCATCATACTTTTTAGTTTCTGTCCAATCAAAGACCTGTGATTAATATTCATTTTTTAGCAATAGTAAAAACAATCTTTATCTGACCTTTAACAGATGTTTTACTTGCTCAACCTTAAAGGAGCTAGTTATTCGTTTTGCTGTTGCTGCCTAGCTAACATTAGCATAAACAACTGTCTACTTACTAGTTCTGCCAAGGGCTTCAGCCATCATTGCATTTATAGGAGGTTATAATAGGTCCTCTGAGCAGCTTCTTCTTCAGGGCAGACTGGACACTACAGTGACTCTGTATCGGAAAGTGACGAGACCGACCAACCAGGCTGGGGCTAACTGGAGAAAAGAAAATAAATTATATTAATAGAAGCAAAACAAGAGGGTTGGTTTTCACCTCTGGAGATAGCTCTTTGTGAGTTAAGTAATGAAGTTCGATGCTGAACTCCCAACGTTTCTTCTGGACTGGTAAGTTAACAGCTGTTAATGCTAATGTTAGCTGTGTAGCAATCTAACCTAAGTTTTGGACAAAATTTTAAAGCATGAAATTAAATTTAAAGCGTGAAAATGAATATCAGTTTTTATGTTTCATTTTCTTCATAGTAAAAATAGACTGAGAAAAGAGGGATCTGATTGAAATAAACACAATCTAACTGGAAGAGATTCTTGCAGCCACTGTAAGTTTGTTTTGAGGAGAGTTTGAATACATTAAACTGTACATAATCCACAGGCGAATGCAACAAAGAAGGAAGAAATGGAGTTTGGATGGAGTGCAGCTTTGTTTCCTCCTCTCTGTACATTTGCCTGGGATGATTCATTCATTCAGCTTTTTACTTCTTTTGAAATACAGAATACTTGTTCTGATTCATGGATTCTTTCTCTCCCTACTTCAATTATCTTCTGATAATTCTATTTGCCATATTAGTCGCTGACACACACTGCAGCATGATGTTATATGATACGAGGCAGGACTATTTCCTTTCCAAAAAATACCGAGTGAACGGAGGAACTCTGTGTTCCCTCTTGTGTCCTCTCCTCTCCTTTAGCCTTTGCTCCAGTAGCACAGAGAACAGCGGAGAGAGAAAAAGATAAATGTGCCCTCCCCTTGGACTAGGAAATGTGTGTGTGCATGTGTGTGTGTGGGAGGGAGGGCTGTGAATTTCAGTGTGTGTTTAAGTGAGTGTGTCACGTGTTCGGACAGGGTGTCTGCACTGATGTGGAGTTGCTCTGCTTCTTGCGAGTCCAAATTCTTTGCAAATGCAAGCTGATTCATCCTTTGCCTACATATTTTTCCTTAATCATGTCTGAATGCGTTTCATCGGCCCTCTGTGCTCCGGCTGCTCCGGCAGTAATGATGGACAGGGAGAGGGAGCTGGATTCCCAGTGCTTTTGTCCGCCTGCTGTCTATTACTCCAATAATTGACTGAATATTCAGCTGCATGTGCTCTGAGATGAAGCACAGGTTAGGTCAGGAGGGCTGATGGATTATTAGCATCAATACAGATCTATCTTCTGAATGAGTGAAGTTGAACAGAGCTCAGGTATAAAGAAAACCAAACATATGATCTCAGTGGAGCTGGAGGGGGACTTGTTATTTTAGATTATTTTGAAGTTAATCAGAGAGTTGGATTAAAGAAACTATAACAAGAATTTCATTAAAGAGTAATTCATATGCTTCAGAAGCACAGACGGCTTCACTAACAGGACAAAAACAATAGGAACTGATGTCCACCTAAAGCCCGCAACAGCAATAAAAAAAGAGAGATTTTCATCCACGTGCATTTCATCTCCCACATGGACTAATGTCAAACTCCTCTGCCTCACTGGAGTCTCTGTATCTGCCACCAAACCCTGTGTAACTAGTCCCATACCAGCCTGCTCCAGCCTACTGTACCTCAGAGCTATGGTTGGACCGTACAGGATCACCTCTGGACAGCTAGTTGCCCTGTTATTTAAAGACCATGTGGTTGCTCATGATCGAATGAAGTCAGGGTGGTAGAATCATTTCCCAGCTACCACTGTCTGAAAACGTAGCTTTTCAGCCTACACCTAGACACCCCACACTAGCACTTATTATCTAACCCTCTGAGCAATTAGAGCACTGTAGCTAAGCACTTACACCGTTACTATATAGAGCAGTTTTTACTCTAACTAATTCTCTCATATACATTTTAAGCACCTTAAGAACCAATAAAAACAAACTCAATGGTCAAATATTGATATAGGATATATATATATATATATATATATATATAAAACAATTGTATATATCAACTAAAATCCATGTTAATAACTTTTTGGAATGCACTTGTGTATACAAAAGAGCTGTCTGTGTATGAAAGAGAAGGACGTGTATGTGTGAGAGTGGGTCTGCACTGTTTGTGATCAATGAAAGAACCTTGGGATTGATGGACTGTTGTTGTCAGATTCTCTCTTCTCCAATTTGGTCTAGATTCATCTTGAAAATGCTTCTGTCAGACGGAAGGACATTTGAATGAAGTGTTAAAAACATTCATTTTAATAATCACTAATTCTGTGGAGTTTTCAGCCATTAATTTAGTTTACACTTGAAATACAGCTTGAAGTCAAAGGCAAATGCTGATCTTAAATTGACTTGTCATCAACTGCTATGGTCATATCTGTGCATTATGAGCACCAGTAAAAAAATGCAGCCAAGATTAGAAGTACTACCAGACGAGTTACTGAGATCAAGTTGATGACCCACTAGCATATTTGGAATTTCTTGATAGAGAAAGAGGGTAATGGTCAGGACGGCTGCTTTCCAATTAAAGGTTATGGTGTACAACACATTAGCTATTAGCTTGGTTTTAAAAATCATTCAAAAATGTTATTCTAAATCCCTTCAAACTAATTTCTGCTTATTCAGAATTGGCCCTCGATGAGAACATCTGTGATGTTTCATATCATTTATCACTCACACTAGAAGTAAAGATGCAATGTAATAATGTAAAATAATCCTGAAATGCATCACCTCCTTCCCCCAGAACTGTTTCCTAACAAAGTATCTTTGAGCTTTCACTGGCTTTTAATTGTGATTTGGATCCACAGAGTGGAGCAGTGTGGGAGTTGGGGGGGTGGCAGAAGAGGTTACCTTGAACTCTTGTACCTTCAGTCCTGTGGAAATCCTTCCCTTGTCTGGGAAATTAAGAGCTTTCTCTAAATTCTCTGGCAGGACACGGTCTACTTTCAGCCCTTGACCAAAAGACTCAAAACCCCTGACGGCAATTTTTCACGAGAAACTCCCCGTTCCACATGGTTATGGGCTCCATGACAGACACGACATTTCACACTTAAGGCGGTGAATTGTGTGTGTATGCACAGACTGATATATCTTACTCATTCCTCTGTGCTGTAGAGATTCACTGTTGTCCAAAAGTGATTCATCAACATTTGCGAACAAGACTAGGTTCTTGCTCACAAACATTGATTAAAGAGATTTATATTTATCAAAAAAAAACTGCATGAAAACTGAGTAATCTTTGTTGAGTTAAACAAAGACACAGTAAAAGACGAAGTGTTTTTGTGGATGTCTGTTTACAGACACAGCAGAAAACTGTAAATCTCACCACTCACATTCCCAGTGTGTGACATTGACAAGAGCGATCCTGTGCAACTTCAGTGTTTCACACTGTGTGGGAACTTTAGAGCGCAGAGTTTTATACAGTTTTCTGCTCTGTGTCAGTACACAGCTGTTGACCAAACCATTTCATCTATTACAGCATCTTTGTTTAACCTCAACACTGATCATTTGTTCATAGTTAGGATTCACATGGTGCTTTTTTTTTTAACAAAAACAAACCTCTTTGACACAAGTAGATCGTTTTTCACATGCAGGATCTCCGCAGATTTATTTTACAGGTTTGCAAAGGTTGATTTACTACTATATCAATTATCAGAATTATTTATGAACATCACTTCACAAGTTGAAAATCATTTGGACACTAATTTGAGCCCATTTTTGCATGGAGGTGTATGACTTACCATTTCTTGCTGGTTGTGGGGGATCATACGGTGTGGTACTGGCCTGAGGTGGGTTGGGCCATTCCTATGAAAACACGTAATTACACCAAATAAAATAAACTTTCCATTGCAGGGCATTTTAGGCAGCTCTTCAGAAACCAATTCTGAGAAAATTCTTTTTACTTACCCTTATTAACTCAGTCAGGGGCAAGTTACGCTGGAAGCTCCCATCTGTCTCATAGGGTGTGGCTGCACACAGCTCCAACAGCAAAATACTGTGAACAGAAATCCAAGAAAGTTTCCCTTTCAGTTGAAAGATGAACACATGAAAGATTGATCCATCATCCATTTAAAACTCATTTAATACAGTAAATGAAAAAGAATGAAAATTAACTAATATGAAGTTACTAGTTTGAGAACAGCCGGTAAAAGTGACATTTAATAGGAGCTACAGCTAACAACAGTTTGATCATATCATTTATCTCAGGCTGTGTTAAACCTTACATCACTTGGTTGTGGCACTGTTTAGTGGCAAATGTGACCACAGTACAATAGTTAATTGAGTAATATCCATCATGGCCTCCTATCCACCAAATGATGCTGCGCTTGGAAAGTCACGCTCACAAATAGGGGTTGACGATCTTATGAACTAGCCTACTTTTCAGATTAATGCACAGATTGCCTCATTAAAAAGGATACATAATTTCAAAGTTCAAAGTCCTTGTTCTGCTCTGCAGCCTCTGCAAGTTTGTCTTCGCAGCACATGTAGCAGTTCTCCACCTGAAGAGAACAAGCACCATGTCACCGGCTGCAGTCAAAGATGGTGGAGTTACAGGCTGTCTGCGGGATGACAGACCTGCCTGCAGTATTTTTGAATAAGACAGTGTTGTTATACTTATATCTGCTCAATAAATGCCCTTTTAAAAAAAGAAAAGGAATTCAGTAAATGTGTTTTCTTGCTTTCTCCCAGAGAGTTAGATGAGGATATTGATACCACTCTCATGTCAGTAAGCTAAAAATTTAGCAAGCGCCAACAGCTAGCTTGGCTTAGCATAAAGACTGGGGGAAACAGGTACCTTGGTCTTATCCGAAGGTATAACAATACACCTACCAGCACCTCTTCAGACCACTAGTTAACATGTTTTATCTCATTTTTTAAAATCTGTACAACAGCTGAAGTGTAAGAATCACACTGTGGTTTTATAGGAGCAGCCATTTGTGAAGTCTCCACCTGCCTTGGCAGCTGCTCGAACTTACACAGGCTCATTTCAGTGCCCTCACTGGTAGCTACAGCAGTGGTGGGAAAAAATGGTTAAAAGATTGGCAGAAACGATAAAAGAGCTTCATGTGGCAACGTGACAAAGGAACTGGATCTGCAGGCACTGGTAAGAGATTGGCGCATGTCGTAACTAAATATTTTAGATAACTAAACAAACCAAAAACAAAGTCTCAGAGGCTTACGTCAAATTGGAAACTGAATAACACAGGACTCATAGGACTATTATCTACTTCCATCATCTAAACCAATGAGCCACCTTTTGGTTGGAATTCCTCTGTTGATCAGACAACATGATTATTATCAAGGTCCACTGTAGCAGCCAGCTGCTGGCCCTGTACAATCCAAGCCTTGAGACCACAAATGCTGTCTTATATGACCAAAACCTGATTAATTCATGATTATCAGATCTGCCCCGTCATGCTGGTCAGGCAGGTGTGTCTTCTAGAAATATTTGCCTACACAGAACAGACCGAAGTAAACTCCAATATTTAGAGCTGAGGGTGTTTTTGCATCAGTGCTGCACTGCTTTCAGCACTTTGCTGCCATGGAAACGTGGAGGTTGTTTACCCAACTCAGGCCTCAGGGTAGGAAAAAAGTGAACCAATTCAGCCAGTTTTCCACCGCATGAAAATGCTTCCTGCATTTATATAATATGTTTTCTTCTCATCATGTTTTGTGCACCTCCAACAACCTAAAACTACCATGAGATGCAATGAGCTGAGTCATAGCATTTCTCTCATATTTTCTTTCTACACTTGTTTTACTTCTTTATGATGAAAAAAAGAGTCATGTAAAAGTTGGCATTTAGGCATTTTCAGGCACTCCCAGAGCCGAACCCTGCCCAAATATGGAAGTATATGGGCCAGACTCGGGCCGAGGACCAAGGCATATGTTGGGCCAGAAGTTTCATTTTACTCTTTGGGATGTGTTTGCAATTATAATTTTAATTTCTGCTATTACTGTTTGGTAGGAGTTAATCCTGATGAAGTTCTTTTTAACCAAAAAATGTTATTAATTCATTCATGCATTTACTGATGAATTCTTTCACAAATCATCAACAGTGTGGCAGCAACATATTTCTGAGTACTTGATTACGATATGTTAAAATAAAGTTCCAGTAAATAATAGGTAAATAAAGAAAGAATCATGAGAATAGACAGGAAATCACTGTATGCTGTATATAGTATAAAGAGACAAATTGTGTAAATTTTCTTAAATAAATTGTTGATTATCTCCAGAGGACTTGTGCTGTCTAATGAATAACAGCAATGCCAAAACAGATGTTTGCAACAGCTGCCGTTTATCACTTTAAGTGGGTGACGCCTCCATCTGATCAAAGTTTGCAGATTTGAGCTTTTTTTTTTTTTTTTTTTTTTAACCTTTTTAAAGAAGGAGAACATTTTTGTCACACTCAAACACAAAGATATGCTCTGACTGACACCAGACCAGAAAGAGCAAGAGGGCAATGAGCATCTCCATTACCTTGGTTGCTGTGCAACACAAATTTTGAAAACCGCGTGGAAGACACAGATTTGCCACTTAACACGTGGTAATAAAGAGGATAATGATATCGAAAATAACAGACTTGGAGGGAGTTGGTGGTGGTTTCGCTGCATGCTGCTGACGAAAATGAGGAAAAAGCTCGTCCTAAAACAGAGGACGAGGGAACACAACGTCCCACCGGAGAGAACAGAGTGCATGTTGTGCAGAAACTCTGTCTTTAAAAGTTTAAAGGACTATTTCTGCACACATGCAACATGTGATGAATCTGTCCTATACGTTGCTTCTCAAGTATGAAATGCAGCATTTGAATGAGACGCCTTCTTGCTGCCACCAAACTGAAAACTTAAGCGATAAAGACCAGCATTGACTCATTTTTCTGGCTGTTTGAGGGCAGAGGAAGTAAACAGATTAAATAATTTCCACCTGATACTTGTAAGTCCAATATTCACTCTCCGTCAGCCCTGGATTGATCTCCACCAACTCCTCAACAATATTTTATAGCTGCTTGGAGGTAACCGACTAATTTAGACTTCTCACGTTGACTTTGAGTTGGTTTAGTTTTGGCTGAACTTTTGGATTTAACTATTTTGAATATGAGGACACATTGCTACGTGTAATGATCTCTTCTTTCTTCATGCCATCCTGCTGTCACAGTTATGTTTTCCCCATGTGACGCCTTTATCGTGCAAAATCTCAAACCTGATAAGAAACTGGTTATGAGTGTAACAGAGGAATCCCCTGTCTCCAGGATAAGTCTAGCTTGGGAAATCAGGTTTCTCTTATGGCCTAACCCAGTTAGGGACTGGGTTTTTCAAAGACAATCGGAGTCTAGTAATTTGGAATCAACTTTCTTCAAGTAAGATACCAGTGGATGAGGTGAACTTTCACAGGTCTTTACCCCCAGTATCCCATCGCCTAAAACTGACAGTCTTTAGTGTAACAGGATGTGATCCCTCACTGGCTTCCCAAACGAAGGCAGTACACTGAGTTTTTCTTGTTTTGTGAAGCAGAGTTTATGACGTTATATGCATTGAATTCTAAGACTTTATCTGACATAATGGTCCGAGGAAAGAAAGGGGCAAAAGGGACTCTGCTGGGGAGTCAAAGTCTGGATTCAGGCTAATAAGACTGAGAGCATATGAGCTTTTCAGTCTGCTGAACCATAGAGATCACTTTTGTTAGAGACCCTGAATGGTAATTTATGGTCGAGTGTTTACAGCATCAAAGAACATGGAGTAACACACACAGTGCTGTAATTTTCTGAAGGTCTATTACATAAAGTATTATCATTAAAACCTTGGTTGGGCTTTCAAGTCATGCCCATCTCCAATGAAAAGAACTTATATCAAAATGGCATTGAGTTATGTCAGAGAGCAAGATTATAAAGACATGAATGGCCAAAGATCCACAGATGTTTAGGACAGGGGAAATCCAGACATGATTACAGACTCTGGTAAATGAAAATAATCAATTTTATTCCAATATTACTTTGATGTATCTGAAAATCACTTTTGTCTTGAAATTAAACTTGGATACAGCAGTCGACAAAATAATCTCACCACAAGGTCCATTGAGAATCTGTTCTGGAGCTTTTGTTCATTTATCATGATCTTTATTCACAGATGGGGTTTGCTCAGTTCTTGTAGAATTGCAAATGTTCAAACCTCCATTTTTCTCAGCAGCAGAAGGACGTATCGGCTATGTTGGTTTAAAATTTAACTTTTGACCTTGGAAACAGCAGCTCTCTCAAATTTCCACTCCCAAGGCCCATCTTGAATAATGAACAAATCTGTCTTCATTTCTTCCTATAAATAGTATTTTAGCAGTATTTTAGCACTGTTCACTTTTCAGTTCACATATTCTTTAAAACCAGTCTGTGGGAAATTTATACTACTAAAATGTTGATGCCATCTGGTGGCAGCATCAACAACACTGTGCTAGAATAATTATAATAGATTGATAATGGGAAACTGAGGAAGACAAAACATGCAACAGTTATCTCCTAGAAACCTGGACAAAAGAAAGGTGGCTGTATGCGGAGAAGTCTTTAGAATGGGCTGGGCCTGGTGGACCGTTATATTCAGTCTGAAAATACACACTTTGGTGGATCTTGAGCCTGAACTGGGACACAACTGGATTTAGACTTCACAGTTTCCTCCTCTTGTATTTCTTCTTGCTTTTTTTCCTTTCAGAAAAAAACAGGGCTTCCTGGCTCTGCGCCACTAATGTTCATCTAATCCAATGAGATTATTTTCTGCCTCTGTCTGCAGCTTTGCCTCCAAAAAATACTCGCAGTGCTGAAATTCCAATATGATAAGTGCCTTGTTCAAACACTGCATGAACGTAAGCCATCATCACTTAGGTTTCCAATCAGATCCTCCAGCCAATGCAGACATTTGAGCCAGTTACTTTATAATGAAAATAGCAGAGCCGTGTCCCAATTTCAGACTAAACAGGGAAAGAAACTCAATCAAATAGGTTGGAAATAAGACAAGAGTTTTGCCAAATTATACAAATCACTTCAAAGAGAGTGAATATTGGTAATAATTTCCTATTGCACAAGCAAACTCTGCACAAAATAAAGCTGATCTGGAAGCTGTTATGGATGTTTGGGTAATAATTTTACCTCCATTTTCTTGAGGGTTTGATTTGTTTTCAGAGATTTTAGTTTTGTTACTGGGGACAGTGTTATAGCTTACAAATAAATATTATTGCCAAAACTAAAAAATATAAGACCTAAATTTGAATTATCTTTTAATTAGCAGTGGCACTTAAGGTCTAAGTTTGATCGATGTCTATTGGCTCACATCTTGTATAATTTCAGTGCAAAACAGAAAGGTACATATATTTTTATACATTCTAACATCAAAAGTAGTAAAAGTGATGAATTATTTGTTGTAAACTATTAGTACCTAGTATGAAATTGGGGACATTAATACATATTTTATCAGAGTAGATGCACAGCTACAATGTCTGCCACATTATCTGCAGCTGTATGTGAATAAGATTTGGGAACAGAAGATTTCTCAGCAGCTGAATCGTGTTCTTTCTCCCTGTGATGATCAGTAACAGGTGAGGGGCTTGTAAAAGGATCAAGATACACTGCAGATACAGTAAAAAGACTAAGTGGCGTCCACATCAGGCCTATCTCATCTTACAGGACACAGAAACAAGAACAAGATTTCCCTTTGTTCACCATCCAACTCATGAAAGTCACTTACACTTCAACTGGCATTTCAACTGTATTAAGTCTCTACACGTCAACTGACACTGCAAGTAGTTTTTACTCTTCAAATGAAACTTCAGAGACTTTTATACTTAATTTGTGTAAACAATATGCAAACCAACACTTCAACTATTAACACTGCACACTATCCAAATATCTCTCACACTTCAGCTTCAACTGAAACTCAAGTTTTAATTGCTTCCTTCTCTTGACTTTTTGTAATTAACTTCTTTGATTTCTTTCTTGGATTTGTTTCTCTTAGAAATAAATGCCTTCACTAATGTCACTTCAACAGTCACTTCACTTCCTTTCAGTGCTTCTTCAACTGCAACACCCATACACTGCATATGCAAGTTTTAGCATAAGTGAGCACTGCATACACAATGACACTTCAACTACTAGCAGTGCACACATCAACATTTTGATTCCTCATGTTTACAGTTTAATTTACATTCCAAATACTTTCATTTCCCCTGTTTTTATTCCATACACTTCGAACTCTTAATTACTCTTCAATTACTTAAATAACTTACTGCACAATTACACTTCAGCTGATTTCAACTGCTAGTGGCTCTTGCAATTCTGCTGAAATTTCAAACCCTTTCAGTGCTTCAACTTCAGCTGAAACTCCCAAACAATAATTCACATTCAGTTTTTTTTTTTTAACCCTTTTAAACTGTCTCTTGCACTTCAGCGTTTACTGAAATTTTAGTCGCTTCCATGTACAGTTCATCTTACATTTCAAATGTATTTCCTGTCATTCTTTAAACGACAGTTTAACGGCTTTCATTGCTTAGACATCGACTGGCATTTCACCTGCTTTCATCTCAGTCTACAGGTCACCTTTTTTCAGCCCTTGCTCTTCAAAAACTTTCAGTGCTTAGTTAACTTTAACAATTTAACTTCCCATAGGGCTTTAACTTTTTGCTTGCACAATTCAACAGCATTTCAGACCCTATCGGTACTTAAACATCAACCAACACTTCAACTACTTACGCCTTACATACAGACAACTAAGAATTTAAGACATTTGAACCTGTTTACATTGTTTGCACATGCAATTATAAGCGTAAGCGAGCCCACTTTTTACAAAATTTCATCTTTCTCAAAGACATACATTTTTGTTTCAAGCTTGCCCTCAAAAATAATAATTGTAATAATATAATATAACTGTAACTTTTCTTAATTCAGTGATCTACAGTAGTTGAGTCATGAACTTTGGAGATTTTCAGAACAGCTTATCTGCTTCATCTCCACAGATAAACTCAGCTAACCATTTAGTCTCATTAATTCTGAGACTGATACAGTAAACACACTTTTATTACAGCACAGAGCTGTAACCGGAGAGGTATGTTTGCTCACTTTTAATAAATGCTCTCTTAAAATCCTGAGGGCTTTACAGGAGAAACAGAGAGAGGTGATAGTTGAATATTCATGCAAGCAAATCAGACGTCTCCTCTGAGGAGATCTAATACCCTTCATTTGACTGTGGCTTTATCGGTGAACCTACTGTCAAAAAGGTAGAGTTTCCTTTTTTTAAAAAAAAAATCTATCAGCCTTTTTATTAGACAGATCTCTTTTTTTGCTTTTTTCCTTCCCAAATAACTGTCTTCAGTCTGAACTGATAGACTCTTTAATGCACCAAGCAGGCTTCTCTCTGCTTCACAAATGCAATGACACTATTCAGCTCTGACCTTTTTTCCTCTGTTGGCACTGCACCATCCATGACAATGAAACAGGAGGAGGTTAATATAAGTTTGGCAGTAGGAAAAGTATATTCGCAAAGGTTCGAACTCCTCTCTCTCGCTCGCTATCTTCTCCTCTCTCTTCATTGTTCTCCCGTTGCACAAAGGGGCCTTTCAGTGTCCAGATGTGATGGAAATTGAAATCCAGAGTAAAATCAGGGAATAGTGTGTATCACAAAGGAGGAGGCCATTCAATCAGGGAAAAGTCTTGGTCTCCATTTCTGCTTAAAGCAGGAATGAGTCAACACCAGGCATGATGATCTGTGGGTTGCCTGTTTCACATGAAGCTCACAGGTGGGAGCAGGTATGAACTCATGTATTTTGTATTCTTATATACTGTATATATGCGAATACACAGGTTCAGGAGTTCATTTTCACTGAGTTTTTGTTGAAAAACAAAACAACTGCACTGCTTGTTGATTCAAATGGGGTTCTTCTGCAACCCTTTTAACTGAGTAAAAGTTTTAGGAAAGTCTATTCTCTTGTTCCCATTTATTCTTTTAATTTTGCTTGTATTAAATCAAAAAAAAGTTATGTTAAATGTTCCACTTGGTCCTTACATACAAGTAATCTGAGGCCAAAAAACAAGCTAAATGCTACTTAATGAACTACATTTAATTTAAAGTTAAATTCAAAAGTTCAGCTCAAGAAACTGGAAGAGATGTTCTTCACAAATCCACCTTCTGTCTGAAGAGTTGAGCTTCTTAATACTAACAAAGCTACCACTGACAGGTATGATTAAGGTAGTCTAAGTATGTGTATGTGTGTATCAGCACATTATTGAGACACTGTCAAGAGAAAGTTGCTCATCCTTCTCGTCACACCTGCACTCAGTGTTCAAGCTCGGTGAATGTTTGGGAGGAGGCTCAATGGTGCCATCTACTGAAAGGAGAAACAACATCGACTCACTGCAAAAAAAAAAAAAAGAAATAAGAAATAAGAAAAACATTGGATTCATAGAGTCTATGGTCTATGTTCAGGATATAACTGTATCACAGGAACTTCACTCGATTTATGTTTTTCAGTGATTTAGAGAGAGAAAATTTACACAGTTCACATTTGAGTTTGAAAAGAACTGATTCTGGGAATATTTGAGGCTGACAAGCATTTTAAAACAACAAAGAATGCCGCAAGTTCACATGATGAAGTCCACTCCATTGGAAGTGACAACCACACTTGAGAATGACTGATTACATTAAAGTGACACAAATTGCGCTACATCTGGGAGGATGGAGGGTAACGCAACTCAGCTTGACATAACCTCCAGACGGGATCGTCTGCTTTTCAAAGACAGTAAATGATGAACATAAAGTAGCATAATTTCTTTCTCTTCAGCATTTAGAAACATTTTCATGAGCTTTCTGAGGTAAAAAAAAACATGACTGTGAAACCGTCCACATATCTGCAGCATCCTCTCCAAACCTAATGGTTTAGGTTTAGGTTCACTCCACCATCAATTAGTGCAGAGGACTGGATGTGCCCAGCTGTGTGCCACAACTGTGGCTGCTTTCTAGGAATATGCTGTGCAAGCTTCCCAGAATCAGACCGGAGCATGACTGGCTTCAATAAATATTCACCTGGCTGATCCAAACAGCTTTCCTCTGAATTATTTACAGACACAAGCAGGCAGTCGCAGATGAACAGACTGCCTGTCATAAAAACCCCAAACAGAACAGAATGAGCTATAGATTAAAAAAAGCTTCATGTCATTGTCAAGTCATGCAGGTTTTCTCCATTCAGAAACAAGTTTGAAGTACTCAGTGATATACCAATGTGCCATAGAGCTCTATTGTCATCCAGAAACCATTGAGGGTCCCATATTTTACACTTTTTCAGTATTTTATTTGAAGTGTTGATATCCAAAAGAACCAAAAACCGTCTCAGTGTAGTTTAAAAACTCCTCTCTGTGGCTTCTCTCTGGAGCTCTACTAACAACAGGTCAGTGAGCCAATCAGAAGAGAGGCTCTGACCTTCAGGTAAACACTCAGAAGAACCAATTCCTGAGAGTGGTGACTGATTTGTTGTGACCTCACAAAGTTATATAAGTCCTGACGGCTCGTTTTACGGCTCAGTTTCTGAATACAGGCTGTGTGCATTTCTCTGTGGACTGAGGCTTTGATACTTTCACAGTATTACTATAGAACCTAGACCTGCTTTATAATCACAAACACATGGACATCTACCTTTATACAATATGGGACCTTTAATCAATGAGCCACACATACACCCACCCACCCATTTAATCACTCCTTCTATTATTCTTTGTCCTCTTTCTATTAGGTAAATAATCATGTACTAAGTTTGTGAACTTCAGTTCCCACAATGCTTTGAGGAATCAAGAAGCAATGTTACTATGGATTCAGTGAGTTCTGCTGTGGGCTACAACTTGAGCCCCATGTATTTGTTTACATTCTGGCAAACTGGCGCCATTATAAGTATGCTAAATAAACAATTAGCAGTCTCTGTTTGAAATGTACTCACACATGTAGACACAACTGTCAGCGGATCACTTTGATACTGAAGTAGACGTGATGATTATCAGGCAAGTTCTGCGGCTCTAAAGAGTTCAACTGGAGATAATGATATCCTGGAAAAATGTACGTCACACTGAATCTAAAAATATGTGTGTATCATGTCTGTGTGCTCAGTCTCAGCCTGCTAATGAGTCCTGTTGTTTTTAGAATACCATCATGCACCTGTCTCTTTCAACTCATAGAATATGCAGCCCCCCCCCCCCCCCCCCCAACACAAACACAAACACACACACCAGAGTGCTGAAAATAGCCCCCAACATGCCCACTATCAAGCTCTATGATGAACGGAAAAAAAGTTTTTAAAAAAGTTATCTGAATTATGAACTGCCCTCTAAAGTGGCTTACTTCTCAAAAACCATCATACTTCTTACTGCTGTTTTACCAAACAGCTCTATATTATTTGACGATGTGTTAAAATCTGATCTAATTATAGTTAGACCCATCTGAATAAATACAACATAACTAAACTAAACCAACCAGTCCAATTAAAATCCAACTTCACTTCTCATTAATATATTAAAGCTGGCATTCATCCAAATGGCAGCTTTAATTATCCCACTGGCAAACAGAATCATCTCCTCAGAATCATTCGAACTTTGGATTTTATAAACTTTTTTAATAACACTGCAGGTGAGTGAAAACTTTATTTAAGCAGCCAGGTTTTCAGGAGAAAAACTAATTAGACTTTCTCCCATCAAACTTCTGTTTCCGTGTTGTAACTGCAAGTTCCGCCTTAAATCAAAGATAGAAAATTAATGAGTGTGTATTTAGTAAGTGTGTGTATGTGTGTGTGTGTGTCCAGATGCTAAATGTGGGCCATCATGTCTGAAGCAGGTAATGTAAAAGCAAAATATCACTATTACCAATTACAAAAATGTTTTCGTTAATATATAATATTTGAAAATATTATGAAGTGAGTCAACTTTGTCACTAATGTGCTGTCACTAATGTCTTAACTAACGGTGGAACATGAGGTGGAAGGAGTGATGGGTTTTATGTTGTTTAATGTCCCATGTGATATAGTTCATTTAATATTGTTTACATTATCTATTGCTACATATGACATAAACAACAGCATCAGGTTTATTTTTCGTGCCATGCATGAGATGTTACTAAATCTAATTCACAACTATGGATTCAGCTCTAAATAGAAAGTGTCACCTGACTCCTAACACCTGCTATGCTATTGATTAATGGGTCTTTTGATACCTAGAACCAGAGTAGAAAACAAAATCTAAGTAATTAAAGGTGAATTCCAGTGGTTTAATACTGCCATAAAAGTGCTGGAAATTGGTATTTAAAAAAAAAAATTAAAAGAAATAATGTAACAGAGGCTGAGCAAACCAGCTTGTCCCTAGCATGGGTCAAAATGATCTGAATGATTGAGCAGGTTGGATTCTTTTGCTCGGAAATTCAAATCCGTGATTTACCCGACTTGACATCATAGCAACTACAATCACAGCTTCCACCATTGTGACTAGTAGGGACAGTACTATTAAATAAACACTATTCAAATACTTATAATATAGTATATATATAGTAATTTATTATTGTATGTGATATATTGACATTCTAATATATTAGTGAAGTCACAAGACACAAGTCTAAGAATAGGAGTATGTTTACCTTAGACATTTTCTGTCTTGCTCAGCCACAACAAGCAGCTACAATAACTTGTTTATGTGTTTCTTGTAAAGACAACAACAAGGTGTGAAAATCTTACTGCAATCAACTGTGATCAGAGATGATCATACGAATGCCTGTTTTTCGGAACGTGGACGTTTTGATCTGACGTTCTGCCTGCAGAAGCTAACGTGGCTAGTGGGCTAACAACAGTAGTGCACAAAGCTGTAAATTAAACTGTCACTGTCCTTACACCCACTACAGACTAACAGCATCCTTCCTTATTTGCTGCTTGTATTATTTCACCTGCTGTTATAAAACAAGAATATAAACAATCCTGATGTTCACTGAAGGCCTGTAGATATGAACATGAAGTTAGTTTTGGTGCGACTGCACTGTGAGAGTCAGGGAGCTGAAAGAAAATCTACATCCATTGAGGTACAGTGTACCAACCTCAACTCAACACTAGAGTGCAGTGTGTCCTCACATATGTCACATGTTGTGTCCACACTGACCGGTTTCACACACAGCTCAGTGAGAGGTCTGGATGCCTTCAGGAGTCTCTGTGGACCAGTGACTATAAACACAGAGACACCTGCTGAGGCTGTCTTATCTCTCTGTTAACAGTTCTGATGGTGACAGCGGATACAAATGAACACACGCACCACTGTAGCTGTTTACGATCTCTAATGCTACACATGTACCTGAAATGTGCACTGCATAGATTGTGTCTTATGTATTTCATTATGATGTGTGAATGTGTGTGGTCTGCCATGCACTTATGGATAAATAAAGTTAAATTAGATTGAACTGAATGAATCTGGTTTTGCATATACTGTGCACCTCAGCTCTGATGCCAGCAGGGCTACTGCTATTAGAACCTGTGAGCTTTTCCAGAGTCAAAAGGGGCATTACAGGACACTGAATGATTGTGAAACCCAGATTTTTAGGGGTCCAAGCAGTGAGCAGTGAGCAAGCTAGCACCAGAGGGGGGAAGCAGCTAGCTACAAGATATATTTACAAATTGAAATAATAAAGCCTTTGTGACATCACACATATTAGAGGTTTTAGAGCCATATACAATACAGGATCTCACCTAAAAAATATCAAATTTAGTTAGTTAGCTAGCATTGCATGGGGGGTCTTGCTCGACCCCCTGTGGGCACTGCGCCCAGCCTTTGTGCTGGGGGATGCCATAAAGCAAAACCAGCTACATGACAAAACCCTTCACAATAGCACCTGCTAGCTTGTAAGCTGCTAGCCAAAACATTAGCTAGCATTATCATGGGGGGGGGCATGCACTCAGCTAACATTAGTATTTACTGACATTGGCATTAGCTAACATTTTCATTAGCATGGGGGGGGCTTGACCCCGGGTGGGCCCTGCTCCCAGCTATCGAGCTGGACACCTCAGAGCGTCACACAGGGCTGCTCTCTCCAGGTGGAACATGGTCGAGTTCTGATCCCACTGCTCATCCTGCACTCAGACACGTCCTGCTTCAGTGAACCACTCCAACACCAGGTGGACCGAGTCAGGCGGTGACTGAGATACGTATGTACATATGTATGGTTGGACAACCCACTGACTGAGGCTCTGGCTGTCGCCAGCGCAGAGGCATTAAAAAAAAGGAGGTGGAGTGGGGCTGGCCTGACCCCAGGGGGCCATGTGCCCAGCCACCGGGACAGACGCTATAAAAGCTAATATGATGATTACCTTACTTCCATATTTGTCATAACAACGACAGCCTCTTGCAGGTGGAGGGTGTTGAGTTTGTGGAGCAGTACATCAGAGGAGATGATTGTCTCAATAAATAACTTCAAAGAGAGACTTAGGATTTTTAAATGTGATGCTTTGGTGCATCCAGGTCATAATGAGGAAACAGATTTCAGACCTTTCTTGGAAACTGTCTTACCCCTTCTCCTTATTGTTTAAAGATGGTTGGCATACATTTTACTAATTTTTATTGACTATAATTACGATGGCAACTGATATCTTCTTGTCCACATAGCCTACTTGTAATATATTATGATATGCAGGAGAGATCTGTCAATATCAGGAATTACAACAGTCCACTCTAGTTTACTTCTCTTTCCATCCACACCCTGAGGAAAACCCTGTGGTGGAGGAAATCAGTCTGCATTTCTTTTTCCCCTTTTCTGGATTTTTTTGCTACATATTTTACTCTGATATGCCCTAACACAATAAAGACATTTTTACAATATCCTTGGCTCTTTGCAACTGTGCCTGTAGTAAATCCAGGAGCTGTTTTTTACTGACTTATAAAGAACATAATTTTTCTGGTTTTGTCTAGTTTGATACAAAGTGCAGCTTGTTACGAGTGAATGAGACTTGTATCTGTGAAACAAATCTTCATGAAAAAATTCAAGTTTGTACATTTGCAAAAGAGATTTGCATTTAAAAAAAAATGTGCATGTGTAGAAGAGATTTGTATCTGTAAAAAGAAACAATGTGAATAAAAACTGAACAAATGATATTGATGGTGAGGTAACACAGAGACACTGAAAAGAGAGCTTTGGTCAACATCTGTGAACAGATACAGAGCAGAAAACCGCAAAACCCGATGCTGTCTATGTGTTACCTTACGACTGATATCATTTGTTCAGATTTTCATCAGTCTTTTTCCCAAATACAAATCTCTTCTACGCAAGCACAATTTCTTCACCTTCATAAACTTGAATTACTCATGCAGATTTACTCTACAGGTTTGCAAATGTTGATTTACAGTTTACAGACTTGCCATTTCTTGCTGGCGGAGGCGCCACACACAGCTCCAACTGCAGAAACTGTTGACAGGAAGCCTGGAAAGATATAAAAAGGTTCCCTTTGAGTGAAAGGATGACTTTAAAATGCTCTTATGTAAATTAATCTGTCCATGAAAAGAACATAAAAAGATGATCATCAAATTAAAACTCAAAGTTGATATTTAAAGTAGCTAGAGCTAATAGTTAATAGCTAATTTAATAGTTGTATGGAGCTCCACAATCCAGTGGTTGTGATTGAATCCAGCTCCAGAATCTTCCTTGATGATCTACTTTCCTGATGAATCGTACAGATCGCCTCATTAAAAAGCTTCTATATTTAGAAATGTAATTTTAGAGTTCAACAGCTGAGAACCAGCTCATTGTTAGCTGTCAGACAGCTAGCCCGCTAACTGTAGCTGGAGACAGCAGCTGCTATCTGCTCTGCAGCCTCCAGGAGCTCATGAAGTTATTCTCCACAGAAGCAGAACAAGAACCAAGTCACCAGCTGAGGTCCGACATGATGGAGTTATTACACTGTGTGTGAGACCGGAGACCCGCCTGCGGGCTGGGAAACAGGAAGCAGCAGCCTGAGCTAAGTGGTTAGCAGAGACTGAACTTTCAAATTAAAACACTTACATATATCAACCCATGGATAAATAACGGCCCTGTCCAAACGAATACTCCATGTGAAGTAAGCAAACAGTATGACTGGTTGTGACAATTTGTGAACAGAAGAAAGCCCTGTGGGTGAAAAAAGGCAGCAAACAAACCACCGAAATAAAGAAGCATCTCAGCGGCGGAAACACACGAATTACAACTTCCGTTCGGTCAGGACTTTCAGAATAAAACCAGTGCGGAAACTGGACACACTGAGTTTTCTGCTCTGTCCCTTCACAGATGTTGACAAAAGCAGTTATTTCAGTATCTTCTTCACCTCATCACTGATTTTATTTGGCATCTCAAATTTGTGCTGAGTAATACTCTTCCCAAACAAAACAAAGATCAATATTTCAGTTATATTTCTTTTACCAGGCAAGTGAGCCATCTTCCCAATCAAACAGGAAGAAGAAGAGGAGACCCCAGTATTTCACCTTAAAGTCGGGAATGCGGATTTTCTCCCTCATTGTTCAGGCCAGTTTTGCCACTTTGCTTCATGGACACACAGGAAAGAGGAAATTAGCAAACATGAAGAAGAAAAAAACCAAAAACAAATAAACAGCAAACAGCTGCAAGTGACACAAAGTCCTTCAACTTTAGCTGTGAGTGAAAAATTGTTCAAAGTTGATAAGCTGTGGCATAAAAATCCATAAACCGCACTGTTAGTTAAGGTGAAAAACCAACAGCGGCTGTGCACCAGTTACTAATAAATAAAAATTACAACATTTATAACAGAGTTTGTTCATTTGAAAACAAGTTTGACTGAATATAAGGCTTAATGGCACATGTTATCCCTATGGTAAAGGACAGTTAAGTCTGTGTTATCTGCCCTAAAGCCAAAAATCACAGAATCCTCAGATCAGGATACTCCATTAACAACACAATGGGTACTGACCGTTGTGTATTCCATTAAAATATCCATTAAATGTCATTTGGTAACAAATGAAAACGTGGAATGCAGGAACTCCATCACTTTTTAAACCGAACCCTCCACATTAAGAGGAGGGCAAATAATGAACTGCTACAGCAGAAAAACCTTCTCTGGACGTTTAGCCTTGCTTGTAAATGTCAGTCTAAAAATGCCAAAGGCTTGCTCTCATCAGTCAGGCTGCTGTAGTTATGGCCGTGATTACTTTGAGCCACTGGGGGAAATAAATTACCTCACTAACCACATCATGTACAGAAGCTATATCATGTAAACCCTAACAGGTCTCATCCAGATTTTAAATTGGACATAACTAAAAGATCTGAAACACCCATTTTGGTGTAAGAAATTACACAACATTTTATGACCTGAAAGCATCAGAGCCCCATTCATTGTTATAGAACCAAACACAGTTTAAGGTTCTCCCTTTGGTTTCTGACTTCAGAGGAGAGTTGCATGTTCACAGATATTGACCAAACTGTTCTGGGGCACAGGAAAAAGTGCTGGATTCTCCTTCAAAGGCACAATCCATGATTATAATATAGAGTTTCATCCTCAAAACATCTGGTGCAGAAAACCAACAGACTAAAATTATAAATGTTAAAGTCCTTCTAGAAGCCTATACTGTACTTTATTCAAATGATCATGTAAATTTGAAAATGAAAATAATTTTTCACTAATGAATGTGTTCTAGTATCACACTGGACTTGACTTAATGAGCAAAGCAGGAGAAGCAGTCAACAGGTTCCATTTGAATGTTTCTAATCTTTGGATTGCAGTCGGTCAGGTGTGAGTGGTTGCTGAGGGGTTATATTTCTACAAATGAAAGAAAGCGTGCACACGGAATAAAGCAACTAGCTATTTCTAAATCAAAATCAGGAAATCAGTACTTTCTGCATTTAAATATATAATCATATGAGAACAAACCAAGGGGATTGGACGTTCTACTTAACAAAATAAACATGACCTAAGGAAATATAATAAAATAAACTACTCACTCAACACACTCAGGAACAAAGGTGAAATGATGGAGGGAAGCAGTTCAACTGATCGATGTGCAAAACTGCATTTTATATCAATGGAAGTCACAAGAGCTAAAATGTAAAGTACTTGAAATATATTATAATAAGTGATAAGATGCTCAGAGACACGACTGTGGTAGAAACTTTGTGATCTCCCACTATTGTGTGTTTAACAATGTTTGATCACATAACATTGTTATAGGACAACATAAGGGATTTATAAAATAAATAAATAAAATAAAATAAACAGGAAGTATGATGTATATGACGACATTTTAATGTGTGTGTAACTTTGGAAAACAACAGGCAAAATACCCTGTTGCCTTGTTTTTAGCCCCTTCCTAAAGATATTTCTCAAAAAGTTTAGAAATATAAAAAATAGTAACAATTAAAATATCTACAACATATGAAGTCCGCTGTATGATTTATGATACATTGATTGAGATCTGCAAGTTAGAGTTGCTTTCTAAAAGAATCAAGTTCCACGGGGAAGGTACAGAACCTGCCAGAGTTCTCTGCCAAGTAAACACCAGTCTGGTAAAACCCAGATGAGGATCAGCAGGTCCACATTAGAGCTGCGTTACCTTGTTTCCTCACAGTGAAGTAAATATTGCCAGGCTCATCTTCTATCAGGTCATCCCGCTGTGATGAATCTTGAAGAATCAGGGGGAGATGTGAGTCAGTTCACAGCATGCTGAGGTTTTACACGAAACATCTTTCACCCGAATGAGTTTCATGTACATGTGCAGGAAGTACTTACATTCAGTGATGCTGAATTCATGAAAGTACAACCAATATACAGAGCTATGTAAAACCAGATTCAGAAACAACATGAGGCTTTACAATGATACAAGGCTGCAGATTATATAACTCCACAGACTTTATAACATTATGTCAGGATATTATATTTTGCCACTATCTCTGGGGTGGTGAGATAACAAAATACAAAACAAAGTCATCCCTGTTAACTGAGTCTTGAAGTCAGTTATATAGCTACTACGTCACCGCACTTTGCTCCTGTCATAATTACTACAGCCACTAGATGTCAACTAAAAACAGAATGTAACTATGAGTCATAATGACCTGCTGCACATGACAATCGAATTTTTCAGTAACGACTTTTAATGTAAATTCTCAGCATTGTTTGTCTTTTTCACTTATGAGTAAACCATATTTCTCTGTAAAAACCAGATTCAAAATGGCTTCATTATTGTCTCCAGGTTGTCATATAATAGTCATTTAACTGATAAAATACTGAGAAAATATGGATCCTCTAAGGCAGTATTACTGTTATCTGTTCTTTTCGTAAATAAATGAGTTGCAACATGCAACAAAACTTCAATAATAATTGATACATATGGTGTTGAAATGTTCGCTCGGACCCCAGTAATTGCTGCTTGTGGCTGTATTTGTTCACAAAAAGGGAGATTTCAGGACGTTGTGAACAAAAAAGCATGTGCAAGAAGATGTAAGTAATGGGATTTGTTACCTGTTGGACCTCGCACAATTTTATAACTAAAAATATAAACTAAATATACTATAACTACATGTTGTGGCTCCATTTTTCTGTGTTTTGTCCCTAGAGGTTGGACACAGGATTCAGGCTACAGCAAGTTGTAAGGGACAAAGTTGGAGCACAAATTGAGTTGTGTGCCTTTAAACAGACCTTCAGCTCTGATCTGAACTAAGAAACAAGACCATCAGCTGAAGATGTGGGATGTTTCTGTGACACGATACAGAGACAGAGACTGTCCTCACCAGATAAACGGTGGGTTGGTTGTTTCAAATGCTACTCGGCAACTTTTTGTATGTTTCCATTTTTCTGAGCAGTGACCTCTTTTTATCTGATGCTCAAATTATACTTTATCTGCATAGCTGAGGGTTTATGTGGTGTTTACTTCATGTCCACAAGGGTCTGAAGATGTCTGTGTGCAGCCAGAAATGAGACCATTCATATCCATTTTAGAGAGTCCTGGAGCCTTAACACCAGAGACTGGGGCTTGCACCCTGTCTCTTAATAAAAGTCTTCTTTGAATTATTGTGACGATCTTTGCTGAAACGTGTGTCCACTTTACTGTGGAACACCACCATCCAGATGTGTGCTGCTGCTGCTACACATCCCCACTTGCTTCAACATCACTGCTGCAACTGTTGGCAACCAGCTGGGTTTCATAAAGTTTGTGGGGGAGCACGGCTGCAGATGAAACAACTCTAATGCTCAGGTCAAGACTTGACAGGCTCCACGAAGACTTTCGCCACAGAGGAGCTATTACAACATTACAATGAGCGTTTGCTACAAAGCACCAGGGGAACTGGAGGCGTTGTATGTGTGCAACACGCTGATGTGACACATTTACACTTTCACAACCCTGTTTATTCCTGACATCACGCCGTGCATCATGCTGCATCCTCCTCGTCCTCCTCCTCTGGCAGGAAGTGGAGGAGAGAGGGTGAGACTGGAATCTGAGGGAGTTTGGATCATTATGCAAGAGCTTAAGAGGGGATCCTGTGTCAACCCGGCCTGGTTTAATAATGGGTGTGTGTCTGTGTGTGTGCACACTTGCATGTAAAGGCATCCTATTTATTTTTGTTTCTGCTGACCTTCATAGATTGTAAAGTTGTTTCCTGTTGTGTGTTTTCTGTCTATTTGTGCTTCTAAAGCTTTTGCCTTTATGTGACCCACAGTGAAACATTCACTATCAACCTTCTTTTTTATTTCGTTACATTTTTTTGCTTTTACTTATGTTTCCTCTTTTCTTTTGTGTGTTTGTCTCTCTGTGTTGTAAAGCACTGGATGTAAATAAAGTTTAGATGATTGAAAGTCAGATTTTCAAAGAATTAATTATACAAAAATCTAGAATCTAATGCATTTTTAAGAACAATATTCACAGCAGCACCACTCTGTAGCTGAACCATTTGTTTTTCTTCTTATTTAAAGGGACTTTTTTCTGATAATTTTCCATTTTGACTCCTGATTCATGGGCAAAGGTTTTGGAGGAAAGGACCAGCGAGAGAACATCAACTCGTTTGGTATTTTTTGTGTCTAAACAATGAGTTGAGCTCAGGTCTTTGGTGCTAACAGCTGTCAAAGTTAGGTATACGGTTTTATTTCATTTTCATTGCCTGTTTGTTGATCTTGTTTTCAGGTGCATCAACTAAAGTCACTTTTATTTACTAATCATTCAATCATATCTTCTTGGAATACCTGTCCTTTTGTCTCATTGTTCTTTATCATTGTGCATGGGTAGTCCTCATATTCACTGCAACAGGACCTAAATGACTGTAGTCTGTGTCAATAAGTCTCTATTTGCTAGGGGGGCATGAAATTAAGGCATGAAATCCAGGTGAAAATGTTGGTTTAATCAGATCCTTCTGGAGATTGTTTACTTATGTATTTGCCAATTTACACGTTTTGCTTACCAAGTAGCTGACATGAAGTATTATAGAGCAAAAAGCTGAAGCTGGGTTTGTTTTTAAAATCTCCAAATAAAGACCAACTTGAAACTGCTTTGTTTCCAATTGTCAGCCACAATTCTAGGTCAATGGACTCTGCAGATATTTCAGAATAGAACATAACAGCACGAGAGAGGAGAAAATAAAGCGAGCGGTGTTCATTATGTGGAGAAGTGACACCCATTCCTCGTCCAAACCAGTAATATGCAGCCAGCCGAGAGCTCCATTAGGCTAATTGCCTTTGCAGCTAGGAGGTAGTGGCACTCTACCCGCACCGAACACTAGATCCTGGACCAGATCTGGCACTGGTGTTATCAACCAGGGTCCCTCGAGTGGCCTCCGTCCACAATTCAGCCCTCTCAAATCCAATAAGTGGCTCCCTCCTTGGTCGAAACGGCTAATTGCGCAGCTCATTGTGGCGGTGGGCACGGCTGAAACTGCTCACACTCACGTTGTTTTCACATTACCATGTTTTGTTGCCATGGCAGGGGAGGCATGGAAACGTGGGGGTTGGCCTTGACCCATATATTTTCAATAGGACCTTGGCACCAGCCGAGCTGAAATGTAACCATGCTTCTTATTCTTATTGCCCTCCCCTCCCTCCTCTCTTTTCAACCACTTCAATTACACAGAGGGACACGCATGTGACAGTGGCAGGATTACACAACTGGGGGTGGGGGCTTGAGGGAGGGTCGGGGGTGTCCAAAAGGAGCCAAAGGCAGGAAAAACACTCCCTCTTCTCTGCTCTGTTATTTGTTGGTGTCATGGGCTCTTCCAAATGCTTCCAAACAGCCATAATAACACACTGCTGAACTACCATGCTGCGTGCCAGTGTACACTGCTACAACCGACCTGAATAGAAAATGAACACTGTCACAGGCGCAACAGTTTGGAAACCCTTGGCTCAGATGGTCAAGAGTTAGGAAAGTACTCCTCATGGTGAAACAGGGGCCAATGTTCATGGGTGCACAAATCTACACATTCAAGTGGCGCAATAAAGGTTAATTATACCGACTGCTGCTGTAAAACTGTTTTTAATGCAAGAACTGGACTGATGTCTGGATTTCTGCAGAGTCTAAGCTTTTGGTTTGGGCTTTGTGTGCAACGCTTCCCGCCAAATTCTTCAGCGTGAACAGACGAAACTGTGACAGCAAAACTGGTTTCTCTTTGCAATGACGTCTGACTGTGTCAAGCCTGTCTCCTCAAAATTTCTATACAACTAACTCCTACATTTTACAGGAAATGTATCTGTGACCAGATTACATTTTCTATTAACATAAAGAGGTGAATCTTAGTTTCTCTTAACTATGACCACCATCTTTCCCTCACCTTAATCAAGAAGCTTTAGTCACTTGTAACCAAACCTTAACCATAGAGGTGGAAGATCCCAGACGTTCATTTGAACATCATAGATCGTATTTGAAAACACTGACAAATGAACTGTTTTGTCGTTAATTAGGGAGCAGAGTTTAAAGTCCTGACTGTGGTAGGAAAATGCTCTGTTGGTGGACAGAGGCTCTCACAGGACAAATGTAGTCAGCAGGGTGGGAGAGGTCAGATGTGACTTCACTTACGCATTTGATTATACGTCTGTAAAATGAGACATAAATGTCCTTGTGTTATTTTAGAAGTTGAACAATGCAATTTTGTACAGAAAGCGAAGCCAGAAAGTCACGAAGGTCATGAGATCACCTGAAATCACAGCAGCTGTAACTAGGTGAACAATTTGTGTAGTAGGCTGCTTGGTGATGCCCTTTCATGAGCTGTGTCTTCAGTTTGCTCAGTAGAGTCTGAGCTGCAGGGCTGCAGGAAAATGTTATGTGTGCAGAGAATCAAGTATAAATACTGCTTTCACTGCTTGGAGACCACGTATCCTCTTCAAATTTAATGCCATGGTGAAAATGAGGAGTGTGCCTCCACCGTTCACCACAATCTCTTAAATCATGCTGGGGAGGATGGGTGGGGGGTTGTGGGTAGGTCAGCATGTTTGTTTTACAGTGATTAGCCTATTATGCGGTCCGGCGCTGCCAAGCCCCGCTGAGAGCTACACACATGCTTATGTGGCCTCGCTGAGCTGAGTGGGTGAGGCGTGGGCGTCACTATGGTCGCTGCCCCGCGTGCGGCTGAAAGTCAGCTGGGCGGGGCTCCTGCCCTGACGCTGTCGTGGAAACCGAGCAGAACCGAGGTCTCTGAGTTCAAAAGCAGGTCAAACTGAGCTCACACTGGATCACTGGTGTGTTGTGTCAGCACTGTTAGAGCCACACTGCACATGGAAATGCATATGTGTGTGTGTGTTAATGACAGCTATCTAACCTGTGGTCATTTTAGACTCATGGAAACACAAAGTGAGGGAGGAGACTGGCTGGTGTGTGTGTTTGTGTGTGTTGTGTATGTGCTTTCTTGGCTCTGTGTGTGTGTGTGTGTGTGTGTGTGTGGACTGGTGGCTTCAATTGTGTGTGCGTAAAATTGTGAAACAGACAGGCTGTATGAGGCTGTTGGTCAGATTTGGCTCCTGTCGTGGATTTCCTAAAACAAACTCTGAAATTCTGATAATTCTCTGCTTTCTCTGGAAGCAAATGGCGTAAAACTGCATTTGCATAAGAAACTTGAAAACAAGAGAGCAGCTATTTAAAACTAGCTGTGTCTTGAAATGCTTTACTTTTACTCCGTCCTCATTCAGTGTTTACTGAACCTCTCAAATACACAAGGGTTGGTCTAAAAATTTTAAATGTGGGCGTCTTTCAGTGGTCATCTTTATGAGCATCATATTTCTTAAAGTTTAGATACACGACATAAAGATGCTGGCTCTTTTTTAAAAGGTATATTTTTAAAAACATCTGAAGAGGCTCAACTCACCAACAGGATCTATTTCATAGCTTCACCAGAGCTTTAGCTCACATGACATGATCTTCATCAGCAGATGAGTCATCAGGAGTTCGTCCAGTTTGTCATGATGGTTGGTTGAATTGATTATTTCAAATTTCTATTCCTCTGAGTGTTTAAGGACTTGTGGTCCATGTTGGCAGAAAGTACTCAACAAAAACTGTTAACTGGGCGGCTTCCACCTGCTGATGAAGACCAGGTGCTGTGATTAAACAGGGCTGTCTCACTTCCAAGCTGTCATAGAGGTTTTCATGAGGACCGAACTGGGACCAACTGGGTAACCCGTTAGCAACATGCAAGATAGTTCAACAGACTTCCAGTGTTTTCTGCTGCATTTAAAGTTCAGTCAAGCAGAGGCTGCTTACATGTACGGGTCGAGACCACATTATGGTTTTGGTCACGGTGAAACCACACCACCATCTTTCCCAAACCTTATGCAAAGTGTGTTCATTGCCTGAATGACAGACAGGGTTCTGGATGCAAAGCTTGGTCTCTGGTGTGACAATCATGTGCTCTGTGCCTCTGCCATCCACCCCAACCACTTCCTGGTGGGTCTGCTGCCATTAATAACTGTAGCGCTTCATTTCTTCAGAAAATACATTGCCTCTGCACATTGAAAAATGGCATTAATGGGGTACATAGTACATTAAAAACTGGCGCCAAGGGGTCCTGACCAATCGTTCATGTGTTGGGAGCGAGACTGTGTTGGATCAAAAGCTCTAAAAAAGCCACAAAATGGACCTTGTAGTGAGATTGTTTTGTCAGTCGTCAACTTGGAAATGACCACTTAACTTGTTCCTTCCAGGTCCATAAAATAGAAGTGAATAAAGAACGATTCTACGTGCGCCACAGTCAGTAGCTTTGTCAGTTTTCTCTGATCCTGCCTTTCACCTCTGCCACACAGGAGCAAGAGAAGATCCTCCGCCTCTGCCTGCCTGAGGACAGACTCCAGAGGTGAACTGCTGGGTGAAGCCTCGGCGAGCTCCAGTCCAGGTGGTGATGAAAAGATTAGTGAAAGATTGTTCTGAGCTACAGTCGCGTGTCTCTGCTGGCTAATTAATCGCGGCAGGTTTAACCACAGCTGAGTCAGCTCTCCATTCTTAATGTTTATTACCCCCTGAGGCCCGAAAGAAAGGATCACGCCCTTCACCCTACCTACATCATGACATCCAACCTGCATCTGCACCTTCACCGGGACCATCCTCATCCTCTAAAACATGCCGCAGCTTTTCATAACTTGTACTCCAGAAACATCCTGAACTCTTGAGACACCAAAAGCAGCAAAAAAATGTACTCACATATTTTGCAGATCTCACCTGGACAATCCAGTCATCCAAGTGTGGTAATGGAGGTGCTAAACTGCAAAAATCCAATTCACTAATAGATTAAGTCACTCCTTTCAGCACTGGTGTACATATTTGTTGGTCGGGTAATTTATCTCCCAGGATCCACAACATGGTGACACATGATCTAAAAATGGATAAAGCTGTACTGAGAGACACACCAGGAGAAATAAAGATGAACATCCAAACTGCTGCTTTAACAAATGTGAAACATGACTACGCAAAAGTTAGGAGGAGGAGTTATAAAATTATATTATTGCTGTTCTCAAAATCAAAAGAATCTTACTTAACAGTGTTTGAAGAAAGCTGAACTTATCGATCATGGTCGCACATCAGCCACTAAGAAGAGCAAAAAGGGTCTTAGGACATGATTTAAAGGAGATATTTGTAATGCTAAATAACCAACATTAGCATGAAGAGCTGTTTACTTATTCTACAAGAAACGCGTAGCTTTGCCTCTATTTCTATTGCTTCTTTTCTTGTACTGAAGTTAGCATGCTAACCGGCTATTCCCGGCCCAGTCAGACTAGCTAATCACTTTCCAATACAGTGTCACTGTAGCATCCAGTCCGCCCTGAAGAAGTAGCTGCCCAGAGGATGTATTATAACCTCTTGTCTTGTATCATATATATTACATGTAAAGAAAGGATTCTTGGCATCGGATGGAAAACAACATTTTATTTAAGATTATCCAGGGTTTTGAGGAAACTCAATTTTTTGATATTCACGTCCAGTGACAGGGTTGTTATCTTTATATTTCTTATCTTATCTTTGGAGAGTCATAAACACAGCAAGAGTCTGAAAGAACAAATAGTGGTTAAGCATTTTTGCCAAAACCAACTCCATCTCTACCAGCCACCCAGAGGAAAAAGAAAATGTTGTGCTGTGATTTCACGGCAATGAATTCTTGCATGTCAGAAATTTAAAAGTCTTCGCCAAAGACGCCAGAATTTAAAGAAAAGCTTGTGCAGTGCATTCATTTAAAGCAGCAACTATGTCACAGCAATCACTGAAGCCAATGTTTACAAGGAAGTGTCACAGACCGATTTATTTAACTAGCATGACTGTAAGCGAAATGTTCCTCTGAGTTCTTCTATTTCTAGAAACCGTGTGTGTCAATATATGCATGACTGTAAAAACCCCCCACTGCTGCTGGGATTTCAAAAGCATCTCTCAAGCTGCCAAGCAGTGAAAGCCGACTGATTCAGGAGAGGTCTGACTTACACCAAAGTCAATAAAAAAAAAAAATCCCAGAGCGTTTGAGTTTTATTAACAGTAGTGGTGGATGGAAAAAGCAGATTTGACAGGCCTGGTGCCGCTGTGAGAGCCCGAGCGTCTCCACATTGTCTTGCGTCTTGTCTCTCGCCTGTCGTCCCGGCCTGACTCCCTCTCACTGACTACATCATATCTTGGCACACAGATGAAAAAAAAAAAAAAACTTTGGGAGGTTTTCTGGACATGGTATGATAACCACATGACGGTAATTACTGCATTAGAAAAAAAATTACAGCCGTTTCTAAAAAGGCTGCCTCGATCAATAAATCAACTGGAATGAGCGTCGACTTTTAAAGACACTAGATGTGGTGGAGTTATTTGTGACAATGCATTTAAAAGGCAATTTGACGCAGTAAAACGCAGTGATTGAGAAGTGTGTGGTGTGCTACATTTCAAACGCATTCAGTCATCCTGTCAGCAACTGTGACACCCGGCCGCACAGTGCTGGTATCAAAGCAGTGAGACTTCACATTTATCACCAGTGAAAAGTTTTGCATTGTAACAACCGAAGCCCCCGGAGCTGGAACCGGTGCGTTCAGGACGCCGTGACCTTCAGCCCCAGGATGAGGGTGAGGTCGGCATTAGCAGGCGGTCTCCAGGAGAAGAACAACAACTGTGAAAACAGTCTTATTAAACTGTACGACCCCCCCGTCCCCTGCCCAGTCCCCTCCTTTCTACACAACAACTGAAAATGCAGTACAGGAGACTGAAGATGAGACAATGGGATCGACTTTCAGAGGCATCTGTACCCCCCCCTCAAACCCCCTGCACACACTCCCAAGGGCCTTTGCTGCTGTCTGTCAGTCAGACGGCTGTCAAGTCATCAGTCAAGCTGAAACCCCATCTCACAAAAATGTTTTTCCTGGAACATGCATTCAAACACAATCAAACACACTCACAAAATGACAAATACCCACATTACACTGGATACACAGGATATATTTTCACTCACACACACACACACACACACACACACACACACACACACACACACACACTCTGTCATCCCAGCGCCCTTTCGTCTCTCAGTTTGTCCTGGTGGTTCAGCGTCACCTGTTGAACTCCCTCACACACACACACACACATACACACACACACAGACACACACACACACACACACACACACACACACACACACACACACACACACACACACACACAGACACACACATCTCTCAGCCTCAGCCAGACAAACACAAGAGTGTGTGTCAGGTCAAAATGCCACTGAGGGCCAGACGCTGCTGTCGGAGGCAGCAGGACGGTGCAACAAGTCGTCACATGACTGTTTATCATCTGCCAGCTCTTCAGTTAAGGGTTGGAAACACTGCAGTGAACGTCCATCCATCCACCCAGACCAGATTTTGTGGGGTTATAACATCGTGACACAACTTCCAGCTTTGTTTCTCAGAGTCACTCTTCATTCTTCATCATTAGCAGGACCACAGGAAGTTGATTGTGATGAAAACATTGGGCCTTTAATTCATGTAAAGACAGTCTGACTTTCTCAAGGAGGAAAATACTTGTTTGAATGAAGCATCATAATTCAGAGGTTAAATATGAAGCCAAAATGATAAAATATAGAACATAAAACTGAAAAAAACTTAATACAAAATGTATTTCCTGATCACCATTATCATGTCTTGCATGTCACATATAGGCCACAGTTCTATGTAGTAATATATATTACATATTATAATATTCTCTCATCTATCTACAGGACCTTTACGTCTTTTACACCGCTTCCTGATTTGATGGCTTTTTTGCCTAATGTCAAACCATTTCTACTTTATTTTTGTCACAGTACAGTGCAGCTCTGAAGACATGTCATTGGAGGCTGTATTCTTATTTTCTATCTGTGTCGGCTCTCTTAATGTGACTGGTGACTCTTTTCCTCTTTTCATTCCTATTTTCATTCTTAGATGATATTTTTATGAAGGAAACCTAGTGATCAAACCTCAAAAAAAAGGTGGAAACAAGTGACTTACGACAACTTTGTGAGTTGGTGACGTGAGATTTTTTCTCAGAGCTGTTGTTATGATCTAATCACAGAATAATTATATGTATCAGTGTTGAAAAGCATCAGTTTTGCAACAACAAAAGCCGACACAAAGCCATCAGATGTTACAGTGATTGTTCGCCAGCAGCCACAGACCCACAGGGTGTTTATGTCACCTAACACTCCTCTTTATATCTATTTGAAACAACCTTGTTGTGGCAGCAGGATATGAAGACTGTCAGTGTGAGAAATCTGTTTACACACACCCTAAAACATGATTACACATTATGTCTGAGCAGAAACACACACAGACACACACACACACACATCTTCTCTGCTGTCACCTCAAACTCTGCAGAAGCCATTTCCTTCCACACACATGACACACCTCCTTTTTCTGAGGAGATAATTACATGTCCTGTCAGATAAGACGGCGACGAATCACAACACTCTTCTCTCTTCCCACCGTCAATCAACTGAGCAGAGCTGCCGGTCGGTGGCAGAGCTGCGGCGATGGCGATTATGCAGCAAAAAGGAAACAAAAACCAAAACAACAGCGAGATGCTGTAACAGATAGTCAGGAAGAGGAGGAGGAGGAGGAGGAGAGGAAGGAGGGATGAGACACAGATAGGAGGAGAGATAAGAGGATTAAAAATGAAGAGGTGACATGTGAGTAAGGAGGCGAGAGGAGGAAGAGAGGGAGATCAAGGTGATGCAAGGCAGGGAAAGAGAGAAGGGAGAGGAAATGAGGGCAGGTAGATGATGAAGGGAAGAGCGAAGTGGAGGAGAAGGAAACTAAAGACAGAGAAACATAAAAGGATGAGATATGTTGAAGGGAAGGCAATGGAGAGGGAGGGAGAGAAGGTGGAGGAGAGGAGAAAGAAAAGAAAGAGGAAAAAGAATGTAACCACAATATAACTTTGTTATATAAAGTGTCACTGTGATTTCACTGTGTAGCCCATCACATCCTGCTCTCTGACTGACACACAGCTCAGGTTGGAGAGGCACCTGCGCACGTGGCAGACTGTGATCAGAAACCTGGATGAGGTGTTGACATGATCTGGTTTCTATCCCAGTCCTGCAGCTGGGGTATCCATGTTTCTGAAACCAGGTTATGATGTTTACGTGCACAAAACACAACCAGGCAACAGGCTGCTTCAGCAACAATGTTTATGTTCAGTGTTTCTGACCAAAATGCATTGTGTGCCTGAGGTCTAACAAACATATTAAATGCATTTCTTTCCTCATAAATTACCTGCAAAACCAATTACAATATATATATATTAAACTGTGGACTGTCTGTATCCATGTTAGCGTGCTAACAGTCTTCTTCTTCACTGCCTTTGTTGATGCATTGGCTCATTTCTCTGCGCATTAGCGTGACCAAAACATTGCTCCATAAAGCTGCTAGTGGAAAACTAGAATAACCCCGTCACGGTTGTATCCCTCCGCCACTCAGACTAGTTTCAGATTACATCCCTGTTTATCCACAGTCACATGAAATAGTAACCACTGTTGCTGTGTGAAGTCTTGAGTTATGGCTACAAAGACCTTTGACCACCAAAATCTTATCAGTTGAGTTGAGTCCAAGTGAATGTTTGCACCGTGTTGGTAAAGCAAGTGAATTTTTGCCTCATGATGTTGCTGGAAGTACAAATGGCCTAAATTTTTTAACCACCCACAGCAAATTTGTGTCTATTTGTGTCCACGTCCGGGTCTTTGCTTTGACTTCGTATGTGACCGTGCTGCCTTGAAAATGCTTCATGTTCAGTCTGAAAAAGAAGAATAAACACAAGAGGAGGAGAGAGATGGAGGTATAAGAGTTTATATAAGAGGAAAAGAGAAGCAGGAGAGAAAAAGCATAGAATAAGGATGAGTAGAGAGAGAAAGATGGAGATAAGAGAGACAAGGGAAGAGAGAGGAGGACAGAAGAAAAGTCTGAGAAATAAAAAAGAGAAAGAGAGAAAAAAATATGGAGAAACTGAAGAATAAAATAAGGCAGGAGAGAGTGTGATGGAGGGGAGATAAGGAGAAGTGAGAGGCAAAAGAAAAAAGTGATGCATGAAGGAGAGAAAGAAAGTAGGGACAGGAGGAGGGAGGGAGGGAGGACAGCCATTGTCACCCCACCTGTCTGTGACGGTTGGATTTCCGGCGCTGGCGGTGTTGTTTTCTCTCCTTTATGTGGTTTACAGCCCCCAGGATACAGGGAAGTGTCAGGATATCTTCACACACTTCCTGTTCACCACAAAGCCGCCCGCTGTTGCTCTGCAGATCACAAGATAATTTCCAAACACGCGGAGTGCGTGTGCGTGTGTGTGTGTTCAAGACAGACCCAGAAACATGAGACCTGAGCGATGCCTTGAATCACACCTGACGCCGCTTTAAACATGTCACATACAAAATTGCTTCAAATCAAAGCAAATCAAAGTGTTTACGGATACAGTGCCGGTGCTCCACCCTCCACCTGTGTTTGTCACAATGGCTGCCTGAAGTCAGGGCGGGGGAGGGGGCGGGGGCTTGCCACCGTCATCTTTCAGAATTCTGTTTTTGTTCCCTTCACTTTTATTGTTTCCGTTTGATTTTCTCAGTAAAGTCTTTCTGAATGTGATCCACCTGAGAGCAGGTCTGTGCTGGTAAATACTGATATTTCCATCTGAGTGGCCCTCTGGTATTATGTGTGCTGACCGGCTGCGAGGACGTGCGAGGACGAACTGGACTTTTCTGTGCCTTCGTACAGGCTGCTCCACCTCACTAGTGAAGTTTGTTGGGCCTGAACGTGGCCTGAAAAGACGACCTGCAGACAACACATACTCAGGGCTGTTAACAAGGCCAACTGGGCCAATTTCATTTTTCTGATAATATATTCATTCCTCCAAGTCCCCCAAAATAAAACTGGGGAAGCTGCCTTCATTATGCACCTTCACTGTTAGAGGGGTGGGCTCAGTGGTCATTTTTAATCAACCAATGAAAATGTATCTGTTCAATTTAGCTTTTAATTAGCTTTTATGGTTTTTTTGTCATTGTATTAATTCTTGCAATTATCATTTTTTCTTGAAATTATTTATTTTATTATAACTACTACTTTATTTTTTTCTTTTCTTTAATGAGTTCCCTGTCCTAACTGTCTCCCTTTGTCCTTTTGTATTTGTCAAAGCACTTTGAGCTGCATCCTGTGTATAAAAAGGGCTATACAAACAGAATTTACTGTTATTTTCATTATTATTATTATTATTATTATTATTATTATTATTACTGCAATTAAAACAGAGAATCAAACAATAGTCAAGATCATAATACATAGTGTTTGTAGTATATATGCAAATACAATATTATCTACCTCAGGAAGTGATGGTGTGTTAACAATACAGTGGTTCAGCTGCAGCATTTCTATGTTTTCTATGAATGTCTTGCAGAGCAGACTGTCTCACAGTGTGTGATGATGGCAGGTTTGTTACAAACTGTCTCTTTAGCCAAGCAAACAACCTTGGGACAGTTGCCACACCTGCTTTTGAAACTTTTATAATATCACTGTTTTAAATGAAAATGTTAAAACTATGTGACATTGTTAAAGGTGTGTCTGGTAGTGATGAACCTACAGAGAACTATCGCCTGAATCTGCAGCTCCACTCGGCTTTATGGAGATTTGCAGTGAGCTTCAGCTCCTTGTTTATCTGTCCAGACCACAACATTATAGTTCTGGTTCACTCTCTCTGCTCTCATAGCGTTGTTTTCAGCCACAGCAGGCAGATGTTTTCACAGAAACAGCTGTAAGAAGCCACTGTCCACTCCCTGGAGACCAAAAACAGAGTTAAAAGAGACTGAAGATGAAGCATGAAGGTACCCACAAATAAGAAAGAATGGATGGAGAACTCATCCTACAAAAACACGTTTACCTTTCGATGAGGTCAATAAAAACTGGTCTGTTTCAAGTGTACCCTGGCCTTTAGTTTCTCTCCTCAGTGAGCAAATTACCTTAACTAGGACAGAGACAAGAACCCTTTCCACCCAGTCATACAGCCACGTTTTTGGAACACACCACCGAGCCAGGGGTCCCGTTACCAGGAACCAAACACTTGGAAACAAACCCCAGGGACCACCCCACTTTTTTTTTTTTTTTATGAGGTTTTCTCGAGAACCCTCAACAGCTTGATAAAGCAAAGGTCATGCTTTGAGAAATCACAGTATGAAGCAGGTCCCAACACTACAACACAGTGGCCCAGTTTTCAGTGAGATTTTGTAGAAAGTTATGTGGAGGGCAGTTACAGCAACCTTTAAGTAGCCACCAGGGAGACTTGAAATGATTACAACAGTCTAATTTGATTAAATTTCCTGGTTGCCAACAGTACAAGCAACCAGTAGACAGGAATGTGAGGGTGAAAAGCCTGAACGCTCCCCATTCCTCTGATACAGACGTGTATGACTACACCCACATCTGCTGCCAGGAAACCTGCCTCGCGGGCTCCTCAGCTACTGCAGGAGAACATCATCTCGCTCGGCCTACAGAGGTTTCTCAACCCACCACTGTCTAAGTTGACGGATGCATTTGTGGGGGTGAGTAACGGCACTTGTTGGCGGCACAAAGGCAGCTGGTTGCCATTGTTGCCAAAGATGACAAGCAGAATCGCCTTACTCGGGCCCAGACAATGCAGGGCTGCGTTGATATGGTGTTGTGTGTCAGCATTATCTGTGGCTGTGCTAAGAGCTGCTCTTGCCCCCAAACAACAAAGAAGCTGAGAAAGTGGCTGAAACGCTCCCAGTTTCTGCAGCAGGTTGGCAGGATGAAGACACACAATAGTGCTTGGGATCATAGAGTTACAGCTGTTTGTGAAGTGAAGGCCTTAAGAGGCTTAAAGGGAAAATCCAACTTAAAACACAGAGAGTCACCTGTGCTGCTCCTGTGATCTACAGCCATGATGATGATCTTCCTGCCTGTGATCTGGGAATATGAAATTTGAACAACTCCTTTTAAAAGGCTGCACACAACAGAAGCAGGACTGTCTGTGGTGACGTCAGTCAGATACAAATCACACAATGACTGTATTCACAGATCTAACACAGTACAGTACAGTACAGTACAGCTTTAACTTTTAACTACAGTGTGCACAGTAAAACTGTTTATTAGCTTAAATAAACTAAAAAATCTACTGAAAGAAACACAACAGAGCATGTCAGCTGAAGGTTTATGAAGTCAAAAGAAAGCCAAGTATACTTCAACTTCAACTATACAACTTAACTTTTATATATATCATGTGTATTACTTTTTTTTTATTAGAAAGTTTTGTTATACAAAATGTTGCTCATTACACAAAGCAACAGATGTGTGATGTCATCCCAAACTCACTGTTTGAAAAATGCTGTTTCCATGTGCATGAGAGGCAAAAATAAAGCCTCTACTGTCTCACTTTTGTGTTGCAAAATATCCACATTAGTGTGGACAAGGCTTAAGTTTAAGATTATTGGTTGTTTGTGTGAAAGTATCAATAGAATAATCATGCAAAACTAAATCAGTTAGAATTCTGTGCTTATGCATTTTACAGACAATTCTTACAGCTTTGTTGTACTTATTTTATTGTACTTAGAGTTGGGAGGCAAGTTTTATTGTTAGGTTGACGTTCATGTTGATTTCAATGAAATGTTATTATCTACACAAAGTCAAGTTCTTATCAACAAACTATGCTTTAGCTATTCTTACATTAGCACTGTTTTTTGTTGGTAAGAGCTAAATGTGCATTAATTTCCATTTTCTTCAGCAGATTCTGGAAATGTTGTTTAAATTTGTGCAACATCTGGAGGGAAACTTGACCACTGTTAGTATAAAAACACTGATCAGTGCAGCTTTAAACCAAAACATTTCACTTGTTTTTACTCTGCCTGCTGCTGGGAAAGACGCCACACATGCTAGAATGTGTCGTGCCCAGCAGGAACAACACAGTCACTATAACACATGCATGCACACACACACACACACACACACACACACACAGACAGCATAGACCCAGTCCCAGTCGTGAAGGAGGGTCAGCTGACGCATGTTGACCCATTTAGATGAACCCTGACGAAGGGTTGACCTGAGTCACTGTGTCGGTCTGAATGAGGTATAAGTGTGTCCTCCTCTTTCACACACACACAAACACACACACGTTTTCACTCTAACACATATACTCACATCTCAAACACACACAAGATTCTATACTTGTGAGGACCTTGATTAACATTGGTGTTCCTTATCCCCTAACCCTTAATCTAGACTTAGTTCTAACATTAAATCAAAGACTCATCTTAACTGTTAAAACACAAGAAGCTGTTTAAAGACGTCAGGACTGAACAAAATCTTCACACTTTAAAGGTCTAAATCTCAAATTCCTCATGAACACACACACACACACACACACACACCAACTGCAGACCTGTCTACAGCCAGCTACCAACACACCAGGAGAAAATCAATAACATGTACTGTTTCCCAACACACACACACACACACACACACACACACACACACACACACACACACACACACACGCACTGACCCCCCTCCCTGTGACCAAAGAACAGGTGATCAGCTGCAAATGGGCGAAGTGAAGGACGAAAGAAGAGATGGGGGAAGGAGACAAGCCATTCATCACCCCAGGGTTTGCCACCATCTCCCCCCTCCATACACACACACACACACACACACACACACACACTGCAGCAGACATCTCCATTTAAGAGCACTTCAGTGGCAGCTAAACAAACTCGGGCCCTCAGGTCGGCCACTCGGGGGCCACACAACTGGGTTTGAAGCTGGGCCGACGTGCAGCCCAGCCTCCTATTAGGGCGAGGTTCAAAGGAGACGCACACACACACATCTTCAATCACAGGCGACACAGCAGGGAGGGGCGAGGCGGGGTCGATAGATCAAACAGGACTGGCGTGCTGCTGAGCAAACACGTCTGCACAGCCACCAGGTGATTATTAAATCAACAACAATTAGTGGTGACACAGCCTTTCTTTTGCCTGAATGTTATTTAGTATCGTAGTTTGCATGCACACATATGCACACACACTGAAGCTGGGAGCCCTGTTTGATTCTGTTCTGCAAAACCTGGAGTCTCACATCAAAAGAAACAGGAGTGATTACAGTATGATCCGGTTTCAAAGTTGATGTTTGAACAGAATCTATCAAACATAAAGAAGCATTTACTTTCTGATACCTGATATTTTTTACATGTTAATTCCAAACCTAATGTGCAAAGGCATTAAGTCTTAACTCATTCATTGTCCCTGGCCAGATGGTAAAAGGTGCCCTGAAAATCTGCAGGCTGACCAGAACCAGATTCAGAACCAGAACCAGAACCAGAACCAGAACCAGAACTAGAATCAGAACCAGAATCAGGTTCATCTCCATGTAGGTTTTCACATAGGAGGACTCTGCTGTGGTGTTTTTGTGCATAACATTAAACAAAGTCAGAGGAAGAAACATAAAGAAAGATAAAGCAAAGCAAGTACTGCAGGTCAGATAACTTAAATATAAAAATAAAAAATGTACAATAAAATGTTTACAATAAAAATGTGAAAAAACATCGTAAAAATAAATACATATAATACATAACATCTACAACTAACAAGACACCAACCAGGATGGAGGCTGCACGTTTAGATGCTCGATTGCCTCTCTCTGTAACGGTGTTACAGCTACAGCACAGAGCAACGTTCAAAATACAGTAGGCAACAAAATAGACAATATAAACAATATTTTAAAATGTAGATATGAAATGTGTCGTTCTGTGAATATCTCCTCCCTGTTTCCACCTGAGCTCCAGACTCCAGCGCTTTTTTCCAATTTCACACTTTGTAAATCAGCTGGGAGCAACAAGTCGTGAGCTGAGAGGTGAGACTGGCTGTCTGCCACTCGACATCTCAGTCAGAGGCCAGTGACCTCCTGACCTCTGATCTCCATGTGAGACCACACTTACAGCCCCCCACTCAGCCTGTGCTGCTTCCTAACAACGGTTTGGCAACACAATCATTTATAGAAATAATCTAAAAACACCGTTTTCGCCTCTTTTTTTCTTCATCTTCATGATATTATCGACAGGCTCTTCCACCTGGGGGCGCTACAGACAGCAACTACATTGAGCTCAAAGCCTGGTGAACTTCATCTGTGGTGAGGTGATCTCTCTAATTACTGTACACTCAAAGAAAACCTGTACTGAGGGGGGGCAGATCTGCGTCCAGACTCAATCTCATAAGTGCAGGCTGGAGAAGCAGCAGGTTTAATGTCTGTTTATGCTCGTTCACAAGAGGTTATGATTACTGGTGACAGTGGCGTCACGGAGGGAAACGCAGTCAGCAGGTGCAGACAGAGAGCGGGTGACCAAAAACATGAGTGTAGGAGGTAGTGTCCAGCTCCATCACAAGAGCTGAGCTCCATGTGTTGATGACAGTAATCTCTGCTGCTGATTTCACTGCCACGTTTAAACAAATTGTTTTGCTGGACGGACTTTGCTTTCCTCACTGAGAGAGCAGAGACAGCTTATTAAACCATTTAATCATAGCAGAAGTGCCCCAAAATTGACAGGTACACCTTTAAATTACTGTTATTGGTATTAACACATGGTCACCCCACCTTAAATCAGTCTAGCAGGTATTGCAAACGTGTAGCTTCACTTGGTTTGTTCCTTGCATGTGACATTTTCTTACGAGGTTGACAAAAATGAACATACTTTGGTAATCCTCAGTGAACTGGGCATTTTGTCTGTAACCTGAGCAAGTGAACGCAGGCTGATAGGAGGCTGTAAAACTGCCGAACGCTGTGCTGAACTGTGCAGACAGGCACAGGCAACGCCAGTCGGTAAGTCCAAACTGCCCCTGGGGGCCACTTCAGCTTTGCGACACACCTCTGGAGCTCAGAGTTTATGAAGCCAGGGCCTAAAGTCTGGATTTACCAGACACCTCAGTCCCAGCTCTTTACTGTTCAGGGATTTCTATTACGAATGTATTGAGCCAACTTGTCTCATGTCCCGTCCTCAGTGGGAACAGGTTAGCACAGGGCCCTGTCATAGAAATATCTTAGGTGTCTGATATGTCATCAGCTCCGAAACTAACCAGTCGTCTTTTAATATAAATGAGAACAAAAAAGCAGCACAGGTAGCCAAAATGTCTCAGTTCAACCAAGGCATAACTCAGGCAGATATGGGTTTCTGACTCATACCAGAGCAGCCATGAATGATGAGCTAGAAATGGCCCAAGTACAATACAGTGGTCTCGTTCCAGGTGCCGACACTGGCCAGAATCTTAAAATCCATCCAAACTGGCAGCCTTATATTGGCTAGAGAGGCTCATATTTGAGTCTCTCATGCCAATACACAGCTAAAAAAACTCCCTTTGTGCATAAAAACACCAGGGTCAGATTGTGTTCACACATATAGATGAAAACTGAAAAAAATGCAGCTCTCTGCAGATTTCACCATTTTGTCCTAAAGGTCCTATGTTTTACATTTTTCCAGTGTTTTATTTCAAGTGTTGATATACACACAAAGATATATTTGTGGTTTAAAGAACCACAAACCATCTCAATGTTTTACATTTCCTCTCTCAGGCTCTGAGACAGGAGAGCTCTCTGGAGCTCTAGTAACAACAGGTCGGTCAGGAAAACAGAAAAGAGGCTCTGAGCCTGTCATCTGATTGGCTGACTGTTTTCTGAGTAATTGAATAAAAATATAATCCAAATTAACTGGGAGCATGAAAATCTCCAAATCTGGAGCTATGAGGTTGTTACCTGACACTGAGGCTAAACTCTAATCTTCTTATATTTTGTACTTTACCTTTAAATAATGGAGTAATTTTACTTTGACAAATTACTGATTATTATTGATTTTATTATTGATTTTAAATGAGTAAAAACTTAACTGAAGTTGTGACATGTTTCTTACACCTGTGCTCTATGATACAGATGTCATTCTCTGACCTTCCTACATTTGAAGGAATCAGTTACTGTTGTGTGTGTGTGTGTGTGTGTGTGTGTGTGTGTGTGTGTGTGTGTGTGTGTGTGTGTGTGTGTGAAATGAAAAATGAAGACTTGATGTCACGAAAGCATCCATGTAAACATGAAACATGCTAACATGATTTAAGGAGGTGTAACTTAACCCCACGTCTGCCTCCTGCTCCGTCCCTCCATAAACCCACGTGACGACCCACCGACAGACATACAGCTAGACCTCTGTGCAGTATAAGGCCACTGCGCTGTTGCTGTCGCCGCCGTCACCGCCACCCCACTCCTCAACACATGCATACAGCTCACATTCCTCTGGATATCTGGATGTGCAGCAGGGTCAGGTCACATGTCTGGGCACGCCCTCTGGATACGTCCTGCATGCTGGTGACTGCAGCACGGCCGTCGAGCACAGACCTGTCAAATTTTAGATTTTTGTCTCGTAGCTGCAGTTTTGTGTCTATTTGTTGATATTTGATATTTTTGTATATGTGATAATTATTAATATGTTTAATTTACTTTAAAGGCTTCTGCCGGTTGAGTTGTCCTCAAGGTGTCAAGCTGCATTTTCACCCACACTAACTGCATGTCTCTTAGTCAGTCCACCACTTTGGTCCAGACTGAAATACCTCAACTTCTGTTTGATGGATTTCTATGACATTTGGTTCAGGCATTCATGACCCCTAGAGCCTGAGTCCTAATGACTTTGGTGACTCCCTGACTTTTCCTCTGGCAACACCAGCAGGTGAAACTTTTCTTTTTTCCAGCGACATATCCCAACATTTGGATAAAGGGATCGGCACAGAGTTTGGTTCACACATTCACATTGCCCTCAGGATGAACTGTAATAACTTTCACTTCGCACAGTCACTACATGCCTGCTTGTGAACTTACATCAACCTCTCACTCACCTTCACAACAATGAGTCATGAACTCTCACAGGAAAAAAAAAAGAAAGAAGAAAGAAGTGATAAAAATGATGGGAACTGCAGCTGGGGTTAGGGTAAGTTCCATTAAGTGAAGGATCATGGGAACATTGTTATAAATGTCTAATGACACAATCTGTAAAACCCTTTGATATCCTGTGGTTATAATACTGCAACATGAAGACCTGAAGAACCATTCTGAGGTTCTGGGACGTTTTAGTCGACTTGAAATCAATCATCTAGACTTTACAAATCTTGTGATCACACTCCAAAGCACACCTTACTGTGAGCATGTCTGCAAGTGAAATCAAGAGCTTAACTTTTCTATTTTAACATTTTTGGCCAGACCAACGGTGATGGCTCCTGCGATGGAAATGAGGGTCAGTTGCTCCAGATCGAAACAGCTACTTGACAGACGGTGATAAAGGTTGGCGCAAAAATTCATGGTTCCTAGAAGAAGACTTGGCTGATCCATTATCATGTCAAAACTTCCAGTTTGTCCAAAACTTTGATTTGTGACCAAAAACCTGCAAAACTGATTCTCATCAGCTTCAGCTGAACCATGTTTAGTGCTTAATTGCAATTTAGCTGCTAATATGTTGCTAACTAAGATGGTAAACTAAAATTATACCTATACCATCAGCATGCTAGCATCATCACTGTGAGCATATTAGCATGCTAATGGTAGCATGTAGCTCAAAGCCACGTGGTGCCTTTGCACAGCCTCATGGAGCTGCACGCATCGTGGTAAACTCTTGTTTCAGTTTTCAGTTTTATCTACTGTAACAAAATCTAATCCCAGCAGCATATTGTACATATTTTATTAGAAATTCCCATGAGATTCATACAAACATAAAACTTATGTTTGTATAAAGCCATAACTGCAAGTTATTTGATGTGTTTCAGAAATGTAGAAAAACGCAATTTTGGAAAGGCCACGCCCCCCACGCTGTTTGTCCCATGGATCTGAAATTTGACACACGAGTTCAGCTCAATGTGCTCTATACAAAAAATCCTATTGGACCATTAAAGTCTGCCATGGTGGATTTTTTTGCTAATGTGAACTTTTTGAATTTTTACTATATCTATATCATTATTCTCCTAATTATTTTCCTTTTTTCTTTCCTACTTTCTCTCTTTTTCTTTTCTTGTATCCCTGTTTGTTTTTTATTTCTTAAAATGGAAACAAAGCTCAAAGTATATTGAATACAATTGGAGTGAATGTATTTTATTTCTTCTCATGTCTGGCTGAGACAGAAAACAAACAATGGAGATCATGAATGAGACAAACTGAAAGCAAAACAGAAAAAGCAGAAGATGTCGTGAACTAGTGAGTGACTAAATTAAGAAAGAGAAAGGAGGAAAAAGTCAGTCAAGCATTAAAATTTAACACTTAACTTGAATCAAACCTCTCAACACTCAGATATGAAGATAAAATAAAACATTAGATCAGCTTAAGCCTGTCTCTGATGTTCACTATGTAAATGTTTCCACTGTCGCTGGACGCAGTGAATGTCTCTCCAGCAATAATAAAAACACACAGCACATGCCAGACCTCTGCTATTAATCACACAGGCTTTAACAGAGCAGCGAGTCAGAGAGGCCTTTATGTGGGTGGGATGGAAATAGGTTTTTCTCCTCCAATAATTAGCTTATCAGACCATTTACACGGCTAAGAATCATTAGCACCACTTTAATGAGGTGGCTAAAAATAGAGGAAGCACATAAAGGATCAGAGGAACCTGCTGGAACCAGAACTTCACACTCCGGCTGTGTGTGAGCATAAATTCACAACATCGCTGCTCGTGTGTGGCTCAGCATTCGACTCTTGCATCTGTGCATGTGTGTTCCCGTGTGTGAGTGTGTGTGTGTGTGTGTGTGTCCTGTCTTTGTTTGTGTGACAGTGTGTGTCATGTTACCCTGTGAGTGTGTGTGTGAATGTGTGTAACTGTAATTGCTGAAAATGAAAAACTACACAAATTCCTCCATACGCCTGTATTTTACATCTACATTTTCACACTTTCATCTATAGCTACAACAACTTTAATTTAATTTGATTTGCTCATATATCAAATTGCTTTTTGGATAATACATTTATTGTTTAGCCAATAAAATGCAAATAATAAAAAGAGAAAAAAGTGGCAACATTTGTTGAAACATTTGGTATTTTTGATGATAATTCACACATAATTAATCAGTTATTAAAATTGTTTATCAACTTTCTGTTGGCTACTTAACTGACTAATGGTTTCACCACAACTGATAATATTTAAATATATTTATTTGATGCTTGGTTCCTATCATCATCATCATCATTATCTTCCTCTTAAAAGCACTTATATATTTATATTTTTAATTCCTTGACTCAATTCTTTGTATTCTTTTTATTGTTCTAATTTTCATGTTTGTTGTGAAAACGCTCCTGAAAGTTTCTGTTGTTTTATTTGTTTCTATCTTTAGTCCTCATTGCTCATTGCTGCTCTATTTTTGCACTGCACTAAAAGAAACACACTGTAAATATTTATTTGAAATAAACAGGATACATTTAAAAGGATTTTCCCTCAGGAAACAGCTGCTTCACAAAAGGCTTATTTAAAACAGCAACTACAAAAACACACTGATGAACATTTAAAGGTAGAGCAAAAAGCCTGCCTGGGTTACAGCCGCTGTCTGACCATCTCACAAGTGCTCTGTTTCACACTCATGACCCACTTACAACATATCAAAAATGTTGGCGGCCCACATCTGACCCTGTAACAATACAGAGGTCAAATAATGCCTGAGAGCACTTTTTATTTCAATGATAACGATCAAACATTCAGGACTGAACTGAAAGCAGAGGACGCTCAGTTTTTATTTTTTGTTTGACGGAGGAGAGCTCACTTCTTGATTTTACCATCTGTCTATTGACTCTTTGCTTTTAATCCTTCCTGTTGCTAACCAGCTATATTTTAATGCTCCAATTTTTGCAGAGGATGTGATCTTTAGCTCATAATCAGACTGAGACAGCAAACACCTATGCGATGCGGACTGGTGGCGACAACATAAAAGTTCCCATCACTGCCTTATCACAGTGAAAAAACAATGAGTTTTTAAACATTATTAATGTTTTTAAAGATTATGTTGTTTTAAAACATCATTCATACTTTTATTATATTTTTATAATTACAGGTTTTTACCAAATTTGTACTGTTTTGCAAATGTTTTGTTGACCCCTAAACATTGGATTGCAGCTCCTTCAGGGATTTTTAAGTACACTTTTATAATCAGTCATTAATGACCCTCATAAATGAAAAATAAATTAGTACTGAATGTGCTTTTGATTAAATTATATGGGGGTGCAGAGCCACCTCTTTAGTCACCTCTTGTGCACAAGGCTCCTTTTAAACTCTAGACAAATTCCATACATGAAATTTAGACGTTTAGGAGAGGACTAATGAACCATTACCTGACGCAGGTACAATACATGTAATTAAGATGATTTTTCTTATAGGTAATGAACATAAAAAAAAAACGTTTACTGTATAAACTGAGAGATTGTTTTGAAAGCTACATCTCCTAATATTTTAAAGTCTCTATAGGCTTTGACTTTCTGCTGAGAGCTGAAAGAAAGTCACCACCTACAGTTTAAACGAGTGTGATAATGTCACGGGGTGGAGACATGCACGGATTCAATGTCCGGGTAACACCGGGTACAAGGACAGCAGGTCCTCACAAAGTCTGCAAAATGAGACATCGAGACACTCGATACCTGGATTTATTTGCCAATATCATTTGATCATCTCGTAGAGCATTTACAGTCAAGAGTCTGGCTGCTCTCGCCTCCTGCAGTGAAGTGACGTGAGCAACTGTTTGGGCTGAGGGGGTCAAGTAGGGTGTGTATATGTGTGTGTGTGTGTGTGTGTGTGTGTGTGTGTGTGTGTGTGTGTGGGGACAGACTGTGGGTAGAGTAAGTTACAGTCTGTGGCAGCTGGAGCAACACACACACACACACACACACACACGCACACACACACACACACACACTCACACACACACACACCAAAAAAAAAAAAAAAACATCAAGCACTCAGAGCCATACAGTATACAAACACACAGACAAGAAATCTAAGGAGGTTTGTTGATGCCTAATCTATTAAATAAAAAAAAAAAGACTCAAACTTCAAAATTCAGTTGTTTTAGCCGCTTTGTGCTCAACAGAGAGAAGCAGCAATAGAACAAGTGGTGTGAGGGGTGTGGCCTTTCCAAAATTGCATTTTCCAGCCTTAATTACAGCGCCACCATGTGACCAATCTCATATTATATGGGAAGCTGATGCACATCATCTCCAGTTATTGGGCCAAGTTTCATGTTTCTAGCTAATTCTGCAGGCAACAAATATAATAATAAACCTGAGCAAAAAATAATTAATATGCGAGGGATATTTGTAAATACAGAGTTTGTACAGATGTTTTAAATTAGCACTTAGAAATGTAAAAGGGTGAAAAGATGATTCTTTTATCTGATTTATCTTTTTTTTTAACAGTAAATTCATAGTTTGGTCCAGCAGTGGAAGAAGTGTCCCTGTCCATTACTTAAGTAAAAGTAGGAAGGATGTAAATAAAAATAAGCATAAAAAAGCAACAATCCCCTTAAGCAATTAAGTACAAGGTCATTAAAATATAAATAAAACAACTATATTTATTTTCATCATCAAATAATCTACTGATTATTTTTCTGATTAAACATTTGGAGCACAAAATATAATTTTTTTGTCCAAACCCCAAATTATTAAATGTACTATCACATTTTAAATTATAAAAAAAAAACTTTCAAATATTCACATTCAAGAAACTATGACTATTGTAATTTCTTGAACAATAATAATCAAAATATTTCAGCTCTACATTCAGGGACAAGAACCTCAATATTGCTCTTAAGTCTTGAGTGTCTTCATTCCTTTCCCCAACTGGTTTTGTCATTTATGAGCTTCCATAAACACTCACACTGTAGACACATGGCGAAACACACACACGCACTGTAAGAGGCAGAGCGAGTGTTGGTGGTGGGGGAGGCAGTAAGATTACTCCTGCCAGCCTGTTAGCCTTATCCCTGTCCAGTTTGTAGCTGTTACCAAACCTCAAGCTGAATGTAGCAACTGCAGTCATAACTCAGACTGACAGCAGCTCCCTGTTACTCTGACTGGCAGCCTCAGCTTTCAATACAACACCACAAGAAACAGCAAAAACCTGGAAAATCACACTTGTACTCCCAAACTTACAAGCTTGTTTAAATATTTTGACACTGATTGGCTATGGCATCTTCAGAAACCAGAAACCCAGTCTACGTCCTGGGTGTAGAGAAAACATTCATCTCATCTAAACTACAGTTGGATTTAATCACAACTAAAAATAGAAATTGGTTGGAAAAATTTTTGCAACACATCTGCCAACCTAAACAACCACATAGGTCACTTACCCTCACAACCCTTAAGCGTGTACCAGCAGCCAGTGTACCACACCTTTGTCTTCACGGTTATAACAATAAACGTGTGGTTAAGGATGTGAAATGGGCACGGTTCGGTTAGGTTTAGGCACAAAAACCTCCTGGGTTGGTTTAGGGAAAGATCAAGATAAGTACCTCCTTGAGGTTAGAGCACACTAGGACGTGAGAAAAGAAAAAACAAGTTACCATTGTCTAGAGGCCTAAACAATACAGCTGCCAACCTGTCAGGTTCTTCCTGTACCCTGCTGGAGAATCATCAACAATCATCTGATAATGAGGAATCAAATATTTTCAGGAGCCCACAAAGGAAGAGTCCCAGAGAAAAAGACCATAAAGTGAAAAAGCCATAGTGGACGATGTTGACCTGATGTGACCAGCCTGTCTTACTTCTCACCTCCACACACACCTGACTGCTGCTTAATGTGGCTGCGACTGTCATTGTCTGTTTTGGACGGTACAAAAAATTGACAATGCAGCCCCTTGAATTACCTCCGTGTTGGGGCGGGGGCATTTTCTTTTACAGTGAGATATGAGCAAAATTAATTTATATAATTTAAACCACAACTGCAGGTAAATCAGCACCTGTAGATGATCAACTGTCTTTGTGCCACCTGTTATTTGCTGCCAGTTTAACCCCCACAAGTGTGTGTTCACTCTGTTGACAGTTTATTAGGTAGGTCTAGGTACTTTCCTGCAATATATCATAAAGGTTATAATGTTCAGCTTCTGTTGAAACTGTTTAGAGCAGTGTTGATTCAACTGTAGGATGATTTTTTATAGGCTCTAGTCTGTGGTGGTTTCAGTGTCAGTCTTACTGTCACGAAGATAAGATATATTGCAGGACTGTTTGTGCTTTGTTAGATGTTCCTATAAACTCTCAGCTAAGTGTGAACATTTGATAATGTAAATGATTTTATTGCGTCTTCAAATCTGGTGGCTTACATAATGCGGTGTCCTTTCATTTTCAGCCATAACAACCCAATTTACCCATTTTATCCAAGGAGAATTAACATGCAAGAAAACAACTGTGTATTTCCTGGTGAAAGAAAAGGTGCTGGTATTGTGTGTGGTGATGATTTAGCTGCGCTGAGTGCTGGTGTGGGTGAGCTGTTAGCTGGGAGAGGCTGGGATGGGAAGTCTGGGAAAGTCTTAATGACAGACTAGTGGTGAGACGAGACACAGAGCCATAACCATGAATCACATAGTAATTAATGACCAGGTTCCCATGGTTGGGGCTTGTTTGATGGTAAAACAAAAGCTATCTGGACCACGCAAGCATTATTTACACACACATTAGACAGATTAAGACAGGGGGAGGCGGGGGAGAGACGGGGGGCAAGGTTAAAGAGAGGCTCTTACGTGGTGTTTGCGATAAGAGGAGGGTACTAGTAACATGACCAGCAGGTAGAGTGGAGCCGAGATGGACTGCAGCTAATGAGGGACTGCATGACCAGCTGGCTGCAGAGTGAAGGGGAGGCCCAAAGGTCCTGCTAATGATAGCCTCTGCTTCTCCAAACTACACTGGGGGTCAAACTGAGGGGCAATAAAGCACAGCCTGCCTCCATGAAGACGTTAGTGTCAAACGCACTGAAAATCATGTGGCTGCTGCATGCCTTCTCGTGAGATTACCATCAGCTTTCACACACCTTCCCAACAGTGAGTCACATACCCAGTTTCTCACAGGAAAGAAGAGAGAGAAGAGGTGATAAAAAAAATGATGACAGCAGCAGCCAAGGTTCTGTGAAGTGTAGGATTATGGGATTTGTTAGTGTTGCAATAAGAAAAGTAAACACATGGTTATGAATATCTAATGATGCCATCTTTAAAAAGCCGATAGCGCTCTATTGTGCCCTGTTGTTATAATGTGGAAAGGTTTTCACTAATAAAGCTTAAATGACCATTATCAAGTTTTGGGATGTTTTAGTCCACTTTCAACAAATCTCCTACAGTTTAGATCACTGGTAATCCTTCTCCAAAACATTCTGGTTTGAAATTGTTAGCTACACTAGTGACGTGGCTCTAGGGATGGAAATGATGGTTGTTTAGTCCAGACTGAGTCAACTGACAACTATTGGTATGGGATTGTCATAAATTTGGTACATACGTCCAGTGTCCTCTGAGGTAAGTGCACAAGTCAAAATTGGAATTTGTCCAGTACTTTAGTTTAAATACCTGCAAAGCTGATTCTCATCAACCTCAGTGCACTTTGTGTTTAGTGCTATTTCTTTGTGTTTGTATAGCATGTTAGCATGGTAACTTAATACATTTGGATGGCAACTATTGTAAATATTACATGCTAACCATTATTGTCACTGTCAGCATGTTAGCATGCTTTGAGCATGTTAGCATTTAGCAAGAATACAGCCTCACAGAGCTGCATGTATAGCAAATGTTAGCATGCTAAATCACAAAATTTGGATGGCAACCATGGTAAACATTACCTGCTAACCATCTGCATGCTATATTTGTCACTGTGATCATGTTAGCATTTAGCAAGAGTGCAGCTTCACAGAGCCTTGTTCTTGTATATTTTACCCATCCCAGTTTGGTTTATTTGAATGGTTTGTTTGATTGTTTTTAAATCATTATTAGTTAAGTATCTTTGCACGCTTTCTGTTTTTCATGTTTGAATTTTAATTATAAAAAAAGAAAACATGATATTGTAATTGATCACCAAACTCAAACAAGCTTCAGGTGTGACTGTAGTTCATACTGTGGTGTCAGGACTGTTAAGAAAACACATTCAAGTCTGAAGAATTAAGATTAGTTAATAAAAGTACGACATATTTAGAGCAGATGACATAAATATGCAAAAAAATGATTTAGGTCTCTGCTTGTCATACATGCTACTATTATGACTGTAAAAGATTGGTTATTTGCATGAACACTTACTGTTTAATAATTAAGTAAATAAATAAATAACCTACTACATCAATTAATTAATTAATTATTTTCATTGTCCAAGCAAGGACTGTATAATTTTGTTAGTTTTTAAACCTTGTCTGTTTTAGTGACTCAATTAAAGTAATATCAAGTGAAAATACAGGATTATGTAATGTATCACAAACTGAACACATCATAACTGGCTGCTGTAAATCAGCATCTGCACTCACAGACATGTCTGTACTTAATTATACCTACTACAGTTAGTTACAGTGTCTTGGTTACCCACAGATGTCAAACTCTGCTCTGTTTTACTCACCACACTGTATACAAACACATGCACCGCCCTTCACAATAAAAGCCATCACACAGCGTACATAAAACACCCTCTTGAGTGTATAATGTAAAACAAGCTCTTAAAAGACGCAGTCCAATTAAAGGGGTCGTAACGATTAAAAGGAGGGAAGTGTACGCTGCAGTGACAGCGAGCAGGCGGGCTGTCAGCAACGCAGAGGGTAGGGCCGGCTGGGCGTGAGCAGGAAGTCCTGACAGGCGTGAGAACAGGGAGATGAAAGGCAGGGGGGGGGTTGTTCGGATCATGGACGACATGCGCACGCACACACACACACACACTGGATGGATGTTCTCACATTTAGCAACAATGCTAATCATAATGTTGTTAACTAAGTGAGTGATGATGATGCACTGTGGTTCCCTGTGTTGTGTAAAGATGCTTTACACCCCCACAAGGTTTCATAATAGATGTATGCTGAAAATAAAAAAAAGAACACTCACAATTACAAGCTCATACATGATCTCACACACACACACACACACACACACACACACAGACACACACACTCTATTCCCTCACATGAACGAAAATACTTTCATAAACAGGAGCTGATACAAAGGGAGAGTTAAGAATTTCACACCTTTATTTGGGGATAAGATGTGTGTTTCCACTTTATTATCAGCGTGAATGGGCAAGTGTGTTGATGCACCTAACAGTGTGTTCAGGTATTGTTTTTTGAAGGGAAACTCCAACTGGGTTAAAAGATGGTGAACGTAATTATTCTTTCGATTTCTGGGTTGATTTTGAGCTGGGCATTTTTTGCTTCAGATAAAATGGCAAATCACAGTCAGCCTGTTGTAGAGTCTGATACCAAAAAATGTTAAAGTGAACTAAGATATCAACAGTGAACATCAAGTTTTGGTGCCTGTTCCTTAAAATTTGAGAGCAAAATCAACAAACTTCTTTGAGTTGCACTTTTGCACACTTGTTGGACAAATATTCTTCTTTCTCTAATAGTTTTTGAAGCAAATACGCACTCAAGAAGGAGTATCTTCAACCTGCAAGCACTGCTCCCAATGCTTGGTTAGACTAAAATGTCTGCAGAGCAGCTACAAAGTCAACACCAACTTCACTTTACCCACGTACAGCCCACAGCTGAGAGTGAGCTCCAAGTGAGGGAGCTTCAACACTCGATGATATCTAAGAGGATTAGTGGGTGGAATTTTCCTTTAAGAGAAGTTTCCACCCACGGCGGCGCTCTTGTCACATCCCACAGCCTCACGCTGTTTCTCTCTCTGCGCCACACAATCAGCTGTGAGAGCCCGGACACTTCACACACCGACGAGATGGAGCTATTTTCAGCCGGCGTCAGAGGGGAGCTCTCTGGAAAATGTGTACAGTGTGTTAGGTGTCTGCGTGTGAGTGTGTCAGAGAGAGCAAAGTCTGTAGCATGTGTGTGTGTGTGTGTGTGTGTGTGTGTGTGTGTGTGTGTGTGTGTGCATGTGTACACACAGTGTTTGCATGCATGAATGTGTAAATACATGTGTGCGCTTTATGTGCACTGATGTGATTATATGTGTGCAGGTTTTTTCCGTGCACCTCCTGCAGTATTGAAATCACAGGTATATGAAATAGGTAAACCATTAATATGAAAATACTGTCACCTTTAAATTTTGTTCAGGTTACATTATTATAATTTGCATAGAAATTAAGTTTCAAACAGGGATGGTTTGAAAAATATCAGAATTGGTGCATTCAAAGACATCTGGGATTCTAGGCATCTGAACAGCAACCTTTTTACATTCAAGTTTGAATCCATCTTTTCCTGGCTTATAGTCTTAAATCTTTGTCGACTGTATTTGATTTTCCATCCAATGGTTTTGTGCAGCTGACAGTCAGCTCTTGGATTATGATGGATGAAGCTCGCTGCAGCGCCACATTGCAATAACATTAGTCAATATTGGCAAATATACAGGCAACTAAATGTTCACCGTCATGGATCACCTGTCTCAGTCCCTGAAAATCAGTTCTGATGGAAACCAGTGGGGAGCCCATTCAATTCAAAATCAATCATACAACCTGTGGACTAACATAGAAAATAACTGAGAGTGCTACAAAGGATTCACAGTGATGCCACCATTATGTTACTTTAGGCTTTGGAAATGTTTGAAATTAAGAGTAAAATCTGGAAATGTTGCTGCAGTTTCTTACACTGACAAGTGATTTTACTCTTTACTGAGTTCACTCTATTGTTTTTAGGACAGTGAAGAGGTATAAACGTCCAATATTTCACAGCAAAAGAAAAAAAATCCACTTACTTCTGTGGAGTAAGTATATTTACTTTGTTCTTATCCCTTTAATAAATTTGTGACCTCTTAAACTTATCATGATCTCATCATTGGGAACTGTTCAGTAACTAATTTGTTACTGTTTCAAAACACTTGGCTATGGAACAAAATACTACTGGAAAATGATTTTAAATAAATAAAAACTTGTACTGTTTCCAGGTTTGACTTGTTCCTGCTCCATTGTTGAACCCATATCTCTGCTGTCATAAAATAACAGAGTAGCTTTCTTAAGTTATTTATATCTTCAGAGTCTCTTTATGTGATCGAAAAAAAAAAACACATGAGAAAATTTTTTCAGGAAGGATAAGAAAAAAAAAAAACTTAATGTATTCAGATGGGAATTTTCTGCCAGTGATACAGAGTCTGGATGAATAGCTGACACATGAAGTCAGGTCAGCAAGTGCTAACACGCTCACCGTAGCAGCTAACCAGCCACTCATCAGAAAGGCCAGCCGAGTGTTGCGAGCCCAAACCTCCCCTGACTGATGACCTGCCCTGCAATCATCAACAGCAGCCTGGAGGCCTGACAACCAGCAGGAAGGCAACGGGAGCACTGAGCCGCGGCCGAGAGAAACAGAGATGGTTACCATGACGCTGTCAAACGCACTCTGAAAGTGTGTTTATGTGATGATCTGCTTTCTGTGGGCGTATTTCCACCTGCGTACGTAGCTGTGTTCAGGTGTTTAAAAGGTTCGCCGGTGTGCCGGGAATTGCGTGCATGCATGTGTGTGCACCTTTGTGCGTTTGTGCATCACTTTGTGTTTAGCTCTGCACCGTCTGCAGCCAAACAAGCACTGAATTGCTGTCTTCATGCATTCAGTGGGGCGACGGAACAAACATACATAAACAGCTGGTCCCACATGTCCTAATAAGAGAGTGGCTGACTGGCAGAACATCTTTTCCACCCAGCCGCAGATTAGATTACACTCCTTCACTCCTCCTGACTTTGCCTGGCATGGCCTTCATCTGATTAGTCCGTCTACCACGGCTACTGCTGCTGCAAACTTTCTTAACAGTTAATAAGGAATAAACCGCTGTAAAACTATCTTTTAAGAATCAAACCTGGAAATATGTGAAGAATTTGTGCTGTAGCTTGGTCCTTTGAGCAGCTGTTGTCAGATTAGATTCACAGCAGCTACAGTGCAATGGTCAGAAAATCCACAGAAACATCTCAAATCACATCTACATCATAATCCACTTCTCAGCCACTGTTACATACATCATGTCCAGTGTGACACTTCATTTTCCATTCATACTTTTACATTTACATGCTTGTGATTTGTAACACTGGAACACCGATGCACCGTCATGTTTCACATTGATATACACTAAGTACAGCTGCAACAATTAGTGGATTAATCTGACTGGAGTCTGAATATGTGGTTTTTGACTATTTTCATTTTATGGACAAGCCATTAATCGAGAAATTAATGGAGAAAATAATCTGCAGATTAATCAGTGATGAAAAGGATTGTTAGTTGCAGTTTTAAGTTGTAGCTTTTTTTATTTTTATTGCCCAGTATTTATGATTTTCTAACCACTGTCCTGCATGTTCATAAAGAATAATAAGAAGAAGAAGAATAATAACAATAAATTGTATTTATATAGCTCTTTTCATACTCAGAATGCAGCTCAAAGTGCTTTGACAAATATAAAACAGACAAGAAGATAAAACAGGAAGGAAAAATCTGAATAAACTAAATAATTGTAATAATGTACATTACACCTTAATTTGTATTTTAGTAGACATACTTTGTCTAGAAAGCATCTATGAAAGCCTCATTTAGGATGGATAAAATTATATTGTAGGATATCTTATTATGTGAGTAATGTATTTATTTATACTGTTTAGAAACTACAGAGTTTGAAACATACTGGACATGTTGATCGATGGTAGAGATATGGTTTGAGTGGTTTCTGCGGACATGTTCTTTTTGCCATGTCTCTGTCCTGCAGTAAAAACAAGCCTATAGGTCGTCTGTGCAAGCAGCACTATGTGACCCATCGTTATGTTTTATTGTGAGGTGACCTCAAGCATTCGTAGTAATTATGAAGTAAGAAAATGAGGACATCAGGTGATGTAAAAAGTCCATGTTAGGAGGAGGGTGGGGTTGATGGATGGGTTGACAAAACAGAGGACCTTCACACAAGGTGAAGTACCAAACCAAACCACCATCTTTTCCTTAAACCTAACCAAACCCTGATAGTTCCGCCACCTTAAATATGTTTGATGAATACATGATATGCCTGCTGCTGGTATGCTCCTGCAGGTCATATCGTTGTTACCATGATGATTGAAGGTTCAGTAGACCACTGGTGCACTCATGGGGGTCGTATCTGACGAAAGGTACAAATGACCTACATGGTCTTTCAGGTTGGACAACTTGTTGCTGGGTTGCCACTGGAATCTGAATCCAGCGCCTCTAAACAAACACTGTGGAGACCTTAAATCAAGGCACTGAACCTTTAGAGGCTGCCAGCAGCTGTCAGGTGTGAGTGGGCGTGATAGCGCCTTCATTCCAGGCATGTTTGTAGAACTTTTCTTTTTTAATCTGGGTGTTAACGCCTTCAATTCAGATGGACAGGTAATAATAATGGAACCAAAACTGAGAAGCATCAAACAACCAAACCATTAAATCTGAAGATCATCTGAGTCTGACCTTAAACCCGTTCCCAGCAAAGTGCAGTCCATTAGCGTTGAGAACATAATCTGGAGTAATTATAGGAAGTGACCTTGAAATGCAAGGAATTAGTTGACTAAAGAGATGGATACACTACAGTGAGCAAGCCAACATCCGTCACGTATTGCTCATGTATTGAATGATATAAAATCAATTGTTTCAACTGTTGTGTGTATAAAAGTTGGGCCAGATGGGGCTTGCTGTCTTTCAATAAGCAATCAGGGTACTTCAACCAACTACAAAGGTTCGTGTTCTGTATTGTCCAAGCCAGGTACAGGAGTTAAACCTGCCAACTTTGTGACAAACATGTATCCTGCCCATAGACTTATGATCCTGATTCACAGCGCAGAATGACTGCAAACTGCACAGTCGCCTATAAGTAATGACTGACTGAAGGGTAGTGGAAGATAGCTCCTTGTGCAATGTATTGTACTGTTTTCTAATTACTGGTGTGATATAAAATGAAGACAATGCAAGAGATAGATGTTTAGTTTAAGCAGTTATGTGCATTCAGCAATATACGGTATCTCTGTGACTGACTTCCAATGACTCTCTCTGAGAAAAGTTGATGTCCATTAAACTTTTGAATCCTTTTCTCACAGTCTTCTCTTTTAAGGAGTTCCCAAGGGTCTAATCTGGGTCCCCTTTTCGTTACCATCTACATGCTGGGGTAGCCAGATACAACTAAAACAGAAATAATTATAATTACCCTTTCTGGCCCCGGAACTAATATTAACAAAAGTCTCTCTAGTTCAGTAGTCTTTTGATGCTCAGGTGACTAACCTGGTGCAGACCTGCTTTCTCTGCATTTAACCAAGATCAGGCTACTCCGTCATCCATGCTTTTATCTCCCTCAGGCTCTATTACTGCAACACACTTTGCTCTGGTCTAAACAGGGGAAACATCCAAAAATTGCAACTTATATAAAATTCTTCCACCAGATTTTTATTATGTCTTGTTTTATCTTTTGGTGTTATTAAATTAGTAACTTTTATTTTTTGAAGATGCTGTTAATAACTATTATTATTATTATTTATCACTATTGCTCAACTATATTGGTTTCAGATTTCACAGTCTACTTTTGCTTCTTCCAGACCCGACCCTGTTTCCTAAATTTAGATTTTCTGCCATTAAAACCTGACAAAATATCAATGGTGGTGAACCCATACTCCCGGCTTTAAAATGTTCCTTCAGACACAATCAAGACATCAAAAACACTATAGCCTGACACTATTCATATCATCCTGTGCTGTAACTCCCACAGTTTTAGCACCTAACACAAATTACATTGCATCATTGCCAGTTTAAAAGAGCAGGAACTGAAGATGATGTGAATCAAGGTTTCATTTGTTTTTCTCTATACTCACAGATCCATTGAGTGACAGGCACAAGAAGAGCATGAAGCTGAATATCAGATCTGATACAGATGACTTCCTAATAATAAACACTGAGTGACTCCTCAGATAAAAGAACTCGACAGATCATGATGTTAACTGACACATGAGCAGGAATCAGTGAGAGTTATTTATGTTTTAGTTATTATTGCTTCCAAGGAGACTGGGAAATCCCAAAGGGTAAATGTTCAGTACATGTTTCAGACTTGTCTTTAATAGTGGAGTTGGTCTTAATTGGCACTGAAACAACTGTCAAGACATAAATTCTATTTTCTTATAGCATGAATTCCAATAATTCCTTTTTGACTTTTCAAAAATCAGTTTCTATTCAGGTATGAAGACTGAGCCCCTGAATGTGGATTTGCAAGCAGACGCCAATGTGTGGTTGAATACTCAGTCTGAACAATACAGAGGACACCTGTTCATTCATATGGTGTCTGGTGGGTTGTAAGGATCTAATGTTATTTATGTCATGTACTGTAAATCTGTCAGTCCCTGCTTTTAAAGCTATTTTTAACAGACATGTTGTTGTGCCAGAGACAGAGTTCCATATGCTGTCAGTATAATGGACAATAAAGTTGTCAGATTTGCAGAACGGATGAGTGAATGTCAGAGAGGATGGATGGGCGATGGACTGGAGAGATGGTCCAGAAAAGATATGTAGGTTCAGAGACATGATTCAGCCTCAATTCTGCCTTGTATTTTTTTAAGAACAATGAGGGGTTCTGCATCCTGTTCGAGGGCAAACTAATTTCAAAATGAATATAGATGTAAAAGGATTTTATGTAACTACTGTACAAGTTTCTGCCAAAGTAAATGCTCATTTCAAGAACAGGCACAAAGAAGGAAAAAAGAAATTCAGCAGGGATACATAGAATTTACTAGCAAGCAGCTTCTACTGCTGATCTGTCTCATATTAGTAAACCACAAAGCACTCAGAAATCAATGATCCAACATGCTAACATCATGTTTCTTATTATCTAAACATAATGACAGTCAATAACAGTAATGCTCAAGAGATCCCTACATAACCAAGTTAAAGTACATAAAAGCATTATAGCTGCCCTTCTCAAGCCGTTTCCAAACAAGTTCACACAGTGCTTTAGCTGCCACTGATTTAGCCAATCAGAGGCAGGTAAATCTTTCTGTATTACACAGTAAACTGGAGTTTTAAATCTGGTGTCATGTGGCGACATTCCCACGGTGGTTCACCGGTAGTGATGCCTTTTAAGTCAACCAGCAATGATTCATCAAACCTGAAGAGGGGAGCAACCCTGACAGAGACGGAGTAGACTAGAGCGAACAGCGCAGTGAAGCGTCCACAAAAAATTTGTGATGCTCGAGATAAAAAAGAGTCAGCATTCAGATGAAGGATTACAGTCTAAAGAAAGCAATCAACGGTGAAAAACAGTGTTAGACAGTGTGTATTGTGTGTATTTTTGTAACTATTTCTTTAGGCATGCTACATTAGCATGCATCGACAATGTTGGTGTAATTACTCTCACTGCTAGAAGGGGGAGATAAAAGTTCCCCACTGCTGGTTTAAGAAAGTGATCATCTTTTAGCATAGATGAGAATAGAAACAAATAAAGTTAAAGTTAAAAAATCCACCTCCCCGGTCATTTTTAGTCAACATAGAAGCTGTGACTGTATTTGCCAGGAGCAAACGTTGATGTCATACATGACTACAGTAAATCAGAGATATTAAGAAGTCTGAAACCAGGATAGTTTACAACTCAAAACCGCTTTTTTAAGGTATGTGTGGGTTTGGTTTGACTGACAGCTGGTAACAGAGGCTACACCTTTACAACTGTCATTAGATGCCATTATAATGATTAACTCTTAAGTTACGATTGCTCTCTGGAAATACCTGAGGTTCAAGAATTCCACACAGTGACAGGTTTACATCCTGATTTGGCAAAGCAAACTTTTGATTCCGTGCCAAAACACATCAGACCTTCAGCTGTGAGGAAGAGTAAAAGAAGGGAGAAGCTGTGCATTCAAGCAGTCTTATCGCATGAGATTAGCACAATTACACACCAGTTTTCAATTAGTAAGAGTTTCAATCACACAAATTGGTATAATCGAGGATCCCGCGTCTTCATGACAGACTTATAAAGGATTCACATCGTCAAAGATCTTATTAAAAAGCACGGAAAGTTAGACAATGTATTGATGATTCCCAGAGTAACAGGCTGCTTCACCCCACAACAGCTACACACTCTTGCTCAAGGGCACTTCAGCAGTATGAGAACATGCTGTCCTCCACGACCATGCTGATAGCTACTACCCAGGTCTGGAGGACAGTGGATGCGTGTCACCGCTCTGGAGGGTGATTTTGGGGGGGTGGGGTTTGGGGGGTTTGCTGATGTGCTGCTGACAGTGTGTCCAGGACAGAGGCAGCTGGGAATGCAGAGCCAGCGCTCCTCTGTGTCTCACTAATCAGGCCTGTCCTGTTGTTCGCTGCTACCAGCCATAACCACCTCTTTTTTTTTTTGTGTGGACAAAGAAATCGCTATTTTTTGGTACGTTGTAAATCATAGAAGCTTTTGATTTCATATTATACTTCTTGCTGTAGGTTTCTTATATCTGACAGGTTTCCAAAGTTATGTATATATTTTCTTTCGTCCCGGTCTCAGTCTCAGATCACCTGTCCATCAAACAGTGTGAATGGTCTTGTGGCATCTTTTCTGTTGATGCCCTTCAGTCTAAGCAACTATGCAGCTCTTCCATTTATGAATTTAAACCATTTTAATATAGGAACATGTGAAAAAAGTGAAGGGGTCTGAATACTGTGTGAATGAACTGTACATATAACCTGTGACAAGGGGTCACAACTAGCCATTGCTTCAGTTTATTAAGTATTTTTTCTAAAAAAGCAAATATAATATTGCATACTAGAAGTAAAGGGCTTAGACGGCTCTAATATCTATGACATGCTAGATATTTACCTGATAATTTTACAAAAAAAAAAAAAAAAGGACCAATGCAGAAGTGATCAAACATGTTTGCTGTTTATGAATTTTTCCAAAGGCTAAACATGCACCACCACAGATACAGTGCAGCTGATACAGATACAATACAGGACAGATCAGCTCCTCTACTGGAGGTCTTTCATGGTAATTAGTCTGGCTTACAGGTGATCTTAGCTAATGTTTCAGGCAGACAGTGCAGCTATTGTTGTACCCAAAATGCACAACACAACACAGGTGAACAAACAGGGCTCACCCTCTCCAGAGCACCTTAAGTGCAAAGATATTTTTTGTTTGGCTCTAAGCCGCCGTCAAACATGATCTTGGTGCTTGGAGACCAAACCAAACACAGCAGATTCATGGAGGAAAAGAAAGAGAGAGGAGCTCTCTCTCTCTCTCTCTCTCTCTCTCTCACACACACACACACACACACACACACACACACACACAGGTCCATTTGTCTTCATTAATGCATTAAAGGTTATTTAACTTGGCAGATTGAAAAAAAAACATTCTCACTCACAGAAAAGGCCTACTGGAGCGGCTGTTGAGGAGACAGGAGATGAAACCTTACTGCTCCCTGTGGAGAAAAAGCAGGTCAGTGAGAATAGACAGAATACAGCAATGAAGAAAAATATAATATAAACACAAAATAAAATATTATAAGCCATAAAACCACTTCGATAAAACAAGAATAAATGGAGCAGCTCTATAAACACACATTGGAAGTCTCCAGCACAGACTGTATTCTGCCATGTGTAATCAATAAGAGTATGGATTAGAATAAGAGTTTTATTTAGAGAAGGTACAGTACTTAAACGACTTTAAGCATTGTGTCAGAAAGCATAAAGCTATATGTATGTACACATAAGACAAGGCTCATGTTGTTGCATATTGATCCTGGTGTCAAGACCAGTGTGATGTCAAATTCATCATTCCCCACAATTAAGCTCAAACATCCAAGTGAATTATCAATAAACACAACACATTTATGAATGGAAGGACAAATTGCTTTGACCTGGTGATGGAACTAGAAAAAATCATGGGAACACAAATATCATGACAATCCATCGAGTAGTTGTCAAGACATTTCACTCTGAACTGAAAATGTGGACCTCATGATGCAGGAAGAGTCAGGGGATGACTAGTGTCAGTGGGACTCATCTGTCATGGTCAGTGGGACAGTGAATGTGTTTACAAAATGGGCAAACCATCCAGAAGTTGTTGAGATGTTTCAATCTGGACCAAAGTGGTCTCATCTTTTGCAAAGAATAACCTTATGACCTCAGTGCAACTTCCAAAAATATAAACTTTACATCTTTGCTCATTGAAAATGTCCTTTAAAAAGACATTTTAAAATAACGTGATATGAAAATATAAAGGAAATCATGCACATAATAAAATACTGTGTTTAACAATAGTACATGCATCAAACCCACAAGTGGAGTTAACAAATACACACTCAAAGTTCGCCCACGTGTTGACAAAGGACTGTGATTCAATAGAAAATAGAATAAGTGGCATTGGGAGGGAACCTCCTTCTGATGTGTATTTCCTGGTTTATATAAGGGTCCTCCATGTCTCATAAATCTATTAATACCCTGCTACCAATCTGAATGCAACAGGGCCTTCAAATGCACTATTCTCCCCGCGATGCAACACAACACAGCCTCTGGTGCACGTACACACACGAGGGCTTTGTGCGGTTGTTTGTTATCAGCAGGAACCCGGGTCTACATGAGGGAGGAAATGTTACTGGTTCCCACCATAACTCAGCACAGGCCTAATCAGTAATGGTAGCTTGATGAATGGAAGGCTACAGAACACACAGGCCCTTGTCGCGAGCCGTAAACAATGAGTCAGACTGGTATATCTGACAATTATAACCACCCTTCAAGGACTTCTTAACATATCCAAATGCAGCCCCCCCTCTCCGCACACACATCCCCCTCCTCCTCCCCTTTTTAGCGCTAGTCATGTGGTTTTGTGAAATGACAGGCTCCACGTTCTCACACACAGTAAATCAGATACACATACAACAGTATATCACTGCTGGCATTTACACTGTTTGACCTCCACGGGGCTGTTAGCAAATGTCAGAATATAGAAGGCAGCAATGCAAAAAACTACAAAGCGGCAGTTTTGTAAACGATGACCTCTGTGTTCTCACGGTTTGTAAGTCACACACAGAACATTAAACATCTGTCAGGCCTGTTTGACCTCCACCATGTTATACTGATAAAGAACTTCTCAGCTGTTCAGGGAGGCAAACATTGTCTCACTGGTTAATTTAGAGATTAAATTTTCAGATAAATTAACTCAAATTTATCTTAACTGACAAACAACTGGCCAAGCTCTCTTGTCAAAATAAAGAATATGCTATCAGAACTTGCTAGCTAGGACTGCTAGCTAGAAAAAGCATCAAATTTTAAGGGAGCTATTTGTAAGTTTTGCTATTGTTACACAGCCAACGTTAGAATTAACAGCTATTTACTTACCAGACTAGAAACATTACGAGTTCAGCATCAAACTTCATTCTTTTACCCGCCATGCTGACCCTTGTTTTGCTTCTTCTTCTATTACTTCTTGTCTTCTATTGAAGTTAGCTTGCTAACCAGCTAGCCCAAGTTCGGCCAGACCATCTTGTCACTTTCTGCTATCGAGTCACTGTAGCGTCCAGTCTGCCGTGAAGAAGAATTGCTGTTTAGAGGGTGTATTATAACCTCTTACATTGTAAACACGATGATGGCTGAAGCTCTTGAAACCACATTCAGTGGCACAGTAAACATACAAATAGCCCCTTCAAGGTCAGCTAAGCTAGCTTAGATAACTTACCACTAGAAAGAATTTTTAGCCACGCTAGCTACACTAGTAGCTTGAGGGAAGACAGCGTTGGTCAGTTCAACTCTTTACTATCTGAAATACAATTTGGTACAGGCATTAATGGATGTCAGTTTAAAATACTAATCACCAACTCCTAACTGTATGCATGCTAACATGTTACTGTTAGCTATAAAATGGGCTTGTTGTGTGTTAACTTTCTAGTACAAACGTTAGCATGCTAACACAACCATTAGCATGTTAAAAGAGGGAGAGCTCCCGATTCTGTTTTCCCATTTCAATTCATTCTTTAAAACATATTCTTGTTAGTTAACACAGAAACATGTTACACCAAGTTTAATTATTTCATCTTCATTTCTGAGAAATCATATTTTGTCAGTCATATTTGGAGAAAAGTCTAATATGTTACAATAATCATCCATGGAGGCTGTTGCTAATCAAATGGAAAGCAGGAACAAGTGGTTTCAAAATGCTTTTGTTACAGTCTTTTTAACAAATAAAAGCACTGAAAAATTGACTGGGGGAGTTTCATGCCAACCCAACTTGTACAATTACTTCAAGCTGTGAGTCATGTTACATTGAATAAGTCTTCCCACTGTTTAGCTTCACATTAAACTAAACACTAACTATTCTAACAATAACATTGCTGAGCTACTTTAAGTTTTGTTTCATTTGTTAGCAAGAGCGCTAGGCTTCATAAAATACAATACAAACAACTCAACCTCATTGGTATTAGTCCCACACTGGAGCCAAGATGTGTTACACATACAGTTCTTGGTTACTCCATCAAGCCATCATCACACACCACATCTTATAATGTAAAAGAAATTGTGTGTGACAGTTTAAGCCAAGCAGTGTACATAAAATGCCAAATTACAGACTACCAGGGAAATTGCAAGTGCCAGGGAAAGCACAATACTACAATATTATTTAAAAAATGACCATGGCCCAGGCCACACATGGCCCAAGCCTGCCTGAGAAGAAATTTCAAGGGCCACTAATCACAGGGAGCACATTCATAAACACATTTTATTACTATCAAGAATATCTTTTGTATGAAAAGACAGAGGCCTGAACATCCTGAAAGTCAGGGAGAACACTGAATATGAACTCATGATGAAACACAGGACATGAAGTTACATGAGGTTACTTGCCTGGATGCAGCCGTTCTCTTAATAATTAGTTCTTGGCAAGAGATTCAGTCAGAGGTGAAGAATGTTAGTTGTCAGTGTGCATGTACAGTAGCTTACCTTTGGTTTACACCTTAAACCAAATTATTTTAACAACCGCCTTTGACTTCAGCATGAGGATAGTCATGCCACAAGTCGAACTCTGACCTTTTCAAATAAACCATGACTCCAAAGAATTATAAGTTTAACCTCATTCTGCTCTGTTTTAGTCTAATTTCAGCATATATGCAGTCAAAATAAAATTTACTGAATGAAAAAAACCCATTTCCTTCCTAAACCTTTTGATACTAAATTGTCCTTATTGTAAGTTTGCTTTATGAACAACATAAATAAAGACTTAATCTATTTAGAAACATAGATTTTCTTTAATATTATTAGTTACATGTGAAAATGGTAATTGTGCTTTGCACTCTGGTTCAGCAGAGTCAAACCACTTTATTTCCATCTGCTCTCAGAAACCATTGTGCACATGTGCAGGAGTGATGATGGAAAGTTACAACCAAAATACTGAATTGCAAAATATCACTTTGGGTGTAATTTCCTTGTTTGGAAAGGAAATGGGAAGCTCATTCCCTACACTGAAACTCAAGTACATGAGCCTTAAACATTACTTACTGTAAGTACACTACTTAAATCAAAATTATGTTCCTGGCAGGGTGGAGACAATAATATGGTCTGACTGTTTTTCAGTACTTTCTCTTTCAAATTATTTGATTTAGACAATTTTGTGAAATGGGCAGGGTTAGGAATTTTCTTGAAGTAAAGTAAGTCTCATGGTTCAGCCACTCATGTCCTGCTAGTTCCTGTTTTAATGTTCTTTAAACAGGTAAAATTTTATAGAAATGCATAAAAGTAGAAATATAACTTTTGAGTTCAGGGTGGAGTCAGTATGGGGTTAGACTCTGCTGAGGCCGGGACAGACAACGTGGACATACGTGGTAGTTATTGTATTAGCCTCAGATAGTAATGAGGGTGCTCTGCTTTGGTCTTCTCTTACTTGCAGTTTGGTGCCGGAGAGAATTGATAATGAGAGAGGGAAGGGTGCATGTAAGTGGGCGCTCTAATGACAGTGAGGTGTGTACACTTGTGTGTTTGTGTCTGCATGTGAGGCACTGATGCAGACTGCTGAGGTTGATACATGTGTTAGGGTTCACGTGTACATGTACACCTGTGTATACATAGAGTATGTGTGTGTGTGTGTGTGTGTGTGTGTGTGTGTGTGTGTGTGTGTGTGTGTGTGTGTGTGTGTGTGTGTGAAGGATGGGAATTTCAGTGTCTAGCGTTAGGAGCCAGTCTTCAGTCTGCCACTCCCACAGACAGTCTGGAGCTGTTCAACTCTCCAGATCACTTCTTGGCAGGCTGTAAGAAAAATGACTTACAAAGAAACGTTTTGCTATTAGTTTTTATCTGCAGGGCATAGCAGGGCTGTTGTTCAAATACTAATGACTTTGTTTTGAGATAAAATCTAACCACATATTGGAATTTCATTGGCACACAAAAGCTCCCCACTGACCTGTTGGCCTATGTGATGAAGTTCAGTGCCACCTGGGAGAACCTTTGTCACAAGTCATAACCTCACTGCTCCAGAAAGTATCTCTGTGATAACTTAACTCCTTGATAGTCAGTTGTTTGACATCTATACTCTAATAAGCCATCTTAAGAGTGATGGTTAGTGCTGTGGCAAAAGTTGTGTCAAAACCACAATCCAAGTTTCACTATTTTTTACTTTTATTTTTTTATTCTGTAATGTCTTTTTAAATTTTTTTACTTACTGATTTGTTTGGATGTTTCATATTTGACTCATGTGAAGCGCTTTATTACTTGTACTGAAAAGTGCTATAAAATTAAAGTCATAAAAAGTATTTTATTTTTATTCCAAATACACTCTCATTTCAAAAAAGGTCTTTGATTGTCTTTGATTATAAAGCAGGTCAAGGTTCTATATTAACACTGTGAAAGTATCAAAGCTTCAGTCCAATGCACACAGCCTGTATTCAGAAACTGAGCCTTAAAACAAGCTGTCAGGACTTTTGTAACTTTGTGATGTCACAACAAAGCAGTCACTGCTCTCAGCCATGCCCTAAGCCCCACCCACCTGGACCCACCAACCAACCTTGCAGGATTTGTTTTCTCTGAGTGTTTACCTGAAATCAGAACAGAGGCTCTCCTCTGATTGGCTCCCCAACCTTACTAGAGCTCCAGAGAGAAGCCTGAGAGAGGAGATGTGAAACTTAACTGAGATGGTTCTTGGTTCTTCAAACCACAAAAATATCTTCTTATGGATATCAACACTTTAAATAAAACACTGGGAAAGTGTAAAATATGGGACCTTTAAAATGTACCAGCGTTTCCTCTTGCTGACCCAGGTATCCTGATATCCACACTGTTCAGTGTTGTGTTAAAGTATAAAAGTAGTATATAGTAAAAATGAAAAAGCCTTCTCATAAGTCTACACACTTTTAATCAATAGATATCGATTGTGTAATTATGACAGAGACATTAATGTTATCAGGATATATTTATTATAAAGCTGGTAGGTTAAGATGTTTTGTATTTTGGTTTGACAGGACATGTCACAGCTTGTATGTCATTTGAAATAGGTATTTATCCTTTTAGTTGAAGTGTGGTTTTCTGGTTGTAAATTTGCATATTTCTGACTTTAGCAGTCAAGGACCACCCAAAGTCATCATTAGATTTATGTGTGTGAGGTTAGAGGTTGGACCTGTTATATGATGCTGTGTAAACCATCTCATTTGGAAAGGAAGAGCAGGTTCAGTCTTTGTTGTGGCTGTGTTTTGTGTAACCTAAACACAAACTCCACTTTGTACTACGTACACAATGTTTTTTTCAAATTATAAATTGTGAAAGTGCACCAACCTCTTTGTGGTTAAAATTTTGAATAAACAGTTTTGCACAATGACTCAACATGCAACACTTTACCTTTTCCTGTTAAAAAGTTTATGTGGTTCACAGTGAAAGAGTGAAAGAAGCAATCCATGGCTACGGTGTATTAAATATAAAAATATCTGGCTGAGATTTTGATTTTTAAGAGGTGACAGTACCTGTTAGCTAATGAGGAGTTTTGAGGTTTCCATTACAGGCTGTCACTGCTGAAGTAAAACAGAAAACTAAGTACAGTCACTGTTTATAGCTACTAAAACACACACACACTTATCATAACTGTGTGTGTATGAATTTCTCCAGTTCACCTTGAGATTACTCTGTGCTCACACACAAACACACACACATACTTGTACCTCTCTGCTCTTATTGTAAGGAACCTAAACAAGCCTGAAAATGCCCCTAAACTTAACCTTAACCTAAAGTCAGACAGCCCTGAGGAAGAAAGGACAAGATGTTCCCACTCCAAATATATCTTCACTTTCCAAAAATGTTATCAGTTTCCAATAGAGTCCACAAAAATGTCACTTTTAAACATTGTCTCCACTTTTCACATATGTCCTTACATCCCAAAAAAATGTCACAATTGTCATAATATTTTCAAAAATTGTTCTCTATTTAAAAAAAAAATTATAGCTTTGCTGTCTAAACATGTCCTTAGTTCCTAAAAATGTCCTCACTTTCCAAAAATGTACACAAGTTGCAGATATGTTTTCAAGCTCTAAAAATGTCCTCACTCTTATGTTGTTCCTCACAAAGACAGAAGTACAAGAACACACACACATACTCGTACACTGAATCATTTAGGGCCTTTCCAAGCAGAGCTACTGTATAATAATCTGGATGACATAAGAACAACCTCTACACTAACACTACCACACTTTTGCTGACATACACAGATACATATATAGATACACATACACACTGATAAGTAGCTCATAGCTGCTGAAAGATAATGTTCATATGGATAACAGAGCACACAAGGTTGCTGACATGTTATAACACACACACACACAGACCCACAAACACACAAACTTCCACTCCCTCTGGCTCTGTGCCTGCTTTCCATCTTGACTAGATTTAAAACTGACAGAGAGTTTGAACAAATGAGGCCGTAAGTGGTTTTCAGACACGACGCTTAGCAAATCATCAGTAACTGAGAGGTGATGATTACCAACCAAACCACCGGAAGAAGGAGACACGCTGCTCTCCACTTCACGTCGAGGGAAGTGCCCGCTCATTTTCAGAGCCAACCAAAGTGAACATGTGAGAACGAGAGTGGAGGAGGCCATTACAGAGCAGCTGAACCAGAGCGAGGCCTGTGAATCCTGACAGCACAAAGGTGGGAACTTTTTCCGCTCAACCACACGTCGGACTGACTTCATCCTCAGAAACAAGCCTCTTCCTCTGGGAACTTCCGCTTTGGACTGAATGATAAGGAGACAGAGACAATAGTGGTGCTCAAAGTGTGACATTTAGCATTTCATTTAGCTATCAAATTTACTGTGAAAGTATAATTAAACTGACAAAACCGTTTCTGCCCTTGGCACCACACTTTAAACTCTATGGCTTTAGAAAGGATCCTGTGGGAAATCTGATCATTTGATGGCCAAAAAAACTTAAAGAGGGTGCTGTTTGTTACTATGTACAGAGTGACAATAAAAAAATGGCTTTTTCTAATCTCTCTTATTGGCTGTATTGGTAAAAGCAAATGGAAGTAAATGAGTATTTTGAGATTGTCATTGAGCTAAAAACTGTTCAAAAGGGGTATTTCATGAACAGAAATAACTTATAGTGATTCTCTTGAGCAAATGTAAAATTGTATGTTATTATAAGGCTATGATATAAGAACTTGGTAATGTTTTTATTTTTGTTTTCTCTGTCTGTTAGCTCTTACAGTGTGTTCATGGTGTATTAAGTGTTAAGTGAACTAAAGAACAAAGAATGTTTCAAATTAAAAGGACTATGAACCATCAGTTTGAGATGTTGAGTTGAGTTTGTTCTTTCCTCCATTAAAAACAAATGACACAAGAAATGATGAAGAAACAACAACAACAGGGTTTGTAAGGAATGTGCTCTTAATTTTGAGAAACACCTTCACTGACTTACTGACAAGCCTGCACATCGCACCTTTATAGAGTCTCCACAGCACAAGGTCATCTTTGCATAGAGTCTCTTATTTTGGTACCAAGTTCTGCCAGTTGGGAGAGATAATTAGAGGCAGGACCTCAATGTCTGTTTCAGGAATTTTTCTCATAATCAGAAGCGCATTGTAAATTTTACTAAAATATCTGGAAACATGTGTGATCACTCAGCGGAGGTTTTAAGAGAAAGTCAAACAAAATGGTAAATAACAATAACAATAAAAAAGCAGCAATTGGCTGATTTTAAGCTACGCTTCTTTCTGCACCAGTCCACAAGCACAAACTGCAACAAGCTCTTTCCTCTCTGATGTTTTGGCTGCTTATCTTACAAACCACGGACACTTTGAAGACAGTCAAAAGACGTTCCTGAGGAATATGCAAGAGTGATACTCAGTATCTTGATAGTTTACTACCATTTCCAAAGCCAGACACAAAATGAGATAAATGTGAAGAGTGGACTGGAGAAATACTCCAGTATTTTGAGACTCTGATTTGTTTTCTGTCAAACAGTGAGATGAGACAACTGATGTTGCTCTCTTGTGCCTCTAAAGCTCCCTAACCAAAGATGGAGTTTTATTCTAAAGAAACAAAAGTTATGTTTACTCACCGAAATGCCTTGCGTGCATTACCAAGGTCTAACAAATGTGTTGAATTAACTTCCTTCCTCATAAAACATTTACAAAGCCAATTTTAAATCCTTTATTGTTTACATCAATGTTTGCTGTCAGGCAAAGTCTTCTTCCTCTCTACCTTTGTATCTTGGTTTGTTACTGAATGTAATCTGCGGATATGCATCCTGGAGGACCAAAGACACGCACACTAGCAGAGCCTCTTGTGGTACAACTGGTAGTTGAGTTACAACACCGGTACCCACACCCATTTCGCTTATTGTTAGCTGGTTTCAGCCCTTTATGTTGCTTTATGCTTCTATCCTACTCTCTGTGCATCACATGTCTTAATACAGCCAAATTCCCAGTACAGCTGTTCTGTTTCTCTCAGTCAGAGAGAAAGTTAAAGTCTCCCAGGATCCTTCCACTTACATGGCAGTACTGTTGAGTTTGTCCAAAATGTCACTAGATTTGTCACTAGGTCCTCTCACAAATGCGAGAAGTTGGAAACACTGTAGGTTGTAAATGTGTTTGAAAGACCAATGGCTAATGGGGAATCTCAACACTTGGCCGGCCGTATTCAGCAGACCGATGTTTTAACTTGATCACTCAGTCAGTCACGGCCCCGCTGTTGTGGTCCAGCAAAAAACAAAACTGTATTTTACATTTTTGTTTGAGCATCAAACAAATGAGATAAAACATGTTATTTAGAGAGTTGATAGCCAGAATGACTTTTTCCCAGCTTTAAGCCTTTATGCTAAGCTAAGCTAATTGCCTCCTGATAGGTTTATTTCCAAGGATCAAGGACTGTGCAAGGATAACTTTGCAAGACACATCTCTGTTTAGTAACTAGCATTAGCTAACATGTACTGTAGTGTGCTTTTGGTTAGTTATGTTATACTTTTGTTATACTAAAAAGGGTGGGTCCATAGGATATCTTCTTCTTCTTCTTCTGTCGGCTTTGTGCAGATCTCAACATGACCTGCCTCCCCTCTGTGCCCTATGGAGGACTTTTCTCAGTTATCATCTTTTAATCTTATGATTTTTCACACATGACAACATCTTGAAAGAGGGAAAATGCCACTGGTTTCACTTTAACATCCTCAAACACTGTGGATATTAAAACTCTTTGACGCCCCTCATCATGTACAAAGATAACATTTTAAGAATGAATTACAGGATTATGTGACCTCAAATACCTTTTATGCTGCTAAAACTTATGTCAAGGCGAATGAAAGGTCAGAGCATTTAAAGCACTGTTCTTTTCTTCTCTTCCATGGCGTTCCTATTCTTGTAGGATCTTTACAGGAAGTCACCAGTGAAACCTTCAGATGGGGCGTGCCGCCAGTAGCCTCTCATTTCCATTAAAGACAGAAAGAAAAAGCCAAATCGCCCACTCATGCAGGTTTCTCTTGAGTCACTCACAAAGTGCATGGGCCCCCGCGGCTATGTGTAAGAGATGTTTATTCTGCGCCAAATTATTTCACCCATCACTGAAACACTCTCAGTTTGAATGTGCTCGCCCAGACAAGCACAGGTAGGCACAGTGAAGGCGGCGTGTTTAGGCAGAGAAGACGGCTTAGCTCACTGACAGTAATATTCAAAAGAGGAACAAAACAGCACACCTCAGAGTATTAATCACTCATAAATCTCTGTCACACTGAGTCGTCCTCCTCTTTCATCGGGGATCAGCGACCAAGAGAAGAAGCAGTTTTGATTCGAGTCGGTGCTGGAATCCATTTGTGTTGGCAGGTTTTCACAAGGGTTAACCACCAGATTAATACAGACTCCATAAAAAATATCAAAATCTGCTGCACTTCCCACACGTGCTCCAGTTGTTGACATTCTGGTGTATGGATGCTGACTGAAAATATGTGACTGGTAGTTTTCCAGACTACTTGTGGCTCACTGACAACTGTTTTTCCTTTTAGACTGGCACTCACTGTTCACTTTCTTTTCCTGCCATCATACTGAAAAAAGTTGTATTCGGTTTATTTAGCTTTTGACCAACATCACATGCACCTGCAAGTATCTTAAATTTTCAGTAGTTTTGTTTGCCTTTCTTCACATCAGGTTAGTCTGAATGCATTTAAAATCATTCTAACTACAGATAGTACAGTTAACATAATGTGCATAAGGTTCTCTTTGCTTTTTAAATGTATACTTGCTTCTCAACATACAAATAATTAAGTTTTGATAGGAAACATAATTGCTGCCTGGATTATGTTCACATGCAACATTATTTTTCTAGTGAAGGTGGTGCTACATTCTTGCTCTGCACGAAAGTTGAAGGGAGGAGGTTGGGGTGGATGGTGGATTTGAAATGCAAGAATTTTACACCAGACAGCTGATGTGGTTCGTGCCCTGAGTCTTGCATGTGGTTGGGTTTTGGCAGCTAAAGCACATTGGTTTGGGGAATATTGAGCTTTTAGTAACTAAATAATAAAATTCAACTCACTGTTTACGTTTCCAGTAAATAAACCATGACCACAGTTGTTCTCTAACCTTAAAGGTCCCATGTTTTATTTAGGTTTTATAAGTTTTATTTGAAGTGTTCATATCCACAAGAAGATAATTTGTGGTTTTAAGAACCAGAAAACTTCTCAATCTAGTTTTATATCTCCTCTCTCAAGCTCCTCTCTGGAGCTCTAGTAACAACAGGTCAGTGGGCTTGTATCCACAGGTTGGATGGTGGGTCCAGGTTGGTGGGGCTTGGGGCATTGCTAAATGTGGTGACTGTATGGTTGTGACATCACAAAGTTACAGAGGTCCTGACAGGCTGTGTGCATTTCTCTGTGGACTGCGCCTCTGAGTGCTCTCTAATAAAAAAAAGACATGGAAATCTAGGACCTTTAACTGAGTGCCTAAAAAGAGCTATAAAGAACATTAAATTAGGATCTAGTTGCTATGAGCAGATACTTTAGAAAAAGAAGAAGAATCAGTTTACGCTTTGCAAATGCTCTCACTATCAACGTTTTGCAACTTGCCGGATACATTAATTAACCTTGCCTCATTATGTTGACACAAAGCCTAATCCATGATTATGTTTCTTTCAAAACGTATTTGCTGATGCTAAGAAGTATATAAACATCATCTCAAAGAGCGGGTTGACGCTGGAGTTTTAGCGCTAGGTATTTTTGTTAGAGTTTCTTCATATCTATCAGAATCATCTACAAAACAAATCCCAATGCTCTCATTTAAAGACTCGTTTAAACAGTTATGAGAATCCAGGACCAGGTGAAGACCAGCACATGGCACCGTCTCCTGCTGACAAACTGAAACTTGGCAAATGAAGGATTCTGTCTGTTAAACCAGGATGTTTTTCTCTCGTAGCTCCAGAGGATCAGAGATGAATTACACCAAACTCTCAGGTTTGTGTTGGCAGTCCACCAGCCTGTGAAGGGCTAAGCATTAGATCAAGAACCAGGTTCCAAGATAAAATACAAAAATACGGCTCCCACGCACTGGATCATCTCTGCGTATCAGAGTTGTTGATGTTCCGGTCTGAGGCCATTTGTGAAGAAAGAATAATTGGTAGATGTGAGGAGCCATTTTAGAGTCACCAAGCTCTTGTTCTCTTGTCTATAGATTAAACGATGAACAATAGTTTTGTCTCCCCAACAGTCAAGAAAGCTGATTACAGTATTTGGTTTTGATGAAGTTGTTGAGAGAGTTCGTCATGGCTTCACCAGATTCGCCACAGCAAACATCAGATTACTGTTGTGAGGATACAGAATAAAGAAACAGAATCTGGTTCCCACACAGCACATCAATCTGAACTTGTGGCACTAATGTTTGATGCATCATGATAAGACGAGACTGATGAGTGCTTAGTCGACTTCTAAATACGGACGTGTCAGAGGAATGAATGGATTACCTACAAAAGGAAACATGCTTCCCATGATAAATTATAATTTCACAATACAAATAATTTAACCAGTGAAACCCAAACTTTCTGACTTGTAACCACTCAATATGAATCAGTGTCTACTGACAAGCCCTTATGAGTTGCATATGTCTACGACTTGTGAGTAGTTTGACTAGTGATGTTATCTCATATTGTTTCATGTGTCTGTAATTGGTACAGACATGAAAATTAGAGAAAAATGCATAGAATTCTAACATGGCAGAAATAAATTAAAAGGATTTTCTGTGTATTGTTAATCATCTTGTGAGCCCACAGAATCATTTTTGAAGGGTTCTGACCTGTAGGTTGGAAACATAAAAAATAAGATATAAAATATATAGGTTCTTAATGTTTAAGTAAATCAATGAACAAGAGTCAATAAATATTGACTTTAAAGCAAGATTTAATATGGACATTGTAAGGAAATATGAACAGACTGCATTTACTTTATGAAAGTTCTTTCTTAAGTTTAGATTTTAAAATTCCTGACTTTGCTGCCCCCTGTAGTGAGTATAAAATTACACATAGTGGCTTTAATTCATCTTGTTTGTATCTTGTTTGTACTTTCAGCTCTACAAAATAAACCATGTCAGCAACCAATAAAAGACTTGTTGTTAAGGCTTTAAATCTTATTCTTGTTTTATATGTTAATTATTTACTCAACTCTATGAGTAGATTTTCTTAATGTCAGACTTTGTCACCCCCAGTGGTGAGTATGAAAAAGACACACAGGTAGGCGTGCAGGCAAAAACATGTTCACAGAAAACTAGACGTATGGGCTTTAAATGTTGTTATTCTTATTGTACATAATCATTATATTCTGATGCAATGTTTTCCTTTTGTTTTGTAATGTGTTTTCATATATTACCATCCTAAGCTTGCAAACCACGTCAGGGCTTATTTTCACAGAAGTAACACTGATTACAAGCCGTCATATGCGTAGGTGTGAGTGTAGCTGATTCATTTACTGATGTCTCAGTATTTGGAGTCAGCAGAAATCGGCTCCGTCGTGTTTCCAGGTTACGGATCCAAACTGAACCGACTAATCCGCATGTTTACGTTTTAGATTGCAACCTTTTTTCTGTATAAACCAACCAAATTCAAAAAAATCCCTTTAATGATAAATGTGTTTTTGTTTGTTGTTTGATTTTGCTCGTGTTTATTGGCTGGTGACTCTTAAATCCCCAACATTTGGTTGTCCTTGAATACACCATTGGACGACTAAATGTGACTGTGAGTGTTAATTTTACTTATTGAGAGTGAATTTTACATCTCAGAACACTGTACTTACAGTACATAAAGATCATAATACAGTGTGTGTTGCTAGGCAGCGTTCACCTTTCAGCAGACGTGTGTGACAATCAGATGAGTTGTGTCTCGTCAGTGTGTGTGAGTCAGATCAGACCAGACGTTCAATACGGTGAGTTCTTTAACATCAGGCAGTCACACTGTCATGATTACTTTGTTCTAAGACACACACACACACACACACACACACACACACACACACACACACACACACATGCATAGACAAAAAGAACAACTGCTGCAGACCTCAAACCCAGCCACTGTCTTAACAGCATGAATAATCAGGCATGGTATGTCTTCAACACGCACACACACACGCATACTGTCTCTTCTTTGAGTGAGACTGGTGTTCATGTGAGTTTTTGAAATTCTCACACACACAACTGGTGAAGAAAGTTCTAATAAAAACAGTGGTGGAAAGACACTAAATGCAAAGTACAATTTTAAGATAAATGTGTGTATCGTGAATCACTTGATGTGTGTGTTTGGTGCTGGTTGTGGCAGGATCATGTAGATCCTCAGTCTAACCCTGATTTCAGACAGAAGCCACTACTCAGATTTTTTTTGTCAGATTTTCATGGTTTTTATCTTGACATTTTGGGAAATACGCTTATTAGCTGTGTTACAGAGATTTTGATGACAAAATTGAAACCACTGACAAATCTGCATGGAGAGTATGAAACAAGAAGCTAGTTGGTTCAGAATAATGACTGGAAATAGAAAAAAAAACAGGAAGCTTGGCTCTATCCTAAAGTGAAGCTCACTAATTAACACATTATATCTTGTTTGTTTAATTATACAAAAACCTAAGAACCAACCTTTGGTTCACAAGAGGTTATGCACCGCAGTAATTTCATGGCTGGTTGCAGTCACTGCATTGGACTTGGCACGACTCCTTACCGAGAAATAATGTGCAACACTGTCTGGGACTGCTGCAGTCAAAACTTCCTCAAGTCCAATAAAGAGCAGGATGGAGGTGCTAACATTAGCCCTAACTCTAATGTGAGATTATCTAGGAGGAGGAAGAAACGAGAATAAACTCACCCAGACACAGGTCCACGCCCTCTGCTGTACAAGCATAATTTTATGCTACTTTAAATATTATTCTTCAAAACATTTCTTGGAAAAATGTTGTACAATTAGCTGTCAACTACACGCACTTTATACTGTCAGCTAATAAAATATGATGCATTGTTGCTGATTAAATTACCCAACTGTTTACAGAGTAGTTAAATTACATTTAAATTCTGTTTTTCAGTTAAAATCCAATGATATATTCATGATAATATGACACTAGCTTGAACACAACCCTGTAAATCTGCTAAATCAGCTGTCGGGGCTCGCTGCTGTAAAAACGCAGGGGGAATCTCAGCGAGGCTGAAAGATCAGCTCTGAGAACTCAAAGGTCAAAGATCAACACATTAAATGACGTAAAAAGGAAAAGACAGATGATGACACTGGATGCTAATGCTCGGCCTCCGGCTGTTACGCCAGTCGGCGTCAGAGGAGGTATGCAGCCATCACGGCTTGTAATGTTTTCACTCCTCACCACGTGGATCTGGTAGCTATTTCCTGTTTGACAGGATTCACACATGGAACAATAAAAGACTATGAGTTTAAGTCTGGGTGTCACTGAGAGCAGGGCTGTCTCGCTTCTTCATAAGTTTGTACTTAGAACTGAATCCAAGTTAAAGTCTAAATTTATTAAGAATCACTCTTGATCTCATTTGATATTAGCTCATATAACCAAACATTTCAACAAGAAAGGCCCTTATTTTGATTTCTATTGTTGCTAAAAGGCTGAGGAATGACAAAAAAGTTGTTAAAGAGTTGTCTTTATAATGTTTTAAAGAATAATCATCAGTCTAACAGCTTCACCTATAACAGAACACTTAAAATCTACTGGTCAGCTTTGATGTAAAAATTCATGGTTCTCAGAGGATGAACCCTGATGTTTTCAATAACCTTCTGATTTGGGACAAAGGATAAGTCTGGTGCGCTTCTATATATTTTTTTATTACCAATAAATCCTATGAAAAAAAGAAACCCGACAATGAATGTATCCTTTTAGCATGTGTGTGTATCAAAGCTTGATCTTAGTCCTCTGAGCTCCATTGTTTCCAAAAACCATTAAAACACATCAGTGAGCCACATTGTTGCACTGGGGTGACACGTTCCTTCATCACCATGAACACACACACTGCAGTTAATTTAGACCCAGTCCCATGCACGCACACGCACACGCACACACACACACACACACACACACACACACACACACACACACACACACACACACACACACACACACACACACACACACACACACACACACACACACACACCATCCTGCTGCCTCAGATATTCACTAAAGCACCAAATGTGGATTAATACGCAGCTGAAAAAATAGTCCCCAACAAATTAATTTCCTTCCATTTGAGCAACTTATGTTCAAAGCCACAGTGATCATCTGTTTAAGGAAATTATTAAGCAATTAAAAGAGAAATGAAACAATATCTTTATGACCTATTTTAAAAAGGTTTATGATTCAGATCAGTGCGCTGGCAGTTTGGAAAAGCAGCAGGAGCACTGGCACAGAGGCTGAGTGATGAGCTGCTGTGGATGGGGCAGAAAAAGGCGTTCCTACAGAAAAAAAAAACAATAAGTGTACGTTTTATTTTGAATATTTTCACTGCTTTATCTTTCCGTCAAACAGCCCTTGACTGGTTGAAAGTACAGTTTGTGAACTGTTGAACTACTGTATTCCACACAAGCACAACTACAGCATGTCCTGTATTACTCCACAGCTTTAAGGTGCAGTCCTGGGCATTTCCTTACATACAGGTTGGGATTCATACAAATCTTTTATCATAAATAGAAGCTAGTTGTGTCAGCGACAATCAGGGACTATGCAGAGTTTCAAGAACCATAAACAGATATTTGCTGAGCACGGAGTGAAGTCTTGGTTCACAATGTGCACCACAAGAATCCCAAAACTGCCACCATGAAAATCACATTGGTTTTCAAACATTAAAATCATCAGAATTTTCCATTTGCAAACCAAAATACTTTTTGGAGCATCCAGTCATCTGTATCTTTGAAGTAGTGACTGATGAATTCCTGAAAACAGTTCAGGCTTTGAAATAAAAGCCTCATGAGTGGATCCAGCCTTCCTCTGTCAGGATGAGCGAACCGACCTGTCAGTGATCATCGTTGATACAGCAGCATGTGTGTGTGAATCAGAAGCAGGTGTGTGTTAGCCTGGTAAAAAGCTCGTGTCCAGCTGTATGTGGAAGGTGACAGAGTGGAAACGTGAGCTGCGGCTGAACAATGTGCTCATATCAGATGGAGCGCAGCAGGTTTTTCTCGGTTGCCAGAGATGTGAGTGAAACAAGGGTAGGCAGCTTAATAAAGGCGCCGATCACCCAGAGTATTAATGACAATCCTTCAGAGGCAGCTGTTTAGATTGGCCATGAAATCAAAACTGGGTTCTGGTTATCCTGTTTACCATTAGCTGCAGTGGTTTTAAAGTTGTGTAACGCTGTTTTTTTTGTCTGTTAAATAAAATCAGAAAGGACAAATCATAGAGTGTGTGTGTGTGTGTGTGTGTATGTGTGTGTGTGTGTGTGTGTGTGTGTGTGTTTCTGGGTCAAGGTGGAGATTTAGCTTATCACCTCATTACTTTCAGTTGTAAACAAGACTCCAAGCTGTGCACTGAACCTGCATTTAAAGCACATTAAAATGGATCATTTCTGAAGACCTACAGATGATGGTATTATACAAACAAAAATACACCACTACAGTTCCACTATTTAAAAAAGATGCACGGGTAGGTGTCCTGATCACACATCCCCCTGCATTTTTACGTTGGTGGGGGTGTGTTGTTTCAAGTATCATTGAGATGAAATACAATTAAGGAAGACAGTTTGTGCAATAGATCCATGAGTCTGAAGACTTCAGATGCCACAGTGGTTTCCAGTACTACAAGGAGGGATTTAAGAACTCTGGAAAGTTGGCATGGTGACAATCATTGATGAAGCTGAACAGTAGAAATACGTTAATGTAACAGAGTGATCTACAAGGACTGAGAGTTGTATCTGAGCCTTGTTGGATGACCGCGGGTTGTATTTCAGCAAAAGGTTAGCCAGCTTCAGGTGATTTGCTGGACGACCCTGCATTTCACTGTCTGAGCCCTCTGCATTGGGACCCCTGCTGCACTGGTGGCCTCGTTTAAAAAAAAAATGAGGGTGCAAGAAGTGCTAATGTCAGTGTAAATGATACCTGACATGGAGGGGAGTTAACAATTCAGTATCAGGGAGTTATCATGCCAACAATATGTTAAGTGTGTAGTGAGTTTAACTTCAACCTGTGAGCAGTGATTTGATGATTTGCAGGTCTGAAGGTTTCCAGCTGTGCAGAGACCAGATGCATAAAAGGACTAAAACAGATAGAAATGTGCATTATTCATTGTTTTTGTTCTTCTGTCTGCTTGATCAGTCTTTAGACCTGTCAATGAACAGATCAGCTGTCATACATGTGACACACATCGTAAACGACAACATAAACATCAGAATTATAATTGATTGCGCTCACTAGGATGATTAGGTTACAGTTACCATTGGCTTAACTGTAAATATTGTTGCTCTGGTTACCTGCAATTTAATATCAAGGTCCTGTTGTCGGAAGAGTGATGACTCTGTTGACTGTTTGAGCATTTTCTTGGCTGCAACAAACCTAATTTTCCATTTAACTAATAAATTTGACTTAATGTGAAACTCAGTATGTTTGACTTTGGAATCAGTGATAAAATGTTCAACACTGAGGCCAAATTTCCCATCTGCATACCTCTGCAGAGCACCTCCTTCTCTTGTTGCAAGCTGTACATGTCGATCATGGTGTTAAAGCAGGAGTTGTGTTTCCCTGAGGTGAGAGGAGCGATAACCAGGATCTGGAGGACTGTCTGTCCCACTGTCTGCGGGTATTCAGATCCATCTCCTGGCACTCTGCTGCTGGACTTGCACAGAAGTATATGGGACTCTCTCTGTCTCTCTCTCTCTCTGTCAGACTTTGGTTAAAAGCAAAGTTGAGGCTTTGAAGCTCGGGCCAACCCACCGACCTGCCTGCACCGGCCAGGATGAGGTGTAGGATGGCTACAGGGGGGGTGGGGATCACAGAGGAAGTACAGAAATATGCTCTGATTTAAATACACTGCCTTGTGTTTTTTCTCCCTCTCTCTCTTTGCCCATCTTCTGTAACAGAGACTTCCACATGTTTCAATGTTGAAGCGGTCAGTTTTATGATTTATGTCACATGGATCCATGTAGAGGAGCCATTAAAATTCCTTTGCAGTTAGAAGATGCAGCAGAGTAATTTAGGTGTAGAGGCAGCTGAGATCCATGTTGAAACACAGAAAGATGTGACTTAATGTTCCACCTCCATCACACAGAGAGAAACAAAGAGTTCTTTGATACCATTGTGTTAAAAAGTTGGCGCATGTAATGAAATCTGAAATCTGACATCAACACCTCTGCACGTACAGCTTCGTTTTTCACTGATGTTGTATTATGAGCATTAAAAGCTGATCACATGACTAATAAACAGCACAATAATGGAAGATGAAAAGTAAAAGCTAGTAAAGAGGATAGAAATCACAGCACTGCACCCAACTGATGGACCACATATTCATAAGTTCCCCTTTAAATAAGTGAAAACCCTACAAAACAAAAGACTTTACAAACTGAACGACTGTATGTGGCAAAAGAAAGTCAATGAATTCTTGTTACAATTATTTTACGGTGGATTAAAGTTTAACCTATGTTTTGATGTAATAATTATCAGGTTAGTGTTTACATTATTGAATGTCACTTTTATGAGTCTTAAAAACAACAACTATAACTAAATACAACTAAATACAAATATATAAATGTAAATATTCATCCTGCACCTCAAACTGTAATTTTGAACAAATGTTGCTGTTGATTTTCTTTTCTTTTGAGCATTTGGACTGAAGCTGCCGTGACAGACAAACTCTGTAGTGAGAATATTTTTTCCTTATGTGTTGACTTTTTCTGATAGTTCACTGTTCCAGCTGTGGAAACCGACTTATTTCCATTATTCAAGTGTCAGTTTGAGTTTTGCTCAGACATTTTATGCATTCTGGTGACAAAGACGTTTTAAGATAGTAAACAAATTATGTTGCTTTCTTTCATCTTTCCCCAGAACTAATGCATGGATACTTAACCCTGTCTGAAGTCTTCATGCACAGGTGCTCTCACAGAAACCTGGTTATGCATCTAGTTGGGCAAGGAATCAGTTTTTCTCCAAAAGGAAGCTCTAGTCAGGTTTTTATGTGGAACTATGACATAGAGGAGTATGTGGTCCTGGACGGATTTAGCTGTGAAGCAAAGTAGGTACTCCTCACTGCTTTCATAAAGTGATGAAATTGCACCATTCAAACAAACTACTCTAAGCTGTCATGACAGGAAATACTGGCGATACTCAATTTAGATCAAGACCAAGTTCATCGGGTGCTGTAACATAAACAAAGTCCAAACAGCCTGTTTTAATAAAGATTTCTGATGAAAACAGGAGAGTGTTATATGCGAAGGTTTCACAGCCTTGTTCTTCAGGTTGAAGAAAGTATCCCCCCTCCTGTCTGAGCTGTGTGGGGTCAGGCAGGTTGTGGTGTATCTGTGTCACAGAGCTGATCTCTATCTTGAGATCTGACCTGGAAACTCAGGGGTGAAGTGGCCCATTAACCTCTGTCCGGACTTCTGAAGGCCTCTTCACGGGAGCCACTTAGCATTGCTGCTGTGGTCTCAGCTCAGCTGCCTGTGAAGAGCAGCGACCCTCTCTTTTCAAGAGAAGTCATCCATCCCACCCTTCTATCTATCCATCCATCCATCTGTCCATCCGTCCATCTGTCCAGGACCAGCAGTAGTGCAGAGGACAGCCAGCCTCTGAAGAGGTGTTCACTTCAAAGGCTTTTTCTAAGCTGAGACATCAGCAGAAAAGAGTCCTCAACTACCTCCCGAAAATCTGCTGAGGTCTTTGGTTTCACTCGCAGGGTGGAAAAACACAGGTCAGTGCTTGTTGTCGGACATCAAAGCCGAGGCCCTGAGAGATTTATGCACTGGTCGTGTTCCCCTGTCAGGCTTACACACGGCTCTTTCTCTACTTGGACAGCTGCTGCGGTCAGAGTTATAGGTTATACAATAGTTTGGCAAACCTAGTGTAGAAGTGAGGATGCCATGTTCATGAATGCCTGAGTTAAAACAACAAACAGTCAAACCCCACCTGTACAGTAACCACGTCGTGTTGGTACCAAAAACCCAGTGAGTCACCGATTATACAAGACTCCTGATGAAACAGACTGAGGATTAAACGGAGCAAAGGGTTTGGCCTAACTCAGCCGCAGCAGTGACGTGTTCACACCAAAGACGAGTATGTTAAAATTCAAGTGTTTGCCAAATTGATTAATGTTGACATCATGCTCATACCTGAGTGTCTGTGAATAATTAAGTACGATTCAGCAAAGATTTCATCGTGAGTAAGGATTCGTAAGAACATATTCACTGCACCGACTCAAAGAGTTCAATACACAAAGTGAAGGTGTGAAGGTCAGGATCCTGTATAGATTCACACTGATCAGCTGTGTTAAGAACGGGTGTCAGTTATGGTCAATTATATAGAAGAACTGGTGAATGAAAACGTCAGAGTGAAATACAGACTTCTCCAAAACAGCAGGAGACACTAAATGATGTTTGAGGTAATAAAGGTCAGATTTTCCAAACATAACTGTCTGTCAGTTGGAAGCCTTAGCGTCCCAAAGATTCTGGATCTCAACAGCCTCCTGCTTTTGTAATTTGATGCATTTCCTTTGGAAATGGAAAGTAGCAGCACAGTAAACTGCATGGAAAGTGGGTAGCTTGGACCAGAGCAAAAGTGTGAAAGAAAGACACTGAAATGCACTGAGGGAAGCTGGAGAATCAATCCACTGTGAGGGGCTTTGTGCACAGTCTTCACCTGCCACAAAAACCTATGTATTTCAAGCTACACAATCAAGGTGCTTTAAACTACAGGAATTGCACAATTTTCTAAGTATAATTTAAAAATCAAAGACGTATAATTGTGTGTATTTGAGATTCTTTAACATACTTTTTGTAATTTGTAAGTGAGAATTAGCTGACAAAAAATTGTGTTTAATTAAATATCAATCTTTATGCTTCCTTTGAACATAGGTTTCATAAAAGTTAACCAAAGCGCAAATTATACAATTGCAATTGATGGGTGGGGGGCGAAACAGACCAGTACAGTGCAGGTTCAGTGGAGTGTTATAGTCCTTACAGTATCTTGCTTGTTTAACTAAAGTTGTTGTATAAATGTGGTGGAGTAGAAAGTATAATATTTCCCTCTGACATGCAGAGGACTGTAAGTGTAAAGTAGCATAAAATGGAAGTACTAACTAAAAGGAACAAGCTAACATTAGTTAGCTAGTTAGCAATCTAATTCAGTGACTCAGAAGGTAAGAAAGTAAAGTGTATTAAACAGTACACTATCTTTCTTGTTTCACTAAAGCTGTCAAATAAATGCAGTGGAGTAAAAAGTACAATATTTCCTTCTGAAATGTATTAGAGTGGAGGTATAAAGTAGCTTAACATGGAAATACTCCAGTCAAACTGTCAGATCAAGCTACAGATAGAAACTAGCTAATAGTTAGCTAAACTGTACCTTCAGGCTAAAGACAGAAACTAGCTAACAGTTAGCTAAACTGTAACTTCAGGCTAAAGATAGAGACTAGCTAACAGTTAGCTAAACTGTAACTACAGATTAAAGTTAGAAACGAGCTAACATTAGCGTCAAATCAGTAGATATTTGACCCAATCTAATTCAGACACTCAGAAGGTAAGAAAGTAAAGTGTATGAAACAAACTAGATTTTTACATTTACCTAGTTTTTCTTGTGCGATGCCTGAGAGCAGAGACTCGAGGACACGAGCCTCCTGTGGGAGTGAGGTAGGCAGACAAGGTGCTAAGCTAACGTCGAGGTTTAGAAATGTATGGTCTACTTTGGGGGTGTTTGAAGTTGTAGTACAAGATCCAGGAATGAATATGGGAAACATATTGTAATATTTACATTTACAGGTGAGCAGGATATGTAACTGTTTTGATCAAGGACCAAACCAACACATTTTGTGGAGTTGTGCCTCATATTAGCTTGTTCCAGTATGATTCTCAGCTTGGTTTTGGGTTCGGGTTTGAGTCCTGCTGGTTTGAAACGTAAATCACTTTCAGTAGCACAGTCCAAAAGACCACTGGCAGCTTTACATCTGCATATTTATTGAAGAAATATGCTGCAAAGATGTTTGAGTGTCTTAGTTCTGAACCATATGATGGAAAGCAACTGACACTGGACCATTTAAAGTAATTAAATTCATTATTTAGCACAATTGCAACAATTAAAATACACAGTTTGCTCCGAGTTGTTTTCTAAATGAGAATGCTTTGATCCCTTGGCTCTCAGTATGGTGGCTCTCATGGGACAACAGGCATGTGATTTGTGACAATAACAAAACTATAAACGTTGCAGAATTCAGAGGGAGCTCCTACTCAATTTGGGCATTTTAACCGAATCAGTTTTAACTTAACACACCTTTGTTGACCTCCTGGACCTACACTATACTGTGTGTACTTGATCAGCATTGTTTGCACTTGTGCATTTTGTGTTTGTGGCGTGTCACAGATGGACACCAGGGGGATACTGACTCACATGTTAATGATCAGAAACCTCATGTTTATCATAACCCTGAGTGTTTGTGTATGTGTTGTATGCATGTAGAAAAGTCACATCATGCATGAATATGGATTTGGCCCTTGTTACAGTGCTGCAGGGCTCAGATGCAACAGGATCTGAGAACAAATCTAAATGGAGATAAACATGTGCTGGTGTCTGTTGTGTAACTTTGTCCTGCTGGTGGATGAATGTACCATATCTTTATCTGCAATCTCATATTCTGCAGCTTTAGGACAAATGTTGCCCTGCTGTTGGGTGAAAGTCCTCTGTGTCTGCAGCAGCTTTGGACTGACTGCCATAAATCTGTTAAACTCAGCACACAGCATTAAAACGGCTCCATCAGCCCAAGAGTTGTGGGACTTCCTTGACCCAAAGCCGAACAATTAATCCTTCAATTCAAGTAGAAACATGCTAAAATAATCAAAATTGCTGTTAGACAGCAGCTATAAGGTAACCTCTCTCCAGAGAAGTCTTTCGTTTTTTTCTCTGCTGACTGAACCAGGCAGATCTCAACATGTCTGATTTATAATGCCAATTCAGCTCCTCCAAAATCCTGAGGGTAGCGGAGGAGGTTTCTAATGATAAGCCCAGTCTTGGGCTTGGTTTATCATTTCATCTGAGTACATATCGTACTATGGCACTGCAGCTAGCACCTGTGGTGTAACCTTGATAGACAGGGAGCATGAAGTGGTATGAGTGAAATGTGCCCAGGGAAGTGAGGGCACAGATATACAATACAAAACAATGCTTTGCTTCACTGAGAAAACAGGGAGTTTTAATGTTACAGAGGTGTTGGCTGGCACAAACCATATCTGGCAGTTTTTGTGGAGGGAGATGGAAGGTTGGAGTCTGATGAAAGCACGAGCAAGGCAAGACAGAGGGCGTGACAGGGAAATGTGCCTGAAGAAGAAATTCAAGTAATGGACACAAAAGTGTGAAGTTTCTCTTCAGGGAAGTTTAAGTGTGATGAATGTCAGAGAAGATAAAAAAAAACCTTTGATAAGGAGAGAGACAAGCTGCATTAAAGACCATTAGTGTCTAAAGGAGTTTTTCCCCTAGGTGAAACACCTCACTGTACATCATGTTACCACCATGTCAGAGTACAGACTTTAAATGTAACCTCACGCCCATGAGAATTTGATTGATGATGAGTTAGATTTTGGCCCTTTATTAAATGACAGGTTGAAATCACTGTCACAAGATTAATGAGGATATTTTCTGATATTGAATGCAAATACACAAAAGGATGATCAAACTCTTTTTGTACTTGTGATCAGGTTGTTCAGCAAGGAAGGAGAACCGCTGACTCGGACTGGGGATATAATCAGGTGGTGGAAAGAACCCTTTGAGGAACTCCTGGACCCGACCGAAATGTTCCATGAGGAGGAGGCAGAGTTTTAAGACTTGGGGGGGAGCCTCACTCATATCTTTGGCAGAGGTCACTGACGTAGTCAAGGAGCTCCTCAGCAGCAAGGTGCAAGGTGTTGATGAAATTCACCTTAAGATACTTCTGGACATTGTTGGTCTGTCTCGACTGACACGTCCTTTCAGTGTTGAATGAAGGTTGGGAGCACTACCTGTGGACTGGCACACTGGGATTCCCATATTAAAAAAGGGGCATCGTTGCTTTTTGCAGATGATGTGGTTCTTTTGGCTTCATCATTTTGTGTTTCTTTGGGGTCATTTTTGTAGTTTTTTTTTTGTAGTCAAATTGTGTCTCACCATCTGCAAAAACCAGCAAGGAAATTCTGAGGACCTCAAACAGGACACCCTCCTCCCCCTGACTGCTCTTTGAGATTCTGTCCATGAAAATCACAAACAGGATTGGTGACGAGGGACAACCCCGATGAAGGCCAACACCAGCACCATGCACCGGGACGGTTTGCAGATGAGTGTGAAGCGGCTGGGGTAAGAGTCAGCACCATGGTTCTCTGCTGTGGTTCTCACCTCAACCTACTGAATCAATAACCTAGATATATCCTTGAACACCGCAGGAACCTGATTAGGCAAGAAACCTGGGAAGATTGAAATTCGTTTTTTTAATGCTGTTACGACTTGAGCCATATACCATTTTGTTGTGGGTGTTTTCACTGGTGCTCACAGGAAGGTCAGAACAAAGTCATATAAAAAGTTAAAAAAATCAAAGTCAAGTTGCAGAAAAGCAGAAATCACAGTGAAGTAGACCAGACCTGTTTAAAAACTCCCAAGCTTCATCCTCAGGGTTGATTCTTTTAATTTCAGGTTGGCACATTTACACTCTATATTTTTAGCACCTGTGAAGGATTTTGGGATGGTGGTTACTTTGGCCTCAGGCTAGCTGTATCAGACAGTTCATCAAGTTGAATGTCAAGCCCTGGAGCAAGAACTTAAAGGCGGCACCAACAAAATGCACTGACTCATGTTGAAAGGTCTTGTGTTGCAGCTGTAAAGGATGATAGAAGTCAAAGATGCAATGAGAAAAGCGGAAAACTGTTGAGCCACAGTATGAGTTCTGAGGGAGGGAGGGGGGGGGGTCAGGGCAGATTTGGATGCAGGGTTCAGTCTCCTGAAAGGGAGCCACGCTGCGCTCACAGTTGACGTGCTCACCCATAATGAGAGCTGATTGGGGACTTAATCACGCATTAAGCCTTATTGTTGCACCTCCGGCCAACTGATGACACAGTTGTCCGTCCATCACGCTGTCTCAACCCAAACGCCCTGGGGCTCGACCTCACAGCGTGCAAATGGCATGACGTAAGGTCCGGCTCGCCCTGTATCATGTCTGTGTGTGTGTGTGTGTGTGTGTGTGTGTGTGTGTGTGTGTGTGTGTGTGTGTGTGTGTGTGTGTGTGAGAGAGAGGTGAAGTGTGTGTTGCTGAAAGTGAGAGGGACAGTGTGTAGGGGTAGTGACAGGTCAGAAAGTCAGTTTGTACAACCAGTCAGTTTCCATGCTGTATTGCTGTATTTTGAAAAAAGCTGTTTATTTTCATCAGTAATCTTATAAGTACTTGTTGTCTTTAGTATTATTTGATTAACTGTTGTATATTGTTTTAAATTATTTAAATATTTAAAATGTATGCAATTTTAATATGTAGTTCTATTTGAATAATAGTATTTACTTAAAATACATCCACACAAATATTAATGTACGTATCTCCTACATTTCTATATTTGAATATTTTTATATTCTATTCTACACGTTAACAAGTTCTGTATTTTTAATTTTAGAGTTATCAGTACTTTCATGCATTTTATACATTATCTTCTGTAATCAAAATTGATGAATTAAAATCATTATTTCTAAATAACTATTCACTAAAAATACATACTGCATACATTTATATATTTAACGAAAATGTTTAAGATATATATATATATATTACAACAATACATAAAATGATACTGTAAATACATTGGAAATGTTCATTTTATTTTTATAAATAGTATATGCTCAAAATATATACTTTAATATTTTGTATGCACATTTGTATATTTTTCTATTATATACCATTTTAAATATACAGTGTATATTTTGATAGATATTGTTACTACTTATATGTACTTTCTTTAGATTCTCAATATAGTGAAATACATTTATAAAATCATATCTAAGAATATTTTAAACTGCATTTCTTTTGATTTGTATTCCTTTCAATAGTTCTACTTAATAGTAGCGTTTACTGTAAAATCAAAATGGTAAAAATATGTAATTTGCTTTTATTTCTATCTCAAATTGTTTTCTTCAAATTATAGTATTTATTTAAAATACATGCTTTCAGTATTGGTGTCTGTACGTGCTTGTGCAGTAACCACACAGTTTCTTTTTTATGAATTTAACCACAGCTGAACTTTTCCTTTCACCTTCAAGCTGTTTTTGTTGCATTGTAAAACTTACCGATGCACGTCATTGGCCAAATTAACACCGTGCAGCACGCACAACTATGTAAGCATATCAAGATAATATGTTTTGCTGTAACACAATAAGTTCCACTTTCCCCTTCCTGTGAGAGCGTCTCCTCGGCTTTCAGTGTGTGTATGCAGTGAAACTCCAACATGAAACAGATCCAGTCCGTTTGCTGTGATGAATAGGTGGATGATGTTGGGAGTCACGGCGTTCCTCTCTGAGTTCAGGCTTGTCTATAAAATGTGTAGCCTTGGGTGGTGCGTATGTAAGCCAGGCGTGCCGCATCAAACTCTTCAGATTTCAAAAAGGCAATGAAATGATTTGTATCCTGTATCCTGATTGGACAGATGCATGTTGGAGCCTACTGTTTCACAGTTTTCTTAACATACAGAGGATGTTGATCCAGGTTAAATCCTACTCATTTCAAATGTTTCCTGTTGGAAAACTTTCATCAGGTAAAGAGCAGTCGTCTACTGGGACGCTTGTGATTATGCAGGACATGACCCACATTACCTCCTTATCCATTTTCCATTTAGAATCTCCACTCTATGCTACGTCATCGCTCCACTGCATTTCACAGGGAAATATTGAACTTTTTACTCCACTACATTTATTTGACGGCTAAAGCTACAAGTTACTTTGCTTTAACAAATAAAACACATGATTAGATTATAAAATATATTAAATCTAACTTATCTAAAATTACTTTTGACACTGGAAATAGCACTTTGTAGAACAATGTAAAACTCAAGGTCCTCTTAGTAAGTTTGTAGGTGCTTTCAGCTTCATCACATGGTCTTCATCAGTGGATGGATTTGATTTTATCAATAGAATTTTAAGACTAAATCCTGAGCAGGAAATGCAATAGAAAACAATTATAGTTTTGCTACTTTTACTATCAAACATTTGTCAGATGCCATATTAACATTAATACTGATGCAGGTTTTCTTTCCCCCTGCTCATAGTGGTAATTAAGAAAGTGTCCCTTTCTTATGCACTTCCACTAAGTGATGAGGGAGAGAGTCTGCAGTCTGCAGTGACTATGGACGTTTGAATGGAACTGAATCAGCAAAGTGATTAATGATTTGCACCTTGTTCAGTGTGAATATAGGCTTCTGGTTGCTGTTTTGAGACAGACTTGAAAAATGATGACCCTTCAAATCCTTCATGTAAAGGATCTAAGCACCAACACTACAGAATGACCTTTCACACCAACTTGTGGCCAAAATGGACAAGAAGCCTGTGAGCAAACTCCTGTTGATAATCCTGAGTAAAATTTGCACAGTTGACTTAACTTTAAATGTGTTTTTATACTGGTTTTGCAACATTTACTTGAAGATCTGAAAACTTCTAACACCACTGTCATACTGTGCAGCAGATGTTGCCATGAACAGGGACTCAAACTCCCCTCTGCATATGTACAGTACAGTATGGGTGAACTTATTGGCAAATGGATGCGGGCGTGGCCTCCAAGTATGTGTTGGCCTATTCTTTGCTCTCTGAATCCATACCCACAGGACATAAGCATTAATGTCAGCTATTCTGATGAGGGGCCCATCCCACTTCTTACCCTCCTAAATCAATGATTCTCTCTCTGCGCACACACACAAAAACTTTCCCTCTTTCTCTCTGGAAGTGCTCATTGTTTGGAGTCCTCCTCCACACTTTGATGTGAAGGGGTCAAGCGGAGGCTCCCTCCTCGTCCCTGGGGGAGAGGCGAAGAGCAGAATATTCAGTGTGTTGGGAACATCTGGGAGAGCGCACTAAGCAGGGCTTACTTGGCAGGCGGTTGGTATTGGCACAGGCAACCTTCCTACCGGGGGCCTTTCATCTCCGTTTGAACATGTGGACTCGGCCCTAACCCTGGGAGGAGTCGGAGGGCTCGCCGCCAGCAGAGAGGCTGAGGCGTGGTCGCTCTGAGGAGGAATCCGGCTCTCCTGCTGTCCTCAGGAGCTCCACCGAGCATTCCTGCCTCCCTCCCTGGCTCCTCATCCATGTGCAAGCTTCCCTCACTTCCTCCTAACATGCTGTCAAATCCTGAGCCTGTGTCAGCTTCAAACGCATCCGATTGGTACATTAGGGTTCAGCTGATATGATATGGGGGTAAAGACTGATTTTTAGCAATAAGCCCGGAAGTTCATGTTTATCCCAAAATTGTATTCCTGTCACAGTCACAAATCCTCTTCAACTTCAAACTACACTCAAAACTACACTGATTCTTGTAGCAGCTCCTCTGTGTGCACAAATGAAGAGAGCCGAAATAACTAAATGTCCAATATTTTACACTTTTCCTGTGTTTTATTTGAGGTGTTGATATCCATAAGAAGATATATTTGTGGTTTTAAGAACCAAAAACCATCTCAGTGTAGTTTAACATGTCCTCTCTCAGGCTTCTCTCTGGAGCTCTAGTAACAACAGGTCGGTGAGCCAATCAGAAGAGAGGATCTGAGCTTCTCCTCTGATTGGCAGAAGTCCTGACGGCTGGTTTTAAGGCTCAGTTTCTGAATACAGGCTGTGTGCATTTCTCTGGACTGAGGCTTTGGTACTTTCACAGTATTACTATAGAACCTAGACCTGCTTTATAATCAAAAAACACAAGGACATCTACCTTTAGACTGGATGGACCTTTAAGTTTATTTTGCACTGCATTACACACGAGGGCGGAGCTAGCAGCCAAAGCTAAGGAAGAGTAAACAAGCTGAAGCATGTCATCAGCACTGAAACTATCTGAGAGAGAAAGTGTTCATGTGACAGGAGAAATAAATGAGATATCAATATGAATATGAGCGAAGGATCTCAGTAATTTGTGAGCACTCTTGAACTGTAGCTGCTAAGCTACCGCTAAAACCTAGCTAACCAGACACGCGACAACGTGTTCCTTCAAGCTTATGCAAGCGAGCAAATGAAGCACGAATGAATGAATTCAAGCTTCAGAGTGATTCATTTATGCAGAAGAATTATCACAAATTTTACTCTGATAGAAGCCGGGCTTTTACCTCGCAGTCTTCAGCACTTTAATAACATGAAAAAGATCACGCTTCCCCTGGAAACACTCCCGTTTTGTGTTGCAGTACATTTGTCTAGTTGGTTGTGTTGTGATATGTGCTTTCAAACATCACAGGAGCTAGGGATCGTCCAAAATCTTAAAAACTACTAAAAGCACGTTCATGTTCAGTGCTACAGCACAAGTGCTTCGGTTTGTTTTTTAAAGAAATGAGATGAGTAAAATGAATTTACTAAAGTACCATAAATACCATTTTAGGTGGGAAGCAGCAATGACAGGCCATCATTAATCAATTATGTAAACTTGTTGTGTCCCTTTTGATACATTTGTATAAAGAAATTTAAATCCTCTTGCACAACATTTGAATGGAAACATGGGGGGAGTGTGCAGCTGCAGTCGTGCTGTAACACCACCACCAGCCTGTGTGTTTATTATTAGGTGATGTGGTTTTTGGACGAGAGCTGGATACTGACACGCAGACTCACAGGGACCTGGTCCAGCAGCAGCAGTAGTGTTGGTTGTGGCAGTATTTCATCATCATCATCATCATCATCATCAGCATCATCATCATCATCATCGCCGAGTGTGTGTGTGAGAACAAAGCACGCCGCCGGTGATGTGCTGAAAACAGGTGTGTGAGGTTTGAGTGTGTGTGTGTGTGTGTGTGTGTGTGAGAAGCAGGAGGCGGCTGGGGAAAAGTCATTGAGCCTCCTGGCTTCATTATATCTGGATCATTGTGTTTAAAAGCTGAGTGGCGCCAGAGCAGCAGGTCAGGGAATACCTTGGATTTTACTGCGACTAATGGTCCCTCAGCCTTAGGTCCAGTTTTGATCATATTTCTGTTTCATATCTTCCCTCTGCAGCTGAAAGTGTCCTAAACCTTTAAAATCTGCATAAAATATTCATTCTCTGGGCTCACAGCAAACACCAGGATACACAGACGGAACTAGGATTTTACATGTTAAACTATTATCTATTATTCATCTTAGTAATGTTACTGACATCCTTCAGGTTTTCTTTCTTGAATTGTTCACTTTGCTGCTGTGATGCTGCAAATTTCCCCAGTGTGGGACTAATAAAGGAATTTCTTATAGGTCTTATCTTTATTGTCCCTCACAAGGAAACTGATTTGCAGCCAGGCTTTACAAAAAACGCACAAAGATACACATAGCACCAAACACTCATGGACATTAAAAGGCAGTATGGCATGATGGCCAGAGTAAGAGTTCATTCATCAAAGTCAAAGCACAGATGTCAATAAACAGTTAAACAGTTCTACAGACAACAATGCAACACTGTCATTTAACAGCTGAACAGCAGCAGGAACAAGTGTCCTCATAGTGGGCACCCTCAACCGAGGACCTGAGGGTAACAGTTCAAACCTGGTACTCATGAGGGTACTGAGCCGGTTTTGTTGTTCATAATAACATTCCCATACCAAGCAACTATGCAGAACATAAAAAGTGATTCAACGGAATATAAATTTTTATCCCACATTTAAATCAAACCTCTTTTTCTTCAGGAAAATGTTTTGGTTGTAGAGTTTGTGCAACTGAAGTAAAACTTTTTGATTCACGTGTCAGATTCGTCTCAAACTGAGATGCTGATGGAAAAATGAAGCTTCAAATCAATGGTCGACTTCGACCTGTGACAAGATGCTCCTACTACATTTGATACAAGTGATGCTGTGATTAACTGATTAATCAGCTTAGTCGATCGATAAAATGAATCACAATCAAATGATTGTTTTCTTGTTCATGTTCTCATTTTAAATAAAATGATTGGTTCCGGTTTGTCAAATGTGAAGATTTGTTGCTTTTGTCGTAAAAGACTGAACAAACTGAAAATGTTTAAGCTTTTGTTGGATGAATAAAAAGCTTCAGCTGTGGGTCATTTTATACACAGAACAGTTTATTGACAAAGTGATTAATCAGTAATGGTAATAATGGTTAGTTGCAGCCCTGGTTTGAAAACTAAAACTTGTTTTGTGTTTAGTTTTTCCTGCTGAGATAAACTGTTTGTTGGTCAGGAAGCTGAGCCTGCAGGTCCGAGTGGAACCAGTGTGATCAGCTCCAACCCTCCATCCACATTAGAGTCTGTCCTCTGTCGACCCAGCTGACTTACCTGAACCGCGGTTGCTCCACCCTTCCTGAAGGCCTGATGCTGCCTGGTGGTTATGGTACGGCAGTCATCCATCGTCCTGGCAGATTATTCGCCGCAGCGAGTTGTTGTCTGTGTGGATGCAGAGGATGTGAGAGTTTCAGTTAAACATCAAGCGAAGCCTCAAACACATCACTGTGGAGACGGCTTTGTGTTGGTGGTTTAAATGATCCAAGAGGACGAGCGTCAAATGGAGTGTGAAGCCGTGGTGCTCTCTCTGCAGGCCTTTTACATCAGTAAGTGTTGTCCAGACATGTAGTTGGATTCAGGATGGAGAGGTCAACCATCCAGGAGACTAGAAACTGAACTGGACCGATCCCGAGGCTGAACATTTGTCTCTCTTGTTGCAGTAAACTGAAAATACTGTGTCCTATTAACAACTGTCAACATTACAGAGGTCAATCATCAACACTATTACCTGCGGAACTACAGTGTGTGTGCTCTGAGTGGAGGACTGTAGATTAACGCTTTTAAAAATGAAGAAACTGGGGTTTGACACAATAACACAAATGCTTAGTAAATATATTTCTGTCCACTGAAACTATTTACACAGCTGCTTTAAAAAGGAGTTTATTTACCTGTGTGCATCGGTTTGGTGAAACTTGTTTTCGAGTTGTTCAGTGCAAATTAAAACCAATGACAGCTGAGCTTGAACAACACTCTTGACTCTGAAATAGTTTAGCAAATCTACAGCTGGACTCAAGGTTGACTTATGAGACTGGATTAAAGCTCCTAATGAAATCTAGTAAGAAAACCTTCAGTTAATGCGACTCTTTGGTCAGAAAACAAGAAAATGTTTAACTTCAGAGTCTGGCTGAAAGGAATGTGTCGCTCCATTATCAATATCAATCAATCAGTCATTCATTCTCTACAACAAAAAATGCTGTGTGAAAAACTTCAATGACTTACAACAGGGCTTTTTCAAAGATGGCGGCTGTTCACTACAACAAACATTTCATCCAAAGAAACAAGAACTGCTGTCTCTTCCACCTACTGATTCTCCAACAGGGATTAAAACATTAAATAAATCTCCACCTAGAATCTTTTCACACCTGCTGCCACGTTGTTAATCTGGAGAGAGCTCTTCTCATTGGCTAACCTGATACCAGGTGGCCAAAGGACAGTGAACCAGTGACCATCTCTGAGTGATTGACAGCCAGGACGGCCAATGAATGACTGTCCCACATTGCAAACATGAGCCAAATGCTGCCTTCGAGTGAGGGCAGCTTTTCTTGGTTTCTTTGTGAACCATCATCATATTTAAGAAGTCGTCAGTGACAAGAGGAAATTTCAGTTTTGCTCATGATGGGCTGTTTAAAGGACCCACAAAGTACCAACTAAAAGCACCAGGGGACCATTTGTGACTACCTGTGTGTCTTGCTTGGGGGTAAAACACAAGACATACCTTTTACCAGACTTAATTTTGTAATGATGATGTTCTAATTAATCACATATAATGAGCACTTATCATCCATCGGGTTTATAAGGAATCAAAAATAATTTGTTTGGATTTCACCAAATCAGACCCATTTTATCTGTGGTTTAAAATATACTCAAGCATCTGAATTTTCTAAAAACAATGAAGCATTTATCTGGTATTCTAACACAAACGATCACATGATCTTATCATCAGATGGAGTTCGCCCAGATGCCCCAACATGGACGAGAAACCTTAAATCACTCATTAAACCTGGTCATTTGAAAACCAATTCCATGAGAACTGGGCTTTATCTGCTGATGAAGTTCATGTGATCCAATCAAAAACCCCTAAAGAGACACTAAATGTACCTTGTAACTGCTGCATCAAAGATCAAGTTTGAACTTCTCAGCTCAAATGCTGAATTTATTTGTAACTATTTGACGCGTGTGTGCTGTGGACCAGCAGCTACAGCAGCTCCTGGAGGAGTCTGGTGTTAGCTTACATGCCGTACTGTGGGGTGATGCGTGATCCTAATGCCGCCACTGGCCATTCCTCCTCTTACTACACCACCGTCTCTCCTTCTCCTTCATTGTACTTCTCTCCAACTAGGTCAGCAAGCGTGGCCCTGAACACGCATGTGACCTGAGCGCCGCGCCATCCAGGATTCCAGACACGTTTCCCATTCTTCCCAAAACAACTGTCGGGTTAATGAACCACACAGCACGGCACAGAATGTCCCGCCAAGCATTGTGGATATCCAGCACAGCTGCTGGAAGGCTTTCATGCAGAGCGGGCTAGTGTTAATCATTTCCCACACTGTCATTAAAGCGGCAGATGGAGGCACGCGAAGGACTCACTTCATTGGCCTGGCGCTAAATGAGGCGGGAGGCAGAGAGACAGCTGATTGGCTACTTAGAGACTCTACAGATCATTAAGACAGGATTTTCAAATTATTGGATATCATGCTACAAACAAAATCAGGAAATTTCAGAAACATGTGTAGCTCATACAATCCCAACTCAAAGAATGAATAATAATTAGCTAATTGGCAACACGTAAATAAATCTGCCAGTGACAGCTTGTACAACTGATGGTTGCCAACTAAAAAAGAGAAGCTGCTTTTGTCAACTTCTGTCAATGATCCATTGTTTCAAAAGGTCTAGAATGGGAAGTTTGACATGCGTAGCAACAGTAACCAAGGGGGCGTGGCTTAGTCAACAATAGAAGCAGCCAATAAGAAACCTTTATCTAAAACATCTTGAGATTTAAAAAAAAAGACAAAACAAAGTAAGCTTTGGTATAAAATACTTTAATAAATAATAGGATTGTTCTAATAACAAACAAAAAAATTCCACTAACAAACCAAGACTTTTACCAAATTTTGTACAAAATAATTACAATGTTCTGCACATTCAGCCCCGTCTGTGGGGCTAACACAAAGTAAAATTTACTGACAGAATATGAATTTGGATTTTCCATGATTTGCATCAGCATTGTTAACAAAAACATAAAATATTGAAAACATAATGTTCATCCACAGATAGTGACAGTATTTGACTTTTTTTTTCACTACCGCTGTGGAGGTAATGCTAAACGTTTCTCTCTTCCTGTTTGTTCTTAGTGCAGAAACAGACTCTTTACAAACACTGGACAACAACCACAACAGTCAGCAACATCAACAACAATACAACTTGTTCCCTTCATTAGACCAGAATAGATTAACAAGGAGAGGCGGGGCTAAAACAGGGTTAAAAATATTAGGATACAAACTCATTCACTGCGCGTAGATTCCCATTCAAACCACACACCCTTTGTCTATGATGGAGATTCTGTGTCTTGCTAAAGGGCACTACAGCAAGGGCGGTTGATTTCCGTCATGAAAGCGCCTCCTGCAGCACGAGGAGGGTTTTCATGCTCTCTAAAGACCCTGCTGCCCTGTGTGGCACCTCTGATGCCAACAGACTGGAAAACGCTGAGTTTATAACTGAAGTATGAGCAGGCTGAATAGCGACTGGCAGCAGTGCTTTGAAATTGTTTGGACCCTGTGGCCCATAAGTGTGTACTGGAAATAGCAATCAGAGGCATCAGTGCTTAACCCACTGGACTTTGTAACAAAGATGAGAAGAAATGAAGGGATGTTGTGTAATGATATCAAATGCACCATATTTATATCCTCCCACTGGTGTATTTTGAGTACACTTGGGCCACATGTAAAATTCCCCAAATGAAAAGTAATTATTTACCATTATGTGCCACTTCATCTGCCAGAGGGAATGTAAAATGTTGATAAGTTAAGAAACATCAATATATTCCAGGGGAGTGGATGAGGGAGCTGATGGACACAGCTGAAGTCATTTTCAGGGAAATTATTAAGCAAAAAATGAAGACAGAAAAATGGATCTGGAGCCAATGGCACAAATTCAAAAGGGGAAAAATGTGCACTGTGGATTGATGAGGTTCAGGCATGTGCTAGAATATACAGCTACTGGCTCATCTCTCCAGACTTTTGGGATGAAGAGTTGACTTGTTGCTTTTTTCCATTTACAAATATCTTGCATGAGAAGGAAACCAAAAAACGTCCCAGCAGGAGGCCGCGCTGCCAGGTGGCCCAGTGAGACCAGTCCTGTGAACTGATGCTCTGCTGCTTTTGAACAGGACGCTAACAGGGTGTTGTTCATATTTACATACATACATACAGCCTGTGGGACATGTAAGACAAAACATAAAGTATGGAAAATGTGGAAAAGATCCACAGTATTTTCCAAAGAACTGTCAGTGAAATGAGCTGAAACATCGTTTAAAAAAACAATGACATTTAGACATTTTTTGTATTTTGGAGGGTTGGCCCGCTCCATTTAAATGTGTGACTCCTGAAACATATTCTGCACCCTGGGAAACTGGAACTCGGGATTAGCATGAATGGCAATTAAATGGTTTTGATCCTTGCGAGTAGTGTGACCCATAAGACCTGGACTTGTAGTTTGGGCTTTTGAAAAGAATTTGAACACTCAGATACCTCAGATTTAAGAAGCTGTTACAGAGAGGTGGGTCTTGCAGGTGGGGTGGCACTCACAATCTGTTTTTAGGGGATTTAAAGTCCCGCAAACACATTTCACTCCAATGAAATGAGCAGGGCTGTTTGGAAAGGAGGTTCCTACAGTTTAGCACTGACTGCTGAGCGGCACGAGATCTGACTTGTGCTGCTCATATCCTAACAGCCTCTCACAATGATGGACAGACCTAACACAGCTCTCCAGACTCTGTGTTTGTCTTCTTAACAGCTGCAACAAATAATCAAGACAAACAACCATGATCTGTTTTTCTTTTTAGACCAATGCTCGTGACTCAGCGAGACTTTGGACACAGTCCGAAAATCTGTATAAAACCTGTCATAGTGTCAACAGACACTAATAAACGGAATGACATCATTAAAAAAAACAAAAAAATCAACCACAAAACAATCTTATTTAGAATAACTATGATACAAAGCATCACTTAAGTTACTAAACTCAAATATACACAGCCATTTGTTCATATTTACATATGTACATCACAAAGAAAATAACCTTTACTGTTGTATGAAGAGTTGTTACTAGGACATCTTTCCCTTTATATGGATTTAAAATCTGCATAAAGTCTATAGGAGGAGAGAGAGGAGAGAAATCAGAGCTGAAGGCACTTTTCTACCAAAGCAAATACTGAAAAATCATCATGTAGACTCGCAGGAAGCAGTGACAATTATTTTGAAAGGGTATATGTAAGAACCTTTAAGCTGCAACACAGAATGGAAAAGATGCTTATGAATGTAAACAAACACTTCTCATGCCAAGTATCATACAGTCGATGCTCTGTGTCAGCTTCCAAACAACTTAATGTATAGAAAACTTTTTTTTTGTTTTTTTGTTTTTTTTTTTTTAAAGAAGAGGAGTAGAAAAGGCCCGCAGGTCTGGGCTAAGGCAGACAGGAACCAAACAGCAGGAACGACATGAAGCAGCTGCACAGCCAATGTCGTTGAGTCAGAGAGAGAGAGATGAGCTTCAGTCCTCATGAAGCAAAACAGAACAATAAAAAAAATCAGGAGCAGTGAAAAGAAAATTCACGTGCAATGATTAATCAGAAATCCAGAAATCCAGAAGCTGTGATTTTCCATCTTTTTTTTTTTTGGTTGTTTTCTGTGTTTTTTTTTGTTGGTTTTGGTGAGACAAGCCTCCGTGCTGCAGACGGCGAAGTTAAATAAGGTGTAACAAACAAAAATACAAAATTAAAGCATCTGTAATCTTCACTTTTGGTGCTTTAAGGGTTGAAAAGTCAGTGACATTGAAGACATTGCAGTTTTTTTTTTTGATTCCTCCTCTAACGTGTTCACACGTATTGGTCTTTAATGTCCTCGCTGAGCTTGGCGGCGTTCAGGTTTTTACACCGGTTGTCCTTGGGGCTGTACGCTGTCCGGTGTGGCGCCTTCACTGGACCGCTGCGCATCGTGCAGATGAACCCTCCCTTTCCCATCATCCCCCTGTCCTGTGCCCCTGCTATGGAGCACTTTTGAGGCGGACACTTGTCCACCATGCCCAGCGCCCTCTCCTCGTCCTCCTCCTGCTCCCCCTCCTGCTCCCCTTCCTCTTCGCCCTCGGCCCCGTCACATGTCCTGTCGGAGGGGCCCATCAGTTTCTTGCATTCGTACTGAATGTCTTTGTCGCGGTTGTCCTTGAGGGCGTTGCTCCGCGGCATCTCCAGCTTGTTGTTGACCGTCCTGTCCTCGGATCTCGCCGCTCTCTCGCGCTCTTTCTTCCTCTTGCGGGTCCACCAAACGCAAACAACGATGCAGAAGATCCACAGGACGCTGAAGACGACGCACAGCACTGGGACCAGGTAGCCTGGAGGACAAAGTCACAGGAGATGTTAGGAAATCATGTCTCAGTGTCATATCAAGTAGTGCTCCTCAATGTTTCCCGGCTAGCAGTTTCCCCCTGCTTTCAGTCTTTGTGCTAAGCTAAGCTAAACGTGTCACAGCTTCCCTTGCACTGAATACAAACCAGTGATTTTGTCATATTAGTCTTGTTTTGTGGTCACGGACTGAGAGGACCTGAGCTACCAGCTGCACCTTGTTGCCTCAAACTTATTACTCACCAGCAGGAGGAGATTTCACCAGCGTCTCCACTTTGACCTCCACCACGGCGAGCATGATGGTGCTGTTGTGGCGTTTGGACAGAGCGCTGATGATGGAGCTGGCTGCCTTCTGGATCTGTCCACGATCACTGTCCTTCGACTGCCCGTCCTGCTCAAAGGACTATAGAGATGGAGAGAGAGAGAGAGAGAGAGAGAGTCATTGGTGGCGGCTGGACAATGTGCTGCTGTGCTGCTTTTAGCCAAAGTCAAACAATTATATTTAATATATGTAATCATATTAAACTTAAATGATACCATGATTTTAATTTGTTACAATTCATCACTTCATTTCACATAATCCTTTCATTCATGCTTCTACATTTGAAGCTTGTAACTTGGTCGATCTCGGTAACACAGAGAGCATCTCGCTGTTTTTGTTTTTTGGTTTGTATGTTGTCATGTTGTGTTAGCGTAGCTGGGAGAAGGAAGCATTTTATAACACTCCTTTAAGTTGTGTTCAGGAAAGCTCTGACACCTGAAACTTAAGATTCTGAAGGTAAAAAGTCTAATTTTCACGAGCTTTTACTGTCTCAAAAACAAACCTCGAAGACAAACAAAACCAACAAGAATAATAATGATTAGGTTTGTTTCTGTTTGACAGTCAAGTCTGAACCGTATGTGAATGAACATACTCAAAGGTAACCTGTACCTGCTTTAGCTAGTTTTCTTTTTTTTGGGATAATGTACAGAAAGGCTGATTTCGCTCGAGGCTACGTAAGACAACAAAAAAGAAAACACACACATTCATCTTTAAGAATAAAAGAGATTCTTATCCTAACATCTGGCAGGCTGCCCCCCCCCCCCCCCCCCCCCCCCCCCCCCCGAGACCACCAATAAGGTGCTGAGGGTGAGAAAGGGGGGTGGTGGGGGGAAGAGGGGGATTAGCTGTGTGCTATGCAGTTCAATTAGGACAAACAATAGAGCAGAGCCCAGCTGTGCTCCCTGCTCGGCCAGGGACAAACACTCCTCTTTTCTTCTCCCGAGGAAATCAGCAGCTCATTCACACACCTCTAAACCTGCCCCCCAGGCTGATTGACAGCTCGCGTCACAGAGACACGGGGCTGAGTGCACGACATCGGGACTGTACTGAGGATCTGAAATGACCATCGCATGAGAGCTGCATCAAATGCTCGGCTGTTTATTTTTCTTTTTTTCCAGATTATTTCTCATCATGTGTTTGATGTCTGACAGCTGAGAGGCAGACAGGAAACATGGGGGAGGGAGCAGGAATGACACGCAACAAAGATCCTCACACAGAGGTGAAGCTGTTCTCCGGAAAGCTTCAAACTAAGTGTCTGGCCACTTGACGCAGCCCCAGTCCAGTTGAAGAAGGGACGACTTGCTCTCCAGATGCAGACTAACCGAGCTCCTTCCCACACACACATCCTCCGACATATTGAACCACTTGTTTCTTGCCCAGGTTGGAGGCCTCGCAGCCGAGCGGCCTGCTGATCGGTTCAGGGGTTTACAAACACACCCAGAGCTTTTGGATGAGAATGAATCAACGCGACTCGGGGGCTGAGAACCGGCTGAGAACCGGCTGCGCTTGGCGAAGCTCGCTGACATGATAAAGATTTCACCCACACTTGGAAATGAGTGCTGACATTTCTCTGCAACACGAGTCAACAGCGAGTAGGAGTGAGGTTTCTTCTGAGAACCTTGTTGTGGGGTTTGGGTGGATGTCAGGCTCGCCACTCCTCTTCCTGTATGTGCAGCTCAAAACAAGGCTGCAAACATCAGAGGAGCAAGAACTAATCCGCTCCATTAAGAGCTTAAAGCCCCAAAGTGACTGATATCCTCCGAGTCTGGGTGGCCGAGAGAGAGAGAGAGAGAGAGAGAGAGAGAGAGAAAGACAGAAAATAGGAGAGATGAGGGAGAGGGGTAGGAAAGACGGCAACAAAGAAAAGGGTAAGGGAGAAAGAGAGACAGAAAAGACAGTAAATAAAAGCAGAAAATGGAAAAGAGAAGAGAAAGAAACCGGAGGTGAAAAGAAGTCACGAGTAACAAGAACAAGAAGAAGAGGGAGAGAAGAGACAGAGATCAGCAAGGTGCTCCAACAGAAAATCTAAATCTCATCCAGATGTTGAAAGCTTCAAACGCCTCTCCCTCTTCTTTCTGTCTTTCCTTTTTCTTTTTTCTTGTTTCTTTTTTAAAGCAAAGGGAAGAAACAGAAACAGAAAAAGATTCAGATTTTACTGGACTCCTCTGGAAATGATTTGCAGTGATGAATTAAGTGTGACTTAATAAAGTCGGAGAGGAAAACAGGGAAAATGGAGAGAGAGAGAGAGAGAGAAAGAGAGAGAGAGAGAGAGAGAGAGAGAGAGAGAGAGCAGCAGCTCCAGCTCCTGTGTCTGAACACCTGCACTCTCTCTCCTGGTGTTTGTCAAAAAGCATTTACACAATATTTATACATCAAACTCACTGATGTACATTATTTATGGAAATTTCACTGACACGACTTCCATTTTTATTTCCAAATAAAGAAAAGTTTACATAATCTGGCTAAATTGTTAAAGCCTTTCTGATTGGCTGTTGTCATAACGACGCTGCATCGCTCCCAGATCTCAGCGACTCACTCGGTGAACACGGTGTTAATGAGACGAGACTAAGAGAGTAAGAACAAATACGTCCAGTAAATCTTCCGGGATGATAAGGTAGCACTAGCAGCTAATGCTACATGAAAACACACTGGAGGGAAACAGCATTAGCTGCTAGTTTCAGTTGTGCTTTAAATGTGAACTGGAAGAGGTGAGTCTTCAAATATTCAGTTCGAGTTCATTTCCAGTCGACATCGGCTCACTGGTTAGAACAGCAGTGGATTTTCTGCGGCAGCCAGGAAGGAGCCGAAACACTGAGGTTTGTGGGTGTTGCATTTGACAGAACTTCCATGTAGAGTTGATGAAAACTAAAGTTAAAGCTAAAGTTTGATGGAAACCACTGTAACGATGGCTGCAATATCCACTTGGCACAATTTCAGGGAGAATAATGTGTGGACCATGTTCAAATGATAGACCACCCAAAACAAAGTGCTTTATTTGGGCCAGCACTAGCGTGTGTTGGCAGGTGCGCGTCTGTGTGTAATAATCACCATGGCGACCTCCACAGCGTCACTGTTGGAGTAGGACAGGTCACAGAGGATGAGCAGGGCTCGCTCTTCGGCCAGCGTCTGAGTCACAGGGAGGTACCTCAGCTCTGAGCAGATGTTCTCCACAGTGGTGCCCTGCGACACACACACACACAAACAAACACAAGAAGATACAACAGATTATTATCTCCACTGTTGGCAAGGAACAATCACTTTTTAATTCCTCCTAAACAGCCAATCAGAATGCCTCGCCCAGCACAGATCTCAGATCAGTATCATGTCAGAGGAACAGATCCATTTTCATTAACAAAAACTTTATTCAGACCTGCCCCATGGTGCCGGTTAAGGTTTTATGATATAATAAACAGCAACAAAATACAACAACATACCATCTACAACATCAAGACAACATAAAAACACAACTTTCCTTTCCACAGGATTTGGTTTTTATGATGAAGTTAGATGTCAGGTTGGACAATATGATGCTACATCACACACTGTCAACCATGTGACTGTCAGAGCAGGAAAAAGATGCAGCCCCCAGCAAAACAGAACCTAAACAGACCCTTGTGTGTGTGTGTGTACATCAGAGCATGATGTGTGTGTTTGCGGTGGAAGATTCAGGCAACAAGACATCTGAGATCATTTTCCTCCCACTCAGGATTGTTAACATTCGATAATTCAAACAATTATCAAAATGTTAACAATGCAGGGTGGGAATAAAATGATTTCAAATGCTTTGTTATGACACGACACATCAACAGGGAAGAAGAATGACTTGATGAGTGGGTAAAAGAGGCTGGTTGGTGGTTTTCAAACTGTCTCTCCAGCCTCATTTTTAAACTTGTCTCCCACTGAGAAACTCACTGCAGGAATATCAGGGGCTGGAGAAACGTCTGTCCCTTAATTTACAACAGTGCTACACCCTCTGATTTTAAAGCCTTACTTTGATATAGAACACCAGAACCACAAAACTTCATGTCTTGAATGCCGTATTTTCAAAATTCTCTCATTAAACATAACGTTTAAAGCAGAGTGTGCCACCCATCATTTTTTATTGCTGGAGCCAATTTAGCCCATTTTTAACTCTTTTAAATTTCCTGCACTTTCTGTTTTATTGCAGAAGGAGAAGGAAGAATTATAAACTGTCAAAGACTGTGACTGCTGTGTAAGACAGAACATATCAGGTTAGAGTGGAGCCAGTTGTTCAAGATGATCCTGTTTTCAGTGATTTAGGTCACTTACTTCATTCTTTAATCAATTTCTTTTGTATAAAATTTCAAAGAAATTGTTTCCAAAACCACTAACATATTCAAGTTTTTGACATAAAACAAAAACAGAAAATTTTAGGTATTTTAAAGGTCCCATATTTTACATTTTTCCAGTGTTTTAAGAACCAAAAACCATCTCAGTGTAGTTTTACATCTCCTCTCTCAGGCTTCTCTCTGGAGCTTTGATAACAACAGGTCAGTGAGCCAATCAGAAGAGAGGATCTGAGCCCCTCTTTTGATTGGCTGACTGTTTTCTGAGTAACTGAATAAAAATATTGCAGATTTCAGGTAAACACTCAGAGAAACCAAATCCTGCAAGGTTGGATGGCGAGTCCAGGTGGGCGGGGCTTGGGGGCATGGCTGAGGGCGGTGACTACTTTGTTGTGACATTACAAAGTTACAGAAATCCTGACGGCTCGTTTTAAAGCTCAATTTTTGAATACAGGCTGTGTGCATTTCTCTGTTAACTGAGGCTTTGATACTTTCACAGCATTAATATAGACCTGCTTTATAATCAAAAACACATGGACTTCTATCTTTATACTGTATGGGACCTTTAAAAGTCTATCTATAAGCACTCACCTGTGGCACTTTGTCCTTTTTGAAGATGAGTGTGATGCGAGCACAGCTGTTGTCCAGGTAACCGCTGTTGGGCTCACACTGAGTGTGCAGAGGTGTTGGGGGGTCTGGCGTCGAACACACGCCCCACTGGTGGCAGGGCGGCGAGAAGCAGGTGAGGAACTGATGCTCCACACACTCGTGACCTCCAGGGCAGGACGGAGGGTTGGCGTCCGCAGGAGGAAGAGCCTTGGGCAGGAGACAGGGCCGACGACCACACCTCACCTGGAAGAACGTGGATTCAATCATTTATCACTTTTTTGTTTTCATAACGTCTTCTCTGTTATCGGTGAATGAAATGTTATGTATGCGCATTAAAAAGAGGAGTCAATAAGAGGCTGACCTTAGAGCAGTGGACATGTCCGTTGACACACTGGCAGGTGTTACACTCCTCCTCCCACCGGCTGCCGTGAGGAAACTGCAGGTCAGCATGACGACACGACTTCCCCAGTCCGATGACTAGAGAGAACAACAGAGAGGATGAGAACAAAAGGGGCTGGTGCAGTTATCAATAGATCCACAGTGTACAGCTGCAACATCACACAGCTGATTTTTGAAGTGACATTCAGTAACTATTACACAACAGGTGACTAACAACAAGTCCAAACCTACAAACACTGTTGTGCCTGAGCTTTACTGTACTCACACTCTTGACATCGGGCTCCAGCGTGTCCCGGTGGACAAACACAGCGGTAGCCGTTGATTTCGTCCATGCAGGTTGATCCTTCAGCACAAGGAGACGACTGACACTCGTCTATGTCTGGAAGAGAAAAACACACGACTGTTATTTTAAAAGATAGAGATATTGCGATGTGAGAATATTTCAGCTGGAGTGGTCTTTTTTGCTTTTGATTTACATAAATGATGATGATGTGATTTTTGTTGGGTCTTGTACTAAACACGTATGTTCCCTTATATCTGAAGACTATTATTTATAGGCCTATAGAGCATCTCTGTGAAATCACAACGCTTCATTTATGTTCTCTTGTGACACATTTTACCTTTATCAAAAGAAACTGCAGCTCCTGTGACTTGGATATTGCACTTGGCCATACTGTGATTTGTTCAACCCTATTTTAAATGCATGCAGTATATAGAGAATTATTAAGTCATGGGACCTTATTTTGAAAGGACATGAAGCCCAATTTAGACTCAAGGTAACAACTATGATCGCTGTCTGATTCTTGATATCAAATACCCAGCAAAGTGGAACAGCATCCTTAGAGAAATCTTTGAATTGAACTTCTTGTGGATCAAATCTAAAAAAAAGAAAAGCTTCGGTATCTTTTCAGCAGCAGAGGAATCTCTTTGAATCTCTTTACACACGTCTTCCTCGCACTGTTGATTTCTTCCTCCCACCAAAGCTTCACTTCAGCTGAGAGAAACCTGAGCTTGGAGCGATCTGAATGTTAGATTTAAAAGCGAAGGAGTTCAGAGAATCACTTTGTGCACGATGAGTTTCTACCAGTTTGGTCTGAAACACTTCAAATGGATCGCACTCTGGTTCTGAAAAGGCTTTTCTGAAGAGATTTCTCCCAGAAGGCCACGGGAGAGCGCACTGACCCGTCTGATGAACCTCAGCTCTGACCTCTGCTCAGCGCAGGGGGGAGAGGTTAAGACCGTCTTCCTAAAAGGGGCTTCCTAATCTGTCGCCCCTGAAACAATTGGCTAGTGCTCCCCCGCTGCGCCCTTTCACCTCTGACCCCCCGCCCACCTGACCCCTCCACACGCCTCCCCTCCGGTTCCCAGGGACTCACTGATGCGGCAGTCCGGTCCGGCGAATCCTGGGGCGCATTCGCAGCGAAACCAGTTCACGCCGTCGACACAGATGCCGCCGTTGTAGCTGCAGAGAAAACACAGAAAGGGACACATGGATGAAAAAACAAAGATCCTCTCTTCTGCTTTTCTGCTTCTCACTGCAGTCGGGCTTTTAGAAAACTGTCTGGAACATCTGGAAAGTGACACATTTGTGAAATTCCTCTATATTATTTGATATCTCCTGTGAAAAAATTTTAATCTATGTACGAGCAGAACGACACATAACAAGTGTTATTAGACTCCTCTTTCTGCTCTGTTAGTGCTAAAATCCAGCTGATTTCGTCTAAAATGATCCACATGAACAGTCCTCAGCCTAAAAAGTTTGTTAGCTGATGATTAAAACTAAGTGATTTTGGTTTGAATTTCCCTGCCTGCAACACAATATTATGTAATATTATTCTCTTATTTTTACACTGTCGTCTCCAATTTATTCCTGGAACAGAGAAACATGTAACTGTGTCCCATCCTGCCCACTCAGCTGCACGATGCAAACTCCAATGTTTCCCTCATTTTCTCTTTCAAGTTATTTTTGGGGGAATTTCACGCCTTCATCAAACAGGACAGTGTGGAGAGACAGGAAAATAGGGGGGGGGTCAGACCGGGGACATGCCTGCTCAGAGTATATGTGATATGCATCCTAACCACTGGGCTGTCCGGTCGCCCCTGTTCCCTCATTTTCTAATATTTCCTCAAAAGGACTCTCAAGTGTTAACTCTCCAGGAAGTTTCATGTGAAAACCAATGTCACAAATTCACCAACACAACTTCCTTCTTCTGTGTCACTATTATTATTATTATCTATTACACCATTTTTTTCACAGGAACCCATGATACTTCATCATCTGTGCCAACTGTAGTCTTTCTCAATTTCACTGTAATAACTCCAACATTATGTAGTCTTGTGCAGAAGTCTTCTTAAGAAATGAGAAGTTAGATAAGCACTTCTGTATTAGGGAAGTAAAGACACTGGAAACGAAAATATTACCACGGGTTCCTTCCTGGTGACTTTAGCAGGTCCTGGTTTAGTTCTAACAAATATATAATCATATTTTTTAATATCTTAAACATCCACACGTGTCCAAAGTAACAGAGACAAGAGTAAATGTGACTTTTGTATCTTTAAGTTGTTATTTTAAGTCCTTTTGCAGTCTCTATACATCGACAGGACATCTGCATCTACTATATGAGAACCTGCAAGGCATTATGGGTCTGTGTGAGCCCACCGAGGTGAGTAACTGTGGGAGTGTTTGTTCCATGTTCTCTCAGACTCTGAGCGGCAGCAGGCTGAAGCTGATCCCTGATCAATGTCCAGACTTCATATGTAAATCCCTCCTGACCACATACTGAGTCCCCCCCCCCCCCCACCCACACAACACCTCCACTCTTTACAGCTCCCCTCAGGTCGAGGCCGGTGAATGGTAAGAGGGGTGTCTCTTCACACTCTCCGGCCCCCCCCCTCCCAAAACCACAACCACCACTAATCCACCTGTCAGTCATTGTAGAGGAGGGTGAGTAGGACAGAAGAGGGGGGAGGCTTTTGTCCAGGGTAGCCTTTCTTTTCCAGAGGGCCTGTCAGGGGACCCACCACTCTGATTTTTTTCCCCACTTCTTTGTTTTTTACAACGCCATATTAGGGCCACAGTAGGTAAAAAAAAGTAATATTCTGAGAAAATATTCTGACATTAAAGTCGTAAATTTATGATCAAAAAACTCAGATATTCTGAGATTGAAGTGATTCATTTATGACAAAAAACTGATCACACATCTGCGCTCACAACTCAACATCCACAGTCTTTAACGGGAAAATCCAGAGCATAAAATCAGATTTACTGAATGAAAGCAAAGTGTGAGAAATCCTGTAGCTGCTCCACTGCTCTGCTCTGTGTTCTCAAGTCCAAAAAGTTCATCTCAGGTTGGAGTTAACGCAGGAAAGATGCAAATGTCAACTAGAGCTGATGTTCCTAAATTAATGAGAGTGACGGTGAGGATCAAAGCTGCCACACCCAGCAGCAATAAATACTCAGTATGATTCAGGGCTCCAGTCCAGACCACCAGAGTAGAATCAGATCCCAAGATCAAATGAAGTTAATTGATCAATATAAAGAAGTTTGACAACATAATCAAATTTCTATGGGTGAAAATATGCCAATTAAAACACCATGGAATGAAAAAAAAAGTGACGTTAACAAGAAGTGAAGCTCTGTTGAACCTAAGAAATGTAAGATATCAACAACCTTTCTTAGTCGAGAGATGTTTGAAGCCACTTTCTACACAGCCATGAACACAACTCACAACCAATAGTGGCCAAAAAGGTAAAAAACACGCAGGAAGTTTTCAGTAGGACACTGAAAAGAGATCTGTCTTACCATGGATGTGGATTGCAGTCATCGACATCTGCAAGAAAAAGAAGGTAGATAATCAGTATCAGATCCTATTTTCCATATGTGAGAATTCCTGAGTTTTAATCCGCATTTTCATGCACATAAAACAAAAAATGGCAACTTCATTATTAAGAAAACTCCTGAATCATTCCTGCTTTTCCACAAGCAAAAAAAGGATTTGTTTATACACTGCAGCCGTTCATCAGGACAGTTACTAAGCTCTCCAGAGAGAAGTCTGAGAGAGGAGATGTAAAACTACACCGAGATGGTTTTTGGTTCTTAAAAGCACAAATAAATGTTCTCATGGATATGATGTGAACATGGCACAGTGACGTACTCTGTGCACAGGTGGGTCCCTCCCAGCCGTCCTTGCAGATGCAGGTGAAGGTCTCTCCTCCCCCAACACATGTCCCTCCATTCTCACACGGACCCGAGTCACATGTGCTGTTCTTGGCTACAGAAAAAAAAAATCCTCTTTTATGATTAAGTTTTTACACTAATGTTTGGCTTGTCATCACAGTGTGACAGGTCGTCACAGGGTGATATCACATCATATCGTTATACTGTTATTACCAGAGCCATAACAGTGTAATTAGAGTGCTGTGTGCGCCTGACCTGTGTTGCAGGTGCTGCCACCCCAGCCTGAGGGGCAGCTGCACAGGAAGGAGTCTCCGTGGTCGTAACAAGTCCCGCCATTACTGCAGGTAGTGGAGTCGCACTGGCTCTCACCTGGACCGCGGCAGCATGGGAAAAAAGATTTCAAATGCTTGACTCAGTGCCAGTGTTAAGTAGTTACTTCAGCTGCAAAGCAGAGTTCAGAGATGCCGTACGACGGGAAAACAAGCCTGCACAACAGCCAGTGAGGGCATCATGCCTCAGATATAAGATTTAGAGGCTGAGCTAGTTGAAAAATATAAGACCTGACATGTTGGAGAGCAAGGAAAGTGAAGACAAAGACGCTACTCATGAGAGCACCATAGGCTCCGCTTTATTTTTTCTTTGCTTTGACTTATTTGCTCTTTGATACCTATCAAAATTATCTTTGGAACTATTCCAGCTTATTATCATTCGCCTTCTCTAAGCCTGATCCACTAAGAGTCTGATGTTCTTTCTTAGATACAGTATAAAGAAATGTAGCGAATAGGAGCATGCAAATGTACTTTTATTCTCAGAAGTGTAGATTTAAGCATTTAAAATACACACATGTATATCTCATTTTTTCTATCACTTTGTCCACACATAAACCAGCAGTCACAGATTTACCTTTGACATACTCGTTTTGACTTACTTGAGTGGCAGGTCTTCCCTTTCCAATTGTCCACACAGTTGCAGTAGAAGTCGTTGAGCAGGTCGACGCACTGGCCTCCGTTTTGACAGGGGTTCCTGTTGCACTCATTCACATCTGGAACAAAATCAAACAATGAGTCAGCACACTAAAAGGTTATTTTAGCTACTGATTCTATATTGATTTCATCACCTGGATGGTCTGGAGCAGAAAAATAACTCTAAACTTTACAGAGACCGCAGCGATGAATGATTATGTAAACCAATGTAATAAGAGAATGTCCTTTGAGTTTGATTAAGTACTTCATTTAGACTCAAGAATGGTTGATTATTGTTGTCTATTATTTCTGCTTTTAGAGCAGCTCTCTCAATAAATATCAATGCAAGTATGCTGCTACATATATGTGGTATAATATAAGTTGCAGTGTCATCTGCAAATGTGCACACTGACCAGTGACATATGCTATTTCCAGCACAGATTAAGAATCCATCAACTGGTAAAGTTACCACATTTTTCCACTTGCATTCATCTCCTAAACAAACCCTCCATTGTTATATCTTCCACTAGATTTGCAGACTGCTGATCATTTCCATGGCGCTCCCGAGGATGGATTCTCTCAGGATATGTGACTCATGAAACTCGTGTACCTGTCTTGTTGCTCACACTGACCCTTGAAAAGCCCTTTCCCTCCACACACCCACACACACATACACTCACCAACATCACACAGGCTGCCCTCCCAACCGTCTGGGCAGAAACACTGGAAAGAGTTGATCCCGTCGATGCAAGTGCCTCCGTTCTTACAGGGGGACGACGCACAGTCATTAATGTCTGGAGACAAAGTGAGGACAGATGTTTTCATATGCTGAGTCATAAATGAATTTGTTGGACTGAGTTATTTAATATTCAAGAAGCATAAAATCTAAAGAATCCTAAATATTTACAAAGAAACCTTTTTTTCAACTTTGCCTTTTTTGTTTTGTTAAAAGTGAGCCTTCGTTCGGCAGAGACAATAATCTCTCTGGAAGCAGTTTCCTGCTCTGATTTTCCTTCTTGTGTTTTTTTTCCGTCTGCTATAAACTAAACTAAGACAGTGATGATTAGTGAAACAGGAGTGTGAATTACCGTAAGAATCATGTGGTTCCCAGTGATGGTAACTGATGATAAATATAGTCTGTGTGTGTGTGTGTGTGTGTGTGTGTGTGGGTGTGTGTGTTGGGCTAATAGTGACTCACTCTCATGGCAGTAGGTGCCAGTGAATCCCGGCTCACAGGAGCAGCTGAAGTTCCCCGCGGGCAGGCTGATGCATCGGCCGTGGGGTCCGCACACATTGGATGAGATGTGCCACACCCGCTTTTGCGTGTCATTGGTTGCCACAGCAACTGTGCAACTGTCAATCACTTTGGGGTAAAAAAGGTAAAAAGGAAAGATGATCAGCAGGTAATGAGCTGGACTGTCTCTATGTTACATCTTATAAAGTTTGAAATATCTGGTTAAAGGGTTCTCCAGGTGCTGCTACCTTGACACTGGTTAGTCTTGCAGTGGTCCTTAAGTTCTGAACAGGTTTTGCCCTCGTAGTCATCTGGGCAGCTGCAGTAGAAGTCTCCCATCAAGCTGTGGCACTGGGCCTTGTTGTGACACGGGTTTGGACTGCACGGGTCGTTCTGCACCTTCAGACAGAAAATCGAAAGTTAAGACATGTTTTCACCACAAGTGAAATACAGCTGCAGTATAAACAAACTGTCTTTTTACAGTGTACTTTATGAGCTTTATGAGCCTCACCTCACAGGTTGTACCAACGAAGCCTTGAGGGCATTCACACATGAATCCATCCAGAAGGGCGTGGCAGCGGCCCCCGTTCCTACATGGGCTGCTGGCACAGCGGTTTCTCTGAACCTCACAGTGACGGCCCACAAATCCCTGCTGGCAAACACACTGGTAGCCTCTGGCCACCTCCTGGCACAAGACAAGACAAGGCGTTAGCAAAGACTGTCATCCAAGTGTCAAAGTGAGTGAGTGCGACAAAGTGTTCCCAGTCATTAAGGAAGCACTTCATAGTTCTGTTCAAGAATCATCCAAAATGGTTAAAGTGTCTATTTGATAACTGTTGTAGACTTTTAATGGATGAAGTTGAGTTTCTGAAGTAGGGATGAAACTTGATCAACAAGAAATGGATCAACAATTTTAATAACCAATAAATCATTTGTTTCAGTTTCTATCAGACTAAGTGGAAGTACTTTGAATTTTGGATTGAAATTTTAATAGAGTTTATTGAATGTCAGTAAAAATAAGTTGCTAGTTGTTGCCATATTCAAAACTTCAACACTGAACTGCAGAGAAATGTGAGAGTAATGGCAGCTACAACAACATCAACTGTAATGTTTTCGACTATTTGAAATTAGGATTTCACTTCATTATATTCAGCCGAGCAAACTCCTGCAAGAAGTAGAAAAACTGATACATGTTTGAGGGTCCAATCAATGGACATCTAGTGTCTATTAACTCAAGTGCGGTTTTCCCCAAAATGAAAATAAAAAAAATTATATACTAGGCAGTACAAGCTGGTAACCAATGTTTCAAAACAATAATACCCTTGAGCATCTTCTTTTATGTTCTGACAGGCACTTTGATGATGAGCAATAATCTTGTTCCATTACTTCACTGCTCTGTCATGTTGCATTAAATGAATATAAGAATAAAACAAAGACCTCTGTATGTTTGAGAGCTGTAAAAAAAAAACAAAAAAAAAAAAACATAGTTAGTTCTCACCTTGCAGGTGCCACCATTCTGACACTGTCCGTGGCAGCTGTTCACATCTGGGAAGAAATCAATCACAGTGAAAACGTCACGCTTTAAGTTTGACAAATTGGGAGGTGGGAAATGTTTTGGTGCTACAACATGCAGCTACTACAGGAAAAGTGGTTAAAACCGAAGCAGAGTGACCCATGCCTGAAGGAAATGCAAGAAGCTGATTCAGAAGTGCAGACGAGCTTTGAGAACGTGCAATGAAACCAGGCTGCAGAAGACAAAACGACATCTCCACTTTTTAAACAGAGGTTAAAAAGGTTTAGTCTTAGAGGCGAGAAGAGGTTGCCAGTTATAAACAGCCATCAGAAAGATACAAAAGAGGAGAGGGAATGGAGATATGAAGCTCAGCCCCTTGAGTTACTAGCTTCTTCTTCCACTAGCATCATTAACATTATGTATTTTCCAGTAGATAGTTTCTATAATTGCTCTTTCTGTAACGCTGTAATCTCAGAATATGGAAGAAACATGATGAATATGTTGTAACTTTGCAGAAAAAAAAAAACAAAGCTAGCAACCTATTATAAGAAAAGACACTTAGCTACTGATGCTAGTGGAACAGAAGCTAGCTAGCGAAGAGGACAGGGTCTTTGGCTCTAACATAGCTACAGGTGGGTGAAAAGAGGCTGAAGACTAATGATTTACTGAATTGATACTAACTGATGTCACAGTTCTTGCCCACCCATCCATGAAAGCAGGCACAGTGATATCCACCAATCAAGTTTTTGCAAGAGTAAGCATTGAGGCAAGGCTTGATCCCCACACACTCAAAAACGTCTGCAAAAATGGACACGAGAGACAGAGAGAGAGAGAGAGAATGAATGAGAGAGCTGAGGACCTGTGCAGAAGCCCCGTCACCAAGCGCAGCTTCATGTCGTACAACACGCTGACATTACGGCCACAGATTTGTCGGCCTTCTCTGAGCTCTGACTCCTCCCGGGGGGAGCGACTGTTGATGACTAAAGCCCCTTTCAGACACTGAATCTGTCGTGTTGCTGGCTTCATCCACCTGTTACAAAAATGGCTTTTGGGCTTTCAAACATGTGTCTCTGTTACAGAAATGTTCTATAATGACTGTTAAGAGCTGCACTGCTCACATGATATTTTAACAGCTTCAGCAATAGAATTAAAAACTCATTTTGTTTTTCTGTGCTTTGATTTACAGCCAGCACATCAGTACTGGTGGTATTTCCCTTTTTCTCTCTTGTTGCTAATTCATACAACAATTTCATAAGTAGATATGAGAGGAACATTTCAGCTGCTTGTTAGTCTGGTTTTTATTAAATCCCTATATTTTCCCATTTTCTTCTCTTTCTTTTCTTCTTCTTCATTTGGAAAGAAGAAAAAATGTGTCTTTGTTAAGAATTCACATTTTAAAAATATTCTTACCTGAAGTGAAAACATTTCTACAAACCGGCTCATTCATTTCATGTGTTATTAAATTTATTTTATTTCCTTGTGCATTAGAAATTATAACTAAATGAGACGTTTAGTACAGTGTGGAACATTAATGTCTCTAATATGCATTTTAAACCTCGTGTGTGCTGCAGCCTGAAGTCTGTTAATGTGACTGGATTCAGTTTCGTTTCCATCCAGTCCGACGGTTTTAATGACTTTTATGGGTAAACGACTCGAGGTCTTTTTCAAACATGTAAAATTGCCAGAACATTTACAGGGTGAAGTTCATGTCTGAAAGGGTTTCATTTCTTCCATAGCCCCCACCCTCTATCTTCACCCGCCCCCTCCCTCAGGGTTAATGTCTCTCTATTGCATTCCCTGAAGGCCAACCTGCGGCATTCCAAGTGGTCAGTTTCAGAGGCAGCGCTCGCCGCGCCCGCCGTGCTGCCTTGCTCACTATAAACCGACACAGTGCATTAATACTACTCCCAGGAGGTAAGCGGCACCTGTTGGCCTGCTGAAATTAAACACCCTGAACCCTTTCCCAAAAACCCAACCCCCCGCCCACTATAGCAACCCCACCTCCTTGTCTCGCTCTGTCCCAGGTACCACCCTGCTTCCTGAGGGTGAGAGGGGGGAGGGGGGCACGCTGAGAATAACAGAATCCGTAACACAAGCCACAACATTTCGGTTGCGCCACACACATGTTTACAGGTTATAAAGTGTTTCCTGGCTGAAGTCAAAGAGAGTGAGGGCTCTGCTATGCTGGGGTGCCGCCTCACCAACACCGTAGTGTACATGCTCTCCTGTCACGCCCAGTCTGGAGCCAAAGATAACCCCCCGCCGGAGTATATTTGGTCCCAAGGCTAGCAGTTGCCAGGCGGGAGGTTATTTTTAGCTTTACTCAAGTCACCTGGCTCGAGTTGCAGATGATACCCAGCGAGTATCACTGTTGAGCATGCGTATACACAAACACACACACACACTCATTTAGAATTAGTGACCCTCCTGCAGTAATACTACTGGTTAAACGACACAGCAGGATAAACAAACAGCCAGATATGCTGCAACTCTGCAAGCAAATGGATTCCTGGAATGAATCTGGACGCAGGGCATTCACCGCAGGTGCAACACTAAAGGAAACACACCGGCTTCATCACAGCAAAATATCATCCAACATGCAACAGTTTTATAATCAGGATTTTAGAAATATGATGATGTACATTTCCAAACATGCCCCCCCAATATCCTCAGAATTTAATTTGGTGAAACCAATAAATACCCAAATGAGTCTGTTCAAAATATTCTATCATCTTTCTTTATATAACATTAATTAACAGTTAATTAGACTTAGAGACGTACCTATCTGGCAGGTCTTTCCCGTCCACTGTGGTGGACAGAGGCATTTGAAGCCGTTCTCCAAGTCGATACAGGTCCCGCCCTGAGCACAGGGGCTGGAGGCACATTCATCTGTGTCTGAAATGTAAACAAGACGATGTTGAAGCATCACAATCTATAGCTGACTGTATGCTCAGGTTTAATTTGTCCTACGGTGAGAAAATCCCACTTGCCAAACATAAACAACCAGCGATCAGAGAAGTCAGTTTTCATCGTATGACTCGGAGCAGACCACATCTGAGCATGACTCATCTCATCTGTGGAAGACTAAACTGGATTTCAGATTAGTTTGGAGCCTCTCACCTTTAGCACAGGTTGGCCCGGACCAGCCTGCTGGACAGTGACACTCAAAGCCTGATGGGACTTCATGGCACGTCCCTCCATTGGCACAGGGGTTGGACACACAGGCGTGCTCAGCTAGAGAGAGAAATGAAGAGAAAAGCAGGAGTTTTCATAAATCTTCATGCTAATAAACATGCCGTGGCATGAAAACCCTGGATTTTGAACCTGGTTATGGAGCCTTTTGATTCCCAGACTCACCGATCTCACAGTTCTTGCCAGAGTAGCCGTCTGGGCAGGCGCAGTTGTATTCGTCTGGCTCTGTGTTCATGCACGTCCCTCCATTCTTACAGGGCCGGTTGGTCCCACAGTAGTTCAGATCTGCACAGCAACACACACTGATTCAGCCTACACTTTGTTTGTCATTTCATACACACACAATTAACAAATAATTGCTATGATGTCATGTACAAAACTAATCAAAATATCAGCTAAAAGCTTTTGTTCCTCATGATTCTGCAGCTCTGTGCTGTTTACACAATGACTTGTTGTTACAGGCTTGATTTCATTGTTTTTTTTTTTCTTCCAAAAACATCAGATTGTGGGTTACAAGGAACACAATGTAAGAATATGTTTACGGCAAATGTCATTTCTATCTTAGGTCCCTGCATCTTGACCAATCATACCGTGTCCTCATGTGACTCATGTAGCAAGAAAACTCAAGCCATACTAGTGATTTTCCATGTTTGATAGTAGCTGTTGACTGTTTTGAAAATCAGGCCAATTTTTGAATGGACTTTGGTAGTAGGCACCTACTGGTCTCAATTCATCTCACTACAGCAAGAAAATCATATTACTAAAACTTGTTTGAGTCGTAAAGTCAGTCACAGCGAGTGTATGTCACTGTGGTCAAAGTCATCATTGTCTGGAGCTTCACAGTCCCAAGTTTATTTTGTCTTTGTCCAAATTTTCTGTCTGCATATGAAAAATTAAAAAAAGGCAGAAAAGGCATCAAAACAGACAAACCAAATCATGAGTTATCTTATAGGCCCAAACACAAAATGAATTTCAACCAAACGATGGACACATCAGGTGACCTTTTAAAAAACATTTTCATTAAATATAGTACACTAGAGATAAAAACACACTGTGGGTCTGACCTTTGTCACAGAGCAGACCTCCCCAGTTCTTCTCACAGGAGCACTGCCAGGGCTCGTTACAGGTGCCGTGAACGCAGCCGGGGTACGGCAGACACTCGTCACAGAACGGACCCTGCCAGCCGTAGTTACACCTGCAACACACAGAGGGAAGGAGGGTTTGTTTCTACAGTTTAACAGGGAGATGTGCTGTTCAACTGGTTAATTTCTTCCATCTGTTACTTCATTCCTTCTTTCTCATTTATTTCACTCCATTTCTCCTTCTTCCTTTACTTTCTTTTCCTTCCCTGTTTTCTTTTCCCATTCTCCACTTCCTTCCTTACTTTGTTCCTTTTTTTAACTGATCTCAAAGCATAATAATTTAAAAAACTGGGGATAGATGTTTAACATATCCTTTATTGTTGGTGTTTGTACCACCACTAAAAATCAAACAACAGCACACAGACAACAGAGTTCAGTGGGTGCAACAGTGGCTGAGTGGATTCTTTGGTAAAACAAATTATTTTACAAGCTCACTGAGAACGTGTTGTTATTTACAGATTTACAGCTCCAGCCCGAAGGAATATCAGATGCACAGATGCACTTAATAACACAGTGGGGAGTGGGCGATGAAAAACAGTGATAGTTAGTGATAACAGATGAGTAATTTAATACTTTTACGATGTATGAAAACGCATGAGGAGCACTCGATGTTGGGAAATGTGCCAGTTAAATGTCTGCTGGCAAACATGAAGAATGCTGCAACACTTTTAATCCACTTCAATCTGTTGACAGAAATGAAAGAAGAGGACGTACAGATCACGAGATGAGCAGAAAACACAGGAGGGCGTCAGCTGAGCGGCTGGACAGAACGTCTTCATCAAGGTGAATGATGACACGTTTGCTGCAGCTCCTAATCTTAGGGCACAGCACCAGGAGACATTCCTGCACACTGTGTGTTTGTGTGTGTGTGTGTGTGTGTGTGTGTGTGTGTGTGTGTCCTATCATGTTGCTTACAGCACATGTACACATTTGAAAATAATGAATCAGGTTGATTTTCAATGGAATTTTGTCATTGATGTTGAATTTTTTTTTTAACTTTTTATATGAAAAGCTAATTATTATTTTCATTCACCATTTCATGTAAAAACATCAGAATATATGTGAAATATGTCCACTGCAAGTTTCCTGATCCAGAGTCAATGACTTTAAACAACTTGTTTTGTCTGATCATAACAAATGTTCCACTTAAAAGTGCCAAATCCTCATATTTGAGATTTACACTTAAATTTAATTATCAGCACTATGATAATCCACTAATTGTTGAAGCATTTTTTAGAAGTTAAGACTTTCAGGACTCAAGCACAGACAAAACTGACTGTTTTTTTTGCAGCTGTATTTCCTCTCGTGTCATCTTCCCTCTGCCCTCTTCCTGTGTCGTGAGCTCGGTCGAGGTCAAACTTGGAATGAGTGGCGGGTTTGTGGAACGAGGGTTAGTCGTCTCGAAGGGGAGGCCAGCGAAGGGTTAGCTAATCTGTTGGTTTATGGCAGCACTCTGTTATTCCAAGGCCAGCGGTAACCTTGCCCCACCTGTCCTGTCATTTCTCCGAAGGGGCTATTTTAGGGAGCAAACCCACTCTCCCTCTACCACCGCCACCACCACCAACACCCTTCCCCCAACTCCAGCTCACAAACACTTCAAAATGGATGCCGACCAAACACGTCTCTTACCAGCAGTGATACAGAGCTCTGTAGTGAACTGTAATGTGCTGTAGTACACTGGGTGGCTGTGGACGGTGACAGACTGGAGGCACCACGCTGGTGGGGGCTGGGAATTGAACCTCAGTCCTTTTTTGGAGTCAGCCAGTGTGTCTGTTGCACTGACTACTGGAAACTGTCAAATACCAAAATGTGGCATCAAGTGTCTGATCGGACTCCTAATTCTTTTATTGATCTGATTAGTTCCTGACTTAAATAAAGACTTTACCAGTTTCAGAGGGGACTTTACTTAGTAGTAAAGGTCTTTTATAGGAGCTGGAGTTCAGACAACTTTTAGCATTTGACAACTTTTCTGGTTCTCAAAGGAACAAATCACATCACAAAACATATCAGTATTCAATCAAAACAAAGTCAGTCTACCACCATGCTATAGCCTCTGTGAGGCTGAGCTAAATGCTAACACCTGCATGCTCGGTGATGATGCTAACTTGCTGATGTTATTTTGTCAAAGCACTTTGTAAACTCTGTTGCTACATAAATAAAGTTGTTATTATTATATTTACCAGGTTCACAATGTTAGTTTAGCCTGGTAGCATGCTAACATTTGCAGCTAAGAGCAGCTGAGGCTGATTGGAGTATGTCAGTTTTGCAGCAAGTGCAGGAAAATTTAAATTTTGACCTGTTGTGGGCACCAGATGTAAAGTTAGAGAGTCACCAAAGTTGTTAACATTTATACTTAAAGGTACATTAATTGTCTGTAGTGGCAATGCATCAAACAGTTTGTCCCGGGCTGTGAGTTTTGATATTTTGGGTGGAAAAGGTGTAAGAGGCTGCAGCACAAACAGAGCTGACTCTAACTTTGAAGGGTTAATTCACTCTAATTACAAAGAACAAACTCTTCTATGCTTGCAGAAAGGTTTGGTTTTAGTGATGTTTTCAGATATTTTTCTGCCTCCTCCCCAATACAGTGTAAAATCTCTTTGCAGAAACAGTGTGGATAATACACAGAACCACTTCTTCAATGCATAATGATGAAAGCAAAACATGTTTTTCATAAAATGGGTGAACTGGCCCTTTAACAGAGGGTTTCACACATATGAAAGGCAGAGGAATGAATTTGTGCCTGAACTGAAAAGAGAGAGTCTCTAATGATTCTATCGTCATAATTTGGCACCTTTAAAACACCTTTTGTGTGTCTGAAATCCCTACATGGGTGGAGATGTAATCAATCACAGTGACTGTCAAAGATTCACATGATAAAAATGCAGCCAAGACAAAGTTCTGGTTCTGTTAAAACATGCACATTAAGTCGTGATGATGTTTCATGCACCATGTGTAAGCTGAGATGTTTTTAACTGGATGCACGACTGCAACAACTTTAATCTGATCCTGCTTAGTAAGTGAGGCCCAGTTATGTATGTGTGTGTGTGTGTGTGTGTGTGTGTGTGTGTGTGTGTGTGAGAGACAGTGCTGTGTATTGTTTACTACAGTATGTGGTGTTGTCCGGCGCTGCGGTCGGTGGTGGTGCCCTGCACACTGTCAGCCCTGCAGCAGCGGTGGCAGCGTGGACAGTCTGTCTGGCTGCAGTGTGGGAGAGCAGGGAAATGGTTTTGGGCAGCCACAGGCCAAGGGTGGCATTACCCACAAACCCCCGTCGCCGGGCTTCTGCCGTTCCATCAATGGAGAGGGCCGTGGGGGCCAGCCGGAGCTGAAAATATCCCGCCTTGCCCACAACCCCCGCCCCGCTGCGGCCCCTCAGACAAACCACACCCAGAAGACGGGACGGTGGGCAGGGGTAGAGGTAGAGGGGGCTGTTAGAGGGTGTGTGTGTGAGTGTGTGTGTGTGTGTGTTTGAGTGTGGGAGTGTGTGTGGTACCGCTGAATTATTTACAGGCGAGCCTCGCGCCCAAATCCAGCGGACAGACTTAGCCCACTGTTGCCTAGCTACATGTTTAGTAGTGTCACATGAGGGAGCGTAGGTTGTGAATGCGCTGTGTGTAAGAAACAAGATACCAAACACACATTTTTAGTTTTCCTCTGCCAGGCTGAGACGCTTTTTTCCCTGTTTCTCCCTCTTTCTGTCTCTCTGTCTTTAACCCTTCACTCTCTGCTCCTCCTCCTCTGTTTCTCCCAGTTCATTTCTCTCTCTCACTATTTCTACTATTTCTATTTTCTTTAGTGGTCTTGTTCACATAAAGGAAAACTCAGAGTTATTACAACTTCAGTTTCGTTTCTGTATTTTTTGACATCACTTCAGCTCTGACACTTTCTTACATTGCTATTCAGTTATTGGTCCAGGTGTCACAATCTTGCCGCCCTACCTGTTGTTTCATATTTTCAGCTCCATCATCTCCATGACAACTAAGCAAACTCCATCTCCTGATGGCGTCTATGAAATGCAGTTGAAAGCTACATGGACCTTGAGCTAACTTATTTCGATAAACAAGTGTTTCGGAGTTTCACAGTAGAATGTAGTTTAATTATATCACCAATGATCAATGATTTTACTGAGCAAAAACAAAAACAATGCAGTAGTGACAGTTTTGTTCAACTCGGGTCATCATCATCATCATCATCATCACCACCATCACTGATGATCTAATTAAATTTTATTTTTAATTTTCTTTTTATGAATCAACAACAAAAAAAAGGCTTTTATTCTGTCAGTACATCAGTGTCCCTCTTTCTCAGCACTGTGTGTGTGTGTGTGTGTGTGTGTGTGTTCTTGATTGTGATGACGTTTAAAATCACATGTCGAGGCACATTCCAGGGTGTTTCTCTCTCTTCCTATCCTCCGGCCATTTCCAATAAGAAATGTCAGCTTAATCTTTTTTTAAACTACGTCTTAATTAAATCATAGCTGACTCAGTATGAAAAAATCTCACGTCCCTCCGTTCTGCATCATCTGTTTCATTAATTTACAGTCGATGTATTCACTTTCAGATTGTGACTTTTTCGTTTGGGTGGGTTCACCCCACTCCACCCCCCCAGGGGTGGGAGGAATCCATACTTCCCAACAGACAAGTGCCAGCCATAACAAGGCCCAGGATAGGAAGAGGTGATGTGGGTGTACACATTAGAGGGGGGTGGACGGGCACGGTGCCTCTTTGCTGCTGGTGGAGGACGAGAGAGGAAACATAGCACAAAACAGGCCTCTCTCTCTCTCTCTCTCTCTGTGTGTGTGTGTGTGTGTGTGTGTGCAGGCAGGAGCAGCCAGCTTTAGGACAGGAAGCAGAACAATGGCTTGTGGATCAGAGTGGAGTTGAGGGATGGAGGTGGAGGTATTGTGGGGGGGGGACACTTCACAGAACTAGGATGGGGGAGGTAGAGTGGTGTGGGGTTGGGCTGCTTGGTATGTTATCAACAACCCCCCCGCCCCTCTCCCTCTCATCACTCTGTGGTGTCACCACTGTTATCCTCATTAAGCTCTTACGGGGGTTTTCCATCCAAACAAGATCATATTTTACATCAGTTGGCAGCTGCACTGTGAGGTGAACAAACAAACAAAAACAAAACTGGAGGACACTTACTTGCATTCCCCCGGCATGCTGCACGTCCCATGCAGGACACTGCATCCTTGTTTGCAGATGGCTTATGGGAAAGAAAAGAGACAGAAAGTGACATGTTGTTATTAGTTGCTGTCCAATATCTAAAACAGAATCATCATTTCAGAAGCATCTTTGAACCTGTGACGTAAAATTGTGTCTAGCGCTCTGTTTTCAACCATTAAAATCTCATTTCCTGAGTTTCCTTGTTTGCTGTCAAAGTCATTGTCAGAGGGCTGAAGGTGTCTCCAGCAGCGTTTCCAAACATTCTTCGAATTCTTGCTAATTGACACTTTGACATGAACTTCAATGAACTTCCAATTTTTTTCCGGAAAGGATGATAAGCAAGAGCAGACTAACAAATCTGCGTCCGTGTGATCACAGCAATTTTAAGAGTGGAGTGTTTTTTTTTTTTACTCTTAAAAAAGAGCGAAATGAGACATCAGTAGTAAAGGTAAAACAATTTATGTAGAAATAGAAATGTGAATTTTTACCGCTTACAGTACGACTGATCCTCCCTCACCTGTTTTGCAGTCGGGCCCCGTCCAGCCCTCCATGCAGCCTCGGTTCCCCAGCTGATCGCACACATAGTGGCCAAAGTAGTCGTCGCGGGGACGGCAAACTTTGTTGCACTTGCTGCCGTAGTAGTGTTCGTCGCAGCGCACGCGGATGGTGTACTCGAGGCTCACGGTGGAGGTTTTGTACTCCACCGTCTGCTTCTCCTCTCCAGGGTTGATCATCCCTTTGTAGATGCTGCGCTCGATCAGCAGCCCGTCATCTGGACAAGAGATGAACAAATCAGTACAAACACGTTGGACAATGAAAATAACATGTTATGTTCTTCACTGAGTGATTACTGCAGAAAAGTTGTGGATAATATTGTCAGATATTCTGTACATTGTTAGTCTAAAAGCAAACAGCTGCAATGAAGATAATGTTCACTGATTAAAAAGTGGATTTTTTTTTTTTTTTTTTTTTGATTAATCAAATTCCAGAGCCCAGGTAAACATCTTCAAATTCAACCATCGTGCAAAACCAAAAGCCACTGAGTTAGTTTTGCGTCACCTGTCAACATGGAAAACAGAAGGAAATTCTTGATAAATGTGAAAAAACAGGTCCTTCATTTTAAACAGAAGAAGACAAAAGCAGCTTCTCATTTTCATTTCCATCAATATTGCCGGCTGAACTGATTTTATCAGCTGTAGCTAGCTAAATAAGCCAGCGTTAGCTCTGTGAGTTGGTTGAAAACACTGTCTGCAAATATTTTCAGTGAACTTGTTTTGAAACAGCTAACTTGCAAATGTAATACTACTCGGGATAATACGCTTGGTTGGGGTTGCTGGAGTGTAGAGTTCCCCAAATCCAATGAGCAGGACAGAGCCGCTAACATTACCGCTAACATTCATGCTAACACTAACCTGTGTCTAAACCAGAGAATGAATACCGTAAAGTGGCTGCTTCAGTCTGAATAGGGCTTTTACTAACATACCCTGTTACCCAACAAGAAAGGATAATGATAAGGTAAGCTAATGACGTGTCCGCAGCCTTGGAGAGAACATTATACTGGTGTTGCTACTGCAGGTAGTAAGCTAGTTAGCAGACATGCTAAGGTTTGTGAATGCAGAGGTTCTGTACATATACCAACAACACTCTTTGAGTTTTAACAAACCATCAAATGACTCGTTGACTACTTTTTCAGCACAACGAAATAAAAAAAACACATCATTGAAACAGGTCAAGTATTTGGCTCAGTTCGTTAGAAAAGTCAAAACAACAAAAATTCTCAATGACATTCCAGTGAGCTGATCCCGGTCATGGCATTTGACCCAACAACCCAGTGTTCAGTGTGATTAGAGAATCCACGAGGCTTCGGAGAATGCCTGGTGTTCAGACAGATCAGAGAGAAGGTGTAACCTCCGGTCCAATGACCCTCTGCTCCACCAAGAATGTGGAAGAAGAAAAAAAAGTAGAGGAAAAAGGGAGAAAGAACAGGAAAATTAAGCAAGCACAAACAGAGGGTGTAGGAGCGAGGTCTGCGAGGGCTTGATAACCAAAACGCTTTTTCAGTTTTCCTGCTTGGTGAAATGCTTTTCTGGCCCCCCGCTCCCCCTCTCAGGATATCCAGCCCCGACTCCATCGGAGCCAGGCCGGAAATAATAAGAGACGGGGAACAGACGAGGAAGGGCGACATAGGAAAGGCCCTTTAGCTTGTTCTCAAGGAATAGAAACACCGTGACCCAGCACGCTTTGCGGCCGAGGATGACCTGAACGAGACACAGCTGGAAGGAAGGACTCATCCTCACTCTTCATGCCACCAAAAATAACACAAGACCAGCTACATTAGGACGACAAGGTTTGACCATAGATGCTATTGTTGTCGTTTCCTTTCATGACTAAAATGAGATTTACCTCACATATCACTGATGTCCTGTGAAACCATGTCAGCTTTCATGAGCTTTTTATGCTGTGTACTCAACTGTATTTTATTGCTAATGAATTCAACTTTTCTTTTGCAAGGAGGAGAAAGTCTAATGTCTTATTTTAAAAGTTAATTCTCTCACTGGAGCTTAACATACAGATGAACTGTTTCTAAACTGCTGGGCTGGAGCCCGGTTCTTTATATCCGCTGCAGGTGTGTGAAATTCAACACATTCCTCTGCGTATTTCAAAAGCATTGTCATAACTGCAGAAGTTTGACACTGTGGAAAAAGAGCGAAAAAGAGAAGAAGAATCCATTTTCATGCTGTCCTGGTTTTCTGAGTCTCGCTGCGAGTTAACACACTGCCACAGATTTCAGTCCCACACCCACCACCTGAAACACCCAGGCACTCACTCACTGCTGTTCATCTCCAGCAATTAGATATAAAAATATAGACCAATCATGAGCTCTCTCTGTACTGGAGGAGACGCGCTAAGAGAGGCCGTTGTTACTAGGGAGAGCAGGAGGGAGAGGGCCGTATAAAAGCGGCTTATATAAACAACGAGGGCCTTCGGATCTGAGCAGCTGATCATGTCAAGAGCAACACGATTGTCTGCGCTTTCAGAGAGAAGCCTCCACTTCCAAAACAAAGAGCGACAGTTTTTCAGGTTTCGGGTTAATGTATCTGGAGTGTTTTTGTTAGGCGACTGTGGCACTTTGACCTTTGACCTCTTTACAGCTTGTCACTTTTAACAGTGGTGATCTTTGAACTGAAGTCAAGCCTGTGTTTCCACCAGCAGTTAAAACATATCTGTTGATTTTTTTCCCTTCATCTGATGTTTTCTAGAAACATTTACAGAATAAAAAATGTTTTATGTCATCTTGCTCAAATCAAAATGTGTGAGTGTAACCATAGTCAGGATTTTTGGATATATCTGAATACCTAAGTTTAAGTTCCAACACCAACAGATTCTTATGAAACCTATTTTTAAAATGTAGATATATGTTTTTCTAGAAATCATTTTTACAAAAATATCATTAATTTAATCTAAAATATTAAATGTTGTCTAAACAAAGTAAGTGTACAAAAACTCTGCCGAACTAAAGCAGGCAAAATTTTATATAAAGGAACCAGGAAGCATAAAAACTTATGATATTGAATGATTTTCATCATTTTCAAGACCTGTAATAGATTTCCATTATGGGAAATGTATTTCAATAGGTTTTTGTTGGTTTTAATTTTTAAAATCACTGTTTGGCCAATGGCTGACGAGCTGAGCGGTTGCTCAGATGAAAACAACAATGACCACAATGTTCACAGATTAATTTGGAGGATATTTCTTATCTACTCAATCAGTTTGTGACTCCTGAGGTTTATCTTTGGTATATATAATGAATATATGGATGATCGTAGAAGAACACCTGGAATGAGAAACAGTGCCTCAGCATCAGTGTCAGTGATTCTATGAAAAGCTGCTCCTTTGTTCTTCCTCCAGGTGTTGCATCAAGACACTGAAAAATTACATGGCACAGGAAACTGTAATTTATCAACCTTCAAATGTTGTCCTGCCAAAACTCGAGTTTGATGACTGACATCATCAAACTCGATCATTATATGAGTAGACTACCACTTTACTTTTCCAGTACTGTATGGATTTATATTGTCGGTCTGTGGTAACAGGACAGAAATGTATATCCGACACAGGGCTGTGCAGTTTTTTGTGCAGTTTTCTTGCCAATACAATACTAGAGTTTCAGTGCTGATAACAAAATACTTTTTATACTTTTTCTTATACAAAATACAACAAATTGTTAATGCATCAACGATAAAGGGTAAGGTTGGCCCAAGAAAAACCAACCAACCAACAAATGTGTTTGTCTGTCTCTCAATACGTTCTGACTTCACCACCAATCTGCAACCTACTGGTTCCTACTGAAGATGTAAATCCTTAAAAACATCTCACAAATATATGTTTCACTAATAAAAGTGGCTCAGTAATTTCCTAAAACAGCTGGATGCTGTAGTTTTTAGCAAACATTACTCAATTAGAAGGAAATAGTGCTTTTGTTGGGGGCTATTTTCAACGGCAGATTAATCCACATTTGTTGCTCTGGTGAGTATTTGTGGTGGTGTGTGTGGGACTGAGTCAAAATAAGCAACAGTGTGTTTGTGTTCATGGTGATGAAGGAACTTGTCACCCAGTGAACTGATGTGTTTCAACAGTTCTGGTGGAGGAAGAAGATACATCAGGCTTTGATACACACACAGTGCTTGACTTGTTAGCAGGACATGCTGATTGTTGCTCATGTCTTTTCATGGGATGCTGATTTTTTTAAACAACACATCAACAGCCTTGTCCTTCAGCTCCTGGTTTGTAACAGGTATATTCTCCAGTACAGATGCTGCCTTGCTATTGGCCCAGTATCAGTACTTCTCTCCCCTCCAGTGCAGATCCACTCCAGCAGCACACAGAGTCAGCAACAGCTCTGTGCTCTGTTCTCTTGCCACTTCTGTTTTGTTTTTTAGCAGGCGGGGGTTTCCTGAGGTATAAACAACCTTCACAAAGCCTTTCTTTTTCCTGAAGCCTCTCCAACCTGCTGCCCAGACCTGTTCACACAAGGCTCCAGCAGCACTCACTGTAACGCAGGGCAGGAAACTCACTTCGAGTGCTCAGCTGCTGTGAGGAGGAATCCACACCTTGGGCCACCTTGGATTTTTTAATATTATTTTGTTGTTTGGTTGAGTCAGTCATTACATGGATGGACATTTTGGGAAATGTGCTTATGGTTTTTCTTACAGAGGAGCTCAACACCACTCAAGCAGTTTCAAACAATAATCTTCACACTGACAGTGAGTTTGAACAAATCTTTGGTTTTAGAACGAGGCTAGTTTGCATCTATTTCTGCAACATTTCTCAGCTGCACCTGCACATAATTATTATTATTTTATCAGTTATTGAGCTGACTGATTTGCCCGATGATTGATTATTTCATTTAAAAAGATCCAGAGTTCAGGGTGACATCAAATTGTGTTGTTTGACCTACAGTTAAAAAAAACATACAAATGAGGAAAGCTAGTGGCCAATTATCTATTAGCTAATTATTCTGCAAGAGTTTTGATAACTGATTAATCACTCATGTCATTTTTAAGCAACTGTGCCAAAAATGTTCAGGTTCCAGTTTGTTAAATGTGAATATTTGTTGTTTTCTCAGTCTTTTATGATAGTAAACTAATTGTATGTGGTTGTTAATATACAAGTTAAAGTGTTGGTTAAACAAAACAAGCTTTTTGAATATTTCCATTTGGACTTTAACAAATTGGAATTGGTTTGTTTCCAACCAAATGGACAAAATTACCAGCAGATCAATCAATAATCAATCAATGATTGTATGTTGCAGCCATTTTAGCAGCTGGAGCCTCATCAATGACTGAAACTCAGTGTTTGAGCGCTGTGACGGTCGTCTGCTCCGTGGGTGTTGTGTGAAACAATATAAATTATCAGAGGAAACTTTAATTTACTGGAGGCAGTGTGCAGCTGTGTTATGTAGAAAATACAGTACAGTGTAATGAGGACTTGTGTTGGCAGACAATCTGAGGGCTCAGATTGGGCTCTTGGGCAAAACAAAACTTGATTCAGATTCTTATTCCTGTGCAAACCTGGTCCTCTCTCTCTAACTGTGCTACAGCATCACTAATGCTCGCTTCACCTGCATGTAAAAGCCATTGCTGGATACAACCCGTTCATGCCTGATCTCTGACCCGCATTAAAAATAAATCTTGACAATGAAGGAAACCCCAAACTGAGGCGGAAACAGACGAGTGACAGCAGATCCACCCTCCTGATATACACTGACCACCTCCGATAAACACTCACAGAGGATTTTAGCTTATATACTGTAATTATAATTATATCTGTAGCTTGTTCGGTCCTGAACAAGCAAGCAGGTGAGGTTTCACTCTGACAGGACACTTGGCTGCTGACAGACTCACTGACAGATCCATGGATCAAACCTGTGATCACACAATGGGAAAATACTCAGTCCAAGTCTACAAGACAGGGCACGGCGGTCGACTAGTCAGCACCTTCTGCGTGTCTGACTTTCACAGCCCCACCCCCACCTTGCACGAGGATGAGCAAAACTTCCATGCGACCATTATGCTGCCAGCGCTACAGGTGGTCAAGCAAGCAAAGACTGAAGCGTCCCACCACCAGCGCTGCGGCCCAGGCTGAGGCACGGCGGTCTGGATGCCAGCCTGTCACAGTGTTTCAGGATAATGAAGTGGCGTGCGGTAGCCAGACAGCTGCTAGGATGCTAATTAGGAGAAGAGACATCTGAGGAAAAGGAAGGGGGGGGGGCAAAAAAGAGAGTCATGTCCTGCAATTAATGGCTTAACGAGGCAATGGGCTCATGGGCTTAATATAGAGAACTGAAAACAGCCTGAGTGACCCTGAAGAGGGTGAGAAAAGGGGAGAGTTACCTGTCAATCACAAGTCAGGTCTGCATGGGAAAATCCAAGGTGCTGATCGTGGCTCATTATTTGTTTTTTCAGTGGCTGTTTATCTTTTCTAATGTCATTACGAAAAGGACATGTTCGCACAAGGATGGTGCATCACTCCTGTTATCTCAGATGGGTTGTGTTGACTCTGGCTTTCTTTCCGTCTGCTGACTCAAGCTGCTGTGGCTGAAGAGGTGACAGTATCTGTGAAACCTATTAGCTCATATGATGTATGAAGGCTAAAGAGTTTCTCGTCGTTCTGGTTAGCTTCACTTGAAGGCGGGGTGAAAAGTTGGCCGTTACAGAGACGTGCAAGGCTCGACAAAGCAATGAAACGGGGCTAATGTCCTGTGTTTCACTTGGTGTGAGACTAATTTCCCCTTGGGAACAATAAAGTTGAAGTTGAAGTTGTTGAAGCTGCACACTTTTGGACAATCTTTCCACGATACTGACGCCTTTACGTGCCAGATTTAAAGTGTGTGTACCTGGAATCATTTAATGTAAAGTAATGCAAGTCTCACAACAAGCCTTTAACATGGCATCGGACACTTTGAAGGCAGAAGACTAAACCTGAATAAGACTCCAAAGGATTTGATGATTAGATTCCAAACTGAATTAGGATTCAATTAAAAACCATCAAACCCCAACTCCAGCAGCTGTATGAAGCTTGGTTCTGTTCCCATCAACATACTGCCACACAGTTCTACACTGCAGGACGACCAGGTGCAGGTCATACAGTATCATAGCAGCTGTCCGATGTTTCTGAGCTTTCTTCTTTGGCAGTGAAAAACAATGCAGGTGCCATCAGCAGGTACGAAGACAAACAGCTAAATACATTTCTCATGAAATAGAGCCAACACCTAGTGAAGCAAATTCCGCATAAATGACATCCTTCCATTAATCCTTCTTCCTCCCAGTGGTGCCAAACAGAGTGAGATCAACATCGTGTATAAACAGGATACAGCTGCGTACCAAAGAAGTCCGTGAGCAGGCAGGGGGCAGGTTAGAACCAAACTTACTGGCCTCATAATGCACGTCATCTATCTCATAGGCTGACTCAGCAGCTACTGATGAGCTGCTGTTTAGCAAGATGGACGGACAGCAGGCTAATTCCTGAACAATCTTGTCATCTGAGAAAAGCTGAACATCAACAGATGTCGTCCGCCACTCAGACTTTAACACCACCTTCTGTCTTTCGTCAATGGTCTGGCTCAAATTTCCTGCTCGTCCATCACTTTTGAAGTATCTCACTCACTAATAACCCTGTTTCTCTGAGAATAAATCCTTTCTGCTTTACATTCAAGACATTGTCCAGTCTATAATATTTCTGTTTCCTGGAGGATGAACCCCTTTGATTTTAATGACATCATGACCTTTCCTCAAGAAGGTCGATCTGCAGATCTGCTCTTCTACCCGGTACAGTCACTGTGCAGCCTCTACTGGAGATTTGTGCGACATATACAAACCAAACAACTTAGCACTGATTAGCTAATCCTGTTAACAATGTGACATTATTACGTACAATGCTTAATCAGCTTGTTGCTGTGAAAATATACACATTAACAATGAGGCCAGATTATAATCAAAAGACCAACACATAATCAGATTTGGTCTGAACTGGACTCCTGAGAACAAAACAATCTGGACTTGGTGAAGTTCACAGGTCAAAGCCACAATAAGAAGCCGGACGAGCCGAAATGTGGAACAAATACACATTAAGGAGGAGCCTTTAAAGCACGTCAGTGTAAGCAGAGGGGGTAAACTGTGTGATGTGGGGCAGAAGAAGAAAATGGTTCAATCCTTTTATTTTCCTGTAGCACTGTGTTTGAGTCTTACCATTGCTGTGTGTGCCGTTGTCCCTGTCCCACGCCTCCACTATCACAGTGTACGCTCGCTGAAAAAGAGAGAGGAAGAGGTCAGGGGTTATCACAGTGCATACTAATACAGAAACACAGCGCACACACACGCACACACAGTCCTGCTGAAACTCAGATATGCACACTTCAAGACGTAGACGTGCACATGATGTGGAGTTTACACAGAAACTCAGATATGAGCCGCCATCACTCATAAACAGACACACACATACACACACACACACACACACACACACACACATATTTGGCATAAACTGTGAATCATGGTGGGAAAATGAGTCCTGTTCCCACACTGCTGTCACTGATTAGCTTCCTTCTACCTGAGGCTAGTTAACAAGTGCAGCCACTGCTCTGTCACAGAACAAAACATTCACCTGGAAGCCACAGACACACTTTTTTCATATTTCACCAGATACATCTACTTTATTATGATAAACTGCTTTACTTCACCAAAAAATAAGTCCAGTTCTCCTTCATCGTTTCTGGCTCAGGTAGGGATTTACTCCCCCCACCACCTTTCCTGTGACCCTGTCTTGACTCCAGAGGGCAAACGTTAACCCTTCAGTTTCCTCGGCTCCACGTGAACCAATGAGGAATTGGACGATTTGCTCAAGGACACTTTCTGTGGTAATATATTGATTTCCAATGGGGAAATTCATTTTTCCTGCCTCCTCCACAGGGATCCCTGTGTGCCTTTCAAAGGGACTTGGGATGATGGATTGAATACTGTTCAAGGTTTCTTGCACTGTACCGTAGAATTAGCCTTTAATAACAGGTACGTACTTGCTTTTACCTTCAAGTTTGCATGTGCATGACGGATACTGAGCATTTCTCTGGGGCTTGGTTGTGCACATCCTCAGGAAGTGACTACAAGAGATCAACATATGTCTTGAATATTTAGTGAAATTGCAAGTTCACAAGGAAAGATTCAAGGTTGATCAGGGATGAATATACTTCTTCGTGAGTGACACAGATTACGATGCAGTATTATGTGGATATTGTGTGTAAGAGCGCAGCATGCCTGCACACTATGCCCTACTTTCCCCAGCAGACGAACTCCGCCATCCCACAGCAACAAACTCAAACTCTGGATTGTTTCAGGTGCAGGCCTGTTTTTTTCCTTTTTTTTCACGGGCATCAGCAAACAAACCAAGATGGAGCTCGCTGTCTGTCAACTGCATGGGGCCGGACGAGCAGCTGTGAGTTCCCATGACCCAAGTCTGACTCAGAGTGACTGAGGGCTGCAGGGAAGATTACAGGGGAGGTTACATAGTGGTGCTGGGAGAGATTAGAGACGGAGAGAGGACAGAAACATGAAACAAAAAGGTAGAGAGCTAAAGTCCTTTAAAGCTAATTTATGGTCCGCTAATTTCTCTGGGGGATAGTTCAGAGTGTGGAAAGGCAAAACTTCCAGGAAAGATATGAGACCATGTTGTTACAAGTAGGTGGTAGTTGCTTGATGTGTATTTACAAGAAGCAGGTCTGGAGCTGTTTATTCAAATTAGGCAGCATTTACTCAGGCGAAAACAATGCAATTCAAAACATACACATAACTGCGCTGAGTGAGATGCATGATCAAGAAGAACTTGGTCTCCTGCAAAGCAAATGTAACTGACAACAGCTACAAGAAGCTGCACAAAAACTAATGCTTGATTTCATTTCCAGTTTGTTGTTAAATCAAGAAAATCTCCATCAAAACCTCTAAGACAAGGTCTGGTCAATGGTCCAAAACCTGAAGACATCAAATTACAGTGATAAAAAGCCAAGAGTTGAATCAACTGATTCCACAGCACTGTTGTTTGCTGGCAACATCGTGCTTTTGCCTACTTTTATTTTGAAATTGGGTTTTGGTCCAATCTCAGGCACACATAGTGAATTAACCATGAACTCAGTGTCAGTAATTTATTTATTTTTCCTACATAACGCCATGCAACCATCCACAGATGCTTTCAGCTGAGCAGCATTTTCACAATCCCAGTTTTTACCATCCACTCCCTGTGAGAGTGTGAGGACGCGTTACACCATCACCAAGCAAGAGCCAATCATAGCTGAGCATTTACGTCACCAAAATAAGATGAGATAGGGTCACAGGGGTGAATGAGGTCTGCACTGACAGCCTCTTTCCACACTGATCCACTTTAGGACTGCAGAGGGAGCAGTGTAAAATTAAAAACTAATTCCACCCAATTAAGATCAGCTGATTATGAGTAGTTGGTGCTTGTTTATTAAGTGGATGACTGACTGTATGTCTTGTTTCCACTGCAGGAACATAAACTTTTATTGTGATAAACACTGTATATCTATGAAGTACTTTAGTACTTGGTACTTTTTTACATGAAAGTTTGTATTTGTACACTTATTGAAAAACTAACAATATGATTGGCTGGCTATATTATCAGTCCCACCCCCTAATTAATTTTTTCAGGTGGTAACATCACAGTGGAAGGAAGTTAGAAATGTGCTTCTATGAACAGCAAAATTTCCCAATAGATGACATCAAGAAGTTGGTGAAACACTGAGGAGTAAAAGGTTCGCGCTCTAACAGGACTCACTGTTAATATACATAAACAGCTTAATCAGTGGCAAGTCCTGACAACTCTTCTCCTAAATGAAGAGCGAACAGTATCAGACCTGCTCAAGTCTCGTTAATGGTCAACTGAATGAGTATACATGCTATGTTTACGTCAACCAGTGACAATATCTCTGAATCTGAAGAAGCTCTGTCTCTTAAAAATGACTGAATGAAAGTAAAACACACTGCAGGGACGGGGTGATGACACACACTGCTTCAATATCTCACAAAACAGAAACGTGCAATGTTGAGCTGAGCAGGTCACAAACTTACCGAAAACATCTTCAAGGTAGAAGAAGAGTTTCCACTTCTGAGCTGTGATTGGAGCAGTGGCGAGAAAGAGGCGGGGTTTAGGAGGGAGTGGCTTGTTTTCCATGTATTTATATTTTGTATTTATACATTCAAACTAGACTCATCCAGACACCAATAAACCAGAAAGCTGCTGACGGCCTGAGCACAAACCTCCGGATCAGACCGAGGCTCGTTTCCACCAGTGACACGTGTAACACAGTGATTTATGAGCCCAGTGAGCGGCCATAACTCTGTAATGAGTGAGAAGCGACGGACATTATCATAATCAATCTTCCCCTTTTGTAATCAATTTTAAATGTCACCGCCACTGGCTCCCAGGGAGAGGGGCCCCAGAGGAGCCTGATGTGAGCGTGTGCTGTGTGTGTGTGTGTGTGTGTGTGTGTGTTAGTGTGCAGTATGTGTGTCCTTGAAGGAAAGGAGCTTGAGGATCACAGTGTCACCTCCCCGCTGTCTGCAGTGAGACAACCTTATGGGTCGACTTTGTGTGTGTGTTTGAGCTCTTTTAGTGTGTGTGTGTGTGTGTGTGTGTGTGGGTTGGATGGGTGGGGACGTGTGGGAGACACTTGACACCTCCTAACCAATTTACAGGAGTCAGAGGGATTTGTGTTTTCATTAGGCGAGGAGCAAGCAGCCCACTCCTCACCGCCTTCACCTGTTCAATGAATAAATTACTGCCTCACCACGGTGGGAACAGCCGCCAGCAACACACAGCCCTGCTGAGAATACACTGCACATGCTAATAAGATTTACTCCCTAGTACTGCTGCTACTACAACGTTTGGAGTTCTCTCCAGGATGATCTCAAGTCACTTTCACTTCAGTTCCCAAAGGTCAAGACTTCAGACTTTCCAGAAATCGATCGATTACTTCACTTTTCCAATTAGGCAGTTAGTGCCATAGATTCCCGCCACAGTGGGTGTGGTGTTCATGATGTTAGTGTGTAAAGAATAATCTGCTCCCTATTATTTGCGGAACCTCTGGACACTTTGCACAGACTGATGTGGTGAATTAAACCACAATAAAAGTCAGGAGAGTCCGCTGATATACAAATCAAACACCCCCTGTAATATTACCGTAAATCCAATATCATACAGTAAAAGCAGACTGACTGAGAAATATCATCAATCTGTGACTGTTGTAAAGTCACTCAACCAGACTCTACCAGTCATTTTAGGAATAGTTTATTATATTATCATATATTACCGCTGTAGCCGAAGCTAATGGGGATCCCCATAAAGAAAGTCAGTTAAAAACCTGTGACATTAGTAAACATGTATATCTGTCATTTTTCGGTTTTGAACATATTGTTTTTGAAGAACTGGGCGGGAAACATGAGCAACTACAGCCACCACGAAAGACAGTAAGAAGAAGGTCCAGCATTGACTGACAGTATAAAAAGCACAATAAATATATAAAACATAAAACTATCTGCCACGTCAACACTTTAAACTTATTACTTTTACCTGCAAAGGAAGACTAAAATCAGGATGAATGTTCCTCTAATTGAAAATTCACAACAGCAGGGAATCGTTAATGGGAAGAAAAAAAGAAAAAAGCCTGAGACCCAATTAACAACTTTTCTGGAGTTGTGATCAGAGGAAGAAAAAAAAAAGCAGCAACACCTGTCACGTCACACCTGTTAGTCTATTGACATGAATAAAACATGTCGCTCCCGGCAGAGAGGAGCTGGGATGGTTAATTTAGCACGTTATTAACAGAACAAGCCCACCACCACCTCCCCTCTCTAAGGAGGCCTCGTTCAGACGGCAAATCTAATCAAAGCTAATCTAATCAGGTCTTTATACTCAGCTGCAGAATGGTGAAATGACCCAATTCACTTTTCCCACACCAAACGCATGATAATCTATTTCTGTCGCTCCAGGTTATGCCGACTCCAGGTTACGCCGACAGAGGAATTCTGTGAATTAGTCTTTTATAGAAAGTCAGTGGCGTGTATGTTGTTTAAAAGGAGCAGAAGGAGAAAAGTGCCTCCTTAAATCCAACAGTTCACCCCTGACTACATACAGACACGTGATTATTTACGCTAAATATGATGTTTCTGCATTTTTTATCTCAATTTCCTGTCTACAAAGTCTCTGTTCTTTTCAAATTCTCTTCAAACAAATGCTCTGAGTAAGTCACAGCGATAAAATCTGAGTCCAACATTGTGCTCAGATTTTTATTACCTCCTCCAGCTGCCACTGGGAATCTGCCACTGTTACACTCACACAGCCACCACACATGTATGACTGTGTATCACAACCGACCAGGAGCGGAGATGTTGTCTTATCCTTTACTACTTTACCTTATCACTCATCTCCTATAACACAGTAATACAGTAAAATAGGTGACGTGCTGGCGATTCCTGTGTAAGAAGGTGACAAGAAGGAGTTCACAAAGGAAAACTGCAGGGTTCAGATCACACAGGACAAACCAAACTCGGGCTGGGTATTGCCACTGATTTCCCAAATCAATTTCCCTTATCGCAGAGCCACATCCGCCATGTTTATGTCTCTCACATGGCCAGATCTTGTTGTGCAAGAGGACTGGTCACACAAGACTAACGGGGTTACATCTTCACACAGCCACAGGAGACTGTAAAAGGCAAATATGAACAGATCCATCTTGGGATTTTATGAACTGATGTCAGATTTTTCAGTCGATTTTTTTTTAAGTCGATTTGAATCGGGAGAATCAATTTTTTCAACCCAACCTGTTTAGGAAAAGAAAAGATGATAAGATAACAACGACATGAACAGAACCATTAAAATCTCAGCTTCATTGCAAAATAAATGAAAAAAAAACACCAGTTTACTGTCTCTATTGGTGCAATAAGGATGTATTTAGGTACAAGAAAGTATTGAACACCAGTGAAAAATGTGTCTGACTGGGCTCCTGCAAACCGGTGTGCATGTATAAGGCTCACAGTGTGCGTGTTACCAATGTGTGTGTTACCAGTTCAAATGCTTGGCAGAAGCTACTGATTTGATAACAGGCTGTAAACAGTGTGAAGTGGAAGCAAAGACCAGAGAGAAAGAGAGAGAGTGAGGAGAGAGGGAGAGCCAAATTCAGACCAGCCATGACCGTAAAAGTCCACAGTGAGTCACTGAGGAAATCCACAAGTTTTTCACAACCCGTTTGAGGCTGATTTCAAGTCGGAGCAACTGTGGAATTGAAATAGAAATGCGTGAGCCGGCGAGCACGGAGGCTCTTGAGTTACATGCTACTCTGGAGCAACAAGAAGCAGCAGGATGCCAGTCATTTTGAATGGCAACCTGCTGGAGGCAGAGATGTGACAGGCAACAAATCAACGGCACTTAAAGCATATGTCCTACAGCCTGCATGAGCTTCACCGGGGACAAGACTGTTCAAGCAGAGCTGAAGATTTAAATTACATGCTCAACACAGACATGCCCAGAACCTGCAGCAGAGGACCAGCAGAGGATGCAACAAGACTGGAACAACTTCTAAGATGGTTCTTACTGATTCTGGAGACACTGGGCTCTGTCTTACACCTGGAGCAAAGCACAACACAAGCGTCTGCTAGTTTCTGATCGACGCGGTCCTCATTTTCCCCTCCAGCGGTCACATTGTGTAAAAAAACAAGTAAGCTTGCGCCCATCTGTGAGCCCTTTTTGATCTTAAAATGAGGTGTGGTCAGGCACGGAAAGTGATTGCGTGACTGACCAACAAAAACCTACATTGGCAGGTTCACAACTTGCCTGTTACGCACCAGCAGAATGTGCAGAAAATGTGCTTCAGGTGTTGGGATAAGTCAAGTGGAGCGTTAGAGCATCAGAAGGTCAGTTGACGCTCTGATTGGTTTCTTGTAAGTTACACCCGAAACTGACTACAACCCCTCTGATTCATGCACCTGGCTTAGTGATGCAAAAGTGACGTGGACACGCCCTGAATGTACTTGCGCCACACTCTTCAGATCATGCACTTCGGATGGTTAAAATAGAGCCTGTTTTGTTCTGTTTCTGTTGTCCTCCTCTGGCAACAAATGTACGCAGCCATAGACTCACAGCTCTGTGTTGAACAAAAAGCCTACACCTGAAGCAGGCATGAATTCCAAATTCAGCATGTTGCACTCCAGAGAGCAGCACAAGAGCGGCCTTATGTAAACGCTCTCAAATCCACTCCTGACATTTTGCCCGAAGCGGCTGCTCCCTCCCCTCCTCTATCTCCATTTTTCTCTGTTTCCATCTCTCTCTTTAAGCTCTCCGTGTCCCCCTCCCTCCACTCATCTTGATAACTCAATATCTGGCCACAAAAGCTGAGGCATAAAGTCATTGTTCCAGGCGAAAGGCGCGGTGACAAAGAGGTTAAGGCAGCCCTTGTTTCCACAGTGCTGCTGGGAAAGTGATATTCACGCCGCAGGAAAACAATGGCTCCTACATCACTGAGTCACCTGAAAACAGATGTGACGCAAGAGCAGCCCACCGGCACCCAACAACAAACACAGACAAACTCTTTAATGTCAAGACGAGTTTGCTGTTGTTTTAACCTCAACTCTTCAGTGGGAGGAAGAACTTCAAGTGGCGTGAGAGCAGTTTGGATGCAGAAGTGTGGAGCTGTCACGCAGTCAGGCACAGGTAGGCTCCATGTAAGTGTTAACACAGAAGAGAACGAGGGTCGGACAGAAGACTGATACAGTGACTGGAGACCTAAATGGGAAAAGAGAAGTTTATTCATGTAGTTCAGTTAATGCACAAAAAGTATATTTACTGTTAATACAAAACGACTCAAGGTTCACTTTCTTGGTTATTGTGGAGCTTTCAATCATATCAAATGGTTTTCGTCAGCAGACATTTCGTCAATATTTGATGAGTCCTAAAAGAGCTCAGAATAATATCAGGGTTGTACATCTGACAACTGAGCAAACTACATCAGCTGATGAAGACCTTCTGATACTGATGAAAGCTCCAGAACAAAAGAGACAAGGGCATCTTGCACCCCCAGCTCATTATTTACATTAGATATGATGACACTCTACTCAAAGTGATCGATAAGATTTCACTGTGATAAGATTTCACTGTGATAAGATTTCACTGTGATAAGATTTCACTGTGATAAGATTTCACTGTGATAAGATTTCCTTTTTAGGTTCTTGCAAGGAAACTGGAGCATATCTGGAGATTTTTTGATACGACATCTGACAATGCTGTGATTGGAGCACGTCCAGTCCAGATTTCATCATATATGGGTCATAGCTTGAAATATCTGGGCAACTACATCTCAGGATTCTGGAGTATTTTGCACAGTTGTTTCTAAACAGAAGTCAGATAGAACAAGAAAAACTCGCTGCTAATAATCCCTCATTGCACAGCAAAACTGTCTGCACAGGACAACTGTGGGTACAGCAGGTCGAAGCTGAAGCAGGAGGTAGGTCTGCAAACTGTGATAGATTTACTGTTTGGGTAATAATTTTACTATTCACCTTCATTTCCAACCTATCTGATTATTCTAACTGACAGAAATAAAACTACAAAATAAGACCAAAGTTGTAATAAACCAGAATTATCCTTTAAGATTGATCCGACTGTCACGCATCAACCCAGAACTTCCACTTTCTTCCATCACTCACATAAACACAACAACGGAGCAGGGCACGATATGGATTGAGAAGTGTGTGAGAGAGTTTCAGGGGTTTCTACATGAAGTGGGATGTTGGGTAACTGAAGTTAATGACAGAAATTCTGGCCCCAGATGTGTTGAGAAACCCTGCTGAACCTTCACCCAATCCCTCTGGAGAGTTACGGTTACATCAGGCTGCACGGCATCCACATTGCAGCAACGTACGCAAGAAGTGGAGCATCGTACTCCATCGAATTTCCATCAGATTTGCCCTTTGCGACTTCTTCAGCATGCTGTTGCTAGAGCCAAGAGATGAGTCAGAGTGTGTTCATGCCGGGCGTGTTTGCAGCAGTTTACTTGAACCTTTAGTTTGGTTTATTTGTCCACTAAAGAATGATAGTCGTGTTAAGAAGTCCTTCATGTCCAGCTACTACTTGATGTGGTCTTTGCTGGGGTAAACACCAGAGAAGAAAAAAAATTCCAGGAGGCTGAGCATTAAGGCTTAATAGGAGTTCTCAAAACTAGTCTAAAAATTAGGCCGTGGCTAAAAAAATCCTCCAACTTTGTGCATGATAGGAAAGACAAACTCCATGTACTGCAACTTTGGTTCGTAAGCTGCTTCACAGTGGGAGCCCGAATGAGCCAAATACAAAAATACAACACAGTGATCTTTCCCCAGTCTGCCTCAGACCAAAGAAAGCAAACTGTAGGTGTGATCGCACCCTCAAAGCTAGCAAAACAAGCTAACAAAACTGGAACACAGGAGCCAAAAGATTTCTAACGCACCAAATATGTAGCTACAGGGTTTTCTCCTGGTAGGTACTCAGAGAGAGAGAGGGAACGGTGGACAAGATAAACAAGAGATAGATGAGATATTAGGACATAAACAAATACAAGAACAATGAAGGGTTTGGTCGTCTACAACCTCCACCTCTCTTTTTTTATTTCCCATCCTGCGCTCCTCCTTTTTTCCTTCTCTCTGTCTGTCCCTCGGTGAGGTCCAGCTGATCTCCATTAGGCCGGTGAACAACTACTGGAAGTCAAGTGGGAGATTAAGCTGCTCTGAGTGTGTGTCTCATGTGTGTGATAACATGCTTTAATCACCACTGCTCACCTCAGCGCTCAAGACGCATGTATTTCATTACCTCTGCCTCGCCTTAACACACACACACACACATTATGAATATGCACACAGAGACACAAGCCCACTGTGTCGAAACACAATCATAAACGCTCTACATGGATGTGGGCTGCAACTACACTCCAGAGCATTTTTCCACCTCAGCAGCACTTCAGAGTGACTCATTCTCCCGCTCATACATCAACGGCAGCCATAAGGAGCAGGTTGGGGGTTTGGTGTCTTGCTCAAGGACGAGTGGACAAGACGAGCCAGGAATCGAACCACCACCCCTGTGATTAAAGCATGGTATGATCTACCCCCCTGAACCACAGCCGCCCCTGTCATTTAACAGGCATATAATAGCAAGATAATGACAGGGCTGCAACTAACAATTATTTTCATTATCAATTAATTTTCCTCATTATTTGTTTCATCCATAAAATGCAAGAAAATATTGAAACATTTCTGAGCAACAGCCCAAAACCCAACGATATTCAGTTTAATCAAAGAGAAACAGAAAATATCTACAACTGAGAAACTGTAACTGGAACATTTTTGTCATTTAGCTTAAAAATGACTTCAATGATAAACTGATTAAAAATCTGCCCAAAAATGTTCTGTTAATCCACGAGATGTTGTTGCAGCTCCAGATTATAAGAACACATTCGTTTAGACTTTGCACTGACTTACATTTCTTCTCTGGAGATTTAACCTAAACCACAAACCGAGTGGGTTAGGTAAATATTTGGTTTACCTTCGTGGGGACCTGCCTTTTGTCCCCACATGGGAGGTGAGTCATCTTTATGAGTGAACAGAATACGTCCCCACAGTGTGTACAAGCAGAAAAAACCCCTGCCGTGCATCAGTCACACATAAAACCAAACCCAGCAGCAGCATCGACAATCGATCAGCCAGTCAGACGGAGCAGCTAATCACGCTTTTACACGCCTCCAACCAGAACCAGGTCAGCTGACATGGAAGCAGCGGCATCGTGGGAAAGATGAGCAGACTGGCCCTGATCACAGTGACCTGAGCAGAGAGCTTTCGACTGCCTCAGCTGGACGGCACACACCACGTAACAGAGCCCTGCTGTGGCCGTCCTGCAGGCTGTCAGGCTTATTAAAGACACACAGAACAGAGAGGGGCTGGGGGGGAGGCGGGCAGCATGTTTGGGGTCTAAATTTGTTATTTTCCAAAGGACATGATGTCTCAGATTATCCCATCTGCTTCATGAGACAAGGCATTGTAGTTTTGATGTTCCAAGGTGAAGAAATGTTCGACGAACAGGCAGGAAGTGAAGGAAAACTGCAACTTACGACCTCTCTGGTCAATAAAGTTGAGAGCTGTTGCACTCAAACTTATGTAACACCAATAGATAACCAATTACGGCCGCTTGACATTTTCATTCAGCTATTTCCACGCAACAGCAACGTGAGACCACGTTACGAGCACTGGATGCTTCATCGTCTTCGCTGTGGCAGAAAGATTATTAAAGATAGATTTCACAAAGTTTATCTGTTTTCTCAAGAATCACCAGACTTTTCTCACCATCTGGATAAAAACATCTTCAGTTTGCTGAAAATAAATGAGATTTTTAACCCAGTTATGACTAAACCTCTAATTTCGCATTGTGTATTAATAAAAACATAAATATCAAACAATGGTAAATAATAGTTATACAGGTAAATGTATCTAAATGTAAAACTTGCTATTTTGTGATGTACTGGTCAGTTAGAGCGAGGAGGACTTCTGACCAGCATCTTCAAACTAGTCAGAGCAAACAGCCTCCAGATTTTTTTGATCCAGATTTGCAAAAGATTGTTCTGGAAATATTTTTCAAATCTCTGACCCAGGACTACGATATCATTCAAAATAACGTATATGGCAACAGAGGTGACAGTAAATCGATTAAACTCTGCATTGTAGAAACTGAGTTATTCCAACGTGAACAAAAAGGTAGACGGGAGCTGATGATGGCCGGTGACATCAGCCCTCTGGAAACTCTGACGTCAGCAGCTACACTATAAGTTTATGTGACTGTCGACCTTGCTGCAGATCCAGCGATCATCTCTTCACGAATGCGAAGTTGCCAGCTGTCCCCCGACTTCAGGATCATGTCACAGAGCTCCAGCAGCAGGCGCAGATACATTAATGAGTAGACTTTATTAAACTGGATGTCCTTTGTTTTACTCAGCCGGCGCATCTGGTACTGACTGTTCCGCACATGTGGGCCTACAAAATATGGCAGTTTAGTCTTTCTCCATGTCGCAGGATCATCCCTGGACTCCAGAACGGCCAAACGACGGCTCTCACTCTGCCTTTCACCTCCATCCACGTGGACATCACACCGTTCTCCTCCTCCTCCTCCTCCTCCTCTTTTCCCCAAAGCTAATCAACCATAAAAGCATCACCAAACTGAGAGGAGCTCCTGATGGAAGAGCAGGCGAGCGCGCCAGAGACACACTCCGCAAATGAGCCAAACGAGCCAACCGCCGGCAGTGACGGCATCGGGAGAACAACCGAAGACGAGGCCGACGACTCACAGCATTGCACTTTGTGATTGCTCACTGATACTCCTGAGAGTGAGGTGATCCTACACTCGGTGTAATCAAAGCCTGTTTTCCTAATGCTATTTGACTTAAACATTTATTCTAGAGGCAGGAGGTCTCTAAACAACAGCTGTTCCACCTCTGTCCTCTCAGTTCTGCCAGGCTGAGGAGGGAATTCTGGTGAGAGTGGGGGCCGACAAAAAAAAAAAAACGAGCTGTGAAACTGAAGGAGTACGCACCCTTGATCCTTGATTTACTCATAGAGGGGTGAGGGGAGGACAGCAGCTCTAAAAATACCCCATAAGGAGAGAAGGAGAGGGAGATGAAGAGGCTGGAGAGGGTTTGGGTGGGGAGGGGGGCAACAGAGAAGAAGTAAATGCTTGTTTTTGCTCCAGTCACTAGTGTAAAAAAAAAAAAAAGTGGCATCTTAAGTGTCTGCATCCTAAAAATACACCTCCCTCGTGACAGAAAACTCACAAGGAAGCTGAGTTGTTTTTTTTTTTAAAGGAGGGCTGCTTCCTCCCTCTTTCCTGTCTTTCCCCATCTTCCCTCCTTCCCTCGCTCCATCGGTCAACCCCCCCCCCCCCCCATTCCCTTTCATGAAAAAGATGTCACTGAAGACCCAAACAGCCGGAGGGGGTCGGCATGAAGAGGAAATGATCAGCAAAGGAGAGGGCAGAACAATGTCCTTCTCTTTTTATTTTTTTCAGCAGCTAATTCATGTCAGGACCAGTGGCCCAGATACTGGGGCCGACTGAAGGAGCCCACTCTAGCAGCACCAGAGGCTACAGGCCACGGCCACGCACAAAACACACTCTGTTAGCGCTGTATGCTGGAAAACAGCACGACAGAATACAACTTAGACCATGTGGTGGGAGGAGAACGAGGTCCGGGCGAGTGAGACATCTGTCATTTTATACCTTCAAAAAGGAAGATTTAGTCTCAAAGGATGAGTTAATAATTAATAATGAAACAAAACTGGGAGAAAAAGAGCGATTTGTTTGACATGATGATAGAGGGATGATGCTGAGATGATGGCTGATGAAATTTCAATCCTGTTTCCTCACAAAATACATTTGTGTTGAGTGTGAAAGTTCATTCTATATTCGCTGAGGAAGGCTGTGAGTGGTGCTTAAGGCTAGTAGGTCGACCTTAACCTGAGATTTTTTTCCCGTTGTTTTAGAAACAGTTTTCATTACTGCATAAACACAGGAGGAAGAAGGGAGAGCATCCACTCAATGAGCCTAAACTCAGTGATGAAAAGAGCACAATGGCTCTGTAAAGAAAACACTGACCTCCTGACGTTCACTCCACTCACTGATGGAGTCACATCCGTCACTTAGAACAAGTGAAAGAGCCAAAAACTCGAAGCTAACAGTCCTCGAAGCTCCTCCCACTTAACCTCAGCTGACATTACAAACCTGCTCGCACTAACATCACAGTGCCGTCACGTCACAAGTTTTAACTGATGAGTCACGCCAGGTCAGTTTATTCTTATCACCCAAAGCCACAAATCACAAATTTGCCTGAGAGGCCTTCACAACCTTTATCATACAGAACACCCTTTATTCATAGAGGCTCAGCTCAATAAGGACAAACTCCTTCGATAAAAAAACACAAGTCCTCCACCCTTAACGAGCAAATTGTTTGTCCTTAAACTGTGACACAGCCCACAGCAGCGTCTCCTGAATTAGCGCCTCCTGCTGGCAGCAGGACACATGCCACAGATGAACCGTTAAAGCAACTGACAATCAGCTTTTTACAATAAGTTAAGTCAAAAAGTACTTGGTGAGGTGCAGCGAGGGATTGTCTGGGTTAAAACAAGTACCTTGTTAAAGCTAGAGGATCTTCATCGTCATGGTTACAATCATAAAAATCGTGGTCATGGTTAAAAGAAGAAGAAGAAGTTGACTGTAAGTTGGAAACGGGAAACAAAGAGGTCCCCTGTCCAGGGTTTTAGTGACCCGTCCACAGATATTGACCCACAGATAGACAGATAGACATCTCTCGGAGGAACTTTAACATGTCATTTTGGTCAATTTGCTGAAAGACACATAAAAGATTTCTACATGATGAGTTAATTCAGTTCATCTATTGACTCATTAAATTCTAAACACTACCCGGCCTTTTTGAGGCGTCTGGAGAACTGATCAAAAAATATCAAGTGTGCTGACATTTTTAAAAAGCCTTCAACTGCTTCGGCCTTGACAGCCTCATCAGAAGAAGCTGCTGAACACTGATACCTTCCTTCATTTATGTCCCGCTCACACACACACTTACACACACACACACACACACACACACACACACACACACACACTCGTCTATCCCCTCCCAGGGAGATAGTGGAAAATACTGACCCCACACACGCCAAGTGAGACAATGACCCAATAACGGAGGGAGCGTGAACCTGAGAGGCAGCGAGGTAAAGGCATCCCCCAGCCCAGATTGACCGGGGATCTTCACTTGTTTGAGTAGTTGGTGACACTGATATCCACCGCCTGTGTCACACACAACTTAGTGGTAACCGTATCCGCCCGCAGGGCCCCATCTTACTACTTCCATCTTCCCCTCTGCTGACAGCTGACCAGGGGGAGTGATGAATGGAGAGGTCACGTAGCCAGCCGCGCACACAAAGCAGCCGATATGTACGATGTGTATGTTCCGACATGAACACACGGACAGTGTTTCTGTTCTTTCACGGCAAATATGGCTGGAATGAGTATTAACCGTTGGAAGACTGAACGATTTTCTGTTATTTCAGCAGGTTAGCAGCTTCTTGTCTTCTGCTTTCAGATGCACGGTCTTCTCAAAGCAATCACATGTTTTGCTGTTGCATGTATGCAGAATTTAGGGGTGTGTTTTCATGATTGTTTTAGTGTTTTTAGTCTGAAAAATCCTCAAAATATCCAATAGAGGTGACATAAAGCAGAGAAAAAAATCATTTTTCAAAAAGTTCATGTCTCCAAATCTCTTTCTTTATTGCTGAGTCCTAAAAGTCTCAATTTCTAGAATGAAGTAAAGGAATCTGCAGGTGTAATGAGTTTATTTCAAACCGCCTCCAATAAAAATCCCTTATTTTTCAACACATTAACTCAGATTGCTGCAATAGAATCTGGAAAATGACATATAAATGTAGAAAATTCTTCAAACAAGTTATCTTAATATAAAAAAAACACTAAAATCTCACTTGTATAAGGAAAATATTACTTTTACAACTCAGTAATAGCTAAAAATAACTTGAAATTCTTAGTAAAAATGATTAACTAAACAGTGATTAATGACTTTTCTTTTGATTGACTGGTTGGTTAAGGGACTGACCGCTCCAGCATCAGCTCGTACTCTGGTGGTTATGATCCCATACTCTTTTCCACTTTGACTCATGGTAACCGAGGACTCTCATTCTGACAGCTCCCTCAGCTGATGTGGGAATCAAACCTGTGACGCCCCCCCCCCACAGATCACTGGGTGTAACAGCAGCTCCTCTGGCCTAACAGCAGGTTTCATGAAGCTCTGATTGCCAGCACTGTTCCTGTTTCCCACGCTGGCTCTCCAAATAAGGAGCAGGAGCAGGTTTTGATTGGCTCTGCTGCTGTGTTTAGATTAGATAATAAGTTACCTGCCACTTCTTAATCAACACTTGCATGGAAATCCTTAGCCCCCCCCCCCCCCTCTCTCTGACTGTAACTGAAGCCGCACAAACAGCAGCTTGTTTGGTAACTCATCAAACCTCAGACACAACTGCACCACCACTGTGCGTCATGAGCGCGCAGGGATTTTAGTTTTTTTTTAGCTTCTTCAGAAACACGCAGGTTTTCACGGCAGAGGAATGCGATGATGTTTGATGATGTTGAGACGCCAAAAGTGGCCAAATGTGCACGCAGAGGGAGGAATGAGCGGCACGCAGAGACCCAGAATGCAATGCTGCACAAAAATGTGCCAAAGCGCTCCAGATTACACTTTATAGTGCTGGAGATGACAGGTTTAAGGCTGCGGCGTGATTCACCAGCAAAACATCCAAACTCCCTTTAAGATTAACTCATTTTTTGGGAACAGCGAGGTGGATTATCACTTGAAATAATGTTTTATCTTGATAAACTCTGGGAACGCTCACAGCCTGAGTTCCGATGACGCATCCAGGTGGAGATTTTGCTACCTAAACGCACCATTTCCTCTAGTAAACCATGACATTTTGGACTATTTCCCTATTTTATGGAAGAAACTAGCAGCGACACGATGATCCACTTACCGGCCACGCAAACTGGAAGGGAATGATGATCTTCCCGGCGTCATTGTTCCGGCTCTGTCCGCTTTTCTGGCCGCCTTTGAACTGAAAAGTATTCCCACCGATAACCTTAGTAGTTTCCGAGCCGTAGGTGCAGGGTCCGTTGGTCGTGACCTCGGTTTGGTATTCCTTTAAACACACTCGGAAGTAGGTGTCGCACTCGTCCGCGCCGCAGTGGCCCTCCGCCGCGCTCCTCTCCGCGTCGCAGCAGTCGCCGTTCAGCAGCTGACCCTCGGGGTTGTCCACCGACACCAGCTGCAGCTCGAAGTAACCCGTGGACTGAGACACCTGAGGAGGGCAAGGGGGGGGGGGGGGGGGGGGGGGGGGGGGGGGGCGCAAAGAGCTTAAAAACACTCAGAGAAAGTGTCAACACTGCAAAATATCACCGCTTTAAGGGTCAAGTGGCAAATGGCAATCAGCGACTTTTCAGATGAACGGAATCGGGCTCTTGTGAGGGCTTTCTGCACAGTCTGCAGCCCACACTCTGCTACACATCCCGGCACAGCTGCACTCCAGAGCTGGATAACGCGACCTAGTGCTCCGACTCAGCTCACTCTGCATATCAGGCTGCAGCTGCACGGCAGGAAAATCCACCTTAACAAAACCTTTACTCTGACTTCCACCTGAATGTCCTCGAAAGAGGTTTCTTCACTGTGAAGTATTTGGTTGTGATCTGTCCTCTGCGGGTTGTTTCTGGGCTGTTGGTTTTTCCAGTCAGGTGAAGCTGTACCAGACACATGGGAAGCTATTTCACCCTTTTATTTTGTGTAACCAGCCTTTAAAGACTAAGAATTAAGGCGCTTAACATCGGCCCCGATTCTTTGGTGGTTAAACTTCATGGAAAAACACAAAACTTTCCCAAAATCCTATCACTAAAAAGCAGCTTATTGGTGTATTATCACACAAATGTACATCTCATGATGTTTTTTAAACTACAAACTTATTTAATCTCCCTAAGGAAGTGCACATTTAGTTATTCCGAGATCACATGATTCGACTATGGAGCAGGCAATTCAATTAAGGCTGGAATTTAACCCCCTCCAAAGACACAACTTCCAGTCTATTGATGAGTTAAAGCAGCATCAAAAACATCATCTGCTCATGAGACGGATCAAATAAACTTCTCACCTCAGCCCGCAGCGTCAGGAGGAGACACACTAGTGAGAAGCGGTGCAGTTTCCCCAGATTATTCCACATGTCTCCGGCTGCTCGGTGTTGGTTACCATTAGGAAAAATACAAAATACGTCTGTCTCAATCAGTCAAAATACTAATGAAGATGAAGAAGAAGGGAAAAAAATAACAGTATCCTCCTCCTCCCGGTGTCCGAGGCATGCACGGCGTGGCTGCTCCCCGGGATGCCTGCGGCTCTGGAGGAGGAAAAGCGCACCGCTGCTGCTGTTTGGTCCACGGACGCACAACAAGACGCGCAGACTCCACTTCCCTCCGCCGCTCGACGCACTAAACGGCAGAGAGCGAGAGCAGCGGCGCGTCTCTGGTGCCCAGAGCCGGAGTCGGGCGCTCCCCCGATGATGGACAGCTCAGCAGACCAATCAGAGGCCCGCTGGGTGGAACGTTTGAAAGACGACAGCCAATCAGGGAAAGGGGAGGGAGGAGGACGGCTGATGGATTTATTATTGAAGTTTGCTCACACAGGAGCTTGTACTCGTTTTTTTTTTGTTTTTTTTTACTATACCCACACCTTCAATGACATTTGATTGAAAATATGTGTCTCTCTACATTTAAATAATATTTTTTTCATAATAAATCCAAGTCAAAATGTGTTTGTTGCAGATTTCATGTAGAACTGTAACACAGGCGATTCACACAAGGACAATAAAACAAAAAGCTGAGGTTGTAAATCTGACCCATAAATAAATAATCAGAAGAAGACGCAGAGTGCGGTGGCTGTTGTGTTGAGTGGGGGACAACCGAGCTGCTCCTCTGCAGGAAACACGGCTGTTAGCGCCCCCTGCTGACCCTCATACACTACAGTGATGAGGCAGATGCCCACTCCACTCAATACTGAAGGTTTTGAGATACATTTCTGTATTTCCATTTCTTTCTTTCTTTCTTCCTTTAAAGAAAGATGAAGATATGAAGACTCGTTTTCCATTATAATCAATCAATCAATCTATTTTGATCCAAAGCACCAGAATACAGAAATGTTTTCAGCCTCAAAACCTAAAGGGTGATGTGAATTCTGTGACATTTTTATACCAACTTACAAAAAAAACATTAAAAAGGAATAACACAGACTACACTCATACAAATGATAGGGAACAATTACTTACAACAAATGTAAGTGTGGTGTAAAATCTCTAAATGTGTAAACTTGTATGTGGAAGTTAATGTGTAAACATCTGAACAACAGCTATGTAGCATTTAAAAAGCTAAAGAGCTATAGAGAGGAAATGGGATTTTTATAACTGAAAGAAAAGCTGCGCTCCATTTAGGTGTCCAGGTCAGTTATATAAGCCAGTCAGCATGTACATCAGCAGGGGCCACAACCTGGAACACCTGAATGGAACGCAGCCTGTTTGATTCCCAAGCATCTTCCATAAGGAGGTTTATAATGAATCCAAGCAGCTAAAACAGCAACAACACAGCAATTCATACTCACGGCTCTCTGTGATGTCTGATACTATTTGCTATATCTAAAATCAATGCACAGCTTAAATAAAGTAGCTGCCATCTTTACAGCATCTGCAGCTGTGCAGGTATCTGGGGTTTCAGAAAAACAGACACGAGTGACAACCCTCCACTTCATTTCAGTCACAATCAAGTTTTTAACAATCCTCTCTAAGATGTGAATCTCTGCTGACACTGGGGTGGCTGGCCTGAACTGTTAAACTCCTTTCTGAAGTTATATTTTTAGAACTGGAACCACATTGGAAAATTCAAATTATGGCAGCTTCCTGTACAACTGACAGAAATTTGGAAATTATGTTGGACATTGAGTGCAAGGAGCTCGGCACAGTGGTGCTCTGTGTACCCAAAGCCTGGAGCCTTTCTTTGATTTACACACTTTGGGGTAATGTGGTAATACACTCCTTAATTGTCCGTCAAGTCAGTCATTTTTTCCTGCTGAGGAATTATGTTTATATAGCAAATTTCTGCAAAACATCATTTAGATACAAGGCCAACCCTCAATGCCGGTAATTAAAGGTTTTTGTTATTAGGATGTGTATTAAAAAGTCATGATGTGTAGGTCGGGAAAGCCATCAACTCTGATGCCCGAACCAACAACCAAAGGATGACAAGTCTTTCCATAAACATAAAGGACTAGTCCACCAAAATCCAAGTTGACTATCGGACACCTCCGGGCTTGTAAGGTGGCTCTGAACAGTTTGTATCTTATTCCTTTCAGACAGATAATTAGATAATTAAAGCAATGTCAGTGGATTCTCATTGAGACCAAGTTTCACAGTGAATTAAAAGTATCCACATATCTGGAGCTCCCCGATGGCCTCAGCTTTTAAAGGAGCTATTTTAAAAGTTTTGTTATTGCTACAAAGCTAACGTTAGCATTAACAGCTGTTTACTTAGCAGTCTAGAAGAATCGTTGCAAGTTCAGCATCAAAACAGCTGTTTCCAGCTGTGGAAGGTAACACCAATGCTGACCCTTGTTTTGCTTCTATTCCTATCACTGAAGATAGCTTGCAAACCAGCTAGCCCTGGTCCGGCTGGACTGTCTGGTTACTCCAATAGTGGGTCACTGTGGCGTCCAGGCTACCCTGAAGCCGTAGCAGGGGGAACATGAATGTCTGAAATAGATTTCATGGTCATCAGTTCAATAGTTGTTGAAACATTTCACTCAAATCCACAGTAGGATTCATCCTCTGGGGAACATGAATGTCTGTATAAAATTTTCATGTATATGTTTATATATTTCAGTCTGGATCAATGTTGTGGACCAACCAATTGACTGAGCATGACTAAAATAAGGCTGAATGTTAAAAAACTGTTGTTTGGGAGAAATGTTTTGCATAATTGTCCAGTATCAATCTTCCTGTCAAGTGAGTTATGTTTTTTTCAGGATAGTTCTGACATGTTTCAGATCTTTCTCAGATTGGAAAATTGTGTTGAAGAATTTCCAGCGAGCATGAAAATCCTGTCAATGTGTTACTTCCAGCATGCAGAGAAGATTTCCTGTTGCTTTCATACTTGACACACCAGCTTTCATTTGAGTGAACGGGGCGAATCCACACTGTCTCAGATGACAGGCCAGGGGTCGGTCTAATAAGACAGCTGTGTCTCCTCATACACATCTTCCTGCGGGAGCTTGAGCTCGTGCAGACAGTAGATCAGTTCTGCAGCCTGGTCAGTCAGTGGCTGCAGGACGGAGTCCGACAGGTGGCCTCTGACACCCCGCGGCAGATGTTTCCTCCCAGGGAAGCAGGTGCAGACACACACACACATACACACACACACACATTGTCATTTGCACATATTTGTGTGCTTATGACTCATTCACATGCCTGCACACAGACACAAACGTCTTAAGTTCATCCCTTTACGACGGCTCTTATCAGCAGTGATAAGGAAGTATGTGAAACACAGCTCAGAGAGATACACATGGGAAGTAACGAGGTTAATTAGCTGCATAGAAGTTACTGGACGTGTTGTAGCCGAGGATCAATGGACACTTCACAGTGTATCAGTTCAGTTAGCCCTACCTGTATATGCTTCTGGGTGTATGAGCACTGTAGGATTTTGAGGTAACTTTACTTGAGTGTTTACATTTTGGGAGACAACTGTCTATTTTTTCCTCTCCAACATTTCAGAGATAAGTCTTCCTCTGGTCAGATGTTTTTACTCCGTTGACAGCTGTAGTAACTCTTCAAAACAAACACTGACTTTGCAAACTAATATTTTATATTTACCTTGACATGAGCTCATGAAATAACTATAATACGATCACTTTTTTTCTTCTTCTTTTCATTTATTTCATTTGAGCATGCCAACTCAAGCAGCTGTGCTGTGGAATCAGCCATGAAGTAGAAGAGAAAGTTGGAGATGACAGAAAGTTGGCTTCTCTCTGCCACACAGAGGTAAAACCATTCACTAGTGTTTGTGAACAACTCAGTTTCCCAGTGTCCACAGAAGTGACTACAACTGTTACCAGCAGCAAGGAACTGACCAACTGACTCCAATCTCAGTGACCAACCAACTGTAATTACCATCTGTAGAGCTACAACACTAGCATGGCTAAAACTTGCAAGCGTTTTGCAATAAATCAAAGTAGGGGTGGGTGATCTGGCAAAAAGATCATGTGACAATGGTTTTGAGTAGAATTGCATTCTGTTATTTCACTAAAAACCAAAAATCTCAACCTAATGGTGATACTAAAGAAAAGTCAGGGCGTCACCAAAATCATTAGAATTCATCCTTTAGAAATCATGAACTTCTTTACAAAATTTCATGCAAATTCATAACAGTTCGTTGAGATATTACAGTCTGGACCAAAGGAGGTCTGCATGCTCATGCAGCGTACTTTAACAAGTTGCTGATGCTTCACAGAAAAGGTACAAGTTCAGTTTGAAGATGACACAAAACCAGTCTCACATAAAATCAAGACAGACTGAATGAAGCAGCTCAAGCGAAAGATTATTGAACTTGGTAGAAAAGGATTACCACACCATGTTCTGCACAGTGTGTGTAGACCTGTGCATGTTGACTCTTGGTTTGAAAATGGAAGAGTACAACTTTAAAAAAAACCTGCTTTCACATTCAGGAGATGAAAGTTTGAAGGATTAAGCAATTCAGTAGATAAAGTCCCATCTCACATTGCTGGGGCCTCTAATGCGGAACAAAGACTAAACAAGAGCCCTGCTGAAGTCTGCACACACTGATCTGATATGTCCTGCAGTGCAGATATAACGCTGCTGTTTACCAGCGCTGCACCACGTCAGGTTATACTGCAGCTGCAACAAACAAGAGTTTCCTCAAAGGAAATTAAATCAATTTTTTAAAAGAATATCATTAAGGAAACGGAGAACCCGGACTGTACACGCACGCTAATTCTGTTCTGAAATGTCTTGGTTTTTTCCGTCTATTCATTTCTATATGCTGCTGTTTCCTATAGCATGTCTTGCATTGCGTGCATGTCCAGCACAGCTTTACAAGCTCAGGTCTGTCTGCACCGATCCCACTGATACAAATTCCTGCACATTAATCACACCTGGTGATTAAAGTAATTGTGCCTCTGATGACTGTATTTTACAATGTGAGTGGACGTGGAATATTCAGACTTATCCCTCTTTCATTATTAAAAGTCCTGAGTCAGCTCTGCAGGCGAGTACAGCGTGTGCCTACCTGCACAAGAGGAGCCGCTGATTTTTGATTCCCTTTTACTTTTTATGGCTCCATTTTGTTAATCCGATGACCTCACTCGCCAACAACGTCTCCTGGAAATTACATTTGTAGATCAATAATTTGTAATCGGCTGGATATTTTTCATTTACATTAATAGCTAAAAATGTTTGCTTTTTTAATATTTGACCAATATCTCAATCTTCCCCTAACCTTAACCAGTCCTCACATTTTTGCTTTTCTGTCTTTGTAAACCCCTCCCCCCCCCCCGTCCATCCGTCTTTCTGACCTCTATCTTTCTTTCTTTCTGACTCACGAGCTACTGTTCTGCAAGGAACTTGTTGAAAATCAAAGACTAATGTGCTTTCACAGAGGAATATGCCCACAAACACAATCGCTTTCACCTTCACCCAGAGCTTCTGCACACAAACAGGCTGAGGGCTGAGAGAGCTGCCATAGAAACGTTTACAAGTCGTGTCCTGAAGAATGCAAACAGAACTGAGTGGAGCGCTTATCTGACAAAAGAGTAAACTTTAGACAGTCTTGTTGTGGCTTGTCTGTGTGGTCTTTCAAATACAATACGACGCACTGGAGGATCGTTTTCTCAGAGTGGATGATTGTCTTAGTTTTTCAATCCTTCTATAACCCAGCAACTTGCATTCTTGTTTACAGGAGTAGCTCAGGCGGCGGCACTTTCTGGAGCCTAATGCACATTCACACACTTGCTGCTTTGCTTAGGGGCAAATGAAGTTGATGATGTTCTTTAAGGAGTGGAGAGAGTTACTCATTCATGCTCCCAAACTCGTGATGCTCAATTCCCAAAGTGACCTGTGACAGATCACAGTTGCTCATCGCAGGGCGGGGTGAACATCTGGCTCATGTAGTAGCTTTGAGCTGTTTGGAGAAGCAGGCAGGTAGGGTTCACCCTGCCAGGAGTCCTCAGGTTGCGTCAGGTCAGCTATCAGGCAGCGTGAGACGACATCATACTCAGATGTGGATCAGCGTCTGGAAGCAAAGCTCCAGTAATCGTGAATGTTGTCGGACTGAGTAAAATAAACACACACTGTCTGCATCTGTGACTTGCTCAACCCTGGTATGCTTGAAAAACAAGACAAGAAATTGCCTGTCAGTGGAGTCACACCTCAATGTTGCTCTCTCTTCACTCTCTTCCCACATCAAGGAACTGGGGGTACCATGAACACTAAACCCTCTAGGAAGGAGTGAACTGGATTTATGAGGTTTGGGAAGGACTGCTGTTGCACATTCCAGATCCATCATACACACAGAGGGATTAGTCAAGGTACAGTCGTCAGGATGTGCAGATCAGAGAAGAAAATGTCATGAATACAACTTTTCTTGATGCATGGGCCCTGAGATAGAGGATGGTGCTGTAACACACAACTGTAGAGCTTTACAAAATCAGGTTTCCAGTCAATTATGCTCAAATTTTAACCAAGTGTGCAGAAAATTGATGTGCATTCTGCAGTTAGGTGCCATGAAGGCATAAAAGATGACATAACCAGATGATGTAATTAAAAGAGTTCCAGTCAAACCTCCAACAGCAGAATGTGTTTAAAGACTCCTGTGATGAAAAGTTTTAACCTTGTTAATGTCCATGTGATGTTTTTTATATGATACAGGACACATCATGAGTGAAATAATCAGTCAACCATGACTAATTATCTCCACCTTGAACTGCAGTGAACCAACGACAAAAAAACTGAATCAGACATTCAGGGATTCATACGTCATAGAACCTGAGGAACCAATCCTGTGTGAATAAACCTGAAACCTTGTCAGTAAGAAATAAAAGATGCTAACTATGCTAACTGTTCTGATCCGTCTGCTAGTCTCTGATTCTGGTCTCAACAGACTCCTCATCCGAGTCTGGGTCTGACTGAGGCTCCAACATGTGGCTGAGTCTCTCTGCTGTTTCCTCCTCTAACCATCTTGATGCTCTCTGCTCTTTCACCTGGAGACCCGGAGCAAGCAGGTGGTGGGCGGGGCCAAAGCCTGATCCAGGTTTCTCAATGAGGAAGTCAGAGTAGATGAGCTTCATACCCAGTTTTAGATTTTTTTCATTTTTTATGTAGGGAAACATTGCTTAACTAAATATTAAACATGTTTAAAATGAAATTTCAGGGTTTAAATTTGTTTTAATCAATACACCAAATTCACCCAAGCATAAAACCCTTTTTGTCATATTTAAAACTTTTTTTCAAATTCCCACATTTCCACTAATGTCTAAATTAAAAATATGCATAAAAACATCCACTTACATTAAGCAACGGACACAGGTTTTGGCGTGCATCATAAGTTGCTGTTAAAGCTTCACACACACAGAAATTTGTTTTCTCTGTGTTTACGATCTGTAAAGAGTAATCTGATTTTGAATTTAGGGCAGAGGTCAGAGTTGTGCTTAAAGCTCAGGTTAGTGCAGCTGGACAGTTCAGTGCCACAGTTGGCTCATAATAAAACAGCAGCTCACACAGCCTATATCTTCTGTATTTTCTTTAGTCATGGCCTGAGGTCAAATGTGAGTCTTACAAAGTGGTTCCGCTAAGGGCAGTGAGGTTGTCCCGAGAGGACGGGGTTCAAGCTTCCATGTTAACAACCTTGTCATGCAGCTTTCAGAGTGAAGCGACCCCCTGCAGGAAGATGAGGTCAAGAAAGTAGAACCCCTGCTTGACCTCAGTCTGCTCCTCCTCTCACCTCTGAGCTTTAAACTCTCACACCTTCAGAGGAAACGCTGTTTAATCACCTGACAGCTCACTGACAGGCTGAAGCCTACTCTCCACCTCCGCACATACCAACTGGGAAACACACACACACCAACCACTTATCTCAACCTTATGAGTGAAGTGTTGGAACAGGCATTTCAAATGGAGCATTATTCACCACTTTGAATTTCCCTCCCACACCACACCACACGCACACACATACACACACACACACACACACACACACACACACACACACACACACACACACACACACATATTTTCCCTGTTTACGTAGCTCTTGTGCTGTCTGTAGAAATATTCCTTATCACACAGTGAACGGGATGATTTGTCAACTGATTGTGGGCTCATCCACAGGCTCACGCTACATTCAGATTACAGGTTAAAGTGGATTCAATCATATTTACCTTCATATATAATGGGGATTTTGTTTTTTTTAATGACAGCATCAACAAAAAAATAAAAAATAAAACTGACTTTGATGGCCATGAGCTTTCGGTAGTGACCAAAAGAATTAGATCATAGACACAAGCAGCTGAAATGAGTTTCCACCTTACGGTGTCTGGGCTCAGCTTTAGAGATTGGTAAGAAGCTCTGACATCTGAAGGGAAGTCGCAGTAGAGCCGCTGTGGTTAGGGCATCTGGTCAGGATGCCTCCAGGGCGTCCTCCAGAAATTGGATGGATGGAAGGATGGAATTTGATCGTCTGAAATCTAGTTTGTGCCACATTAGTTCGTGGTCCTAAATCTGGACATATAATGTGAAAGAACATTTTATGTGACTGCCACAGTTGGTTTGCAGTAATTTTGCGATGGAGGTGGAGAAGGATTTACAGTGATGCAAGCAAAGCGACAAGAGGCAACATATAACCTGTCTGTCTTTTATAGCAACATGAGTTCATACAGGATCACGGGAAGAAGGTTCAGAGAATGTCACAGCATAATTACAAGTTCTAAGGCTACGTTCAGGGAAGCTAAAAATGGTAAAGTATACTGACCTCTTTGAAAACATAATGACCTAACAAAAAAAAAATATACATAAAGGGAAATGAAGCAAAGGGTTGCCAGTGTTTCTGTAACATTAGTGTTGACATAAAGTTGCGGAGAAACAAATCATGTTCTCATCTACATATTAGGTGCTAATGAGATAACAGTCAAAAGAACCAGCTCTGACGGTTACTCTGATGGAGTATTTCCAGCATCAGATTTGAGATGTTTGCCTATGAAAGTGACTCTTTTAGATACAGAGCCTTGAGAAGCTGCAACCAAACTCTCATGATTTTGCAGTTGCTAGGCTAAATGGCTTTATGATTGGTTGTTGGTGGCCAATGAGAGAGAGAAGAATTTAGCCATGGTAACAAGACTTCAGACTGCACAGGAACTGAACAGACTTCTGCTGAGTTATCATGTTGCTGTGGGGGTTGAAGCAAGGTTCACTTCTCTTCAGATAAAGTGTCTTAATGTAAGTCTGTTGTTCTCTAAATTAGAACTCCTGAAAGTGTATTACTGCACTTATATCATGGGCACCTAATGACGGGCAGCCATCCATTTTTAAAAGGTGTTTCTGGTCACTTCTACCTATGGTTTAATTGATGGTAACTATTAACCGGTAACAGGAAGACTGCTGTGGCTCAGGATGAAAAGTGGGTCACTCATTAATCAAAGCGTTGGTGGAAGTATCCAAAATCATATCTCAATGCAGTCCAGCACAAATATCGCTATATACAATATTATTGGGTTTTTTTCATACAGAGAGAAATATTGCAATATTCAATGTAGACAAATATCAGTCTGAGCCTAGTTGGTGGGTCAATACTATAGTTCCTCCTGCCTACACTTCGAGGTGTCCTTCAGCAAAACAACAAACCTCAGATCAGCAGATAAGTCGCATCCTGTCACCAGTGTGTGTGTGAATGAGCGAATGATTGAATGAGCTGCAAGTTGTTCACCACTTTAGATAAAGATGCTCCATAAATGCAGCCATTGACCATTTGGTTAACAGTACAAAGTAAAAATACTGTTACCATGGTAACATGCAGTTTAAAATGATTAATCTAAACTAAGTGTGAAGTAACCAATCAGCCAATCAGAATAGGTTCCATGCACATGGTGAAGGTTTGTGATATGTTCACTGGATTGTTTTTCCACAGGCTGCAGGATTTATGAGCGAACGCTCGTCACTGCTGTGGTAGGAGATCTGAGATATTACCGTTTTGAATCTCACCTAAAAGTCTCTATGTGAATGAATGTATGTACTTCTGTGTGGTTTCTCTGTGGGTTTCACTGATGCTGTTCACAGGAAAAACCACAAATATTTAACCTCAAAGGCAAACACACACACACACACACACACACACACACACACACACACACACAATGCACATGCTCACACACACACTCCAACGTACCTTCACACAAACATACAAATCTGACGCCACCACTCCCACAAACACCACCCACACACAAACGCACACACGCACACAGACGCCCATGCAGGGCAGGTGGCAGGTGAGCAGGTGTTTCTCTGGCGGGCGGACTCGGTTCCTCTGAGCTGAGGTCAGTGTGTGAGCAGCAGCAACAGCAGCAGCAGGTGCAGCCGCTCTAATCCAAAGGTGTGTGTCTGATAACACTGGAGCCATGATGGTTTACTGCCTTTATCAGCGGCAGCGAGCAGGAGGACGGAGACTGAAACATTTACACCTGCCTGCCTGACTCTCTGTCCTCCTGTCTATCAGTTTGTCACTGCAATGATATGCCATGCAGTCTTGACAGGGATGTCAATGACAAGTTGTTCTGATAATAAACAGTGGAGGAAGAGAACTAAAAGAAAGCTTTCCTCACCCATGGTCATGAGCTTCAATGACCAAAAGAATGACGAGAAGCAGAATGGGTTTTTTTTTCAAACAGTAGTGGGGCTCCTCCTTAGTGACAAGGTGAGGACATCTTGGAGAAGAACCGCTGCTCCTTGGTGTTGGAAGGAGTCAGTTGCAGTGGTTCGGGCATCTGATGAGGATGCCTCCTGGACACTAAAGGGTTTCTGGCCATAACCACACTTGAGGGATTTAGGAGCCATTGTACTCTGTCAGAACTGATTGTCAGACAGTTCAGTAGCTTCAGAAACCTCCTCTATCCACAACTTTCAGACGTTGGTATTAGCAAATAGCAGCAACCGGAAGTTTATGCAACTTTCCGAAACTGACAATCCACCATTTACACCCATATCATGTCATACAAACAACTTCTTTTCTAGCATCGGGTCAAGAAACATCTTGGGATTCCCAAGGAAGAGCTGGAGGATGTGACAATGGAGAGGGACATCTGGGCTACCTTGTTGGGTCACTTCCACTGTGACCTATATGGATAAGCCACAGAAAACAGATGCATGGGCGGACAGGTTGCCAGATATTTATATTGACCTGGCCTCTCTTTAATGCTTCATACCAAAGGCACCAAAGCCACAAGAGAGGAAATAAGTGAATGGTGTTCAACTTTAAGTTCTAAATATTTATAATTAGGTTTAATTTGTCAGTTTCTGTGGTTGTAAAAATGTCTAAACATAAGTGTTACTGTGGACAAAAAGGGGACATTTATGGCATCAAAGTGTGTGGAAACTGGATCCACTTTGCAAGTGATTTGAGTTTTCTGTGGCAGCGGAGAAATGGAAGCACAGCGAATTTCCTGAGTCTCAACTCACATGAGTCTATGATATCTATACTGATTAGATTTTTACTCTTGTCTTCTGAACCTGGGATCAAACTACTCCTGATCATTTTCAAACTTTGTAGAAATAGATCCAAAAATCAGTTTGAATTAAAAAGGTATGACACCCAGCCTCAGAGAGAAACCTGCAACTCCAGGGTTTTGGTGAATCTTTTCTTCCATTGTGTTTCAACACTTTGACTGATAGCAGAGCGTCTCCCACCTTGCTGCAGGTTGGTGGAGGCCAAAGGCTCTGATTTCAGCGCTAAAACCTCTTAACAAGGCCAAAAACACAAAGCAGGTCCCTGTCATCTTACACGACAGCATATGGGCCCCGGTTCCCACACCCAGCTCCATGTAAACATCTCATTAAGCTCTGCAGGGTGGGGAGCCCTCAGCCATAAAAGGAAGGAACAAAACAGTAGAAACCCCCTCACACACCCTCACACAGACAGTGTCAATTAGGCCCCTGTCTGAGATTGCTGGCTGCCCGGCTGGAGGTGCTGCAGGTCCTGTGAAGCTACAGGTAATCACTGCAAATTAATACCTGCACAAGCTCAAGGGGCTCTCTGTGAAGTCGGACGGAAAAGAGCTTTTAAAAAAGGTATGGATGAGGCGCCCTCCTGCCTCCTGCTTACCTGACGAGTCAGATCACAGACAGCATGGACGTGGGTCATACGTTTATGTTCTGAACATGTATAACTCTGCAGATGAAGACACTAAAGACAAAGAGATGTGGAATCACATGCCGAGACAAAAAAATACACCACCTGTCCCTCTTCAAAGCAGGTATGGGTGTCATGATGGGTCAAAGGGTCGACGGGGGGGGCAGATCAGGACTTTGGTCCTTGTGACCTGTTGAGTGACTCTGTGCTGGGATCTCAGACGAGACACAACAGTAAACACACAGGTCTGGAGGTTTGAGAGAGGGAGTCTGGAGTTTGAAGGTGTCAAACGTTCACCTTTACAACCACTCCCTGTCCTCCGAAACGTTTCACATGACCATCCCCTGCATTCCTGTGCTTCCATGGCAATGTGTTTGTTACATTTTGTTATGATTATGTTTGCATTTAGAAATGTTGGTAGCATAAGAATAAAAACGAGGAGGTCACCAAAAAGGTTAGGATTAGGATTTGTCTGAGAATCTATTTGTTTTTGAGATCCCAGCTGGTCAAAGACAAAAGTTTAGACCGCCATAAATATTTGGATACAACGTTCAAGCTACTTGTTCAAGGCAGTCCTTTACTATGGGGGCTCTAGACAATAGGACTTGGTAGGATGAAAGGTCCAGGTAGAACTGATTAGGGATTCAATATCAATAGTCTTAGATTCCAGCAAAATACAACTTTGCACGAAACATGTTGAATCAACACTGATGCCTGTGTAAATGCTTGTTATATAATAAGAGACTGATCCTGCAGTTTGAAAATATACTCGATCCAATCTATTAAAGCTTACTTTTTATTTAAAAGTGAAAATCTCATTTTGGGAATCCAACTCTTCCGGTGGCTCCCAATGGATAGCACATATCGTCCACATCTCACTCGTATCTGAGGTGTCTACACATGGTCTTTGTGTGGTTCATCTGATGGACCACTGCTGTGGCAGAAGATAATGGTAGAAGAAAACACCACTTTCTCTGTGTTATCCACTCGCTGCCATGCAATGTGAGTGTGAATGAACACATTACGTTCTTTGATGCAAAGATAAAGATGGAGTGCAGCTGTGAGTTACCTCAGGGTGAAGGAGGGGGGATATCTGGGTTTTATTTAAACAAACAATCATTTTTTAAAAATAGGATGAGGCTGCTTCACAGGAATAAAGCTTTAGTCAACTATCTGTGTCCAGTTAAAATTTAATTAAGAATTAAGATAAGTTTCAAAAGATTTTTGTGTGGATTTTATGTCCCCACATGCACAAAAGTTAATGACGTATGATAATGGTCATTGCAGTTACAGTAAAAAAGGTCCTCCACCTTTTACACAGTGTCAAAAAGTCATTTTGTCATGGAGCTAAAAGGAGACTTTTACCTGACAATACCAATACTTTAATTGTATTTGCAATAAGACTAATACAGTCATGAAATAAATGTAAAATATTTCGTTTCAAAAGTGAATATAGGCAAATAAAATACTAATTCTTTACTTCTGTACTTAGCACAGTACTTGAAAATATACAGAGTTACTTTACTTTCCATCTGTGAAGTGACGGCTGTCATGCAACAGCAGAAGCACCGACATGTCAGAGCCTAATAAAGGCAGACTTCCTGACCTGAAGAATGCCATTCGGTCCAAACATGTTAGGTTTTCTGGCTGAGGCATCCATTGGTCTATATTTTGCTTTGATTTCTTTCTTTTTTTTCACTTTGCACAACATCCTTAATGGGAGGTGAGCTGGGATGCGGGAGAGGCTTCACTCTCACCACCATCACCACAAGCACGACCAGGAGCGACAAGTGTGTGCTTGACTGCATATTTGTGGAGGTGGGCATGTTTGCCTTGGCTCACACGAATATTTTCTGGTTAAGTACAGTAGGTGATACCCCACACTGGCTGAATTCACAGGAAATAAGACAGGCTCTTTTGTAACACCAGGAGAAGATGTAAATCTTGTCTTTTCACTGTGAAAATAAATTGCTGCCAGCATTATCTTTGAGAGGATCTCTCTCTTTTTGCTTTCTGTTTTTTTTTAATCGACAGAAATGGGAGGTGCGTGGAAACTTGGCGCCCTGTTGCTTGATGAGGTACACTGTGAATGCAAGTTGCAGTTCACTTCATTGTATTTAGATGTTATGAAAGAAAAAAAAATCAGGGCATGCTCATATCTCAATTATGATTCATTACGTCGACTGTCGGCTCAGGCTGCATTCAAGTGACAGCACAAGGGGGAAAATACATATTGTCTCGGAGCAGCAGCACTGTATACGTCTGCGTTTACAGCCTAGTGGTAAATGATTGAGGTGTCCTTTCAAGGCGAACCACACCATTGTTTCCCTAACAATCCACAATCTGACACAGGAAGTGATACACAGGACACAAATACAATGGCCAGCGTAGCTGCAGATTTGTGACAACAGAACAGCGGCTCCATGGAGCAGTGGGAAAATGTTCCTGTGTGCTCTCTGGAGCACTCGAGCACACACAAATACACAAATACGTAAGATGCAGATGCAGTTAAAACTTACAAGTAAGCACACAAGACACAGATACTGTAAAAGAAGACATCTCCTAACAAGGTTTCAGCCTTTATACTAAAGGGAAATGAAGGTAAAAACACATGAACACACCAAACCTCATTTTTGAGTCATGGCTTTTGCTTCTCCTGACAAATAACCCATACAACTGATTGGAGCAGTGGACTAACAGGGCTTCAGTACAAGATGGTGTGAGGCTACAGTGATAAACACCACAGGTACTTTAGGAAACTAAAGACCTGAAGCTTTGGAGCTGCTCCAAACAGGGGCCACTTGACGCTCCCCTCTGTCCCGCCTTCCTGATGGACCTGGTCCGGCTTGTGTCTTATAAAAAGAGAAACACTTTTCCTGCCTGTTTTTCTAATTTCTTTTTATAGCTTCTCCCTATGATTAATAAAAGACATGGGAACAATTAGGCAGCAGTCTGGGAGCTGCACTGCTTACTCAAAGTTATCTGGAATAATCTTAAGTGTAATTGTGGATGCAGGACAGTAACTGCAGGGTTGTTTGAGAAAAACAGAACCTGCTGTTGAAACTTGTAGTAACCTTTAGTAGTAGGCATAAGACTCAAGTAAAATATTACAGCACTAAATTAGCATTAAACATAACAAAACTATATAAAATATTAGCTTACAGATTTGATGGTAGCTAGTGTATGACAGCTGATTAGAACAGTTAGCTAACTAGCTTCCTAGTCGCTTTGCTATGACGCTTAAAATTTCGTCCCTCCCATTTGTCTCGATCATCTTTGAGATGTTTCTGTTTTTGTATGCTGGTTTGTGACATGCATACGCTCACCCACCTGTCACTCAAAGAAGCTACGCCCTCAATCATTCATAAGTTTAGCCTTGATGAAATGTAAACAGGTGAGTTGCATAAAAATTCATGTCATTCAGTTGTCATGAAGGAGGAAATTAGCTCTAGAGAGCTTTTTTGTACCAGGTAGTAAACGTGTTTATTTCTGCTGTAAAGTTGGACATTTTAACATTAGAGTCTATGAGGATTGACTCACTGTTGGAGCCAGACTCTAGTGGTCACTTTCCAAATGCACTGCATTTCAGCGCATTAGACTTTCTGACCCATTGTAGCTTCTACATAATGAGTAATTTTACTTATGATTCTTCCAGCTAATATGCACTTAGTCACTTGTGTAAAGGAGTGTTTTTTAATTGAGGTATCACTGCTTAAGTAAGAGTTTTAAGGGCTTTGTCCAGCACTGCGGAGACTGATGGATGAGTAGACGGTTGAATGATCAGAGAGCAGTGACAGGGAGGTCGACTTGGCTTTGAGGCTTTGAAGTCAAACCAAGCATCACCAGGTAAAACACATCAACCTGACCAGCAGCACTGAGACTGACCCTCCATCACCGGTCCTCACTTACCTCACACTCTCTGTTCTCTGTTTACTGCCAACACAGATAAGGAGCCTTTTCAAACTGTGATTTTGATTATTTATCTTTTCTCTTGTCTCTTCTCTTCTTTGGATAACAGGGTCTCCAGTGGAGAGGCGGCACTTTGTTGGAGGACTCTCAGTCTAGTCACTCAATGCAGCGGCTACTCTCACAGTGACATGCTTCTCTCAAAACACTTTAAGTGGAAAACAAATATTCTTGTTCCTTTAAACAGCCTATTCTTGACACCTTCAAATTTTTGTTAATGCTCCCATGCCTGCAGTAATACTTTATTATTTAAATTTAAATCAATTTAAAAAATGTATTGGCTCAAACAACATTTTTACATTTGCTATAATTTTGGAAAAAGTATACCTTTACATTTTACCTTCTTGTTTTCCAGTCACTGTGTATTTAGATGCTGCAGAAGTGTGTCAGGCACAGAACTCTGACATGGCCTTGACACCACAGAGCTGCAATGATTCTGCCAAATGAAGAAATAAAGGTAGAGGAAGGCAATCCGATAGGAATGTTGCTGGAATTCCCCGGAATCTCCCCCCTTCCCTCCTTCCACTTTCCCCCATCACTGTTCACGAATCCATAAGGAGTTTTAACATGCAGTACAATGGACAAGGGGAGCTATTCTGCGACCATAATGCAAGGAAACGTTACCTCAGTGCAAAAAATGTCAGGACTATAGAGGCCCCCGGTCCTGGAAACAATCAGTGAGGAAGCCGAGGCAGGTGCCCACCTCCTGTGAAAATATCCTACTGCGACGTGCTGAGGGAAGGGCTGGGCTTGTCGCTGTCAACAGCAGCAGCAGGGCAGAGGAGCAATTAAACCATAAAGTCATAACTGCACTAAACCGCAAATCACTGTGCAGAATATCATGAAGTGTTGCACAAAACACAGGCACTCACATGCAAAGAAACACACCCTTATTCATAGGAAAACAGCTCACAGTTCATCACTGCATGCAAAGTATTACAATTGGGGTCTGGGGTCATTTCTGTCATTTACTATATATCCAAACACAAACAAAAGCAGTGGACATCAGTAGTGTGTTGCTGTTGCAAGCATCGGTTCGTAGCTTTTATACAGAACAGCAGGAATGAAGTCCCCACTCTCCCACCTTGAGCAGGGTGTGTTGAAGGAACTACAGTTTACAGACTGACTTTCTGCCTCAACTTTGACCTACTGTGCTTGCTGTAGTTGTGCACACTCTCAGTTTACCTGTGCAATCAGTGATTTTTAGCAGCATTACAGGTGTGCTCACTTTTTGTTTTACCTCAAAACTACACAGAGGCTAATCTGACCAACCTATCTGCTCTGACTGTCTGACCTCTCATGTTGTCCTTTTGACCTATTTGTAGGGATGTTGCTACACTGCACTGAGAACGGGGGGAGGGGGGGGGTCGGAAGCAGAAGAGCTGCTGCTGCTCTGGTCAGGACTATGTTCACTGCCATCAGGGCGTCATCCTCACCAGACTGTTTTTGCGATCAAGTTTTTATTGACTTTGAAACTAATTATCAGAATCAGCGAAAGCACATAGAAAAAGACAAGAAAAAGAGGAAAGGGAAAACATGCCAATAACAATGAAGGCAAAACAAAAACCTCCCCACCACGGTTCCAAACCACCCACCCACCCACCCAACTGGAATCCAGGCCACCCATCCCAACATGAGGGCACTGCAGCAGTGTTTTGAGTTTATCTCACAGAACTCCATATTTCTGCTGCTGACTTGCTGGCTCCATGTATACGGGCGGTCGACAGCTCCAGATATGCTATATCAAGATGTGTTACCATCCATGCTTGAAAAGAAAGAGTAGCCTATAGGGAGGCTTCAGCAGGTAGCCACCAGTTTGTTTTTCTGCTCTCAGCCCAGCTAAAAAGACTCCGTATTGGGGCGGTGTAAGGTTTATACAAGATAAATTAACAAAAATATGAGAGGCCAGTAGGAGACATCAAAAATCTTGGAAAGATTGGACACTAGAATTTAGCCATGAATAAATTATAAAAATGAATCAATTAATTATTATTTTAAAATAATATTATAAATTAGAATGGATTTGCTGGTGATCAAGGTTTCTGGAGGTTTCTGGAGGCTATTCAAATATTAGACCAGACAGAGTCATAATTACAAAAAAAAACTGTAAATTGAATTTTGTACATAGATCCTGGGAAGAGCATAAAACTTTAATTCCATAAATGTCTCAGAGTACATGAATGCCTTTCTCTCTGATGAGCTAGGATAATCAAATAATGGGGAATTTGAGTTTCACACATGAGAGAAGCCACACAGCCTCTTCATTGATCTCCATACACAGAGCAGCCAAGTGATAATAGAGCTAAAGCTACAACAGCACTGAGTGATCGGCAGGTTCACGTATAAAAACTCTTGGAGGGAATAAGGAGACACCAGCTCCTCCTCCTCCCTCCTCCTCTATCCTTTCCAGATTGGGTGTGTTTAAAAATCGCTGATATTTTGACTTTCAGATGTTTGGGTTCGACGTCTGTCCATCTTTGGATTCGGAGGGATTTATAACACTTGGTGGAAAGATTTTATTTCGTGTAAAGTAACAAGCTGTCAACCTGTCTCTCCTGTTTCTCCCCTGTCTCTCAGTGTGTGTGTGTGTGTGTGTGAGAGAGAAAGAGAAAGCAGAGAGAAACACCACCAAAGTACAGCAGAGGCTCTCTTACTGAGCTAAAATGAAACTAGCATACATAAATTATGTAAATAACGTCAATAGAAATTTTCATTTCTTTAACTGACTGATAGAACCAATAGCTGGGGCTACAAAAATAAGAACCAAATATTAATCAACAAAAGCTTTAAGATGGAACTAAACAAAGTCAGTCGTGTATACTGAAGCCAAACATGGTTTCCTCCGCAACAGAAAAGTGTCGTCCTTTATCGTCAAAACAAACCAAATCACAGATGGTGCAGGTTTTTTCCCTCCTCTAGTGATTAAATGTTAGTTTTATTTGTATATCTTCCAGTAACCACTGGCACCACTGGTTACATCATCTCACCTGCACATTGATGACCAGATGATGTTGTATACTGCACATATTACTGTATCGGGTCAACTCATAGTGAAGAAAATCAAGAAAAAATCTAAATATACAAAGGAGGAATAAATCATACAAATGTGTGCAGCATAGATCTCACTTTCTGAACAAAACTGAGTACAAACATAGGCACAACTGAAAAGGAAAAGAATGAATAAGTTTCATTAAAACTTAGTGCAAAGCGCATTCTTATTCATGTGATAAAGAGCTGTTCAGTGTCAGCCAATACTGGAGCAAAGGAATAATCTTTAACAGTGTCACTTAAAAAGGCAAGTTTAAATATGCTATCCCACAAACCTTTTTTCCCCTTGGGCCTTTCTGTGTAATTTCTATGCTAGACTACGGTTCTGGAATCCGTCTATATCCATCAAACATGTACACACATATTCTGCCTATCAAAACCAATTTTAAAATACCAGAATAAAGCAAAGACAAGTGTCACTACCTGACATTTTTACATTAGATTCTTATCAGAGTTGGACTTTTATGTGTCAGGTGTTGTGTTCACTGTCCCTGGGATGAAATAACTGTATGGATGAAATGTAACAAGTGGTATTCACCAGCATGTGGAGGCCTGTGGTCCACTCTGATTTACAGTCTTGTCAAATTAGCTGAATGCAGGTGAGAGGAGTTATGACGAGAAACTGTAACTGAAGAGCGGCTGACGATGGATGACAGCCCAAAGATTTTATAGTCTCTTAACAACTGCAGTTAACCTCAAACCATCAGTTTGAGGTTAACTGTTTGAAGTCAACCATCAAATATAAACAAATGACAAAAATAAATATTTTACCACTTATTCCTTGTGATAGCCATTATGACTTTATTATGACTAAATCTAATTAGACTTTATAGGAATCTATAAAATGTCCTCAGCTGAGCACAGACCTCTGCCAACATTGTATATTGAGTCAGTTTGTGTTCAGTCTACTTTAGTGCACGACTGTAGTGAGCAGGCTAATAATCACATGTTTAAGCTTCACCACTATGAAGTGCCAGACTTAACATTTATGTCATTTGTTTATTTTCACGCTCAATAAAGTTGTAGTTTATGTGCTGTTACGTGTTTTCTTGTTTGTTTTTTTCATACATGTAGATATTAAGTATGTCTGACAGTGAATAAGTGTGTTTATAACATTAATAATTAGATTATTGAAAATGATTAGATCAAGGTCATAATGTTATTAAGGTGTTTGCATGCAGTTATCATTCCTAAAGTACCTGCACTAATTAAATAGGGTATATTACCATTTCTAACAGCAGTGTAATACCTCTGTAGTATCAGTACACAGTGCAACACTAGCCAGCCATTAAGGTGGTTTTGGTTTCATTTGCTGAGGGTTTCATCTGTGAGACTTCTGTTATCACACAAGTAGCTCTGACCTCTTTCACAAAAGCCTTTCCTCTTACAAAGTTATTAACAGTTTGTAAGAGCCCCGACAACCTCTGCACCCTCTTGTTAACAACTGCCCTTTTTCAAGAGACGTATAAATTTAAAGAAATCACAACTGGGGTATTTATTGACATATTTTATGTCGTAGAATAAAACGTAAGAAAAGTCTTGAGCTTGTGTTGACCACAGACCTTATTTCAGCCATATAACGAAAAACAAATTCTAAAAACCCAGAGACTTCAGGGCGAGGGAACATGAAGTCCTAAAGTGCTAATGTGTTTCCAGGTTTTAGGACTCATTCCTGCGGCAATCTACACAACAGATTTAGATTTTACAATTTTATATTTAGTACTCAAAGCATAGAAAAATGAACCAAGTCATGTCTCACCAGAAACAATGATCTGAGACCTCTTTCAATCTGAACTTTAGACTCAACCTTTGAGTCCGAAGACCCAGAAACACAAATTTGTCGTACTCTGTATCAGGAAAGACCTCTGGTTATTTAGGATAAAACACCTTTATCTTTAAAGCTTTTTGTAATGAAGGTTAAAAAAATGAAATCACAATCCATGTGGTGGCTACATAATAACAGTATCAGCTGGGATAATGTTTTTTGAGGTACAGTAACCCTTCAAACTAACACTTGTCTACAGTTATTTAGATGAAACGCTTCTGTTAAACAAGCTGGAAATGTTGTATAGTCAAGATAACAAGCGGCTAATAATAATAAGTTTAGCTTGCAGGGGCTGAAGTAATTATGACGTTGTTTGTATTTGAAGTGTTTGGTAAGTATGAATTACGAGCGCTGTAAAGGGGATGAAAACAAGCTCAAAGTGGCATCATTATTTTCTTTACTGATTTTTTCAAGCTCTCGTATCTTTGAGGGCTTTAATCTACTCAACCACACATCAAAAACCAAGTACAACACACACACAAACACACCCACTACACTTCCTGTCTGAGACTTGATACTTGATGACGATCTAGACTCCAAACACCGTGTATCACTCGATAAATTACAGAGACATTAGAGGCACTGAATACTGTATTTTCCTTTTTTGTGTGCGTCCCGGTTTTTATCCGACATAATGAAGAGCTTGGCGTCCCACGAGAGACGACAGGGATCAAAACTCTGCTGCCTCCCCGGGGACTTCCTTTAATGTCTTTGTGTGCACGTGGATTTGATACCCTCCCTCCTTTAAATTAGATCCCCACTACATCCATTAGCCACAGAAGCCTGTTAATATGTCTCTTCAGAGGGAGGAGACCCCCACATAAAGGTCTATACCAACCTATTGTGACTCTGAGTCCCCATTAGGTTGTGATATAGACGGCAGGCGTGCTGCCTGTCTGCGCACAACTGTGTGAAATTTAAAAAACTCAGAGGATCTTGGCTTTGATGTAGCATCTTATTTATTTTTCATAGTTTCCCTCTCATGTATTTTACAAGTTCTAGATGCAAAATGAATGTTTTAACTTTGAAAGGATGTGTAGTAGACGACAGCACTGGTGCAGTTTGGATAGTGTCAAGTTGGTGGTGAGACACTCTGATCAGAGGCTGGGGAAGAAATCCACTGCCATCTTTGTAATTTCTACATTGTAAAGTTCAATTGTAATGTAATTGTTAAGTTCCACGTGCATCCAGGTCCTTTTTCTCCACCATTTCCCTCTGACTTTTCCCTCTTACACTCACTCTTCCTCCAGCAGGAACCCTCCAGGAAAGATAAAACAGAAACGTATTCTCTGAAAACTACAATACAACAAAAGATACAAGAGTCATGGTTTAAGAAAAACTTGTGGGAGCTGAAGGTCAATAAGCCAAGGCAGTGTGACTACATGTGTTCATGGGTGTGTGCATGTGTGTTTATCACTGGCCAGGATCTCAAGAGGGAGCAGCAGCATTGTTAATACATGGTCATTTTGTGCTGCACTGAGTGACAGACGGGCTGGAAATGTACGTTCCTGGCTTTCTTAAGAAGGTGGCAGCGGGCCGCACTCGGGTGGGTTTAGCTTAAGGAAATGACACTTTCTCCCGCAAGATCTCAATTTGGCAGAGCGCGCCGCCAGGCACAACAATGCCGTGTTGAAAATGGGAGTGGGTCGCGTTGCCCTCCCCCCCCGGCCGGCCCGGTTCCGAGCCGAAGGAGTGGCCCGGCTGGTGGGCCTGATAAGCACCTGCCACGAGGCAGTGACGAGGAGAAGGGAGCACAGCAGAACGAACTGTTCTGTTCAACACCCTGAATAACCCTGCATGATGTCACCCACCACCAAATCCTCCAGAGACGTAGAGACCTACTGTAATAAAAGGGACTTTAGGGAAAAGAGGTGACTCATTCAAGGTGTGGTGCATGAGCGGTTCCTCCAAAAACATGCTTCACCTGAGGATTTCTATCAAAACAGGGAGGAACAGGAGATAAGAATAGGGGAGGGGACGAGCTATCACGCTTAGTGCATCCTTTCAAATAGATGAACACATCATCAAATACCAATGGCAGTGACCACACCTCATCATAAACGTCATTTTCAAGGTTTCAGTGTCTCAGTAATCTCTGGAGAACCAAGTCGAGACTCTTTGAAGGGAGGATTATATGATACTGGTGATGATGATACTAGTGGGGATTTAGTGTTTTGCTCAAGAACAGATCAGCTGGTTGGATGCTTGAGGACAATACTCCCTTGTACTTGAGGAGACAACTTGCTGCATTGCGTTAAGTTCAAAGCAGCTTTAATCAACATCTTTACGACAATGTATCAAATGACAATGTGAAAACAATTGTATTTTTGTCTTTACAGAACTTTACAGTGAGTTTCACCTCATTATTTAGCTGCCTGGCCCAACACTTTACTGCTGTGGTTCACTCCCAGCACTCTCAGCATCATTTTCGAAAAGCACTAAGAACCCAAGCACCAAAAAGCAGACAGGCACAATTAGTTGGTGAACATAGTGCAGCATTTAGCAGCTAAAGAGCCAGATATTCCCTCAGGAGATGATAGAGACCAGATAAAGCTGCACTCATAAAGCAGACCGAAACACATCTCCTACTGAATGATCTTGTTGTTCCCTGATTAAAATAAGCAGCTGTCTGCTAACAAAGTAGCTATATGATCTTAAAATATGATGATATCACTAGAGTCATGTAATCTGTAATCTGTTAAAAAAAAACCTCAAATTTCATCAGTTGAAATTTTAAGTAAAATCATTTTAGTCACACTCACACTGAAGTGATCTCATAAAGCTGAGTGCAAAAAACCACAGCAATGACCTCTGAGTGTGACTCGTTTCCTGTGTAGCAACCATTTTCTGTCATTCACACCATTCACATCCATTGGGTAAAACTCTCTTGTCACAGCCGCAGTCCAACATCTAAGGTCCAAATTCAATACCATCTCAAACCGTCATACAGTATAGTAATCCAAAGTGACCAAAGCAACATGGTCATTGCTGGACGCATACATGATCTGTGTCAGATTACATTTGTTATGATGCCGCCTTCAAACACGCAACACGTAAATCTGACATGGGAAATTGAGCAGGGGATGCATGGGATTGGTCATTCAGATGTCCTGTTCCAGTAAACACTCATTTAAAGGGACCATTAAGAACATCTGCAGCTGCTATCTCAAGTTATCCAAGTCTTTCCCCTGACTACCTCCTGTTTGTATCACAGGTCGCCTCCAAAACAAGACAAAACACAAACCTGAAGACTACGACTTGTCGAACCTGATGTTCTCATTATCACTTATTGTGCAACCAGACTCCATCAGCATCTGGAGCCAACTTCACCCTCCTCATGTCAGAGTGGAGGTGGGAGTGCTGGACGGTCGAGCAGCAGGGCCATTACACTCTCAGATCCTAATTACAGAGGCCAACTGTGGGACACAGAGCAGGGGAGACATGCCTGGACATGTGGAGCTGGTCCAACATTTGGGGCCCCCGACACACACACACACAGTCACATACACACACCTGTGGGCCACGGTCAGTGCAGTTAGTCACCCACCCTGTTGGTCACTCTGTCTTTGATTATGAAAACTTTTTGAGCCTTTTGAATTAGACGGGTGTGGTTTACCACAGTCGAGAATACAATGAGCAATGAAGTGTTCAATCACAGGAAAATATTGTTACAGCTCGTTTAGTTTACTTTCCTGTGAATGACAGCTCGCCTTAAATGCTGTAAATTCCCACCCATCTGGTCCTAAGCTACATGCTGAGACTAACAGTGTGAATTATCTGCAGCTGCTGTGAGAGTCGGGTCACTTGCAGCTAATGAAGCTTGACAGAACTCTTAATGGGGCACAAGAAGGTTTTGGTTTTGCCACTGAGAACATGTGAGGTGACAGACTTGTGGTAGCGAAGACCAAAATGTCCCCACAAGGATGCAAATTTGCAAGGAAGTTTCAGTACGATGTTGCATTAGGGATGGCAGTGCTGGTTGTCCTGCATTGTCACAAACTGAAATATCTCATTTTGTGCAGACACTGATGGTTTACAGAAGACTAATGACTCAGGTACATGAGTTTTCATGTATCCAGGGAAACATGGATAATCTTACAGGTATTTGGTCATAAACCAAAGTTTTGTGCAAATTCAAATTACAACATGACGACGTTCCTTCTGAAGGGAATGCAGGGTATTTCCAAGGTTTTTGAAGGGCTTAGGTGTGGTGGCACGGGGGGCCAGTTCCTAAAATCATCCTTCACATTTTCATGAGTGACTGCACTGTGCAGCTTACAAAATTACACTGGGGAAAATTAAAGCTAACACTGAATTGATTTGAACTGAGATTTTCTCGATACTGTGAACTTGTTTTCACTTCTCATTTTCTCCCTGGCAGCAAAACATATTACACGACCCTTCAGAAACTCCTGCAGCTTAAACTGGACAATTACACTTGTACTTGTCCATTTAAAAAAATATCTTATGTTGTGAACAACTAACTGCCTCGTCCACAAATAAAAGATGACTGCAACTTTTTTAAACCTAATTTCCAGAAAAATATCTTTCTCTCTCCAGAACAGTACAGAACTATTTTTTTTTTCAGCTTAAATACTGTGCCAAAACGTGTAGGAGCTGCACCTAAGTCTTGCAGGGAAAACCCTGGAATGTGAATGTGCGTGCCAAATACAGACATCTCAGGTAAAACCACAAATGTAAAACTCATGGCAGCGTTAAAGAGGAAAAGTCAGGAGATCACCAAAGTCAGTAGGAATTATTCTCTGAGGACTAAGAATGTCTATACAAAATTTCATGGCAATCCAGCCAATAGTTTGTTCAGTCTGCACTGACAGACACTGCCATCCCTTGAGCCATGCAGCTAGTATAGTTAATAATGATTATACACAGACTAACTGATAACGCTGCAATCCTGAACAGGAATATGTGGGAAATTAATGAATTCATGTAATTTTAAAGGTTTAGACTGGACGGGGAATGAATACTGTCAATGAAAGTCCTCAGTATAAATTATTTACTGGGCCTGTATGCATGTGTTTGTTTTCGTTTGTCAGCCTGTGTAAGTGCGTGCATGTTTGAGCGTGTGTGTGTGCGTGCTGTGCTGCTGCTTGCGTGCCTCATATGAGCCGTGGAGGCCGGACACAGACGAGCGGCTTCTGACAGGCATTTCAAACCCCTCCTGCCCTCTCCACCGTGTGGCCTCGCTGATAATGGGAACCTGATCGGAGGGAGAGCAGAGCGGGCAGCAGAGTGGTGTGTGTGTGTGGGGGGGGGTGTGGTCCGTCTTTTGTGAGAAACTCTTCAAAGCACTGGCCCTCCTATTTGTCCACTGGGGCTCTTTGTAACGGTATCCTCCACTGTCATTTTGCCCCTTTTATTTTTAGGCAGGGCTATTATTGCTCCCATACCCCTCACATACCCCTAGGCTTTGTGTGCAGGGACAGGGTCAGGTTTTAACTTTTTTTTTTCACCCTGTTCAGAACTGTCTTTTCTCCCTCTCCTCCACATGTTGTGCGTACAGAGTAATGGATCACACCAGTCAATGGCCGCTCTGCTAATTTCAGGTCTCACTGGGAACAGAAGGGGGCGTCTGGTTGATGAATGTCCTGCGGTCTTGATTAGACTGCAACATTTTTTTTTTTGCTTTTTTTTTTTTTTTACTCTCAAAAATCAATATCATTTGCAGCCTCAAAATCCAGTCAGGCTATAGAGCGTAGACAGTTCGCTAGAAGCCCTAATGCAAAACTGACCTGTGGACCACTGCTGCCACCTGCTCCAGGTGTAACTGTGTGTCAGTAAGTTTTTGATAATTCAATTAAACACACATTTGTAAAAAAAATGTGCATCATATAAGCATAATAACAACTGAAATATTAATGGTATTAAAACCAGATTTTGACACAGTTAACCTCCATAACACCTCATTATTGGGAAAAAATACAGAAGCCCATATAACCATTTCAGTACGGTGTTTCACACAGAAGTAGGTTCTTTACATATTGTGAATGGCCAGTGAGCAGTGCACAGTCCTGGCACATGCATGCTCTGTAAAAACTATGGATTTCTTGACAGTCCACCAGCCCACAAGAGAGAGTGGCCCAAGCAGGGGCTGAGTGAATTAATGTGCACATCTCTACAACTATGGAAGCCCATTTCTGCTACTGTGATGAAAAAAAGCTCCTGTAAGTCATTATAATGAGTTAGTATCTCACAATAATGAGAAACCTTTTCAGTATTTTCACTGAGGCCTACTCTTCATGTGCACTAGCTAGCTTTATGTGATTGCTATCAGAAGAGGTAGGCATGCATGGTCTTGCAGCGATGGAGAACAATATAACCTGTACATACTGACACACTATGTATCTAGTTTATTGTGAAATGTTAACATTAAGGATAACATGCATCATGTGGGTGACCAAATAGATGTTAGCTGTAACATTTTAGCTTATGTTAAACTTGTCTGTGCTGCCACACAGACCTGAGATCTGCTGAGATACACTAAGATTCTCCTCAGTCCAGTTAGCCTGAATATGAGTTGGACCAGGCCCAACTCAGAGCCTGGGTCAAGTTGACCTATCAGACCTCTGGCACAGAGAAACAGTACTTGTTTTTGATGTTTATTTAAGTTTAAAGGATTAGATTTTCTGTCACTTTACAGTGAAGTTAACAGTCACTCTGGAGAAGAGCCTGAGAGCAGCAACAGGGAAACAGGTGGGACGTTGCAGAAGAGGGACCACAGTGTTTTCGGGGACACTGTGACAGATGCATCATAAGGGACACAGCCCTACAGTCTCTGTCTGCTTGTCTGTTTGGTTGCCAGCCTGTTTATGTACACTTCCTGACCCGTGGTGCAGCAGTGCATTCCACCCCTCTCCCCACATTAACCTGTTCCCCTCTAATATCTGACATGAGTAGATGAATAATAGATCAGAGGCTTTAGCTGCCCTGTAATTCTACCCAAGTCCCAGGACAGGAGGCAGGCCAGCGGCTTAAGCCAACAGAGGACACGTGACCACAGCAGAATAGCCTTTCAGTGTGACCGTTGATGAGTAAAAGCTGTATTATTACTGCCAATAGAACACCATATGGTTGATATGAACTCTAACTGGCTGGTGCTTACAACTGTAGCCTCAGTGTGCATCCAGCTGCTCTGCTGCACACAGCTGTGGAGGGAGAGCGATGTGTGTGATCTACAACCTGTTCAGAGGCTTCAGCTGAGACTTTGGACTGTATGTGAGGTCCTGTTGTCATCAGACTTTCTGTTTCAATGAATCTGTATGAGTTTACAGTACATTATGTATGACTGAGCTAGTTTGTGCCTCTTAATGTTTTAGGGATATTATCCATTAAAAGTTATTCTAATTCAAATTAATTCAAATGAAATGCACAAACACTCATCCTAAACTAACTGTACATTGGAAAACTTTTCATGTACACAGCATTTTCTGTAGTCCTTTAACCAATAGCAGGCTTTATGGCCCTATAAAGGACCCATAATCACCCATAATTTTTAATTGTGTAAAACACCCTCCTATATTTTGTAAGGCAGAAAATACATTTAAAAACATTATTTAATGTCATGCAAGGGGCTATGCATCCTGCAGTGTCCTCTGTCTCTTCTTAGTTTTGCTTCATTATTTTGGTGGACCAAATGAAATGAAATGATTCATTTATACAGGAAACAGTGGCAGCGTGCACAGCTCCAAATCCTAAGCACTGTATCGGGTACATGGTCATAGCTGACTCAACAAGACAAACAAAATGTTGGCACAGTTAAATAGTCTTATTTAACATGGGACAATCAGAGAATGCATGGCTTATAGCTGGAATGTGTTCGCTGATTGCACCATAATAAATAATAAGACTACTGAACTGTGAGGGCCAACATTTTGTTCATTTAATTTAGTTGAAGAAGTTGCAGAATAGATTTGATATAGATTTCTGTCGTGTTTTGAATTGGATTTTTTTCAAAGATAGTGCTACAGTCTACACAGGATGTACAAAAATGGAAAGAAAACAAAAAATCTGGTGCATAGATGCATTAAAGCAGACAAACTTGTGATGCTAGTTGCTAGTTTTTGGCAGGTTTAGGTACCATGGCAACATTTTAGCTATTTTATGTACTGTATCTAATTAAAAGCAGCATGGATTTACATTTAGCCATGAAGCTGAAGAGAAAGAAGGCTAAGGCTGAGAAACTTGGTCCTGAAGCAGAGTAAAGACTTGTAAGCGGCCGTTTTAATGCAAGCACATAAAAGAAGGCTCAAAAGAGCGGATATGATTCACTGGAGAAGGATGGCTATTACGTTTCATCCTAAAACAGGAGAGAGGAAGAGGAACGTCTTTCATCAGGAGTGAGAAGGTTGTTCCACTGTTGGGGATGAAAGAATAAAGGAGGTTTCAATGAGATATAATGTAAAAGGTGCAGCGGGGCTGTGATTAATGGGAAAACAATGACCACAATGAGTCAGCCTGCAGATGCTGGAAAAGAACATTCATTTTCACTTTTATCCCAACAGGATATGACGTGTATTCTGTTGGCTATATCCTGTTAATCAGGGTAACATTTGCTCTGTATTCCTGATTTTGTTTTTTTTTTAAATTCTACGGCCTTAGTGGTGACTTGCTAAAGTGTTTTCTGACAAAAACCTACTGTACGTTAAGGCTCCTTTAGTTTGTTTAGAAGCTTCTCTCTTCTTTATATTTTTAGACAGACAGTGGAACAACAAACCACTACAAGCACGTCACCTTAAAGCTGCAGGCTCACAACCCTGAAATACTGTCACCATTTTTTTATATTATTAAGTCTAATATGTAAACAAACTCTTTCCTATTTACACATCCAGCGATCACAGAGCAACTTGATTTGCATGTAGCCCAGGAGAGCTCAGACAGACTGCAATCACATCTGTGATCTGAGCAACACTGCCACTGAATGTGGCTAAGTGTGGATGAAAGTGTATTTAGTGGATTAAGTGATACAGATGTCAGTACACCTGGGTGAGAACCAATCACAATGTGAGTCAGACCACCTACAGATCAGGTCCACTGAAATTCTGCATCTTATAATAATGTATGATTTTTGCATTTTCTTCTTATCCAAACAAGAGCAGAGATTCCATCTAAATACCAGGTGAATATGTAGTTTATATATGAAGTAAAACCAAAACACTAAGCTAGAGGAGGCTTAAAAGTTCTGAAGAGCTGCAGAATTAGTGATAAATGCCTGAGGCTTCATTAAAATGAAATACTGCATCTTTCACAACCAACTCCAAAAAAAAAATCAAGGTGACAAGCAGAGCTGTTTCTCTGAGGCTGGGCTCTGAGGAGAAATACTAGCCGGCCTTCAGTTGAATAAAGAGTCGATTACAGCAGAGCCCAATCAACACAGTGTATCTGATTCACACATTGACCAGAGAATAATGCAGCACGCTTGGATACTCACACAACAAATGCACAGAGAGGGCGCACACACAAATACACAAATACACAAACACAAAAAACACACACACACACACGCCACCCTCTCCGGAGAGGATCAGGTTTCCTTCTGTGTCCAGTGGCTTATTAAACATTAAGCTCAACAGCTTCCCTACAGGAGGGAAGAAAGCCCTCCCCCTCCTCCCCCCTCCCCGCCTCCCCTCTCTCATTACAGCTGTTGAGGTATGAGACAACAGAAGCGCGGCCTCAACAATGGAGCCGGAGGCCGATAGCCAATCAGTATGTTCGCTGTAGTGTTCGCCCGGCGACAGCAGGTAGGCCTGAGTGGATGAGATTAACTCTGTTGTCCTTTTTCAAACAGTGACGGGAATTTAGCTTTTCACGTGGCAGCAAACTGCAGTACAGTCAATGTTATACAGTATAAACTCACTCTTATTTATACCAACAGGAAATCATACTGTCATGCACCTGTGCATATACAACACACACATGCACAGATTAACAGGTGGAATTTCAAAATAAAGTACAGTCAACTCAAGAAAACTACAACAAAAAATCAATTAATGAGTAGTATCAAGCATCTGACTAACTTTAATGCTTCATATGTAAATGGCCAACTCAGTCTTTGTGCATCATCCATGTTTAAATCACACTAAACAACATACTGCATGGAATAAGAACAGAACTGAAATCCTCAGCACTAGTGCTGAGAGGACTAATCAATTAGTCGATCGACAGGAAATGATTTGGCAACAACCGTGATAGTCGGTTAATCATTATAATTTGAGCAAAAGTACACAAATTTCCTGTTTCCAGCCTATACACATGAATATTTGTTGGTTTTCTTAGCCCTCTATGATGCTAAACTGAATATGTTTCAGTTTTAGAAAAAACAATATGTCGACTTGGGCTTTTTCTGACATTCTATAGATCAAACTATTAATAAGTGATGAAACTATAACACATATTTAACACAACCTTAACACAATATCCCTGACCTCTTTAACCCCACTGGCCCACCTGTATGTGAGCCATTAGCTGTGCAGTTAAATGCTGTTTAAACCCACAGAGCTCTATTTCTACTTCTCATTTCTGAGTCTCTGATTTGACTGTTTCACTCAGTGTTTTAGATACTGTAAGAGAGGATACAATTATGTCTCCAACCTTGAAGCTATTTAAGGAGAAATATGGGTTGTAGAAGGAGAGCGAATTCCTTAAATGTCTGATTCATTACCACAGAAGCTATGATTCAATCTACAGGAGCCCATTGTTTATATGAGATGTTAAATCTGCTGCCCTAAAAAGTATTTGCTCTAAAAAGAAAATTCAGGTTAGTGTTTTACATCTGTACGGACAGAGGCAGAAAGAAGAAGATATCACAAAACCTCCAACATTGTTTGACTGACAGTTGAACTCTTTTTTCAAAATATGTTGGGAAAAATAATCTTGGTTCTACTCTTCTCTGATACAGTTACAAATTCAGGTTGGTCTTAACATTTATCTTATCATTATTATTATTATATTATTATTATTATTATTATTATTATTATTACTGGTGTGACAGTATTTTAAAAAGGTTTACACAAGTAAAGTGTATCATTGTCAGTGCAGCAGTATCTGTCCCGTTCTCCTCTCTGAGCTCTGAGGGGGTTTCTCAGCTTCTCAGGTGTTGTGGCGACACTCCCTCAAATGTGTGTGGTTGGTAGTTTGACACCTGATACCTAACAACAAGCCAGCAGTGTGTGTGTGTGTGTGTGTGTGTGTGTGTGTGTGTGTGTGTGTGTGTCCAGTGGCTGGACTCACCCTGGTTGGCAACACATATCAGCTGCATGTGATCTGAAAAACTTTGCCTGGACAATAGTGCCACCTGCTGGCAGCACCACAATTAAATATCAATACTGTAACTCTTACTACAACAATTACAATACCTGAATAAATAATATTAATAATGATAATATCTTTAAACGTACTCATTTTTTATTCTATTATATTATTTTGTATTATTAATTTTATGGTATTATTATTATTATAGTTCTTGGTTTTGTCTATTTTACTGATTTTTATCCACATTACTCTTATCATTTCACTTTTAGAATTTCTACTTCTCATGTCCAGTAGCTTACAATTATTTCCAATTTAAACCAATGCATGAACCAAGTTAACTTTAATAAATCATTCACAACACTGTTTGAATTTGGTAACAATCCAAGTCTAAATTTAATTGATAGAAATAACATTATGAAGAACATGAACTGCATGTTTTCTTTCCTCTTTACAGAAATGGCTCTTCTGCAATGGTTGCTTGATAACACCATCTTTCCTACCCTGTCAGATATCTGCATGACTATTCAGTTACATGTTTTACCGGCTGAATAAGTCTTGCCAGCCTGAACCTTGATAGTCTTGCTAGCCTGAAACTGCTATTTCCCAACATGAATCTGATTCATTCAACGTCAGTTCCACATTTTGAGAATCACTGATATATAGAAAACATTATCAATATTATGTTGATTTTTCTTTTAATCTAATCCTTCCATTCTAGTTTTATGCAAATCAATCAAGTAGCATTCAATGAGCTGTATCAATAATTACAGAAAATTCCTAATAATACTTGTGATTTCAGGACAAAAAGAACCATAATGGCCATTAACCCCCTGAAGCCAAACATTTTTCAAACCCATGTGTGAGTGAAATTATACAAAATAAATCAACAGTATCTCCGTTTGATTTCATTGCAAACAAGCAACTATGAGTTGGAACAGGCTGATAAGAGAATATCGTGTATACCAGCGGACCACCAGAAGATGATGGTCCAAATTTAAGGGGAAAAAAACTTGCTGATTTAAACTGCATGTTCAGGGGTTAAAATCCTCTATCAAACCCAAAACTATGTATGAGACACATGCACACTCACTTCCTGGGTTATTCAAAAAAAGAGAAAAATCAGATGATAGACCACAAAGGAGAACAACAGATATCTGGATCGACTCTCATCTCGACATGAAACCTTTGATCTTTCCCCAACCTCTGACACACGGCACAGCGATATCACAAAAACTTCAGAGCTCACTTTCTGACAGCTGCTTCAAACCCCCATCTTCACTCCAAATCTCTCAGCCATCATGTGACTCTGATCTTCATCCTCGCAACATCTAATTCTAGGAAACACTATTTTTCTTCTTCTTCTTCCTCCCCCTCTTCTGCAGCTCCTGACTCGCCTCAAAGACATCCGTCATCTCTCCCATTTCCTGTCTTGTCTCAGAGGCTGCCCTTCATCCTAACAGTTAAGGCAGGTATTGGTAGTGCATTAGTGGGCTGCAGACAGGGCGGCAGACACTTGAATGATTTAATTAGCGGTCATATTGGATTAGTCTGACTCAGAAGGGTAGGAGAGACAAAACAAGCCTCCTTTGAGCCCCCTCACTATCCTCTTGAATCACAGTGAATCACACTGGCAGCGTCTTCAGGGGGATATTCAACACTGACTGACCACCGTCTGTGTTTTCTGAGAGAAAAGAGGCAAGGGAAGAGGGGGAAAAGTTCCCTAACAGTGCAGCTTCAGCAGTGTAGTCATACCATCAGGGAAAAACTTGATTGTTATTATTATACTGTGAAATACAGTTCACAATCTACACTAATGAGTGGCAGTTTCAATTGGATATCATCACCTTGGGCTTCACAAAGTCCCGCTGACCGTTTTTCAGTTTTCAGACATTTTACAAACCACACTGTTCAATTAATTGAAATAAAATTAAAGTAATTCTCACTTTACATTATTTCAAATACTGACATGCAAAAAATTTTAATAATAAGACTGACTACTGTATACTCTTTTGAAGGATTTGTTACTGTTAAAGCCTTATTTTAAATAGCAAGATGATAAAAATTCAGTGATGTATTCTATATTACTCTGTGAAACTTACCGATTGATGTATTTGCAAAAAATAAATAAATAATTAAATTAAAAAAGGGGTGAAAACTGAGCCAAAGCAATTGCAAAAACGTTGAGATACACACAGACATGTAACCGTCAGGAGAAGAAACGAGTGACCAAAGAAACTGAAACAGTCAAAAGTTGAATTCAACTCACATTATTTTCTTGAAGTCCATTCTTCTTTCATGAAAGTGGAGTATCCACACAACATAATGTCCCTGTTCTTGTTGTTGTGGTCATTCATTCTGTTGCAGCTGCAGCTAGCTCACAAGCCCTTCCATAACGGTTAGCTAGCTTAATTAGCAAGACCGGAACCTAGCTAACTCCCATTTTTGTCATTAAAATACTTGTTTTTAAATTTCTATCATTTGTTTTGAATCCAGAGTGTGACTATCTTCCCATTTCACCTCAGCGTTTCCTTTTCAAAGACCTGTTGTTCAAAGACACTCGCAGCATTTTGACGATAATGGAGTCGCCTTCGTTTCTTCGCTTGACTTCAGGCTGCAGTGCCGCTTCTGACCACACACACCGGGAGACAGTGGTCCGCCCTTACACCCCAGAGGGGCGCTGTTGCACTGATTGGCGGGAACTCCATGGAAACAACAAAATAAAGGGTGTCTGAAGGAAATCTATAAAAATCCAACAATTAAAATGACAGTGACAGCAATTTGGATAACAAGGGAGTCTTAGCTTGGTTGGTTCCCGAGAGAAACATCATCTTTCACATCTTCTGTTGCTGTTTTGCTGTCGTCTAATCTTCCCTGCACCTGTTGTGTCCAAATCTGGATCCTTTTCATGCTTCTTTTGTTCATCTGTTTACCTACTGTAATGTTGGTTTGGTTTGCTGAGTAGCTTATTGTAACTGCCTTTTCTTTTTAGACACCACTAAGTGATTTTGGAGATTTTGGTAACATTTTAGAGCATACATGTACTAATTTGCAAATGAAAACACTGTTTTGGTGTTGAATCAACCTGGTTTTTGTTGTTGTTGTTGTTGTGTTTTTGTTTTCTTTTCATGAACCTGTTAACTTGATATTTCCTCCTCACTGTATCAAAGTGGCCCCACTTAGCCGCCATTTAACAGCTACCACACACTAACACACACTCTTACCATACAAATAACATGAACTATGGCACACACACACACACACACACACACACACACACACACACACACACCATCTCGCTCACTTACTCTCAGCTGGTCAGCTCTTAATGAGCACCCCTGAGTGAAATTCACAGAAAGTAGCACTTCTTAAGCCATTAATAACACACACACACACACACACACGTAAATGATCATACAGAGCCACATCAATAATGTATGAGGAGGAAAATATTCTCTCTCCCAGAGAAAGGGTTATTAGTGTTTTTAATTAATTGGTCTTTCTGCAGCCTGAGGAGGTGCTTGAGCGCCCCTGATATATACACACACAGAGAGGAGGAGGAGGAGGAGGAGGAGGAGGAAGATGAACAAGCTGGGAAGGTCAAGTAGAGAAGAAAGACAGACAAACCTAGAGGAGGGAGTAAGATTAAAGGACAAAGAAAAAGAAAGAAAGAAAGAAAGAAAGAAAGAAGACGGAGGAGGGAAAAAAATCGAAGTGGTAAAATATATATGTACATATTTTAAGTTGAACTTGAGATTAATTTATTTTATTTTTAGAACTTGTGAGTGAGGCAAAGAGAAAGACATTGTAACGTCAGAGAGAAAACAATGAGGGTGCAGTGTTGTCTTTCCACCACTGAACAGCGCCGTCTGACCGTTAATGTTCTTTAACTGCAGGGTCGTCCAGGTCGACTGTCTCCCTGCTCCTCCTCACAGAGACATAGGACTCATCATTTATAAAGAATGAACTAGATTCACTTTTGCTGATGTAAAACAGTGAAATCTGCCTCAGTTTATCAGTAATTTAAGACCAAAGTGATTTAACAAAGCTTCCTGTGCTGCACAAGTCTGTTAAATATGAAGCTACAGGGACCAGTTTGTTTTACTTAGCACAAAGACTGGAAGCAAGTAGCAAAATGCTTAATTTAGTCTGATGATAAAAGACAGTGGTTGTGAAACAGGTTCAAGAGGAACAAAAGCAAATGAGATATTTTAAGTAAAATGGAATTTATTGTGAACAAGAGGAGTAGACTTTGGCACTTAGACCTCCAGAGGAGGTGGATCTCCATGGGAAGTCGTCCATAGGAGTAAGGACCTTCCAATTAGAGGAAACTTCCCCCAGAGCCAGGACACTGGTGGTGGTGAGGAACGGAGCTCAAGGAAGGAACATCATCATCAGAGGGAAACTTCAGGTCAGATGGTTTGATTGGAGGTGGTGAAGGGATGGAGGTGGGTCACAATATCTTCAGGGTGCTGAAATGACCCACACACCCCCAACACAGGCCAGCATGTGAGGTTGTGATTGGATGAAACTGAACTTTTGCTGAGATTCATTAATGAAATTACAGGAAGATTAAAAACATATTAAGATCCTTACACTCTATAAGGAAATTCTATGTCGCAGCCAGATAGTTTACCATTTTCCTTGTTTTCATTTTCAAATGGAAATTTTTTAAAATTCATACAAAAAAACAAAATGTAAAAACAACAGTTTGTGGTTTTATAGGAGGCTATGTGTCTGACCTCATGCTCTAGGAGCTGTGAGTATAGATGTTCAGAGGAGCTGGTAGGGAGATTTTGTTACCTTTAGATAAGCTGTCTCTCCGTTTTCAATTTTCCAAAATGTCAAACTGTTTCTTCAAAGCAATTTTAAACTAATCATAACCTACTTATTAAATATACAGTCCTCTATATAAACCTAGGGATGTCAGGGCATCACTCAAAGTCATCTCATCACTGATGGATGATTGCTGTAATTATCCTTTATCAAAAAAACCCACCAACAGATAAACATAAATTAATCTGATAATATCTGATATTAGCATAAATATTCAGGGTAATTATTTAAACTACATCATATTCATCCTATGGTTGGGTTTAATGAATGTGGCATGATTAGATTGGAAATATAGAAATATCATTTACCCTGCGAAGTGAGCTGTTTATCACTGCTCACTAATTATCAGACCGCAGCGCTATCATTAAAACATTAATATATAAATACTGTGACACAAAAGCCACTCCGCTTCCTGGAATCTATGTTTCCATAGTAACAAACCGAGATGTGTGTTAATATTTGGACTGGGCTGAGAATTTAATTACAGCTCCACATTATCATTAAATAATAGCAGTGTAGAATTGACTCGTGGCCCGTGGGAGGGCACTCGGTCAGAAAGAGCCGGGCGTCTTCATGATGAAATGAGCGACTGTTTTCCATTGTTGTCGTCTCAGGGAGGAGAGATTGATTCTCGCTGCATACTGTGGAATACAAAAAAACCTTAATGTAGCCTTTAACACTCCCTCCTCCTCCTCCTCCTCCTCCTTCTCCTCCTAGTCCTCATCTCTCCATCTTCAACATAACACCTCGCTCTCATGTTCCGGGTTAACTCAATTGCACAGAATAATCTGCTCCTCTCTGGCTCCACACATGTGAGCAGCACAGGCCTTTTCTCTATCACTGCCATTATATAAATATAAAAAACCTGGTACTGGAAACCTTAGTCTGTGCCCTGTTATGTTTTACTTTAGCTGAAAGTTCAGATAGTTCTTAAAGCTCCACGTCTCTTTACTTTAGTTTAACACTGAATCAAATAACCACATGAAACATGAAAGGGCGAGGGATTATCACCAGCTCAACAGCTTTAAGGGGCTTTTTAGGGTCTTTTAGCTTTTGGTACAAGACTGAACAAAAGTACACAAGGTGAGAAGGTAACTACAACTTGCAATGTGCAAAACAAGCATCCAAAATACAATGAATTCATTTGGAAATGAAAAAACCTATACTTCACACAGCCTCACCTCATTTTCAAATATAATAACATGTCGATGGGGTCTCATCACCAAGGACTCTCACATCTCACTTCTCTTCTCTTGTGGGCAGTGAGTTTATTTACTGGCTCAGAATGAAGTCTCTCCTGATGGAAATATATTCCTGTCTGTCTGATATTTGCACGGTGCAACTTTTGCATGTCTGCTTTACAAACATGATTAAAACAGCAGTTTAACTGATTTTGATCAATGCATCACTGGGTTATTTGAAGATATTTGTACTTTTACATTTGACTTCAGTGTGAGAGCAACAAGAAACATAAACCACTGTGAGAACATGAATTATAGATTTGAGAATACATGTTTTGGGAAAACTTTTCATACAGCTTGTCTTCTCTAAAATCCTCAGAAGCATAATGAGGAAGCTGAGTGTCCCCTCTGTCATGTTGTTAGCATAATAAAACACGTGAGCAATGACTGGGTCTGCACACGACACCACGTGACCTACGAGGTGCACCGGCTTCCTCCTCTTCCCCGAGAGCGCAGTGAAGTGGCTGATGAAATATTAATCTTCCTGAATTTATGATGGGGGACAGCAGGTGGGGGGCAGTGGGAGCGAGAGAGGATGAGGCGAGAGAGTGGCAGTGGCAGGTGAAAAGAAAGATATCAAGACATCACGAGAGATAAAGGAGGAGAGTGAGAGAGGAAGAGGAAGGGAGGAAGATGGAGTAGGAGTAGATGCTTCTCCTTTGGCTCTTCACTGCACAAAATATCCACCTTATAAAAACATTTTCGTCCATTACTGATTCCTAAAAATCTTATTTACTTAAAACTTAAAATTTTTCAATGTCAATCAATCAATTTCGGTTTTTTTCATTAAAAAAGCAAGTTCATATGTATAGAACTCACATTTAAAAGTTTTCTTTCAACAATATTTCTTTTTGTCAGTTTGGTAGCACCTGGCTCTACAAACTACGATACCCATCAGCCTCAGCTGCTATTAAGAAGCAAGTCAAAAAGTACAAACGTGGCAGAGTCAGAGCCTTTAAATGCTGGAACCAGGAACAAAATACAGGCTCGTACAGTTTTTTCATACAGAATCTGAAAGTGAGCTAATTTAAATTACCAAAAGTTTTATCAGGTTTTTAGAATGCGTCGTTTTTAGCTTTAAGATCTTTCAAGCTTGCTGATTGGATGTTTCTCCTCAAAATGCCCTTTTGCGATCAATTTTTTTTTTTAATCAAAGAGCGGGGTATTTTCTTTCAACAGTTGCTCATCTTTTATAGTAATGATTCAACCAGGAGAGGTTCATGTCCAGCCAAACCTTGGAACTCAAACTGTGACACCCAGACTTCAACTCCCCTCTTAACTGCTCAAATTTGAGCTAAATTCCTCATTTAAACTTGATTATAACTGGTACAAATGTAGTAGTTTTTCAATCTGATTTTAATCTCAGCTGCAACCTCTCAGAAGACAAACTGCTCACCATTTGTCAGGGGCTGAATGGTTTTATTCACCAAGAAATATTCAGAGATGAGTAGTTTTACATTTACTAACCTTGAAAAATGAAGTGATTCTGATGAAGCAGCTCGTGTCCATGTTGAACCCTTGTGGGGAACAGGCGGGGCGGAGTTCTGGTCATGAGGCAAAGGGGAGACAAAGAGAGACGGAGAACAGCACCTGAACCCCATTAATCGTCTCCCACAGTGTGGCTTTCTCTGGGTTTGTGTCAGCAAGAGCAGCAGAGTGGAAAGAGAGGACACAGTGAGGAAGTGTTTGAATCCAAGTCTTGACAGGGCAGGGAGAATATTACAGTGACCAGGGCTAACAAGGGAACACAGGACAGACTCTATGTCAACTGGAGTTTCTAAAAATAGGCTGCGATGGAAAGATGTTGTCAGATTTGATGACTATTTGTTTCAATTCAACAGACTCTATATCAGATAGAACAAATAGTTAAATACAAGCTAACAACTGGTCAGGATTTTATGTTAACAAATGTTAAAATGACAACATGTGTATGTGTAATGTATCACTCTTAATGACAAACCCACAGAGAATAACCACCAACCTTGTACCTGTGTTCTTGTTCATATTTTTGGTTTTCCAGCCTGTAAATGTACTTTTCTTGGGTTGATTCTCGTGGTTTTCCAGCCATGGAGGGAAATTGTTTCAGTGAAACAAACAGTAAACGGACACAGTTAGCAGCTAGCTGGTGAGCACAGTGCAACATTTAGCAGCTAAAGAGCCAGATGTTTCCCTCAGGAGTTGGTGGAGACCAAAAACAGAACTAAAACCAAATGAAAATTGTTTGTTAAAAGTCTTATCTACTTTGTAAATATGTCATTGTTGTGTCTCTAGCTTTATTGACTGCCCCGAGTGGCCAAAACAACAACAACAACAACAACAACAACAACATAAACTTTAACAAACTTTTTTGTTTTTTGGTTTTTACACCAGAACATACAAACAACAAAACAATTACAGTGGTGCAATATATTTACATAACAAAACAGGATATGAGTTGTGTTGCTGGTAGGAGTAGTTTTGCACTTTGGAGAGAGCCAGGCTAGCTTTTGTGCTAAGCTAGGCTAACCACACCTTGGCTATAGCTCTCCACTAACTATACAGACATGAAAGTGGCAAGAATCCTGATAACTATTGAAAAAACAATAAACATATGTATTTCTTAAAACCTCCTTGTTCCTTTGATGGAACAAGTAGAAAATGTAACTGAGAAAGTGTGTTTGTGTATCGCTGTATATGAGGGTGTTATTGTTATAATACAAGAGATGTAAGAGAGGGTAAAAAAAGAAAGAAAAAGAAACATAAAATAAAAAATGTGCTTAAATAAATAAGAAGACCAGTCTGAGTTCCTGCTGGTGGATCCACAGTCTGTTAGCAATATTTGATTTTTGACTCCTGCATTAATAGAAAACTTCCCATGAGTCAAACTAAGAGTGAAATGGCTGCGAGCATCAACAAAAATAGACATTTGAGACAGTAGCTGTTTTTATTTTTACTCTCATGGTCTTACAGTTGGTGAGCTTGTCCACAGCCTTGTAGCTGTAAAAGATTTCTGTAATGTTGTTGCTCATTAGGGTCATTCATACACAGACACCTACATCTGGCATCTGCCCAGTACAGCCAGAGTTGTGTACTGTTGACCACTGAGCAGATGCACTGCAGCAGTGGGGGGTTAAGCACCTTGCTCAAGGGCACCTTGACTGTAGTTAATGAAGGGGGAGGAGGTAAATGCTTCTCGTTCTCTTCCCGGACGGCTGCAGTCTGTGTGCATGTTCAGACAGCAAATACACCAGTTAAATTTATTTCTCAAGCCTCAATTTGTTTGGAAGCCAACTACAAAAAAATATATAGACTTTTAGTTCAAAGTAACTGAAGACCAACAGTTATCACTGTGTGGCTTAGCTCTATACATTCAACTGAAATGAAGAAGTGCAGGAAAGTCTTATCAACATCAGTAACAACAAGAAGAGAGAAGGACAGGGAAGCTGAAAGGACAAAAACATGAAGACTATACACCAGACTGTGGCAGTAACGCAGAGCTGTGATGCAGCAGAGGTCAGACAAAAAAATAAATAAATGACCGAGCTCAGAGTCATCCAGCAAAAAAGTTTTTCGTCTTCTGGCAATGCAAATCAAATACAAGTGCAAGCACAGACACATTGTGCCCATAGCTTGAAGCATTACTGTCAGTTTTACTGTTTACACTCCAAACACCATGACAAGATTATTATCTCAAGTTATACAAGTAAAACACTGTAAATCTTGCTTATCTATGTCTGAATGTCTTTGTCTTGGTTCATATATCATGATCTCAGCTGGACCTGGAATTTTTTTATTTCAACCAGTCCTCCATGTGACCCAAGAGAGCAGCGTTTGATTCTCATGTGAAAGTAGCAGTTAAATTGTCTCTATTGTTCATGACTATATATACTAAGTTAACCATGTTGTTATTATTGTAACCATGATGACAAAGATCGTCTAATGTCAAGGAAGTACTTATTTTAACCCAATTAACCACCTTTTCCTAAACCTAATGAAGCTATGACCATTATTATAGTAACCAAACCACAAAGGTGGGTATGCCGCTCTGGGTACAATCTGTGTGTTTATGATTGTAGCCATGACAACCAATGTCAGGGGAGCTATTTCAGGATACGCTTCTATGGAGAGGGTTGAAAAAAAACAACCTGTGTGGTTGTTCAGTTGACCCATCCATCCACCCCAACCTCCTCCTGACGTGGACATTGTTGCTCTGTAAACTACGTCACCACATTTTTCCCTTTGCTCCTGTCATGATTACTACGGCCACTAGATGTCGCCTAGCAACAAAACCTAACTATGGGTCATAATAACCTGCTGCACAGATGACATATGGGCTTGTTTTTTTTTACAAGAGAATCGACTCTATTTTTTCAAACTAATGTCAAATTAAAACTGAAAATTCCCAGAAATTGGAGGTTGAATATGAGATTTTCATCTATCAGCAGCTAACAATGTAGCACTGACAGAGAAATGGCTGATTAACTCTTCATGTGACTTGTTTTCTGACACACCACCTCTGAATCTTTGTCTCAGTTGATTGTGGGCAAACAAAAATATTTTGGTCAAGTTACAGAAAGATTGATTCTCTAGATAAAAGAAATTAACTTTGACTCAAAGACGGACAGGAACCTCAGTCTTCAGTGCATGTTGCACAGCGAACCAACCACTACAACCTCCCTCCTAAAAGGTTTGGTAAGGTGAAGGATTCAGGATTGACTCGAAGAGAGCGTGGGAGGGAGAAAATGAAAAAGGTTTTCAACAGGGTTGATTTTGTATGTTATTCTATGTTATGAAGACGAGTGTTTTTGTGGCTAAAACAGACCCTGACCCTGCACCTGCCCCTGCTCAATCAATAAAACAATAAATGTTAAAAATGTAAATCAATGCTGTGGTGCAGGTGCTGCTCTTTGTGGTTCCCTGCCCTCCCCCCTGAACGCCCCTCACCACACACTCCCACTCGCCTTGGCTTCTGGGTCACCAAAATTCATTTGCTCCGTGTCCCTGCCATGTTAATCACCCATTCATCACTTCACGCGGTGAAGGCTGGCATCTGGTGAAAATCAATTCATCAAAAAGAAAAAAAAGAGACCATTCGCTCTGATAAACACTTCTTATTTCGTAGTTGAGTGCTGTTGTCTAGCTGCATGTGAGGCTGCTTTTAAAGCTATTGTTGGGCTATAAGCTCACTTACATATCGACCATCAGGCTGTCAGAGACGATCATGAGGGACGACGGAGGATGAGGGCTGGCGTGGTTGTGTGGCTGGGAGGCGGGTGGTGTTTTGACACATATCGCCCGCACTGAAGTCCTAAAAATGACAGCGTTCATCTAAGCACTCAACACAATGACGCTACTCTGCCAGGGAATTTTCTCCTGTTTTCTTGTATTAGAATCTAATAAGTGCCAAGATCATGTATTTTACAGTACGGCCTTTTAGCTCACACTCTTCTAAGGAGCCATAAAAAAAGCTCTGTTATTGCTGTTAATGTAATAAAGTCATATTAATGGAATGAACCATGAGGCTAAGGACAGTTGGCATCTAATACTATCTCTAGTGTTGCTGTAACCAAGCAGTCAAACCCTAAACACATCATACAGAAAAATGCCTCAACATTTGTCAGTAAAGGGGGTTCAGACCAAAGAGGGTTGGGGTTAACCCTGACCCTAACATTCCCACACACATGTAACTATTACCTCATCAGCTGTCTGTTCACATTTGGGACAAACAATGGAGTTCTTATCGAGGCTGTGTTTTTTTCTACCCTGAGCTGATTAAATTAGCGGGGTGGAGGGGTGAGGCCGGTGGTTCGCCAGCATGGGGGAGGCTAAACAGGGCGAACACAAAAGAATTCCTGGTGCCATTCCTCTGATGCCGATGTGGTCATTCCAATGAACTGGAGGGCCGAGCAGAGGCATCTGGGCTCTGGGTGGAGACAAAAGGGGCAGACTGTCGGGCCACTGGGGGCTCATCTGAGCCGCAGACACGCTTGTTACCCCTAAAGCTTATTTTTAAAGGATGTGGACAGAGAGAGGGAAAGTTGGGATAAAAGAGACAGAGGAAGGAATAATTAGGTTTTCTGGTGGGAGGAGTTGAGACCGAAGAGACAAAACCAATGAATATTTAAATAACACTAATCAATATTTTTATATAAACAAGGGATCAACTGTTTGTTTAACGTGAAAGGGGTTTCTTATTGTCACAAACCCACAAAGAGTCACCACCAATGCTACAGCTCTACAAAGCTTTTTAGCTTCTTTCAGCTTGTTTTAGTTTTGTGCCCAATTCACTGTATGATTCTGTCTCAGCGCTTTTATCAATCTTGTCTCCAGCCGCTGTTATCAACAAACTAACGGACCCCTAAAACCCACTGTACAAGCCCCCCCCCTGCCCCCCCCCCCCAGCACCAAACGGCTGAGAGACAAAGCTAACAAGTAGCTGGTGAAGAAAGTTAAAACATCTACAGCAGGAGATGGTGAAGACCAAACCACAGCTGAAGGAAGACATTTTTCTATTGGACTTACATTAATCTGGTGGACACAATGAACGTTAATAATAACTTGCTGGATGTGTGTTTCACTGGAATTAGCTAAAAGTAAGGAGGATGTGGCAAGTTGGGGAGGAGCTGAGTTTGAAAGAAGAAATATGGAGGTTAAGTGATGAAAGCTAATTTGTTATTGGATAAGTCAAACCTCTGTGGGTTGGACCAAACAACAAGAGTTAGCAAGTGGCTAATGTAGCAGGTTGAAAAAGAAAAAAAAGTTGAAAAAAAAAGTTTGGTCAATACATAAAAGACAATAACTTAAAAAAAAAAACATATGATTTTTGAATATACATAGCCTTGCTAACTCACTAATCTAGAGGACTACAGGCTAGGTTTAGCTTTAGCTTTAAAACTAGCGTTTACTAGTTACCATTAGTAAACTAGAGTTTACTAGTTAACATTGGTATTTTTAAGTGTGGGACAACAAGGATTTATCGTTGGGCAGCTGGTTGGTTTTACACCTCTCTGGTTTGGTCACAAAGCAGCAAGATGCAGCACAATATGTTAAATCTAACCATGTGAAAAATGACCAATTTAAGAGAATTTAATATTTCCAATATGCATACATTTGAGATCACTCCAGAAGTGGAGCAACAAGCCATGGCACAATGGAAGGGAAACATTTAATAGTCTGTTTGGGAGGTTTTTGAATTTGAAATTACTTGGAGATGTGAAAGTGCAGGTTTGTTGTGACACACCTTACATTATTTCCTGTTGTCTAGTACATTAATTTATTATTAGCTAGACAAAATAATGCAGAATTAAGGTAGGTAGGATGAAGCTGGGACACTGCTATTTTTGTCCAGTTCACAACAAGGTTTCAACAGATTTTCTTTTTCACCGGTTTTACGATAAAACTCATGGAGTGAGATTACTACTGCCTCGTAAACAGCTCTGCCTCTCAGAAAAAGTTTGCAAAAACAGGTGAAAGTATGAAGCATGAAGAGGCAGCGATGTAAGACAGAGGAGAGGGACCTGAGAAGTGAGAAAACGAGCAATTATTGTGAAGCAGAGCAGAACCAAACAGCTGAGGGCATAAACCACAGCACCTCAGCTCTCTAACAGCCTGTTGAATATAAACATGAACTTTATTAAACACACACACACACGCTGATGAACATCCAGACACACACATGCCAACACACACACGACAGCAAACACTGGAGGGGGTGCGAGACACAACAGCTGTCCTTTTTGAGAGGAACCACAATGAAGGAGCTCTGCAGGGGCTGGAGGGTGGGGGTGGGGTTCGGTGGTGGGGGGGTGACAGCACCTGCCTCTCCTCCCTTCTTCCCTCCCCCTCTCCATCCTCACCCACAGGACATGACTGAGAGATGAAGGCAAGAGGCGAGGAGGGTGAAGGCGTGCGTGCCTCCAGTCGGCAGTCGTCTATTCACCCCATTCAGCTGCCTCATCTGCATACTGTTTGACTTGCTGCTTCTAATTTGGGCGCCTTCCCCTTTGAAGGCAGATGTATGTAAACAATGTCTCTTTTCATCTCGACGAGGATTAGGAGATGACGGATTCTAGGTCATTAACCCCCAGAGGACCGACGACTAACAAAGGCAACCCTTCTGCAGGTTCAAAACACGGCCGCATAATCACCCTCAACAGTCGACGGCGGTCGTCCAAAGTGTGTGGAAATATGTGAGGCAGGAAGTAACCAGGCTAATGAACATTGATTCAGAGCGTTGATACCACGGATTTTGGTGTTTAATAGCTTTGGGTTCTTTTCTTTTAAGGGTCCCATATTGTATTAAGTCAGAGTCCCATGTGTTTTTTTGATTATAAAGCAGGTCTAGGTTCTATAGTAATACTGTGAAAGTATCAAAGCCTCAGTCCACAGAGAAATGCACACAGCCTGTATTCAGAAACTGAGCCTTCAAATGAGCCGTCAGGAGTTCTGTAACTTTGTGATGTCACAACTATACAGTTAATGCCCTCAACACAACCCACCTGGACCCACCATCCAGCCTTGCAGGATTTGGTTTCTCTGAGTGTTTACCTGAAATCTGCTATGTTTTTATTACATCTCTCAGAAAACAATCAGCCAATCAGAAGAGAGGTTCAGATAATTGTAATATTACTTTATAACATAAAGAAAATTTGAATTAATTAGTGCTTAAAATCAAACTTTATGGCGAAAAGTGATCACCATCAGAGAGCCAGCGGGTCCTCAGTCGACTCTTACAAATGAATGATTCAAAGGTTTATTTAACAAACTGATGTTCGTGGTAAATAAAACATTAATGATTCTAAACAACACAATGTTATGGTTATAGTGGTATATGTCGTTAGCCACGTTTCATCCATGAGTAGAGCAACACACACACACACACACACACACATATGTGTATCCCGCACTACCATTTGCACTATGACCCTGTGTATCCCCTGCAGCGATGCTCTGCATATTCATAGCAACACGTGTACGTGGGTTTTCTGATGTAGTATTTATGAGTACTCTTCTGTGTGAGATGAGTACCTCTTCAAATGTGTGTGTGTGTGTCCGTGTGTGTGTAAGAGAGAGAGAGAGAATGAAAAAAATGCATGAATATGAACAATACACTGTGTTACATATTCATGCATGTAGGTGTAGAGGAAGAAAAAATATCACCTGCATATCTTCCACCGCAAAACCTGACATCTTCACGTGTTCACCTGAGAAATCTCCACCATGTAGTTAGTTTCACAATCTCACAAAAGGTGACACAAATACCCACAATACAACCAAATACACAAACGTGCTGAAAGTATGTTTCCAGGGGACATTGAAAAGTGATGAACCTGGTTGGGACACAGGCCCCAATTCAGGGGCCTCATTCTTCAGTGGCTGCATTTGAAGACTGATTGCGTCACAGCGGCACGACTAGGTTGTCTCATTTTAAAGGCTCCTTCATGAGCGGCCCAGAAATGTGTCCCCTCCTTCTCCTGGTCATTCTCCTGGTCGTGTCGTGTGTATTTTTAACACATGTTGTCAAACTGATGAAGATGTTTTCTGAATTTTTGTTTTGTCTGTATCTGTTTTCTTAAGTTGCAGTGCACTGAACTCTCTGGGCCACCGTAGAAACCAAAGCACGATTTCACCAGAGTTATTACAATTCATCCTAAGGAGACCGTGAATCATATCTCACGTGAATCCCTCCAGCAGTTGTCGAGACATTTCAGCCTGGACTAATTAGCCGACTGACGCACTGATCAAATCCAAGCAAAAAGATGAACTCTAGATTATAAATTTAAATTCCGACACATCTGAAGGATGGAACAGGAAAGTGAAACACTGAAAGTATGGATTTTATTTTGAAACTTTTTGGAGACAAAGCAACTAAACTCTGTCCGACAGACTTAGCCTTAGTCAGAAAATTGATTTTTAAAAACATGACGCAGCAGAAAAACAGAGACCATGATCAATCGGTCATTGGGTAAATGAGATTCTGAAATAAATGAGTCAAACAATGAAAACAGAGGCGTCGAACCCGGAGTCAGAGTGCTGTTGGGGCCCAGTGACCCAAACAGGAAGCAAAGGAACCCAATGCCACTGCAGCTTAATGGGGTGGTCGGCTTTTGTGTGAGTGTGTGGGTGAGGTTAGTTGGGGTTACTGGAGGTGAAAGTGTGTGTGTTTGTAGGGGTGTGTGATGGGGTCAGGGTGTAACACACACAAATACAAACACACACAAACACGTATCACACGTATACTGACATCTGCAGCCTGAACTGAGGTCATCTGCGTGTGTGCGCACGTGCACGCATAAGGACACGTGCATGAGCAGGAGAGTGTGTGGGCGCATACAACACGCTGTGAGAGTGTGTGTGTATATGTGATGTGTGTGTGTGTGTGTGTGTGTATATGAAGTGTGCCGTTATGAGTTAGCCCTGAGGGGGCATCTCCTCACTGTGAGAAGAAAAGCAGTGCATTTATACCCTTTTCATGCACACACACACACACACACACACACACACACACACACACAGAAGAATATTCCAGATCCACCCAATGTGCTTAAATAGGTGTGAATCTTCGGTTGCCATGGTGGCAGATCAAACTGAGCATGTGCTGACAGGTCAGACCCGGAGCTGAATACTGACAGGCTGAAGCTGTCTGTCACAGCTTTCAGCCAAACTTAATTTGTGCAACAGTGATCTGCTGCGATCTGCTTCTCGACACACACACACACACACACACACAGAAAACCCCAGGAACATTAAGACAGAAATGATCCTGTTTGATCAGGTGTTAAAGCTGCAAAGCACAAAAAAGACAGAGCACACAACACATGAAGAACACCTGCTCCTCTCATGAAACACACTGAGCAGGGGAATCCCACCGAGCGCTGTCATCCCTGATTGATTTTACAGGTTAAAAACATGAGAGGACAGGTTAGAGAAGGTCAACTCACACAACACAACAACACAGAGCTCAACGCAACACTGACAAGAAAACAGGAGAGGAGGCAACAGAAGCTGCACAGGTTTCAGAAACCCTCGGCTCTGACACACCATGAATCCAGGGATCAGACTACACAGCGTTTGTGTCTTTCCACATGGTCACTATGTCAGATCAGGCAATCCTGCTACGTTTTTTTTTTTTTTTGTGAATTTGCTGAATTTTCAGAAGACACCATTTGCTATGTGTTGAAAATTTGAAGGCAGGAGGAGTGACCTGGCGCTGAGCAGTAAGGGTTCATACCGCATGAGCAGCAGGTCCCTGGTTTGACTCACTCCCCACTCTCTCTCCCAAATCACATTTCCTGTCTCGCTTTACTTTCCCTGTCAAATAAAAAAAGACTGGGGTAAAATTGTCATTGCTATTTGGAGTTTTATGGTCAACAATACACAGAATCAGTAGTAAGAAACGGCTAAGAAGCTGGATCAAGACTGAATAACTTTATTTACAAGTAGTAAAGAAATGTTTTTTGCAACTATACACACGTTAATAATCCAATGATGAACTATGTGTACATTCTTGCAAACACGGGATGTTAAAGTCATGTTAGATGAAGGACATGGAGTTGTGTTTTTACCTGGCAGTGAGGCGGCTGTGACACACACTGAGATTCATGCTGTAGCCTTCAGCTGCTCTGCACTGGCACCATCATGAGGCTTAAATCACACATCATCAAATATTCTGACCGGTGCTCAGCGCTTGTGAAGGCAGAAAAAGAAGAACATGATAAAAGTAAGAGTTTAAAAAGTTATAAAAGTGCTCTTTAAAGCAGCCTCCACACAGCTTAAATCATGTCTAAGTTGTATTTGTACGGGTAGTCAGCATGACTTCTACATTACTGAGTAAATATTGCACAATATGTCCCTGAACAAAGCTCCATAACAAGCACATCTCCTGTTCCCAGAGGCCCCAGAACTGTGATGTTCTTGGCCAATTCCTTAAAGGCGTCCCACCAGCCCTGGAGGAGGCAGCTGGGAGGTGATGAATAAAAAATACACTGGTGGGTGTTGAACACACTTTGGATCCACATTTACACTTTAAGCTTTTTTGGCTGATGCTGTAATCCAACCTAAGTAGGTGAGGGATTCCAAGTGTTGCTCCAGGGTCTCTGAGAGGGTAAAGAGAACTGATGGACACAGGTGAGCAGTTCGAGGGATTAGACCTGTCACAGGTTACAGTCCAGGTTTACACCCAGGATATGGTTTCATGTTTGAGTACAGCTGCTGAAAATGCCAGGAGGTGTAGTAACTTTGTTTTAATGTATGTTAATATTTGAATAAACTTTAGCCTTATTCTCTTTTCATTCCACAGCAGCTCCACATGTAGCCTCTGATATCCAGCCTGCTCCACAGTGAAGGTCGGTCTCAGAGCAGCACCACCGTCAGCTCTCTGTGGAGGTCCAGGTCAGGGTTCCTTCACAGTCTCCTCTGAAAAATTTAGCTGCTGTTTCATTTTTCATACCGTGTCCATATTTAAATGAGTTAACTGGAGTTTAAGAGCCTCATCTTTCATCAGCTCCTGAGACTTTAGCTTTGAAATCCTGGAAGTTATCAGCCTGGTTTCACAAACTTTTCCAGACTTTCCAGACCCTCGTGCGAACCTCAGTGAGGATGAAGCAGCGTCGTGATGAGTCTGGTTTGTGTCCTCAGCAGCCAGAGATGTAATATATGACTTATATGTTCCTTTATCAAGAGTGATGGTCCCATATGTGTTAAATATAAGAGGTTATATTACTATCACATATATACATGAAGATATAAGTTTATATCATATATGAAATACCCACAGTAAAATTTTTATGTGAGCATATATTGAAAATATCTATATGATGAATTTTGATATGGACACATGTATATGATTGCGATATAGGTTAGTAATATATATTTTTATTCATATGTTCAAGTTTAATAAAACAACATACATATAAAGTTTTTATTATTAATTCCTCGTTAACTTTAAACATGTCTGTCTATTCTGAGAAATGTGGTCTCAGACTTTTGAACCCTACTGTTTATCCCAGGCTTTGGGATGGATATATATTAATGAGTACATACATAAACATAGACACATATGTCAATATATGAAATTGTTCCAATTTCTAACAGATTTCATGTATAATTTTTACATATAGGTTTGTATTTTATATGTACAGATATTTCATATATGGAAATTCAACATATGTAGATGTATTACAGGGAACACTGAGATTAAATAATCTGGGACAGGGGAGACAAGGACACGCAGGTGCAACACATTAGGCAGGTAATCACACAGGAGGGCAGGAGGTGCAGGGATGAGAGATGAGTATCAAAATAAAACAACATGCATAAAATATTACAAACATAAGGGAAGAAGACAAAAGGGAATTAACTGACGAGACATGACAGAAAACGCTCAGTGCGTTTTTTTGTTGGTTTTTTTTTTTTGCAGTCATGTCTTATTTCCCTCATGAATTATCTTGTATTATATAAAAAAAAACATCATATGGACATGTTAACAAGATTAAACTCCTGATTTTCATCAGAGGGGAGTCTTTAAATAAAGTTGAGGCAAGTCTGTTTAAGTCGAGTCTGAAACATCTCCGTCCACTCTATACTGTAAACTCCTGTCTAACAACATGTGAGGCCTTGCTGTCGTACCAGTGCAAATCAGTGACAGCTGAAACAATTCAGACTCGGACCTTTACCGATTTCATGATACAGAATAAAACATTTCCCCACACTGATGCAAAGCAGTGTGATTTTATGAAAAGTGTGAGTTGAATGTAGAAAAACGCAGAGATGGACGTGTTTTCAATATCTCTCAGCCTTTCGGGCTCCGCTTTTCCAATTCCACTTTAGGTCGACATGCATTATTAAGAGCTGCATTTCTGAGAAAGTACCAGTGCTGTGTCGAATGAATAAATTGTGATGGCAAATAGGATGTGAGTGAGAACTGGGTCAGAACGACTCGGTACAATATGACTCAGCATTATCTCTCATCTCTCCATTTCCCTCCCTTGCTGAGCCTCCCTCCCTCCCTCTCGCACACAAACACGCTCTCTCCATTAAAACTTCCAAAGCTTCCCTTTCCTGCATTGAGATGCTCTGCGTGCAGCTCGCCCTGCTGCAGCATGCTAATTGAACCAGGGTCGTGATTTTTTTTCGCTATAAATTCAGCTTTTCTTTGTTCCTACATTTCTCTCCCACACACACAGGAAAATGACTCTTCACTAACATGCTGTTACTTCTTTGAGCCACTTTACAGCATTATGAGTGCATGTATTTTCAGCACGGTTAGCCCCAGCGGGACACGAATCCTCGCAGCATTAGTGCAAAACTGAACGCTACCCAGGGAATTGGACTCTTTAGGCGACAACCACCCAGGACTTCACTCTTCTAGATTATTTTTAAATGGTTTGGATATGGCGGATGATGGAGTTTCCTCCTGCTCGGTATTCACATTTTAGGCTTTTTCGCTGGCCCCCGGTTGCACCCCGACTTGAGCTGTGCTGCATATTAAATCATTGTCAGTTTCACGAGCTGAGCTGCTTCACTACATCAGATAAAAATAGAGCTGCTATCTGGGTAAAGTCTTTGACGAGATGATAAATGTCTGCTGGATGAGCTGATAAATGTCTCAGTGCTCCGTTCAGTCCATGAGGACATCATGTACCCGCATCCTGTCATTTCAGTGAGGCTCCGAGCTCATTCACTTCTCCAGGAGGAGGTAGAGCAATCACTATTTTTATTACCCTGGCAACAAGCTGGTAACATGTAGTTTCACGACTGCTTGTTTCAGCCAAAATTGCAGTTGTTTGTGGGCACAGTGGGTTTAAATCATTTTTCTTTGTTGAGATATAAGGTGCGGCGTGACCTCAAGAGGCCCATTCAATTCCAAACAGACAACAAACGCACATATGTTCCACACAAGGACAAACAGTGGTGACATATTGCTTTGGCCGGATGGACATTTCCAGGAAGAGTCTTTGTGCTTCCAGGCTTCTTCCATTTCACAGTTATTGAGGCCACTGTGCTCCAGGGAACAATCAAAGCTTTAGAAATGGTTTTATACCTCTGCCCCTGATCTATGCCTCTGCCACAGTTTTATCTCAGAGGTTTACTGAGACTTCCCTGGGCTTCATGGCTTGGGTTTTGTCCTGACATGCAGTGTGAGTTATGGGGGATAATATAAAGGCCTACAGGTGTGTGCCTCTCAAAACTATGTCTAATCCATTCTGTTTGCCACAGATCCACTACATTCAAGTTCCAGAGACATCTCAAGGAAAAAATTAAAGCAAACAGGATGAGCCTGACCACAGCAAAGGGTCTGAATGGTTTTGATGACGTGCACCAAATCGAACCATGCTATGCTGTTGCTATGTTGTAAGGGCCTTAACCATGTCAGCTGTTAACAGTTAAATTAGTAGACAGCAGCAGCGTGCACAACTCCAAATAGTCAGTCATTGCTATGCATTTCAAGATTCAAGATGACTATTTATCTGAGTGTTGGCATTTTGTTTGTTCTAAACCTAAATTACAATTTTGTTCTTCCTGTGGTACCTTTTTTTTTTTTTTTCAAACTTCTGTTATATTAATGAAGATTTGAAGTTCCTCTCCAGATACATTTTAAACTGTGTAAAAACACTTAGTTTAACATGGTTCTCCTACATAAAAATTGAAGAAAAATCAAACACTAAAGCTCATCTACTCTGACTTCCTCATTGAGAAACCTGGATCAGGCCTTGGCCCCGCCCACCACCTGCTTGCTCCGGGTCTCCAGGTGAAAGAGCAGAGAGCATCAAGATGGTTAGAGGAGGAAACATCAGAGAGACTCAGCCACATTTTGGAGCCTCAGTCAGACCCAGACTCAGATAAGAAAGTTAGCATAGTTAGCATCTTTTATTTCTTTATGTTGTTTGTTAGCTTGTAACTGGCAGCGGCTGACACAGTGTTAGTGGTTGTGTTAATGCTAAGTCTGGCTCTCTGTACTGACAAGGTTTCAGGTTTATTAAGCCCCGCCCTCCGTCCCCACAAGTTGACAGGATTGGTTCCTCAGGTTCTATGACATATGAATCCCTGACTGTCTGAATCTGTTTTTATGAGACTGTCATTGGTTCACTGCAGTTCAAGGTGGAAATACTCCATCGTGGTGTTGACTGATTATTTCACTCATGATGTGTCCTGTATTATAATAAAAACATCATATGGATGTTAACTAGGTTAAAAACTTGATTTTCATTGGAGGGTTATTTTTTTAAGCTGCAATCATTTATTTATATTTTGGCTCCTTGAAAGCAGTGCAACAAGCTATAAACACAGCTGATGACTCTCATTTTAACATTAAACATTTTTTTTGCAGGCTGCAAAACCAAACCAATGAGCTGAAAGACACTAAAACCCTTCACAGCTGAGTTAAACTGCAGAGTGGGAAGATATTTATCTATGGGTTCAGCACTATGAATGAGCCATTTCACATTAGCCATTTGACTTAATGATACTATAAAAACTGAAGCTTTAACTTTAGCCTGCTTTTAAAAAAATCTAAATATTTTCATACCAAACTCTAAAGATTGAGCTTCCTGCATTTCCAGGCAGAGGTTTAAACACTAGATGCCAGGTGTTCATTTCTGTTCAGACTGTAGGAACAAGTTAAAAGAGATTTCACTTCCCTGTTTGAAGTCGTTAATGCTGCGGTCGGTCTGTGTGGGAGCTTGTGCACAGGAGCAAGACTGTGGAGCACAAGTGTGTGGCCACAATAACCAGATGTGTCTAAGAGGCCCTGACTTTGCATAGTGGCCTTTTGTTGGTTTCTAATAATGCCTGCGATCTGGGTGGAGAGGCGACAAAATGAGGGGAGGAGAGGGAGGCAGCTCGGGGGAGGGGGTGATGGTGTTTTGGTGAAAGGTGGAGGAGGAGGGGGAGCTTACTTTGAATCGCTTTAATTGCTTTTCTTGGCTGAGTGGGAGGAACTGATTGACTTATGAGGTATGAAAAGGACAGACCTGCTGTCACAAGGGTGTGTGTGTGTGTGTGTGCCTGCAAATACCTGTGTGTATTTAGCAATATGTGCATCAGTCTATGTCTGTCTGTATTTATGTTATATATTTGTATTCTACCATAATCTGTATTTTTGCATGTTCGAGTGTGTAGGAAGTCTCTATTAGGAGTGTGTATGTATGTTTGTGTGTGTGTGTGTGTGTGTGTGTGTGTGTGTGTGTGCGTAGGAGGTCTCTGTCAGGAGCATCTGTTGAGGCACGGGCCAGATGGAGTGTGTGTGAGGAGTCTTGTGTGGAGGCACGAGCTCCAGTCTTCCTCCTCCTCCTTCTCTGCCTTCTGCTCCACTGCTCCAATAAAAAGGAGGCCCAGCCGGGGGCCCAACAGATGTGTCAGTTTAACACCAGGGGCCCCTGGAGGAGACAAAAGGAGGCAGGAGAAGGTGGAGTGACTGGCTGACCAGGCCTGGCTGACCTCTGACCTTTATAGCTATAGATATACACGCTTCATATGTAGGCTGGGATTTAAAACATTGGGGCTGAATGGACACAAAGGAAACACGCTGCCAGTCACTGATAGCCAATCAGAGCCCTGCTGCAGGTAGTCCAGAGGGAATGAGGCTCATCATCAGAGGGTCAAACGTCAATAAAGATTTAGTAGAGAAACATAAGGTATAATGTGATAACCAATAAGCTGATTATCTCAGACTGCATTAATATTTAATGTTATTGCTGTTTAGGTTAATTGACTCCTGATACTGACCTGTCCCAGAGGTGGATCAGTACAGAGCTTGATACATATTCTAACCCACAAAACTTTATTTAAAATCCTGTACTTACAGTACACTCACATGCGGTACACTGTGTACACAGTACACTCACTGGCGTAGTACATGTATTTCAACAGGATAGAGTTGTCTCAAATCAAACATCGCCTCTGCGCACTCACCACAAATGATGATAACAACAGGTGACCGCGATTGTCACCCACCTCATGGCTGCTGTGCTCACTTCACTTCAAAATGAATATTTTTACTTTCCCGTGCATGCAACACAGAAAATATGCTGCCATCTGTGCCAACGATATGTTCCCCTTCCCCTGTCGCTGTAAAATATGTCGACAGTCCCTCCTCTTCCACTACGCAGCCAAGATGGCGACCATTGAGGGTGAGAAGTGTCCATTGTTTACACTTCATTTTTCTCACCATTTTGAGTGAACCATCTGGGTACTTGTGGTTCACTGTATGTCACCATACTTGTCACTGTGAATGCACTTATACACTGTGTGAGTCACAGCACTAGTCTTAATGTTGGAGCAAAGGCCAGTCAGAGCCTTCAATCAGATGATCTGAAAAACGACATCTTTGATTACAATATTTGAATTAATTTAAGCTTTGTAATACATTCATTTAACAGACGTTTTTGTCCAAAGCAGATGATGAGAAATTTGAAAGAGAAGCGTAAAGGTGAACAGATTATTATTGTGTTGAGCTTGTTTATTGGCCGCAGTGGTACAAAAGCTTACTTACCTCTGTCTGCTCTGAGTGTTTATTTGGTGATTGGTCCAGAGGGAAACAGTGAGTTATTTGAGTGGGAGCGAAATGTCAACTGTTGCCTTATTTATTTTGGCCTTTTGATGATTTTTAGTGGGTGTGATACCTGTATATTTGGTATATGCCTTCTGTTGATTGCAATCATTGAACAAATCCCATTTTAGCCTACAGGGAGAAACATATTATTAGCATCACAGAGCCACTCTCATTATGAATATTATTTTCAGGGTTTATTATGTTTTATATTTCACTGCTTATTAGCTTTCCGGTCTCAGTTGGACCATCTACTTGTCTATTGTCTGCTGAATTTTCCTTCTGGGATCAATAAAGTTAATCGTATCTCATCTTATCTTATTTTATCTCACACACACGGGGCCCCTAGTGGCTCCTACAGGCCCGCAGCTAACAAGCTAGTGGTCTCTTGATGCTTGTTAGCATTAAAAGGATATGAGATCTATATGTTTAGTATTCTCCCGTCAGCAAAGACAGACACTTGTGTAAAGCCTGACAATGATAGGCAGAGGCAAAATAAATGTCCGTGTACACATGATATATTCCTTGGTGAAAGTGTTTCCATTTATTTTTCAGCTTCACCCTGTCTTTCTCTGCAAAACCACAGTGACACAATAGACACAACATATCTGCTTTTGCAAGCTTTTTGTCCCTTCTGATGGGCGTACAAGGGTTAGAGCAATGTGTCATCCTGTCAATATGTCAGGCCTTTGATTACAAACCAGATATCAGATGATTAATGCTGTAAACCACCTGCGATGACACGAGATTCCTCCCTCATAAGAGCCACGTCGCTGCAGATGAGTGGGAGTGTTTTTCTGCTGCTGTCACCATGGGTGTTGGTGCACAGCGATGCAGAAAGATAAACAAAGGTTTCAAAGGTCAGGGGAAATTATGAAGTCACGAAAACAGTATCAACTAAAACACAACAAATTAAATCATAAGTCATTACGCATCAGAAAAAGATCAAACACCATAAACAATAATTACACTAAAGGTAATTAAAACCACTGTACAAGGAAACTGTGTCCAAAATCATTCTCACTTTCACTCCCTAACATTTCACTGTGTCATTGTGTTAGCTCAAGCTAAACAGCAAAATAGCAGCACAAAATATGTAGCTGCCTGTAGCTGTAATGACACATGTATTAAATCTATGTTGGACTCAACAATCCAACCCTGTCTCTACCTGCTTAAGGCAAATCTGCAGCATCAAAGACACAGAAATGTAGATACCTCACCTGTTGCTGTTGATTGTTGCTGCCATGCATCTGCACATCCGCCATATTGGAGCAGTTAAGACCCACAGGTAGACAAATAGTCTGTAGATTTTACCTACAAAATCAACTGTAATTTGCTAAATTATCAACCAATTTTCAATTATAAATGTCAGAAATTAAACATGATAATAGTTTTAGTTGTTGGAATTAAACGGCAACCGCACAGATGCACGTGAAACCACCGAGCACAGTATCTACATGTCTTATATCCACATGTAGCATCGCAGCAATTGAAGCTAGTTAGTAAGCTAACAAAATTAGCTACATCACCAGGATGGTTGCTGCTTTACAAACTAAAGAGAAAACTGAACAACTAAACCTAAATATCCCATCACAGGGCACACAGTGGAATTTTATTTAATAGTGTAGCATTATGGCCAAATGATAACTTATTTTTTATTTTGGAGCTCAATCCTGTTCTTAATAAATAGCATTTTACAAAGTTTTTACTCCTTAAAAATCCATCAGCTCATGCACATATTTCATGAAAGATACATTAAAATATTACAGTCTATTACTTTATTGATCACCAATTCCTTCACATTACTAATTTTAAAGTAAAAATTTAAGTGATGAAATGAAGCAAATCCAGCGTCATAATGTTAAGTACGGACACAGGAAGTATAAAATGACACAAACAGCAGATGAATGGAGGAATGAGCACCACAGGCGGCCCAGGCTCATATTCAGTCTCACAGCAGTGGTCGGCCCTGACATTTTTAATATCTAAACATGACCACACCTGCCTCATCTTAACCACTTTACTGCTACACACACACACACACATGTCCAGCTGAAACGATGATTGTTGAGAGTAAAATGTTTTGCAGAAAATCTGATCACTTTCTGTCATAATATTCTGATAAAATACCAAATCCAGGAAGTTTTAATTTTCAAGCAAATTTCATTTCACCACTGCCTCTTAACAACGTGTGTAGAAGAGAGGGCTGAATTGATTTGATTGCACATAGACAGTGAACACACACACATGCACACACACACACACACACACACACACCATCATTGTAATGTAATATTTTTTTCAAAATACAACACAGCAGTTCTGGTAAATGTAGACGTGAATTAGCTTTCAGCGTGTGACTCATCCTGAGCACATCTGTTTGTAGGTGGGAGAGCGACCTGTGTGTGTGTGTGTCTGAGCTCATGTGTGTAGTCTAATTACATGTGCTGCAGTGTATGTGACATTCTGCATGCATGACTGTGTGTGTGTGTGTGTGTGTGTGTGTGTGTGTGTGGCTCATGCTGTGCTTACTGTAGCCTTTGTTTACCATAAACACAGGAGACAGATGCTGAGGGCTCTGACTCTATTGTGGGTTGTTCTGTTTAACTTCACTGAGCGGAGGTACAATAGGGCACTGAGGGCACCCCCTTCAATTAAACTGCAACGTGTGTGTGTGTGTGTGTGTGTGTGTGTGTGTGTGTGTGTGTGTTGTCTTCTGTCCTTGTAGGAACCAGTTTGTGTTTCATATACATTATTTTTTGTTGTTTGTTTTTTGAGTTAGAAGTCGTTTTGGCTCTTGTTAGCTTCCGTGATCTATAACTTTACAAGCACGACTGCAGACGTGGCAGAACGTTTCGCGTGATGCTGGAGAAGATGAAGTTATACATCACCTTCACCATCAGCTACAGAGCTGCAGTCCTACAAACCTTATCAACAGTTTCCAGGCTATGGCAAGTGTCTCCAACCAGGGCAAAGTTGGCATCATACAGGTATGTTAACGCTACATCTTAAAGATTTTCCTCTAAATAAGTGTCGTGTAAGTCTCTATCTACACACACACAACAGTGACTGAGCCTATGACCCACTGATGAAATTATTTATAAGTCATTGCATTGAACAGTTTAATAAACTGGGTGTCTGGTATGACTCACGCACAAAATCACAAGGAACAAGAGTCACTAACACATGTATGACCACAGGTGTCTGAACGGAGATCTTCAAGATCGCAACTTTAGGAAGATTTAAATTCTGATGAACTAGTTCTTTTAAAATTCTATAGATCATCTATTTATCAAAATCAAAATCTCAATGTTCTAATATACAGCAGCCAAACCAACCCATGAGTCAAGTACAAACACTGCAAACATGAATAATACCCACGCATGACTGGTGACGGCTGATTTTCAGGTTTTATTACTGGTTCCTGCAGCACTCTATACCAGAACCCTGTGGGATACTTTGCTGTTAGGTTGTGATGTATTATTGAGTAAATTGTGTATTTGTGTGACTTTTAATCTCCTTTAGTTAAATAGTTCTAGCCTGCTAGCTAGCTTGTGGTAGCACCTGTAATCGCTACTACTCTTACAGGAAATTTGCTTTGTCACTTTCTCATGTGTCTCGACCGTTAAAGGCCCAGGTTATTCTTGCTGACGGGAAGCAGAGTCGGACACAAAGCCCTTTGTGTCCTGTGTTGTGCGTTTTAGTTTGTGCCTGCGTGCGTTAGTGCTTTTACAAGGCCCAGTCGCTCTGCTCTGCTGTGAGCCTAATCACAGAGCTGCTCAGGTAATTATCATGCATGTAACCAGGGACAAGGACCAGCCGGCATCCACGCACTCACCCACCCACACACACACACACACACACACACACACACCCACACAGACACACACACAATATTTTTCCATTCATTCCATTCTGATGACTGTATCCTAGGACGTCTTTCTTCTTTTATCTCTTCCTCATTTCCCCCTCTCCCACCCTCGAACAGGCAGCTGCTGAGAGGATTGTGTCATGTCTGAAGGGTGTCGTGGACGTGTGTGCATGAGTGTGTGTGAGTGTGTAACCCAGGTGGAAACACCTTGCGGTCGGACCGTACCGTGAGTCAACATGAGATAAGGCGAAGACGTCTTAGAGAGAGTCGTCACTTCGACAGGAAAATAAACACAGACTGACTCACTCGCTCTGTGAGTCCCTCTCAGTGAGACGGCGCACACACACATGCACACACACACTCACACCTTTAAGAAAAATAAATAAGGGTTGACTTTCACACTGTGACTCGCTCCTCATCAGCCTCATACACACATAAACACACTCGTAAAGTTAAGGACGCTTACTAACTCAGAAGAAGATTTAAAATGTACTCAATCTGTCATATTGCTCAGGGTCGGAGCTCAGGGTTTATAAGTCATCTGACACAAGACCAATCAGCTCCGAAGTCAAAGTCTAGTGAGACGAGATGAAGTCAAGTCTTAAGTCATTTGAGAAAAATCTATTTTCAGTCTCAAAACAGTCAAATTCAGACAAATCCACGTCACGTCTCAGGAAAAGATGAGTCAAATCCAAGTCTCAAGTCATTCAGAAGTGAAGTGAAATCTCAAGACGAGTTTAAGTTACAAGTCTTTCATCAAGACAAGTCTAAAGTCCATGAGAGTAAGAACCAGTCAAGTCTCCAGTCAAAATAAAACAACACGGGTCCAAGTCAATTCACGCGTCTAAGTTACTGTGAGTTATTAACACGATGTGACTTAGCTGAATATTTAGTCTCCCGTCGAAGTCACGTTACAAGTAAATTAAGAGGAGATGAGTTTTGAGTCTTTCAGTCCCAGGTCAAATCTCAAGTCACTATATGGGCTTAATGAATAAATATGTGAAGTCTAAAGGGTTAAGTCTGAATCCAAATCTCAAGTCTACAGCTCTGATGATGTGCTATCTGATGCTCTTTAAACGCAGTCACATTATTTGAGTCATTACATAATTTATATTCAATAGAGAATATATCTGTCTTTGTCTCCTCTGTTCTCCAGGGTTTAATCGTCCAAAACATTAGAGATCATTGTTTTGTTTTCCTCTTAAATCTAATACTTGTTTTTATGCAGAACAAAGTACTTGGTTTAGGTTAAGTAAACATAATGGTCGTAATAGTGCAGTGTGGTTGAGGTTAGGCATTTAAACCACTTGTTTGAGAAGAAACTGTGGTCATGGCAACACTGACAAGTACAGCTGAGTTCAGTAGCTCAAAACATCATGACCTTAATTTTAATTAAACAGACAGAAACACAACATTTCTCATATGTTTCTGCACATGACAAGGTCTAATGTGTGCGGTGTGACAGGATGGCAAACTGCACATAACCTCCCTCCTTTAATGAAATCACAATCAGCTGTTCTCTAAATAGCTAATACGACACACGCTGCTCAGTGAGGACACAAGTCCCTCCCACACTCAGTTACCTCATCAGAGACACAGTAAACAACAAGCAAACACAACCTCCCTCTTCATAATTCACTTACTGTATATTATCCCACTGCTGCTGCAGCCTGAAAACATGGCAACGCTTAAATGTTGTGTTTTCTCACAAAATGAGACGTGCACAGTTTGCATTTCAAAAGACGAGTGCAGAAACTCATACTAACCCTGGGATAATATAACAAACTCGCAGCAGAGCGCTAACTCCTGGGTTTGTAATAAACTGCACCTTGAGACTAATGTTAAAATTGAAAAAACATCACAACAGTGTCGATTTTTATTCCACTTTTAACTCTTTTGAAGCTTTGTTGTCATATTTCTGCAGCTAAACCAGCACAGAATAACACTACAGGTTCAGTGCTTTGCTCAAAGACACTTTGACTACAGCGCGAACACAGAACTGAACTGTTGACCCTCCATGTGCTGGGTCGGCCTCTCCTTCCAGCAGACCACCCTGCCTCTGCAAACCACCCGCATCATAACTGCAGCTAATAAAGCGATCACATTTCTGGGCTGAAACTCTCCATGGTGCATGTGAATTGAATGTACAAGTACAGGAGCTTCATGACAAATCTAATTTAGAGAAACTTTACTAAATTAGGCAATAAAAATATGTCCCGCTGAGTGTGGAAATACCCGGACTTATTCTTTACGTCTTTACTATTCTCCCTCATCAGAGACAGCAGAAATCCTGAGGTTAAAGAGGATCAGAGGTTCTCTGGTTTGATATGAATGATCAAGGATGTTGGTTGGATAAGTTTATATCTGCTTAGTCAACCAGGAATCACAGTGTATCCCTTAAATCTCCTCTTTTAATAACACTTTTAAACTCAGTCTGTGTTTTCTTTATGGATTTATTTTTTCTCCCTTTGATGTTTCTTCTCTTTATTACGTTGATTATTGTTGTTTTATGTCCTCTGATAAAACACTTTGTTTACTCAGCTTTTAGATGAATAATTAATATAACTCTTGCTGACTATGCTCTCAGTCTTTTAAAACAAGATTAAAACTCTGCAGCTAAACTATAATGGTTCTGTGAGGCTGCACTCGTACTTTGAGCTAAATGCTAACAGTAGCATGGCAACATGCTCAGGTTTGAAACTGTCCTGTAAAAAACGAGCCCATAGGTCATCTATCAGCAGGTCATTATGACCCATAGTTAGGTTTTGTTTCTAGGCGACATCTAGTGGCCGTAGTAATGATGACAGGAGCAAAGGGAAAAGTTCGGTGACGTAGTTTATAGAGCGACAAAGTCCACGTCAGGAGGAGGTTGGATGGGTCAACAAAACACAGGAAGTTTCACACAAGGGACCGGTGTTTGATTCCTGCGTGAAACTAGCAGTTTATGTTTTTTCTCTTATCTATGACAGTTTGACAATGTTGACGTTTTTTATTGTTGTAACTACAAGATGTTGTAATATTCAGGAAGTGCTTTTTTTTTAACCCAAACCACAATCTTTTCCTGAACCTAACCAAGCCATTACTGTTTATTAATGTAACCATGGTTACGAAGGTCCGCTATGCCACTGTCAGTACACTCAGTGAGTTTATTATTGTAACCATGACAACCACAGTCAGATACACCACAGGGGACGCTCCTGTTGGTCATATCATGATCTGTATGGTTGTTCGGGCTGCAGGACTTGTTGGGTTCAGGTATAATGTTGACCATCGTAGTTTAGGATGTTAGTGTCCTACCACTGGTAATTATCACTCAACACAGTTGAAAGTGCAGCTGAGGCTGTTGGGAATGTCATGTATTTTAACATAAACCAAAGTATTAAACAAACTGAAACTTTGGTCTGATGAAGATGCTGGAGTAAAAGTCAAGGGATCACCAAAGTTATTATGATTCATCTTCAGGGGAGCAGGAGTGTCCAAACCAAATCTGGCAATTAACCAAACAGTTGAGGAAACATTTTAGTAAAAACCACAAATGTCACAGGATCACCAAGTCATTATCATTCATCATGAATGTCTTGCAGATGTTGAGGTATCTCTCAGGAAAAGTGAAAAGTTTGACCTTCTGGTGGTCATTAGGGTTCAACCTCATGGAACCATGAATACCTGCTCAAAACATCATGGGAGTTCATCCAGTAGTTGTTGAGATATTTTAGTTTGTACTGAAGAGGTGGACTGACCGGGCAACATCCCCAGAGCCACGTCTCTCGTGCAGCTAAAAATGTAACACCTACTTAAAAAAGAACCACGAACCAGCACAGACTCTGGATTCTGTCAGAGGAGGAAAGAGCAGTTTTTGTTCCAGACAACTTCAATGGACTGGATATGGTATATTTTCAATACATCATCTCTCTCCTGTAACTTTCTTGTATGTGTCACCTCCTGCCCTGTACCCAGGTCTGTCTTAATGAGTCAGTCACAGCCTGGTTACCGTCAGGCCCAGGCAGGTCTGATTCCTCTGTAAACTCTGGGGATGTGCAGGCCGGGGCGCGTCCCACCCCTGACGGCAAATTAGAGACGATCATTCATCCAGTTTTTATAAGGTGAGTGACGGGTTTTCATCTGCAGGATTACACTACGTCAGGGCAAACATCTCCCCAGTAGCTAATAAGCAGCTGTGTAGAAAGAAAAATGACATTGCGGTGTAACCACATCTTAAGTCAGAAATAACAGAGCAGAGAAAACCGTTTCTGCTCCGACTCACTGCGCGGATGTTTCCAGGCGGCCTGTCAAAACGCTCAGATCTCATCTGAGCTGAAACCACACAAGTGATGTTTGAACACTCGATGTCGCCACGTCGTGAAGAAACCTTTCATCTACGTTCTTGCTTCTTTTTTTTTTCCTGCTGTACTTTAATATCTTAATTCTCTTCTCTGCTGTGGGAATCCCCTCCTCATGAGGAAATTAACAAGGTGAAAGATGATTTACACGGTGACTTCAATTTTCACAGATTTCGGACTCAGAGACGTTGAAAGGTTGTTTTGTTTTCAGTTGTTAGCACAAGTTTCAAGAAGTTGTATTTATGATATTTGTTTCTTCAGCCCAGTGACGAACTTAACCATTATTTTCTTCTTCATCTTGTGGTCATGATGCAAATATCTCATCTTGTAATATAAAGCCCTGTTAGTGCAGCCATACAGTGGCACCGGCAGGATTATATTTCAGAGTACGCACAAGAACCACCTGTGGACTTGTAGGCTCCCTTTAGCTTTCCCACACATGTACAAGTGTCTGCTGGAGCGAGTGAGCCAGTTATGACACAACACCACCATGAAGCTGTGATGAGCCTACCACGTGCAGTTCAAAGACCAAACAACAGGCCCACAAAAAATCAACAGCCATCTGAATAACAGGCTATAATATGCTATTTTATATTGAATATCCCAGAAAAACGTGCAGTAAAAGTCAGCATCACACTGATAAACAGACTAATTTAACAAATGTACACAGAGTGAGTGCAGGATTACAGCTGCTACGAACATTACACCAGGAGCACACTGCCTGTTTCACAGCTACCACCAGCTGTGTCTTTCTACATGGCCTCAACAGGCTGCTCGAACGTTGGATTTCTTTGAATTATAAATTAATTTCAGATTTATTTTTGGCAGAAAATGTCACTAAAACGCATTCCGCCTAGACATTGAAACCCCAGTGAAAGTTGTCTGTTTTATTTAATGTTGCTGTTATGATGTCAACAGTGCGTCAACAGATGTTTTTACACATGAAAAAGTGCAATTAGTCAAGTACAATTTTGAAATTCCATTTTATGCTCTTTCACACTTCTACACTGTTGATGCAAATATTGTTCTTTTCACTCCACAACATTTACCTGACACCTATTTACTCCACAGATTCAAATTATCAATATAAAATAGAATATACTAATGGATTATATTATGTAATTATAACAAGCTATGCAGTAGTAATATATAGTAGTATATAGTATATAGAAGTGAGACACAGATGTGGTCAGAAGTGTTTTGCAAATACATTCTTCTTCCTTTCATTCAAAATGTTTCCTCATTATGGTGATAAAAAAAAAATCATAATCTGGACAGGATTACGTTTCTACTGTTGCAATATTTTAGGACATAAACATTGTTTTTAGGAGACAGTGTTGGTTTGATAACTAATAATGAGATAATTGTGAGATAAAGAGGCTTAGTCATGATTACAACGATTGGAAGTCATAACTTTGCACAACATAACTGTGCACAGTTTGTTTAGTCAGGAATCATAACCACGTCTTTAAACCATAACTGATGAGATCTGGCATCTTAGTGTTCTGGGTCAATTGCTCAGCGATGTTTTATTCAAATGCCATTTCATCAGAATGTTTAAACAGTGTTGTCTTGAGTCGTGGTTGAAGAGAGAAGAGCTTTTTATCTCTTCGAGCGCTCACCATCCGCAGATGACGGAGAGAGTTTGAACAGTGTAAGTTTAGGAGGAGATAAAACAAAGGACTGCGATGCTTTGGCCTCTTCCTCCCTGATCGTTCTCCTCTTTGATCAGCAGCAGAATCACTTTAATCGCCGAGCACAAAGCCTGCGTGCTGAAAACGGACGTGGTTAATTACCGCTGACACATTACGAGACAGTTACACAACATGGAATCGACAGTGCAGGACAGAATCTGAACACTTCCCAGTGGTGCAGATAAAACGTGATGAGGAATATTTCCAGGAAACTTCCACAAACTTATGCATTGTAGATAAATATCATGGAAATAGATGCAGCTCACATGTCGTTCACCAACTCCAACAAAGAATATTTATATGCCAGAAAACACAACTTTATATTGGAACCTCCACAATAAAATTCACTGAACATGTTTTACCATTCTGGTTTTGCAGATGGAAGTCGTGAGGTCTCTGCTGAGAGGATTTAATGGATTCCACTGTGGCCTTCAGCTCTCCTGATTGAAGCAGCATGTCTGTAAAGAAGTGGAAAATGAAGGTACAGTTAAAGCTGGATGGGAAATAACAGAGCCCAGAACCACGCTCTGCATATCAGATTCTCCAGTTAATGAAGTCGGCATCTCCAGTTTCACAACAGGAGATGTTTTCCATTCATGAGTTTGGCTGAAATTGGAAATTAGTTCTGCTTTGTCAGACTCTGGCCATGAAAGCATTTTATTATATCACAACGGAGCAGCTCCACAGTGTGCATGTTCTGTTTATATGTAGATCCTGACGCTGTTTGGACTGCAGTTGTGGAAATATCTTCAGGCTGATTCTCTCTGAGTCACGTTGACTGATATTGTAAGTGAAAGGTAAAAATTAATCTTATATTTACTGGTGTGAAGCAAACTTTTTCACATTAAGGACCCTAAACGACACAAATTAGATCACGGACCCTGTCTCTTATTACATAAATTGTGACCATGACCAAAACAGTCGCACACTGTCATTGTGTTATTTATGGATGGAAATATAGTGAAAATAAATCACCCCCCTTTTTGCTGAGGACCCCCAGGAACCCCCTCAAGTACCCCTGGTGTAAGCTCTATCCTGTTCATCAGAGGGTTTAGACTCATATAAAAATTTTATAAAAATTATAAAAGTTACATTTCTGATGCAGTTTATTATTATTATTAGCTAAACTAGTACATCAGTTGGTCCATTTTTAATTCTTTATTTTAATATATGCGATAACTTAACTAATGGACAATAAAGTTTCCAACTCCAAATTTCCAATTATAAATAATAATGAGTGAACATTTATTTGGATTTCAATGCGGCTTCCTTATAATTTGTACCAGATGATCTTTTTTTTTTTTGCCCGAAAACTTATTGGAAATTCCTAGAAAATTGCAAACCCACCAAATAAAGCTTTACCAGCGGAGAAAAGCTCCACACATTCATCAGCGTGACATATAATAAAATATATTTGTAATTGAATCTGATGTATTAATAGCAGGTGTAGTGTTAAGTGGAGCCCTGAGCCTCAGACACCAACAGTGTGTAATGGCAGCTGACCTCTGTGCTGTGCCAGACCTCTTCCTGTGACCAGCCAGAGGCGCAGCTGTGGGATAATCCTGATGTGTAATCAGCACCTGGATATGTCACACCTGTCAGGTGGAGGGATGATGTTGGATTTAAACACATTTGTGAAGAAAAATTTAGAGAAATAAACCCTCTGTGTGTCTTTTGTTTTAGATTTTCATTTCAAAAAATTGGAGTAAAAACTAAGTGTTGCATTTTTACTTTTGTTCAGTGTATTTTATTTAAATGTTCACGAAGAAACTTTTATTTCTGGATGAAATGTGCTGTGGTGCTGCCACTTCACTGTCAGCTGGAAAAATTAGCTCATCTTTACTTTATACAACTTCAAGTTCAACTTTTTTGGACTTTTGGAGTTTTTTTTGTTTTTATTGTTGTTGTTTTTTTTGCTGTTATGGAGTGGTTTTTCACTGGAGACGCCGCCTGTCTCCATTACAGCAATTCTCCCACTGTGATGGTGATGCTGTGATCGAACAGGACAGTCCACGGTCCACGCTCTGTCACTTCATCCCAGGGTTTCTGTTCGGTTCTGCACCATCTGAACTCTGTGTCTGTGTGTGTGTGTGTGTGTGTGTGTGTGTGTGTGTGTGTGTGTGTGTGTGTGTGTGTGTGTGTGTGTGTGGTCCTGAGTCTCAATGGGGAACACAGACATAAAGTGAGGATATGTTTACCATGTCAGACAGGACTGTGGGTGGAGGAGAGGACAGCCGTGTGCCAGCTCTCTGCATGCTGTCGGGATCTATCTGTCTCTCTCTCACACACACACACACACACACACACACACATTAAAAAAAAAAAATCAACACAAGCTACAAAAACACACACACAGACACGGTAATAAAAAACACACATTCTCAGAGACAGACTCATTTCCATGTCACATGCATAAACATCTCAGAAACACAGTCATCTCCTGTCACACACACACACACACACACACACACACACACACACAGGCCAAGCTGCAAAAACACACCACCCTCCAAAACTATAAGACACATGAGCCATGACAGTCGTGTCCGCTCTCGTTGCACATGACTCAGCTCCTCGTCGCCTGTTTGTCCACTGGGGCCTCGTCCACTCTGTTTTATTTCATATCCAATAAAAAAAGATGCTTCACCGTCACTGTGTCTTATTGTATAACATGTATAATATAGAAGTGTCCATACTGGAAAATTGTTTATCAGCCCTTTACTTCAGACTGTTCTTGTCGTTTCTCCTTTTTCAGATAATAAACTCTGGATGATGTTATTTAAGACTTTTAGCCTGAATTCATGGTCTGTAATATGAATTAAGTGTTAAAGTAGGACATGAATTAAACAGTTGGCATAATAATTAGAACATTTGAGGACCTGCACTTGATGTTTGTTAGATGACAACAATGATATTAAGGTGACTGGAGCCAGGTGTCGATGAGCTTAACATAGCAAAAATAGTCTTATCCAGCTCCAGCTATATGCTTCATTAACAGGCTGAACAGTCTCATCTCACTCTCATTAAGTGAAGTGAAATGGTCACAGTGTAGATTCAAACACTATTGTAATACGCTCAGAACAGCAGCTACACTGTGATTAAATTCCTACTTTGCAGCCTCTCTGCACTGACCTTAGAAAAAAAAGGGATTGCATTTAAAAGTTTAAAAACAGTTACATATAAAATCAATATCTCATAGTTTTGGTTTAAAAAACTGTTAATATTTGGTTCAGTGTCACCAACCTCGTTTCCAGCAGATAGACTCAGTTAGAGATGAGCAGGTGAACACAGTGGAGCATTTAGCAGCTGACGAGCCTGATTTAATTATCAGGAGCTGGTGGAGAACAAAACCTGAGCTGAAAGAGCGGGAACCCTGGACACAGCCATAACACAGAGGAGGCCATGAATCTGTCTGCATCTGTTTTTGAGCCTGATTGTAGCAAAATAAAACACTGATTAAATTTAGCTGTATAGAAAACAAAAGCCTACATTAAGCTATTTGAAGTTACATGTTTTGGTGTGTTGATGTTTTAGTTGATAGAGTTGCTCCATTCAGGGCCAAGTAAATATTCATTATTCATTCAAACTATTAGAAATGTCATTTTCTACATGATTACGACTTAGTGAAGTTAACTGAAATGATTAATTGGAAGTGTATCATTTGAACACTGTCTCTACAGAGAGACAGAGCTAAAACCAAAATGCACAACAGTTCTTTTTTTAATTATAAAACTGTCACTTGCTTTTGACACTGACTTTATTCTTCCACAAACCAATGCAAATCAGCCTCTACAGTTTAATCCCTCTGCACAACAAACTGAACTTCACATCTGCTCTCGTCCTCGTCCTCCTCCACCTTCCCCTTCATGAATAAAGTTACATTTTTGAAATCATCCTCCAAGATACATCCATTGTTTTTTAATGTATGAGGTGAGAACATTGCTGTTAAGTAGGAGAAGGTTCAGTGAGTGTGGCAAACTATCATCATGGGCATCGTGTCAGGATACATGGAAAATATAACCATGAAACTACTCACAAAGGTTTATTCTCAAATATCAGTGGATATTAATTGCAAATTAAATATGAAGGGGGAAGAACACATGGGCTGCAGAAATGAAATGAAGTTAATAAAGATTAAAGATTAAACTAAGACGATAAATCAAAGTCTGACGCGTCTTTTTTAGAGAAAAGAAAGAGTAAAGTTCTCAGAGACTAGTATGGATCTCATGTAAAGTTCTCTGTGGTGAAAAGAGCATGGACCAGGTGAACTGAATAATGTAAATGAGAGGTGGTGAGGGAGAAATCAAGAGCCAATCGGTGATGAGGAAAGGAAAGGCAGTGAGGTAGGGGAAGGAAGGAAGAGGAAAAATGAAAGAAAACAGGAAACTTAACTACATTTATCCATTCACAGGGATGGAAAGCACGCGCCATACCTGAGACTCAGAGGTGGATATTGGTCCAGTGTTGGTACCTTCCACCTGAATCTACTGTGTCGAGTGCAGCTGGATATAAGATGCAGCACAAACAGCACCACAGTACAGAAGCTTTTTTTTTTTTTTAATCTCAGAGTACAGGACGATGTTTTTCTGTCAGAACTGGGGCTTTTATTTCATCTTGAACACCAAAGATAGCAGCAGCTGTATTTCACCTCCTTCTGCTCCGTTTACTCTGATGAGAGGACAGATTTACCTTTTAGTCTGTTTGTGTTCAAAGATTTACTGAACTAATAATTCAGCTGCAGCAGAGCTCGGTGCAGTGAAAGAGGATGCAAATCCACACACACACACACACACACACACACACACACACACACACACACACACACACACACACACCAGCAGACTGGTACATTTGTAAGCACATGGGGTTATTCTGCAGAGATGCTGCTAATGGACCCCACAAGGCAGTAAAAGCAGCTCCCACACACTTGTGTTGGGATATTTCACCACGGAGTTAGACTTATGCTACGTAATATAAAATTTAAAAGGCACATAGCCTGAGGTCAGGATCCATGCTGGGATGTTTTATCTTTGGCTTCCTGTTCTGTAGGTGGGATTTTAGAAGAAAAAAGAGCAGAGGAAAATATTTGTGCTCACAAAGATCAGTATTTTGTCTATTGTCTACTCGTGATAAAAACATATTCTGCCCGTTTCTTATTATAGATATCTTACATATATAGTTGTATATGCACAGAACATTAATGTTGTGTCCACTGGGTGAAATATTAACTTCTGGTACTGAATTTTTTTTTTATTGCTGTGCGTTTATCTGATGTCAGGAGTCACTACTGAAGGTTAAACTCACGTCCACATTACAGTGGAGAAACAAGGCTCCTGTGCTGCAGAGCGGGGGAGTCTGTCGGGGAGATAACTGTTCCAGTTACTTGTCTTGATGACTTTTTCAAAGACCGACTAGAATATGGAGATTTTGTCCGTTGCAAGCCTTTGATCTCTTTAAAAATAATAATTAACTTGAGTTCAGTGTTCAGGCTTATGTGCTTTATTTCCAGTGAGCGGCTGTGGGTCAGAGGAAAGGTGAGCGATGTGAGTGCAGAACCTTGAAACTGGTAACTGATGAAGTTATAGCAAAAAGTATCTGGTGTGTTTTTGTGACGGTCAGGAAGCTCTTTAGTGTTTCAGTCTCATCAACAGATTTTGTCTTGAATAATCACAAAACTGTTATTGAACAATGATCATTACAGACTGGGAAGATAATTAATTAGTAGTATAATAAAGTTACTGTATCATATACTTAGTCAAAAACTGGCGCCTTGGTGGAATTGCAGTTTATTGTTGATTCCATCTCTTCATTTCCTGTCGTCTCTCCACTGTTGACTCCGATAAAGACCTTTTACCTTTTAAAGGGTCAGTGTATAAGTATCCACACTCCAAACAAGTGGGGGGGCAGTATATTGCCAGAAAGTTGGGATGTCCCCCCTATCATACAAAACAAGGAAATGCACTCTTTCCCCCCTGCGCCACAGTCATTCTGACCGTGTTAGCAGGCTAATCACAAAACCTCTATTTTTTTCTCCTTCTGTTGATCATCTTAGTTTATTTTTGAATTTTTAAACTGAAATACTGACATATTGCCCCTTTAAAGCTGCTACAATCAGTATTTTTTAACAAAAAAACATAAAATTACAATGTGAACACAGTGTGATAGTGTTTAGGTCATTGGTAATTATGAACCTACAGATAATTATGGCCTGAATATGCAGCTCTCCTCACTTCATGGTGTGTAGTGAGTTTCAGCTCATTGTTTATCTGTGCGAACCACAGATTCACTGTTCTGGTTCACTCTCACTGCTCATATGTCATGTACCTGCTCAGTAACAAACAGCAGACACACATTAATATATCAAGAATAAATCATTTCAACATTTCCTGCTTCAGTATAGTTTCCTGGTCACGCTTGTTTAGTTTTAAATGTAGGATGGTTTGTGTTTGAGTATCCATAACGGTGTATTTTTACACTGGTATTAATAGTTTACATGAATAAATGACCCGACTTCTTCAATATCTCTGCCAGGGAATATTTTAAACCGACTTACTGTGAGCATACTTGACACAAAAAGGAAACACACACGCACACACACTCACACACACTTCCATCCGGCTGTGAAGGCATGTTTATGAATGATGGATTGCCTGGTGGAGGAAGGAGAGAGGAAACACTGAATATTCATAACGCCTTTTGAAGCGGACCTCCTCTGGCTACATCAGACATCAGTCGTATGGTGAAGGTCGGAGGAAAGCTGACTCACGTTAAAATGACCATCCTCCCCCCACCTCACCCGCACATCACCTCACCCCACCCCCATGACACCCCCATCAGTCCACCCATCCGTCCCCTCCCCCGCGTCACTACGCCTGTCGGCTCAGCATGTGACACATCCCATCTGTAGCCAGACAGCGGCAAGCATGGACTCACATACAGAGGGTAGGCTGCACACACACACACACACACACAGGAAATGTAAGACAAGCCTGCATTCATGTGTTAACACATGCATAACAAACACAACACAAGCCCAGAAAAACACATTCAAACACATGCTGCAAAAAGAAACAAATAGAGAGAAAGAAAAAGGTGCATTTATGTAAAAAAATTTAACAGAAAACAAAAACACACTCAGTGGCTTAAAGATGCACATTCACATACACATCACTTACAAAATACACAAACCCACATGTACACACACACACACATATATGCACAAACGCCAGACTCCAACTGCTGCACTCATCGCTGAGACTCGTCTCTCGTTCAGGACTGGTTGATGCACTTTGGCAAGTCATGTACCGTGAACCGTGATTGGCCGACTCACGGGAGCGTGCTAATCTTGACACGTATTGAAGCGACTGGTAGATCCTATGAATAACAACAAGGTGTGAGGTTAAGGAAGGGCGTGTAAAGGCCGTGTTTTCATATTACATCTACATGATCTTGTTTTGATAATTAAAACAGGGATCTGATTTCACCTCTCGTGTCCTTCTCACATGGTTTAATTAGCACACTTGGCAAAAAACGCTGAATGCCACTGCTTCCTTAATTGTCAGCTAATTTCTTGTTGAACATGTAAATTTAATCATGACCTTTGAAACAGTACATTGGCAAAACAAGCCCAACTCAAGGACCCTTGACTTACTGCAGAGCTTTTAAACATATCTTCATCAGCAGATTGAGGTAACGATGGAGATGCTGAAATACATCAGTTATCTCAACATCTCCATTCATCTCTTTCAGATCCGTCAAACAAAAGCTTTTACTCAGCAGAAAGCAAAATGAAACGCCTCGGTCCGAGCCTGGCCCAAAGCCTTCCACATCTGGGCTGGTTCTGGCTGCCAACCTCTAGCGTTGGCTGTCAGCCGTAGGATTTTCTGTGTGTGTGCAAGAATTGCTCCAGATGTGGATCTGACAGTCAAGCTGTATATGGGCCGTTGAACTGGGCGCATATCGGGCCAGAAGAAACGCAGCATTTAGCCCGAGTATGAGCTGGATTTATTTTGCTATCTGGTTGACTATGCGTTTCAATAAAGAATTAACAAGCTAACAAATTACAAGAGTTAAAATGAATGCATTAATCACAGAGCTTTGTGCTGATATGTGTATTTTTTCACTTTGGAGAGAGGGTAGCTGTTTACCCCTTCCTTCAGTTTTTACACTAAGATAAACTATGCCAGTATCTTCTCATCTCATGCTTAAAAAGAAAGCAAATAAGTGAATTTACTAAAATGTTAAACAGTTTCTTTGAGAGTTCATCAGATTTTCAGCCACACTATGAAATGGCAGTGTTAGCTTGTTGCTAACATGCTACAGTATCTGGTGTAAATGCTGAACTTTAGCATTTTAGCATCCAATAGTCATTATTCTGTTTATATGTTGTTTGCTAACTTTAACAGGCCAAGTTTGACAAGTTAGCTGTGTTGCTACATGCTAATTTTAGCATAAAAGCAAAAGAAATTCTGTAATAATACTAAACATTTCTTTATTGCAGCTCCTCTTTGTTTTTCACTCGTTGCCGCTCAGTATAAGAGCCACGTTTAAACAGATGTTCTGAGTTATTCTGGCTGATTAGGTTGAGGTGGGTTCAGTAAATTATCCCACACTTCACTGAGAGGTTCATCAGCCAAAATAACTCAAAACACTGTGTCACCAAGTGGAGTTAGTTTAGTAGGTTTCTTTTCCGGATGACATCAGATACATAAAAACCAACAAGTAAATCTTGCACATTACACTGTGGTTTTAATTCATTCAGCTTTTCAATTATATTGTCTCTAATTAAGTCTAAATTACTTTATTACTCAATTGGCTTGAGTCATTCTGCTTTTGAAAGCCTCTAATCTACCCAGAAAATATAAATCACACAAAATGTTTCCATAGTTTAAAACAAAAATTACTGAAGGCAACATGAGGTTAATTTGAGGAACCTGCTAAAAAATCATCTGTGCAAGGTGCGTTTTACATGACGTTTTATTGTAGGTGACCCCTCGTGGCCGTAGTAATTATGACAGAAGCAAAGGGGCAAGTTATGTTGTGCTACCTTCACAGTCACCACCTTCACTGTTCGGGACAAGCGTACCCCTGCAAAACAATGTTGAGTCAAATTTATTTGTTGTGCACAATCTCAAAAGTGTAATAAAAATGTAAATAATAACCTTTGTAATAGATGCACACAGACAACATGTGCACACACACCTATTTCAAAGGTGAACAAAACAAAAATGTCTAAGCTAGCTGGTTTTGATTAGCCACCAAGTTGCCATAAGAGTCCAACCCAATTCAGTTAGCCACAGCAGCTAATCCAGACGGCTAATTTACCTTCAGTCTGAGAAACACCTCAACTGACTCCAACATATGTTGTTTTGACATGATCCACTTTTCCAGAATCTCTACAACACAGGTGACGGATGCAAAGATACAGTCAGAATCAACACAGTTACCTACCTATAAATCCTGTCTCTCTTTCTCTCTGTATTTGGATTTTCTCAACAACCACTCAATCGATCTACTTCAAACTTAAGGGGTGTATTGCTGGAGATCCAAGGACGTGCAATGCTGGCTGTGAAGGCTGTTGATGTGCGGTTCTCAAGACAGGTTCTAATATATCTTTTCTACATGTTGCTTTATGTTAAGAAAAAGGTGGAGCTACTCGACGTGGGAGCACTGCTGCACTCAGACAATTTCCAGCGTGCTCAGGCCAGGGTGTTCAGAGAGTTGGAACTCAACTGCAACAAGATTTTTTACGCCATCACCCAGTAACAAACAACACAGACTGACCACACACACTGCGGGGTGTAGTGCTCAGGACCCAAGGAAGTGCAACATTGAGTGTGAAGTGGTTTGGATGATGCTCTCAAAGAGCTGCAAGCTAGATTAACAGGCCGAGCAATCAGCTCCTACCCACAGGGACATTTTGAACTGGCACTGCACTAGTAACGATAAAAGCCAGGTTGAAAAATACCAGAAGTTTTTTTCTATATTTTTCCTCCACTGAAACAATGTTTTCTGGTGTGTAATGACCATTATTGCCTCATGAGCCCAGTTGTGTGAAAACCCACTTTTAGTTTTGTTTAGCCAGTCCCAGTGAGCAAATAAATGCCTGTCACGAGTCAAAATAAATCACGTAGCAGATCTTCTCATTTACTGCCAGTTTGTCTGTCTGCTCAAAACCGCAAGAGAATGGTTTAAATCAAGCCTCATTATTTCAGGGGCTGATTAATTCTAGTCATGACTTTTGTTTGCACGGTCAGTTGATATGTCAGTAAAATCAAATTAAACACTCAACAAATAGTATGAGTGTAGAGTGTAAATGAAGCCGTATGAAACCAGTGTTTGATTATGTGAAAATAAACACCATCGCTCTTTACCACTGATTAAGAGTTGCTACAAACTTAATTTGAATTCCTCAGCATGGGCGGCTTTAAAATCTCTTTTTTTTATCACCTCACCTGTTCTTTATTGGAGAGGTGGATTTAACAAGAGCTCACAGATAATGAATGACTGTACAGTTTCCACCTGGATGTATCTGGTGGAGTCTTTTTCATGCACTTTTTCATTGTGTATGTTTCCAAGTTTTTTCTGTGCACCTGCAAACCAAAGCAAAGCATTAATGTCACACAAGCTATTTATGTTAACAATAAAAAATCCTGTTCATCATTCAGGCAGTATAAACTAGCTGTAAATATTTATCCACACATTTTTTTTTGTCAAAAAAAGAGACTTCATTTTTTATCTCAACCTTAAAAAAGCACCGTTCGGAGGTGTTATAGTTTTCAGGTGTTTGAAATCATAGTTGGGAACTTTTTAAACTTCAAAATTGCTCTTAAGAAAAGAGTTAAAATACACAGCAAATGCCTGTTGAATTAGACAAATAGATTAACAAAGGAACAGTCAGCTCTGTTATGCTGTTATGAGAATTATGTTTTCAAAGAGTAGGCAAATTACCCTCTTAGATGCAAAATGGAGCCTCTATTATCTACATTTAGAGTGTCGCACGCTCCATTTCAGACAAAGAGAAGGAGGGAACAGAGATGGAGAGAGAGAGAGGGAGGAGAACGAGAGAAAGAGGGAGATTAAACGGACCATTAGACCAAAATGACTCCTGTGAAGAGGGATCAGAAAACAAACAGGGCTTTAGAGAGCTGCTGGCAGCGTTAGCAGAGGCAATTACCATCATTATTATTGTGATCATGTTTACAGTGATTATTCGCTGCCTACTTACTGCCTCACCGTGATACAGCACAAATGATGACAGAGGGATGAGCTGTAAATTCAGGGCGACTATCAGAGATCCATTCAGAAGAAACCGGACACATCGCACCTCAGCCTGGTAGAGACAGAAAAGAAAAAGAAAAAGAAAAGAGAGATTTAGTGTTTTCACTTTGATCAGGTTAAATGTAAATTTGATTGCTGTGTTCTGCAACTTTGTTTGTCTGCTACACTTATTTTTGGCATGGTGTTTATTTCCTGAATAGGAAAATCAGATGATTGGATTTTCAGTGGATGCCTGTTAAATAAGATTAAATAAGAAGGAAGTTTGTACCTTACTTTATTTAATGGTACCTTTCAAAACCAGAGTTACAAAGTGCCTAAAAACACCATGAAATACAACCAAATAATGGTTAGCATTAACAGCTGTTTACTTGCTGCTTCTGTCAGTGCTACTCCTTCATGGCAGACTGGACGCTACAGTGACTCGGTATTGGAAAGTGGCGAGACGGAGCAGCAGGGCCAGGGCTAGCTGGCTAGCATGCTAAGTAGTACAGTAAAAGAAAAGAAGTGATAGAAATAGAAGCAAAACAAGAGAGTTACTTTCCACTGCTGGAGACAGCTGTTGGCAAATAAAGGAATGAAATTTGCAACGCTTCTTCTATACTGGTAAGTAATTAGCTGTTAATGCTAACATTAGCTAAGTAGTAATAGAGAAGCTCTTTCTAATGCCAGCCTGTGCAGGTGTTTTTGGGGGGTTTTTTTACACTTTTTTTTCTGTTACCATCCACAAAGTTATGCACGTCCTTGTGAAATTTCTGTCTGAAGCTAGTGACAGCTCACAGCTAAACTGGTTGCTAGCTAGCGGCTAGCATTCAGCTAATGAAAACTTCCTGTAATATAAAACTGATAGATGGAAAAGAGTTTCTTCTGTTTACAACATGTATGACGGTTAAAAATAATGTGTATTGACAATGTAGCTCAATATCCATAAAGCTTTGGTTTAAGGGAACAGTCGACTTCAGGTGAGGCATCCATATTTTTTGTTTTTTCAGATGTTCTGATGTTCAAGTTTGATACATGGAGGCTAATCTGATTATCATGGTAATTTCCATATGACTTGAATGTGGGGTAACTGTAAATGATGAAGCTCAGTAACTCAGTATTCAGTTTATCGAACAGACCTTTCATAGTATTTTGCTTGTCAATAGCAAATTTGCACTCAAAAGATTCATAGATTACGGTTCCTCTGAATACGTTCTGACTTCCCTACCCTGTCTGTCACACTCGTCCCTGAGCCCAGTGCTTCATACAAACAGTTTCATTTTCTCAGAAATTTGCTGACAAGAGAAGTGTAAAGTATTGTCAGCCTTAAAAAGCACAAACAGTGAATTCATGTTTAATGTTTCCTCTTTAATCAGGTTGGATGTGAATGTGGTTGTTTGTCTGAAACATCGATTCTGTTTTGTCTAGAAAAATCTTCTCTGTGCAGCTGCCTGTTAAATGAAGGTTCGAGGTTAAATAAAACACACGAATACATTAATGATAAATGTATGTTTATAAATACACAGTGTGAATGCAGTAAATACGCAATAAAAAAGTATAAAATATTTATGTTCGCAATAAATAATTTTCTAACTACATACATTCAGAGCACAAAGTTCACAAAGTTTCTCTAATTAAATAAATATACAACTTTGCAGCAGAACAATGATAAAAACACACAATTGTTCACATTCAATGCAAATTAAAATCATATTCTTTAGTATTTGATTTTGTTCTTCTCAACCTTCACCCTTTCACTCTTTATTCAATGATGTTATTAAATAAATAACAATTTATTTTGTTGTCCTCTGGCAGTGAAAACGGCAGCTCTGTCCCTCAGCCGTCTGCCGACGATGACCTCGTCAGCCAAAGGTGAGAGAAATCTCCACAGCAGGTAATAAACTCCTTAATGAGAACGAGCCCTGAGCTGCGTTCCCTGTAGCCATGGCGACCAAATCCATACTGCATCCGTGGTGGCGACGGTGGTGGGTTTACACACACACACACACACACTCACACACAGATGTCAAAGATGGATCTGTATTGCCCTGCATTGCTGATGTTGACAAATGAGCGTCTTTAGCGATGCAGCCTATTAGCCTATTAGCATTGTCTGCCTCTGAATACGAGCAAGCACCACTTTAATTTGATTTGTCTGATGCGTGGTGGGAGGCTGAAGAGCGTCCAGCCTGGTCGATGTTTTATTTTTTCCCTCTCCGACTTCATTAACCTTTTTGCGCAGAGTGATTATAGCAGCTCAGGGACCCCCTACTCTTCCTCCTCTCATCTTCTATATTTTCCCTCCATTTCCTGCCTCCTCTTTTAAATGCTGCTCTTTAACCGCTCCCTCTGGTTCTACCTCCTCCTTCTTTTCTCCATCTCCTCTTTCTTCATCCCTCATTCTCTCCCATTTCGCCGTCTCCTGCGCCTCAGCCCTCCCCCATTTCCCTTAGTGGTCTTTCTCTGTACAGCCTGATTGCTCATAATCACTCGCAGTCTGTTTCTGTGACTAATAGGCCTATTAGAGTGGGATCAAGGCCGCATGGTCGCCGGGCAGCCTCAGTCATGGTTTCCAGTATTCGCTTCCTTCCTTCCACACATGCTTGTGCGTCTCATTTGTGTGATTTAAAAGGGAATGTGGGGCTCGGTAGGTAGAGCGTGACACTAACAGTGCCAGGTCTCAGGGTTTGACTGCTGCAGTGGACCCGTGGAGCCCGAAAATGGGGGGATTTATGGGGCTGTGAAGATTTAGAAAATGAATCTTTTGCTCTGAGACAAAGACAACACTATAGTGCAAAGACAGTTTCATACAAGAAAAAGTTTTTGAATTTTATTATAGTATATATCATATTTAATTATATTAGTAAAATAGCAATTAAAAGTAGTCAGTCCATTCCTGGTTTATGATTAACTGTCAACCAAAATGACTTTACAACAGAGTTTCCAAGGTTCTTAATTAATTTGGGAACTGGACCTAAAGCTTGTTTTTTTTTTTTGTCATTTGAATCTGTTATTTCTCCTTTTACAGCTGCAACAATTATTTAATTAATCAGTTAGTTTGTTGATCAAATGAAAAATTAATAAAATTAATTGTTTTGAGTCATTTTTAATTAAATTCTGTTTCTCAGCTTCTCAAGTGTGAATATTTTATGGTTTATTATATGATAATAAACTGAAGCTCTCTTGCTTCGGGAGCAAAACCAGACAAGCATGTGTCACCTTGAGCTTTGGAAAAATAGTGATAGGTTTTTAATTTAACCATTTTCTGACATTTAATAGACACTCAGGTATTATTAATGCTTTTTTTTTTTGCAAAGCATCCTGTCACAGTATAAGACTGTATCTGTAACTAGGAACATTTTCTAAAACACATATTGTCAATATTTAGAAACTAATGTTTCGTATCATTGTATTACTCTGCCATTTATTCTTTGGATTGAATTTCTATTCTAATAAAGTGATGCCGTAGTGATAGCAGGGTTCCTAATGTGAGGAATGTGTGGAACCGAAAATGCTTCCATAAAGACCTCAGGAGATGCAAGTGGTTCAAACTTCAACTTTAACTCAGACAAAACTACCATTAATACCCTTGTATCCAACAGAAAGTGGGAAAATCTGGTTCATTGCAAACTCAAATTGCAGATGTAAGAGTGAATTTGCAGATTCAACTTGTGACAAGGTGCTTCAGTGTTACTGCCGTTTAAAAGAAGACATACATTTTACTATATACATATATATATATATATGTATATATATATATATACATACACACACGCTTATTCTGGGGCTGTGTTTCATGGTTTGTTCCCATGAAGGATGAGTCTTAATGCTACAGTATACAATGATATATTAAAGAACACTGTTCTGGCAACTGTTTGCTGAAGACGCTGTATAAAAAGCCAGGTCCATCATGAAACTGGTTTTCCCAGTTTGGTGCGTAAGAACTTGCACAGCCTGCACAAAGCCCCAACCACAACCACGTCCAACACTTGTGAGATGAAGTGGAACACCGACTGTGAGCCAGATCTTATCTCCCAACATCAGTGTTGGACCTCAGTCATGTTCCTGTGGCTAAGTGGGAGCAAATCCCTGCAGCCGGCTGCAAAGCCTGAGACCAGAAGTGGAGAAGTGGAGGCTGCTACAGCCGCAGACTAATATGCACGGTTTTAGAATCCCATGTTCAACTATCACATATGTGTGTAACGTCCCAGTGTCCACATATTTTTGACTATTTAGTGGTAATGTTACAGGAATGTGAGCTTTACAGTGACATTACTGAAAAATATTGATTATGTGTGTGTGTGTGTGTGTGTGTGTGTGTGTACGTGTTACTGCTCTGATATTCTTCTCACACAGATGAAGTCAGAGGAAGAAGTACAACTCGTGCTAAAATGCCAGCTTGCATGCAGCTCTTGCTTTCAGGAGAGAGAGAGAGAGAGAGAGAGAGAGAGTGTGTGTGTGTGTGTGTGTGTGTGTGCGTGCGTGCGTGTGTTTGGTGGTGGGGTTTTGAGCAGCTCGGCCGCCTAAACACTTCTCTTTGCATCACATCAACACACTAGGATCTTACATAACCAGCACCCTGGGGAGCTCTGACTCCACGACCCAGAGGAGAGGAGAGGACAGGAGAGAGAAGAAGAGGGGAGGAGAGGAGACAAGAGGAGAGGAGAGGGAGTGAGGAGGAGAGAAAGAAGAGGAGAGGAGAGGACAGGAGAGAGAAGAGGAGGGGAGGAGAGGAGACAAGAGGAGAGGATAGCAAGCAAGGAGGAGAGGATAGAGAGCAAGGAGGAGAAGAGAGGAGAGGGAGCAAAGAGAAGAAGAGAGGAGAGGAGAGAGAAGAGAAGGGAAGGAGAGGAGAGGAGAAATAAGGAGAAGGACTGATAAATCTGAGCAATGGAAGAATGAGGGATGGAGAGAGAGGGAGACAGTCAGAGAGAGGGATGGAGAGGGAGGAAATGGGAGGAACGATTAAAAAAGAAGAGGAAGGAGGAGAGAGAGAGAATGTGGAAGAAGGAAAAGAGAGAAAAACTGAGAAGAGAATGAAAGAGAAAGAATAGAAGGAAAGGAAAGGAAGAGGAGAGGAGATGGGAGAGAAGGAAGCTGAGGATGAAGGTGAGAGGAGAGGAGAGAAAAACAAAAGGATTAGGATGAAGGAAACATGACAGAAGGGTAGAGGGAAAGAGAGATGAAAAGGAGAAGGAAATAAAGAGAGAGAGGGAGGAGAAGGAGCAAGAGCAGAAGAGATGAAGATGAAAATGATTGTGGGGGAGTGTACAACGATGAAAGGGAGATTGACAGGAGAAAAGAAGGGGGCGGAGAATCATGGAGAAATAAAAATAGAAGAAAGAAGAAGAAGAAAGGGATGGAGGAGGAGGAGGAGGAGGAGGATGAAGGAGAGAACAGATGGGTGAGGTCAGGTCAGACAGGTGACGGAGGTGCAGAGGAAGGTGAGGTATTATTGGCCCCCGTTCTGACCTGGACTGACCCGAGTCCACAGCAGCAGGATGAACACCACTGCCGGGGGGTTAAACTCTGAACATACACACACACACACACACACACACACACACACACACACACACACACAAATACACAAATAAACAGTTAGCCAAGCATGAGGAAGCAGACCTCTGCTGCAGGTCACAACCCAACTACGATATCACTGTCAACACTGATCAGCAGCAGGAGGGAGGAGGATGGAGAGGGAGAGGAGGAGGAGAGAGAGAGGAGAGAGAGAGGAGGAGGAGAGGGAGAGGAGGAGAGAGAGAGGAGGAGGAGAGGGAGAGGAGGAGGAGAGAGAGAGGAGGAGAGGGAGAGGAGGAGGAGAGAGAGAGAGGAGGAGGAGAGGGAGAGGAGGAGGAGAGAGAGAGGAGGAAGAGGAGGAGAGGGAGAGGAGGAGGAGAGAGAGAGAGGAGGAGGAGAGGGAGAGGAGGAGGAGGAGGAGAGGGAGGCAGGGAAGAAAACATGAAAAGCAGCAGAAAAGGAGAAGAGTAAAACAGAGGAGAGACCATGGACGATTTAGACTCAGGGACAAATCACATCAGCATTTTATGGACCAGATTCAATTCAAGTGATCGGTGAATTCATATGTTGAGGTGTAAAAGTAAAACCACACAGAACATTTACATGTTCACTTGTCCGACTGTAAACCATCTCGACAACGCTGATAATCGATCTTCTCTGAGGGTCCAAATAACACAGGAAGTTTCCATCTTAACTGTGACTATGCATGAATGATTTTTGCTGTGTCGCTTTCTGGTGTGAGCAGGTAAAAAAATAAGACAGAAAGACTGATTGGAGAGAATTACTGAGAAAGCCAGAAAGGTAGGAGAGGAAATGTGAGCGGTCCTTGTACTGTGCAAAAACACCCGATACACAAACTTGGTCTCCAGTTCTGCACTTTGACACTGAAGATCTCAAACACCCTCTGTACAACTTGTGTGCGCTGCTGCTGCACTAATGCTCCTGGGGTTGTGCAGCCAAATTCAGAAAAAATAACACAAAGGAGCTTTTGTGTCCACATGTTAAAGATTATTTTAAAACTACATCAGGATCCTAAATTGACAACAAAAAAAATGATATAAACAATCCATGGATACATGTGAACAGTTTCTTAAAGGTCTCATATTTTACACTGCATGTGTTTTATTTAAAGTTTTGATCAGCATAAGTGTAGTTTTACATCTCCTCTCTCAGGCTTCTCTCTGGAGCTCTAGTAACAACAGGTCAATGAGCCAATCAGAAGAGAGAAGCTGAGTCTCTCTTCTGATAAAATAAAAATAATGCAGATCTCAGGTAAACACTCCAAAATCAAAATCCTGCAAGGTTGGATGGTTGGTCCAGGTGGGTGGGGTTTGGGGCATCACAAAGGGCAGTGACTGCTTTGTTGTGACATCACAAAGTTACAGAAGTCCTGACGGCTGGTTTTAAGGCTCAGTTTCTGAATACAGGCTGTGTGCATTTCTCTGTGGACTGAGAATTTGATACTTTCACAGTATTAATATAGAACCTAGACCTGCTTTATAATCAAAAAACACAAGGACATCTACCTTTGTACTATATGGACCTTTAAGTGCAGTAGTTATTTAGAAAATAGATAAATTAAATAGATAATAAATACAAATTCATCCATTGAGAAAATTACACACTTGTTCTTTTGCCAAATTTACCAGCAAACTTCATTTAAATCTGTTAACAGGAGACAATCTGCTGAGTAATAAACTCACAGGACTAAAAACACAGTTTCCTTTGCAGAAGTGATATTATTACATGAACATCAGCTCCCAGGCTGCTTCCACATCATAATATTAATATGATATCAATAGATTTCCCCAGTTGCAGTAAACAAACGTGCGTGAATGAAAAGGTCAGTGAAGTCGCTCTCTGCTCATTACGCTCCCCGAGATCCAGAGAGAGGAGAAGTAAAGTTCACTCCGGCTCTACCAGGAGTTTCCCTGTTTCATCTGTCACGTCTGCTCCTGCAGAGCTGTCAGCAGTGTGCACAGGAGGAGGAGGTGGTAGCCAGGCAGATTTCCAGAACAAACCCAACAGCACAAACCTCTTAATTACTGAATAATTTATGGAGTCTTTTAAAAAAAAAAAAAAAAAAAAAAAGGAGAAGCAGGAGTCTGTTATCAACAGGAGCCCCCGGTAATGAGGCTGGGCAGGAGTGTGAGCAGATGGGAGGATTCTCGCATGATAACTGTGTGTGATGCAAACTCACTAATGACTTACTGTAAAGACAGTGTGACGTGTGCCACAGTGGGAGTGAGTCAGTGTGTGTGTGTGTGTGTGTGTGTGTGTGTGTGTGTGTGTGTGTCTGCACATTCATCACTTATTCAGGCGAGTGTGACATCTGGAGAACAGAAGTAAGAAAACCACTACAAGGAAACTTCTTGGTGAGCTGACACTTCTCCAATTACACACCAAACACACACACTCTCTTCACACACACACACACACACACACACACACACACACACACACACACACACACCAAGGATGGATTATGAGACAATGGGCCCCTCGGCACAGACGTGTGAAATTCTTCTACACAGGAGCCAAAAACGACTTCAGACGTTTGTGTTGCATCTCTTTTGTAGGCATTTTACACCTCTTTGTTGTCAGTTTGTTTCTGTTTGTGGTGGTTTTGTGTCTATTTGTAATCACTTTTTGTGTCTTTGTGGCCATTTTGTGTCTTTTTATTTTGTATCTTGTCTTTTTCATCTCTTTACTCTTTGTAGTACCGAAGTTTTGTCTCTTTTCACTTTGAGTCTTTTCATTGTGCGTCTCTTAGTGTCTCTTCAAAGTCGTTATTCCTGATTTTGTTGCTGTTTTGCGTTGCTCTGTCTTTACTTTGCATCTTATTCTGGTCTTTTGTGTCTCTTCATTTTGTCTCTTTGTGTCACTTTGCTGCCAGTTTGTGTCTTTGTGGTCATTTTGTGATTCACTGTGGTTGTTTTGTTTCTGTGTAGTTACTTTGTGTCTCTTTGTGGTCTTTTACATCTCTTTGTACTCCTTGTTGTCGCATCTCTTCATTTTGTATCTTTTTAATTGTGCATCTCTCTGTTGTTATTTTACATCTCTTTGCAGTCATTGTACATCTTTTTGTCAGCATTTTGTGTCTTTTTGTTGTTGTATTGTGTCTCAGTTTTGTATCTTTTTGTGGTTAATTTGCATCTTTGTAGTCAGTTAGTGTCTCTTTGTGGTTGTTTTGTGTTTCCTTGTTGTTTTGCATCTTTTTAATGACATGAACTCGTATTTTTAATCGTTTGACACACACACACACACACACACACACACACACACACACACACACACACACACAGTCTTTCATCCATCTGCCCAAGGACAGGACTTGTGATTTTGAGCCTTTGACACATTTGAAGAACTAAGATAAGAAAATGGATATGAAAGAGAGCAAGAGAGCAAGTTCACACACACACACACACACACCCTTACACACACTTGCTCTTATACACAAAAACTCACTTATCCCCCTGAATCCGGCCAAACGCAGCACAGAGTGGCACTTGGAGCTAAGTGGTAATTAGCTCAGAGAGGCCCTGACCCACAGCACCGGCTCTGTTTTAAGTGTAATTCAAAGGAGATGTGCAGCTAATTAACGAGCCAGCGAGGAGAAACCTGAGGCAATGACAGAAAAGTGGAAGGAAGAAGACGAGGAAGGGGATGAGAGATGGTTTCTCTGCTGCCACATCCAGCTGTCAGCACGCCAGGACGAGGAGGCTTCAGCGTGTTATGTCTGTTTGTGTGACATGTAATTTGTTAAATGACAACACTGTGAAAGGCAAATAAACATGTCACTTGATGTCTTTACTTCAACAGTTTGTGACACTTTCATGTGAATAAATGTTAGTTTTCATCTGTCTGTCAATGAGAGACACCAAAATAATCTTTAACTCATGAAACAAGAGTACACACGAGTCACTCAGGTGGCAGCGACTGAACGCAGGGAGTCGATAATTAATCAATACAGAGATCACACGTGTGATATAAAGGACAGAAGTCAGTCATTATAGGTTAGCATTATGCATAATTACATTTATCTACCTGTGTATACTCATCATTTAACAACTGATAGGTTTAACAACTGAGTTTTTGGAGAAACTACAGTAGCTGTAATGGGACATTTTGACATTGTGGCTACTTAAAAAACAACAAGACAAAAAGCCAAGAGTGTAGGTTAGATTTCAAAAGTGAAGGAGACACAATGACATGACATAAACTCTAAATATATATTGAAAAGTGATAAAATATGTTCAAAAAACAAAAATCAAAGCTTTCAACATGAATGATGATGCCTTTGTAAGCGTGGAACCCTTTAATTTTATATTTTCTCCAAAAATGAATCAATTAATTCATTAATATAATGTTTATTATTGTTTTTGTATAAATTACAGAAAAACAAATAATATATAATAAAAGAAAAAAGTAATTTTACTGTTTATATAAATATGTTTTTCACGTAGTGATTTTCAGTCAGAATCAGATATTTGAACCACCTTCCATCAGTGGAAACATTTTCTCAGCTGTCGTCATTTTAAATAAACAAGCACCTTGTTCATTGTTGACTGTGTTGATCGGCATCTTTTTGCAGCTGGAAACACAACAACTTTAGAGTCTGTGGATACAACATCTGGATTGAATTGATTTAAACCAGCTCACTCCTTTTACAGTTTTTCACAATTATTTTACACATTTTCTGAATCTTTGGTTCATTTTCTTCAAACTCTGAAACCGCAAACACAAAATCTAGAAATCAATAGCAAAGCAATCACTGCATTCAAAACTGTTTCTCTTTCAAAAATGACAAAAACATAACTTCATATGAATAGATAAGACTGATGGGCTCAACATAAATCACTCCTATGAATATGTTATCAGTCGGTTTATTCCTTTTGCATTTTCAGTGTTAGAGTTAGTAAAAGATTATTACAGTCAGTATATTTACTAAAATATGTATAAATATAAATAAACAAACACCATAAAATGCAGCATTTGGTGAACACATAAAACCAGGAAAAACATCCAATAAGATGAAGGGTTTTCTGTAAATAAATAAAGAAAGAAAGAAATAACAGTGGCTCATCTTTCAAAAGTCTAACGCAGAAAGACAAAAACAAAAGCAAAATGTAAGAGAAAAGAAATTAGGCTGCATCCTGCCACAGCACCTCATCTACATCACAAGCCATTTTGTCCCTGGATGAACAGCAGGGAGCGATGGATCCAGCCGCCAAAAGCGCCCACATCAACCTCACCACATGTGTCCTCCTTCGCCCGGAGAATGTGTAATGTGACCGATGGGACAGAGGTCATGCACCTTCCATCGCCATGCAGAGAACAACTCTTCAGTTTGGTGTGAGAATGGCGAATACGTTTGGAGGTATAGAGCAATAAATTATGTGTGGCTGATGAACCAGAGCCCGGGTCCACCCCTGTGCCCCGCTGGAATGAGGAGGCCAAGCAGTTTGACCAGGAAGGTGATGAGACGGGCGGAGCTGTAGGGACCAAGGTTGGCATGGTGATGGAGGACACCTTGCTGGTTAACAGCTGCACACATCCACGCCATCCAGGGACATTCATAATGACACAGTGGCCGCCCCCCTCTTTTGGCGAGGTCGAATCCAGCCTCATCAATAATAATATAGATGCTGCAACCGACTCCAAGACGACAAGACGATGTGAGAAATGGACCTGGTAAATTCACAGTATCATACTTACTTCAACATATTCAGACCAGTTTGATCCAGATTCAGTTGGACATTGGCGGGTTCTGGATTTCCTTGTAGTCTAATGGTCTTGTTTGCCAGCATCACCACACTCCTGACGCTGATATTTCGTTGGTTTTAAGTTAAACCCCAAACGTCTCATGCCAACAACATCTTGACATATAAAATACAGACATTCAGGTTGTGAGCAAAACCCTACATCTGTTAACATCACAACGTCAGTCAGCCAACGTTGGGTTTTGACATCAACCTGATTTTCATTTCCAACCAAAACATAACGTCTGTCAACACCAGTGTCATAGTCCAACGCTTTCTGACGTTACATTCCTTCCTTCTCTTCTTCCTCTTCTCCTTTTACTCTCACCCCTTGACCTCTGGCTTCACCACTAATCTCTATTTGACTCCAAACCGGGGACCTCACCTGTGGCTATGGCTCTACTTTTTCTACCTGAACAATTAGGCAGGAGGTGTTTCCATCTGTGAGGAGTGGGTGTTGCCTCCTGGTAAATAAAACTCTGCATTGTGCTTGGCGTTGCTTTCCAAAGGAACACAGGAGATTTTTATCTTGAATGTCGGGCCTGTGTTGGGTGTGAAGCAGAAATTTGTGCTTGCAATTTTGCAGACTTGGTTTAGAGATTTGTATTTCAGGTTTCAGTGAATGGAAATCTGTAAAGACTGACAACTACGCCTGCACGAACACAATGGACCCCACATTTTTCTACCCTTGCAGGAGACTGTGCTGCGTCCCCCAAATCCCCCGCGGTACTCAGAGTTGGCATGCGGCTTTCACCTTGTGACAGTGATAAGAGACAGCAGGGCAAAGAGAAAAATGAGGGGTGAAAGGCAGGGACGTCCTCCAGACTGATTCAGAATAACCCCGCTGCGAGAGAGTCGGCGGCTGTGTAGATAAGAGAAAATGATGATCATTACAGGAGGAGGGAGACAGGAAGGCCGCGGTGTCAGACACATTTCCTCTGTCAGCAATCAGCTCATTAATCTTCAGGTGACCTTCAGAGGACTAGTCAGTCAGTCAGAGAGGAGGAGGAGGAGGAGAAGGAGGAAGAGAACGAGTCATTTTGGCTTTGGTGGCACTCAGGCTCAGGTGCATAACATGATACTGTGAGTTCAAATCCTGCCGATGACCTTTACGTAAATGTCATCCTCCTCTCCCGTTCACCTTCCACCGTCACAGAGAAGAAGAATGTCACACTAACATTACTGTAAACCAGAAGATATTATTAAGGTGAAAGGTGCTTGAAACAGCACGCTAATTGCATGATTGTGATCTATAAAATATATTATAATATAGATATAATCTTCAGGTGACCTTCAGAGGATGAGTCAGTCAGTCAGAGAGGAGGAGGAGGAGGAGGAGGAGGAAGAGCATAAATGATAAATATATAAATGTCCTCTTCACAACTGGAAACAATGAGAGATTTGAAAAATATAAGACGAAGAAGACAGAAATAGAGGCTGCCATCCATCATCTCTTACTGTTATGCTAATTATTCTCTAAATTTGTTCATAACAAATGGAGTTAAATGCTATAATTAGAACCTTTAGTTAGTAAAGGGAAAGGACGCTGAATAGATAAAAATGAAAGGAAAGACACAGAAATTAAATAAAAAAGAAAGAGTGGGAAGAGAGAGCAGACAAAAAGGACAGGGGGAAGTGAGAGACGAGGATGTGCTGATGAGACAGGTTTGAAGGATGGGTTTTTCTAACGGAGATGAAATTCCTCTCCCCATCACGGCTGACAGGAGACAGATGAGTCACAACAACACCTCTGCCGAGAAAACAGCCAGCGGAGCGAATCACAACACCGCCACCGACAGAAAACACCCGAGCTTCACAGCTCCATCCTGGCCCTCCTCCAAGTCATATCAAAATATTAGCTGAAGCCGTCAGAGGGGAGCAGTCGTTCCCTGTGCTTTAAATGCTCCCATTAACAATGAGAGTAATAAGGTTTTCCAAGACTTATACAGTATGTTATTGTATTAGTCAGATAATCCTGTTATTTGGCACTGGTGTGTTAATATTCAACATCTTTAAATACCCTGAATATGTATTTTATAGCTGTAATACCCAGTAATATTATTTTTTAGAGGTATCAGTAGTACAATTAGAAACAAGACTAAATGTCTGCAGCCACATCATAATGTTCATCATGAAAATATAACTGAATGGAAGAGAAAGCAGAGCAGAGGCCAGAAAGGGTTTTTCTCACAGACTGTATAAAGATGGACAAATCCTCCATGTCGTCCTGACAAAACTGTTTGGATTTTCTGCCTGTATGTCATAGACTGTAAATAAAGATGTCATGAAGGCTGTACCAGGCTGTAAACATCTTTATTTCTGCTGTAAAGTTGGACATTTGAACATGAGAACCTATTGGGACTGACTCTAGTGGTCGTTAGAGGAACTGCAGCCTTTGTCACGTCCATGTTGGCTTCATTTTTCAGCTGCAGAGTTTGTTACCTGAGGAGAGCCTACTGCGGCCTTTAGGAAACATAAAAATGCAAAAGACCTGCTCTACAGCAAGTGCTTGTTTTTTTCCATTTTGGGCTTCTGTAGGAACATGGTGGACTCTATAGAAAAGGACTCACTTCCTATGAAGTTTAAGATTTAAGAAGGACTCGTGCCAATGGATCCTGTTACACACGGGTCCTTTAACTGGATTCAGAAATGTTCTGTCATGAACTTAAGTGTTGGACAAGTGAATATTTTCTCTTCTGGGGACCATGAATTTCCAAATGTACCAAAAGTCACAACAATCTGGGAATGAACGAGTTCTTGTACTTGGGACCGAATGAATCTGTCCAGCTGTGACACCGAAATTTGCATCATTACAGCTTTGCTTCAAATTGTGGAAGAAATCATGCTAATCATGCTAAAGGAAGCAGCGTTAACACTGAAAGCCAAGGCAATAGAAGAGTTACGCAACCGACACATTACAAACGCTTCACTCACCATGACTTAATTCATACATTAATGCTCTGTGTAACACGAACTCCTGAGTTTATTGAGATATCATCAGGACACTAACTGTTCGTGATGTGAACGCTTAATATTCAGTTTAAGAGCATTAAATCAGTTGAACATCATTTAACATGTTCGGTCCACAATCCATTATCGTGCATACATGCATCAGATTAGATGACTCATGCAATAGTTCTGCCTTAATTAAGCATGAGTTGTATGCATTTGCGCTACAGTTTTAAAAGGAGGGATTGTGTATGTATCAGTGGCCATTGTAGTATTCAAAGTAAAAGTTAGTGATTGGAGAGTTAACAGAATTAACAGTGGAACTGTGTTTTAGTCAATAGAAGTTCAACTTACATTGCAGCTGCTGTGCATGATCTCAAGAGGAGTAACAGTGAATACACAAGAGTGCAATGAAAGGAAGAAGGGTAATTTTCTCTCATGTGTCTGTTTAAGTGGAGCAGGATCACTGCAGTGCAGAGTTATTAGCATTCACAATGCCAAACTTTAAAACCGCCTAAAACCCTAAAACCTCCTTGGCCTAGACGTGCACCCTCTGAGCGGTTTGGTCACCGGATTAGATGTACAGTATCATTAGGAGTCTTGGTGCAGAAACCCTCCTACACAGCGCCGTCTTCTGCCTTTCTCCAAGCTTTCTATTCAGCTTGTTTAATCCAGACCTCGCCGGGGGACTCAGGAAAATTCTGACAGCCTGTGCATTGTATTACAAGCTACGTACACGTAGGTAGGTTGAGTGTATCTGCATGTCTTTGTGTATCTGAACATTTTCTCCCCACAGTATGTAGGTTTTGTGCATGTGGCCCGATCTAGTCTCACAGCACATGTGAGCCTGTATTTTTAGATGGAACCCAGCCAGCGTGCAGTGGCACATTGAGTTCGGCCATCGTGTGTCTCTGTTCTCTCCACACCCTCCCTGCCCCTTCCTGAATTATTCATCCGTTTGGGTGAAGTAACACACATCTATTATTCATTCAGCCTCCCTGGTGTCAATCTGCCCGTGCAGCTACAACGCTGTGAAACCTGAAGGGAGCGCTGCTTTGGGCTGCGGCACGACGCTTTAGCTGGCTTACAGTATGCAACACTTTGCAACAGTAGCCATTGTGGGGAGATTTGCATAAATTGAATAGGAATTTAGCAAGTCAGTGTTTCTCCGGAAAAAAATGAGCAGTGTTGAAAGAGAAAATGAGTTTAAATCCAAACTGAGCTTTTCACCCAGTTTCAGATATTTTGTGATGCTTGTTGTGTTTTGTGGTGCTGAAGCACAGGAGGAGGCAGCACTGTGACTCCTACGCTTGGAAAATCTTTGCTGGTATGAAAGCAAAACTTACTATTTGATAAAACTGAAATTTGTGGTTTCCCTTAAAACACTTTACTGCAATAAGTGAATCTTCTGAGCTTCAGTTTTGTACAACAAAATGAGGTAGAAAGCTGCAATCAGTTACCTAAGTAAATGTGATTTTCTTTGTAAATTTACTTTGCTCTTCACTCAAAATATAAAACTCTACACTTCCATTTAGAAATCAAGTCCACTTTAACCCAGCACTTTAATAAATGCAGGCTGTTTATGTGCAGCTCTGCTCTCCTTGAGTTTGTTTGTGGATCTGAGTGGGTCTGTTGGAGAAGATCTACAGTATTGATGTTTTTATGTCAGTTCTCTTGCAGCAGTAACTGCAGCCACATCTTCGCTTCTTGCTTGAATTAGCAGTTTGATCTTCAGCTGGTAAGACACATAATCAATTGGACTGATATTACATGTGTACAGGAAGTTAGGAACATTTGAGTCTAGCCTGAAAAATCAACCTGGCTGTTTTTTCTCTGTGTACAGGGTCATTGCCCTGCTCCATTTCCCTGAAATTTATCAACTATATAAAAAGGGCTTTGAGTCGTAGAGTCCGAAAACCCGGACATTGATTAGCATTTTAGAATCTCCTGTTCCCTTGTCCTGAACTCTCTGGGTTTTTGGTTAGATGGCTGAAAAAAGGTCTGTGGTTAATACAAGCTCAAGACATTTTCACGTTTTAATTAAATGATATAAAATACATCAGTAAATGACCCAGTAGTGATTTCTATAAGCTTTTATGTATCTTAAAAAAGGATGGTTGCTAACAAGTGGCTCAATGAGACGGGTTGTTGGAGATGTTAAGGGTCATCAGTCCAAACATGAAAACCAATCAACTCACCAGTCCACCTTTACAGCCTCGCTGTGTTTATACTCGTGCTCGAACACATTTTTATTAACTTTTCGAGGAAAGGCTTTTTTTTTAAGAGTTCAGAGCTAAATCAAACTACAAGTTGAAGTTTAGTGGTGGTGATGCTGAAGTCATGTGACCGTGGTGTAGTTGGTTTATAGCCTAACATTAGCTTTTTACTTCCGATTGTATTTCAGCTTCAAAAATTGTAAAGAGGTGTTCATTAGTGAACAAAACTGTCAGTATCATAAACTTGTTTGTCACAGTGTTTATCTCCTGCAGTGAAACAAAGAGCATGTAAAAATCCCCTTGGTCCCTTTTGTCGAGGGTGATGCTAATATCTGGGTAAGCCTAAAAAACATGTAATCCCTGCAGCGCTCTATATAGATGGGAAGACTTTCAAATTAAAGGTGAAATAATGAAAAACTTTTCCTGATACTTTCTGGCTGCATTGATTGACAGACTGCTGCAGACATAAACAGGCAGACACGCCAAAGATAAAACTGTGCTACAAATCCATCTGAGATGTGTATTTATGTTCTTGGTTCTGTATAATGGGTGAGTCGGTTCAGAGTTGAGGGAGGATGAGTCAGGGTCCCAGCCTCTCCTTGGACGGTGATGTTCAGATTTGACCCAGTAAAAAGCTGCAGAGGATACAGTGGTTCAATAGTGGGTCATGTGGGACCTGCAGAGTCAGAACAAGGCAAAAGCTGACAAAACAAATGGATAAAAGTACAGATTGTTAAACTTATGACACCTCTTTGTGGTGGATTTTTCTAATATGTTGTCCCAGGCTGCAGGCTCAGACTGCCTGGTAGATGACAGCAGGCTTCAGTCTCACACTCCATCCAGTAACAACCCCAAGTGGGATCAGCAGAGGCTGACAAAGACTGAAGACTGCCTCACAATCCTGATAACAATGCTGCATCACACAGCCAGGAAGATACTCCAGTGTGTGCCCATATTTTATGTTTAGTGTTGCAGTGAGCTATTAATGCCGGCTGTAAGCTACACAGAGGCTGCAAGGAAATGTAACTGTTAGCAGACCCACGCTCTGGGCTGTCAGGGCTAAAGAAGCTTTTAACAGCCTCCTAAAGAACAAGCTGACAGCTCCTGTTCTCCAATAAGCCTGTTTTCTTACTTACATAAAATTGTTAAAGAGCTGCTTTCACATTTTTAGGGGAAAGTCTGTGTCAGTGCACAAGTCATTTAAGTTAAGTCCATGTGGGCTGTAACTTCCTGTGAAGCCCCAGGAATTAGTGTAATCATGGTTAGAAATCATAAAGTAGCCTGAATGCCTCAATCTGTCACATCTGATTCCTGGAGTCATGAGAGCATCGTGATGCATGATGCATGAAGTTCACAACCCCAGAACTTCAAATGCATCCATACAGGACCAGAACCCGCTCACATTTGTGTTGCATCAGCAATCAGCTGCCTACCTGGGAAAATATGGGATATTCAAACATGAGAAAACTTTTATTTTTAATGTACATCATTTCTATTATTTGTAAGATTTAATCATTCTATGAGTTTCATTAAGAAGTCTTATTTTGTTCAGACACACAAACACATGCAAGAGCTGTTTAATTTTTTCACAATTTTGTCACAATACTGCTAACTAACAAGTTATTACCCTAAATATTCAAAACATAACCAGGGCTGTATGCTTAATATACATTGCAGGCTATAATCATGGTAGTTAATGTACAGTACATACTTTAATTCAAACAGCAGCAAAAATATTCATATGTTCTGATTGTTTGTTTCCTGCAGCATCTGTGCTCATCCCTGTCTTCTTTTATGCAGATTGTCCTTGTCACAGAAAACCAACTTTTCAGTGAGAAGTTCATGTCTTTTTAAAGTTTTCCCCTCATGACAGCATATATTTGTAAAATTAAACAGCAGGGCTTTAACAGGTGTTAGGTACCTGGGAGCAATGAAACACTCAGTGCATTAATGACTGTGTAAACTTTCAGTGGAAGTAAAGTGAGACGAGGTAAAATAAATAAATAAATAAAATAAAATAAAAATTTAAAAAAAGACAACAGTTGTGAGTGTTTTTGTTTATTTGACAGCAGGGAGATGTTACTCTGCAGCTTCAATAAAATCCCCCGCTGCTCCTCTCACACACACACACACACACACACACACACACACACTCTCTGCTCCCCTGAGGGAGATCCAGCAGGTTCAGTGCACATTTCCATGATAAGAGTTGAGATGACAGCCGCGGGGACGTAAACGGCTTCTGTTTGCAGGGAAACATCAATCACACACAATAGCCGCCTCCCAGGTGGCTGTGACCTCTGGTGACCCCACAGCTCCTCCACACTTCCTCCTGGACACTTCCTGTGAGTGTGTGTTATGTGTGTATTGGTACATGTGGTATTTACACTGAAAAGCATAAGCCTGGCTGCTGCTCTCAGACACAGGCTCAGGTCCAGGATATTTTTGTTAGTTTTATCTACATGGCCAGATTTAGTCCTGGCATTAGAATACCGACACTGACAAAAGATGCAACTAGATTTGGTCTCGATAGACATCCAAGAGCAGAAAATTACTTCCAGCCACGAGCTGAATGCTGGTAAATTCTCTCAGTGACTGTGGCAGACAATCAACCAAGCTTTTATTATGGAATTGGTCCCAAAAATCAGCAAGAGCTCTGCCAAAATAAGAGTTTTTTTTCTAAGTGAAGACACTCTCAGGCTCAGTAAAGAACATAATTGGAAGTGAGGCAGTTAACATTATGAAGCATGAAGCTAGCATTATAGTAAAACCTGAGTGATTGGCTTGTAGTTCTGCTTATAGTTTGTTTTTATGGAAGGGACTTTCCAGGGGCCAGGAGGCAGTCTTCTGTCTTCACCCTGCAGGGAAAAAGAAGCCGTTAAAACAAAAACAATCACAGTTATTCAAAGATATGTTGCACTTCTGTGTAATTTTCTTAGAGGTACAGTACATGCAAGCACAGATCTACCATCAGGATATAGGTGCTCAACCAGAGGGCCCTTGCTTTAGAAAATAATGAAATAAAATTATTTAAAGATTCACTGACACTAACTGATGCAGACAGAAGTGAGAACCCAGCAGTGATGGAAATAGTACATAAAATCCAGTGCCAATACAGCGATATAAAAATACTCAAATCAAAACCCTATTGCTAAAAGTTTTGGGTAAAAATTCACTGAAAGTATCAAAAGTATTCATTCTGCAGGAAACTGGCTGCTGTGACAGCTGATATGTTATTAAATTACACGCAAATATACTTCAATATTAGTAAAGATGTGTCAGTGCATAAGTAACATTTTACTGTTGTAGCTGTAGTTGTGGTGGAGCAAAGTCTAACCATTCTATGAGCAGTGTGAGGCACTTCAGCGTGGTTCCAAAACTAGAAGTCAAGCCCCTCCAAGGAGTCACAAGACAAATATGAGGGGTTGTAAACATGATTTGTGGGGCTCAGAAACAGACACAGATCTTCCCCACATCTGTGCCTGGAAAAAATAAAAAATAAAAATAATAATAAAAATCTGCTGCATTGAAGGTTCCCAAGAGCACAGTGTTATGTTCAATAATTTATTTTCTTATTTTTGTTAGTTTTATTTCATATATTTGTTTTTTTCTCTTACTATTCAGAGACATGTCAAGAATTTAATACCATGGTTGACTTGTCTTGTTGTTATGATTAGTTGTTGTTAATGTATTGTTCAATAAAGCATTAACAAACGTATTGGATACAATTGGGTAGTTAACTATTTTACATATTTTGTAAACAGATCAAAGGTTTTGTATGGAAATAGTCTGCAAAATAACTGAGGAGCAAAGGGAAACTTCTGGACCAATATGCCTGGGTCCTTAGGCCGCAGACTGGCCCACAAATGGCCACATCTGGGCAGATTCTTGCTGTTATCTCCCAGTGTTGGCTTACAGCTGGGGGTTGATCCAGATGTGGAACAGGTGTGGGCTGCATTCATTTTGCTATCCAGCCTCAGGTGACTGAAGTGGAGTCTAAAGAAGAGTAAATGTTTCACCTATTTCACCAATACCTTATGTGCATTTTGAGTGAAATCGCCCTGATCAATCAACCGGGAGCCCTGATCGGTTTATCATTGATGACAGGTGCAGCTTCTTCCTCCACATCAGTGTTTTGATTTGGCAAACCGCCATTTTGGCGCGGAGCCAAATGGGGATATTTAGTTACGTCTAGAAAACGTTTTAAAGGAAGGTGGCGCAGGATTGATACAAGAAGAGGTTTTATAAAGTGGAGTAAAGAAGAAAGAGACAGTGGGAACGAAACTAACTGTCGTTTCAACGAGTCAAAGCGGCGAGTGAAGGAGCCGCAGCTAGCATTTAGCTTCGTTAGCTTCGTTAGCTTCGTTAGCTTCAATAGCGGAAGTGACAGTGGATTTAATGGATTTAATTTTGAGGATTTAATGGCTCTGTTTTGACGGAAACCAGGACGAACGGACTCCTAAAGGTAAGAATCAACACAAACGCTCTCTGTAGTATCATCTGCTGATGTGTGGAATTTAAGATTTTAGATGCTAGCTAATTGTTGGCAGGTACCTGCAGGTCAGGTGTAACGTTAGCTACGGTTTGTGGTGAGATTGTTCACTGTGCGATATTCATTTAGTCTAAATTGTGCTTTTATTCCTTATTTGCAATCGTGAGCTGCAGCTGTCGATGGCGTCCTGTCAGTGTTTGATGTGTTCATGTGACCACAGGGCAGAGCTTTTCCCGCAGGCTGTCAACAGGCTGTTTGTGTAGTAGTGTTGTTGACAGCATCGTGTTTGTGAGGTGATGCTGAAGCGTCATACAGGTGTGTTGGATCTGAAGACCCCAAACGATCCAGGTGTTTGTGGAGGTTTTACTCCAGGCATGGCTGCTCAGAAGCTTCAGGGAGCTGCTCAGGGTCCTATTGATAAACGGCTCATTGACATGACCTGCATATTTTTGTGTCCGAGTGTATTACTTTCCTTTAAAATAATTTTAATTCATTCATGACATGCATCATTTTATTCTATACAACTGTTGTAGTTTGACCATGTTTTCAGTACATTATAATAATGTATATATTTTATATGTTGGCCTCTCAAACCACCAAAATGTCAGGTGGCAACCTGAGAAAAATATTAAATTTGATATTCTAAATGAATACTGTGGCATGATTTCATGTTTGAGACCTTTCAAATAAACTAAATTCACAAATATTAATAGTTTTAAAGGTGTTGAGATCATTCAAAAACTTTTGTCCAGGAATTTGTGTATTGTCCAATGTCAGGGTGGTGCAACTGGAAACATGCATCTTTTATTCTGAAGTGAATATTTACAACATCAAACAGGATATTCCATCAGCCAGAGGACCCCAGGTGATCTTTATTGATGAGTGAAAAGGTTTGTAGAGCTCTCTCAAATATTGATAAAAATAGCTACTTTCAACTCATGGTACACTTTTCATGTCAGGTGGTACAACCAAGGTAAAACTAGGAAAATGTTATTTTATGGTAAAACTCTTCATTTTATCAAAAAACTAGTATAAAAGTATAGTATAAAGTATATAAACTTTTACAGAAATTTGGTTGCGGCACCTGACATTTTTCAGGTGGTGAAGTTAAAAATACAGTGAAAAAATGAATTTAAAACTTTGAAATGTTGTAACACAAATAAGGCTTGTTGAAACACATAAAAATATGCATGATGTCCATTTTAAAAATACTTTTTTAAAAAACATTTTTAAAAGCTTTATTTGTCAATGACCCAAACATCACAATGACCAGTATGATCAGTTGGTTGCTATGGTGATTCGTGTTGATTATCAAATCTAAATCCAGTGTCAAATCTCATTAAATTCAGCTTTCATAATTTCTCAGTGACTAAAGTTATAAATAACTACAACATATTCAGTTTCGGGCTGTAATCAGCTGTTGTATGAGAAACCAGAAATAGCCTATTACAATTTTTTTTTTAATTTTTTTTTTTAGTGGCAGCTACTAAATTAATCAACTTAAACAGTTTTCACAACCTGAAAATGGTCTCAACAGCAGAAGAAATGTTGATATTAATTGTTGTGGCACAGTGAGGTAGAACACCTGATACACACCTGATAATTGTCACACACAAATTATAATAGTATACAATAGTGGAGCTCCTGCTTCACAGTTATCAAACTCAAAATATTGATCTGATATGCAGAAAACATTTAGGAGGGACTCTTAACACAGTGAACATTATCCACAGCTTATCTATCTGCCATTGGAAACTACAGCGCTCTGGAGAACACACACGTGGGCCATGTATTGAGAAGGAGGTGGTACCTCTGTATAATGAGTATAATGAGTAATGTTCATATCATTTTATGCACAAAAAACTATCCTTAGTACACAGGTTAGCTACTTACCTGCAATAAAAACAAGATTACTAGAATAAAACAGAGAAAATGATTAGTCAATTATTCTATCAGCAACTATTTTGAAAATCTATTTGTTGTACTTTGTTATTTTCTGACATTTCATGGAACAACTAATGAACTGATTAATCATGACGGTAATTAAACAAACACACTGGGCTACAGCTGTCAGGGAAGTGTAATTATAATAATTACTGCAATTAACTGAGCACCAAAATAGTTGCTGATTGCTGATTCACCAGTCAATTAATCATCTAATCATGATAAAATGGTAACTGATGGTTACATATTTTAATTACCTAGTTTAATTTTAGCTGTGGACCTTTGCTGCACCTCTTCTCCTTATTTTTCTGTTTGTTTATTCTTGAATTCAGCAGTAAATGTGAACGAAAAGCTGAGCGTCCTCCCTGCAGGACTCAGCCGAGCTCAGGTGTAAATATGTGAGTTTTACAGCGCTGTCATTTCACTTCTCTCTGAGCTCGTCAGTTTGGGAGCAGCTGCTGTCAAAGTCTACTTTGCATCACAGCTCACCTAAACAATTGGGAAGGTTTTCACAGTTAGCTCTGTTAATGTGTGTGTGTGTACAGTTAAGTGCCAGCTATTCCTCCCACATGCTGTGTTATAGTAAAGAAGAGTCAATAAAGTGGAGAAACAGAATGTCACCTACAATCAGGTGTAAATCTGCTGCAGCGAGGGGAAAAAAATTCAATTTTTTTAGATAAAGGGGCAGTCTGAGAGAATCAATATGGATTTTGGTTTGACTCTGTTGAGAAAGCATTGAAGTGAGATTAGTTGTCCATCATATGGGAGTGTAAATCTGTCTTCACAGAGATCTTATCTTGTTGTTATTATCCAAACAGTGAAAGGAAGAGCTGCGGGAATCTGATGTTTCCCATCATGTCATCATCAGTGAAAATAACCGCCCACAGCAGCTGAGTGAGGATGAGGATGTCAGATGAGGAAAGGTGTTAAAACATCCAGAGATTAGCGCAGACCCAGACAGGGCTTCATCTCCTAATCCCTATCCTCTCTGGGAACTCTCCGACACAGTGACAGGGTTTTGGGAAGTAGCTTTACCTGGCGTGATGCAGATAATCATCACTTCCTCTGCTGACAGGAAGTCAATCCTGACCCCAGGAAGTTCTCAGAGCAGTGTCGGTCAATGTGTTGTTTGTAGTGCGACCGCTGATGTTCGCAGCAGCCGTGACATCCTCAGGAAGTCTTGAGGAGCACTTGGTCCTTGGCTTCCTGGCAGCAGGAGTGTAGAGGACAAACAGGAACAATGAATGAGGGGAAGAAAATGGGAAGAAGAGTTAAAGAAAAAGACGGGAAGTGAACGTTTCACCTCTTAATCGTTTATACGTTTGGTGTGTGTGAACTTCACGGGTCGCTGTGCAGGCAGCTGCAGAGAAATCGTTCAGTGGTCTTGTTCCTACCACCCCAGGGCGTCTCCGCACGTGACGCAGGACACACTCACACATGCAAACACAAGTTCAGAAAATGACATTATATTACAACAAGGAGACTTTATTCCTGATGGTTTTAGTGAAATCGTCTCCCTGCAGTTACAGATAATTTAAAAGATTACACACACATTAAAAAAAAAAAAGAAAAGATTTTACATTATTTATATCTCTGAAAAATCCTCATGAAAAGAAGAACAAGATAAGAGATGAGATGGATAGATATTGATTCTAGTGGAGGAATTAAGTGTTACAGTAGCAGATGGAAGTGGAGGAAGTTGTGATTTGGTAAAATGTGTGGAAACTCATTTGAGAAGCTGTTTATGTGGATAAAATGTCCGTTTTCCAATTAAGCACTCATGGTTAATACAACCAGAGAGAATAAAGACACAGTTACCATGGTGCAGCTGGTGTGGCAGAATGTCTGGTTGTCAACAAAAAATTTTACTGTGTCACAGTAAATATTGTCATGACACCCAGTTCTACTGCAGAGGAAAGTACACTCACAGAAAATTGCAAACAACTATATAAATAAATGAAAATCAGAAGAAGAGTTTTTCTGCACCTCAAATTCTGTCTTGAGTTACAAATAAAATATTTGAATTGAAATTAATTGTAATTTATAAGCTAAAGCAGTTTTTTTAATATAATGAAAACATCAATTTAAATAAGATAATGATAAAGGAATAAAGAATAATGAACAAATATGTAAAATGAATGAAAGGTCCACTTACTAGCTTTTTACACAGCTTTCTACCACATCTCAGGATCTTCCTCAGCAGATAGATTTTGGCCAATTGAAATCCTTGAACAGAAATGGGGTTACAGTTTCAAATTCATAGTACTTGTCACTTTATGACAACTGTGCCGTCTCTATGACAACTGAGCAGGATCCAGACCAAGAGCTGCAGATGAAAGCTCTGGAAAAAGCTCTGGGATAGAGATAGAAGTTTCATGAAAATGTGTTTAAACAGAACCTAAACAAGTCGTAATATAAACATATAAGATATAAGATAGTTGGCAGCAGTCTCACCTCAGGGTCCACAGTATCTGTTCTGGACTTTCTATCATATCACATGATCTTCATCAGTGGACATACTTTCCCACTTTTGTAGGTGTTCAAATTAGTAATTTTCGGGACAATTTCGGGTTTAAAAGGAAACAGCAAATCTGACAAAAACAATCTCACCTCAGCACGAGATAACAGACTAATTTCACAGAACAGGAATTATAGAAATAAAATAAATCTTTTCCTGTACTTAACCTCAAACTTCATTTGCTGATGGAGTGAAATAATTTGACAAAAAAATATCCTGAAAATGAGGTTGATGCATCAGGACAGGAAAGAAAATCCCTCGACACACAGACACACACTAATTCAACAGGGCAGATAGACTGAGTGTGAAGTCTTCCTCTGAGGCATGTGAGCGAGCAGGCCCAGTGACAAATGAATATGTCAGAGACGTCGCTCTGGAGATGGCGTTCACCGCGGACTGCTGACTGCAGCAGCACTGAGATGTGAGAAAGAAAAAAAAAAATGTAGGGATTTGCCTGTTTGTCACCTGCAGCTGAAATATGCAGAGAGTAGAGTCCAGCTCCATCAAGGTATTCATGGAGACGATACTCGAGGGAGAGTCAGGGTTTAAAAAGATACAACCTGAACTCATAACGTCGTGTTTGGCGAAAAATCTGCAAAGACAAATGCCGAATAAAGTCTGGGGTTTATCTGAGGAGGTGGAATGAGCTTTGTTTTCCGGCTGTAATGAAGGAGGATCTATAACGGAGCCTCTTAGAGCTTTCCTTCTAAATATGCATAAGATGAATATTTCATGTTTCAGCAGGAGGGCGGTTAGGGAGGCAGAGGGCTTTAGGTAGCTGCAAATGGCTAAATGAGCTTTTTTTTCCCCCCCTTCTTCTTCTTCTTCTTCTTCCTGTGTGATCATCTTAAACACATCTACACCTCCAGCCTCCCGCCGCGGGACACAAGTCGTTAGCTCCAACTTGATTGAGCTGTCGCCTCACCAGCACCTCTTTGTCAAATCACCCTGTCACGCTCGACTTAGCGTCACAGCCGGATAAGAAGAGTCTGGAGAGGTCGAAAGTCATCACAGGCGTCACTGGTACCGGACAGTGCAGTTTAGCTTTGCTGTTTTTTTTGTCCTAGACATGAAACAGGAAGGAGACCGTAAGAGGGATATATGTCACAGTTAGCTGAAATGTTCTGGCCAGAGGTCAAAGGTCACCAGTCATTCTATTTGAGGAAGGAAGAATACGCTGTCTAGGCAGCTCTTTTCTTTTTTTTTTTTATAGGTACAGATGTAGAAAAAAAGAGCTTGCAGTTTTATTCTCGCTGATACAGCTGTAAACATCATTGGAAGCAGCAGGATGAGGTCAAAGGTGGTTTGGACGTGAGCACTGCAGTGTTTTCTTTTATCTCCAACAGGGAGACACAAAGCTGTGAAAGCTCAGACCTCAAATCAACACCAAAAAGTGTTAATTTGAAGGAAAGGTGTTTCATTTTAGATTTAAAAACTATTAAAGACTGATGGAGAGAGAAAGGCAGCAGCAGAAGACCCAGAGTCCACTGCCCTGCCGCTGCTATAATCTGAGCTGTGTCCACGGCAGCAGACTAGAATATAAAACACACTGGAGAGGAAGAAGGAAGACGCTCTGAGCATCAGAAATAGATGCTTCTGTGTCTGACACCAACATGTGTCCTGAGTGACTTTGACTGGATAAAAAAAAAACAAAAACACACACATTAAATCAGCAGCAAAGGGCTTGTGTGTGTCTTACCTGTCGAAGTGAGTTATAAGGAGGATATTAGCTAATAGTGCATGTAAATATCACAACAGGAAGTGTTGAAGTTTTATTTACCATATGTACAATAGTAAGTGAAGTTTATTTGTTTGCCTCTTTCGTAGATATAAAATCACAAAGTGCTTTATTTAATGACAAATACTATATTAAATATGATATTTACAGGAGTAGTGACAACAAACAGCACAGGGCTGACAAGTTACAAGAGTGACATTTCACACAGAGACGTTTCATTGCTGCATCACCAGTGGTTATAGATCTGTAACTATAACACTCAAATACTTTACTGGCCACAAAACAATTAATCAGTTCGTCTTTTAATGGCTTGACAGGAAATGATTGTCAGACAATTATGTATGCAGTAATCAAGTCATTTATTAAGGAAAAATACCAAATATTATGTAGGATCAGTTGTGTGGCTGTTGTGTTAGGTTGCATTAGTTTTAGTTCAGAAAACACGATGCTTCTTTTGTAACTTTCATCAGACTGAAGGGTCGTTCTTCCTCACTTGTCTCACTTGAGACATTTCCCTGTAAAATGAACTTGAAATGAGCTGAAAGGAAGCCAACACACGCATACCTACAAACAAGACTACCCACGATTCCACAGTACCAGGCGGGGGCTTGTGTGCAGAGGAGCAGGCTTAATCCAGATGTCCCAAAGTGCCATTTACCAGCCGTTGGAGCTGACAGACGGCCCACATGCTATGGCTAATTCTGAGCCATTAGCTTCCCACACGTCCACGCAGGCCGACGTGCTCATTTGGCACCGAGCGCTGTTTTATTTACGGAGAATTGTACGCAGTCATTTGGCTTCCGAGCAGCACTTCATCCTCTGTGCCGCCATCTGGACAATCATCTCATATTATGAAAAACATCCACTGTATCAGTCATCTCACTCAGCCCCAACGTCCACTCACACGTCTTCTCTACCTTCTAGTGAATGAAGTGATGCTCGCTTAAGGGAAATTTTCAAAAAAGTAAGATGACTTTGAAAACTAATCTGAGCATGTTTCACGCCTTGTTTTGATAAAGTTAAATCTGAAGGATCTCAAACTGATTCAGAGGATTAAAAAGAAAAATCCATATATTTCTGTTACACCAAATTAAGTTAATTTTTCTCAAATGTTTTTTTTTCTTGTAAAAAATTCATACTTTCATCTCATTTTCCAATTTTTTTTTGGTTGAAACTATTCCCAAGGTTAATAAGCCTACAAGCTGAGTTTGATCTTTTCTGCGCAGACTTTAAAAACTGAAGGTATATGGACACCCCCCTCCACGTGCTTTTACACTTGGTCTCAAGGCTGTTTTCCACATTTTGGGCTACATCCCTTAGTTTAAATAGATGAAAATCTTAACACTTCCACCTTTGTGGCAACACTTCAGGAGGTTGAGGTGGTCGTCCACTAATCGGAAGACGGGTGGTTCGATCCCCGGCTCCTCCGGTCCGTGTGTTGAAGTGTTCTTGGGCAAGATGAGTGTATGAGTGTGTATGGCTGTGATGTATGTGTGTGAGTGAATAGGTGAATGTATTGTAAGCACTTTGAGTGCAGTCCATTTACCATTTACTTACCATTAAGTAAACTAGAAGGCCAGAGCTGATAGTGTATGTGTTGTATGTCCACATACTTTTGGCCATGTTGTGTTATTCTCTTTGTATTCCTGAAAACTTTGTTGTTCCTAACTGTCAATTCCCTAATATTCAATCAAAAGCAGTAATTAACACAACAATAGATTCAGTTTGTTTTGGTTAAACTTGCTATTTTGCTCCACAAAATACTACAAGTGGAGCAACTTCAAATATTTAAATGAAGATATTTGTCTTGACTGTTTTCAACCAGAGAAACACAACTTCTGGCTGAAGTCATGATACATGATTCAAACCCCTCTAAAACATTTTCAGAGGTAACTCTGTGTCACAGTACAGCAGGTTTGCCTCTCACCCAGGAGGTTATCTCAGTCGAGCGGCTTAAAATAGAGCAAAGTCAGACTTGGCACCGTGACGCTTCAGGGAAACCAGGCGCTTCTTCAAACCGCTGAATTTACACTGCCGGCTCAAATCTGCCTTTTCTGCATCTGTGACACAGTTTGGATCTTTGAAATGTTGTCCAAACAAATGGGAAAATCTGACTCCATGTGGGTTTCCATATTTAGACTGCAGTATCAGAGGACTGAGACTGAGACTGGGGCTGAAGTTAGACTTTAATGGCTGCTGTCTGTTAAGGTAACATCACCGAGATGTTGGAGCAGCACAATTAACAGTTTACATGACTTTCTTTTTGTGTGAGTATTTGTTAATATTTGTTGCATGAATATAATCACAAGTAGCTGCACAACAGTTAAATGTAAATATAAACTGTATGACATCATACTGGAAATACAAATAACTTCTCAAATATAATAATAGATATAATATGTGGGCACGTGTATCTTCCCAACATCTACAGGTTTATTCATATACAGTTTTACAGATGTGTGACATAATATTCTACATGTATTCACAGAAATATGCAGAACAGAAGGCCCCTTTAAGCAGAAATCAGCAGTGCCTGCAATTTAAAAACAATATATATATATGTGTGTGTGTGTGTGTGTGTGTGTGTGTGTGTGTGTGTATGTATATGTATGTATGTGTGTGTGTGTGTGTGTATATATATATATATGTGTATATATATATATATATATATATATATGTATATGTATATATATATATATATATATATATGTATGAATTTTCTTCTTAACACAAGTATATAGTATGCAAATGAGCAAGCACACCTGGAGGTCTTAGAAGAAGGCAATAACAAGTGAGACAAAAAATATTTATGGCTGCAACTAATAATTATCTTACTTATCTTAATCTTGCTCCGTTAATCTTGTTTCAGCTCAAGATATGCAAGTGGCCTAATAAAATATAAACTTAGTGATAGAATTAGGTTCCGGTTGCTGAGAAGTTCCTCCAACATGCAGTTTTTCCTTTTTCTGTCTTAATTCCATTTCGTACGGAAAGGTTGATAACTCTTTAAAAACCAGACTTCTGCAGAGGTAGAGATACTGTTGCCTCAGCGTATCTGGTATCTGGTCAGATTTCTGTACAGTTTCAAGTACAGAAAAACAGACTTCTTGCATCTTCGGGCCTATCGGACCTTTGTCTCCAGCTTTTCTGGTTTTATATGTGCTTTTATATCTTGTCTCTTTGGTGTCTGTGTTTGTAATGATTCTTTTTGTTTAAGTGCATCAAATATTGTGACATTGGTTTAAAACCCAGTGAAAGCAAAGACTGACAGCTTTAGATTTTAGGGGATTTTATTTAATCGAAAACTGTGTCACAAAATTTAAAAAACTTTAAACCCATGGCTTAAAAAAAATCACAGAAAGTGAGATTTTTGGATTTGATCCTGCAGTGTAAATCCGTCTGCAGGGGCTCTCAGCCCAGTGAGCTGCCGCACTGTCAGAAATCGCCATTAATTACTGGCAAGGTAAATCCCCCACCCTCCACCCCCCCGTAGAAACAGCTTAAATCAATTAGCCCACACTCCGGACGGCTGGGCTCAATCCTTGCCGCCTTTCTCACGATCCTGCAGAACTGTGGGAAGCTGGTCTGATCGCCTGCCCTCCCCCTGAGGCTTCATTCCCCCCCCTCCCTTCCTCCTTCCCTCCATTCTCTCATCCCTCCATCCTCACTGGTCCACTGCCAATCCCAGCGCTAAGCAAACACTCCAGCTACTGTTGAAGTCACTATGAAATTATAACAAGATCACTGAACTGGTCACACACATCAGGTGGAAATATGCCTTTTCATAGTCAGTGTCCTTCCTAAGTGATCCCTCCACTCCCCACCCCTCCTCACTGCTTCCAACTTGGCAACTTTTCCTCAGGATTTAGTGACTTTTCACACTTCAGCAACTTAATTTCTCCAAAGTAAGCACTGACAAATAGGAGCAAGACCATGATATTGGTTTGCTAATACATCAGGCAGATATTAGCCTGATGGCAAAAACTGGATTTCAGCCAATCCACCCTCTGCTGATGATGATTATGGACTATATCAGCTACATAAAAACAGTTAGTAAGACCTTTAAAGAGAATTTATCTTCTTTATATGTTTCTCATTTTTTTCATTTATATGACTAATCATGCATTTTCCAAGTCATTAAGTTAGAACTTGTGGATATGATAATCCTCAGATGGGATCACAGGGCTTGATACTAACTTTTTTTCCCAAGAAGCACATAAAGTGAAAAAATTAAGAGCACATAAAGAACTTTTCCTTAATAAAGGGACATGAGGAATAAAATAATTCAATTTATTTGATTACACTAGGCTTTTAATTATCTCTGCTTCAAACTCCCTCAAGTCCCCACTCAGTTACTGCAGCGCACACAACGCAGTGCTTTTTGGGCCAATACATCCTTTTTTTGTTTGTCTGACCGGCCCATAAAACTCGTAGATCGGCAGCTCATTGGGCTCAGGCAGGCCCAACCACATATTTAAAAACCCTCCCCCTTTGTCTCTGTGCTGGCGTAATGCATTCGTCCAAAAAAGTCAGCAAAGGCCCATGAAACATGTAAATCAGCGGCCGTTTTTTTTTTTTTAATTGACACTGGGCCGGGCTGCGTGTGATGTATGTGGTGGGCCAATCTGGACCAAAATGCCAGGGCCAATTTTTTGTCCCAGTCCGGCCCTGCCTGGGTGGATCTTAATCTACTTAGGTGGGCACCCAAGTAGAGTGAGTATGTATGGGAAACACTCAACTGTATAAACGGTATAATGCCCCTGTAATGAAGTAGTTCTTCTTTGTTGTAAATGCAAAAAAGTCTGTTCAGTCCATTTAGACACAGAGGACGTCACTGGTCCAGCAGCTTTTATAAGCAGGTCGTCTGGCCCGCTTTGAGCTCAGCCAGCGGTCCACAGCAGACCAGAGAGCCCTTTGTGCTGAGTGGAGCGTGTGATTCCTTTTTTTTTTTTTTTTCAAATTCATTGTCGTAGTCGTCGTTTAGTTTAGAAAATAGAGGATGCTTGGGCTGAATTTTGTAATACTACTGTATTGAACATTTGGACTCTTGTTTGAACAAAACGAGATGTTTAAGGACGTCACCATGTGCTCTAGGATTTTTCACCATTCTACTCAACTGAGAAAATAATGTGCAGATTAATATATTGTCAGAATAATTTAGCTGCAGCCCTGAACTTCATCAGCATTGTTCCATTTCAAATCCAAGTGTAATTGAGCAAAGAGCAACAAATAGCATGAAAGGTCTAAATAGTTAAAAGTTTATAGACTTGTATGCAAATTACCAGTGTGACAGTGGCTGCAAACTCAGGTGATATTTTTATTTTGAGGACTCCATACTTAAGCTTCTGTGCCAAATATTGCCAGAGCTCGTGGCACGTTTTCCCACACCTTCAGTCCTCTTAAAGCTAAAGTTCAGGGTCAGTCTAAGGTTTACATCTGCCTCCAGATTTAGTACCAGTTACTCTCCACTCAGCAGCTAATACTCTTACTGGTGCGGGGGATTTAACCAGCAACTTTTTGGTTATTGAATTAAAGATTAAACTCTGCCGATCCCTGTGGAGGAAAGAGTTGTTGCAGCAGCAGAATAACAGAACTCAGCAGGGAAAAAGAAACCAGAATAGCAGCACACAAATAGAATGTAAAATAAGCAGGAAAACAAACTATTGTCGGGTTATGTAAACACGTTCTGCTGAGAAGTTCAGTATGTTAAGTAGGCTGCAAGAGTGGGAGAGAATATGGACTACTAATATTTATGGATTTACTTACAGATGTTCCCACTCAGCTCTACCTGTCCTGAACAAATGAGCAGTGAAGGAGAAAAATAATGCTCAAGGGCATGTTGGCAGGACTAGCAAGCTCTGTGTTTGTGGTTATTAGTCGGCCTCTCTGTCTCCGGGCCAAACTAAATCCTAAAACCGCTGGAATGGCACTGCCCTTATTAGCACAGGTTTTAAAGCATAAGCCCTTGTTAACCATCAATGGCAAGGGGGAGTGAAAATGAAAGGCACCCATCACCCCTGAGCCCTTGACTGAATTTAAATAAGCGGTCGGTTACACATGAGAAAGCATGGAGTATGAAAGATACTGTTTTTCTTAAATGCAACTTTCACAGAGGAAGACTCAGGTTATTTTAAAGGTTATAGATGAAGCTGCATCTCCGCTGCATAAAGATTGTAGTTGTGCTCAAGGAATTTTAATGTTGTTTACTGTCATTCTTCAGCATGCTGAATCTTTGCTGTGGCAGAATATGTGCTGCCAAAAAAATAACTACTAGATCTTCAGCATGCTTCAAATGACAATTCAATGAGGAAAAATAATAAATGTCAAAACTTTTTTAAAGAATGTCGTGATTACAGTTTGGTAATGTGCTAACATTTAGCATCATGCTGGTGTAACAGAATGTTAGCATGGTAACATTAATGTCTTATTTCCAAATTAAAGTTAGGATTTTGAACAAGAACAAAATGTTTTCAGAAGCTTGGGTAATGTTGGATTCTTGTTTTTACTGTTGGTAGAGTTGTAGTGGAGCCATGTTGGGATTAATGATGTGGTTTTATAGTATTTTTAGTTTTTATAGATGAAAATTGGCCTTCCAAGCTATTTCTGGCTCATTTAGTTTCCTCCATTCTGTTGATTAGCGAGTGTTACACAAAACAGATTAACTAAGCTAAACTAATATTCCGTCACCTCGTGTGTATAAAACAGAGACATCAGGGTTGGGGTTGCGTTGTCGACTAGACGGGTAAAAATTAGACTTTTGGAAATGATGACATAGACGCTCATGATTGCTCCCTAATTGGGTCTTACCAGCCTCGACTACCAGTGGTGAAATCAACATAGATAATGAATCACAAACATTACTGACCTTGTTGTCTCGCTAGCAGCTGTTGTGCAGTTAAATTCTGTATTTTAACGCATCGACTGTTGTTGCTGTTCCTCGTTCGTAATATTTTGTGCAACTAACCACCTGCAGAGTAGACAATCTGCTTCCTGTTTGCACTGGCTCGCACATCCCCAGTGTACACGAATGGCCGTGTTTTTGTGTGTTTTCAGGTGTGATACTATGAACAGAGATTGTTTCTGATACAGAGCTAAAGCAGTCGTCTGGATGGAGACTGTGAGAACGTATTAGTGTGCACAAACACTAGTCAGTAATATAAACGGACTAAATATTAGTGCGACAGCAGACTGAGTGTAAAACAGATATGAGCACATGAGCGTCAGTTATGTGAGCATGAAGTTCCTGCTGTTTGAGTGGACCCAGAATAATTGTTGGGACTGGCGAGTTGTTCCTCGCAGGCATGTCCGCCTGTGTTGTCTCACTGTGAACTCTCCTGTACCAGAGCTACTGGTTCAAACACAAGACACACTTGGCACACAGCATGTTTACAGACATCCTGGCTGGAAGCTAATTTTCCTCCCTTGTTAGAAATAAAAAGCAGACATGTTTCTGCTATTCTCGTATTTGACTGCACATCTTGTCAGTGTGTATTTTCACCCCTCGGGGCAGAAACACACCGAAGCTTCTCCTTGGTCCAGACAGACAGTGTGGGAGGAGAGCGAGGGGAGCAGGGGAGGTGGGCGTTGGGTTTACCAGTCTGGGGGTCCCGTCTGCGGGGAGATAAATTGTTAGCTATCTATCCAGCAGAGCCCCTGGCATGTTCTATCTATGGCAACACAACAGACACTTCAGAAATCCAGGTTGATCCTCTCTCCTTGCCTCAGAAGGATGCTGGTGTGGGAGGGGGAGGAGCCCTGTGTCCCAGCTCGCCAAAGCGCCATAAATATCAAATATGTGGGCAGCTTGGAGGGATTCATCCAACCTCCAAATAGGAAAATAATATCTGGCTCTTAGGCTTTCTTACTCTATCAATCCTCTCAGCCTGCTGGTCACACTTAGGTCGTCTCTTTCTGATGCATTTTCTGACCAAACTCTTCTGCATCCTTTAGTCACTCATTCATTTCTCTGCGTTACTTTTCACCATTTCTGTGTCAGAGTTTCCAAATGCTCTTGTTTATTTATTGAGACAAAATATACAGGCCCTTGAGACTAAAGTGAGCTCTCAGTCTCTGTGCTCCCAGTCTTCCCTCCACCCTGTCCAGGCTCAGCAGCTGTGCATACAGAGAATAACATTTAGTCAGCCAAATCCATTCTGCTCTAATTAATGAGGGAATCAGGCTGAGTACCTGAGTGTTTGCAGGGACAGCCTGCAAACAGCTGCCGGGTCCCCTCAGCTCATCTGCACTAAGAGTAAGAATGATATACATCCTACAGAGCTGATAATTAAGACAGAAAATGCTTCTAAACAACTTTCTGAAGTTAAAGCAACATTTTTTATTGTGTAGAAGTTCAGTGTTTGCAGACAACATAGGATGAAACATTTCCCTCTTGTGGGTTTGCAGCAGAAAGAGAAAACAGAGTACAGGGACGCAGAGGAGACCACTTTCCTAATGTATGTATGTATCAGATTTTTTAAACCCCGTTGTAGGTACGTGGACTGTGGCTGTACTGACCAGTCTAACAACAACTTTAAATTATGCTTATGTGTTCACTGTGTCAATAAACATCTAAAAGCTATTTTTACCCATTTCAGATGTATAATTATGTTGAAACCCTTCCCTCACAAGATAACCTGATAAATAACGGTTATATCTTATTCTCATACAAGTATGTTTCATGCTAACGGTGCACTAGCATGCCTACAATTTTCACATGTAAGCATGAATCTAAACTGTTGACATGCTAACAAGCTCACAGTCAAACTAAGCTAAATGCAGCATTTAGCTTGGCCTATTAACTATGTACACTTAATGTTTACTATAAGAATGTAATTTTAAGGCAGTTTCCTCAATTGATAGTCAACCATGTTAGGGATTAATAATGTTTGACAATCAATAGTAGGTGAAAAACTTATAAAACCATAATAAAACAATTTTTTAGCCGCTGATGTGATCTACATTTGGTGCGAAGTTGCAGAATAAATTAGGGATTTAAAACTGCAGAGCTTCCTCTCCTGTCTGTTCTTGTTCAGCACCTGATCAGACAAAATCCAAAATATTAAACAGGGCAAACGGTGCTGCACAACTGTCAGGCTTCACTGGAGAACATACATTAGACGTGTTGGACATATCAAACAATTAAAAGAACCTCTGATCCTTTTTCTTTTATCAAAGGGCTGTGGCCTTCAGCAGTAAATAACCTGTCATGTTATTGCTTAAACATGAAACAGGTTACCCCAATCTCCCCTCAGCAGACTTCGGTTTTACTGGTTTTATATAAGATAAAAGGCATTTGTTATCTACATGGAGGGAGTGACTTGTGCGTTGTTCACTGTAGCCAACATTAGTACAGCTGCTCAGCTGGAAACACCTGCTCAGCTGGGACAGATGTCCTGGGGATGCACAAATACTGTCGAGCCAATTTGATCAGTCCACGAACTCTCTGCATATTTACTGCCTGTGGTAAAATGTGTCTATACTAAGCGTGGGCGGTGTCGCTTATACAGTTCATCACTTTTGTGTTGATTGTGTTTGAAGCATATTTAATCAGAGTGCTGCTTGTCCTGAACATTAGCACCACAGCTACAGGACTGCTCTCTGCTGTCTGACGCTCACACATTAATCAATCATGGATTAATCAGAGACATCCATAGTTTACTGTTTGGGCTGTGGCTCAGGACGGTTGTCCACTAACTGGAAGGTTGGTGGTTTGATCTCTGCCTCCTCCGGTCCACATGTCGTTGTGTCCTTAGACAAGATACTGAACCCCAGAATTGCCCCTGACGGCTGCTCCATCAGTGTGTGAGTGTGATGTATGTGTGTGTGAGTGAATGGGGGAATGTGGCAAGTACTGTGAAGCTCTTTGAGTGGCTGATACAACAAAGCATCAAGTGAAACAACATGGATGTGCTAAAAACTGCAGTTCCTTCAAAACCGCTTTTCAGAAAACTGTGGGCGACATCATGGAGGCTATGTCCATCTGTGTTTACAGTCGATGGATACAACTAGAAGTGCATTTACCATTTAGCAAGTCAGCGTAGGAGGACGTGAATAATGAAACTGATGGAATCCATTAGCTCTGTAGTTGTTCACTCTGGATTGTTGCTGTACTGACAGACCCACAGCTGACTGGGGGGTCGGCTATAAAACAATAAATAGACCAGTATTGATTGTTTACTGTAATTATACTAAAGCTCTACTTTTTTTAAATGATTGTTTTGTTTGTTTTAGATCTTCAGTTTGAATGACTGGCTGTTTCACACTGAAATATCATTTCACTTTATTATTTACCTGTTCAGTCATTGGAAACTCACCCTGCTCATTAACTGCTCCAGCACACTGCTTGGCTCTAACCTTTGCTTACAGCAAACTGCTGCAGTGCTGCTGATGGAGGCTTTTTGTCTGTATGGACGTATGCATAGTCAGTTATGTTTACTATACCGTTTCTGTATGTGAATCCATGTTGTCGAGTAAAGCTGTCAACATGCTCCTGCACCAAGTTCCTCTGTATTCATAATACATAGTGAAATGTGATAGTGATAGTGACAGGCAGACAGACTGACTGACGGATGGAGAGACAGAATAAGGTCAGGGCAGAGGGAGCCAGCATCATTCACATCACATCAGCAGATCAGAGGATAAAGAGGCAAACAGGTACAACGACGGGTGAAGAAGTTGACAGGATGACCCGCTGAGAAAGAATGTCCTCCACCCGGATCTTCATGCGTAAATAAACTGCCATTTTGTCCTGTCAAAGTCAGATAAAGTCCATGACGTCCATATACAGACAGAGAGGGGTGACTGGAAGTGTTTGTGTTTCTATGTGTCCATGTAGAACCTGAACACAAAGACACAACAAACTCATTCTAAAATGGCTTTTAGAGTGAAAACAAATTTACTTTCAAGGGATGAAAACATGGCAGATGTCTGGGCTGACAGAGAATGTGATGACTACACTGGTAGGGAGAGCTGTGTGAACACTGGATGTTTAGTTTCCCAGAAATTATCAGTGATTACAGCAGAAACTAAACTCTTAAACTCCTGTTTTTCTCAGGGTCTGGTGAGATGGTGAGGGGGTTCAGCCATTGTTGGTCTCTGTGGATGGTGAAAGCGTCAGTTTGTTGGAGAGCATTGTTTTAGTTCAGGCTGAGCACAGCATCAGCTGATTATCTACCCAGTGACTGGTCACATCCAGCCATATTCATACAGGGATAAATGACTTGTTAGGTCAGACTATCACTCTGCTGATTAAAGCTGAAACTGTTAGTCAATTAATTGATTCATCATCAATCAACAGAAGAATAATTGGCTGCTATTTGATTATCAACTCACTCACTTATGAAGCAGAGTAAATCCTCGCATTTGAGAAGCTGGAGCCAGAAAATATTTGACATTTTTGAGTCAAACATTTTTAAAATAGTTGACTAATCAGTTAAACAACAAATTATTTGAGCACTATGTTGTTTGCAGGACAGAGCTCAGGATTTCTTGCTCCCTTTAGTGAAACCGTGTTTACAGGATGGCATATTTTCCAAAAGCATATTTTAAAATCTGCTCAAACTTCACTGCTGTGGTTCATGTTTTATCACCTGAAACCCTTCAGTGTACTCAGACTGTCCATGTTTCCCACCTTTCTTTCCTTTCATCACACTGTGTAAATCTCAGATTTCCCATCAGCCATCACAGCTTATTTCTAAACTCAGATAAACATCAGAATCTTCGCGTCTACAGATCTCGGTGATATCCAGCTTCACATTCCATTACATGGAACGGTGCTGCACTAATCTCTTGTTATGTTCAGTGGAAATACACAAATATGACTGATTCCTATTTTCCAGCCCATTAACAGTGAAGTCAGTTAATTATGTCAAAGTCAACAGGGCCTGGATCATGGCGGGCTGACAGAGCTGGGAAACAGATGTTTAGATTTGATTCAGTGATTATTTAAAAAGCAGAGATATGGATGGAAAGCTCTGGATGGGCGTGCACCTCATCAGCATGGTTTAATTTCCTCCGCTTTGTTCTGTGTGTCTGAGGGGTCGATAAACAGACGGACGGACCGACAGACGACACCGGTCAGATGGAGTCACACGTAAACACACAGACTGCAGCTTTTATTCTATAATTTTGAAATTCTCTTTTCTTATAAATTCAAATTTTTTACTTCTCTTGAGAAGTAAAAGATTAGTTAAATAACTTATCTTGACATTTAGAGCAGAGATCCAACAGAAAGTTTAATGAAGATGTAATGTATTCAAAAGTTTCTTTTTTTCCCCTTGTGTTAATGAGCTGCAGAGGTGATGGTAGATTTGAACTTTGGACAGAGCCAGGCTAGTTTCTAGGCTTTATACTAAACCAAGTTAACCGTGTTCTGACTCCAGCTTTGTACTTAAAATGATAATTTGGATTAGTAGAAGTGGGGTTGTCTAAGGAACTTATCCATAGTCAGTGTATCACCTGCAGTAGACTCAGGTTAGCATGCTGCGAGTGTGACACAGCAGCAGGAGTCTGGGCACAGACGCTGAGCGATGGAACAGCGGAAAAAACTTTTTTAGCCATCTGAAACATGCCCACCTAAAAAAACAATATCAGTTTTAGCTTACGCTTTATTTTGAATATTTTCACAGCTTTTTCTCGCTATCAAACAGCTGATCTGCAGTGTACTAGGTGCACTTGTGCGTAGTAATACGGAAGTTAAACGGTTGAGAAAACGTAGTGCCAAAGGAAAGGCTCTTTGATAGCAAGAAACTGATAAACTGATATTGTTTTTCTTTAGATGGACATCTAAAGAAAAATCTGTCCCGGTGCTCCTGCCTGCTTCTCCAAACTGAGGCAGACTGTACTACAGTTAATACACTGACTATGGTCAAATAACCCCGACAGAGAATTTTATTCATTTTCTGGTCAACTCCTGCCAAAACAGCTGAGTTGTCCACCAAAATGCTGAACGATTACTTCATTGTTTCATAATAATACAGGCATATTAGATGTTAAGTAACCTCAACCTCTGAAAATTGAAGAGTTGTTATTTGTTGTTTTGAGTGAACTCAAACAGCCTGTACAGCCACATCAACCTCATCCTCGCTCATCACAGTTTTTGTTGCTCTTTGACAACATCCAAGTTGTTAATCCCACATTCAAAGCTCTGATTGGCTCGCTTGTTTTTCCGTCTGGGGAAACATCCATTAGAGCGCACGTGAGCAGCAGTGAAAGAGGTCTGGAACAAGACTGAGGTGATCCATCTTCATGCTAAAATCTGGGAAATAATTCTACTATTTCATTTTCCTTTTTTGGCTCAAGAGTGGAACGTTTTAAACATGTGCAGACAAAATATCTCACAGTTTTTCTGTCTTGAGTAACTGGTGCTGAGGCACAGCCCTATGAAGCTCTGCAGATCTGCAGTTTTATTATTTGGTGGCATCAGGCAGGAAGGGCTTGTTGTTTTATTTCCTTTTAAAGTTTTGTCCTTCTAACATCCTCATACATGTTTATTCCCACAGTCTGTTTGGTGTGGGTCATGGTTTGTGTTAGGCACCAGTGTTCATATATTGCTTGATAGGTAATGAACATTTGGGTTGGACAGCAAATACAAATTGGAAAATTTGTCATAAAAAATGTTTGATCACCAAATGTCCTTTATTTTTAATCTGTAGAAGAACAGATATCACTGTGCCCTCCCTCCTTCCTCCATGTCTCCAGTTTCCTTTCATCACTTCTCCTTCCTTTCTTCCCTCCCCTCTGCCTCCATCTCTCTCTCCCTCCCTCTCCATCTCTTCCAGCCAAGTCTGCCAGCTCTCATGCAGATCTGAGCTTGGACAGATGGTCGCAAGCAAAAAGTGTTTACTTACACACAGTTCCTAACAAAACGAGCAGATGCCTGCAGAGCCGCCGCTCCCCTCCAATCACCATGATACTGAAACAGGCCCGACAGGAGGGGGAGACGGCACCGACACCAATGGAGCAGAGCTGTTCTGTGCTCGAATAGAAGAAGGAGTTTTGGTTTTTCCCCTCAAAAATACACACATGCTTAATTACACAGTGACAGTCTGCACCAAACTTGATTTAATTTGGTTTATGTCGCCTTTTCACCTGAGTCTGTTTATCATCTCTTTTTGGAGTGAGATGTTTTTAAGCCTCTGGGGGGGTTTCTACGTCTCTCAGGCACAATAGTTTTTCATTCCTCTTCTCAGTATTTTCTTCTTTACCATTTTTTGCATATGTAAATATGCTGCATCTAAATCCAGGGTTTATTTCCTCACTGAAATAAAAAATAGTTTTCTGTGGCTCAGCATTCAAAGCTCAATTCAAAATTCCCTGAATAATCAAAAATTCAGAGTGAATCACCCAGAAACACCTCCTAGTAAGCACTGATTTATCTGCAGAGGAAAATATGTCTGGACATCTTGATTGAATTTGGCTAAATTTTCTGAGAAAGTTTTAGTGATGCCTCTTCTGGAAAACCTCAGCTGTATGTTACCGTGCCAGTTTACCTTGTGCTAACTAGGGATGTCACAATACCAGATTATTGGTAGTTGGTTCCAATGCCAATGAGTCTCGATACCACATTCAGCGCCACAGCAGAAAACAGAAAACAACAGACACTGCTGCACACAAATACACACAACTGATTAACAAGGGGACAGTGGTGTGAAAATATTCATTCAAATAGTCAGCGTTATGTTTTGACAGACTGAACGATGATGACTGTAGCCTGCTAATGTGGTAGGGACCTAGCTCACGTTATAAGTTGTCGCTACGTTAGCCTAAACAAGCTAACATTAGCCTCTGTGAACAGAAACATTTCAGGACATGAACATGTTGACGACATGTTGTTAATATAAAGTGAACAACTGAAGCTCACTCAGCCTGAACTCTGTGCAGATCTGATGTTTGTCTTTTAGCTGCTGAGATCAGTTTGAGCTGTTTCCTCCTGTGGCTCCAGCTCTGGATGTGTCGGACCTTTTCCTGCACCCACACTTGCTGTTGTCATCCACGTGTGTTACTTCTACCAAGGACGTTGTTTTCACACATAACTGTTGCACAGAAAGTACTGATTTGCACTAAACTCAGAGGAGGGATGGGGCACGAGCCAGGGAAACACACATTCAATTTTGGGACCAAGGGATGGATCCATAGATTTTTTTTATCCCTTCTCTAAACATGGTGATGTCGAGCATTTTTTAACATTTTCATTAATTTCTCAGGAAATAATAGTTGGATCTATATATAAAAAATCTGACATTAGTGGTACTGAAATCCATGAGTTTGTGCAGGTTGGTGCAGATCCAGAGAATAATCTGGATGTCATAGGCGTGTAGGATTGTTTGGCCTTGGCTGAAGTACATTTATGGTACCTTCAGTACCTTCACCACTGCAGAAAAACTAGTTTCTTATGACACACACACACACACACACACACACACACACACACACACACACACACACACACACACATACATACATTTCAGGGAACAGATGAGTCAGATGTGGTCTGATCTCCTCATGGTCTGGGCACTAATGCTGTAAATTGAATTACAGATTAATAACTTAATGGTTAGAGCTGTTTTTGAACCTCGGCTTTGTGCTGGACAACTACTCTCCTGCAGAAGCTGCACAGTGAAGCCAACCATAGGATCACTGAACACAATTAACTGTCGTTGCGGCAACGTAATGGTGTGAAAACAACTGTAAATATAGGCTACGGTTTACCTTTATGTCTCTGGTTGGAAAGCAGGAAGGAACAGTTGTTACCCAGTACTCACCTGCCTCTCTCATCACTTTATCCATCCTTTTTTTCCTTTTACAGACACACACCCTCACAAACAGCCATGTGCCCAGTTCCCAGCATCCTCTGCTGTGATGATCCTAACCAGTTCCTCTCTGTAATCATGTTGATTGGCACCCACAGCAGCTCCTTTTGATTAACGCTACAAATCCTCATTAGCGATGCAGGAGTTGCCCGTTCAAAAAGCAAACATTCAAATTCAGTTGTGAGTGGAACATGACCCACCCATCCCCACTACGCACACACACACACACACACCCAATTACTCCAATCTGAGTGTTGGTGTGGGACTCAGCATAGAAGTGGCTTTAATGAACCGCTAAAAATAGATTTCATTTTTGGTTGGCGTGGAGGGATTAATTTGCTCCTGAGAGCAGTGAGAAGGAGTCGAGATCAGAATGTCCTTGAGAAAACGTCCACATCTACAAATTTATGAAAATGCTTGTGCGGGAGAATCAAAGTGCTTATAGATTATTGTGTCTGCTCAGCTCTGGTATCAATACTTTCCTAAGAAGCTTCATCTCCAACATGAAATCTGTTTGACTACTTTTCAGTCATTGACCGACACGCATGGATCCGACCACAGTTTAAAAGCATCCACCTGATGTTTCATTGTGAGATGATCCAGTTTCTCTTTGCTGCACATTATCTGGGACTGTAGGCGTATGAACCAAAATAATAATGAAATCAAATTACCCTTTCAAAAGCAGAGCTAGTTGATTTTCCTCTCCTGTTGTTGCCTTGACAGAGGCACCTAGTGGCTATCCAATTCCCTCTGCTCGCCTCATTTGCGAAGCAAGACTTTGTGCAGAATACTCATTAGCAGCCATAAATATCTTCTTTGTGAATATTCATGACTGCAGGGAGAACATGAGAGGAAAAAAAGACGAGGAAAAACATGGCCGACCAAGGTAATTGTTTAAGTCTATTTTCCTTTGGTAGAAGAGAGATTGGTACTTGTCTGCATGACACATGTGGACCACCATCATGTTGGTTGTGCAAAGGGGGGGGGGGGGGGGGTTGTAAGTCCCTCATATAGTAATTTGGATGATCCACTTTTAAAAGTAGAACTGGAGACGATGCCATTGATACAGATCTAATTATGTCCTACTCTTATAAATAGTAAGAGTTAGTGTAGTAGTTCATTAACAATACCTTTTTGCTCAGTTAAAAATGCAGCAAATCTATAGACCAAACAAAATGCTGCAATGGGACCGGGTACAACATGACCTGGAACCGTAAATCAGTGTCGCTGAAGCCTCACTAACCTAAGGTAGCAGTTAGTCTGGCTCTGAACCGTCGTGGCTGTCGTTGAAGGCTGAGACTTGAGGGACTGAAGTGAAACTCAAGCTGGTAACAGCTTGTGTAAATGTTGAAACGATGTTCTGTGAATTCTGGATGACAGCCAGATGTGTTTTAGGCATTAACACAGCTGAAAGTGACTGTGGCTGTGAAGGAAACCAGGAAGTGGAAAGACAAAGGGACTGTCTGGGCTGTTTGAATTATCAAAATAAACTTACTTACTCAAACATATTCTTTATTTAAACACAAGTGCACACCAGCAATAGTAAGAATACTTTTGTAGTAACAAAAGTGGCGATTCACAACAGAGCTGTAGATTGAGACTTGGACTTTTAGTCACAAAGATTAGGAATTCAGACTTGAACCTTTGACCCTCTTGAGACGTGACTCTCTAAAGATCAATTTTGACTTGAGATGTAAAATCACGAACTTTCAAGTCTCCAGTTTTAACTGTGAGATTCTTGCTTGAAGAAGAACTGACATGACTTTTCTTGTTTCACATTACTCAAACAGGAAGGTAAAAGTCTGTTCATTTGTGACCTGAAGCATCTTTTTACTGGGCGACAATGAAAGCAGTGACAGTCATTTCTCTTCCTCCAGTTCTCTAGATAGTGTCAAATATTTCTCACGCAGGCAGAAAACAGCTTCTGAACGCTACAGACAGAGGCCGGGATCAGTGTAATTTACTAACTCAAAAAAAGTGTCTATAGTGTTCAGTGTTTCTTTTAAAACAGCTGTGATTCAGAAAGAAAGATTGTAATTTCTAATATTTTGTATAGGTCCTGCTAGAAAAGATTCTTTGCAAAAATCAATCCACCCATCACTTTCAGTGATATTTGATTTGGTGAAGTCTTTTCTCTTTGCTGTATAAACCTCTTCACGCTCTGAAATCTTGTTTTGTAACTGTTGAACATGTTTACAAAGGTATTTTCTCTTTCTTTTGTTGTTTGTTGTCCTATTCCTTGTTGTGAATGAATTCAGGCTCACTGTATTTTTACATTCACTGACTAAGCAGAGGTGACAGTCCTCCATTATAATCTGTAGATCTGCAGTCGGCAGAGTATTTGTTAACGGGGTGAGCAGGTCTCAGCATCATTTCTCTGCAAGCTGCCGTTGTCAATTAACTGAGTGGAAAGTGCTGAGTGCAGGTCTGGAGGAGGGAGATATCAAAACAACAGCCTGTAATGAGAACCCTCTCCACGGGAATGCCAGCCAATCAGAGAGCTCCCTGGGTAGAGATCAAAATGATGTCAACCAGGCTCGGTCTCCACCGAGGAGCCGAGCCTCAGTTTAATAACTTACCTGTGTTTCCTGTGATGAAATGAATCCAGTTCACTGCATCAGGACAGTCAGAGTCAGTTTCATCACCTGCAGCCTTCAGGTTTCTGCTGGGGAAGCAAAAACATGAAGAATAATATACTACAGTAACATCAGTGAGGATATGGTTAGTGCATGTTAAACGCTCAGTGTGTCAGAGCTGTGTGGGTCTGTCTGTCTGCAGAACAAAACAATGATCAATATTCTTGACTTTTTCCTGAAACATGTTCAGAGCTGATCAGTTCAAACTTATTTAATCCTGGATTTTATCAACACATCCAACATTTGCTTTCTGCTGCAAGATGACAATTTGAAATAAACACCGTAACATAGTCAACTCAGAAAAAAGAAAAACCTAACAGGAGGTTGTTCAAGCATTGGATTGTTAATTGTTGTCTTTTAATTATTTTGATCATTTATTTTAGAAATTGTATTTACTGATGGATGACATAAAATAACTCCTTTTAATTTTTTTTTAATATTTACTAACTAATTTATCTCAGTCATCAAAAACAATACCAAAAGTAATTAGAGGTGATAAGTAACCTCCATCAGATGTGGATGGGACAATGCAGCCCAATATTTGGATTAAGACAAATGAATCTATTGCGTCGTCCATAAAAATCTTATGGAGTGCAGCTGTGAGGAAAACAGAAGCCTAAACTAGCTAATTATCCTTTCTGCTCTCTGCTTCATTGCACAGTATAACAACTATTTAACACGTCGACTGTAAGCTGCTGTGGGTTTGTGCCTAGAATGTAAAGTCTGGTCACTTTGTATCATTGAACGAGTGAGAAATAAATGAGAACATGTAGTTTTTAGGGATATTGTGTGTGTGTGTGTACGTGTGTGTGTGTGGAGCTTGTTGTTAGTGAGGAGGGAGTTGCTCTATCACTTTGTACAATCATATTCCACTCAAAGCTCGTGCTTCATGACTAATTGCTCAGTAAATAAATGTGAACCCAAACAGAGGCAGCTGGGAGTCTAGTGCGCTCATTAGGATGAGTGGCGTCGCCGAGCAGGGTGAACAAACCAGACCTGTGATTACGTGAATCAAGACGCTGGTGCTCCAATCAGAGCAAAACCAGAGCTCATTTACATTCTGACGTGTTGAGGCGTTACGTTTTCACCCTTATCCAACAATAGAGAGTCAGGACAGAGAGAATTTGAAACAGCAATGGTAATTTTTTAATTTTAAAAACATTAAAGGCCCCATGTCCTTAAAGGTCGCATATTTTACACTTGTCCTATGTTTTATTTGAAGTGCTAATATCCTTAAAAAGATGTTGTGGTTTTAAGGACCAAAAAACATCCCAGTGTAGCTTTACATCTCCTCTGTCAGGCTTCTTTCTGGAGCTCTAGTAACAACAGGTCAGTGAGCCAATCAGAAGAGAGTCTCTGAGCCTCTCTTTTGATTGCCTGACTGTTTTCTAAGTGATCCAATAAAAATACAGTCGATTTCAGGTGAACATTCAGAGAAACCAAATCCTGCAAGGTTGGATGGTGGGTCCAGGTGGCTGGGCTTGGGGCATGGAGAGCGGTGACTGCTTTGTTGTGACATCACAAAGTTACAGAGGTGCTGACGGCTGGTTTTAAGGCTCAGTTTCTGAATACAGGCTGTGTGCATTTCTCTGTGGACTGAAGCTTTGATACTTTCACAGTATTACTATAGAACCTCGACCTGCTTTATAATCACAAACACATGGACATCTACCTTTAGGCTATATGGGACCTTTAATGTGATCAGGATGTTCAGATTCATGCCCCCCAGGATTAATTGTAATCACATGGTGATTGTTTATCTTTTCATGTATCATCTTCGTCAGGTGACATTCATCTGTCAGTCTCAGCTCTACTTTGTGTTTAGTGCTAATTAGAGAATGTTTCAATGCTAACACATTAACTACACATTTAGCTCAAAGCACCAACAGCTGTACAGCTGTAGCTGTAGTTAAACATTTAGTTTTTGGCAGCATTAGATGGTCATGTTAGGGCAGAAGTTACCAATCATCAAAACCTAAGAGGTTGAAAAATGGTTAATTGACTAAAAAAGAAAAGAAAACATAATTCTGCTCCTCAAACTTGTCACTTTCTTCTAAATTTCTATCGTGGTTTTGGCTCCTCAGTCTTCATCACTTCTGGCTTCTGAATTTTATCCAAATTGAACAGTCTGATTCAGAGAAATTGTGTGATGAATTCTCACAGCTCCCACACACTTCAGCTTGTGACCAGACCTGGCTCTAATTTATTTTTATTAAATCTTATTGATGTTATAAAAGCCCTACATGCAGCACCTTTTGTGTAATTGGCTTTCTAGTCCTTCGCATTCAGCGCTGTCTCCTCTCCCACACTTCCTCCTCCTCAATCTCATCAGCTCCGCCCACTCTCCTCCACACCCTCTCCTCATCCTCCTCTTGCTCCTCTCACATGCAGGATCGTTGCGGGAGTTTTAGCTTCAAACGTCCTCATCTGCTGAACCTGGCAGGGTGGCAGCGGGTTTGAAATAGTGCAGAGGGAAGCACGTTACTCCCCACAGCGAGGCCTGCTGAGCACCTGCAGGGTGGGGGGCGGGGTTTCATCTCATATTGTGGTGTTATTTTGGTTCTGACTCCATTTTGGGAAGCTCCCCCGTCAACACAATATGTTGTTTTCATGTCAGCGGCCTTTGTTTGGATGCAGATTTGTTGTTTACTGTCAAATCAATGGCAGACTTGAGTCAGTTCAGAGGGAAAGGATGTTGGTTTTATTATTTCTCTCCGTTCATCTGCCGCACAAGGACAATTTCTACCTTAAAAAGATGTTTTGTCTGTTATTTCTCATTTGGAGCCATGTTAGTATGCACCTGATGACTGTAGAGCCAGATTCCACTCTCCTTTTAGCTCTGTGTTTGGTCTCCACCAGCTCTTGAGAAAAATATCTGGTTCTTTAGCAGCTAAATGCTCCAGGTCTTTCACCAGCTGGTCTCCACCTGTGTCTATCTGCTGTTTGGTGCCGGGCAGGTCGCGTACTGAGCTTGTTTGCTGAAAGCAGCCATCGGCTGGAAACATAGCTGAAACAATTATTCAGTTAATTGATTAGATGAATATTTTGATAATTGATAAATTTTGGGTTTCAGCTTCTCTAATGTGCTCCTTTCGGTTTTATATCGTATTTTGAACATTTCTGGGTTTTGGATGACAAAACATTTTAGGACCTCATTTTTCACAATATACTGACATTTTATAGACAACATGAATGATGGACAGTTGGGAAAATAAATAAATAAATAAAAAACCAAAATATTTGATAGTTTAGCCAACATCCAATAACTGTGCCATAAAACCAAAAACCAGGAGCTGAAATATGGTAAAAAGCTCAGATGTGGTTTTAAATCTCTGTGATTTTGTCAGGATGAGAAATCCTGAGCATAACACATTAGAATATGATCAAAAAAGCACTGATTAATTCAAGTCTTGAGTAAGATGACCATCACTGTTCTTAATGAGTGCCCCAAGCAGAAGTTAAACCAGTCCCGGTGGCAGCGTCAGCATCATAATACAGACATTCAGCTCCACTAATGGGCCAGTCAGAGCTGCCAAGCAGACATGATCCGGCCCTCAGGCTTTATCTTTCCCAGATGTTGGGTGTCATCTCTCCCTCTGAGCCCCTGTGCTGGATCTGCCACAGGCTGACAGGATCAACAGGGTTCAGCAGCACGAAGCCTCGCCGCCGGTGGTGAGGAGCCGGGATTCAGGGTCTGAATGTTTAAGAGTCAGAGCATCAGTGCTGAGCAGGAGTCCTGATTTTATCGTCAACAATAATGATTTCCAGCTGAGTAAATCTCAGAGACGAGGGCACATTCAGAGAGACTACTGTTGTACCACTGTATTATTACTACTGTTTGAGCTGGGATCATTATTTTCATTCATAATTGAAATAAAAAAAAAGTAAATGTAAAACGTGTTATTAAAAAAACTCTTTAAATAAGCGACCTAGTAATAACTAATATGAACACCCAAGTGAAAAGCAAACTCAAACACTATGTTTCTTCACCATTTAATGAGTTTTCTTTTTAAACTCTTAGAGGCACAGTGGTGTAAAATCAGAATCTCAGTTTTCTCATCGTTTCTCTCCTCACTCTGTTACTGGAAACGTTTTCTAAGCTGTAAACTGTGATGATTTCTGTCTTTTTGCTCCAGGAAAAACAACAAGTTTCAACAGACATAAAATCCAGATGGAAGTATTCCTAGGAATTACATTCATATTGGATGATAACACACCTCACAGTGTACGTCCAATGTTCAGAGCAGTTTCTGAAGTGAAGCAAAAAGTAAAGGGTGACAGATTTAATGTCACCCTGTTTTTTTAACTGGACACACAGTCCATCCCTAATTTAAACTTAAACTGTTAAAAAATGTTGTTTATGAACATCATTTATGATTTTGCAGGACTGTCCAATATGAACACTGTTGTCTGCTGATAAGGCTTCACAATCACTCAAAACTGATCTGATCCTTCTTAAAGAAACATTTTAGGTATCTTAGAAAAGAAAACTGAAGTGACTGAGATATGATGTGGTACACAGCAGTGTACTTACAAGGTTTGCATGTTGAGTGTAGTACTTTGGTTTTTTTGAACTGACACAGTAAGATTTGACCACCGAATGTGGGGATTCAAACTAGCAACCTAACAGTCATAAGCCTGTGTTTGGTTGCATTCTGCCATCAAAGTGTTTAACTCTTCCTCTCTGGCTTAATGAGGGTTAAACATCCTCTAAACCACAGCTCTGTTGGTCTCTGATGACATCATGCTGTCACCAGAGGTGAATTATCACGGACCTTCCAGTAAACCGCTGACACTGTTGTGTTGTAAACAATCTGATTTGCCTGCACCCTGAAAAGCCCCTTGTTCCTGCCCCCCCGCCTCCTGATAGCAGCTCACTCCAGACACTCAGGTAGAAGAGCCCTGATCATTAATTGATGACGCAGCAGCCCAGCATCCTGTTCGGTAGCGTGCTTGAGCCTCTGTGGTCATTGTCTGGGAAACAAACCATGCAGAAAGTGGAAGGTGGAGTGATGAGGCTCGCCGCAGAGTCAAAACAACCGAGCCATTCACCGCAGTGTCAAAACAAGGTCATGTGGATGTAACTCACAACACACTGTTCCCACGCAAACAGGGAGTCTGCAGCAGCAGCGTGCGGCACTGCGGAGCGGCCAGCCGCCCGGGGATGAGTGATTTATCTGCCGAGAGGGAAACAGGCAGCTAATGGAGCTGGATGTGCAGCTGCAGAGGATGGGGGGAGGTGGAGGAGGGAGGGGGGTAAAGACAGACTGACAGAGACAGGAAGCTGAAACAGAAGGAGACTCCCACTTCTTGTTCCTTTCTCGTGAGGCTAACTGGCCAGACAGCTGACATGTATGCTTTTGTCCTTGAGTTTGTCTGTGTGTGTCTGTGTGCGTGAGACTATTAGGACAGAACAGACAGAACAATTGGACCTGGTGAGAGCATTTGTGCCTGCTCTTGTGCACATACATGAATCTGTTTGTGTGTACGCTCCAACATGTGCATCCGTGTGTGCAAACCAGCCCAAACTAGACACAACAGACTAGGGTATGTTTGTATTCAGGTAGTGATCAGTGTTAAGCTGCAACAATAACTTCAACAAAACAGTTTGTTAATTTTTCATTTGGTGGTTCCACCTTCTCTGGTGTGAGGATTTTCTGCTCTTGTGTGTTCAGTTGTTGAGATTTTTGACCTTTGCACAGACACAAGAAGAAGATATCTGACGATGTGAGAGTCATTCTCTCACCATCTTCTGACATTTTATTGACGAGATAATTAATCATGAAAATTATTGGCATGTTAATCAATCATGAAGATAATTGTGTGTTGCTGCCCAGTTTGATTAAATGCCCAGTTTGAGCCTCTGAAACTTAAACACTAGTGATCCAGCTTCTATGAGGGTCCATTATATGTTACTTTAAGGAGTGTAGAGTCTCTGTGGACAGTAATGTTTGTCATTCCGTAGTTCCCAACCTTTGGTAAAGTGTAAAGTATTGTGACAGTGACAGTGACAGTGATGGATTACCATGACCTTTGATGTGGACATTTATGATTCCCTGAGGTTGAATCCTAATGGCTTTGGTGATCCTGTGACAACAGAATTTCTACCTGTCCAACAGATTAATTCATCACAGAATCTACCTGCAACTAATGAGCAGATCATCTTGGAAGGTCGACTGTGGGAGGAAACCTTGGCACCTGTTAGTGTATTATCCTGCTGTGAATCACTGGAGGGATCTAGTTATTAGTCTTTAAAACTTTATGGAGTATACAGCCTTTCCATCAACGTTAGACTGTTGGTTTTATTTGTGCACAGTTCAAGTAACTCCCTTGCTTTTATTGATCACAGTACCATCGCCATAATCTCCCCCAGTGTCTCTTCAGCAGAAAAACTGGCTTTGTTAAAGTGAAAAAAGGGGTCGTTAGCATTAGCAGTGTTGGTCGCAGTAACAGTCAGATCCAAAGAAAAACACGCTGCATATGTTTCAACCACACTGTGATCTCATGGAAATGTGGGGCAGAAACAGCAGTTAGCGCTTAGCAACAAAGATGTTGATCAAATAACAAAACAATACAGCACTTGTGGATAACCAGAGTAACTGCAGACACACAGCTGTGTGGCGCTGAGGTTTTCTAACCTTTGTCCTCAAGGGCGCCACTGACAGCATCAGCCATGAGTGATGGAGGAGAGAGCAGGGCAGCAGGGAGATGGAGGAGGGGGAGGGGGAGGAGGAGGAGGGAGACTGAATGGATGGTTGGGGGGAGTCAGCCAGGCCAGGCTGAGCGACTCTGGGCAGACACACTGCAGCTCGATGAGCCAAAGCTTCTCCGATGAACTTCCATCTGCGTAACACTCTGTCACCTGTGATCATAGACTGAGCAGCAGAGGATGAAATACAGCCTGTGTCACACATGTAGAATCAGTATGAGCACAATGCAAACATAAGGATGTCAGGGAGAAGAGTACGACCTCCCCTCCTGGCCTCAGTGCATAAGTACTGCAACTGTGTACACTGCTTCCTTCCAGACTTCAATATTTCCATCTGTAAAATATTTTTTGATTAATTGTCAGAAAATATGGAAAATATCCATTTCATCCCAGAGTATTCATCTTCAAAACAAGCCCAAAATATTCAGTTTACAGAGAAAAACATGTTTAAAAGGCTGAAAACAGAATTTTTCACATTTTTATGATTGAGTTGTTGATCGTAGCTCTAATAACTAAGCAACAACAAAATTAGATGGTGTGTATATTAAAGAGTACTAAGAACATTTAATTCATCTTTGATCTTTTTTAAAGACTTTTTTCTGCCAATATAATTTTCATTAGAGATGACACTATCACCTGAACACCTCCACCTTTACACCTCCACCTCCACCTGTACCACCTTCACCAGGGCTATATATGCAATATTAATGTCTTTCTTTTACTTATAAGTTTGTTGAAGGTGTGTTGTAAAGCTGTCATCTGGACAACAGAAGAAATGAGATTGTGCTTTCTGAAGCTCACAATATTTTATTGATATTTTGAGTGAAGATTGATCCTTGTCAGATCAAAATGTGAGAGCTGTTTTTAAAGCCAGTGTTTTTCTTCTGGTTCCACAAAGGTTAAATCCAGAGAATAATGAAAACAGTGTGTTTAAACACTGTGTTTTCTCTAATACAGTGTGAACACATAAGCTGTGGTTTATTATCACCATTTATTATCACCAGTGGGTACAAAGCCTGAGCTAAATGTTTCCAGATCTGGACATTTGCAGGAGCTTCAGTCGTATTAAGACTGAAGCTGGTAACGGTGGCTCTGTCGTCTGAGATGAGAATGAAATAATCCCATAAATGTGACTACACTGATCACACTGCCAACACGTCTGAAAACATGGAAGTCAGTCTGTTTTCACTGAGACTGTCTGCAGTAAATCTGTTAGTGTCTGGACTGGAAAGTTGTCAGGTTAGAAACTCTTATGTTTCCGTTTAGCAGCCGGTTTTCTCTCTCTCTCTCTCTCTCTCTCTCTCTCTGCTGCAGTGAGGTGGCTGGTTCAAAGCCCCACACAGCTGATAAACTCTAAGTGAGGAAAATAAATGAGGTAAAACTTTCCTGTGCCCTTTGTCTCTGTAAACTATAAAAATGTCATTATTAGTATTCAGCACCTGGGCTCTGTGCTGATTGTGGCTGTGCATGTATGAGTGACTCCTCCCTGAACTGGAGACACCACTGACCAGTGGAGAGATAATGGGCCACAGTGTACTGGCAGCGTTTCCAGGCCAGGAGGTTGGCAGTAATGCAGCAGCAGAGGGAAGCTGCTGGTGAGTGAAGCTCAGAGTGAGTTTGGCCGGCAGAGAGGACTTTGAAAGGTAAAACAAAGAAGCCTGTCGTGAAAAATATGAGCAGTTTGTTCCAAAATGAGATAAGGATGATAAAAGTAATTGGTGCATTAAATCCTTGGTTGAGAAAATAAAAGTTTCACAGACTGTGAATGTGAATGTTTAAAGATTCAATAATCTTCTTTGTAAAATTGTCCCTCTGCATTACTGTACAGTGGAGCTCATATTTACTGCCCCTGGCTCAGTGCTTTGGTCTCTGAGGAACAAGACACAAAGCTAAATCTGTAATATATTGTCCCGAGGAAGTAAATGGGCACTGAGAGAAAGAAATGAACAGATGACTTGTTTTAGTAGCTGAAATTGGGGAAACTGTGATGTCTTATAGTTAGAATATCATTTATGAATGTGTGTGAAACAGTGAAACAGCATGTGGTTTGTAGACGTAGATGTTCAGGAGCCTGTTTCACCAAATCAGATCCTTTACTTTTGCTTATTTAGACACTTTTCACTGATCAGATCAAATACAATTCTTATGATCTGTGCATTCAGTAAGTGAGAGCCCTGTAGGACCTGCAAATTGATCTGTAATTGGTGAAACATGACAGTGCCACCATGTGCAATCTGTGTAAACAGTGACTGTACATTATGTTTAGTGAAACAGGGCCCTGGTTGGCTGACAGCTTCAGAAGTGTGTTTGTTAGAAAAGCCAAGTAAACTAGAGGCAACAGTCGGAGGATGTTTGAAGTGAAAAAGTAGACGACATGTTGCACAGGGTGGTTTGTTCAAAGGCAAAAAAAACGAGACATGATGAATCGTAAAAAATGAGGAGGTGTTGATGGTGCTGTGTTTGGTTGTTGATGTTAAAAGTGACAGAACTGATTGTGTTGATACTGGAAAATGAGCATTTGTACCAAAACCAACTGCTGCAGAAAGTGATGGTTGGAATGTCTGTTTCTGAAATTTATAAAAAACTGTTTGGCACAGTCCGTCCCTGATGATCTGCAGCTACGGTGGTTCCCAACACTGCACTGAGTTTGAAGCAAACTGTGGCCTTCACAGTTCAGTGTTGTATTTGTACTTTCACTTTAAAAATGATTATTTTTCCAGCTGTGTGCAGAGCGTCAGGCTCAGTGATATCAGCTCATCTTGCCATTGTTGCTCTTTGTGGACTTCACATTAGTGTTTTTGCACTTTTGCACAATTTTGCACAAACTTTCTCATGTGCTGCAGTTAGTTACATTTTGTTCAGGCAGGACACGTTGTGGCTCTGACAGGTTCTGAGTGGCTGTCTTTGATAATGAGGATTTATTTGACAATGAAGAGCATTAACTTCATCAGGGAACATCAGTGCTGATTTGTTGCAGTTAAAGTTGACTAAGGACCCAAGCTACTGTATGAGGAGAATCACAGACTCGCTCCCATGTATGATCCAATGAGCCGGAGGGCTTGTCTCTTAGCAACGTAGTCAACAATGCAACAGGGTGATCCAGAACAGCTGAGCTGAACTTCTGCTGTATCACATTACATCATTGTTTGGCAAAAAGTTAGCAGTGGAGTTGGAAACACCTGAAGCAGACGCAGGTTTGATGTTGACGTGTTGCTGCTGGGCCCAGCAACAGACATGACCACAACACACAGACCCATCCAGCGTCTCTACTGGAGAGCACATCTGTGAGCCCTCCAAAGCTAATTAGATAGCTTCCAAGATGTTGTCAAACTTTGAGTTGCTTAGCAACAAGGATGATGAAGCACGCCTTGAAGCTGACGCTCACAGCTGAGACATGTGTCAGAGCAGAAGGACGAAGCTGCCGTCTGATCACAACCAAAGGCCAAACTGAGGAGAGGAGAAATTCCCCTCGTGCTCTTTTTAATCTCCATCGTGTTGCCTCTGATCAGGCACCAGGTGTTCAACCTGCTCTGCAGTCAGACCCTCTCTCCCTCCCTTTATCTCCCTCCGTCTCTTTCAATCTCACTCAGGCTCGCTCACCCACCCCTATCATTATCTCACGCACACACACACACACACACACACACACCTACACGCATGTTCCTCTGTCAGAAATAACTGCATAAACAAAATTTCTAACTTAAGCACACAGCTCGTACAAACAAACACACAAACACAAAGATACATATACACAAAAAGGACAAATCCACACACAGGTGCAAACACACACACACACACACGTATCCGTGCAGACTCACACTTGCGCACACACATGCAGGTGGGCTGCAGCACGGCTCCCACTCTGTAATTAAATTCTGTGTCTCCCACCTGTGTTACAGAAGCAGATCTGACTCAAGGTAATTACAGGGCTGCAATGGAACAAAACAACAGAGAAGGTGCACACACACACACACACGCACACACACACGCGCACACACACACACACACACACACACACACACACACACACACACACACACACACACACACACCACTCCTAACCCTCTTATGTGACACCACAAAAGAGGGAACACACACTCATACAGATGCAGACACACACCTGCTCCAAAGCAACATGACAGGGCCAACACACACACACACACACACACACATTTTCACAGTTGCTATAAACGAACACAACAGGGGACTTGCTTCATACTGCTCTGCCCTGCCCCCCTGCCCCCCCAAATCAGGGCTTCACTGTAAATCTGCTGCTGTCACATGTGTCAATGTCCTGCTGCTCTTTGGATGTGAGGTCTGAATGTGTTTACACTCATATCCAGATAAATCCAGATTCAGTGTACTTCTGTGCTCCACGCGTGTGTGTGTGTGTAACCATTCAACAGATAAAATAAAAAATAAAGGAAAAAAAATTTGCCCCATTGGATTTAAATCTGTGTAAGACACAACACAGTGGTTAACAAGAAGTAAAATGAGGACATGAAGAAGAAGAAATGAGGAAGAGTTAAGGAGGGAGAGGGACAAACACAAACCACAGTGTGACGAGTGACTTCGACCCTGCATGCAGCCGAGCTTTGCCTGAGAGGACTGAAGATTAAATATGCAGCTCGGGGAGACTGATGCATGAACACCCTCTAATGCTGCTGGTGTTGCCTGTTTGCTTCGGTCTGTTGAAGCAGGTCTGAAAGCTGCTGTGGTTTAAAAAGGTGCATCTCAGTCCATGGGTTGAACAATATGCAGAAAAAAAAACCATGCTGCAATTATTTCACCTTTAAAAAAAAAAATTACATCTCCTGCAATTAGTTGTTGAGCCCTAATGTAAACTCTCATGTGGTTTATTCAGACAGGAAGCCTTGTCTCAGTCTGTTTCTATCTGTCCATCATTATTTATTATCCGTGCTCATTACCACAGGTTTTTTTTTCATGACCCCTTTCTCATAACTAAATAAACCCATAAGACTCAGTAAAGTGAAGTGTAATTAGCTGTCAGTCACCAGAATGAACTTGACTTTGATTTTCCCGCCTGGCTCCATGTTTAGTGGCGTTTACCCTTCTTGGATCATTTGTCAGTAACAACTGGAATTTTTAATCTTAACCTTGGGTATCACACAAAAATGTGTCTCCAAGAACTTTTAGATACTGAAAGCTGGCATCAAAAATCTTGTCAGATTTGTTGTTGTGAAAATTTTTTCTTTGCATCCATCCAGTGAGCAAGGATGAAATTCTGATCAGTGATCTGCCAAAATTAGATCTGGAGCATGTGCTTTTTAAGACACGCTTCATGTCCAAACATTGGTTGCTGCATTTTATTAAAAGCTTTAACTATAACCACGTGCTGCAGATCTCATCTGCAGCTGATTGGCTGATGCACAGAGATTCCTTCACTCACATTATGAGCTGTGTTTGACATAAAATGAGCTGTGTGTGTGTAAGAACAGAAATCACCTGTACATGTTACTGCACACCCATCTGACCTCTTCTTATGTTCCCCCTGGCAGGTTGATGCAGACTCCACCTCCCTCCCTTTGGTGAGTTTGCATTTTTAATATTCCTCCAGTAACAAACTCAGTGAGCTCTGATTGGTTGAAATGTTCCCTCACATATTAACTGATGTGTGTGGTGATTTTGTCCGACGACGTCGTGGTTGTACAAACAGGATTTGAGAACTGGTGGACCAGACATATACTGGGTTTTGATCTAATCTTGTTTCATCATGACTCACTAATGTTAGATTTGTCTCGAGTGTGTGCATGATGTCGGAGTCATGCACATACAAGACGTGTGTAAGTCCATTCGTGTGTGTATGAGTCAGGTTGCTGGAAAGATTAACACTTCTGCATCTGCACAGGCAAATATGTTCATGTGTCAGCTATACGTGTGTGTGTGTGTGATGGCTGTCAGGGGAGTCGTCTCCACAGATGGGGGTTCAGTTATTCCTTAATGAATTAAATTACAGAGATGGGACCATACATCAGGACAGAGCTCCGAGTCGAGCACCAAACTCTTCTGTGGCCGCAGAGAAACAATTTGGAGGCTCCTGCTCCTCCTCAGCGTGTTTACAGAGTCATGCCCTGAGCCAGAAAACGTCGAGGATTTATGTTTGGGAACCAGGGGACGACAGGAGCTCAGCGCTCCGCGGCGGCAGATTCAGCTCAGCTGTGGAGCCAAGAGGCTGGACGGCTCCACAGCCAAGACTAATTTCTTCATTTTCTCCGCTGTTCAGACTGATTTGGTTCAGCACTCTCTCTCTGTAGCACTCAGCAGTGAGCATGAGAGGGTTTTTCAGTGTCACGCTGTGGCATTTTCCCAGCTCCATTTCTGAGAGGATGCAAACGTCGTCTGCAGCGGCCAGGGCCAGTTCCACTTTATGCGTCTATTTTTTATAAGTGCTGCGGTGGTGGCAGTGGCCTATTCTCGCTCGGATACAACTGCCAAACTGACATTTTGTCACACACAATTTGTGACTCTTGCTTGAGTCTCTCAATAGCATCTTAACTGGCGGAAACCACAGCCAAACTGTAACTTTCCAAACTGCTCCTCTCAGCAGCCGTAACTCACTGTCGCTTTCCGTAAATGCAGAAGCATCCGGCCTGTTGGGGGAGAATTTAATCTAAAGAAAATAGATTAAAAAAACACTTAGTGAAAGGACGGAGCAAAATGAAATACTGCTTTGGACAAAACAAGAATTTGAGGCTTGACTTGGATTTAGACAGAACCTCTTTCATTTCATAAAAGCTCCATTTAAAGCTTCAGGAACCCTGACTGACCTTCCCCTGACCTCTGGGAGACTTGTAAAAAAGTTTTGCAATGCACCAGAAGTGTAATGTTATTGTAACGGTTCTGCATTCTGATAGAGGCCTGATAGACATCCAGTCTAGACCTGCTTTTTACAGTGTGTATATTTATAAAACTTCAGCTTTTTCAGAAGGACTTATTATAGCCGGATTTAGAGCCGAACTCAGGTAAATGAGAGGCATCACTCCAACTTTACTGCTTTAAACATGGTGACGCTTTCATCACACCTGACGAATAGAAACAAAGCCTAATTGATTTAAATGAGAAGCAACGCAAGGGTTCCTACTTTAACCTTCAGTCGTACGCCCGGTTCATTTCAGACATCAGGAAAAACCCTTAATGTCATGTCTGTTCTGAAGACTGTTAAAGGGCAGAAACATACAGGCCTCCAGATTCAGTCAGATTAGTTTGGACGTAGTCTGACTAATGTTAGTGGAGACAGGACTCTAGGTATCTGCAGTAAAAAAGAAAGAGGATGATGATTTGCTTTAAAACTTTCCCACTTTTAAACCTGGTGGCTGCTCCGTCCTTCAGAAGCTCCCACCGGACCATCATTACACATTCTGTACGTGCAGGGTAGGAATACCTCAACAACCCCCCCTTAAGCTACCTGTCAGGAGCATTCATGCTGATGATGGCAGAGAAAACAGGCACTGAGGGCAACATGAATACCTCCATGTATTTATTACACAATGGACGCCATCGCCCGCGGCGGAGGGAAGGTTAGTGAGGAGCCTGACTACAAAAGAGAGTGCGGGGGTGAATGAATCCCTCTAAGGTAAAGTCCCGGGAAATAATTGGGGTTAGGAAGGAAACCAGGAGGGGGCTGTGGTGTTTGGGGCGGGATGTGGATCAGGGCAGGGTGAGCTTGATATGCTGATGCAGGAAAACGCAGTGCGGAGAAGGAAGAGGGGAGGAGGGAGGGAGGGGGGCGAGTTTGAGGGCAGGCGGGGGGGGATTATTAAGAAAATGGCTCTGGCAACAAACCGAGGCAGCATCCTGGTCCAGGCCTGGGAAGAGAAGAGCGCACGTGTGTGTCCCTGTACTTCTGTCTTTGTGAGGACCAGTTTCACTTTTACACCTCGAGAGTGAGACATTTTTTGAAAAGAGACGTCTCTAAACAGCAAGGACACTTTTGGAAAATAAGGACGTTATTGACAGTTTTAGAGTTATAAGATATATTTAAAATGTGAGTGCATTTTCAGAAAGGAAGGTCGGTTTTGGAAAGTAACGAAGGTTTTGGGACGTGAGGACATTTAAAAAAGTGAGGACAACAGAAAAACCATTTAATTTTGAAAAGAAAACTTTGGACAGTGCAAAGCAACAACTTAATTTAAATAAGACATTGCAATGAAGGGAGAAAGAAGAGAAGAAAATTTAAAATTTTTAACAATTTTTAAATTCGGAGGACAAACTTGTTTTTTTTTAATGTGAGGACAGTTTTGAAATGACAAACCATTTGAAGGACAAGGAGACTTATGAAAAGCAAGAACAGTTTAAAACGTTATGACGGTTTTGGCAAATAAGGACTGAATTGGATTGAAAATCAAGAAAAGCTTCAGAAAGAAAAAACCTCAGGAAAAGTTAAGACATTTATAACAATGGGAGGAAAATTGTGAAAGGCAATGATAGTTTTGGAAAGTAAGGACATATTATCAGGCCTCTCTTCTTCAAACAGCTGTCTGAGGGTTAAGATCTCGGTCTTAGGGGTAAAGTTAGAATTAGGTTGGAACTGAGGCTTAGGTCAGGGTTAGGCCTGTTGTTATGATAATTAAGGGTTAAGGACTAGGGGATGCATTATGTCAGCGAAGGTCCTCACAGGTATATAAGCACAGATCTGTGTGAGGGAGGTTGGCTCACCCAGCAAAGGTGCCTTTGAGTCAAACACATACACCAACAAACAGAGACACACACAGCCTCCAGGGAGAAGTTAGCATGGTGGCTAAACTGCAGCTGTCAGAGGGAGGAGGCAGAGGAGAGGAACTAAAAAGGGGGAGAGAAAGAGATAGAGGGGGAGGAGAGGGAGTGATGGGACATCAGGAGAAGAGTTAAGGATGGAGGGATGTTAGGAAAGAGATGGATGAAGGCAGAGGAGAAAAATATAGAAGAGAGAACGGGGACAGATAAGAAAGGAGGGATGGAAAACAGTGGGTGTGGTGAGTGGTGGATATTTATGAAGAGAAAGAGAACATGAAGGACGACGTAGGAAAACAAATGACAGGGGGATGTTAGGACAGGAGAGAGAGATATAAAGGCATCGTCACACCAACATTAAAAACAACCAGTCACTCGGACAGCGTTGACCTTTGAGGTGCTGCAGCCGGAGCTCACTGCATTTAGCTGTGTTGCACTCTCAGCTTTTCTTTAACCAGCTCTGTCGGGAGAATAAACTGCTCCGCCAAGAGAAATAGAGTCAGTGCTGAATGGTACAGATGGTTTTGAATAAACTCCCTGGACTTATTGTCTCATTAGCAGCTGAACTAACGAGCTTGGTAACTGTCGTTAGCTCTTCTGTTGACCTTTAACAGCTCGCCTCTTTTCTCACTGGTTCCATTTCTGGTTTTGTCTCGTAACTCGCTGCTGCTATTGCTCACTGTGGTAAATACAAGTAAAAGATGCTGGTTCTGACTGGTTCATACTTCCTGATATACATTCCTCAAAGTTAGGAACATGTCTGCATTTTCTGATTGATCTGTTCCACCTCAGATACTGAATCAAAAGCATGACCTTTGGACCAGCATGCAACCAGCTCCACTAGCTTAGTAGCTGCAGTAAACCAACTGAATTTCACTTTGTTAGAATCTGATTTATCAGTATGAACAGAGCGCTGCAGGAATAAGTCCTAAAACTAAGAAATTAGTTAACATTTCTGTGCCTCCTGTTCCCTCGTCCTGAAGTCTCTGGGTTTTTTGGTCACATGGCTGAAATAAGGTCTGTTTTATCATTTTTATTTTACGACATAAAATGCGTCAGTAAATACCTTAGTCATGATTGAAGGCTTTACGGCTATTAAACAAGGCTGGTTACTAACAAGTGTCTAGAGGTTTTCATCAGTCTGAACATGAAAACTGATCGACTCACCGATCCACCTTTACAGCCTCGTGTTTATACTCGTGCTCTAACAATCTGTTACTAACTTTGTCAGAGGAAAGGCTTCTGTAGAAGAGCTCAGAGCTAAATCAAAATTGGAAATTGGAAATTTAGCAGTGGTGATGAAGTCATATGACCATTGTGTAGTTCATTGATAGCCTTACATTAGCTTTTTACTTCTAGTGATTGTATTAAGCATTATCATTAACTGTTGTTTGTGAGTTTATTTTCTGCAGTAATCCAAAAGAGAGGCCTTCATCCCTGCATCACTTTATCATAACACCTTTTACCCAACTGTGTAACATAAACATTTTGGAAAAGCTTGTATCAATTAGTAATAAGCCCATGTCATGGGAAACTGTGACTCTGTCTGACATTTTGAACGTCCACTCAGACAACCCTCTGTTAAATCATAGTTACAATCAGTCACCATGACGATTCGAGCAGTCAGATAACACGTCAGTCATTAAATTTAGCTTTTCACAGACCAGCCCTGCGAGTGGTCACTACACCACCAAACTTATACCTCCACCTGTTTCACAAACACACACATTTCATTTCACTTGGCTGCTTTGTGACGTGGCCGAGCATTAAAAAGACAGATCAGAGCAGGTGAGGATTAGAGGGGGAAGCAGCAGAGAAAAGAAAGTTAACAAAAACAAGGAAGGAGAAGAAAGTGAAAGTTGGGTGGATAGAAGGACACAGTCACATGAAGGTTAACAGATGAAGAGAAAGAAAGAGACAAGAAAAAAAAAAACACCCTCGGGGAAAAAACTTCTTGTACTTCTTGCTTTGTAGTAGTGGAAACAGGAAAAAGGAGAAGAAGAGAGGAAGTTAAAGGAAGGAGGAAGAGGAGAGGGGTTCGCTTCTCTTTTTAAATCCTGAGTTTGTTTCCTCAGAGTCACGCTTGAAGCCAAAAGAAACAAAAAAAAAAAAAATCTGGCTCAGCTTGAGGAGAAAAAAAAAACCTGCTTAATCAACTGACGTTAAGGACATTTTTCACAGGCAGGAGGAATCGTCTGCTCTCGCCTGTAGCTCTCTGACTGAGGAAGGGCAGCGAGGTCACAAACACTGCAAAACTAAACAGCCAACTTTACTCCTCCTCCCTCAGCTGCATTGTAAAGGTTACAGTGAAAGTTTGGTGTCGGAGGAAGATTAAGTTTCAGTAAAACTTTTAAGTGTGTGGGGGAGGGGAGGGGCTGGCGGCAAATACTGAAAAGCTGCATAGGTACAGTCGGCCCCTGGGGAGTGAAGAGCAAGCAGGCGAGAAGGGGTGGGTGGAAAACTGAGAGGGGGCCTTAAAAAGCTGACCTGACAGCACAATTACATAGCATCATAAACCATGAAATTATTTTCCGGGCCGCGTTAGGAGAAAAGTCAACCTGAAAGAGGGTGGGGGGGGGGGGGGGGGGGGGGGGGGGGGTGACAGAGGGGTGGCACTGTTGGAGGGTCACACAGAGTGTAATTTAATAGTTTTCTCAAATCTTTGTGTTCCAGAGGGCCCGAGGTGGCGTTCAGTTTCAAGCCCAGTTCAGACGTTAGCGGGTACGAAGGGATGGTAATTCCCCGAGACGACTCGAGGCTTACTCATGACATTTTCACGCCGTCTAATAATCTGTTAATAGGACTAATTTAGCTGCACTTCAAATAAGCCGGTCATGGTCATCGAATCCTGGGATTTCTTCTTTTTCTTCGTTTTAAAACAAGTGTCCTTAAACAGTTTGACTCTTGAGTTTGCCGAGGCGACAAGTAAAGGGTAGGAAGTGTTAGAAGATCACAGCTTTAATGCTTTTCATTCAGTCAGACTCAGTCATCCTAGATCTCCATTAGGTGTTGAATAGTAGAAATACTTATTTTAATTATGTACCATTATTTTGAAAGAATTGTTGTACCTTCAGCTCACACTCTGGTCGACACATTTACATTCACACAACTTTTTAAACAGACCTGAACATCGAAAATGTAACACCTGAGAGAAAAAAAAAATCATTCAACTTGCAGAACTTTTCCAGGACTTTGGGAACATAAATCATTTTCCATAAATTTTCCAGTTTTTCAGGGAGCGCAGTAATCCTTCTAAAAGCTGCAGCCTCACACTGACAGAGCAGACGTAAATGTGGAGAGTTCAGCCCAAAATGAGACGTCAACCACCTGGGACAAGAACCTGACACTGACTGCTGGTTTAAAAGGTGCAGCTCCTCCTGTCAGTCTTAAAAACATCTGCTAAGTAGAGAAATAATGTTAGACAGTAGTTACTTCTCTAAATGGTTCAGTTTATATAATTAGCCAATCCCCTTGTTTGTCTAGTAATGAGATTTGGTGCTGTATAAAAGCCGTGTGTGTTAATGATCAGGTAGAATTTCTAGCTAATGAAGCAGAACTTGTTTTGTTTTGCTGTAATCAGTCGTCTCTGTGCCGCTGACATTATCTTCACAGAAGCTGCTGAGTGCGTTTAACCACAGGCTTTTCATGTCGTCTCTTCCAAACTTATTATTCCTGAGTGTTTGATCTAAAACGGTGGTTACCAACCTTTCCCAACTCATGAAACACTTGAAAGTCTCAAAAATGTTGGCGGCCCACATCCGACCCATTAAGAATTCGGAGGCCAGATAAAACGTCCTCAGAGCACTTTTTATTTTAATGATAACAATCAACGTTCAGGACTGAACTGAAAGCAGAGGAAGCTGTTTTTCTTTTTCGTTTGACGGGGAGAGCTCAATGGTGGATTCATTATCTGCCTCTTGACTCTCTTTCCTTTTAATCCTTCCTGTTGCTAACCAGCTATTTATTTTGATGCTGCAGTTTTTGCCTTGGATGTGATCTTTTAGTGCACAATCTGACTGAGACAGCAAACAAGCAACAAGCCGGCGACAAATAAAAGTTCCTGTCAATGGCAGTGATAGGCCAAAAACAATGAAGGATCATTTTGTTTTGAAAATTTAAAAACATTTATATATACAGTGTGTTAGTGTGTGTGTGTCTGTGTGTGTGTATATATATATGTGTGTGTGTGTGTGTGTGTGTGTGTGTGTATAGGTATGTATGTATGTATGTATATATATATATATATCTTTTATTTTTATACATCTTTTCACCAAAACTGTCCTGCTTTACAAATGATTTGTCAGGTCTGGAACAAAGCCGGTGAATTTCATTAATTCAGTTACAACCCATGTAAATTTTAACTTCTTAAAAAAACATAGATATGAAATAGCTCCTTAATGCTCGTACTTTTTGTAACTTGTACAGTGAGGAAATTAGTCTCACGTGAAGACATAAATACAAAAAGTATTGGAAAGTGTCATTTTTCAAATAAACAAAAACTTGTGTAAAAAGATGCAGTAATCAGAAAGTACTGTACACATCTGACAGTCAGAGAAAGATCAGACTTGCTCTCTTGGCTCAGACAATAATCCTGTTAACACTCTGAGCTTTTAAGGCATTGTTTGCTCTGAGAAGAAAATTCATAGCGTGTAAAGACTCCATCATCTGACGTAAGCGCCACCTCAGTTTCAGATTTCCTCCCACTCTAATGAGTGACTCACCTTACTCCAGAATCTCCTCGCACACACTCAGAGACACCTGATACATCTGAAAACAATAGCATTAGAAAACTGTAATATTGTAGCAGTGATAAATGATCCAGCTGCACCAGTGAAGCGTCTCGTCGGATCACAAGCTTTGTCGTGATGGTGGATGGTGTCGTGTCACGAACAGACTGTTGTCTGTCATGAAAAGTTCAGGCTGAGTTCAGTCCTACACGGAGGAAAGAGTAAATACAAACTGTGAAGGTGAGACGATGAAACCTCAAGGGATTCTCTAAAAAACACTTAACACCAGAAGAAAAAATAAAAAATAAAAAATCAACACTGAGAAACACAGAAAAGAGTGAGACAAACTTTTGAAACATGGAAAGGAAATTTAAAAAAAAGATTAAAATATGATGAGTAGTGGTGGATCACAGATGAGACCATGAGAGTGTCCGCCAATAAATGTTTGAGTCTCTGGCCCCAGCATCCGCCTGTGGTGCTACACGGAGCTGTTTGATGGCAGTTTAGCACAAGTCAAGGCTCAAGTCATTCGCGACAAGTCAGCTATAACCAATTCAAGCCAAAGTCAGCGGCGGCAGCTGTAAATTCAGTCTCAAGTCAGTTGAGACCATAGGCTGTAAATGAAGATGGACGTAGCTTCAGTGCATGTTGGTCTATGGGAATCCATCAACTTTAAGCCATAATTTAATTTAAACAAGTAAGTTATATAAATTCACCCCTGAACAGTTGTCATGAAGGAGGAAATTAGCTCTAGAGACCAAAACTGTTTTTGTACCAGGCTGCAAACATGTTTATTTCTGCTGTGAAGCTGGACGTTATAACATGAGAGTCTATGAGAACTGACTCTGGTGGTCATTAGAGGAACTGCTGCTTTCAGCTTGTCTGTGTCATTTTTCAGCCCCGAGGTTGCTGCTTGGTCGAGACCGGTCGGACTGACCTCCACGGACCCTCTTCTCCCATCACATTAAACACTGTAGAAGAAGGAGCTAGCAGTGACTGTAGGAGGCCTCGGGGCTACGCAGCGGGTGACGCGTAGGGACATGTGGGAGACAGACTGACCAGCGCTCAGTGTAGCTGGGACAGAGATGTAGAGCCATGAGATGCTCCTCTCAGACTCTCCTGACAGTCACGAGAAGTCACTGTGTGGACCCTCATGTTGCAGCTCCACTGTGCTGTCAGCAGAAGTAATAGAGCTCCGAGTCTTGGCTCTGTTGTTGTGGTTAGGGAGGGGCCAGAGGATTCAGCTGACTGAACTTTCAAATTCAAGCAAGCAGATACAAGCTCGTGTTGATCAGAGGAGGCAGCTTTCTGTGGAAAGCGGAAACTTCAGTAGAAAAAAAGGGTGCGAGGGTGTAGTTGATCTTTCAAACACGTCCAGTCAAGCCTCATGTCCAGGTCACGTCTCACATCAGTTCACACAAGTCCAAGAAAAAGTCTGAAGTCACAGCTGGACAGGACTTCTGGACAGAAGCTGTAAATCTGACTTTTTGTGCACAAAGCACTTTGCTTGCTTGTTCTTTATATTTATAGTTTCAGCAGGTAAAAATGTGACACTTTAATGTTTCTGCTTTTTAGTTTCGAGGCGTCCTGACCTCAGTCCAGATGAAGTCCGCAGCTTGTGTGGTGAGTGCAGCAGCTTTTCTGTCAAACCTTTGTGTCTGTGGTCTTGTTTTTGTCTGCTCAGCCACTAAACCCATCACTGCTCATGCTAACCACCCAGATCTTCTTCCAGTCATTTGTAACAAACTGAGATAGACTGTAATTCTTCCTGTGCAGCAGCGTATTTGTCCTTTGGGACAGGAAATGTAAAATTCATCTATTATACAAGCGCCTCCTAAATGGTGGTAAAAGTTCAGAGATTCAAAAAGCTGCTGAGAGCAACTCTCAGTGAGGAACAAAGTGAACTCCTGAGCTCAGAGAAGGGGCAGGTGGAGAGTGTGTTTTTGGTTTAATGAATAATTCTGTCAGGCCGCTCAGATCAGAAGCACGCCCGGTCGTCTCCGCTGTTATTGGACTGGTTTGATTTGGTGGTGGTCTGTATTAAACAGCCGCCATTGATGTAGTTTTAAGAGTTAATTATCAGTGTATTTTTACAGAGAGACCTACAGTGGCCTCTGAAGAGCCTCAACCTTCTCTGACCTGGGAGCTACTTTTAATGCTCGGTTACTCTAAAAAACTCAAGAGTCCTAACTTAGCAGCTGTTTTCTATCTTTATGGTGTTTTGTGAATACAGCCCCTTTATTATTGTTTTTTTTAAGGTTAGGACTTTATTATAGTCACAGCGAGAAGGATACAGGAAAGCTGGGGGGAGAGAGGGGAAGCGATGCAGCAAAGGGCCACAGGCTCAAACCTGTGAGGACTGAGTCTAATTGGGAAACACTCCCAACAGCCCCTGTGCTTTTAACAAGTTTGCAGACAGTCTGAATTTTTTTAATGAGTTTTATGTAAAACCTGCACATAAACCTTGCATGTCAAGTCCAGTGTACTTACAGGGGTTATTTGTTAGTTTTCTCTGGAGCAGAGAAATCTGGTGATTGTCGTTTGACAGCAGCTTCTGAGCAGCGCTGCGTCTGCAGGGCAGATTGGAGGCTAAAAAGTGAGTCGCTAATAGTAGAAAAGACAAGATAGAGACAAGAGTTGGCGTCGCTTTCCACCTCTGCAGACAGATGTTGGTGAGTAAAAGTTTGATGCTGAACTCACGTTTCTTCTTGACTTGCAGAAGCAGAACTTAGCAGAACTTACAAATAGCTCCTTTAAAATTCACAATGTGAAATAAAATGTAGAAAATTGTCAACAAACAGTCCAGAAACCATTGACAGTGGACACCAGAGTCCAAGACGGTCTGTCACTCTACTGACATGTCTTCATGATGACAGACTTTACGCCTTAAAGTGACAGTTTGGGTTACATTTACATTACATTTACATTTAGTCATTTAGCAGACGCTTTTTTCCAAAGCGACTTACAGAAAGGGGAACAGAAGTGTTAGCGCAGCAATAAGTGCTAGTGACGATTCTTTAAGTGTGGATTTGCTATGTAGTGCTAGGAGAGAAGGTGCTCTCTGAAGAGCTGGGTCTTCAGGAATCTTTTAAAGGTAGAGAGGGACGCCCCTGCTCTGGTAGGAAGTGGTCGTGCGTTTCACCAACGGGGGACAACGTGAGAGAAGAGTTATTGGACGTAGTCGTGCACAGGCAGTGTGTAACCTGCAGCAGATTCAGATCAGTGCTCTGCCAGTTTACTATAGTTAGACTCACATTAACAGCCCACGTTACATAACCCGAACTATCACTTTAGGTTGGGCAAACATTCCTTCTTGAAACACTGAAGAACAGAGGAAACACTTCTTTTCTCATTTAGTGAAGTTTTTACTGTAGCAGCAAATTCACACAACAATATACAGCTGTAACATCATGACTCATAGCAGCAGCACCAAGGCACAGACGCCTCGTTAAATACTGTTGTGTGGACACAGTGAAAAGGCCACAATTTCTCCCATCTCTGAAGTGTCGTTTTTTTTCCAACACAAAAATCATAAAAGCTTAAATACTAAATAGATCTGTTCTCTGATCGGGCTCCCTCTTCCCTGTGGAAAACATAATATTGCAGAGAACGTATTTACATCCTGGCTTTAAACGCCTAAAAGAATAATTAACATAAATCAACTGACACAAGCTCATTAAATTAATCATAGAGAATCAGTTCCATCACAAAATAATTAAGAAAAGCCCAAAACCAAATTAACAGCAAAGTAAAAACTAATCCAGCCACAATGTTCCTAACAGGAAACTTAATCTAGTAAAATTAAAATTGCACCGTCTCTGCAAACACTGGCACATAACCTGGGATCAACTGTTCAAAGGCAACAACATTGTAAAACTTTGGCTTCGGAGAAGCAGACAGCACGAGTCTGTCCACTAATCACCTAAGGCATTAATAAATATTGATCTGAACCAAAGATGACAGGAAAATACTGATGATTGATCTCACGCTACCTGATTGATAGATGCTTGTTCGTCAGTACATGTTAATGCTGGGGGGGGGGCAGCATAGCAGAGAAGCATAGTTTAGTGGCGGCAGGAAGGACACAGTAACAAACTGGTTAAGTACTGGAGTGGTATGAATGAAAAGTGCAAGTTCAAGGATGATGATGTTTTGCATTTTGTTCCACTTTGCTTTTTCCACATTGAACCTCCTCAGACCAGAACCAAACCATCCAGAGGGGACGCAGCTGTCAACGATGTGAAGACATTTCCTGCATTTCCTGTTCTTCACAGTAAACACTGATTTGCTCATTTGCAGGTCTTTGTTTGACTCTAGTTCCTAATGAAGCTGCTCCTGACTACAGTTATTTGTCACCTAATGGTCTCAATGTTTGGCCCAGTTTTAGCCTAAATGTCTACTGACCGGCACCTGAACAAACCTGTGTTCTCTGGAGAACGTCCTCCACTCTGCCCGTGACCACATTAAACCCTCATTTCCACTCCACCGCCTCCGTCAGCGTGTCCTCGGCTCGGTCCAGATGTGATGCCAGATGGGACGAGGAGAGTGAGTCTTTTGTTTTCTTGCACACCTGTCACATTCACAGTGCTGATCTGCAGCTTCAGACATTTTGTGTCCCTGGTAGTAAACGTTTGATAAAGTTAGGGATTCAAAATAGTCCATACTGAGGGGGGGTGATCACCCGGGGAGGCCACTGCTAGAATCCATCATCGTAATCTCCGTCACAGCCGTAATCTGGAGGGTGAGACACAGAGGGGAGAGTTAAATATTGATAAAGTGTGGACAGACTCACAGAGGAGTATCATTGATTATTGATTATTGATTATTGATTGGTATTTACGGTTGACAGTGCAGATACAGGTTTGGTCGCAGCCTGGGGATCAGACTCCAGTTCTCTGCTCTGGTTCTTTTATCAGATACTTTCTCATTTAAATTCTAATTTTTTGACAAAGTTCTGTCGTAGCATCACTGAGCGTGCTGCTGTTTACAGATGTGTCTCAACAGCCTTGGGCCAAAACATATTTCAGATATGCATGAAAACTAAAAAATAACATCTTAAGGAAGCAGTCGGTTGGTAATTTAGCTCCTCTGCTGTAGATCCTGCAGCTCCATAACACATCGTCCAGATTATTCAATTCCCCTCAACTCAAACTAAAAACTCTTCATTAAAAAAAACTTTTGATTCATTGTCTATACTGGACTTTATTTAACACATTTACTGATACATTTTACTATTTTTTTTTTTGCCTTTCTTATTTTTTAAATACATTTTTTCACCTTATGTAAAACTCTTTGAAATACTTCTGTTTCTGAAATAAACGTGTCTGTAACACTGGTGTTTTGTTGTCAAACTAAATAAAAATAAGTTAAGAAAAGAGTAACATAAGGTATTATGTTATATACATTATTAGGTAAGTAACGTTTGGTATTAGTACCAAAACACAAATATTCTTTTGACACCATTATTGAAAAGAAAGATTGAAACTGGTTTGAACGCCTGGTGTCGCGGGAGGAAAGTAAACGCACTCAGATATTAAAAGGATCATAATAACAATGTTAAAAGTGAAGTGCAGAGACGCTCTGAAGAGCAACCTCAGGTCAGAGCAGTAAAATGTAAAAGTGTCACTTCAGTCTCTGCAGGAGGAAAATGGACACGTCCATCAACTGACTGGTTTAATCTCCAGTGTCTGCAGGCGTCCGTCCTGCTCAACTGTCCCCGTGTACCTACCAGCTCCATAGGCGCTGCCCAGAGCCTGACCCTGACCTTTGACCTCTCAGGGGAGGGGGGCAAGAGTATAAACAGAGAGTTCCCCTACAGGAATCAATTAAGTAGCTCAGGACTTTTTATAGCAGCAGAGTCAGAGACCTTAAAGTTAAACAGCCAGAGACATAAAGTGAAGAAATTCAATCTGAGCGACGGCTCATTAAATCAAACTGAGTCACAGCAGAAACCGAGCCGTGACCCCGAGCAGCAGATTCATTAAAAAACTGATTCGAACTATTTCACACTGCAGATTCTGCGTCTGTCTGAGAGGCGACGACGACGTCTGCCACTGTTGAGTCAACTGAATTCAAATGTTCACATTAAGTGACGGGAAAGTTCTCATCAGGTCTCAGAGCCTGAGAGACTTTTTCTGTTAAGTTCAACAATCTGTGGTGAAATCATCTGAACTTCAGTACAATTTAACCTAATTTTAGAGAATCACTGTGGAATCAGTCTGATTCTGTCAGTGACCTGTTGATGATTAACAAATTAATCAACAGAAAAAAATTAACCATTAATTCATCTTGATCTGGAAATTTAACAATTAGACCAAAACTTCTTCTCACAAAGTCTTTGATGCCACTAAGGAAACTCCACACTGACTGAAAGCACAGGACAAATTAAAGTAAGTGAAGCTTATGATACAGATGATGATGTATATTTTTATTAAGAATTTGAAGATTTGAGCTTCTGAGCCCAAACAGAATCTAAAAATCTTTTATCGTGTTTAATATTTTTTACTTCATCTTTATTTTCAATTCGTTTTAACTTAAGTCCTATGTTTGTGGTTGTTTACAGGATCAGGTGTTTTTATCTCACATCATTTTATAATAAATCACAGATTTGAAATTAACATTTATCTTGATTTTCTGACATTTTATAGACTAAACACTAATCAATCAAAACAATAATCACTAGCTGAAGCCCTGACCGACACTGATTAAGTTTTTTTTGATTTGCTGACTTATCGTTTGAATAAAAAACTAAACTTTGAGTTATAATATGTGACTTTTCCACATTAAAATGTCTAAAAAATGACTAGACCTTGGTCGTATATTTTGTTGAGTTGTGTTCTTACATTATCCCAAATATTTACATCAATTTTCAAACAAGAGAAAATGTGATTTTAATCACGGTAACGATTCATTTGGTCACCCGTCAATGACGTAGTATTGAAGGATAATGGTCAAAATGAAGTCTAATGTTAATTTGGGGGGTTTGTAAATAGTTGTGTATTGTAAAAAGTAGCAGATGCAATAATCTAACTTCAGCCTGAACTCTCATGTTGTTTAACTGAATGGTTTTGTTGGGAGTAATTGAAATATTTCAGATTCATTGTGAGTAAAACTGTCAGTGAAATAACACAGTGTTGAACTGACCGTTGCTGCCCATCAGCTCCATGGCGCTGACACAAGTCTCCTCCTCCTCGTCCTCGTCCTCGTCAGCAGCTGCATCATCGTAAACCACCGGCCCGCTCTCCACCACCACTCCGCTGGCGGGGGCCCCCACAGGCAGCGGCAGGGGGTTGGAGTTGGCAACCTGTGCAAACAGGAAATAAAGTCAGTTGTGCGTCGTTCGGTATTTTTAATATTTTCCTCTGCATGACACACGAGCTCTGCCGCCCCCCCCCCCCCGGGGAAATCTAAGCTAGATGTGATCTCATATGCCCCACTTCCTTTAAAATGATAGAAAATAATAAACAGAGTGTGGTGTGATGGTGTGTAGTGCGAGCTGCGGGGCAGGTGGAGTGTACACTGTGGCGAGGAGATATTTCATCTGCTGCAGCATCTCCACACACACGACTAAATACAGCATCAGAGCGTAACCACAACCTTTATTATCTGACATCACATTATTACACTCTTTCAAAGCCTGCAGTGTTCCACTGTGTTTGGTACCAGAGGGTCAGAAGTTAACCAGAGCCTCAGGCCCAAACATCTCCTTCAAGGTTCATAAAAACCTGTGAAATTAAAAATGAAGGGGTGAGTGTCAGCGCGGGGGCAAAAATGTAATTAGAGCGACATTTTTTTCTGTTTCACCCCGTTTACATTGTCCTAGTTGAGCTGTCAAATGTTCAAGCATGAATGTGACGACTTTCCTACCCCCGGGCATCTGCAGCTGATTCTGTAACCAGCAGAGAATTTCCAGGTGCATGCTGGGAGACAATAAAAGATCAGTTTTTGATCAGAAAACAAGCGGCCTGAAACAGGAGGAAATGTTGGCAGCAGAAAGAGAAAATAAACAGCTGCTACAATAAAAAGTGGAGTCTGCTGCAGAGGACAGAGAGGGGAGCGGTTTCCAGCAGCAGAAACGATGATAAAACAAACGTCAGACGCACAAATTCAGAGCTGGCCCGACGGTGTGAATGTTCCATTTCATATTTTACCACAGAAAGTTTCAGACCCACCAACTGGACACTAAAAACTACATTAAACACACAAACAATAAATGATTTCTCCCAAACCTGCTGCTGCTCTCCGTATGTCACCTCACTCACACAGGAAGAAATAACATCTGTTTGACTTGTCGTCCGTTTTTATTCTCAGAAACACCTTCAACTCATAAAACTTTCTTCAGATTTGGTAGAAACGTCCACTTGGACTCAGGGGTGAACTGATTAGAATTTGGTGGTCAAAGGTCAAAGGTCAAGCTCACCGTGACCTCACAAAACACACTTTGGGCCATAACTCGAGAAATCATACACTGCTTTTGACAGAATTAAACACAAATGTCTGATATTCTATATCCGAAAGGTCAAAGGTCATCTTCACTGTGATGTCATAATGTTATGTAAAAACACCTCTGGCCATGATTCAACACTGTAACCCAGGCACAGATGGTGCAGGGTACAACCATGAGGTGTAATTCTAGTTTAACGTCAAACTGAAATAAAACTTCTCCTTTTTTTTTTTTTTTTTTGTCTGTTACGGAACAAACTCTGTCAACTCTGTTCTCCTTTGAGAAAAAAAAATGTCATAAATCACAAAAGAGAAATGTAGATTTGATGGTTTTATGACGACGCCCATCAGTTTAGCGTTAATTCACTGGAGTATCATCCCGGCGTCTGTCGGTGACGTAGATGAGGACCGTGTTTGGATGCAGCCTTGTATCAGTGGTGGAGCAGACGGTCACACTGAGCCAGACAGCAGCTGCTACACAACAAGAGCCACAGACTCACAGACGACACACATCTAACGGACAAACATGAACACACACGTCCAGCTTGTCGAAGGAGCCACCACACAAACATTCACCGGGGGGAAGTGAACTGCTAATGTCAGTTTGCAGGCTAGAAGCTAATTAGCTGCAGCACATTGAAGCGCATGTTAACGTAGCTGCTAATGTCACTGATGTTGTGTTGGAGGCTGCTCACTCCTCACTAACAACACATGACAAGTAGCTACACAACAAGTTTATTTACTTTGCTTCTCGTTCTCGGCTGTTTAAGAGTTTAAGCGTAACTTCAACCTCAATTATTTTTTTGTGCTGCTCACATACGTTATTTTTGTTTATGATGACGACTGTTGATTTTTCCAACTAAGTTCATATTGTGTGTAAAACGTCTTCAAATTTATCAGGTTTATTTGTTGGGGTTTGAAAGTTCAGCCTCAGTCGTGTGATGCAGAACGGAGGCTGACCTGCTCTTTGACGACTGTGTTTCTAATACTGTGCTGCTGTAAGACAGAGATTTCCCTCAGGTAGATCTGATCTCACTCTGAAGAAAATCAGCTTCAGTCTGGTTTTATTTATTTTTCTTAGTGATGAACTGTACAAGGCAAACAAAGCGTCAGTGGGTGTGCTTCGTTCCTTCCTGCCTTAAACTAGAGGAAAATATCTCAAATGAAACCTCTCACTTTGTTTTTCTTTTACTTTCATTCAGCTTTAGGATAAAAGGATCTACATGTTTTTGCAGAGGAAACGCATCATCTTCAGTTTTTACCACCACGACTACAAGGAAACCTTCATGTTATCACTTTCCCTTCAGCCGAGGCTAATTATACAGCAGGAGGAGAAGCAGGTGGAGGGTCCTCAGTGTGACAGAGAGATATTTCTGTTCTCCTCAGCAACAGCCTGTTGGAGTCCCCGCTGGGGCCCCTCGTTTCTGCTTTTCCTCCTCCTGCCTCTCCCTCTAGTTCGCCTATCATTTCTTCCTCTGTCCCTCCCTCCCTCCCACCTCGCTTTTATTTCTCGTTTCCTTATTTTGCCTCCTTTATTCTCCCTCCATCCTTCTCTCTTTCCTTTACACGTCAGTGCTCTCCTTGGCTCCGACGCTCCCTCTTTCCTTCAGGCTTTGATAAATAGCCAACGATTATACAGTGATGAAACTGCAGTGTAAATATCAACCACAAACCTCCTTTCCTATCTCCTTTTCCTTCACTTTGTCCTTTAGTTTCCCCCCCGCTGACTTTAACCTCACCAGGCTGTAAAAAGGCTCCTCATCACGGGAGGTAGACGCCTCATTAACCGCCGGCAAACGCAGGTGTTAACGTGAAGAAATAAAAAATAATAATTAAAAGGAAAGAATAACAGCATAAACAATGTGCTCCAAACTAATTAGGAGGTGAGAGCAGTTAAATGGGTCAGGATGACGGCTCTGTGAGCGGAGAGAGCGCTGCCGAGAAGGTGGCGCCAGCTATTACCGCTCATATTTATACACAGATAATATTGCAGTACAAACTGTGGAGCATTTACACTCTGAGCCGAGTCTCAGTCGTCTAACGAGAGAACTGCTCGTTAGGGACTCGGAGCGCCGACAGGAAACAAGCACTCTGAGAAGGTTTCTTTGGGTGTAGGGACGTTGTCATCTCATCGCCTGCAAGTTACTCGTGTGGAACAACCGGCAGAACAAAATGAACCGAGAGCAAACCACGGGCTGGATAAATGCTCACATTCAGATATTTCAACCAGGAAGTATACATCACCACATAAACTACAAGTCAGGTCGAGGTAATCACGACCCTGGTGTATGAAATGACGGCTTTTTCCAGATACAAAATCACAAGCAGCACTTTTTGTGTAGCAGTTGTTGGGTTCTGGCCACATGCCACTCTGACAGGATCAGCATTAACTGACTGATCAACAGTAAAAACAGTCGGTACGGAGCCAAAACAAACATCAAAACAGACAATCTCGTGTTTTCTGATCCAATCCATCATCCACCTTTACACAAAAGCAAGACAGGAACCTGTTCTGACACACAGAACGAAACAGCTAAATCTGATCAGTGAATGTTTTCTGATTCTGTTCAGGTTTTGTTTATATCAGCAAAGATTGAAACAGAGCAGTAGGGATGGGTATCGTGAACATTTTAATGGTACTACTACTGTTACAGATACTGCTTATCGATCTTGTACTTTACTGGTACTCTTAGCAGTAAGAGAAAGAAATTAAATCAAGAACAGAATTAACATTGATTTATTTTATCATGTACTAAATGTACTAACATTCTTGAGTAGTAAACTTCAACAGCGTTGTTTTGAAAAAACAATCAGCGGAAATGTATCATAGATAAATGTCTTTGTCAGAAAATGAGTTTTTAATGTAGCAGTAACAAACAGGAACTCTATTTTCTTAGTTTCTCCAATACCGAGAGAAGAATTGATAACGTCAGAGCTTATCGTTGCTCTGGTCTTTAAATACGGTTTAATACCAGGTCTCGGTTTCGGTGCCCATCCCTACAGAGCAGTGGATCAGGTCAGATCAATCAACTGACAAACAAAGTCCTGAATTCTCATTCTCTAATCTTGATCATCAAGTTATATGAGAATATTCTTCAAAGTCAGCTTTCAAATAAATGATTCACTGGTCCTTTAGTCAATGTTTCTAGAACCATCCCATAACGTGTCTGAACAACAGGCTAAATTTAGCCAGATGTCAGAAATATCACATCTGTGATGACATCAACATCCGTCAGGTGTCATGGTGTAAAGCCTCACTGTAAAGTCTGATTCAATAGGAAGTCAATGCAAAGACATGAGTGGAAGTGAATAGATGAACGACACAAATTCAACTTAAGCAAAGAATCAACAAACTGTATGTCAGTAACAAACTGACTCCACTTCATGAACAGACGGAGACGAGATTAAAAAAGGATGTTACCAGCTACAGACACAGCTCACGTCTGTGTTGTTTCCTTTCTTTCTTGTTTGTCATAAAAGTTCACATCAGCGATCAAATGTGTGTAAACTTCAATGTAAACAGACCATTAACCTTTTTAAATGTAATGAGGGCCGGCAGGTCCAGCGCTCATGAATCACTGCACCGTCCCAATAAATGTGTGTTTGTTACTGAATGATTAGATGCAGGTCAGTGGAATTTGTTACAAAAGGGAAATTTAATTAGATTCAACTAAAAACCATCAGTGTGTAGCTTCTCTCATCACTTTAACATCTTTGAATCTGCTGATGTGTTCGCAGTAATGCAGATAAATAACAGGCTTCTGTGATTGTGTGTTTGTGTTTGCGTAAGCTTTTTGTGTTCCTCCTGTTTAAAGACTTTAAGGGCCATGTCTTTGTGCCTGTCTCTAGTTTCAGACCGAAGCAGTTGACATTTTCCCGTCCAGCGCCCACGTTGTTTAAATAGCAAATACACTTAAGATAAGATTCTATGCTTTTACATCTTTTATGACACAAAGTGTTTGAAACCCATGAACAAAATAATCTCACATTTTGTCACTGAGCTACTTAGAGATGGGATTATCGTGAAAATAACCTATTCCCCTTTTTGCTGGTGACTCCCAAGAAGCCTTTAAAGGACCCTTCTGCTCTAGACCATGAGCCCTGAATCATTAAAACAGAGCCCTGAGTGTTTCAGTAAGGTTCTGGTGTATTGGGTGGAACCATGAGGCCACTGCGTGTGAACAGGACGAGCTGAAAACATCACGTCACACCGTTCACTGCTGACCTGGTCCAGCAGCTTCTCTCAGATTCCAGCTTCACACAGACTCGGACATCGGCTGCCAGGGCTATCGCTTGCATAAGCAGACTATATCTGCAACGCCAGGGCGACTGTCTGCAGTATAAAGCCCCTCTCCCGTGACCTCATCACTCCTTTCTGATTTCTAAGCCTCTCTGAAAATCCCCCCGTCCCTGACTGCACCGTCTGCTCCCTCGGTCTCAGACTCAGTGTGTTTTAAGGGAGCGGAGTGGAGGGGAAAGGGCGGCGGAGAACAGCTGGACCACTTTCACTTGGCAGAAATTAACTTGTTACTCCTTCTGCGTCTTGTAAACTCATCATTTCCTCCCTCGGCTTGTTTATGAAATGTACAGACTAATTGCCGGGTCACTGAGGAGGGTGAAGAGAATCGGTTTTTGTGAAGAGACCAACAGACAGAGCTTGGCAGCACAAACATCTCTTTTCAATCTGGGCCTGTCACTGCAAAGAAACGGCAACATTACATAACAGGAGCAGCGAGCGAGGAGCAGCCTCGGCCAATGACGACGGCCGCTTGACTCCCTTTCCCAGGGGGAGGTGAGGGGGTTGCTAAGTAACAAGCCTTGTTGACCCGGCCCCTCGTGGCAGTGTTTTCTTCCTGGTTGACAGAGCCTGAGCTCCCTGAGCTCCACCATTCAGAGCTGCCAACAGCACATGATGGAGAGGGAGACAAAGACTGAGGAGGAGGAGGAGGGATGAAGGGATGGGAAGGAATGTGGAGGAGGACAAGAAACAGAAAAGGAGAATGAGGGTAAAGGAGAGGACGGCAGCAGAGCGTAACCAAGAGGAGGAGAGAGGCGGCAGGGAGAGATGTGGACAACTTGAGGGAAGAAGAAAGAAAGAAAAGAGCAGAAAGGAGCTGGAGGAGTAACGTGAGAGAGAAACAGTAAAAGCAGAGGAGTCGCTGGTTGTGGAAGAAATTTCCCCCCTCTATAAAAAGAAAGTTTTCTAAATTACCCAGTATCCTGGATAATTCAACAGCTCTACAGATTTATGTGTGAAGCCGCTGTCACTGCAGTGACACCTCACCTTAACAATGAGCAACACAAATCACCTCTGCACAGAAATATCCACAAGATCCTATACAGCCGGTTTCAAGCTGAACGTACAGTGATGGAACTGACATTAAAGAAAGAAGAGCTGTAATGTGAAAAACTTCTAGACAACACAGAGTCCAGATGTTGTTCCAGCTGCTCCAACAATAAAAACAGAGATAAATCCTCCAGCCTCTGATCCATGAGCCTCATTTCATCTGAACTCATCTCCATTAAATCCTCTGCTCTGTCAGAAACACTGGGGACTAACTAAGGACCACCACACTGATTTCCTGCTTCCTGATTCTCACTGCATTAAGTTTCCTGGCTGAAATTCAACATTTACAACTTAACATGTTTCAGATTTTTATTCAGTGAAGTCATGATTGCAGCTCGGGTTTATTTACTGTGCTGCATTTTTACATGCAAACTGTGGAGGTTGCAAAAAATGATTCTATTGGTCTTTTTTTTCCCACCTCAAGGTTGTGTCATGAATTTCACACTAGTGTTTTGAGTCTAACTTCCACATTCGCACAGACTTTCTTCACGCGTGTGAGGGCTCGACTGCAGACTGATCAACACATCGAATTTGTGTCATTAGATCAGCTGTAGATCAGCCTGGAGATCTATGTTATGGCTGCCAGTACAGTTACAGTTACAGTGCTTCTGAGAAATTGTTTTTTCCCCATCAGTTTGGGATGGCAGATGGTTCTGGAAACTACAATACCCATGAGCCTCAGCTGTTGTCACTGTGGAGTGGAAGGTAGGCAAATCAGAGCAGTTAACAAAATAAAAATGGTTTGTTGCTGCAATAATCTGGAAGCAGCTGAATTCATCCAGAATTGATCCTAAATGTTAAATAACGTGTAATATTTAAGAATGAAACCCTCAGTTTTAACGTCCACAGACTTGTAGCTTTGGCTCTTTTCTCTTTGAAGCAGGTTTCTTCTGACGCAGTTATTATACTGATGATTCAAGTAGGAGAGTTTCAGCTCCATCTAAACCGAGAGTCATCAGGTCGGTTTTTTCTCTAATTCATCAGATGTCGGGCCAGAACTGAATCAAAGGCTGATTTAAGAACTGATTGATAAAAATGCAACTGGAATTAGCTTTTTTACTGTTAACATGTTCACAAGAGTCTTATTAACTTCAGTGAGAACTTTTCAGAATAAAGCTCACAATAGCTCAAAATAAAGAATTGCTGCAAAAAACAAACTTTCTTGTGCTTTTATTTTGTAGATAAAATCACTAAAGATTCTCTATTTCCATTTTATTATTTTATAGTCAGTCTCATACTGTAAGATTAAAAAAAGAAAATCTGACCATCAAAATAATCTGGTGGGCCAGATATTATTGCTGGCAGGCCACTTTTGGCCCGCAGGCCGCCAGTTGCCTTGACGTGCTCCAGCTGTCAGTCACCTGACGCTGTCTGTACTGAAAATGAAGGAAACCTTAACTTCACCGACACTGAACTCTGAGTAACTTCTGCTGCTTTTTTTCGCCTGGAGTGATGAAGAGGAAACGTGGAACAAGTGAAGAGAGAGAAATAGATCATGAGAAACCAGACAGAGCAGCAGTGGAAGATGAAGGGAAGAAAAGACAGGAATGAGATCTGGAAAAAAGAAAGTGTAAATATATCGCAGAAAGTCAAATTTAAGAGTTTTCTGATCCTGTAAAGCTACCTGTGATTGGATTTGGGTCCAATTTAAAAATCAAATTAAGACACATAGTTGGGAAAAGGGGCCTCTTTCTCCTTGAAGATGGTGAAAGCTGTGAAGCTATAAATGGGCAGAATGAGGACATCCGCAAATTAACTGTTCAAAGACAGGAAGTCTAACTGGGTTTAGTAAAGAAGATAGGAGACATATTGTACCACTAACCTTGTTCTTTTTGGACTCATCTGAAAGCTGGCGAGTGGCCAAAAGAAGCCCATCACTGCAGGGTGGTAAAAAAAGACCTGGGAAAGAGCTTTCTAAGACATTTTTATGTTGAAGTTTAAGGCTGTATTTATTTTAAGACCCTGTCAGAGGTTTTAGGAGCAGTGAACGGCCTGAGGGAGGAGGGGAGTGAGAGGAGTAATAAGGGAAGGGCAAACAAAGACAGCGAGGTTCGCCTCTCACATGGCCTGAGTGGAGATTTATTTATCCCCCATCCGCTCTGCAGGGGATCCCAGCAATCAGCAATCAGCTTTTAATGGCCGACCAGGAGAGACTGACGGGGAATTACAATCTGTCTCCAGGTTCTGTCAGTTACTGTTACTGCTTTATTATGTGGAGACAGAGGCCTCTGGGTTCTGGTTTTATACGAGACAGAGCCGTTTAAAATAGTTTTAAAACAGGCAAGATGAGTCTCCTGATATTCTGTATTTTTCTTTTTGTCAACAAGACCAATATATCTTATTCCTCTGTGCCATAAAGATCCATCCAAATTAAATTTATGACCTGTTAAAACCTTTTTTAATACCAAACAAAGTGCAAGTTAATGTCTTTTTCACTGTGAAACCAGGCAACAAACGACAGAGCAGCAGTGGGACAATAAGGCCCACATTACTTTACTAAGTAAATTAATTTGTTGACATTTTTATGACATTCCCAGCATCATATAAGAATAATTATTACTGATATAATTAATCAATTAATGTGACCTAGATCCCAAAGTTGTAGCTAAAACTGACACTTGCCCCAGTATGAGTCAGTGAGCGACGGTTTCTAACACAATAACTAATGAATCAGCCTCCTGTGTGCACAGGTCACTGTGGCTCCAGCCTCATTGTAGTTTGTAGGTGTAGCTGTGAGTCAAATGCTTCATAACAGGTTTAAAAACCTGCAGATACACCCCGTCTGTTGTCGGTTGACATGTTCCTTCATTACTTGAACACAAACTGTTGTATCTTCAGATTGTATCTTCAGTAGGAGCCAATGAGCTGAGGGTTGGGAGCCACAGACAGGGCGGGGCCCTGAGAGACCATCACTTTTGGTCTTTTAATGGGATTTGTTGATCATAAGAAAAATATAGATTAATCCTTTATCCTTTAAGACTTGAGGCATTATGAACTCATGTCTTAAGTCGTCACTGTTACAAACAGTGAGGCGGGGGAGGTGTGAGTGTTTTGAGAGGAGAGAGCGAGGGGGAGGTCATCTGTCCGAGTGATTGACCGGGTGACTGAGTGCTCGTGCACGTTCCTGTGTGCACGGCTGTGAAGTGCAGGAGGGCGAGAGAGTGAGTGGAAAGACGAAGCAGAGAGCGAGCGAGTGACGGAGACGAAGAGCAGATGTGGTGGTGATGACCGGCGGCTCACCTGCTCCACAGCCAGCTTCTTGTTGGGCTGTCCGGTGATGAACGGCTGCAGCCTGCAACACAGAGGACGACAACATCAGCACAGTCCCGCACTTCACACTCCACATTTTCATCATCACATTTTATATTTTTATAGTTGTTAAACATGTTCAGGAACAATCCCGCTGCTCTGCCTCTTGGATTAACTGCAACATGTTTTATTTAAATTCAGTTAATTGACTAACTTCTGTTTTTTGTGGCCAACATTTAAACAATGATATTAACATGGCTGCAGTTTAAATTTCAAACTTTAAACTTTAAACTTCATGTTGTTTATTGACTATTTTTGTTAACTGTCAACCAGTCAGGTACCTAAAAAAAAACTCCATGTTTACAACATAAAACTAATAAAAAAAAACTTAATTTATACAGTTTTCCAAAGCATAAACTGAAGTGGAACATTATAACTTTGTATTTGTATTAACTGTTATAATTAAGATTATAAGTGTTAAATGTAAAACTCTATTAAAAAATAATTTAGCTGTATCACTCGTTGCCTGTAGGTGGCGCAGTAACACGTCAACATCAGCCCTCGGGAACTGAGCTGGACTTTGTGCTCGACTGAAAGACTCAAACGATCAATCGATTATCAACACAGCTACTGGTGACTAATCGATTAATCGTCTAATCCCTGAAGCCTGATCAGCATGAACAAATCTTACACAACAACTTAACAACGCACGGCAAAAGAACTGTGCGAGAGCTCGACTGAAACTGTACCGAGACCCTGATTTCCAGTTCAGTGGTGTGGTCTGCTCCAGTTTGATCGTCAGCTTTTACGTCGTAAGTTTGTTTCTACTGTAGCACACAGGAAGGTGTGTGAACGCACCTTTAATACGAGCAGTGATAGGAAACATTACAAAAACAAAGAGCAGTGCTATCAAAAGAAACGCCCACAGTCTGATTCTTGTGAAGAAGACAGTGCTTCACAAGACGAACTAACACAGAACGTCTGAAATTAACCTTTATGTTAAACAGTGGCAGGTCTTTACGACCTTGACGTCCTGTGGCTGTAGAGAATGAAGACCATTATTCATGTTGAGGAAGCGTCCGAAATACCAGTGAGTCTACAACAGAATTAAATGTGCAGATTTTATGAAGCTCTCAAAGCCCCAAAGTCATGATATTCATTTCGAATATGATATTTCCAGACATTAGGAGAAAATAAAATCTTTCACTCTGAGGACTGCTCAGATTACATTTCATTGTTCACCTCAGCAGCGAGGACACCGTCTGTGTTTCTGCTCAGCTTTGTTTCTCATTTACACCCGGTTCTTCATTTCCATTCCCCTGTTTGAGTTTGTTGCCTGAAGGAACACAGGACAAGACTGACAGACTCTGAAACTCTGAGCCTCCTAATCTCAGTGAAACCTTTGGCCTCCAATCAGTCAACAACAATCCTGTGATAATAAAGGTAATGACGTGAAATTTAATGTCCTGAAATTCAAGAAGCTGAACTGGAACAGTACTGGATTTGTTCGGGTCAGAGCTGATACTGATATCATCAATATTTTTATCTTTGACAGACTAACTGTGTAGCTAATGTTGGCCGTTATGGATCAGAGTCTGAAGACTGACGGCACCAGCGTTCTCCATCAGAGCTGCTCTTCTGACATCGTGAGTCTGACCATTTCCAAAACTGTCAATCCAACATTCACGACCACTTCACACACTGATTGGTGATTGGTGGAGGTGAGAAACTAAGTATGGTTTGAACCTTTTACTTATTATCCAACCATTTCTGTCAGTTTTCATGTGTAAAAACCAACACAACGCTAACTGAAAATGTCGACGTTATCCCCACATTTGAACGATTATCACTCTGTGACAGTGGGCTCTTCACTCTGCTGTTGTGTTGTCATTTCAAACAACTATAAACTACAAACCAGTCAACACAGTCTACAACGCTAGCCACTCTCTGAGGCTGTACTACAAACCAGCTGCATGCGAACAGGCTCATAATGACGATGCGAACAAAGCTGATGTTGATGCTCTCCAGCTTAGCATGCTAGCATTGCTTATTAGCATTAAACACAAAGTACAACTGAAGCTGATGGTCATATTTTTTGTTTTACAGATGTTTTTGGTTACCAAACTTTTCTTAGTTGGAAATTTCAACTGGAACATTGGAAGGTGGAAGAACCTCAACAACACTGACCTCAAAATCCAAGATGGCTGCTCTGTGATTCAACAGAGGAGTAAACTGTAGTAATATACTGTTTATTAGCACTTCTGTCTTATTTGTGTCTCATTAATCAGTTGTACACACAGATGTGTCCAATGTCCGTCTGTGGACATGTTGCTATGGTTTGTATTACGCAAAATACGACAAACTGTGTTGTTATCAACTGACATAGGTCCAACATCTGACTTCAAAATGAAAGGAACACAGTATTATTGTCTTATTCATCTGTTAGATGTGGAGATATTTCTGTGGATAAATGTAAAAACTTCCTGCTCTATATTAATGATCAGCTGAATATCCAAAGTCAAAAGGATTCATCTACCAAATATGGTCGACTGCCAATGGGACCATAACGCCATGGCTCAAAATTAACATTGATCCTCATCTAATATGTTGAAATAATATCGACTGAGACAGAGACAGAGGTGACTTTAAGAACATGTTTTAAATTCAAGATTAATGTTATTGTAATTATAAATATGCATGCCCTCCATTGTGCTAGTAAGCAGAAAGCCCCCCAAACAGAAAAACATAATAATTATTAATAATTATTGTAATAGTTATAGTTATTGCTGATTCTTCCTTTTTCCATTGTTTAAAATTCAGGACAAGAGTGAAAATGAGAGCACAGCTGAATATTAACTTTCTGGGAACCTCTTTAACAAACAATATACATATTCATGACACTGTTACTGTTGACACAACATAGGTTGAGGATTTCATTACGATTTCTGCGTCTGGTCTGAAATCAGCAGGAACAAGAGACAAAAACCGTGTGAGTGTGAAATGAGACCGAGCTGTGACTGACAGGCGAACCGACTGTCTCTGAGCACAATCTCTTCCGAGACAGTCGCAGAGATAATCAGCGATGAACGTACCGCCGGCAGTAATTCCTCAGCAGCCGTTCCAGTGTCCCACTGGCTGGAATTAGCATCGTTCCCGGAGGCTCCCCGCCCCCTTCCCTGCCCACCCGGCCTGGCGCTGAGCCCTCCCTGGAGGCTTACAGTAAGTGTTCAACTCTCACTGATAAGAGAGAGCGAGTGAGCTTTTAATTAATCTGCTTTAACCAGGGGAAAGTGGGGGAGGGTGGGGGGTAACAGCGAATGGCATCTTCTCCCCTCAACAGCACCCCCTCCTTTCTCAGAGCTCATTATGACATCCCAGCCAGGCCGGCGAATCGCTCCCCGCTGAGTGAACTATGCAGGGTCCCGTACATGTGCTAGACTAGACTCGGTCCCTGGGGCCCTGACCCCGACACTCTGGAGCAGGGGAGGGAGGGAGGGATGAAAGTAAGCAACAGGCAGTGAGGGGAGGAAGGTGGAAGAAGGACGTGAGGACAAAGGGATGGAGGATAAAACAGAAAGGGAGCAAATGAGGAAAAAATGAGGTGAGGACACATGGTAGGAAGGGTGAGAAGAAGGGATGAAGGTAGGAAACATGCAGAGAGGAGAGGGTGAGGAGGAAAGCAAGGGAGGAGGTGGTGAGGAGAGAACGAGGGGAGGGAATCTGAGAATCTGATTAAATCCTGAATCCCATTAAAGGATCATTGACCTGCATGTAACTCCAATCACACTTAGATCAATAATCAATACAACAAGACTAATTCACCTGGATTCACTGTCAGATAAACACCTGGAAACAGGAAGCTGCTGCTGTTATCACATTAAAATCCCCCAGAGTAGCTGAACATTTAATATTCACTGAGCATTAACATGAATTATTGTTATTTTTTATAACCTTAGTAAGGTCAGAGCAATGGTCTCAAATGAGTTTCCTTTGTTTTATAACAATAAAAAAGAGAAAAGAAACAAAAATAGTCTACAGATGATAGAAAGTGTTGAAACTGTAGACAATGATATTTCAGCAGTTGTACAGTACATTGAGTTTTATCTGTATTTTTCCAGGTGTTGTTGTAAAGGGGACAAACCGGCTCTAGTTTCCGACACAATCACTGTTAAACAGATGTAAAATCTTGGATGGAGCCACTTCCTGAAACAGCAACAGAATCCACTTCCTGACCATCATTACAAGCAGTCAATAAATAAGAGAGGTCAGAGGTCAGAGCGACATAAACATAACCGAAGCATAGTGGTGCTACAGAGATGCCCATGCCTATAAATAATGTTCTGCAGACATAAAAGGAACATGTTTGTTTGGTACAAGACCCAACACATCACATCATCATCATTTTGATTTTTCTTTCAGTGAAGATGAAAAGCAGAAATGACTGTTCCCACTGAAATCTGCAACTGTTCAGTGGACTGGCATCAAAGTTCGTCATGGTCTCCGGAGGACAAAGCCTGATGTCTGGTGATCCCCTCACTCGTCCTAGAGCTTGAGGTTGATATCTTTGATTTTGAGTGAAATATCTCAGCAACTATCAGATGGATGAATCATGTTCCTGTCAGAATGAATTATAATGACACTGGTGATCTTCTTACTTTTAGTGTTTATGACCAAAATCCTGCAAAAACTAACGACTTTCCAGCCTCAGCCGGTGTATGAACAGCAACTGTTAGCATGCTAACTAAGATGATAAACATGGATACAACTGTTCATCTCACTCATCCAAAGAGTTTCTCTGGTTTGTGCTATTAACATCTAACTATTCTGTTCTCACTGTCTCAGGTTATTTATTATTGATCGATAGGTGTTCCCAAAAGAAAATTTTAACATTTCTCTCAAACTCATCAGCATCATACTTTCCCATAAAAAAATAAAAAAATAAAAAAATCTCTGTTTCTCAGAATAATTAACAATAAACTTTCCCCTGGATGAATTTAATTAGGAATTACTTTCAACTGAAGGTTAAAAAAAAGAAAAACTGTGCGAACTGGTTGTTCCAGTTACACACAAGCTGGATGAAGCTGTTTGAGCTGAAACTGAAAGTGATCTTCATCTTGTTCAGCATCACTAATATTTTCATTTCTACTTCACAGAGTCTCTGCACTCTTTTACACTGAGAAAGATTTTCTAATGAAAGCAGTAGCTGTGAATGAAGTCGAAACACACACACACACACACACACACACACACACACACACACACTCATTACCACATTCAATTCCCTCTTGAAATCATTTCCTGCAATAGAGCCATTTTTATACCCCCCCCCATCATTTTATGGATCTTCTAATCGTTGTGTATCATGTTGTGTCTCTTCTCATTTACATCATCTGCTGTGTTTGTATGTCTGTCTGACATTTTGTTGTTGTTTTGCTCGTTAGCGTCGAGGAGAGATGTTTCCACAAGACTCGTGTTGTTTTTCATCTCGCTTGCTGCTGATTGCGTCTGTTTGTTGTGTTTGTTTTGGAATCAACTTCTATTTCCGATCACCGCGTCTGCGTCTCAGCTCTGCACAAATACACCGAGACGAACCAGTGTGAGGGAATAATTTCATTATTCAAACAATAATCCAATCAATAACGTAACGAGGAGGAAGGACGAGAAGGAGACGAGGAATAATCCGCAAACTGGGGGTTGGATGAAATTAGTTCTGCGATGAGCTTGGATGTAAATAAATGATGATAATAATCTGAGCTTCAAACTCGATTTTCCAGCTGGGGGCTGGATCCTCGGAGACACGCACACACGCACACGCGCACACACACACACACACACACAGCCTCCTTCAGCTCTTCAGCACAATTAAATCAGGCATAATCACAAAAACCCACACACACACGCAACTGTGGTGCCCACTAATACTTTCCCAGACACAAAAGTACTCACACACACATAAAATACACACACTCAAGTATACAGGATTGCGCACACACACGCAATCCCACATACAGGCACACAATGCAGCCTCACACAGAGTCTCTCATTTGTGTAGAGTTGTGTCCATTCAGGCTGCAGTGCATTGTGGGCCAGTGTGCGGCTTGGCAGGAGCAGATGCAGATTCAGCCAAAAGAACTGATTGTGTTTTCTTCTCCTCTGGACGGTCCATCCTGCACTGACCCCATTCAACACACACACACACACACACACACACACACACACACACACTCACACACACACTCACACACACACTCACACACACACACACACTCACACTCTCAGGTCTGCATCTATCCTTGTTAGGACATTGCATTGACTTCCATTCATTGTGGATCCAAATCTGAACCTGAAGCAGGAGCAGAAATGTTCTGCTTTGGTCCCCATGAGAACAACTGGTCCTGACAAACTTGGTCTTTAATCCATACAACACACACACACACACACAGCTGCTGCTGCTATACTTGTGAGGACTGTCCACTGACCTGCCGTCTGTCCCTCTGTAACTCAGAGCACAGTGACTGAGTTCACAGCTGCTGCAGTCTGGGCATCAGTGTCTTGCTCAAGGACACTTCAACCTGCAGACAGGAGGTGGGGGGGGGGGGGGCACCTGCACCATCTCCTGCCACAGTTGCCTCAGTGATGTGTCTTTCTGCAAACAACATGACCTGCAGCTGTATTTAATACCAATTTACAGCCGATAATAATGAGACAGAAACCACAAAAACAGCCTCAACACATCAGTGAAAGTGCTTAAATAATACGTGGAACTAGCAGGACTCAAGGTCCACCAGGGTTTTGTTTTTTTTGAACAACTTAACCTGTTGTGTTTTTAATCAACAAATGGACGTTTAAAGCAAAGAAACCACAAAACTCATCTTCATTGCCTTGAACCTAAAAATGTGGGTTTATTAGTATTATTCCTCCGTCATGTTGAATATTTGTGACTAGGATCCTGTTTTGGATCCAAATACTCAGATTCACTGAGGTGATTCTGTGGTGAACAAACATCTTACTTTTATAATTAACAATGTGGGAATCATTAACGGGCCTTTCACACAGACTGGGACAGACCTGGCTTTGCCCCTAACTGTGCTCAAATCGTCAAGTGACCGGGTGGTAAAGAAGAAGGAGGTGTGGAAACGACTGTCTTTAAATTACACGATCAACACCACACACCCAGAGCTACAGCCCGATGAGAGACCAGAAACCACCTAATGCACACAGTACAGGCTTTTATAGTTTCAGCCACTTTCTCCAGCACTGTTAAATATGAACGCCACATTGGACCAGCTAGCTCTAACTCAGTGAGAACAAAACCAGCGCGTTGAGAAGAAGCTGGTGAAGAAAAGCAGCCATTCGTTTTCACTCCTCGCCCTCATCCTGTCACTTTAATGTTTCTACACACACACACACACAGGACCATATTTAACAACCCACTAACCCATCTGAGGCCGTTTGAGGAGGCCTGTGACATGTCCACAGATGGACGGGGTTTCTGGGTCAGTTAGCAGCGGGCTGCGCCTTCGCTGATATTTTGGGGACGGTGACACTTGTCTTGTGGACAGAGATTAGTCATTTATTGAGATGGGTGGTTGTTAACACACACACACAAACACACACACAGACACACACAGATTAATGGGGTTAGTGCAGCTTTCTGATGGAGGGAAAGGTGTGTGTGAGAGAGAATGAATCATAACATGAGAAAGTATCTGTGTGTGTGTGTGTGTGTGTGTGTGTGTGTGTGTGTGTGTGTGTGTGTGTGTCAGAGGCTGGTGCCGTGACCAGAGGGAAGGATCACAGTGTCACACACCACTAATCACACAAATGGGTAGGATCACATGCTATTAACACACAACTACACACACACACACACACACACACACACACACACACACACACACACTGACACACACTGACAAGTCTGAGAGATCAAAGGGTTTACAGGAGTATGATCTCCCTCTCTCTCTCACACACACACACACAGGAGTGTCACTACCTTGTACTACACATCCAGACCTTGTGGCGACAAAGTCACGCTCGATTTTCTGAAATGAACTTTAGAGAAACGTCATTTCAGACACACTTCAGTTCTTGATTTGACATGATGCTTAAATTTCAAACATCTACATCTCTTCTCCTGTGTGTGTGTGTGTGCGTGTGCCAGCTCTCTGACTTTAACCTCGTCATTCATCCTTTTCATCCTCTGCTGCAAAATACAGCAAAATGCAAATCATTAAGAAATAAGATATGAACACGTTCCAGCCCAGAAACACAACAGGAGCTGGATTTACAGCACAATGTCTCCTTCAATCTGCCCTGAGGTGGAATTTAAAAAGAAAAAAGAAGAAGTTGAAGAGAAGAAAGAAGCTTTTGAAAATGGAGAACAAACAGGGAGCAGGTACTAGAACTAATTACAGGCTTTGATTTCTTTAACTTCATAAACCATAATTAAGAAAAATGCTGCCTCAACACTTTTCTGTTTAAAGAACAATGTACTGAACCGTATCTTTATTTTACACATATACCACAACCAACAACCGTGAAGCTAAACTAAGGAAAAGTTTTAAAGCTCAGTGGGGGGGTGAAACAGAGAATATTAAATAAGAATGTGTATAAAAAAATGAATAAAGTGAATAATAAATATAAACAAAGAAGGCAATGAAATAAATTAATATTAAAAAGTTAATAAAAACAAAATACATAAAAACATTTTTTTCAAAGCGGAAGAAAAAACAAAAATTTTCCTTAAAACAAAGTGAGATAAAAAGTCTGAAAGTATGAATAAACTATGTGGCCAAAAGTATGTGGACAGTGCTGTATTTCTTTGGGTCTGAGCAGCTGGTTTCTACTAGACCTCTTAGTTCTTTAGCTCCTTCTGGATTAACAGGAACACAGACTGGGAGCCAGGACCCCTCACCCAACATCAGTGCTGGACCTCCCTAATGCTCCTGGGAGCAGGTTCAACATCTGGAGGAGAACCAACCACAAAGTAAACCCATGTTCAGCTGTCAGCTCGTTCTCCTTGTTCTCCAGCATCACATGTGACAAACACAGAGGGCTGGAGGCCGTCGTCTGTCACTTCTCCCCATCAAACACCCCTGTGGCGTAGCAACAGCAGTAACCACGACCGGCGCTTCCCACAAGCATCTGTTAAGTGCTGCAGTTAAAAAATGAGGTGGCTGGTGGATACAGAGCCGAACACCTCCATCCTCTCAGGTGCCATGGTAACAAAATGGTCCTTCAGAGGAAGCTGAAGCTGCAGCTGGTAATAAACTCCCTCACTATGTGATCTCCAGCCTCGGTTATCTGCAGGCGGCTCGTCAGGTGACAGTGGTACCACACTAACATGTCAACTTTACACTGGTATTGATTGGTTACAGATAGTTGCTCAATTTATTAGTCGATCACCAGAAAATTAATCAGCAGCTATTTTGATCATTTAAAAAAAACTAAATCTTCTCCTTCCAGTTTGTCAGTCGTGGATATTTTCAGTTTTTTCCATATTTTCTGATAATAAACATAATATTTGAGGATTTTTGGATTCTGTGGGTCAAACAAAAGAAGTCATTTCACATCACACAATGAATTGATTAATGAAGGAAATAATCAGCAGATTGACTGATGATGAAAATAATAATTAGTTGCAGCCCAGATGTGATTGCTTGTGAAGCAGCTGTGAATTTACAAAGGAAGCAGAATGACAGCGAGTCACAAACTGATGTTTAAACAGTTTCCAGGAAAATTAAAAAAAAAAGCTGTTCAGTGATGTCATTGTTGTGTTTGTTTGACTTTGAGAAGATGAGGAGTTGTGTGTGTGTGTGTGTTTGTGTGTAAACAAACACTTGACCCATCTTTCTTTTACAGCTCTAAACTTTAGACAGGAAACAGCTGTTGCGGTGGCGACCAGTAGAAGCGCTGCTCATTCAGGAGTTGTGTTCGCTCCTGTTTTGGTGCCACAACAACTACACAACATCCACAAAACAACGAGCAAAACACTAGACGAGGCGAGTTAACCGTGTAAAACAGCAGCAGGTTCAATTAGCACGGAGGAAAATAATCACATCACAACATCCGAAGGCTGAGATTTGATCACAACAACAATGTGGAGGGAGTTTGTTGTTTTGACTGTGTGTTTCTGTTTTGTCGATGTGATCCAGGAAGGCTGAGTCTGAAATCAGTTTTAAATAGTGCGACACAGGACTCAGCAGATCTGGAGAGCTGTTGCAGTCTGACATGTCTCTGTACAAATCTGAGCTTTGCCACAAAAACCTCACTCGAGGACCCCTCAGCAGCTGGAGACGAGGGTCCTCAGCCTCTCACAAACCAAAACCTCTGGATAGCTATCTCCAGGAATTTATCAATAAACCCTCAGTTATGTAACAGTGATTTATTAGCCTGTAATCAAAGATGTAACTGATTATTACACAGCCTGTGTTTAGTGAGTGTTACGTAAGTAAGTATTACCATCAAATGTACCAAAAGTAAAATGAGTCATTATGCAAATTATTTCCTGACTAACATATATGACATCACCGGTTGTATCTGCGGCTCATGTGTAAATGTCACTTTCAGCTGGTGGAGTCGGGTCTAATTGTAAAGACTTAACTTTAATATAAGTAAACGTCCTTAGTTATTTTCCAGCACTGGTGTCGTGTTAAAGCTGTGTCATATAGGAGAAACATTAAAAGGTCTCGCACAGAGCCCCCGGCTGCATTGCATGCTGGGAAGCTAGTGACATTTCGGTGGAGGAAACTTTGATTATTGAGGAGAAATTCTTCATCTTTATCAAAAGGAAGTGAACGTTTAAAGCTGTGATCTCTCCCTGTGGAAGAGCAGGAAATCACACACACACACACACACACACACACACACACACAAACAGAGTGTGTATGTGTGTGTGTGTGTGTGTGTGTGTGTGTGTGTGTGTGTGTGTGTGTGTGTGTGTTTATCTCTCTGTCTGTGTGTTTGTTCTCTGAAGCTCTTCAGTGTTTTGTTGAGTTTCTTGGGTCTTTTGTTAAAACATCAGACACGTTAATGATTTTCTAAAAGGCAGATGGCCTCCCCCTCTTTCTCCTCCTCCTCCTCCACCTCTTCATCTGTTCACCTCTCCACCTTTAACTCACTTTATCTGAGGCTTTTTATTTAACTTCACTTTTACCTGGAGAAACAAATCAGCACTTTTATGTCTTTTCATGTGTTGCATTTATTGCATGAAATTTCTTGTATGAAATGTGTTATACAAATAAAGTTTATTATTATTATTATAATAAACCAGAAAAGTTGAATTTTAATTACAAGGATCATTTCAAAGTATCAACCTGTAAACTATCACTTTTCGAACATGTGTCTGTTATTTACATGTTGTCATCATGTTGATGAGATACTTTGGTTGAATTTATTTTATCTACTTTAAAAATTTCTCTACTCTTGTAGTTTTCTCTTGTCAGCCTATTGAGCACAGGTTTTGTTTGTAAAGGTAAAAAAAAAAAAAAAAAAGTAAAATGATGAGTAAATGATGCAGAGTCAGTTTTATTTCACTTCTTAAGACATTTTTATAAAAAAATTTTAAAAAGTTTTTATTGTGTCATGATTTTTAATTTTATTTACATTTCAACTTGATTTGTTTGGAAGTTTTGTATTTGACTCGAGAAGCACTTTGTTATTTGTATTGAAGATAAACAATAAAGTTTCATTATTATTATTATTATGATTATTATTATGATTATTATTATTATTATAACAACAAGAGCCTGTCGCTCATCATCTCAGCTTCACGATGTAAAATAAAACACATGGTTTTAAACATAAATATAAGTTTGTTTTCCTAACACATAAGAACTGAAGAAATATTTGGTGGATGATTATGACATCATAAATCTGATCATGTGGTCCCAGTGGGATTCAAACCTCTAAACCGTCGCTGTGGTTTGAGCGTTCGGGGGCCACGGTTTACACTGTGGAGGTACGAGCTTTCTGTATGACAGCAGCCATTAATCTGAGCTCACTGGGAGTGGAGTCACTTACAGAGGTCAGAGGTCAAACGGCCGTCAACAGCGCTGCCAGAGGCCTGTGGCGGCAGACTTTTCGGCAGGCCTCTGTGTCCATGGCAACCATTTACAGCAGCAGGGAGTGGCTCCTGACGCCCGGTCAGGCCTCATCACGCAACACAGCGGCCGTGTATAAATCACTGCCCGAAGAAAACAATGGGGCCACATGTAGCACACTCATAAAGGACGACCCACCCCCACAAAGACTCACATGTTGCTGCCCCCCACCCACCCCCCACAGCACATGCAGACACGTTCTCAGTCCGTCCTGACTCTGCAGATTAAACCTGCACTAAACATCTTATCCACCAAAGAAGAAGAAGAACTAGACGGATACAATCCCCACGACATACAGATTCTCACACCGTCAGGAGTCTGACGGGTCCCAGCGTCACCTGTAGACCTGCAGCAGATGGTCTGACCCCCACAGAGACCCGATCTCAGCATCATGGAGTCAGTCTGGATCACATGCAGAGACAGGAGACACAGGCCCTGTTCAGAGCTGGTGTTAACATCTGTCCTGAGTGATCCGGTCACTAGTGGAAAGCTCTAAGTTCAGGTGTGAACGCACCCAGGACGCATTGAGAACCCGTTTGAGATCAGACCCAGATCAGACCACCTCTGGGCCACATTTCACTTTCAGCTGTGTGAATGCAAATGAGTCCTAGGCCACAGTGAAGAACCGCCTCCTCTACTGACGTCCTCGGCTACAGTCTAATTAGTCCCAACACAGTTTCATAATTTTACTATTTTAACTAGATACAACTTTATTTCACTGTAGAGCTGTACCTCTCTCTCTCTCTCTCACTCCCACACACACATACACAGAATCACATTGACAATAGACCCGTCTGATTGGCTAAAAACAACACCACACACCTGTTTATTTGCATATGAAGCAGAGAAATGAGAAACGATCACAGGTGGTGACTGAGACACATGTGGAGATGTATTTCAATCCAGGTCTGACCAGGACCTGAACCAGGTTCTCCAGGACCCTGGAACAATCTGTGTTCAGCTGCGCCGAGGAGAACTGGTGGCTGTTTAAAGGCAAATACTTATCTGATTTAGGCTTTTTCTGTTTACTACACTTTGATTGAAGTTAATAAATTAAAACTAATCATGGTGTTATTTTTTAATCCATCTTCAGTTTACTTTCAGGACCTAAAACCTTTGCACAGAACTGTAGATATCACAGCAGCTGTCTCTCTCCACGTTTCCTGTCTCTCTGCTGAATGTTGAATGAAATCTTCCAGGACTTCAAGGACTCCATTAAAAATATTTGGCAGTGCTGTGAGAGTATTCCCACTAGAAATCAGCTTGTTTTGTGTTTTTATTACAAACTGTCTGTACTCAGGAAAAAAAACAAACACACACTCAGCGGCTAAAACTAAGAAACATAACCCAGGATCCGAGCGCTGGCGACGTCTCTCGTTCGTCAGTCTCTTGAAAAGAAACGAGCCAAAGAGATTAAAGGTGTCCCGTGGAGTTGTTGTGTAAACAAACAAAAAGCTATGTTTTCATTCAAAATGCTTTACGTGTATCCTTGACACCTCACAAACACACTGGATGCATTTCCCTCCTTTTACAAAGCCAATTTCTTAAATATTTTGAAGCCTACATCCACCTTTCTTTGCTCAGTCGTCTTCTTCTTCTCTGCCTTTGACCAGCGGTCAGAAAGGCCCATGGGAGCTTTAATTAAAGACACATCAGTTCACACAATAAATAATAATGATGTGTGTAAAACAGGTTTAGACTCAGACAAACAGAGACTCGTCTCTTTAACAGAAAATGAGGCTGAGTGATTTGTTAAAGGCAGATTTCAGTGTCACTTTCACTGTGGGCGGGAAGCTGGTCTCTTCAAAGGGAACCTCGTGTTCTAAACATCCTCCTCTCCTGCTGAATCACATCTCCTCCTCCTCCTCTTCCTCCTCTGTTTGCTTTAAAAGTCAGACTGAAAATCCCTCTAGCTGAACTCTTCTTCCTGCTCCTCTTCAGCAGACAGTGACTCTGGTTTCACAAGATCAAACTCCAACCTCTGGCCTGTGTTTTATCAGCTGCCAGTCAGGGAGGAATAAATGACTAATAAACTGTCTTCTCTTTTGTCTTCGTCCTCCTCCTCATCCTCTCGCCTACTATACAGTGAATCAGCTATTTTTTTTTAGCTGTTTGAATTTGTTCCTGTGAATTTTATCCTCTATGTGCTGCACTACAACACTGTGTCTCAGGCTGTACCCTACATCGATTCAACTACACCATCATGCATTGCGGCTTTTCTCGCGAAAGAAGAAGCAGAAGTTGGTTCATGAAATAACAGCCAGAGTTTCTTCCACGCCAGAATTTAAAAATACTATAATTTATACCAGTAAAAACACTAAAATGCAAACGGTCACACTTAAAAGTTGGATTTTTACCGACTCAGTTGAGGAGGAGGCTGCAGGTCGAGCTGTCACCAGTCGCACAGTCTGTTTCACAAACAACGTCAAATCCAGGCGTCCAATGACAAAAATCTTTGATTCAGTAAAAAGATGCAGTTGAAAGGCAGGGGAGGCTAAAACACAGATTTCAACACGGTATTTTCAGGCAGACAAACACAACGTGATGCGTTCAGGTTAACTGTAGCTGCGCTAAGTGTAGCTGCTAGCTAATGTGATTTTATTTTACTGGACTGTGCAGCGGCTTGTCTCCTCTGCCTGAGCAGCAGGATTAAAAAATCTATTGTTAAGAGCAAAAAAAGTGATACCTGACAGGCATCTACTGTGAACTCCTTTAAGAGGCATTTTATATCTTTTAATGTTACTTAGTTTTTCTTTTTCCTCAGTTTTTTATGTTTTTATCTGCAGCCTTTTAAGTTGTTTTGTTTTTTTGTGTTTATTTCTTTGAGCTGCATCCCATGTATGAAAGGTGCTATAACATAAGTTTATGATGATATTGTTATCACTGTATAAAGGGAGTGCTTTCTTGCTGTCTGATCCATTCACTGGTCCAGTCAACAGCTGGAGAATACGGGAGTGTTTCCAGTGTTTCAGGTTGTATTTTTCCTGTGACCTCTCTGAAGGTCACAATCTCCTCTCCGTCTGTTCACCCTCTTCACCTCTATTACAGGTCACACTTCTTCAGTTCATCTATGTCAGGCTGCATCGCTCCGTAGCTGCTCATCTCTTCCTGTGTACTTCACCTCTACAAGGAGGTCTCAGCTTTCTCTTCCCCTCTGACTCCGTTTCTCTCTCTGTCTGTTTTTCCATCTTCAGCTTCTATAAAAAGCTCCTTTTATCTTTCTTTCAGCTCCTTCACCTCTTCTGAGGTCAGGTCAACTCTTCAGTGGGACTCTCACTCTGACGGAGGTCTGTTTAACACCAATGAGAGCTCGTCTTACTGAGCTGTGAATTTATGGTTTTTGTGAAGAAAATCATGCAAAAGTTACAGTTATTTAAATTTAGATGATCATGTGCAAGCAAAGCAGATAAACGTGTTTGTCTAGAAGAAACGTTATGAGTTAATGAAGTTAGCATGCTAACCAGCTAGCCTCACCCTTGTTGGACGATCTCGTCATTTTCCGATACCGAGTCACTGCAGCGTCCAGAGGACGTGTTATAACCTCTTGTATTGTAAATGCAACAATGGCTGAAGCTCTTGGCAAAACTAGTGGGTAGACAGCTGTTGCTAACGCTAACCCTAGCTATGTACAGTAGCAATAGCAAAACTTACAAATGGCTACTTTGATTTTGAGTTTTTTAATCCACCTGTTAATGATATGTACATGTGTAAACCCAGTTAATAAAAGCATTATAATACATATATACACATGTTGTGAAATATGAGTAATCATCACAAATGATTAGTTATGTTTATGCACCATTATAAGAGGAGTTGTAATTGCTAACAAATACACTAATTCTTAAAATGTTTAAATATTTAATTACAACATAATAGTTTGTGATAGAACTTTTTGTATTTTCTGTAAATCCTGAAAAATGGAAGCAGGTTAAATAAGGTTATGTACCACATCAACCTGAAGATGTTTTCTCTATAAAAAACATTTATCTTAACAACAATCTGTATAAATATTTGTATCTTCCTGTTGTCTGAACCTCTCAGGACTCGAACTTGCTGCTGGATCAATGTCGTGTCGACATATGACTGAAATGAAAAACAGCTTCTCTGTGAGTTCGGAGGAACAAGACTGACAAGCAGAGCTGTGATCGATAACGATCTGGATCAGTTTTATCTCGACACGTTTGAGTGATGAGAGCCCAGAAGTCTGCGTCTTGTTTTCTGAAACACAGAGTAAAGCCGTCCGCTTTCAGCAGCTCTGTGGGATTAAAATTTGAAGTAATTCAACACAGAGAAACTGAAGTGACCTGAAGTGACCTGAAGTGACCTGCTATACAAAATCTACAAATGTGTTTACCACAGCAGACAGTGGCGGTGGGTGTTGTTGTGTGTATCTGTGTTGTTCCAAGTTTTAGTTCTTTCTCTTTTTGATTCATTTTCAACCACAAGTTTAATATTACAAGATTTTTTCTGTGTATTTATCTGTAAATAATGCTTCACTGAGCTCCAGGGAAACTGCTTCATTTTAACCATTAAAATCAGCAACGTGCAAACAGATGGAAACTGATTTCCATTACAAGTGAAAGATTTTTCATTCGTTAGATATTTTGATTTATTTACAGTGCAGACGAGGAGCAAACACAATCATTTATTACTTTTGTGCAGTGCAGATGTTTTATTTTTACCACTGATTTCCACAGGTTTCTTTCATGGATGAAAATCGACAAGCAGACTGTTAAAACTGCGACGCATCAGTTTGCAGACTGAAGCAAACAGAGTTAAACAGCAGAAAACACTCTACAGTCCACAACAGCAGCACTGTCTCTAATCTGCTGATGTAAAGTGATTTGTAGTGAGAGGAATGAAACAGCAGTGGAGCTTCAGTTACTTCATTCACCTTCATTACAAAGATGCCTCAAGGCCACGATCTCCTCTGTCTCCTTGTGTCTCTGCATGTCTGTTTGCTTCTGGGATTGTTGTTCAAGTTGTTCATGTTTACAGATCCACCGACGCCAGCTCTTTAAGCAAATACTGTGCAGGGTAACGTGGAGGTGGGAGACAAGTCTCCTCATCAGGTTATTTTTATTCACGGTGACAGAGGGAGGTGGTGATCGCCACAAGCCGACGGTGAGCAGTGCAGATGACTCGATGAGTGTTACTGAAAAGCAGCAGATAACTGAGACGCCCTTCGACTTGTTTAACTCTGTCTTCACCATCAACAGAAAGTCTGCGTCAGCTACATCCACACTAATACATTTTAGTTTTACAACACATCTCTTTGGTCCACATGGCTCTGGCTGTTATGAGCCCCTAAAACGGAGACTTCTGGAAATGCTGCTGACCCTGTTTCAGATGATGCAGACGTCCACCTCACCTCCTGATTGAGTCTTATCAACATTGATATCCAATTTCAAGCGTTACTGGCCTTGTTGTCTTTGCTAGCAGCTGCTGTGCTGTTAAATTCTGCATTTTAATGCTACAAATGTCTTTGCTGTTCCTCGTTCGTTGCAGACAATCTGCTTCCTGTTTACAGCAGCACGAGCATGCCCAGTGTAGGGGAATGGTCATGTGATATGCATTTTCAGATATTTTAGTATGGACAGAGATTATTTCTCTTTTTTTCCAAACTTTTCTTTGTTGAACTTAAAGAGATTCTTTCTGATAGGGACAGATATTGTTTTAAAATGAAAACGTATTTGTGTGGACGGAGCCTAAATCTACCTGAAGTGTAAATGAAAGTCGATTAAATCAATATTAAATAACATGTGGGCATCAAACTCTTTAAATGACAAGTATAAATGAGGCCTTTCTTTCTGCCCTGCTTCTGTTCTTCTCAACTGTCCCTTTGCTGTCATTAGTTTTTTTCTACAGATTTTAGAAATCAAACAAACATGTTCCCAGTTCTTTCTTCTCGGTCTCTACCGCCCATCACCCTTTCATCTTTTCCTCCCTGTGTGCTCATCTATCTCCTGAACCCGATCACTCATCCATTCGACACATTTAATGACAACAAAAGCACAGACTTTCACTTCATCTCTTCCTCGCGTCTCTTGCCCTTCAGTCATGCTTGCTTCTGAAACGCTTCGGGACTCTCCGCTGGGCGATTCATCCCAGCTGCCAGACGTCCTCCTCCTCTGCACGAGGTCAAACTAGGACAGATGCTGCTGCTGCCCACTTCCTGTCTCTTACTCCCACCAATAACCTGCAGTTCCCAGTACATCACGGAGACGTCACACCACAAAACTTAGTCCAGCTCCCATCTATTAATCTCTGCCTCCCTCCTGTTTTTCTCACTTTCTATCTTTTCACCACCTCCCTCACTTCCCTCTCTCTCATCTGTCTCCCCCTCCCTCACCTCCTTCTCTCATCCACTCCGCAGTGACTCTCTCTCTGTTAGGCTATCAGTCTCTGCCTGGCTTAGCGGCTCGTTCCTAATCAGCTTACTGCCAATGAGACTAAGCCTGAGCTGAAAAGGCGATTGAGGGAGGCCATTTAGCCAGTGGCTGACAACTGGCAATAGCTGTGGGGGATGGTGTCAATAAAACTTAGCCAGGATAGGGAATAAAATATAAAAATGAAACTAATATATCATCTTGGGTTTTAAGAGAGAAGAGAGCGACTTGAGAGTGAAGATAAAGAGGGACAAAGGAGGAAGCATCTCAGTGTATTTCAGTGTTGAGGCGTTCCTTCTTGTGGCTCCGGGGGGAAAGTCTTGAGCTGCTAAGCTGCGCTGCGGCCCTGTGAGGCCACGAACTACCACAATAGCATCAACTCTTTTAGTGTCAACATTTTCGGTTGCTGGCTGGGCTGTTTTTCCCTTTTTTCTGTGGCTAAGCCGTGGATGAAAACTGGGATGTTTTCCAAATGGCCCAGTTTTAGAGTTGCCCTCGAAATTCCAGCCCTAGCTGTCCCATTAGTTACAGTGCGAGGCGCGGCGCCGCAGAACAAAGGTTTGGCCGTTGAAAAGCGTTTGCACGGAAGAGGCTGCAGAGAGAGAAAGCTGCTGTCGCTGCTGCGAGCGGAGCCGGACGTCCAGATTCAAAGAGATGCTCTCATTTCTCAGCACTTCATGAGAAATGGGTTCCTCTGAGGAGGGCGGGGGGTGGTCGCTGGGAGGGATTAAATATCTGGAGTGGGAGCTAAAGAGCTAAATGTAAATGTATGTGAAATGTGCTCCCAGCAGTGGAGCATTTGTACAGGCCTGTTGGCCTCTGGCATCTTCTTTTATGTATGAACAAGTAGCACCGGCCTGATTATGAGCCCAAATCCTCAAAGTACCTAAATCAATGTGACGTGGAGCTCAGTCAACGTCCGTTATCATGCATGACGACCATTTAGTGACAGATTTATCCTGTTTGATTGTTTCATCTTCCTCTTTGACTTTACTTCAGACACTGGACCACATGTGCTGTTCGTGGATTAATCCCTCAGTCAATAAAATTTGCAAAAATCTTACGAATCAATTAATCATTTAATTTATCAAGCAACAATCTCAAACACCGGAGCTTCTCCTATGTTGCTTTTCTTTACTTTACATCATTGTGAACTGAATATCTCTGGGTTTAAGGCTGACTGATTAATCACAAATATAATCGTCAATATCTTGTGTCTTTTTAACATCAACCTGCCTATTATAATGAATATGTGCTCCCCCTGATCAATAAATGACATGATAACATATGCACCATGTATTTCAAGAGTTTTTCCCTCAACAGAGAATAAAACAAAACCTGGGGCCAAAACTATTATCACTTTATAAATCTGACATCGCAAACATGTTAGAAAAGGTTTGATTGCTCTCACATCCACGAGATACAGGGCATCATTTTCAGTTGTGTTTGTGTCCATATGTCAAATCTAAGTCAAGCATCAACATGAGGCTGAAAAATGAAACCAACACTGAAGTGTTAAAAACAGCAGTTTCTCTAATGACCATTAGAGTCTGGCTCCAGTGAGTCAGACCCACAGGCTCCAACTTAACAGTAGAAATAAACATGTTCACAGCCTGGTACAAAAACTTTCTCTATAGCTAATTTTCTCCTTCATGACAACTGTATAATTAATTCCTGTATTGGAATTAGCCAGAAGTAAGGGGCGAAGTCAGGCACTGCCAAGATGGCGACGGAGCAGCAGCCCACTCTAAGCTTCAAAACCGCTCTTCAGAAGGGTGATGTCACAGAGGCTACGTCCATCTTTATTTACAGTCTACGATATAAGTCCAGTATTCTCTCTCTTTCAGCTCAGTTTTTGGTCTCCACCACCTCCTGAACGCTCCTCATTCTTCATCGGTGAGTCTCTAACTCTGTGTGTCTGCTGCTTGCTGATGAGCAGGTAAAGTGCAGAGAGATTTCTTGCTGAAAGCAGCATCTGGGAATGAGGCTCACGAGGTCGCTGAGACGGGAAGAAAAGCAGTAAATCTGTGGGTTGTAAAACCAAAACAGAGGTAAAGGCTCTGAGCTGAGAGGCTCTGCAGAGTCGGGGGATAATTATCTGCTGGTTTGTCCCTGCGATCAGCCCGTTTCACAGCTCACGTAGACATTTGATTCAATGTTAACATAAAAATATTGATTAGAGCAGCTTTAAGGACGAGGACTGTCCTATACTGTCCTCATTATAAAGCTCTCTGGGCTTTATAAATAATCTTGACCCGACTGGATTCTCATTTAGTTTAAAAACTGCATGAACAGCTTTAAAAAATAACAACTGTTGCATCCTTAATTCCTGAAAAGCTCACATTTTGCAGAGCCAGGCTTTTAATCTCATCAGCAATATGTGCCACCCATGTCATCACGTGGCCGGTGGAGAGTCCACTGAGGGGGGTGGAGGTTGGGTGGGTTGGGCCTGGTGGCACCCATGACCCCCCTCTGTCTGTCTTTCTGCTAACCTGCACCAGCATCCTACAGCTCATTGGTCGCAGTTTGCCGGGCGGAGGGGAGGGGAGGGAAGTGGAGGAGAGGGGAAGGGAGGGGGAGCTCTGGAGGATCAGAGGCTTTACAGGGAGGGGCTGCAAACCACAGACAAATTATACACCCTCCCCTAACACAGCTGGTCGGATAACAAGGAAAAACATCCTCTTCAATCCAGTGCGCCGGGCAGGAAAATATGATACAGACTGCAGAGCCCGACCTCCCGTCTCCCCCTCCACAGTGGGTGGAGATTCAACCGGAGCTGCTCTTTCTCACTCACTTTTTCCTTTTGTCTGTAAAGTTTTCTAAACGCACAGGTGACTTCTTGACTTTATCAGGACACCTGCTCCAGCGGGCTGAAAAAGCAAAAGGGGAATATTTCCTCTCCCTCCCATCCTCTGGCACAGCCTCGGAGACGCGGTGGCAGTGGCAACATCTGGCCAGAAAACTGCTGAGCTCTCCAGTTTCTCTCTGGCTCAGTCTGTGGGTCCGATTTACATTTTTGGAAAACCAACACAGACCAAAATGGTTGCCCCGGCTCCCCTCCCACTGAGGAAAAGAAATGCAGTCAGGAATCCTCTCTCTCTCTCTCTCTCTCTCTCTCTCTTTTCTTTTCTTTCTCCAAAAAAAAAAAGGAATCAGACAAGTTCTCTAAAAAGAGAAAAAAAAGCTTTGAATGGGAAAAGAACAGATGAAGGAGCAGAGAGGCGCAAAGAGTGACCGAGAGCAGGAAAAAATATCACTGGAGGGCAATTATCTGGGCTATTTCTGGAAGACTGCTTTTCCATCCTCCAGTAGGGATGGAGGGAACAGGGAGGGTCTGTTTGGCAGCTGGCTGGAGGAGACAGAAGGAGGAGGGGGGGGCAGAGGGGTAGAAAGCGAAAAGAGGAGGAGTGAACGAGTGCATGGGACGTCTGAACCTAAAAACTGTCCGGTACAGTGAGTACAGAAGGGCCCCGCTGTCCCTGAAGGGCCAAGGCAGAGGGAATACAGAGCAAGAGAGGAAAAGAGGGAGGGAGGGTGAAAGACAAGATAACAGAGTGAAAGAAGCCAAGAAAAAAAAGAGAACCGAGACGTGAAGTCTGCGGCCGTCATGTGAGAATCTGCATCAGTTTACAGACGTGTAGGTTTTTAATGTCTGAGCACAAATGGATGATGCAGGGACAAAAAACAATTGACTTTATCTGTTGATCTGATTCCCTCAGTTCAAACAGGAAGTAAATAAGAAATGGATGGAAATAAAGAAGGCTCAAACACATGCACTAGCAGTTTATTGTTTAAATCTGAGAGATCATAAGATGAAAAAGACACAATAATGTTTATTTTATAGATGTGTCTTCACTTTTCTTCAATGCTTTTATTGTGAAATACTGGACATCACCAACGCTGCAGGTCCTCTCAGCCTAATGGAGCATTTTAGATTCTTTCAGCTTAATGTTTTGGTTTGTGGCCCATGTTCAAAAGCAGCTGTTGAAATCCACTATACACTACATATTCAGCACCAAACAGCAGACAAGGTTAGATAACTCACTGGTGAACAACACTGAACATGAAGCAGCTAAAGAGCCACATGTATTTGTCAAGGTTTGACGGGGACCAAACCAGACGTTAGAGAGTAACGTCAAACGCTGATGTTAATCCATACCTGCTGAGCGTGTAAATAGGCAGCTCTTTGCTAAAACATTCACTAGTTAAGGGAGATAAAGGTGAAAATATCAAATACAGTCCGACAGTGGTTTTCAATACTTTACTGTGGAAAGTTGCAGTATCACCGCGTCATTTTATCCCTCATCTTGACACAACATTCACGTTAAGTCATCTACCAGGGTGTGTGAATGTATTTGATTGGCCGGTGAAGTGCATTCCTGGATGATGCTATATTTCATTAGGTTTGCCGACTATTATGTTGTGTTTTTGTTGGGGGCCAACTGAGTAAATTCTTTGAAATGAATGAGAGGGATGTGTTTCTTTGTTACGTCACACTGTACTTTACCTCTGACCTTTGACCACCAAAATCTAATCAGATTGATCCTGAGTCCAAGTGAAAGTTTTTATCAAATTTGAAGAAATTCCCTCAAGGCCTTATGGAGATATTGTGTTCACAAGGCCAAAACCACATTTTGTGAGGTAACCGTGACCTTGACCTTTAAGCACCAAAATCCAATCAGTTCATCCTTGAGTCCAAGTGAACATTTGTGTCAAATTTGAAGACGTTCCTTCAAGGCATTATGGAGATATCGTGTCCACAAGAATGGGACGGACGGGCAACCCGAAAACAATATATCTCCGTGCAGTAACAGCCAGAGCTGGAGGCAGAAAACGTCTCAGTGTAGGACCTCATCAGATGCCTGTTAATTACTCCCTTAACTACATGTTCATCCATCCAGGGATTTCAGTCCAATGACCACTGACATTAAGTGAAGAAAAAAGCTCTGTTCCCCACAGGAAGACCAGAAGCTGAGCAGCAACATGTTACAATTAAAGCATGACAGAAAAAGACAAAAAAAAAAAAATAGTGAAGCATCAGTTCAAGTGAGCCACAAAGAAAACAGTACAAAACAAAAATCATCTCTGACCTTTAAAAACAATAACAAGTCATGTAAGATGTCGGCAGAGTCGTAACAGCTACAACCTCCCTGTTTTCTGTTTACTCAAAGTGGTCCGATCAAACCAGCTCCTGTCATCACAGCAATCACTGCTTCTCAACTCCTGCCATCAAACTTGTCTGAGTCAAGTGAGGCTAATTAACACCATGTTTTTTTAAGTGCAAACACTTGAGCGAAGAGATGAAGAGTAAAGATGAAAGAGAAAAGATGGAGAAAAAAAGACGCCAGAGAGAGAGAGAGCACAAGAAAGACAAAGAACTCGTTAGCGAGCTGCAGAAGCCCAAAGCCAGAGCAGACCTGATGGTGCCGAGCGATACAACAGGCCTGTAGCTGCAGCTGAAGGCTTTTAACTGGGAGACACAGTGAGGATTAGAGAAGTAGGCGAGAGAATAGAGGACAGGCAGAGGAGAGAGAAGGAGGTCGAGAGGGAGAGAGAGAGAGAGAGAGAGAGAGAGAGAGGAAAAAAAAAAACAGGAATGAAAAGTGGGATGAAGTAGATTGGAGGAAGGGGCTGTCAGAAAAAAAGACCAGGAGAACAGGAGAGCAATAAAAAGACACTGAAAAGAGGAGAAGGTGACAGAAAGATGTGGTGAGGTGAATGTGGAAAAGGCAGTGATGGAGAAACGTGAAGGAAAAGAGCGTGAGAGATGGTGAACAGGGAGAAGAGATAAAGAAGAAGGAGGTCGCCCACGGCTGGAAACAGACCTGAAGATGACACCACACAGATTGATAACGCCTTTGTTTCAGTATTAAGAGACAGAAAAGAGAAAATATTGAACAACCTTGTTCTGTAACAAAACAGAAACATCCTTATAAAACTGACGGCCTTTCTTGTGCAAACTGCAGCTTAAAATAACAAAGACATTTGGATGAGATGGACAAAGAAACGTGAACAGTAAGGACTGTTAACTCTGCAGAAACCCAGTGAAATGAAGCGTTATGAACTAATCAGCACTGATGGCACACAGAGCATTTTTTCTTCTCCTAAACATGTCTGAAATTATCTTAAAGAGAAAGATGAGCATCAACTTGATCCAAGGACAATCTGAATCTTTCAACACTACATATTGCACCACAGAGTCTGCAGCACTGCAGATTTAAAAAACTGTGCAAAAAACAGAAAGAAATCCACTAAAGATCCCTGAAGCACTTGCTAATTTAAGGGTTGGACACCCTGACCCCTTTGCATACTTATTGGGAAGGAATATGAAAGTCTGTGAGTGCACGGAGAGGAGATTTGAACTGGGCCTGAGAGATGCTGTGCATGCAGGCACTGTAGGTCGAGCATACTTAATAACTTCTCTTATACATTTGGATTTATGCTAACAGAGCCACAAAATACTAAATCAATGTCAAAACTAATATTGCAATGAAGGAAAATGCGCAGGATAGAGCTTAAAAACAGTTACAAACAATACTCTCTGGATATTAATATCAGTTTCTACATTGCAGCTCAAATGCCAAACAATGAATACCAGTGGAGGGGCTACAGAAGAGGGGAAAATAATAAAGCAGCATCAGAAGGAGGAGAAGAAAACAGGAGAAAAACAGGAGAAAAACTCCAGGCTGTTCTTCAGAGCCCAGATCTACGAGAGCAAACCCTCGAGCGGAGCACAGGGAGCAGCCAGGAGCCTGGAGGAGGAACCGGCAGAGGGAGGGGAGGCCGGAGCAGCACAATGCCTCAGTGTAGCCCCTAGCGAGGCCTCGAAACAAGGCACAATGGCTGCACTGTCAGCAGGCCTTCTCCTGCACTTTCATAGGTCTCCCTGACACCAGGCCTCTCCCCTTTTTCAATAACCAGCACAACAACCTTTTCAGGGTCCAGAGCAACGGTCTGCTCCTCGACCGACCGGCTGAAAGAGACCATTCTGCGCTCAACGGTCGCTGGTTCAGATGGGTTTTGTATTTTTTTTTTTTTCTCATTCCAACTCTACCACTGACATGCTATTAGAGAATGGGAGATTATCACCGTGTTGCTGCTCGCTAGCCCGTGGGGCATTTTCTTGTTCCTAATGGCTTGTGGGCAGAGCTACTGAAAACTGAAAAACCGCAGGGGTTGAAAACATTGTTGTGCATCCAATGTGACAAAGTGCAGAGTTCAGCGATTTCTCAATAAATGGACAGAGCGAGTCTCCATTCAGGAAAAGCAAGAAAAATGAAAGAAAGTGTGGCATGAATGATTCAAAACAGAGATCACCATCAATGATTCACTGACAGCACAGGAATGCATTTTAAAAATTCAAACAGGTCGGACACTTCGGCAGAGAGCGCCCATTCTTAAAAACACAGGATGGGTCTTGTTCCAGTGAAGCCCCTCTTCAAAGAGATCAGAGCCAAAACATGAAACTGGAGACGGGCTTTCATTCATGGAGCATGTCGGCTTTCCAAGGAAGAGATCTGCCTCTCTGGCTGCAGCCATTAGCCAACTGGAGCAGCTCAAATCCAACAGACCCTCGGCTCTGTGCTGGTCCACTGTTGTTGTCAAACTGTCGCTTTACTTCACCTTCTGACAACTAAAATATTAATCTATGCTTTCGATTGATTGATTATTTTTTAAGTCTATAAAAAGGTCAGAGTCTGAGGTGACATCTACAAAACTCAAAGATATAAAACTGAAAAACGACTAGAACTGGAAAAGTAAATGTAGACTAACTGATTAATTATTTTTCAGCACTTTCAGTTCATATTATACAGGAAAACAGGAAAAATAATCAGTGACTGTTTATTTCATGGAAATAGTTTAAGGGAGAGTTAAATGGAGTTCAGCTTGTTAACCAAGGTAAAAAAAAAAAAAAAAAGACATTTGTGGAAATATGCTCATTTGCTTTCTTGCAGATAGTTCGTTCTCAACACTGCTCTCCTGCCTGTGTGGTAAATATGAAACCACAAATACATCTACTCAAGTACTGTAGTACTGTAGTATTTCCATTCTTTGCTACTTTAAACCTCTACTCTGCTACATTTTATGCTCAAAACAGTAGACACTTAAAAAAAAAATCTATATTTTTTTATAGATTAAGTATCCTAAAGTGTTCAAATTAACTCAGCTTTGACTAGCTACAAGATTAATCATCAATAATGATCATCCAATAATATATTCATATATCACCAAAAGAGGCCATTATTTTGAAACTTCTACTTGAGTACAATTTTGAATGCAGGACTTTTATTTGAGTATTTTTCAGGTGTAGTATTTCTACTTTTTCTCACATAAACAAACTGAGACATTCTCCTGATAAAGACCAGAAACTGAGGAAACAAGGTGTCTGGCTCTGCAGCATGAACTTCAGTAAACCGCATGTACAGACAATTCACCTTACTGCGCTTCTGTACAGTGGGTTGAAATCGGAGCATAACGCTGCCCCGAGGTCAATGCATCATTACTGAGCGATCAAGTTCTTCATTCAGTGTGTTTGGGAACATCGAGGGTCCACTTTAATAAAGTGTTTTCATTTACCCTCTGTCCTTGAGAATTGTGAGGAGGATGAATAAGACACTTGAACAGGAGGATGCAGAGTAAAGCCTCATCAGACAGACAGACACTCTACTGAAGTGTCCTCGAGCAAGACACTGTATCACTGCCAGCTTCACTGTGCTGAGGCCGACCCCTGACCTCCCTGTGGAGGAGCGTGAGCACGGAGGCAATTTCCCCACAACAATCAATAAGGCCTCACATTACCATCTTCTAAATGGGAAGCGCTATAATGTGTCATAATTTGTGTCATCAATCATTCTGTCAGAGAAGGTGTGTTTCCCCCTGAGAGACCGGTTATGACCAACACCACTGACTGAGTGGGCGTTTTTCAGGGTTCTCTTCTGTTTTGTGGGGTTTTTAGTTTGTTTGTGTTTTTTTAATCTTCTGTTATTTGGTGTTATTTGTGTTTCCATTGATAAGGGCTTTTTTGTTTAGCTTTTTGGGTCTTTTTTATGTTTATTTTTTTCTGTCTGTTTCTCTTTTTTCAGTTTCAGTTTTTTTCTTTTTCTTTTTCTGTTTTACATTTTTTCTGCATCTGTTTTCCTTCTTGTTTCTCAGTTATTAGTTTTTTCTCTGTTTCAGTTGTTTTTTTGTTTGTTTTTCTGGGGTATTAGCTGGTATGCTTTTTCATTTCCGTTTCCTGTTTGTCTTTGTGTGTGCATCCTTTTTGGTTTTCCCATTTGGTCCCATTATCTTTTTTTAGTTTCTTCATTTTCAGGTCTTTTCAGTTTTTTTGGGTTTTTTTTGGCATGTCTCTTTTTGTGTTCCTATAAGTGTTTTCAGCTTTTTCTGTCTCCATCACATTCTGCTTTTCATTTTCCATTTCATCTGTTTCTCAGTCATTCAGTTTTCCTTTTTTGTCTTTCTGTTTTTCTCAATTTTTTCTGTTTCTTTTTTCTGTTCTCTGTAATAAAGTGAACTTCCTGTGGATAGTTAGCAGGTTGTATGTTAAATTATAACACATCACGCAGACACATGATTACAGAATAAACTGGCTCCACACACACACACACACACACACACACACACACACACACACACACACGGCAGAAGAGCTGCTACAGGAGGCGTTGGCCTGGTCGCTGGGAGCGTCAGTCAACAGTGTTGACAGAGGGAACCAGAGATTGAACCCCCGACTCTAAGATTAATGGACAACATATTCCAAACCCTAAACCACAGCCGCCTAAATACAGTTTAAATTATCATTAGCACAACTCTTTTGATAAGAGCTTCGTTAGAGAAAAAGCTTGGAGGTTTTTATAAAGTGAATTTCTGTCTCTTCATGTTTGTTTCCCTGGCCTGGTTTTCCACTCTCACAGGCTTTGGCCTCAAATCTTAAGGCTCTGCTATGTGTTTGTTCCCTTGTTTTTATCTGTGTTTACATCCCCTGTCACTTTGTGGAGAGCCTTGTGACGAACTCATTTTGTTAAAGAGTTTTATAAATATATTTTATTTGACTTGAAAAGAAACTGGTGCTAAAAAGAATTCCAATTGCAATAAACAGCAGACTTATCAAACTCCTCAGTGGGTCTGAAACCAAATACAGTGCATTATCGCAGAGCTCAGGACAGGGTTTACGAAGGCCTTGCAAACTGCAACCAGATGACTGGAGCTCAACTAACCACAGGATGAGGGAGGGGAGGGAGGACAGGGGGTTTACATACCCTTAATCACTAAACAGCTGCCTCTATAGAGTCCTATAAAGCTTTAAGATGGTACCTAAAACCAACATTAACTGAAAGGGGTTTAAAAACAGAGCCATAGGAAACCAATTTCCCCCAACACCAAACAAACTGAAAAACCCCCTCAGCTTTTCTCTGCACTGCAGAAAACCCATTAAGTTCATCTGAAAGGCTCGGAGTGGATCAGTCCTGTGAATGCATGTCATGAAAGGAAGGGGGAGAGCAACAGCCAGAGACAAATCCTGGCAGAGAAGGTGTATCTCAGAAAAAAAGAGAGAAAATCCCACAGGAGTCTGTCTCCCTGTCGCAGGTGATTATTCTGGGCGACAGAAGAAATGCCGCCTCATCGTTATGGAATAAGCCGACGTCACGTGGTAGGAAAAACGGGTGGATTTGACCCCAGTGGCAGAGGAGTAACGGCTGGCGTTGCATCAGACCCCAGTAAACACTCTCCATCCATCTCGCATTTATTCAATTGAGCATCTGTTGTTTGCATTGAAGATTATTTAATGGTTGAAGGGATAGAAGGGGGGTAGGCAGCCCCAAACATTGTTAAATATGGATTGATGTACTTAATGTGTTGTTTATCAGGGGTACGCTCCTGGCTGACACGACAGGTAATGGTAACACTCATCAGCTGGTCAAATTGTTTAAAATGATGAAGAAGATTTAAAATCACGTTATCAATTCACCATGTAGACAGTGTTTCTGGAAAAGAAATGTATTATCTTTAAGAGGTCATAATCACTCATGTCCTATAAATAAGAGCTGTTTAATATTCTCACACTTCATCTTTAATGCCATCAGATTTAATGCTAAAAAGGGTAATACACAGACAATTAGCTGCAGGGAGACAATTAGTATAAAGGCTTTTGTGTCTCCACAGAGAGCAGCGTGAAGTCTGATAAATGATGCGACTTTAGTCGGTGTCGGTCAGGTCTGCAGTTTGAAAAGTAGAAAAAAATCTGGGGTGTGGATCTCATCACTGCTGCAGGCTACAGGCTACAGGCTTCATTAGCCACTGCTAGCATAACACATGGAAATCTCACATCAAACTGATGGCGGTTGAGTTGCATTTTGAGTAATGCAGGCAGCAAGTTTTGACGATGTAGAGGAATGCATACAAGAAGTATGATAGGGTTAGGGTTAATCTGCTGCATCGATTTTCATTGACTCATTTTCTCATCCTTCATCTTATCTATTTGATAAAAAACTTTGATGTACCAACACTTTGAAAATGTGGACAACAGGAATCACTGCAGAAAAAAAAACAGCTTTATGACAGAAACCTCTACGCTGAGTTATTAAAATACTTTTATGTTATTATCAATTTGGAGCTATCATCAGTTGGGATGAGTGGTGCTAAAAGTGAGAGAATTTTATCCTAGCTGTGTATTTTAAATGTTGTAGCTAGGACTTCACTGAGCCGGCTAACATCTGGCTTTTGTCGGCAACAGAAAATGGTACAATTGGAATTCACTCCCAGGCAGTAGTCATGGGTATTTATCGGCTCCAGCTTCGAATGGCACTGATGTAAACACAACACCTGGATGAACATGCAAATTTTCTCCCATTTCCTGTTTTAAACCAGAAACACTGCAGCTAAATTGCAAGAGTGAGGTGCAGCCCAGAAATAAGTTTTAAAAACATACAATCAACGATTGAAGTGTTAATTTTGGTGCAAAATAGATATAATAGAAATAAATAAATATAAATGGGTATATGTTTTTTTTGTATGCATGTAGTATTTTGTCCCTGAGTTAACAAGAGATGATAGATGAGCTTTGAGCTGCGTGTGGGTCAGGGGCGGTGCGGGTCGCCATTGGGATAGTTTTTGATATGAAGTAAAGGTTTTGATAAAGCTACTTACACTAGGTGGTTTATTCTAGAAAAAACAGGATACAAACCCTGATCAAACCTGATTTATGCCAATACTAACAAGAATAAAACATGCATCCCACCAACCTTTTTCCCAGGGTGCTGAGTGGCGTGCTGAGGCTCAGCGAAGCTCGTGCAGGTTTGGGGTTGCGTCCCGTCAGCTTGGTGGCAGATGGCTCCTTCTTCACAGACTCGACCTTGCGAGCTGGGCTAGCACCAGGTTTGATGTTGAGGTCCTTGAGGACGTCGTAGTTGATCTTGGAGGAGATCCTCTTCTGCTCCAGCATCTTCTCAATGGCCTCATCGGCGGTGCTGGCTCGGATCGGTGGACGCCTTCTCGCAGGGCCTCTTGGCTGGCACGAATATTCAAATATTTATTTGATTAAAAACCAACCAAACACTAACCTGGCTGTACAAACACTATACTGGAAACAGGTCACGATTAAGACCTTGTAGTCTTTACTGAATTTACTTGAGATCTACTCAAGAGATGGTCGAATGTTATCTGGAAATAATTTTGTCTGCCTATTAGACAATTTAGGTCCCAGAGGGAGGGATTTGCCCTCTAAAAATTAGTGAGTAATTTCAGATCACCAAAGGAACATTTCTGCAAGCAAATTTACAGCAGAACACATTTCTGTAATCAACAGCTCATCTCAATTAAACCACCAGATTGAGGTCATCACCCAGCTTCAGTTATTCCACATTCACCTTGACCTCCCTCCAATTTATGGCCACAGGTCAGAGTTTCTCTTCACTGAAAATGTAAACTTTTAAACACATTTCACACGTCTTAAATCTCACTAGTATCTTCACAGATCTGATTTATAAACCACAAAAGGATGCTGACGTTGTCATGCATAAACCACTCCGAGAATGCCCTTCATGTTATTTATTTATTCACTCATTTGTCAGTGCTGTGACAGGCTGCTGCTGGCTGGATCAGTGCTGTCAGGAGGCTCCATGTCTCATTAGATCTCTGTTCCACTGCAGTTAATCCAGCTAGTTAAAACCAGTGAGCAGATGTTGGGTCTAACAAAGGGTCCGCACTGAGCCAAAACCAGTAATGGGAAATGAGAGGGAACCAGTTTCACAGGACGTACAGCCTTGTTTGTCTTATCTGTAGCTTCTCTGTGTCATTCTGTCCATCTCTGTGTCCGTCTAGCTGACTGTAAAAGTGTCCAGCTGTTTTCCAGTCCTGTGTGAACATCTGTCTGCATGCTAACAGACTTTCTCTCTCTTTTTTGTGTTGACACAGTTGTCTAATTATTGAATTAGCTGATGGACCGTTTCAACCCGATTCACAAATTGTTTCAGTCTATTTATCAAACAAAAATGGTTTCCGTTCCTCAAAAATGAGAATGATTTTTGCTAATTTATTTTTTTGTTTTGTATCAATGTAATTTTTTTACATTTAAACATTTTAAGATTTTTTCAACCAAGGTTCTGAGACTCTCTTCTGATTGGTTGACTGTTTTCTGAGTGATCCAATAAAATTATAGCACATTTCAGGTAATCACTCAGAGAAACCAAATCCTGCAAGGTTGGATGGCTCAGTTTCTGAATACAGGCTGTGTGCATTTCTCTGTGGACTGAGGCTTTGATACTTTCACAGTATTAATATAGAACCTAGACCTGCTTTATAATCAAAAAACACATGGACATCTACCTTTATAGTATATGGGACCTTTAAGCTGAGGAAGACCTATGAGAAATAATGGTTTTGTGGCTGAATAACAGATGGTTGGACAACTTGAAACTAGATCTGATTGGTGCGTTTTCTACCAACAGATTCTGTTTGAGACCGTTTCTGACTGTCTGACCATCAAACTGCCTCTGATAAACTTCCCGTGTGTCCATCGAGCTCCAACAGACCTGACCACTCTTATCTTAAAATCAACTGCGGCTGACTGCTGTTACCTTCTTTTCTTTGTAGATGCCAAGCTCCTTCTCCTTCGCTATCTTTGCCTCCTTTTCTGAAAAAAGAGGAAATCCAAGGAAAAGTCTGAACAAACAAACTCTGAGATAACAATATCAATACAACACAGAGGGGAGTCACAACAGGCCAAAAGCTTAAACACTGGCAGGTTCAGTTTGAGGTTTAACTCTGTTTGGCTGATAAAAAACACTGAAAAGTGCCTTGTGGGACAAACCAGCCACTGCATGCATATGAAAGTTAAATTCTGCCTTGAAACACAAGCGGTGCAGAAGTCATGTTGCATCCTGATGGTACCTTTCTGCTCTTTGAGGTAGTCAGAGTTTTCTGCCATCCACAGCGCCGTCTTGATTTTGATTTCTTTGTCATCCAGAAGATACTGCAGAGAGGCAGAGGGACCGTCAGTGGAGTTCAGGGAAAAGTTAGCAAACCAAAACTACCAGTGGTTTAGGGGGAAATATTCTTTTCCTAAATGCTGCATCATTAATCTCACACAATATCATGAACACCTGTACAATCTAATACAACAACTACCCCAGTGTTGCTAATGATTAAAATGTGTCAGTCGCTCATTAAGAACTATGGTACTTTTAATCATATTATATATTTTACATATTAATTTCACCAACTAAACTGATACATTCCTAATGGAGGGAAACACACAGCGATTGACTTATGTTCTGGTGTAAATCAGACAAAGTTGATGGCCAGTAAACACAGATACAACATGACAACAACATTTACTCTGATACTTAAATCTGCAGGGTGAGTATTTCTATTTGAACCTGCCTATATATAGATGAAATGCCAACATGGACTGACCTACATAATGATAATGCTTCATATTATAAATATCATTCGGCTTTTTTGTTTTAGGCATTTACATGATGTTGTGCTAATTTTAAAAAAATGTGCCAATATCACAAGCAAACAACAGCAACTGCAGTAAAACTAGGGCTGGATATTGTTGAAAAAGTTTTGATATTGGTACTGATATAGAAACTGAAAAAAGATTATTTCTGTGTTCTGTTACTATTTCCTTCAATAATTGCAGGATTAGAAGAGAAAAGAGCGAGAGCATGCTGAAAGATTCAATTCTCACAATGTTATTCACTGTGACCAAACTTTCCACCCAATTTCATAATAATTAACTGAGATTCATTAAAACTCCTGTTGATAGAAAACACTGTGCAACACTGCACATGTTGTTGAGGCAGATGTGAATTTTAAAGAGCTCCTAATCCAGTGGTTCCCAACCTGTGGGCTGCGACCCACTGATGGGTCACAAAGGTATTGCAAGAGGGCCGACAAATCATTTGCAAAACAGAACAATTTTGATAAAAACGCTGAAATTATTTTTAAAAAATGAATAAAAATATAAATAATGTTTTTAAATGTTTAAAAAAGAAAAGATTTAAAAACATTAAAAGTGACACTGAAAATAAAAAGTGCTCTGAGAGTGCCTCCGTATAGCTATAGGGTTGGATGTGGGCATTTTTGAGATTTTCAAGAGAGCCAAGGATAAAGGAAAAGGTTGGGAGGAGGGAGGGAGGGTATCTTTGGGGTATTTTTGGGAGGAAGATAAAGGAAAAGGTAGGAAGAAGATATTCTTCTGTGATGAGCATTTAGGAACTTGCATGTTTTTAGAAAACAGTGTGTGAAGACTGAATGGAGCAGGTACGTACCAGCTCTATCTCGCTGTCATCGATCCCGCTCAGGTCCAGCTCCCCGCTGTCAGCAGCACCATCTGTCTCACACACAAACATGACAACGGACACACTTAGAAAATTTGCTGTAATGCACATTTTTCACGGCAGCTTCCACGTCCCAGAGGCTAAAACAGGAAACAGCAGCTGGCCAAAAGAAAAAAAAAAAACATTCTGCTGCATCTCCTCCTTGTGGAACATCTTCCATCAGGGGTTAATCAGCAAATAAAATGCACTGTGACTCCTGATAAAACGTTAATAGGCTTAACTCGCGGTTTAAGCGGATCTACCTTTACACACTTTCTTTTCAATTACGATATGCTCTCTAGATTGCAGGCTTGCTTTATTTTGAAACCACAGAGATGCTGAAATGGCAATTTGCATTTTTCACGCTGTGACGCTTGCAAGGCCGAGACGAGACACGCTCTCCCCGCTTTCACCTGCGATAGGAGCTGATTGCGAGAGAGAAACAACAGACGTTTTAATTTTGTTGACAAAAGAGAGAAGCATTTGAAATCCTCAGGTGTGTGCACAGTTCAGGTTTGGAGGAAAAAGGTTCAAAGAAAATCTAACCGACTTTGATAAGAGGAAACAAAACATTTTTTAACGTCTTTTACAGGGTTTGACAGTAGAAGAAAAGCCATCAATAGAATATTCAGCAGCTTCCACTCTAAAGATCCTCCACCTTGATTAGCTGTTTTGGAACAAAGTGTGCCTCCTCTCTGGCTGCCTGCAGACATCAGATAGTCAATCAAAGCAGCAAAGATGGAAAGAAACGTTTTAAAGAGGCAGCAAAGCAGCAGATTTATGGAAGTCTTTAACTTCTGTCAGCTTTGTGCCTTTGACACGTTCACAGGGACCCCCCCCCCCCCCCGCCTCGAGTTCAAACTCCCAACAGGGCGGCAACTTCAAAGAAGTGCCACCTGAGTCCACAGGCAGCTTTCCCGTTTCATTAAGGAGAGACAGGTGCACAGAGGGGGAGGGAACAGACGAGGAAGACGAGCACACCCGTCCTCAGACAGTGAAGGGTGTGCTCGCTGCACTGTTGAGGTGGTGAGGAGGGGAGGAGGTGATGGAGGAGGGAATAATCTAGTCAGCCATTTGAGTTCAGTTCACAGATTGTAGCTTCCTTAAAAAAGAAACCGCTCCAGAGGGAAGAGACAGGTCAGTCGCTATCTGGCGGGCCCAGCCCTCTAAGAACTTCCTCTCCGTGAAGTGCTAGGGCAAGATAAGACAGAGACAAGCCCTGGGAGAGATCAGCCGCTCCAGGAGGCAGAGAGGCAGTGAGACTGAGAGCTGATAAGACCGGTCCAACCCCGGAGAGAGGAGGGGGAGGGGGGAGCAATTACCGAGTTATTATTCAGCCGCTGCTTTGATATATCTACACTCGCTAATTTGATCAAACCCATAAAATTGTTCTTGGTGAGCGAGCAGAAGAATCTGCAGACTTTAGGTTCAGAGTTTCACGTCGACCGGAGGTGAAGCTTGAATGTGAGGTTTTATTCCACCGTCCAGGAGGAGGTGGTCCTGGTTGGGACTTGAGCCCAGGACGTCAGTCACATGGAGGGCTGGTTAGCGTTTATCACTTTTAATAAAAATTTCAGCACTGATATCAAATTATACTGTTTTCAGTTTGTGTGTTTGTAAAATATAAACACAACAAACATCATGAGACAAATAACTCATCAGGGTTTCAGCTGTACAAGGTATGCCTGAAATCAGTAAGTTTATGATAGATCAGAAAATATGTGAAACGAGTCCAAGACGGATTTTAAACTACTGAATTGATCGTCTGTCGTTTTCATCTACAGAGTCTGCAGTGAATCTCTTCATCCACTGTTCATTTGTTAAACAACAAGACTTCATCACAGCAAACATGTTGTGTGGAGTCTCAAAGACAACCTGTGTTCAGGCTCCTCCTTCTCCCTGATCACCTACACTGTGTTTTAATACAGATACACCATTTTTTCCATTTACATTTTTTACTCATTTCTGTTTGTATTTATCCAGGTTGATGACAACAGCTGCGCTGTATGTCAGGCGTTTCAAATCAAGATTTTAACCTTGTTAACATCCATATGGTGTTTTCATATATTATAAAACATATGAGTGAAATAATCAGTCAACACCATGGCTGAGTGTTTCCACCTTGAACTGCAGTGAACCAAGGACAGTCTCATAAAAACAATTCAGACAGATTCATATTTCATCTAACCTGAAACCTTGTCAGTACAGAGAGCCAGAGTTAGCATTGGCACAACTAACACTGTGTCAGCCACTGCCAGCTACAAGCTAACAAACAGCATAAACAAATAAAAGATGCTAACTATGCGAACTGTTCTGACACGTCTGCTAGTCTCTGATTCGGGTCTTAACGGACTCCTCATCTGAACCAAACCCTACACATCTGGAGAGGAGCTTTAAAATATTTTTAATGCACAAGAAAGTTGTTGTGGGGCAGCCTCCATCATCATTCTGCCAAACTTCAGAGCAGTTTTTCCTGAACTGAAACACCAGCATTCAGGGATTTACACTCTGGAGACTAGTTTGGAAAAGCTCAGTGAGGACAGAGCAGCCAAAGCAAACACAAAAATATGGATTTTTAAACAAAGTGTTTAAATGTTGACATGCTCTTGGAAGAATTTAAGATTATATCTCAATACCTGACAGTATTTCAGACAGTCAGCAGTCAAAGCGTACAGAGGTTAGACAGCCAGCCATAATTCATATGGTCAGTCTGAACCATTGATCCACCTCAATGTCTCAAAACTGATGCTGATTTCTGAGAAACTAAAGTAAAAGAAACTGAAGTGAAAAGAATAAACAGAAGAACCTGTGACTCAAATGATGGAGGAATAATAAAGGTCTTTTCATTTGCTAAGAGGTGAGGACCCTGGATTCCTCAAAGATTGAATCAGCACAGGTTTGATTGAACAGTTAAACGCGTCCTCTTTTCATTCAGTGTTTGTTTATTCTGGGTGATGAACAAATTCCACTCAGCGCTGAAAACCTGACATGAGAGGAAAAACTCTCAGACAGAAATGAACATTTTTCATTTTTCTGTGAAGTTCTGATGACAAATTTCTCAACTGGCTGCACAACTGTACTGTGTCATGACAACACATACATAAACACAAAATCTACAACAGGTGAATACTGAACTAAAAGAGATGTTTCCTTATTAACAGAGAGTAAAAACCTCTACAGGCGTCTGCCCTTCATCACGGGAACAGCTGAAGGCCAGAGTCATTGTGTGCCACTGTGAATAAGCAGAAAGGGATCACAGTGTCTCATTAGAGGAAAGAAAGTGGCCAAGGTTTGCAGCACATTTATAAAAACTCAAATCACAAATCCTGGAAGAAAACTGAAATCGCCTCCCCGATGACCTCGTCCTCCTCCTGCCCGCGCTGACAGCAGCCTGAGGTCTTTTGGCAGCAGCTCAGTAACTCAGAGATTCAACTCTGCCTCCACATCAATACAGGAGAAAAACAGGATTCCCCAACAAGCTTCTGCTTCCCTACAGTGACCCCACACTGAGGGAAGACCTGCCCCACACAGAGACTGGAAATAAAGGTGGGCGTAGCCTCTGTGACATCACCCAGAGGTTTCTGAAAAGCGTTTTTTCAAGCTGCTCCGTCGTCGCCAAATGTCATTAGCTTACACAGTATTTAAAGGGTCAGTTCATCAAAATTAGATAATAATAATTAAGATTTCTCTCTAACTTCTGTGTCTGGTGATGCAGATAATTTAGTTTTTATTTACTCAGGTTTTAATAAATCTTAACCTTGATACTAGAGGTAATTTAGGTGTAGTGACCTGGAGCTGTCACTCACATATTTGTATCTTGCGGAGCTAAAACGATAGAAAATCAATCGGCAACTACTTAGAAAAGCAATTTATCATTTCAGTCATTTCTCAAGTCGCTCACTGATTTCTGCTCCTGAGACATGAAGATCTATGGCTTGACTCTTACAGCAGGTCGTTCACTAATCAGAAGGTCGGTGGTTCAATTCCCGGCTGGTCCAGTCTGCATGTCAAAGTGTATCATCAGCATACCAGTATGTGTGTGTGCATCAGTTACTGCAGCACATACAGGGTGAACGGCTCAACTTGTCCTGGTTCACCGTCCCATCATGCACCATCACTCGCAACCAGTCAGTGATGTCATGTCCTTGACTGCAGGCCTCATATTACACCAGTTGCAGCCTTACTCCATTTGTGCTGGTACTTTTTCCAAGTGTGTTTCTTCACATCTTGGTAGCTCCTTCATCTGGTGTCACAGCGAGGATGCTTGTATCTGCTCACAGCGGTGCGTCCGACACAAGTCTGAGAAGACGCCAAATTCAATTTCTTCTGCCGTCGATTGCCAGACTGAAAATACATTGAGTAAGAAACAGAGACAAATGATGTGGCAGTGGTCTGATCCCTCACCGCCGTGCCCGCAAGCCGTAAACTCTATCCCCCTGTTGTCTCCTGGTCCTCACACACAGGTAACCTGATACCAGATTTAGCCCCATACCCCTCCCCTACTGCCTCAGAAGTACCCCCAAAAATACCCTCCCTCCTCCCACACATCTCTGTGTCCCGGGTGGCGACAGGTCTGTCTGATGTGGTCAGGAGAATGAGATGCTTCACTACAGAGGCTCTCTAATACTAAAGAAGAAGAACAAAAGAGACACAAAGAATGTGAAAAAGAAAAAAAAAGTGCCCTGCAGGAACGAAAGCTAACAGGTGAAGGAGACGACCTTTTGAAGATGGCAAGGGAAGGAGAGAACAAGAGATTTAAAAGGAACAAGGGGGGGGGGGGGGGGGGGCTGGATTGAGCTGGTGTTGTTCTGTATTCTTCTTAGTGTCCACAAATCCCAGGAAAAGACCAAGACTCTCTTAACACCTTCGTACTTCCTCACTGTGTCTGTGGCTCTCAGCCCTGAGTCTACTGCTTCATACTGAGGATGGACAATGACTGTAAAAGATACGGTTTCATGTTTTTAAAAGGCTCAGTAATTTCCCCAAAAAGCTGATCACTGTCATTTTTAACAAACGCCACTGAAAAAGGAGGAAATAGAGCATTTGTTGGGGATTATTTTTCAGCGGCGGATGAATCCACATTTGATGCTCTAGTGATCATTCATGATGTGTGCAGGACTGGCTCAGAATACGTTCATTGTAGAGACCCAGTCCCACAATGTGAGGGTGTTTTTAAAGCCTTTTATCAACTTAATATCTTTTCAAATCCCCCAATGAATCTAATCAGTTTTCAGCTTTTAACATTTACATCTAACTACATTTATAAACAAATAAAATTTAAATGATTTGATGTAAATATTCAATCACCTTTTGTTGGCTGTAAAAACTACAGTTTTAGTTTCTGTTTCAGCCACAACCTGTTGATAATGTGCTGCTACAACCTGAGAATAACATGAGCCTGAAATGTGTATAAATATGTTTAAGTAAAAAGTCCAGGCTCAAAGATCCACTCACATCTTAGCTTTTCAGAGCTTTAACTACATCTCATGGTCTTCTTCAGCAAATGGAGCATAAAATAACACAGTAAGGGGACCTTTGAGCTCAGACTAACTGATAACATGCATCTGAAAAAATACCTGGAGGTCTTAAATCAGAATTAATGTGATCACATCAAAATATCAAATAGCGTTTTTTCATCACACGGTCACGACTCTACTCACTTTTGGTCCTGGATACTTTTTTTACAGATAGTTCCCCTCATTACCATAGCGACAGTGACTTCAGTGGAGGTGATAATAAAAAAAAAAAAAGCTCCAGGTACCAAGCGAGTCAGTACGATGGAGAACAAAAGGGCTAAAAAAAAGAGTCACCGCTGTGTTGGTCTGCAAAAAGACAATCCAGAACAGTGTTGTAGAGTTGACTATTAAAGGGTTAACTTCATTAACTTGACAACAGCCAAAACTTTTCATCAAGTTCCTGTCATTTCAACGAATGAAAGCAACGATCAGCGACAGTTAAAAATGAAAAGTCAGAATTTTATATTGAATTTCTATATTTATCTTTTGTGACCGGGAGGGGAGGGAAGGTCTTGTTTGTGTTCTTGTCTGTTTTATTTTCTTTTGTGAACTTGTAAATGGAAAATGGTTTGTTTTGCTTCAATTAAAAATGAATAAAAAGACAAATAAAGCAAAAGCTCTTAAAAAGTCTAACTGAATTTTTTTGTACTAATATGTGAGGCTCAGAGGAATAATATGCATCAGACTTTCCATACTAATACTCATCAGTGGGATCAGGTCAATGTTGGATTTGGTCTTTTCAGGGGACGTCTGGGTCAAGCATGTGAATGCGACCAGCTCCTTAATTTTCCCAGGAACTCTTGTGATGTGCAGTTAACATGGCATTTTGACAGCTGATGGCTAAATCACACCATTGGGCCATTAAGACAAAAGGTTTTGGCCTTTTCTTGGGATTAGTTAAAAAACAGAATATCACCAGCCTTGTCCTTTAACAGAGAGAGAGAAAAGAAACACGTTATAAATGGGAGAACACCAAAGAGAGTGAGAGAAAACAGCAGTGACAAAGGGAGGGAGAAATAATGAGAAAAGTAGGCAGAGAGAGAAAAAGAGGCTGAGCAGGAAAGATTAAGACAGAAAGAATAGAGTAGGTAGGAGATTGAGAGACAAAAGACTGATGGAGAAAAGCAGCAGGAGGGAAGACATGGAGGAACGAGCAGACAGCTGCTGAGAGGAAAGACAAAGGAGGCAGAGAAAGTAAAAACTGGAGGAGACAGTAGGTGAGAGAAAGAAGCTAATAGAGAGAGGAGAAGGAGAAAGGCTGAGGCAGACAGGAGGGGGAGGGAGAGAGAGAAAAGGGAGGTTTAAGAGGAGTTCACTGATCTCCTTCTAATCCTGAGCTGTATTTCATTTCAGCCTGATCTGAGGAGAACGACGGGGACAGAGCATAAGAGGGGAGAGCAGGAATAAAAATGGAAAAAGTCACACCGGCAAAATTAAAAGGAAGCGTCAGTCTGCTGACTCCTCCACTCCTCCTGTCCTCTCCCCCTCCTTCCCTGCCTCCTCTGACTCTCCACCGCCTCCTTCCCCTTTCCAAAAAACAAAGAGTGTGTGTGTGTGTGTGTGTGTGTGTGTGATCTGGAGGATGAATGGGGCCGTGTAGCCCCTGTGCTGCAGGATCACCCATCATCCACACTTCAAACGGAGCCCACATTATCCAGACTCGCAGCTCTTGATGTCAGCAACAATCCTGATCCTCTCCTACACACAAAAACCCCCCTCGACCTGCGCCCAGCTCGGCCACGGGGCTGCTGGGAGGAGAGGCCGACATGAAGGTAGATATTTCACTTTGTCAGGGCTCTGGATGTTAAAACGATGAGCGAGAAAAAGAAAAGTGAAATCAAAGAGATAACATGACGGCAGATGTTCTTGAAAGGAGAACAAAACATTTTAAATCTGATATATGTGAGAAACACTGGTATTTTACCAGAGCTGCTATGAAAATGGGATAAAAAGAGACGGTGCTAATAATTTGTAATCAATAAGTTTGTCTATAAAAAGTCTAAAACAGTAAGGAAACAGTTCAACATTTTGGGATATCGATACCACTCTCATGTCTTTGTGTCAAATACAGAGCTGGAGACGGGTGGCTATTAGCTTAGCTTAGCATAAACACTCAAATTTATTGTTTATCCACCCGCTCAGCAAGGTCTCTGCAGGTTGCTACCAAGCCAAGCTAACTGCGTCCTGGTTCCTGCCTCGTACATACACAGACATGAGAACAGTATCAATCTTCTTCTCTCATTCTCACAAAGACAGTGCGCAACTAAATTTCCTAAAATATTAAACTATTCCTTTAAAACTGCTCCTTTTTTTGCCAAAACTTAAAATGTCCAATACATTAATCTTAAAAACAAAGACAACAAATACTTAAAATTTTAAGTTATAACCAAATTTGGTAATTTTGCTTTATAGATGACTTAAAAACCCCTCTGAAGTTTTAAAGTTGAGTTTTTAACCTTGTTAATGTCCATATGGTGTTTTTCGAATAATACAAGACATATTATCAACACCATGAGTGAGTGTTTCCACCACGAACTACCATGAACCAATGACAGTCTCATAAAAACAGATTAGACAGTCAGGGTTCATACGTCATAGAACCTAAGGAACCAATCCTGTCAACTTGTGGGGACAGGGGCCGGGGCTAAATAAACCTGAAACCTTGTCAGTACTGAGAACCAGAGCTAGCTACCGTGTCAGCTGCTGCCAGTTACAAGCTAACAAACAACAGAAAAACAAATAAAAGATTAAGAGTAAGATAGCCTTTATTAGTCCCACAGTGGGGAAATTAGCAAAAGATGCTCACTTCTCTAACTACTACGTAGCAGAGTATTCTTACAGCGTTTAAAACATGTCTGGAGAGGAACTTCAAATTAAGATTAAGTCCATTGCTTTTTTTTCTCTCTATGGACTGAACAAGAGTAGTACACATAAAACATACACAATTATGGTCACATGACAGAAATGCGGTAGTAAAGCCTTTAAATCATCATGATGCTTCTCAGTAAAGTGTCCCTCACTTCTGTGAACTTCTTTGTGGAGGACGATTATATATAACTCGCTTCTTTTAGTGGCAGATTTTATTGGTACTGTTCTTTGTTTGCAATGTTTTATGTAAGAAGTTCTATTCTTTTCACCACTGCAACATTATTTTTGGTGTCTTATGAGTCCACGTGGGCTGCACACATGGGCTGGTTTAGTGATATTATTCTGCATGTAGCAAAAGCTCTGTTTGTTCTTATTCTATGACCGACAGCTTCCACAAACCGGGTCGTACCAGGAGTAAAGTGTAGACGTGCTTTATCTGCAGCATTTGCTGATACTCAATTGATCCAGGAGTTTCACTGCTGCACTCAAACGGAGACATCTCTGGATCATGTTGTCAGTACAGGGTCTCAAATGCAAAAATAGAGAGAGAGAGAGAGAAAAAAAAGCAGCAGCTCCTGGTGTAAAAGTTCCTCCCTGCAGTTGTATGAGGTAATAAGGCTCGGTGCCAGCTCTGCCCCGGAGAAATAACCAGCCAGCCGAGGCAATAAATAGAGTGAGAGATTCTCGCTGACACGGGCAGGCCAGGCAAGCCCATTAAAACACGACCTCCCCGACCTTGGAGAAGCCCAGACTGAGTGTACACCCACTCAACCACCTGCTCCTCCTCCTCCTCCTCCAGATACAGAGCAGGGAGCAGGGAGGTATGTACATATAGGACCTGCTGGACGGTTAGACTCCTGGAGGCACAATGTAGCCCACTTGTTCATATTTGACAGCTTTGCTCATAAATATGTGTGTGGTGTTGGACAATGTTTCATAAAATAAGCCAATTTTTCTCATTGTCAACAAATTAAAAGTCCAAAACTAAACAAATGTCTCCCACTAACCAGTACAATGTGTTCATCTTCAAGCTCCATTGTTTCCAGAAACTATTAAAACAAATCACTGTTGCACTGGGCGACACATTCCTTCATCACCATGAACACACACACAGTCCCCACACACACACACACACACACACACACACACACACACACACACACACACACACACACACACACACACACACACACACACACACACACACACACACACACCATCCTGCTGCCACACAGCTCAAAACTTACCAGGAATTCCAATTAAAAATCTTTTTCTTTCCTCCAGATCGCTCTACTTTTTCATTCTCCCTCTACATTTATAAATCTAACCCCTAACTTGAAGTTTCAGTTGCCTAAACTGAACAAATCCTTAACCATAGATGTGTTAGAAGATACAATAAAGCAGCACCATAGCCAGGAAACACAGAGCACCTGGCACCCTTTCAGCATTCAAACCATTAAATGCAATGATGAATAATAATAAATATACTAGTGATGTTCCCATTTCATTTAACAATACTGAAATTCAGAATTTAACAGTCCAGGGACAGATTAATGATTTTTTTTCACTTAATTCTTGTGTGAAGCTGCTGCACCTTTTCCATTATGATCCTTATGAGATTAACTATATTTATTGGGTTTAAGTTTCTGGTTAAACCAGTGCATACAGTGTATTTACAATTCAGCCAATGAAACTGCAGCATTAAAGTTACACTTTTACTATTTTTTTATCTTAAAACCTCTTATAATGTTCACACCACAGCATCAACAGACGAAATAATCTCATGAAGAAGCCGAGTCTGAGGCCGGTCACAGTGGAGGAGGTGGCTGAGCACGGAAAATCATGGACAGTGTCACCCACCGCCCCCACAAAACTCTACAGACAAACTTAAGAGCACATTCAGCAACAGACTCAAAGAGCCACGCTGCGAAAGGGAACGTTACAGGAAGTCATTCCTGCCTGGCGCAGTCAGACTCTATGATGCACTGCACTCTCACCCTTGTACATTGGTCCATATACATATACCTATTTATCTATATTCATCTACTTCTTATTTCTGTTGTATACTTGTGGAGTTTCTGTGTATTTTCGTCTTTTATGACAATTTAATTGCCCTCTGGGGATGAATAAAGTCATCTATCTATCTATCTATCGCAAGGGTATAAAAAGAGCAGAGATAACTACACTGACAGCTCGGAGTTGTCACTCAGGATAAAACCAGACTTGAGGAGCTGCTGTTGTTTGAAAGCTGGATTTTGTTTTGTCCACAAACCGGATTTAAATCGGGACTCGCCGACATTACATCACTTTTGTTTCCACTGTTATGAAGCGTCTCAAACCAGCCGTGATGTTTATCATTTACTTCTCTCTGCCTGTGTCCTCTCATAAAACAGACAAAGTTTTATTTTGAAAGTGACAGGTCTTTTCAACAGTTTTCCATATTTTGAATAAACGTCTTTTTGATTAAAGACACTTTGTCCTGCTTGAGTATTCGGCCTATTTTCCAAAACAGTCTGTAATTTTACATCACAAGAGCAGGATGAATTAATCATCAGCGCTGAGCGCTTCTACAATGAATTTCATGAAATGACTCTTTGATGGATAAGGAGGATGCTCTCCAGTCCGCCACAGCAGTCTCAGCGGTGCAGCTGAAGAATCTGGAGAATGCCGCCATGGAAACTAAGACTGTTTAATGTGTGCATTGTTGTGCATGAGAATCAAACAAGTGAAATGTCAGGCTGCTGCCACAGGAATGTTTAGCCAAATGTTGCCTTTGCCTCGCTGGTAAATCAGCGCTCTGTGCTCTTACATGCACCAAACCACCAACTCATGAAAAAACATTTACAAACTTTCTATGGAAGTAATCAGAAGAGGAGACGTCAAATCAAAGGAAAACCCCGCCCTCTGATCTCGCTCTGCTGTTACGCATCATCAGAGATGCTTTACTGATGAAAAGTGGCTGCGTGTTTTGTCTGGAGGACCCACTTTTCTTCAAGTTTCTACACGTATTTCTGCTTCCATCATTGATTTTCTCTGTTTGTTTATCAGTGGAAAATGAGAAGCAGTCACACCCAGAAAATGTCTCATAGCTGCAATGCATTCTGGTACATTTGAAGCAAACTAGAAATCAGCCTCTCCACCTCTGCTCTAATGGATTTCTCTCTGCATCATGACTCAACACTGGTGCAAGATGATGCTTTTATAAGTCACAACAAAAGCTGACAGTGAAAGTTGATGTGTTGATTTGCGATCAGTCTCACTCAAGGGCCTTTAGTAGCTGCTCTGGAGCTTTCAATCATATCACACAATTTTCTTCATCTTTGCAAAGTCGAGGATGAACTGGAAATGTTCAGAAAAATGTAAATTTGAAAACACACAACTCCAGGACAGTTGGGCATTTGCTAAAGATGATGGTGAAAATCGTTTGAAGGAGGTTGGCCTTGTAGTGAAGTTGTTTTGCCGACAGCTGCAACTTTCAATCATTACTTGAAACTTTGAAGGAGGTCAATTTGACGGAGTAAGACCAAGAAGGTTTTCTGCACTGAACAGTTTTATCAGCAAAATCCTAAAACTCTTTTGGCTCTTTGGGGTCGATGCCTTGCTCAAGGGCTCCTCACATTCTGTGAAGAGCCAAACCTGCTTCTCTAACTTTGATCCTTCTAACCTCTTGTGTTAACATCAACATATCAAAATCCTAAAAAAAATCCAAAAGAAAATCTACATTGAAATCTAATTTTCTCTGGATGAGAGCAGCTAAAAGTTTGTCTTCAGGTTACTCAGACATTATTTCTTCACTGGATTGCTACTCTAGATGCATCAAGATAGACCAACAAGTTTTTATTCCCATATGACCCATTCAAGCATTTAGTGTTTAGCATTGATTTGGATGGAGCATACTGGCCCCTTAAACACACAAACATACTGTAGTTTGTTTTAAGGCTTTTGATTTCACCAGAAATAAAAACTACTGCACTGGTTGTTAAGTTTCTGTTTTATCAAAGCTCTACACTGCACAATGTGAGTCAGTAGTGGCAGATTATTATTACAGCAGCCAGATTACAGGTTCTTAATAAGTAATTTCCCCAACAAAAAAACTCTTCAAACTTCTCTGAACAGTTTGAGTCACTGCCTGACCAGGGTGGGGCGCCTGATAAAAGAGGGGGAAAGGGGGGAGCAGGGGGAGTGAGATAGTGAAATCTGCTGTGACGCAACAGCCGGAGGCGAGCGGTCTCCTGCCTTTGCCTGCCTGCTAAACGGTAGCTGTCATCTCCCGTCAGGCTGGGGGCGGCAGACGAGATGGTTTCCCTTCCCCTCCTCGGGCCAGAAGACGCACATCATCTCCAATCACAGCTGGCTGCTGTGATGGGCCGCTACAGCCGTCTCACCAGAGAGACTGACTGCTAACTGCTACACACACACACACACACACACACACACACAGAGCCTGATTTCATATTCCACACCACACTGCTGCTGCTGCTGAGGTATCTTAGCTTGTACTGACTCATTGAAAGTGTACGACTGTTTGTCCATGGAGAGCAGTGTGAGCCTGAAATAAACATTAGGCTGTTTTTCTTCTTCTGCTGTGTATCAGTGACGCCTGTGTCCCGGCGCTGTCGTCGCCTCCCTGTCTGCCATCCAACTCTGTCACTCCCCTCCTCCGAGAGGTCGTGTCCATCCTGCCATATGTCCGTCAAGCTCTACTGTACTGCCCCAGGCACTGTGAACACCACCCAAACCCCAGCCTCCAACACACAGGCCTGCCCAGCTGTCCCAGCAGCCGATAGGAAATGGGCAAATGGATAAGTTTGTGAATGGATTAGCTGCATGAATTAGTAATAAGTTATTATTAATTAAAGAGGCAACACACTTGATTTTTACTGTCCAACAGCAGATGACGGCCACAGGTTTTAAACTGCTCTTGATTGAACAACACCAGTAAATCAAATATTTATCTGACAGCTTCTCAGATTCATGTCTTTCAACTCATCTCCCCTCCCCCACCCACACACAAACATTTGTATTTGTCAGGACCTTCATTGATACTGTAGAAAGTCATTTTTTGTGTAGTTACATGTGGTTTTGTTAAATTACATAATCAAACTGAGCTTCAGCCGTTGTTACATGTACAAGACAAGAGGTTATAACACATCCTCTGAGCAGATTCTTCTTCAGAGCAGGTAGGATAATACAGTGACTCGGTATCGGAAAGGGAAGAAATGGGCCAGCAAAGCTAGCTGGTTAGCGTGTTAACTTCAGTCAAAGGAAAGAAGGGGGTTATGTTACACCATTGGACACAGCTCTTGGTGAGTAAAGGAATAAAGTTTGATGCTGAACTAACAACTTTTCTTCTAGACTGGTAAATAAACAGCTGTTAATGCTAACGTTAGCTATGTAAGTGTGTATAACGTGCACTGACTTTTTTTTTTTTTTCTCTACATTTGTCTAGTTGACTTATCTAGTTAACCATAACAAACCACAGTCCTTCAGTCAACTGAATAAACCAAAGGTCTTAACTAACAAGACAGAAAAGAAGAAAGTCAGCTCCCACTCATCCTTTTGGACTTAACTCATTAAGGCATAATCCTTTCCCTAGTCCCCAACCTGAACTTAATTCTCACGTTTGGCTTTGAAGTAAACTGTTCAACTGACTGACATCAAACTAATGTATCTTTCATCTCCAGCCACAATACTGAGCTGCTCAGTGACCGAGTGACCGGTATCTGATGATGTGTCGGTGCAAGAGCCAAGAAAGAAAATGACAAAGCAGCATTTTTATTTCACTGATAGATTACCTCTCCAATGGTTTGGTCTTAGATTATTTAACGTTCCTTAAACTGAAGGACGGAAAATAGACAGATGTTTTGTAACTCAGCTTTTCTACTGACTTCCTGCTTCATGAGTTTTACAGCTACACTCATTCACAAATGAGATCTGTCTTTAACAAGACATTTGATCACAGATTCAGCCTTCAACTGTTCTTTCCCTTGAAATCAAGGAAAAGAAATTGATTTTTTTTTCCAGGTGAAGTTTCCTTTGTTTCAGAAATCTCTAAAAATCTTAAAACAGGACAGAAGACAAGAGGTTGTTGCATTTGTATTAGGAAAATTATATTAGATTGTAGGAAGTGCACTGGTGGCAAACCAGTGACCTCACTGTCTCTCTCCTCATTTGCATCCCAATAAAGGACAAAACAAAGGAGCTTGTAGATCTTTTTCTCTTCAGACTGCTGTGGAGGTAAAGTGTGGTTGCTGCTGAAACAGAAGATGAGACTTTGCTTTTTCTTTCATCCCTGTGTGACTCCTCTGTGGACAGAGGGAGATGAGACAGATGCTGCTCATTTGAAAGACTATAATTGACTCCGCAGAGCTGCTGTCAGAGCACAGATCCGTCAGAGAGCTTCTACCACGCCCCGAAACGCTGAGAGCCACGATTTACCGCAGTAATTGCAGCTAGTGAAGAGTATGGATGGTCGAAAAGGTTTCAGGACAACAACTTCTCGTCTGGTGAGCAATGTCGGTTTCCTTAAACGCAGCCTAACGCCTGGAAAATAGCTTCCAAGATGTGGTGTGAAACCAAGTTATTGCTTAAAAATGAAATTCTTCAAAAGAGAAAAAAGGCCCTTTGACACAGCCTGCTCAAGGCGCTGTTATTGTTGTTGCTCGGCCTTTTAGCCGGCAGCAGAGGTAGTCACAGAACCGGATTAACATCTATCTAAAAAGGAAGATACTGATTGCTGTTGTGTTACATGTCACGCATCTGATTCCTGAACACCCACTGAACAAGCAGGCAACATAATGACTGGTCGTCTTAATGGCAATACAGCAGGATCTCAGTATAAAAGGGGCTCTGGAGTTTCTTTTCCCTGACGTTTCTCTGGCAATAAAGCGGCAGAGTGGTTTGACAAGAGCTGGGAAGCTGTGTTCACTGAGGTAGTTAAGGTCAGGCCAAACGTCATTGATTGAACTAAGTGCTCCGCCGAAAAACCGTGTGCTTCAATCAATGCTGCCTCTAATGGTGCGAGGCAGAGCTCCCTGAAGACCTCGGCCGTAGACGAGTGTGACAAAGTCATCCTGAGGTGCTGGAGTCACGTTTCCTCTGCTGGCAGGATGCTGGCCGGCCGGGCCCAGCCCAGCTGCTCTCCGCTCTCAGCTCCTCCACTGATAGCACAACTTAATGAAAATGCCATTGCTCAGACAGGCTGTCAATGAGGGAGGGGAGGGAGCACGACAGACAGAAAAGAGTTTAACTAGGAAGGCAGAGCTGCTTCAGTGACAGGAGGGTTTTCGAAATGGATTCACACAGTTCATAATCTTTAGGAAAAAAACTAGCTTCAAAGGTTTAATCTTCTGCTGATACATCAGGACTAATTTTATCTACCACCTTTATTGAACAGGAACAAAATAATTAGTTCCATTAATAAATAATTAAGTAATTATTGGACCTTATTTGGGCTGATGAACATAAGGAAAGAGAAGCACTAACTTTATTCATTACTGTTACTGCATTTCTAAAAAGGGTAATTAGTGGCAGCAATGGTTAATTATTTTGGACCAATGGATGTGTGTGTTAAAATAAATTTTCTTCAAACTATCGTGTTTTTCAGTGCAAAAGGTAGAAAAATGGATTTCAACTTCTCTTAGCTTTGTTTTCCATTATCCTGTGTTTAATCTGGTTTTCAGAATGTATAAGATCCTATGTCCAAAAAATGTACAACGTTTTCACCTCAATCAATCAATAACTGACCGAACAAGACTAAGGGTCTAAAGCCATGGTTGTGGCTGCACCACAGCAACGCTTTGAGCTGAGCAAGCTAACACATGCTAATTAGCATTAAACACAACCTTTGGCTGCTGAGAATGTCATTAGTTTTCCAAGGGTTTGAGCAAAAGCACTGAGCTAATTTTGACCTGATTAAAAAGATGGATGAAATGTTAATTCTCCTGAGGACGTGAATGTCTGAACCAAATTTCATGGCAAACCATCTACTAGTTATTAAGGTATTTCAATAAATAACAAACATGTCAACCTGATCATGGGACTAGACATCAGGACGTTGGATGGACCAACATGGTTTTTATACCTAGATCCACACTGCAGACCAACTGTTTGTGCAATCGTCCATCTAAATAAGTAAAAACTCAACAAATGTTCATTCATTTGCCCTTTCTCCCAGTTTTCATCTTCACTTTCAACTTGTTTTAAGCTGTCAATGTCATACAAAGTCTTTTTCTAAGTGTAATCTCCTGCGCTTGTTGTCGTCTTGAAGCAACAACTTTGACAAGGATTTTTTGGGATGATTGGGACATAAAATGTGGGTGTAATAAATGTGTCGAAGTTTACCAGTTCCTTTTTAAAAATCAATAAAAACTGACAATAATGAGCGTTGAAAGTAGTAAACGCTCAATCACAACCAAACTGTCATTGTGTGGGCGCTCCAGCCTACTTCTTACTGTTTCTCTCTCCCTCTCTTCTCCTGAGAGAATCCAAAATTACACCCTCTTCCACTTCCTCGAGCGCCCTGCCCTCCACTAACAATGTCCACAAAAACTACACGCACACACTCAAATGTACAGATGAAAGGCTCAGCCCTAATGACAAGGTACCCTGTCCACTTAATACTTCAAAGATTGAGCTTAGGGGAGGGCAAGATACACCCCCCCTCCCCCGCCCCTCCCATATCCACCACAATTAGCCGAAGCCTGAACCAAACCAGGACCAGCCTGAATCCACAGAACCTCCATCTGTAACCGACCTCCAAACAAACGCAGACGTAGGAAAACCCTCCCGGTGGACGTTGAGACACACAAACTGGTCGCACACGCTGATTTAAGTGTAATCAGACACATGTGTCCTTTTCTGCACACACACACAAATGAAATCACACACAAATAAACAGAGTAGAAAACCTGGGCAAATGCTCGACTTGCACATAAATTGTCCGTTTCAAACTGTCCCAGGAATTAAACTAAAGAACTGACTCATGAAGTCACAGTTCTTTGAGGACATTTGTTTTGTTTTTCTCAGTAACAACAGAATTACTCCAATTAGTCTGATTACAGAGACTAAAAGCATGACAGGTTGCTATCAGACAGCAGCAGCAACACAGTAAACATGGAGGTGGTTAAATTTATTGTACCACTTTAATGTTTGAATCCAACACACAAAGAAAACGTGTGGAGGTAGAGAAGGAGCCTGAAAATTATTCTTAATCTGAAAATGTGGAGTTTGGTGAGTGAACTAAGGCAGAAACTGAAATGAAGTTTTATTAACTTACAGCTGTGAAATCAAACCAAATCCAACACACTGCTAAAGCTGATACATGAAGATATATTTGTACATGTGTTGTTCAGGGGCTGGAGCATCTCTGTGCACAGACCTGCAGGCTGGTAGGAAACTGTGGTGGCAGCTTATACAGATCAGTGTCTGTACCTGCGGCTCTCTGGAGAAAAAGGACACAACGTTTGTTTGTGTACACACAGGGAAGGCAAAGGATAGTTACTGCGTGTTGTACTCTGTAGGGCTTCTGCTGTCATTTTTAAGACCTTTTTAAACAATGCACCACTAATAATAAAATTTTATACCTTTTTCAGGTTCAGTAAAGGTTGGAAAGTCAGTAGGTAAAACAAGACGTAGTAATACTTATTAAGAATGTCAATTTATCGACATTAATGATGCAATAATTCTCAGAAAATTGATGGATAGATAAGAGATTATTTTGAAGACTCGTCCATCAATCAATGAGCTTCCTACTGTGGCTAAAACTCCTGAGTCTGGGTCTGAGTCTCTTCGATGTTTCCTCTAACGCTAACAATCCTTTTTACAGAACACATCTGAAGAGGAACTTTAATTAAATAACATTTTCAATGCAGGCCTTTAGCTTGTAATGGAGTATGTGGTATTTTTACAGTGTAGGACTTTTACAGTGAATTTCTGGGATAAAATGGCAACAATACTGCTACACAAACCAACCCACACAGTACAGCAGAATAAAGAGAAGACAGACACGCACAGTCAGGGGGATGAATGGCTCCCCTCTGATCATACAGCCCCCTGGTGAGATCAGCCTCCAGCCCAACCCACCAACAATCAAACCCTTCAATCATGTTTCATTTTTAACGTTCTGAATCTGTTTCATACGATGATACATCTCACGATACGTCATCACGAGGAGGATGATTCAAACTAACGTCACTCTGGAACAAAAAAAACAATTTTAAAATAAAGGAGACACATTTGCAATTAACATAAGAGCCTGTGATTCAGAGAGCGGTGATTCATTACTGTTGTGGCCCTTCTCACTCTGAACCTTGTCCCTGTCGCAGAGCCTCATGGCGGCATGAGGTCAGCGAGATCGCCGGGGGACGTTTTCAGCAGGTTAATGGGCGGTTTGACCTGAGCTGTGGACGTTTCAGAGAGGCAGGTTTTTACAGAGACCTTCATGTAGACCTGGAAAGTTTCACGTTTGGCTTTATGTAACCTTTAACTTAAGACTGATGTAATACAGTCAAGTGCTCTGAATGAGGCAACACATTTAGGCCATTTAATGGATACCTCTAAAGACGAAACACCGTAAAAAGGATCATAAAATCATGAGGTGTCTCCCAAAGTCATTGTAAGAGAAGACGCACCTTGAAACTAAAACAGATTCACAAGTAACTCCAACACATTTACAGAAGACTGACAGTGTCTACGAAGCTACTTCAGCTGCAGAAAGAACCAAAAACAACATGCTTCAGTTTGTAATACTTCATCTTCACCACTGCTCCGTTTATCAACATGCGATGTTAAATGAGGCTTTGATACTTTCACAGTATTAATACAGAACCTAGAACTGCTTTATAATCACTCAACACATGGACATCTACATTTATAGATATGAGACCTTTAAATTAAAAACAAAACAAAAAAAACATATGTAGTAGTTTTTGTTTTCTGTTTGCATATCTAACTTCTTATTTCTTTTTACTCATGAGCATATGTTGTTTGTCACATGGTTAAGTTTGGTAAAGATCTAAATAATGAGCATATTCATGAAAATTAACCTAAATCAATAAGTTTACTTTCTTAGAATTACTTCTCTCTGCTTTAACTCGCTCTTTCATCTTGTTTTGGGAATTTAATTTTGAGCTTTTGTGAAAAACACAAAAGGTGCTTCAGCTGGGATTCAAACCTGTGACCTTTAAACTACAGGATTGGGCCATTTTCACCACAGCTCCCCCACCACATCCATATCCATCAAAGCACACTTCACCCCTCTGGCCTCCCCTGACTCCCCATCCTCCCACTCAGAGCCATAAAAACACAGGTTTCCTCATCAGGACAGATGTAGCTGCATGGCACCATTACCTCAATCAACGCCTCTGCACTCCCAGATAAGGAGAAGTGTTGGGAGGAGGGGGAGGGGGTATGCAGAACATCCCACTCATGTAATTAGGTAATTATAGGCAACGCATGATGGATCCCTGTAGATGCTTTATTTTTGCAACTGTTAATAAGTCACATTGACAGAGGGCGTGATCACTCCTCCAGTTTGTTCCTCTTTTCGTTTTGCAGTGGAAACGTTTGGTCTGTTTGTGTTTGTTCATTTAGGTTCATGTTACCCGACCGCATTTCAACCAGACTGACTGACATGTTCCTTCATCAACATGAACACACACACACACACACACACACACACACACTGTAGTTTACTTTGACTCAGTCACACACACACACACACACACACACACACACACACACACACACAATTCTGCTTCCTCAAAGACTCACTTGAGCAACAAATGTGTATCAATCCGCTACTGAAAATAGTCCCCAACAAATGCACCAGTTTATCTGGCAGTGTAAAGACAGACTTGAGGACAAAAGAAGACAAAAAAGTCAAGTCAAGTCAAAGTCAAGTCCTCACTGAATACCCATAAACCCTTGTGCTGTTTCCTGTAGTTTGTTCAGGTGATGTTCTCCAGTTACTCTTGTTCGTCTTGGTGCAGTAGTTGACATGAAATGTGTCATCAATAAACAACACCGCAGCTACAACTTGTTGCTTTTTGGCACAAGTCCAACATCTCAACAGGCTTCAAGGGTTGAGAACACGTCTCCTGAACGTCTCCCACACGTTCCCTTCATGTCTGCAGTGCATGGGATGGTGAAACATAATAAGGGATGACAAATTTCACATGAAGCTCAGCCAGTTTCCTTTGGGAGCAAAGGTAATTATGACAATTAAACCTGAGAGAGCGTTCTCTAACATGATTATGGGTTATTATGGTGACAGAGTAGGATGAACGGTATCACCGCAGCACCTGTCATCAGGTCGGGAGAAGCTGCTTTCATAAAGATGTTCAAACAATACAGCGTCCAACATATTTCCTTAAAAGCACCAGATTCTTCCGTTTGCTCGGCTCTGTTGACTGTTTGTGTTTAATAAATACATCCACTCCTCATCTGCTTAGATCACACTGACGATGCATCAAAATCCAAAACGAAACGTATTGCAAAGAGCAAACAGAAACAAATCTAAAAACGACAAGCCGAGAACTATTTTCATGCCTCAGAAATCAGCAAACTGTGACGAAACCAAGAAAACATCCATCTACTTCATTTCTGGTAATGTGATATCAGATCGGATTGTTCTGCATGAAAAAAATCAATCAATCAATCAATCAATCAATCAATCAATCAATCAAGCAAGCCTCCAGTGTGATAAAACCAGGTTGTACTCACCGTTCTCCTTCTCGTCTCCGATGCACTTGGTGATGGACTCGGGGAGGCCCAGCGTGGCTGCTGAGGGCATCGTTCCCAAGATGGACGCCAGTGAGGGGCCTTTTCGCTTTGGAACATCCTCTTCCTCCTCCTGTTGCTGCTCCTCTTCCTCCTCTGGGCTCTTCTGTTCTAGCTTTATCAGAGCCTCCAGTGTGAGCTCGCTGAGGTCTTTGCCAAAGTGCTTGGCCACGGCCTGAAGCTCTTCTTCCTCCTCTTGTTCTTCATCGTCTGCCATTTTCGATGAGGTGGAGAGGGAGTCATCATCGTCATTTAGACACTCTGGGGGAGAGAGAGACAGAGTTTGACGTCGGGTTAATGTGATGTTTAATTTATCCCTTCAAGGACGTTCTTGTTTTGCAGACACGGTGGGACACCAGGCGTCAAGTTCATTTGTCTTAAACACATCATCAGGACATTGCCACCAAGCTGCCCACTAATTACCTTTTCTAATAAAATACTAAATCAAACCAAAGGTCTTTTACAGGCCGCCCAAAAATCCCAGGTGTCCCTGAACTCACGGTGAACAAAATGATGTTTGGACAAGTTAAACACATGATAATCATTTATAAACTGTAAAGTTTGACAGATTATAGCCCAAATGTTTTCCACACAGAAATTAAAGATACTAAATGAATATCTTCAGTATCAAGGTGGATAATTGTAACAGTTTGTATGGGTATTTGTATATGATGTGGTTTTCTCTGTGTTAGTAGGAGGATTTCTTTTGCTCCCTCCGTTTCCAGTCTTTATGCTAAGCTAAGCTAACCCCCCTCCCGTCTGTAGCTTCATATTGAGCATACAGATGTGAGAGTGATCTCCGATGTACATGAACTCATAGTAAATGTTGTCATGTTGCCATGAATGAATGAGATATGGTTTTCACTATGTTGGTAGGAGGATCTTTTTTTGCTCCATTTCCAGTCTTTATGCTAAGCTAGGCTAACTGTCCCCCTGCCTGTAGCAGCATATCTAACGTACAGATGTGAGAGTGGTATCAAACTTCTTGTCTAACTCAGGGCAAGAAAGTGAATAAGCTTAATTGCTATTTCCTTTAAACTTCACAAAGAGAAAACAAAATCTTTGTTTCATTTCAACATCTGCAACTTATTTTTGTTTTTTGCAGCTGTGACTAGTGTCTCCATTAACTTTGTGATCTGTGTTATGCGTACATCAACACCACATTCAAAAACCAAGCATCTTTTTAGCACGCTGCCTTTTTTAACCGTGGTTTTCACTGTGAACAGGCAACACAGTCAAAACCTGCTGTCAGTCCTACGCACAGCTTAGCTTAGCACCACAGTCACATAGCTGCGGTAGCCTAAAAAGCTATCTCATTGGCAATATTCGCTAAATCCACAATAGGAGTAACAGATTTTGCTCCCTGCAAATTTAGCCCATATAATTTAAGTGTACACACGCGTGACGGGCTGTGATTGGCAGATTAGTTCGATTTTTTTCAATTAATCAGGTCATTCTTAACATTTCCAAGTCTCAACATGAAATGTGCCGAATAAAAATGTCCCAGTACAAACTACAAAGCATGAATTATAAATTACTGTTATTGCGTTTGGTCTCACCTTCACTGTGTTGTACCTCATTACACATTTCATGCGTTTTCCCTGTGTATTAATAAGGCAGCAGAGTTACACTATGCTCATGTGGTACAATTACTTGTGCATAATTGTCCATCATAGTTATAGTTTTTTAATTAAAATAATACAATCAAAGAAAAAAAAAAAAAAAAAACACATTTCAGAAAAACCTCTATAGTTAAAAATAGTTTATATAAAATTCCACAAGTGCAGTAAAACTAAGTTGTTTCCCAAATCGCTGAGAATAGAAATGGTGATATATAATTATACCCAGACAAAATAATTGGGATCATAATATTGGCCGTCCTCTCACAGTCCTGGTAGCTAATTAAAATGTGTCCTTTAATCAGCCATAATTAAAACGTCCTCAAACAGGTTTCAGCCCACAAGTCAGAAAAGCTACTTGGTTTTCAGTCTGAGAAGAAACGAAATGCCACCGGATCTGAGAGCGTCGCAGCAGCTGGAAGAGCAACACGCCTGAAATCAGTGACAGCCTGCGACTCCCCCCCACTGTGTGACAACAGGGGGGAGTCTGTGTGTAGTGTGTGTGTGTGTGTGTGTGTGTGTGTGTGTGTGTGTGTGTGTGTGTGTGTGACTGTGTTTGTATGTGTGTGGGAGAGAGACAGACAAAGACAGAGAGCCAGAGATAAGGAGCCAAAGAAACAGATAAAGACAAAGAGCGGACAGGCAGTGTGGTCTAATGTGTTATTTTTTTCCATGGATGGGCATCAGTGTGTGTGTGTGTGTGTGTGTGTGTGTGTGTGTGAGTGAGAGAGGGTCTCTGATGAAGGAAGGCAACACAAACAGAAGCTCAGACTGCTCATCTTGTCTGACAGATTGACAGGAGGACAAATAAAAGCATCACCACACATCAACACTGCAGTTTCCCCTGTGACGTTTGGATCTGGGCGTCACTCTCTCATCTGCTCATGTTAATGCAGCTTTATCAGTGTTCGTGCTGTGACACATCAGACCAGTGTTCAAACCTCACGTTATAACCTCGACACAAACAAAGCTGTAATTCTCAGTTCACCAGAAAACAAAACTTTTTAACAGCAAGCTGAGAAACAAGTTTTCTATTCTTTTATCTTTACCAGCTAAAATGTAAAGTGTGACTTCATGGTGGCGCCATCAGAAAACCCCTCGTTACCCAAATAAAGGTTTTATCTTGTGATGGCCAATTAAGCTGTCGTTTATCAGGCTAAGCTTTAGCTTTAGCTGCTTATTAGCTTCATACATGCTAATGTTAGCAGTTAACGCTGTCTGTTAATGGGCTTTATTTCTACCAAATTTAACTTGCATGTTGGCTTCAGTTCACTTGCATTAACAACTTTTTGCATGTTTACAATTAGCCCCCCCCCCCCCCCCCCCAGACTTCCACCTGTCAGAGCTCCTTCAGTATCTCAGCTTTGTAAACTCTCACACGTTTGGCTTTCAGACACTGTCTCACACTGACTGAACAAATGTAGAGTCCAGGCTCCTTTTCAGCAGCAGGATCCGTCCTGTGTCTCCACACAGAGAGACGCTTGTGGCACAGCAGCAGTGACGTCATTAATTATTTCAATCTTCTGAATCTGCAGTGGCCTTATTAACCTAAATGCTGTTCTGCATGGCAAACAGCCTGTTGCACACAGATTCAACCTTTATACAGGGAACAAAGCCACTTGTTCTCAGGATGAGTCCAGCTGCTTTATTTTTATCTTCTGCAGAAGTCTGAATATTTTTTCTTCTGGAAAATCACAAGGGAGTTTTCAGTTTTGCTGCATAAGTGTGAGATATCTGCAGTAGTGGAGTTAGTTTAACTCATGTAGTCACTGTGATAAATAAAATAATTAGTCAAAAGATAGGAGCCCTAAAAATGAAAACACTTCCTTCATTGTACTCAGCCTATAAGTTACTGTAGACACTGGAGCTGCCTCCGGGTAAAGCCTCTATTTTTACACACAGACAGAAATTTTCAATGTTTCATGAACCATAAATTTGAAAAAGTGCCGCTGGCAGTGTATTTGAGCACAGGCCTGTATATTTGGGGTGTTTTATTATTGTCATTTTGGACTTCAGAAGTGAAGTTGTTCCCCTTAAATTCATTTAAAGATCACTTCACCCAAATTACTAATAAATAAATTAAATGAAATTGTTGGCAGCTGACCATTTAGATTCAATCTGTCTCAGAAATCTGACAAATAAAATGGAGGTTAATGGAGTGTAGCTTGTGGTAACAGCATTTAAAAAGAGAAAATTCATCTCTTTACACAATGTCTGCAGTTTTCATTGGAACTACTCTCCTCTGAAGAAGTCCTCCCTGTGAAAACTGTTCACCTCATTGCACGCCCCCCCCCCCCGAATCCCTGTAAGACCTCTGCATTTAGTGGGTAACATTTAGCATGTGTGCATATTAACATATGTACAGTTATCATGGGAACATGCTAACATTTAGCATGTTTGTGTGGCATTTTGATGTTGGCATGCTAACATTAATTATTAACTTCACTAAGAAGCAAACTGATTTCAAACACAGCCAATAACCATTCTGACCTCAAGCACAATGAATTCTGGGACAGATCCTAATATTTCTGTCCCTATTAATACATAACTCTTCATAGAGTGCTGCAGGAATGAGTCATAAAACCTGGAAATACATTAGCATTTTAGCACTTCCTGTTTCCTCATCCTGAAGTCTTTTTTTATGTCTTTTTAGTTAGATGGCTAAAAAAGCTCAAGACATTTTCATGTTGTATTCTCTCACCTAAAATCCATCAGTGAATACTCCAGCCGTGATTTCTTTAAGCTTTTATGTCTCTTAATAAGGCCGGTTGCTAACAAGTGGATAAATGAGACTACAGAGGGTGTTGAGGACGTTTTTAAAAGCGACCTATTCACTGATCCACCTTTGCAGCCTCCATGTGTTTATACTCGCACTAACTTTGTCAGAGGAGAGGCTTTTGTTGAAGAGCTCAGAGCTACATCAAACAACAAGTTGAAGTTTAGTGGTGGTGACATTGAAGTCGTGTCGCCATGGTGCAGTTTGTTTATAGTCTAACATTAGCTTTTTTTCTTCAGATTGTATTTATGCTTCAAGAATCACAGAATGGTGTTCATAAACTTTAGTTTGTCACAGAGTTTATTTTCAGCAATAACCCAAAAGCCCATGTAAATCCTGCTGGCTTTTTGTTGGGGGAACCAGGATGATGCTAACATCTGGGTTAGCCCACAGAAATGCGTCATCCCTGCAGCGCTCTACGGATCAAATGTCCATTGTCACGTCTGACTGTTAGCGTGTGCACCTCTCTGCTCCGTACCTTCTTTAGCGTAAGCAGCGTACACTCCCCTCAGTTTGGGTCTGCTGCTGTGAAGCTCTGCATCGATTTCATCCTGGTAGACATGAATTTCGTCTGTTGAAGATAAACATGAAATGAAAACAGCAGCGTTAAAGCAAGAACGACTCCTGGGTCAACGTTGTGACAGTTTATAAGTAGAAAATCAGATGCAGTAACTTCTTCATGTCTCTGAAATGACTGAGTGTGATAGATGCAGGGAAACGAAATTACACTTGTGGTGCTTTTTATGTTCTCGGTTGTCACAGGCTGTTCTTCTGAAACTTTGCAAACTCTTTAAATTACATTTCCCTTACTTCCATAATTACAATATATTACGTTAGTATAGTAACATAACGTGTGGTTAATTACATGCTGTACAGAAAATAAATCATTTTAAAAGCACAGGGAGCCGTTTCCTTTCTCTGTGCAGTGTTTTAGTTTCTTCTTTCCAACACCGATCTGCAATTAGTCAAGGTCGACCAGCTGGCAGCCACATCGAAGGAAACAAAGTGCAACCAAGCTTTGTCTCTGTCTGTGTCATGAACCTGAGGCTAACTGTCTCAAAAAGTTGACAGAATTCATTTAGCAAACTAAAAGAAAAGCAGGCAGCCCACGAGTCGAGATGGCTTCAATGTGATGGCAAACAGACAAGGATGTCGCATTCATACCTTCCACGTCATCCATCTTTTTCTTCAGCTCAATCTCCAGCTAGAAGGAGGGGGACAAAGGAGAGAGGCTGAATGAGAGAATGAGAGTCCCTTTTGCTTTAATCAGCGCTGACTTCGGGGTGAAATGTTACAGAGTTAAACATGTCAGAGAGAAAGGACATTATTGCTTTTAGAGGTTTAAGGTACAAAACGCCAAGAGTTTGATCGGATTCCTGTGGTGAGAGATGCAGCTGAAGTACAGCCCTCACTGCCTGACAACACACGTCCTTTTACTGTAAAAGTAGAAGTAGTTTATTCTTCTGCTTTGTACCAAACCTCTTAGACCTAATTCAGCTCTTTTCCAATGTGAAATGAGAAACACTGGTTGATAACTGAGCAGAGAGAGCAGATGTCTTAAAGGTCCCATGTTTTACATTTTCCTGTGTTTTATTTGAAGTGTTGATATCCACAAGAAGATAAATTTGTGGTTTTAAGAACCAAAAACCATCTCAGTGTAGTTTTATATCTCCTCTCTCAGGCTCCTCTGTGGAGCTCTAGTAACAACAGGTCAATGAGCCAATCAGAAGAGAGGATCTGAGCCTCCTGTTTTCTGAGTAACTGAATAAAAATATAGTCGATTTCAGGTAAACACTCAGAGAAACCAAATCCTGCAAGGTTGGATGGTGGGTCCAGGTGGGGCGTGACTGAGAGCGGTGACTGCTTTGTTGTGACATCACAAAGTTACAGAAGTCCTGACGGCTCGTTTTAAGGCTCAGTTTCTGAATACAGGCTGTGTGGATTTCTCTGTGGACTGAGGCTTTGATACGTTCACAGTATAATATATGGGACCTTTGAAGGGAACTATTTTGTCTCTCCAAGCTTAATGCCAAAATCCAAAAGATTCCGATTGTTTCTGACATTTTCAGCCATCTCATGACTAAAACATCACAATTAAACCTCCAAGCCCAAGCCTTCATCTGATGAGGGGGGGCACCAGATATGGATGGAAGCTTTGGAGGCAATGACAATAAAGTTGCTTAATTCTCTGTAAAACTGTAAATTCTTGAATCCAGTGTCTGAAGAAAGCTACATTTCTCGAAACGTATGAAACTGGAAGCAGAAATCCTAACTGCAAAAAGCAACATGGACACAAATCAAAACCTCTGACATGGATTAAATTCAATATCTGCATGATTAACACATTTTAAAATGATATTTTCCTGCTTAAAAAAAAAAAAAACATAAAACACGTTCTGGTCTGGAGAATATTTGATGTAAACCAAAAGTATCAGAGCTACATCAGCAATAGTCTCAGTTCAAGCTGGGTAGTATTTATATGAAACAAAGCCCAGTGTTACCTCTGTGTAAACATACAGAACAGTGAATAGACATTTTTACTTCAAAGTATCCTAATCCTAATATCCTTAATTAATTATTGGAGAAAACGTGAGGGCTGCAAATAAGAAGAAAATATAAGGTAAAATATTGATAATCTCTTTGCAGAAGGAGGAGTATTACTGTGGCATGTTTCACCAACATCAACAAGGACATAAAGCTGAATTTTCATAAGTCACATGTTCCTCTGTTGCTCCTGGAACCAACTTATCTGAAGCACTCGGCCCCTGACTCACATCCCTGTGCACTGATCTAGAACAGGGACACGTGTTCATACCTGCTGAGATTTCTTCTTCTTCAGTCCAGCTGTGAAGCAGGGCGGGTCGCACTCCTGGTCCAGATCGATCTTCATGAACTCCTCGATGGTCAGCTGACTGGTGGGCGTGTCCTCAAACTCTATCAGTCTGATGCAGGTGAGGATAAATAAATAAAATATATAAAATAAATATAAAATATACATATAATATAGATAATGAGTTCATGTGCATCGTCGTAATAGTGAAAACAATTTTCTGGACTTATATTTTATATATATATATACACCACACAGATACACATACGTATACATATATAACTATACTCATATATAAACACATTTGAATATATGCTTACACACATACACATAGATGCACAAACAAATTAAGATGAAAAACAAAACTTAGTCTCTGCATCTGATAATTAAGGTCAAAGTATTTTGTTAGAAAGTCTCTTTCTCTAAATATTTTTATGGTCAGAATTTCTTGCTTTGAACCGAGGGATATCCAACCCCAGCTGTCACCACCCACCTTTTTCTTAGCGTGCTCTCACACACTTTCACAACGCTGACGATTTCTTTGACGGTGCGGCGAAACTCGTGCATACGAGCGGCGACGAGGAGAGCTGGAAGCAGAGAGAAACACAATGTGATGAGATTTAACCAAAAGGTACGAACAGCTCTGCCACACCTGCTCCATCTCTACACACTATTTATAACTCAACCACAACACCACAACAGTTCACAGTCCACTCCACAAAACATACAGAAAATAAATGGTTTGTGTTATATTCAGCTTTTTTTCTGTTTTGTAACAAATGGAAACACAAAGACGTAAAATTGTGGCTCAGAGCTCAAATATTGTTGTTAAGGCGTTTCTGTGTGAACACCCTGAAGACTGGACGACGGAGCCGACAGGACGAGGGCACCTTGGCCTGCCCCCACACAAAAACAGTTTTAAAGAGGAGTAACAACAACACTAATATTATGCAATGAATTGCAGTGCGGGCCTTGAAGGGGAACAGTTATATAACCGTCATTAGAGTTGCCTCCCTCCCTCAAGAGCCTGTTAAAAGATAGATGCTTGCTTCTAGTTCTACATGCACACTTCTAACAGCCTTTAGGACTGAAGTGGAGGCTTTTAGCCCCACTGAGGACTTTCTCAAACATTTCAGCACCATTACCTTGAAGCCATGTGATTGTAAAGTTGCCGGTTTTCCATCCTTAATGCAGAGTTAACTCTGTCATTTGTTTCTTCACATTCATGAACTCTTAAATATAATCAGTGATGTAATTGTCTTCTTCTACCCTGAAGAACTTTTTGCAGATACATGTTTCTGGTTCATCAGCGGCGATATTTGCATCAGTTTTGGGAACAAACTTTTCCTTCTTCCATCTGAGTGTATCCTTCTCAATGATTTATGATAAGCAATTAATTATTCAGGCAATGCAGCAGAGGAACAGAGAAAGCAGAAAATTGAAACCATGAGTGTAAACATGCAGGGAGTAGAGAAAGCCGGTGATTCAATTTCAGGACGTCTTAGCTGGTAATGCGTCAAAGCCGAGTGTATTCAGGTTGACGCCGGCAGAGAGAGGAGCTCTGAGCTCAGCTGTTTCTCATAAACTGCACAACAACACGCAGGCGAAGAGGATGACGAGCAGGGTGGGAAATCAACGCCAGACAAACTGTGGTAAGTTTAGGCAGGTGGCAGCAGGTTCGCCTCAGCCACAGGCTCAAACACGTTTGGATGAACTTTATTGGTCAGAGATACAGGTGAAAGTCAGGATTCACCAGCCACTGCACCTGTAGGTGGACAAACCTGTTCATAGTGTTATAAACCAAACTCTGAGTCCTGTGCATGTGTTACAATTCGGGGCGAAACGATTCTGAAACCAAGAGCAAAACAAACATCCACAATCTCAAACTGCAATACCAAACGGAACCACAACTCCCCCACAGAAATATTATTCTATTCAAAGTTAAGGCAAGTTTATTAGTATTTTATTGTTCTCCAACTGTGTTTATCAATCATGATCAAATGATTACACAGAGTAAAAGTTAGGCTAGTTCAACTAGCTCAGCCCTGAGTTTGCAGACCCCCCCAGGGACATTCAAGTCAGCAGTGTGGGAATATATTGATTATCCCATATAGATTAAAATGACTAGACAAGTTTTTTATTTTACCTCCACAAAAGCTGCTCATCTAACTGAAGATGAGGCACTTGCAAAATACAAAACTTATTTTGGCTGTTTAGGAGTTTTTAAAAAGGCAATCAGAGTAGAAATTCTTACATAATCCTTTCAAAAACTAACAATTATAGGAGCTGTTGACCCATCAAAAGTGGGTCTGTGAGATTAGTTAAATTTCTTAGAGGAACATTTTTCATCTGAAACTGAATTTAAAGACATAAAAAGCTGTATTTAGGGGCCACATCAGGAGTTCAGAACACTTTCTCCAGATCAAGTTTTCCTCCCAGTGTCATGTTTACATACAGAGGTGATATGCTCAGACACTGAATGATACAGGATGATATCAAACAGGTGAGCAGGACAAAAGATCTAACATCAGGTGTGTTTTCATACTTAAACTGTAAAGGTAAAACAGGTACAGCATGGCAGCTCTCTCCCCAGCATTATGACATCAACACATTACCCCTGTTAGAGAAGCAGTCAGGATGAGTTAGAAATACTTCTGGTCACTGACTTGTCTTCCTCAGATTTGGAACCAGGAATCCTGTGATGATGGACCTGCAGTCCAGAGCCTCCAGGCTGCACCACTCACCTGACATGAAAATAAACCCCACAGTGCAGACAGTCGTTGTTGTCTCATGGTTACCTGCACCACAGAGTCCCGACGGCCTGCGTCCCGTGTGCATCCAGTCCCTCTTCATCCTCTGCACCAGCCTCATCGCCGTCATGGAGACGTCGTGGTTTTTCTCACCAAACTCCAGCAGCTGAGCGAAACGGGGGATATACAGGCACGGGTCTGGTGGAGACAAGAGAAGGAAGATTTACTCAGCGTTTGTTGTGTTGGATTTTTTATAATATTCATGTTCGGACTCAGCCACTGCTTCAAATCCACTAGAGCTCATGTTGTAAGACTTGTTTAACTATCAGCAGGATATTAAAAACTAAATAATTTCAATGGAATTTGGTGGAAAGTTAGGCCAGAGAACATGCATGAATCCAGATGCGGATCAAAAAAAAGAGGATTTCTGAATACTGCAATACTGACTGCATTTTAACAGTTTATTTTAGTTCATTATTATCTCTATTGTCCATTGTTATAACAGGGAGTTGCCAATACCAAACTATGGTTTCACTATTTCCTCATCCCAAAACTTTTCAACAGGAGTTTGCCACCTTAAGATGAGTCTTCATTCTCTGAGAGAGTCACTGTCTCAGATGACGCCTTAAATTTCAAGGTGTATGTAATGAAGCAACTACACAAAAAAATGGAAACTCGACAAATCAATCATCACTCAAGGTCTCAACTAACTTGTTCTGGTTTATTTGAAGTGTTGATATTCACAAGGACACATATTTATTTGCAGTCTCTCAGGCTTCTCTCTTGAGCTCTAGTAACAACAGGTCTTAGTGATTGAATAAAAATATAGCAGATTTCAGGTGAACGCTCAGAGAAACCAAATCCTGCAAGGTTGGATAGTGGGATTCAAGGGGGTGGGGCTTGGGGGCGTGGCTGAGGGTGGTGACATCACAAAGTTACAGAAGTCCTGATGGCTCGTTTTAAGGCTCAGTTTCTAAATAAAGGCTGTGTGCATTTCTCTGTGGACTAAGGCTTTGATACTTTCGCAGTATTAATATAGAACCTAGACCTGCTTTATAATGAAAAAACACATGGACATCTACCTGTATTATATATGGGACCTTTAAGTTTACTATGGAACGAAAATCCTAAAAGCACTAAAAGTTAACATTATGTTAATTCTATGACAACTGAGCAAACTTCAGCTAAAACACGGGAGTTTGTGTTTAAGGATTATGTCATGATAATATTTAGCCATTGATTGATTTTAAGATAAACTATGGCAAAGAGAGCATCTGAGTCCATCATGCTAAAGGAACTGACATTGGATCTGTTTGGCTCTCATACCCTGCTGCCAAAAGTCTGACAGGATGACACTTCAGCCAAAACTCTGTCCAATAAACCAGCTGCTTGTGTGTCCATGTGACTTGTGTTTACAAGCTCTGGTTCGCTTGTGTCTGAGCAGCGAACAAACCAAAAGCAAAGACACAAGCAAGTCATTTTTTCCCCTCTTTGGTTCAGATGAAAGAAAAATCCTGCCTCAAATACATTCAGATTTGACTTTACCAACACCTGTGAGCTCCCCAGTAAAACCAGTCCCCTCCTGCTGGCTGCTAATTAGCTGCACCACAGAACTAGAGGATTAGCATTTTAGCTCAAGTGCACCTCAAAGCAGCCTGTTTCTCATTTAGTGTCTCTGTCCAGATTTTCTCAGCTGGCGAAAAGGATTTGAACGGGCAGCCGTCCAATCACAAGCTCACATCTCAAACTTTTGTATGTCTCTGAGAAACAGTGGCGGATCAGAAACTTTATGAAAAACACTTTAGATGCAGCTGAGGAGAAAAAAAAAAAACAAAAAAACAACAGAACCACCTGCTTTTGTCATGAAAGAGCCTGGCAGGGGGCCAGTTCGCCTTCAGTCTTTTTTTGATTCAATAAACGGTTTTACCGCGTTGAGAAATCTAGTTTAATACTGAAACGCCACTCTTAACTGGGAGACTAAAGGTGGCGTTTTGTGCCACGGTCATGACACTGGAGAATCTTTGAAGTTAGTGGCTGTGTTTAAAGAGCAGTCCAGTGGAAAGCTGGTAGAGCCAGCTGGTAATAAGATCCAGGCTGATCCCTTCCCCCCCTCCGCACCATGTAATGATACGTCTGCAGAGCTGGCCATCACTGCTCCAAGTTTTACTGGAGTGTCTGGGCCAGGAAAAGATCTCAATAAAAAAAAAAAAAAAAAAGAGGGTGTTTAATAAAAAAAAAAAAAAAATCCACTTTAAATCCTCCTTTAGTTGAATATAATCAATCTGTGATGCTCAAACAGCCCAGGAGTTGTTCTGTGATGGAGTGCTTGTAGTTTACCTTTTTTCGCGGACCCACTTTCCCTCCACCTGCCTCGCCTACTTTCTAACTATTCTTCCCCACATTCCCCAAAATTACTTCGACCACCCCCTGAGAGGGGCCGTGAACTTGCTCCTTTCAATCAAATGTGGGAGCAGGGCTGCATGAATAGCATTAAAGTTGTGAGGACGCTGCGCCCCTTTCCATCGAAACCCAAAACGGTCTCCGAGCTATGATGCATTCTGGTCTATTTTCTGTTGGATTTCTCTCTGTATTGTTGTTGAACGTCGGTGCAAAAATGGCAGCTCCAGAAAGAAGCCTTCACTCATCAAAACCTGACTGAATACTGATGCTTTGATATAATTTCCTGATATGAAACTGCACTAAATAATTCACAGATATTTGATGTCACGTTGCTTGTTTGGTCGGTTATCCAAGACACATCGTCAACAGCTGCTGGTTGAAAACTCAATAGCTGTTTTCAGGTTTTAAAAAAGTAGAAATGTATTGATTGTTGTCGGCTCTTGCACAGTAGTGTTGGTTGTTAGCTTGTTCTGTAGAGATCCCAGAATGAAGGGTCACATTTATCCACCAATATAATTACCATTATATGTGGATGAAACATGGTGTAAACCTACTGGTACTCAATAAAGTTATCTTTTCAAGCTGGTATAGACATTAATGACCATCCATTTATAGCCATTTTCCAATCACAAAAGTATCAATATGATGTATAATAAATTTTATTTGTGTTTATATTTGTGATTGCTTGACTTAGTTTTTTCTGATCTGCATCAAGGCAACTTGAATAACTGACCTGACATTTAAGGCAGAAAAAAATACTTAAAATTGACCGGATGAACAGTTTAATCTACGAAACAAAACTTCCCTTTTTCAATTAATCAATTATGATTAATTATATAAGGGCAAGATATTGGGGAGCAGAAAGACGAATTTGTTCACTTTTAAATCTTAATATCTCCTTAGAAAACTCACGTACTCTTGGTTATTTACAGTGGTGTAAAGTTAATTTACTCTAGTAAATTATTACAAACCAAAACTATAAAAAAAAATTTAAAAAACTGATTTAACCAAATATTGCTACATGGCCACAGTTTGAGGAGAAAAGGACATGTATTTGTTTACATTTATTTCCATTTTTAAAACACCACATACGAATGGTTGAGACCCATCATGGTCTCTTTATTTGCTGTCTATAATTTTTCACAGATATAAAGTGACATAAAAAGAAAGCCACACATAACAGAGTGGTGTCAAACTGTGTGTAACTTCAGCTGTAAGGCAATGGAGTTCAGTGACTTTACAACATATACTTACCTCTGGACAGGAGTATTTACCATATGCTTATCTAGACCGATCAGTGCTGCAGTCAGTCATGTTACAGTCTCTTATTTAACCCTTCTCTTCAGAGGGACTTTTGTTTCCTGACTCTAGTCTTTAAGGCAGTGCCTCCTCACAGGCAAAATCAATGCGCAGGTAAAACTGCCCCAGGTGCCAAACTCAGGGAACAAATGTCCCTTCCCCTGTTGTTCCATAACCAACAAGTCTAAAAAGAAAACAAAACAAAAAACCTGTCTGCCAATGATTACTCTGCTTATTCCTTTGAGGTGGAGGGAGAGAGAGCTCAAGCAGGAGCTGACATGATGGTAAATTATAGGGGGGGGGGGGGGGTAAGTGGTGGGAGATGTGTTCAGATTTAGAAAGTAGTAATACTCCATTATAAGTAAAAGTTTTGCATTTAAGTGTGTCAGTGCTTTACTAAATCACTATGTTATTAGTGCTGATGCTTTCGAGACAAGGCAGCTGTCTACTGCCGTGATTGGTCGAGCTGGAGCTAGCTTTTAACTACTTTATATACTCTAGCGCAGTGTTATCTATAAGAATACATCCTCCTTCTTCGGCTCATCAAATCTTTTGCGCATAAAATCACAATTTATCAAGAAAATAGCAAACGTTTCCCTCTATGCTGACGACAAAGCAGGCTAAATTAAATGTAAGTACATTTAAATTACAGTATAGTTCACACAGAAGTAAGTACATTTACTTAGTTAAATTCCACATTACATTAAATTAAAATTAAACACCAAAGTCATGAAGCTTTATCAAGGGGGGGGTGTTGAAGTCAGAGTATTAGAGCACAACTACTACACTGTTTAAGGTCTGTCTCTCATTACTGTCCTGGGCTGAACGATCATATTAAACAGACCTTTTCTTATTTATTTTTATTTATTTTTTTTATTAAGTTTTATTTTATATATTTTTTTGACCACAGGCTCTAATGATCGGGACGGGAGGGGGCGGGGGGAGGAGCGGTTGCCTGGTGACGCACTCTGCGGAGCTGCGGAGGGAGGTGCTTCGGTCCTCCTGACGTCAGCGCGGTGCGTGGATCTGATTGGTCCTCGGCGAGCCCTGGGCGTCCGAGGAGATCACGACGGAAAAAAAAAAAAAAAAAAAGCAGAAAAAATAGAGCAGACCTTAAAAAGTCCCGACAAATGACTCCTCACCTCGGCTGCGAACGGCCGCAACGGGACACCGGAGCTGGGTTCGTGTCGGTCGGCAGCCGGTTCGGAGAAAGAGGGAGAAATATGAGTGAGGATTAACCCGGAGGCGGGGTGGGAGGACACAGACGCGAGCACCAGCTGCGACCGTCCGGATTACCCGCTCGCTGAAAAAGGGAAAACAAGCGGCGCTCCGCGGACGTTTCTCCGTCCGGAGAGGATGAGGTGACCGCCGGGAAACCGAGGAAAAGTGCTTGTGGTCGAAGTTGGAAACGGAATAGGAGACGGAGCTCCGCCGGGCCTGGACAGATATTTAGATGTTGTCGTGTAAACTTCGCAGTCGATGCCGTTTTGAAGCGGCGTAGCAGGAGCCGAAACCCCCGCAGAAAAACGCCGAATTCTACGCGGAGCAAACCCCCGTACAGCCAGTCCACCCAGACCGCGACAGCGACTCCGTTCACCGGGTATTACAGCGAGGAAGACCGTGTCGCTTGTGCCGATGCCCACGGCAGACTGCAGGTTGCTCCATCATGGCCGGATCATGAGGTGTTTGACTTATCTGCTCCTACTTCCCGAAACACTGAAAAAGTCCAAGAAGGTCGGCAAGCTCCCGGGCAGGCTGCCGGTATGTTATGAGATCCTGACTCTGTCCCTGACGAGCAAGAAGCAGAAGGAGAAGAAGATGGCTGCGGAGCTGTACCCCGCCGCCAACACCAACAACACCAACCTGGCCAACGGCACCACGGTGGCGGACACCGAGAAGACCAAGGAGGTGCAGGTGAACCAGGCCAGCAGCAGCAGCGCGGCGACCACCCCGACCACCCAGCAAAACATCAACAACAACAACGTAGACCCACCCAGCTGGCAGTGCAGCCACCCCACTCTGAGAGAGAGGTAACCCCGGAGTGCTCTGGACCAAATTACCCGTCACCCTCTGGTTTACAGCTGTAGTAAATTACATAAGCTGTGTGCAAAATATTCCCAGAGAGTCCCCGCAGGGTTATGACCATAAAGTACATTAAGGTCATTATCAGGTAATGACAGCAAACTGCAGCCACTGTATTAATATGACAGCAGCTGAAAGGGGAGATAAAATGCACCATAAAGTGCAGTGAGGTCACTGTACTCTCTCCTTAGTGCTGTTCTGCTTGCTTTTATTTTGTTTTTGCACACTACCATGATTTAAAGTTTGTATGCTGCAACAATTTGGATAATCACCATTTAAGACCAGAGTTACTTGTGTTTTACCCTCTCAAATGTGAATATTTTCTGTTTTTCTCGATCTTCTGTGACATTAAATTTGGGATTTGAACTGTTCATATCAGACAAAACCAGGCATTTAAAATGTTTTGGGAACGCGTGATTGGTAGTTTTTACAGTTCCTTAAAATTAGAATAAAAAGTAGATTTATCAGTAATGAACATATTGGAGTTGCAGTCCTGTTACTGTAGCTATATCTATGAAAATAACCAGCGTCTCTGGGCAAAAAGAGTGTGGGAGGACTCGGTGTTATACAATACTTGAGGCTTATTCATGAAACCTGCTCCTGCTTTTAGGAATGCCTTGATGTTTAACAATGAGCTGATGGCTGATGTCCACTTCATTGTTGGCCCCCTGGGGGGATCGCAGAGGGTTCCAGCACACAAGGTAAAGACGTTTCACCTCTTGGACAAAGCAGTTTTTGATTTCCTTTTTCAGAACAAAGCTGAGTGATGTTAACGATTAGATTAGATTAGATAAGCAGGGAAGTCGTTCATGTCTTTGCTAAGTTTAATAACGGAGTAGGCTTTCACTGGTGCAAAGAAAAGTGATTCTGGTTGCATGTGTCTCTGATGCATCTGCTTGCTTGCTCCCTCCCTCCCAGTATGTGCTGGCCGTGGGAAGCTCGGTCTTCTGTGCCATGTTTTACGGCGATCTGGCGGAGGAGGAGTCTGAGATCCATATCCCAGATGTGGAACCTGCTGCTTTTCTAATTCTGCTGAAGTAAGCCACTCACCATCCCTCACACAGCCAACCAGAGGGAGAGATGACAAGCGCAGTCAGTGTCACTTCAAAGCATATTATTACTCATCCAAAGCTAAGCACAGGCGAATGCCAAAATGCTGGAAGCGGCAGAGAGCAGTGGCAGCAGTATGGTGCTCTGTAATTGCTGGTTTTCTCAGCGCTCTTTGTTCAACTAGAAACATTTTTTTTTTCCTTTTCCTCATCCACAGCCTGACAGTTTTCTTAGAGGGGAATAAATGCAGACTAGGAGTTATAAATAACCTGCTTTTGTCTCTCATTTAGTAGCACTGGCTAAGCCAGCACCATGGACTATTGCGTGTAATGTCTTGAGAAAAGGTTGGGATGTGTTAAGTCATCGCACAGTCCTCTTTAGGAAGAAAAGGGCAATCATTATTTCCATTTGGCTTTTTTGGGTGCAGAATGATGTTGATGTAGTGGGAATTGAGACAAGGAACAAGAAGAGATTAGTCCTCCAGAGCAATTTTCAAGGATCCAAAGTCATAGTCATACACCGTAGAACATGGTGCATCATATCTCATTATGCAGAATAATGTGAAAGACAGAGCGGATCTTTCTCCAGCGTTGCCACTAGGATGGATTTCTGCATATTTACTGTGATTGAAATCCTATTTTCCTTCTTCCAGGTACATGTACAGTGATGAGATCGACCTGGAGGCAGACACGGTGCTGGCCACCCTGTACGCTGCCAAAAAGTACATTGTCCCTGCACTGGCCAAGGCCTGCGTCACCTTCCTGGAAACGAGCCTAGAGGCCAAGAACGCCTGCGTGCTGCTCTCCCAGAGCCGCCTGTTCGAGGAGCCCGAGCTGACGCAGCGCTGCTGGGAGGTGATCGACGCCCAGGCCGAGCTCGCTCTGTGCTCGGAGGGCTTCTGCGAGATCGACCTGCAGACTCTGGAGATCATACTGCGGAGGGAGACCCTCAACACCAAAGAGGTGGTGGTGTTTGAGGCCGTTATGAACTGGGCCACAGCAGAGTGCAAGAGACAAGGTCTGGGGCCCACCACCCACAACAGAAGAGATGTCCTTGGCAAGGCGCTGTTTCTGGTGCGCATCCCCACCATGAGCCTGGAGGAGTTTGCTAACGGGGCGGCGCAATCTGATATCCTGACACTGGAGGAGACGCACAATGTGTTCCTGTGGTACACTGCGGCTAAAAAGCCCCAACTGGACTTCCCTCTGACTGCGAGGAAGGGCTTGGCGCCTCAGAGGTGCCATCGCTTCCAGTCCTCGGCCTACAGGAGCAATCAGTGGCGCTACCGCGGCCGGTGCGACAGCATTCAGTTTGCGGTGGACAAGAGGATCTTTATCGCTGGTTTGGGACTGTACGGGTCGAGCGGCGGCAAAGCCGAGTACAGCGTCAAAATTGAACTCAAGAGGCAGGGGGTGACCCTGGCACAGAACCTGACAAAGTTCGTGTCGGACGGGTCGAGCAGTACGTTTCCGGTGTGGTTCGAGCATCCTGTTCAGGTGGAGCAGGACGCATTCTACACAGTGAGCGCCGTGCTGGACGGGAACGAGCTGAGCTATTTTGGCCAGGAGGGCATGACGGAGGTGCAGTGTGGGAAGGTGACATTTCAATTCCAGTGTTCCTCCGACAGCACCAACGGGACCGGAGTACAGGGAGGACAGATCCCCGAGCTTGTGTTCTATGCATAAGCGGCTCTGGACTGCTGATGGAAAATTAGGTTCATCCTCGCCCCCCAGCCTTTAAAGTAATGTAGCATTAAAGACACTTGAGTAATGTCACACTAAATGGCCTGGTTAGATCTTTGAGAGACTATTTTAAAAGCAAAGGAGCTGTTGTTTTATCTTATTTAATTTAATGTTATTTTTTTATTTAAATACTGGGTTAACGTTATTTGCTCTGACGCCTGTGTTACGGGCTGCGGCTGCTGTAGAAACAACATTAATACAGTGATTTGTGGTTATGTAATCAAGCTGAGCTCCGCAACTGGAACAAGTAGGGACTGCTTCAAATTGTGTAATTGCAAGTCTATATACAATGTTGTTACTATAGTCCAAGCAGCAATATTACACAAGGAGCAAACTTTATGTAGTGTAATGATTCTAAATGCAAGAAAAAAAAGTAGAAATCTTGTCAGAAGCAGAGTTGTTTTGCACTTGAGAGGACGGCCTCAGAAACATTGTGTCTTTTGTAAAATACGATTTAACTGTTAACAGCTTGATGCTGTTAAAGACCAGATGTGTTCTGTACAAGAATGCTTATACACCTGATGATAAAACATAAAGGTTATAATGTGACTGAAGCCACAGATGTCATATCATTATGGTGCCTGGGTGAGGGGAGCGGGGGATTTGAGGGGCAGCAGCACCCTCTGGTTACACCAGAGTGAACTACACCCTGGGTTTATGAAAACATGAGGATCTCACTGACATGTAGAGATGACCTTACAGGTGGTGGGCACAGGTTCAGGGGCCCACCAAGTCAGGGGGCCCCTAAGCAAGACCTCTCTATAAATCAACTGCTACAATCTTCTGTTTTTAAAGTTAGAGCTCAATTAAAAGAAGGATCTTTCTATCCTGATCTGTACACAGAGAATCTGCATCATCTCATTTTTATTTTTCTTATATTCATGCTCATTTTCACTAAGACAGCTGCACAGTGCACATCTGGGCCATAGCAACCCTGCATCATATGCTTGTCAGCAGAATAGCACTGCATGTACAGAGCAGAACCTCCATTACAGGTCTATGACATCTGTGAAGAGGAGTGTTTGTGTCAGTCTGCTGTGGCACATGATTCAGACGTGACTCACATGCAGCATAAACAGAAAACTTTCAATTAGCAACAGAACTTTAGTTATAAGGTCAACCTGTAGGTTACAGTGGAAGAAGATGTAAAATGTCCACAGATGGGACCGAGTGGGGTGTAGCAGAGGTGTAGTGGGCTTTTCATCTTCCATGCTCACAGAATATCATTAGGACTAAAAGTGGATTTAGATCTTTTGGGGGTAAGTCTTACAAAAGTCAAGATTAAGGGAAATGTATGTTTGAGTTTTCTCGTTTGGTCGGCCTGTGTGTCAAAGTAGGAGCATTTAAAGCTCAACACAGTCGGTTAAAGTATAAACCTCCTGATATGAGTGGGTTATGTGACTTCTCATTTTCTTTAGAGATGCACCAGTCCAGTTTTTTCCGATCGACTATCTGTTTTGTTTTTTTTTATCTGTAGACCTCACTACATGAAACTCACTGCAACCATTTTTATATTTGGTAACCTGAGCCCAGGGATCACTGTGATACTAAACTCTGCAGAGTCTGCAGCCCACTGTGACTGCATGAATCATCAGGGATGTCTTAGTTTGGACTCGGAAACGACAAATTTATCAGCCTGAGTTATAAACTGGTGATGTGGAGTTCAGAAGACGTGGGCGTTTAACCAAGCAGGGAGCGTCTGAAGAAAAACTCCATTCAGGTGCACTTTGGGAAATGAAGGATGCAGTGTTTTTGGAGCTGCAACTGAAAGTCTGGATATCTCAGCTTCTGCTGCATCGATTTTGACCATTTTTCTTTCATCTGTAACCCAGTTTATTAGTGCACATTACGATACTTAAAAGGATGAAATTAGAAAACTCTGGAGTTTCCCAAGAAAGAAATGCCAAACTTCTTCTGGTTCCAGCTCAGAAAATTTGACGATTTGCTGCTTTATTCTTCTTTTTGTAACTTGAATATATTTGGGTTTGGGACTGATGGTCGGACAAAACAGGACATTTGAATATTTCCACTTGGGTCTGGGGAAATGTGAGAGGTATTTCTCACAAGGTTTTTGGTGATATACTGCGTAGAAGTGATTACTCAGTTTATAGCAAAAATAACTTACAAATTAATCAATAACAACAAATGGCAACTAAAAACGGCTGATTCACCACTATTCAACAAAATCATACAGTGGTGATGTAGTATAAGAGAGTGAAGATGAGGTCAGTACCTATAGCCGGGGCGTTGATGCACAGCTCTCGGGCCAGGACGAGGAAAGTTCTTCCCAAGACGTAGACGTTCACCTGTGGAACAAAAACACAGACGAGATGATGAAGTGACACATGTGCCAGAAGAAAACCTTGTGCTGCCAGTTAAGTCTAGTTTTCTAACTGGATTTGTGGGGGAACGTGATCCTTTAGGTCCTGCAAGTGATGACTCCAGGAGCCATTAAACCCATTTAAAACCACTTACAGAATTACACTGGAGCCTGAGCATCAGTCTGAAATTAAGAGTTTGCCTCTCAAGAGGCAGCGCTTCCCTCTATCAGGAGGGATGTGATGAGGACGACTGGTGCATTAAGAGGGAAACAGCCTGTTAGGATATGAGGTGAGGCCGGTGCGTCAGGTAAAATGTTCTGGTTACATAATTGAGCTGAAGGTTGCAGAACATTTCACTTCAATATTTGTGATTAAAAGCTGATCTCTGCTGTGATTTGAAGGGATTTTTTCAGGTTAGGTCTCTCAAACTCACAGCTCTGTCGATTCATTTCTAATCAAACTATCTGCCCCTCAGTCACCCCCTGTAACCCCAACGCCTCTCATTTTCCCTTCCCAATGATTTCCTGTATCTAAATTTCAGGTTGGACCAATAGGCAGGTGAATTTGGACAGTACTGGGTCATTACACTGGTTTCTGTCGCTGTCAGAATCTTAAAACTTGACATTTTAACTCCATCATTAGTTATTTCTGGCGATTCTTACTGAGGTGACCTGATAACCTTCCTGTCTCTGAGAGGGGGACATGACTGATCTATCTGCACACCACTATTTTTATCAGCCACAGGGTGACCTCTTATAGACATCTGCAAAGAGACAAAGGGTTATTTTGATAAGTGACTGAGGGGAAAAGGAACAACTGAAAAATGGGACAAAGAGTGGCTTCAGTGATGGCTGAGCTAAAAGGAGAACTCCTTACAGTCGATTACTCAGGTTGTTGAGGGTCTTAAGACTTTTGCTGATGTGAATATTAACATGAATACTAATTCTTGAAAATCTCAGGTACTATTTTGACTGAACTGCAATAATTTCTTAAATAGCAAACAAAATCTATGAAGTACCAACAGTTAGCATCAAACAATTAGCGAACTCTAACAATCGTATAGCATTTTATTTTGGCGACGTTCTAGTATGACTGCTTGTGTTAACACTGTTTGAGAAGTTTGGTTTGTTTAGGTGGGGAAAATTGCCCATATTCTCAAAATAAAGTATGACTGAAGGAGTTATCAAAAGTTCTCAAAAGCATAGATGATTTCGTATCAGATGTAAAACTATTAGTAAATAAGTTGATAAGGTTATTGTAGTATGGATAGAAAAATGAATGTCTAAATTAATTCAATAATCAAAAGACAATTAGAAAAAAAAGACGATAACGATGCAAAATACAGAAAAACAAACATTCATGCTTGAAAAACAGATTTTTATTCCTTATTTGCAAAAGGAATAAAAACCACAACAAGGTGCAAATTATATGAAAGGGAGAATAGTTTTTCTCATTAGAGGTGCCTGATAAGGAAAAAAATGTTCTGCCCCCAATAGTTTGCGTATTAATCAGAATAATGGGCCTCCATCCTGTGACCTGAGTGCACATCGGGGAACGTGAGATCTGAGGAGTTCTGCCAAATGAGAAGATCTCGTCTAATCCTTGACGAGTTTTATTGGTAATATTGGTAAGTGTTTTGGTTGTAGTATGAGCTCCAGCAGATGTTGTCAATGCTACAGGGTTGTGGAGCTGTGAACAGCACACCACAACGGTCGAGCGTTGATGAGACAAACGCACAAACACGAGAGTTTCTGCATCTGTTTTAGAAATGGACGAACTCAGACAACGTGGCAGAAGAGGGAAATGAAAACTACTGCAGCGATGATGGTGATGTTCCCTGACAGCAAGAGAAAGATCAGGTGACATCCAGACTCTTAACTGTTGAATCTGGAGTAATATGACTGAGGACGGTGTTTACGAACTGAATGGACTTTTTGGCCCAAAAATCATGATTTTTTTCTTTATGTAGGGGAAGTTTTAACTGTAATTTAACACCGGGCGTCTGAGACCAGTGCTGAACATTTCCTCACAATAAATTTGACGAAAATCACATAAAGAAATCTTCCAACTAGTTGAAGGATTTTCTGGAGCAGGATCTGATGAGACGGTCCAACTAGGCTGGGCAGAAACCTGTTTCAGGGGGAGAGTAGGGTAGGTAGGTGGAGGATGAGAGCCAGTGTGTCATTGGGGTTATCTCGCTGGTGCCTCCCATCACAGATGTTTCATTGTATTTTACCCACAACACCTCCAGAAGGCTCGGCAGTAAATTCTGTCATCCCCCAGTCCACCCCCCTCTCCATCTGAAAGGATCTAATGACAAATACCGCTGAATAACAAAGCCACAAAGCCACACATCTATCATCTCCTCCTCAAATTAACAGCAATAAGGCGCAGAATTAAGTTTCTGAGATGCTCTGTGCTGAAATCTGAAGCAGAAGGCAGTGAAAGCCGGAGGATCGGGTCATGAACTCAGGTCAGATCTCTGTCATTCCTTCAGACCGACTCTCCAGACCTCCGGGGGCTGAAGGGGGGCGAGAGCAGACAGACGGACTCTCGCTCTCAGCCCCCTCTCTGGAGTCAGGCAGGGACGCAGATGCTCCTCTGCTATTCTGGGAAGTGGATTCCAGTGAGGAATTTATACACAAAGCAGACAGACTGGAGGAGGAAGTGGAACGAGTGCGGTCACTTTCAAGTTTTTACAGCTGAACGGCTGTTTGATCAGAGCTAAAACAAAAAAAAAAAAAACTACATCTTTACTCAACTGCAGCATTTTAACGCTGCCAGAATCAATATTTCGATACCACCGATGGCCAAAAATGACAGACCTACAGAATTATCACTCAACTCTGCAGCTCAGCCTTATAGAGCATTTTAGCTCATTGTTTCTGTTTTACAGGCCAAACATTAAATGTTTCAGTTCAGTCTCACGCTCTTAGCAGGAGCCAATCAGTTACATCAAGACAGCAGCGATAAACAAGACAAATAGAGAACAGCTGGTGAACACAGTCGAGCATTTAGCTGCTTGACAGACAGATATTTCCCTCAGGAGCTGGTGGAGACCAAACACAGAGCTAAAAGAGAGGAAGTACTGGACACAAACACAGCTTCAAATGAATGACAGTGTTTTTTAGTGACTGTTGGGTGTTAATAGATAACTGTAGCTGTGTCACCATTCAGGGGCCACATCCTTCAGAGGACACGGTCTACGGAGGTGTGGCCCTTTGTAGCCATTGTAGAACGCAAAGGCCGAACCTAAATGAGACGGTCTGGCCTATGGAGGATTTTTGCTTTGCGTCACCAGCTATGCCCGCCCTTACTGTTGTGTCGCAAAGCACGGCTCCCGTCTTGGTGCTGTATTATTTTCATTTGCAATGAATCTTGGGATAGGTTGGGACACGAAGGATCCGCCTGCCCACGCTGCATTTGAAGGAGCCTTCGTAATGAGAAAGCCGAGATCGCGCTGTGCAGCCGCTGAAAGATGCTTTATAAGGTGGCCCAAAAAAGGGTTCAATTAAATGTTATAACTCATTTACGGGGTTTGTCCATCACTCTTATTATTAGGAATCAAATTAACTTGGTGAGAACAATACAGATTAATATTTGATTAATTGAGGTCTGTTAACACAACAGCATCTCCAAAAGACAAACACACAGGTTGTAAACAAACGTCCAAATCAGTGGAATATATTTATATATATATATTTCTAAACATCCATCACAGTTTAGGTTCATGCAAATCCAAATGTTTAGATCAGGTTTAGATCAGCTGTGAACTGTAAACAGCTTGTTTACAACCTGTGTGATCATCTGACCACTGTGTTTCTTTACCCGATGATTTTTGATGTAGCTGATGTAGCTGAATGGCACCATCAAGTAGTTTCCACATATGACGTAACAACAACACAATTAGTTCATGAAATTTACACACAGCACTGTAAGATACAACCCGAGCAAGTGACCATTTAAAACAAATATGTTTTGAATATCTGCCTGAAATGAAGGCAGTGTTTCCAAATTAAGTTTATTCATTCCACAACCAGGAGTGCATAGTGTACTATCATGTTACAGGGATGTTTTTGTGTTCCCAGATCTCAGTATTCACTAAGGTGAGCGCAATGTTATCATAAAGGACAGAAATGTCCAAAATTGCAAAAATAAGACCCATAACAACTCAAAATGCTTCATTTAATTTAAATTATTGAAAGGATTTTGAAAGTTACAAGTGAAGTTTAAAGACTATTTAATGCTAAAACAGATTACATGCGTGAATGAAAGTCCATAGTTCTGTATATCTCTGCCTTCATGCAGAGTTTTGTTAATCAAGCACAAATTGCTGAATTTGAAACCATCTGAAAACGTTTCTTCTTTGGTCTGAACCTGATATTTGACTCAGTTTGACTAAATGCTGAGCTCAAGTCCTCAAATTAAAATTAATCACAGCTTTGAAGTGCCGGCAGTCGAGCTGCTCGCAGATGAAACGAGGAGAAAACGATCCCCTCTCCTCTGCAGCGCTAAGTGAAACTTTCCGGGTCAGGGGTCAACTCAAAGAGCTCTGCCAACAAAAACACTGAGCGGACACTTGATACTTCTCAACAGGTGGAGGCAGCGACCAAGTCTTTAATGGGGAAAGCTTTCAATTAGAGGATTCCTGATGGGGCCTGTATGACTGAGGCTGCTCTGATCATTTTAGTGAACTCTCTCCTAAAGCTACAGAACTGAACCACGGAAGCAAACAGCTGCTGTCAACAGGTCTGCACGACCTCAGCTTTACATTTTGATGCTGGTATTTGCCTGATGGAGACGTGGTGGGGTCAAAACGCTGCTGTTAAATTAAAATAAAGTTTCAGAGCTATAATTCAGTACGCAAACACTCTTCCTCTGCAATCCTGCATCTGAATGAAATATAGAAGTGATGTGCACACAACCAGCTTTCTGTATCTACTGCTGCCAACACAGCACATCAACATACCCTCATGTTACAATGAGTCAGTGCTTCTCCTCCTTTTTTGTTTAAAATCATTTTTAAAACTCTGCATCAAATCCACTCATTGAGACGTTATGACTGACCTCAAACTTTAAAACTAGAACTCAAAGAGTGACAATCTAAAAATTTAAATTCAGGTTTTTACATATTTGATGATGAGTAAAATTTTCTTTAGTGTTTCATACATAGCTTTTTGGCAATAAAGAGGATGGAGGAGATAAAAGATAAAGCAAGCAATTCAAAGCTTAAAAAATAAATATTAGATCAACTTGGACAAATGGGGAAATATACTTGACAAAAAAATTGACTGTTGAAATGTTGGAATTGTTTCATAAAGTTTTTTTTTTTTTTTGGGAGGATTCTGTGCACTGTCCAGAGCTTTAAATAAAGTATTTTATCCACAGCCAGAAACCTTCCTCAGCTTCCTCGTGACCCGAGGAGACCCCTGAGGGATTAAAGCTGTGGTCAGTTCACCTGTTGATGCACCTGTTGTTTAATACTCTGAACAAGTCAATAACACGTGCTGAACTTCCAGCACATCCGAGGTGGAGACCACAGACAACAGCTGATGTTTAAAGTCAGTATTGATCCAGCGCTGATCGATAGTTCCCTTCCTCTGCCTCAGCAGCTGAGTGGAGACAGAATGAGGCTCAAAGTGACAAAGCTCCTCATTCATCCAAACAATGCCACAAAGACCAAGTGGTTTGGGTGTGAGACCAAACAGAAGTGATTCGTGGAATATCAGCAACCCACAGCCACAGCAGCATCAGCCGAAATGTTGGCCATTAATAACCACCCCCAACCCCACCCATCCAATATCCACTTCAATTCCACACCCAGCCTCCACATGCCGGGGTGTGGAAGGTGGGGGGAGGGGCGGCCCGGCTCCTCCAGGACAGCTGGGTGCATAAAAATAAAAGCCCCTGACCAGCTGTGACTCTGAGAAATGTCCCAGCACCACCACCAGCACCACCACACCCCTGACTCACTGTGAATCGGCTGCCATTAAATATGCAGACAAATGGAGAGGTTTCTAAATTTACACACACACACACACACACACACACACACACACACACACACACACACACACACGGACTCAGGTTTAATTACACGGGTGAAGGTCTGAATGCAAGATGACTGCAGGAGCAAGTGGTTAGGCAGAGATGCATTATGGGAGTGGTGGTGAGAGGTAGGAGTGTGTTTAAGTGGCTGCTGCAGCGGGGTGGGCATCAACACACATCAAAATAAGAAGAAAAGTTTTCTTACAAGTCTGCAGGAGCTCACTTTAGCTCAGTTTAGATTTACAATAATTAGTCGATAATCAATTGAGAAAACTTTTATTAGCAACTAATCTGGCTACTCAAAACTCACCATTTTCACACCTGCTTTTAATGTATGATTAACGGCAAACATTGTGTGTCATATGTTTGTTTTATCGTTTTCTTTGTTCATTTTAAACTCATGTAAAGTGCTCTATAAATAAAATGTATTATTATTCTTCAATGAATTCACCGTTTAGGTCAATTTTCAAACAACATTTTATGGTTTCAGCTTCCTAAGTGTGAGTATTTCTGTTTGTCTCACATTATCATTGGACTCCAGGAAACATTTTTCATTATTTTCTGATGTTTTATAGGCTGAAAAATTCACAGATCAACCAATAAAATAAAAATAATACGATCATGAGTTGCAGCCGTAGTCGACTGTGGGACTATAGTCTTGACACTCACCTGCAGGAGGTCACTGAGGTCCAGCAGCATGTCTGAGACAAACAGGTTAAGGCAACAAACAAATAAGAACCAGACATAAAAAATTATTTGTTGTGATTTTCTTTGAACCAGTTCAGAGTCACGTGGAGGTGGCCAAGCTCAAAACCTCAGAACAACTAGTTCTGATACACAGCACAATGACACTAAATCAAAATGAGTCAAGTAAATTAACATGAAGTAAAATTGTACGTGTTCAGTGTAAGACACTTGCTTCCTGATCACCTTTAAAATGGTATCAATAATCTGTCCAAATATGGCCACAGCTTTGTTCTCCACATCATACTGCAGTACAGTCCATTCTCAGGCTACAGTGAGACCACAGGAACATCAGTAAAGTGACTTGAATATACGACATCATTTCTGCTCTGTGCATGTTTTGTTTAATGGTTTCAAACTCAAAGCCAACAGCAGCAGAATGAAGCTGTGTTCCTCGTACACTTGAAATGATTTAGTTGTTTGAAATAGTAATTCTCAGTGGTCTGTACTAAGTCAAGAGTAGATCTGGAGTAAAACATCAAGTACACTATACAGCTTCTAACTCAGGTGCAAGCATTTGTTAGTTTAACATGCAATTTCTATTCCACTTAGTTTTTTTTAAGGAAATCAGTTTTTATGCTTTTTCTAAGTAAGGCCTAATTAGAATTTACAGAGTAGCTCTATGTGAATAAATGACAACAAAGAACAACACAAACATGCCTTCATCAGACACAATGTAAACTGTGTGTAAACAAAAACAGCAAGAGCTTAATGGCATTTGAGTGGTTGAATAACAGTAATCCCATGATGTTATAGAGTAATATTGTATATAATGTCCTTGCAGAGGTTTGTCATGTGGAGGAAGCTTTGGGAAACATTTACACAGCCTCTTTCCATCGCCAGTGTCTCCACCTGAAAACAAGGCAACAGGCAGAAGAGAAATGAGGTGAAATAAACCTCTGAGCACTCGACTAAATACACTGACGCCCTGTCACCACACACACACACATACATACACACACACACACACACACACACACACACACCTGCCTCCTCAGCCTCTGGACATCCCACCCTCCCAGTGACCCCCCCCCCCCACTCTCTCAGAACTGGCTGGTCTCCGTGGTGACGGGATCTCCGTGGCGACAGGTGCACCTGTCTCCAGGCTGCCAGGGTGGATTAGCGGGGGCTCCTCCGAAAAGGCCTCACAATAGAATTAGCAGCAGTGCAGATGAAATGGAAAAGATAATCCCAGCACACGCCGTCTGGAGATTATAGTCGACTGCCTTAATCAGGAAAACAAACGACAGCTCGTCCTTCAACACATCTGGGCCCAGGGAGGGAAAAAAACCACTCACATCTTATTTGGTGCCACAGGAAGGAGAGAGGAGGATACTCACAGTGATGAAGTTCTCACATGTGCGCATTTGTGTTTGTTCCCTCCCTGTTTCAACATAATAATGCCACCGTGCACAAACCCAGGTGCATGAAGACCCTTTTCAATGGTGTTCCCACCTCTGGGATGAACCGGAACACCAGACCGGATCGGGAAACATCAGTGCTGGACCTCACTAATGCTCTCCTGTCTGAACGGGAGATAATCCCTGCAGCCAGGTTCCAAGATCAGGTGGAAATCCTGAATCCAGAAGAGTGGAGGCTGTTACAGCAGCAGATTAACGCCTGCGGTTTGGAAATTATGTGCTCAACAAGCATAGCAGCAAATCTACTGGACTGCTCTGCAGCACAAAGCAGGTGAAGGCAGCGACTCCTCCAGAGTAAAAGCTCTGAGAGGTTTGTACAGGCAGCAGATGGTTGAAGAGGTTAAAGCCTCAGTGGTTCAAACAGATGCTCGGTGCATCTGAGGCCTATTGAGTTAGGGAGCGGCCTAACAAACCAGTTCATTTCAAGCCATCTAAACCCTGTAAGAACTGAATTCCAACATTTTAAATCATCATTTGTCTTTTAAAAGAAGAAAAGAGGCAAATGGCCTAATTTTAAACTCTGTAAAAATCCTCTGTTAAGATATATATATCAGAACAGTTAGCATAGTTAGCATCTTTTATTTCTTTAAGTTGTTTGTTTTCTTGTAACTGGCAGCGGCTGACACAGTGTTAGTGGTTGTGCTAATGCTAACTCTAGCTTTCTGTACTGACAAGGTTTCAGGTATATTTAGCCCCGCCCCCTTGTCCCCACAAGTTGACAGGATTGGTTCCTCAGGTTCTATGACATATGAATCCCTGACTGTCTGAATCTGTTTTTATGAGACTGTCATTGGTTCACTGCAGTTCAAGGTGGAGATAATCAGTCATGGTGTTGACTGATTATTTCACTCATCATATGTTTTCTATTATATAAGAAAAAACATCATAATTAATTAATTTCACCAGATCGGGTCTTTAAGAGAATTGCTGTTATTCATCAAGGTTCTTTGAATGTACTGCTGCATACGACCGTTTTCTCTGTGGTCACAGTGTTTTGATTGTTTTAATTGGCGCATGGATACAAACTTGTTTCTAGGATCAAACGGAGGAAAGAAGAAGAAAAGAGAGATGACGGTAAAACAACGAAGACAGATCAGAAAAAGATGGAGAGAGAAGTTGAGAACAGATGAAGGTCTGTCTGCAGAGTAAAAGCGGATGTATGATCCAGATCGCCTGGTCCTGCTCTGCGTGGTGGGCTCGTTAAATTAAAGTCCAGATGAGATGAGACGAACGTTTCCCTCCGCTTCTCCCTCTCACTTCGTCTTTGTCCTGAATCTCCCCTGCGACAACGTTACAGACTCACCCAGCTGTGGAGAAAGAAGTGAGCGGAGCTATTTTTACCGCCGCCTCACTCCTCCAAACACGAACAAACAGGCCTGCACTGACAAACACACAAACACACACACACACACACACACACACACACACACACACACACAGACAAAGGCCCAGTAAACAATGCAGCAGAAAGGAATTACACCATCCTCGCCCCTCTTTCATTAGGCAAACCTATCCCAGCCGTCCTGTGCTGCTGTTACGTAACAAAAAGCATCCTCTGAGGCGAAGTGAGTCAGGAGTAAACCAACGACAGAGCGAAACAACACAGAGCCGCCCTGCTTATGAAAAAAGGATGAACCTAAAAGTCCCATTATCCCGACGCTGACACATCGCTCTCAACTTCAATAAGCTGCCGTTTGCAGATTATGAAACATTAAGACAGTGACAGGCGGTGCTGCTCACATCAGACACAACCTGCAGACTTTGATGTGCCATCCTCCATCAGTTCAACACGCAGGTTTAACTAATCTAACTTTGCCTCAATTAACACTGAACTTCTGCTCGGCTAATTACCGCGAGCATGCGATTAAACAGAGAAGGTTTCCTCGTGCATGCAGGGGTCGCCGCTCTGTTCAATTATGGAAGCTGTGCTTTGATCAGGTTTCCTCTGCACTTTGTTACAACATTTAATCAGACTGACGCACACAGCCCACACACAGGCTGAGGGCTGACCAGCTAACTGTGCTACCTGCTCCTTTCACTCTGATCCTCTGTCTGAGGCCGTTCATTCAGATACTTGTGTCAGAAACAGCTGCAAACAATTAATTGATTGAGAAGTCGATCTACTGAAACGTAATCAGCAACAACTGCGATGATAAAGTGATTGATTCTGACGTTTTTTTAAGTAAAAATGACAAAAAAAAAAAACGTGTTCCAGCTTCCAAAGTGTGAATATTTTTGCTGTTCTTTCTTTTGGATTTGGATCAGGAGTCCACTGTTGACAGACATTTTTTACTATTCTGACATTTCATGTATCAAATAATAATAATAGTCATTAGTTGAAGCAATAACAGCAGAGCCTCTACATGTCTTCACCACGCATCTCATGCACTGCACTAATGTCTGCGGCACGATACATGTTCTGGGACAGTTCACATATATATAAAAAATGTTTTAACCAAATTGAACCTGTTTATATTTTTTGCTCTCATGTCCACAGGTTTACATAAATATCAGTATATGAGTAGGAACCTCAGAGAAGGTCCCATCAACATGGCTGTTATGTCTCTGTATGTATTGACAGTGAAAATGAAAATCATTTTCTGAGACTAATTGTCATTTTTTTCACTCTTATTTCCTTGAGATGAACAAGATTACAAATGTAGGACTCCAGTTCCCATCATGCTGTGGCTGATATAAACAGGAAGTATGGCGTTTTGATGGAATCAGTGAATTGAACATAGTGAATACCTTGACACCTATTTCTTTAAAGCCTAGATTTGTTTTCATTTGGATTGCAATGGGAAAATAATTAACTATTAGCAGTATTTCCTTTATTACTGCAGGAAAATTATTTCATAACAGATTTATGGGAGTTTTTTCTGGCTGGGTTATTATACTGAAGAAGAAGGGTGACATGTTTGAAATGTGTAAATTGGGTGCTGAAGATTTATCAAGACAAATACTCACAGTTCACAGGATAAAGAAACAGCTGGTCTAGAGTCAGTGTCTTTGAAGAAATCATTATGTAAAACGAGCAGTAAGGATACGTGGTGTCCCCTCGGTGCGGCACACCATGTAGAGGCAGGCGGCGATGACGTGGGAGGACTTGCGGCCGCGGGTCAGGTGTTTAGTGAGCGCCATCCTGTAGAAATTGAAGGCCGTGTCCAAACAATGCTGGTTCATCTGCAGCTGGTGACCCAGAGTGTTGATGTGCTGCTTGGCTGGAGACAGACACACACACACACACACACACACACACACACACACACACACACACACAGGCATGTAAGTTCATAGCAAAAAAACAAATACTCAGCATCTCATCTGCTTTTCATCATTAATCTGGATGAGAAAACTGCAAAACACAGAAAGTAGATTCACATCATTTTAATACTCATCATTCAGTGACCCCATCGACGACCCCCCCTCCTTCAGACCGGGACACTGTTTAATTATCATTGGCTAATTCTTCAGATTCTCCCTTTAATTTGTTAAGTCTGTGTGTTTATATGTGTTCAAGACACGTTCAAATAAAGCCATCTCTGATTATTTATAGACGTCCAGAACAGATGTTTTTTTCAGAACCAATATCAACATCTGTTTATGAAAACCACTGAACCTCATGAAAGACTCACTACACCAGACATGTTGCTAAGACCTCATTTGACATTCAGGGAACACTTGGAACAAACGCAACTGGTCAGAGCCATGTCTGAAAATGTTGTCATACTGTTCACCATTTTACTATTTCCATTAACTGGTCATGATAAAAATGATTTTATCCACATCACACACCTGCATTTAAATTCTTTTTGCCTACTCTGATATCTGTTCTGCTGATAATGTGGCCGACTGTTGACTCCTGATGCAGGAGACTGGTCTCTGGCTCCTCCTGCGTGGTCACATTTGCATGTTGTGCCGTTAATTAAAAACAGTCAGTTAGGTTTGGAAGGAGCTTGACAAAGACATAACTGTGGTGTGGTCTGAACCTGACACAAACCTGTTTTTGATACACAGATGAAAACACACACACACACACCCACAAACAGGCATGTAATTACACAAGCCTCACTGTACGCAAACAAAGTCCTGCAAGCGTGTCAGGACACACACGCCTGGAGACAAGCACGAGGGTTCCATTACGCACGAGTGCAAATGTGCACACATAACTACGTCCTTACACGCAATCACATAAAAGAATGTGTGCTCCATCCTCTCACACACACACACACACTCACTCACTCACTCACTCACACACACACACACACACACACACACACACACACACACCTAACAGCAGGTAGAGACCAAGGACAAAAGAGTTTATAATCACTGCACAGAGCTGCACAGTGTGTGTGTGTGTTTGTGTGTGGAGTTCATGACCTAAGATGAGCTAAACATGTTGAGTACCCTCACACACACACACACACACACACACACACACACACACACACACACACACACAACCAGATGTGTGTGACCTACTGAACTGAGTGTGATGTCTGGGAATGTGAGCAGCTCTGAGCTCATCAGTCTCGTCACGCTGTTCAGTTTAACACACGTCCAGTTATAAAACCAGCACAATTCAATATCAGCGTGCACACGCACACACACACACACACACACACACACGCACACACACACACACACACTAAACCCCGTCTGCTTCTCAGTTTTCCGTCTTTCATTGTTCCAGTAGAACATCATCCAACATTTTTGTAACTTTTATTCACAAGCATGGAAAAAAGAAAAAATATGCCAAGACCTTAGAAGTAAAGTTCAGATTTTCTGGATCAAACACTCGACCCATCAGTTTTTGTTCTGTCTGTGTGTCAACAAAATCCACTCTATTTTTTTTTTTTTAAGGTGAATTTATTTAGTATTTCCAGCCCACAGAGACATGTAGGAGACAGAAAACAAGAAAATAGATAAAGAAAAAAAATGTATACTGCTGCTAATCCTGATGCTAATCCTACTGCTAATGCTGCTGAAGAACCTGTGTTATTATTAGTTATGATTTGGGTGGTGTTTGTTCGAGTCAGTGGTCCAGGGGGAGCAGCTGCTCTGCTGTGGAAACTAATGAGGATTCAAATGAACAAGTAAACACAAACACACTTAATGCTTGGCTGATATTCCTCATTCACTTAGTTAATTCAGCTAATTTCTCGTGTTATGGATAGAACACAATGCAAATGTTGTGGATCGTAGTTCGTCTCCTCATCGTTTCAGTCTGCCTGGTACTAACAATACCTGTCGTAATAAATATAAATGATCAGCATTAATCAAACCAAATCAAAAGAGTTAACAGTAAAAATTTAGGCCATATATATGACATATGTCCTATACCATATGTGTCACCTATGATGGGATATATTATCACATATACATATCTTCTGAATATATATAAGGTATTCTATAACATAGGAAATATAAAAAATGTGTATGAGGTGCTGCAAGCATATATGTTCACAATATACATTTAATTTATACATGAAATTTAATTAAAACAACACACTGATAAAAATTCTATATGCTCATATATGTTTTTCTTATCAGTCTGTTTACTTCCCATTCTGGACCCTACTGTTTATAATAGCAACATATTACAGGTTATAAGAACAATATAATACAATATAAGCACACTTACATACATATACATGTTTGTATGGGCTACACATATACGTAAATATATGTAACTATATATAATTTTGACATACACATTTTTATTTTATATGTGCCTATATTTCAGATATACATATGTGAGGTCTTAAACATGACTATTTTTGAATGCAGTCTTAAATCTTCTGCACTGATATTTAGTTAGAATTTAAGCAACATAAAATCCAGATTAAACCTGAAAGCGTGACTGGAAATGATCAACAGCCACTGGTCTGATGAGATTTGAATCCATCAGAACGATTATTAAATGGCACAGGATGTTTCATGGTTTATGTCAATGGCTTCTTCAGCTCTGACATTCAGCGCTGCACTTAACATTTGAGTGAAATCACAGCTTCCTGATGTGAAAATATCACTTCGCTTTGCTCTGTTGTCTCCTCAAAGACAACTGGCCGCATGGCAGCCGTCACCAACACAACAGGAGACACGCAGCACAACAAACACAAACTAACCAAACACCTGGAGGCAGGAGACCAATGGAAAGTTTTGTATCTGCTGTTTTAGTGGTGGAATTTTAAACTGAACCAACTACTGTGAACAAGACAAAGTTAATTGCTACCCTAATTTCAACCAAGTTCTTGTCACAGATGATAAGTGGGGCAGAGACGCAGCGCTGCAGCTGTAATTAGGAGCTCTTCTTCCATGGTTTAAAAAATATATAAAAATATAGAACGTTTTCTGCCCTTTACATGACTCTTCAGCTCAAACCCCAGAACAGCCACTGATTCCTTCATAGGTGCCTCTAAATAAATAACAACTCATAACATTTACATGAACAAAAACTGGGACACCCTGAAGCAGAAGCTTTCACACACACAAATTTAGAAAGCTGGGACAGAGGCGTCAGCTGTTCATCGTGAAAAAGACCTGGCTTTTTACAACAGGGGAAGGTTGAGAAAGGCTCAGTGAGCCAGACAAGAGCCGATTATGATCGTAGAAGAAACAGAAGAATAGGGTTGTCTACTACCACACTCAACTATGTGAAGGAACCTTAAAATGTCCCATATAGTATTCAGGTAGATTTCCATGTGTTTTTGATTATAATGCAGGTCTAGGTTCTATATTAATACTGTGAAAGTATCAAAGCCTCAGTCCACAGAGAAATGCACACAGCCTGTATTCAGAAACAGCCTTAAAACGAGCCGTCAGGACTTCTGTAACTTTGTTATGTCACAACAAAGCAGTCACCGCTCTCAGCCACACCCCAAGCCCCACCCCAGCTGAGCAGCTCATAAACATTCACTTCATTCACTTGTTTGCTGAAAACAGCTGCTGCTGCTGGAAACACTGGGAATGACCGGACAGTAAATGCACCACTGAACCAAAACAAGGAGCTAAGTGAGGCTAAAAAGCTCAGTGGAGCTGCAGATGTGGGGATAATTCAGAGACTGTCCACCTGTAACAAACGAGCCCATAGGTCATCTGTGCAGCAGGTTATTATGACCCATAGTTAGGCTTGGTTGCTAGGCGACATCTAGTGGCCGTAGTAATTGTGACAGGAGGTTGGGGTGGATGGATGGGTCAATAAAACACAGGGATATTACACAGGAGAGAGGTGTTCAATTCCCATGTGAAAGGAGCAGTTTATGTTGTTTCTATTGTCCATGACCATACAACAAAGTTAACATTATTATTGTTGCAACCATGACAACAAAGATCATCTAATGTTGGGGAAGCACTTATTTTAACCCAAATCACCATCTTTTCCTAAACCTAACCAAGCCTTGACTGTTATATAGTACATAGCACCCAAGGTAGGTACGCCACTCTCGATACAGTCGGCATGTTTATTATTGTAACCATGACAACCAAACTCTGACACCCCTGCTGCTTTAGGGGTGCCAATTTGGAGGATTGGTTTCTATAATTCAGCCATTTCTGTGGGTTTGTCACCAGCATTAGACTCATTGCATTAATTGTTAATTAATATTAAAGTAGATTCACAGTATCGATGAGTTCATACATCTTCTAGCTTTACATCTAGATCTGAGGGAACTCGGCGTCTTACTGCAGCTCCACTTTGTGATTCAGATTGTTCAGACAAAGTGTGTTTTCACACATAAATCTTGCCTCCAGCAGCTTTTAAAGCTACATTTAAATTCCAGTCAACATGCCTGCACTGCAGCGTGCTGTGGACCGATACACCAGGGACTGGTGATACATTATTACCCAACTCATACACACAACACAGGAGGAGGTGGGGTTTGTGCTCCCAGACATGAATCAGCCGGTGGCGAGACAGAGGATGTGCAGACAGCTGCCGGGGAAAGTTCGTGCAGGACAGAAAGAGGAAGAAGAAGAAGACGAGCTCTTCATCTCTCAGAGATGCCTGCAGACTCATAGAGCCACAGACAGCAGGCAGTCTCCCTACAGACCACACACACACACACACACACACACACACACACACACACACACACACACACACACACACACACACACACACACACACACACACACACACACACACACACACACACACACACACACACACAGCATGACAAGGCTATTCCCAATGCCACACCGACTAACACACAAAAAGAACTTTTACCAACACAAACACACCCTGCACAGACTTAAAGGAACAGTTTGACATTTTGTGAAACCTTTTAGATCAATACCACTGCACCGTATATATGAAGCTGCAGCCAGTTAGCTTAGCTTCTCATAAAGACTGAAAACAGGTGGAAACAGCGAGCTGCCTTTGTCCAGAGGTGAACTGGAATTACCTCCTGACTGTTTTTTGCCTCCGATAACCAGTCAAGGTGCAGGAACCATGGTCAGAGTCTCTTCTTCTGTTCCTGACTTACAGCAGTGAATGATGGCCAGAAGCGTTTTTGCAGAACATTGCGATGTCACAGTAAAGCTGACCTTTGACCTTTTGGATATAAAATGTCATCATTTTATCCTGTTAAACATTTAACATTGCGAGCAAATTTTGTCATAATTATAAAACTAATTCTTGAGTTACCATCAAATAAAAAGACCTGCCAGCATCTCCACAGCTCTAAAATTGACAGATTTATTTAGTCTGTGCTCATAACACATTCTGTGATTTTACAGGCGGTTATGTGCCAAACAATTTTTTGATTGGATGCAGGTGATGCATCCTGAGCTTTTTAATGGTTGTCATGATTATATGTTTTGGTTTTTCAGACTAAAACCAATGAGTAATGAAATTTCAGGGCCAATAATGTGACCAGTAATTATCAGTTTATTGCATCCAATTCCAACAGGACAACTGATAATAATAATAATCTTACACATGTGAAAACATGAAGAGGACGATACATTTTTTTTTTTTTTTTACAATTAACAAGTTTATTTTTCTAATAAACACCAATATTTAGAGAGCCTTCACCTTGCCTTCACCTTTATTCACTACAAGAATACACTAATTTACTGTAAATATGTTTATTACAACCTTTAAGAATTTATTTTCTCATATGTAGACTAATTATAACCATACTGTCTCTCAATATTGACAAGGATGTATAGGCTACAAAAGCTCTAAAGAAACTTTACATACCTTTAGATTAATCAGTGGTTCAACCCCTGGGTTCCATTGTTTAGAAAGTGTTCAAACATTTAACAATAAAGTAAATAAAGCTCTGCGGCGTCACTCATCCTCTCCTCTGTCCTCCTCTGATGTGAAGACACAGGTACTGATGCTGAGGAGGGGAGGGTCTGTTTGGCCTCAGCCTCAAAGTCTAGAGGAATTCAGCTCATTTTCAGATGCATAGCTAATTAGGCTCAAACATTACATGCAATTACAGTTTAATTGTGTGGAGCTGGTTCATAAAATTCCCTATTAGCATAACAAGCTCCATATGTCAGTGTGAAACATAGCGGCTGTCGATGAAAAGGGGAAAGGGTCCACACAAACAGACTCAAAAGCAATAGGTGAGTGGGACCTGAAACTAACCTTTACTATTCTCTGACATGCCAAAGTGTCTGTGGTGGGAAAGGTCCATGAGTGAGCCAGGCTGGCTGTCTCTCAGTTTACAGTCTCTATGCTAAGCTAAGCTAAGCTAAGCTAACAGTCTCCTGGCTCCAGCTTCATTCTACCGTGCGGACATGAGAGTGGTGTTGATCTTCTAATCTCATCCTCAGCAAGACAGCTAATAAGCACATTCCCCCAAAAAGCCCAAACTATTGCTTTAAGCAGCGTGTGACAGCGATATAACCCCAAACACACACACACACACACACACACACACTCAGAATTAAAAAATAACATAAGTATTTCCCAATCCTCATATTTTCTCTCTCTCTCTCTCACACACACCTGTATCTACACACACTCTTCATTACTCAGCGTCTGCTGCAGTCTGACAGCTCTGTGACTCTGCGGCTGAAACATCATCAGCTGAGCAGACGGCTGGCCGTCACCACGGTTACCAGCTGCTTGCCATCGTATCCGAGCTCTGGCTCTCTGCCCAACAGCCTGTCAACCTTCAGCCCAGCAGTTTGTTGTCTTCTGCAAGTTGCTGATGTGTTTTAAGAGCAGAATTGTTGAGATAAAATTGTGAGCACACCCGTGGGGCCCTTCGGGGTCCCTCCAGGGGGCCCCAACAGGATGAAGAACAATTCACTTTAAAGCCTGACTGATCAACATCCCAAAGAGAGGAAAGAGGAGCATCCGTCATTGCACTCAAGCTGCAGTGATGAGTAGATTAATCAATTAGTTGATGCTGCAGCTGTTTCAATAATCATTAATCATTTCTGTCATTCTCTAAGCAATGATAAAGGATTTACTGGTTCCAACACCTGATATGAATAGCTGCTTTTCTTTCTCTCTTTCTGTCCTTTTAAAATTTGAGTGACGACGATTTCTCTAAATAATGTATCATCACTGTTGAACTGTCATTAACCAAATGAGAAGCATCTGAATTTCCCTCAGAATGAACAGAATATATATGAATAAATAAATCTAGATAAACTCAGCTTATTTCTTTGCAAGTGTGAAACTAGAGGTTTGACACAGGCAGAAATCCCGAGGGGCATGTCCCCCCCTTCCTGAGGATCGCCCCCTCAATATATTACCGAGACCTAAGTCAACAAATGTGAGTAAACAGAGTGATAGAGGAGCAAACATAAACTCATGAGGTTATGATCCAGATCAGCTCTACGAGTGAACAAGTGATTCAGAGAGAGCAGAGGAGCAGAGCCGCTTGTTGACCGGCGGAGAGAAATGCGCTTCCGCCGAGCGACATAGTTCCACTGGTAAAATACAGCTCAGCCCCGACTACCGCCGCCTCCATCTGTTAGTTTATTAGTTATTGTGAGGTCAGTTTACTTCCTGCAAAAGAGGAACACTTTTGCAACTACTAAATGTCACACAATTAAAGAATAAAAAGCGGAAGTAGACCAGCAGCCACCGTGTTCTGCGAGATAAAATGACTGTTTTTGTCAATGGAGTCTGGTTCATAAGACGGAGACATCCGGTCACCAGGCCTCATCACGGCCTCACAGAGAAGCAGAATATCGACTGATAATCAGCTTAAAGTGGGTCGACACGACCCGGAACAGATGCTGTTGTGTAACATTCATTACAAAATGATGTGAGATACAACAGAGTTAGTGCTGAAATAGTGTCGGTCCGTTTTATTCACAGGGTTTCACCAAATCATTGTGATAGTAACTATGATAGTGACGAGAAAACACACACACACACACACACACACACACACACACACAGACACACACACACACACACACACACAACATAAAAATTAAAACAAAATTACATTAAATACGAAAACAAACAAAAGTTTAGAGTCGAGTGGCATGTACGTCAGTACGTCCGCACGCACTCACGCACATTCGCGCGCGCGCATGCGCAGTTGCAGTGTGCGCGTCCGAGGGTGTGACGTCACGTCAGAATCTTTCATTTTGGCTTTGATCTCGTGCTGATGTATTAAAGACACATGTGTCACAGGTAAACCACTTTCACACCTGAGACTCAACACTTCATTTCGTTTCTTGGAAGAACCAGACTCAACAACCTCAAACATCTCACCATGGCGAAAACCTCCCTGCGAGGCATGGCTCCTCCTGTTTATAGCACTGCTGATGCTAAACCTAAACCCCGCAAGCGGGGCAGTGGTCCCAACGTGTCAGCAGCAGCACCTGAAGCCTCTGACCTGACGAACACGGACGAGAAAGACGTCCAAACCTTTGCTGCGGAGAACGCTGCCGCTGAGCCGAGTTCCACAGACGTCGTGGAACCATCAGAGAAGGAGACGGAGTCCGACTCTTCCAGCTCCAGCTGTCAAGCCTCGGTCCAGACCAACAGAGACACCGAAGTCACGGCAGAGCCAAAGATCCTGGAAGAGGAAAACGACTCCATCTCCACCATCGACCTGGACCCACCAGAGAAAAACACTGGTTCTGGTGATTCCTCCACCTCTGGCTGTGAGGACGCAGCCGAGGAAGCAGAAGAAACCCGGGTGTTTGTCACCCTGCTGACGGCCAGAGTGCTCTCAAAGTGCCCCGTTGTGAACCTCTGGACCCAGGAAAGTTTGGTCGCCTACACCCGACAACTGGTGGACCAAACCCTGCAGGGCCTCACTCTGAGTGGAGCTTTCTGCCCCAAAGAAAAAGACATCAAGAAGATGTGCAAGGCCGTGATCGACGCCCTGAAGACAAAGTACGGCAACATGCGCAAGCTAGAGACCGCCATATTTTCAGAGCACCCATCTGTGGACGCCGCCATCGTTGTGTGTTTGCGAGCCCACATCAAGGAGCACTCTGCTCGGGCTGCACACAAGAAGAAGAAGAGCGGTGGATGGAGGCAGCACATCTGGCCCCTCTTGCACGTTGCTGGCATTTGCGCTCTGTGGGGCATTTTGTTTCTAATCCTGGCATAAACTTGTGACGCTGGCACGGTGGTGCAGTGGTTATCACTGCTGCGTCACTGTCGCCAGGGTCACAAGTTTATACAGGGCCACACAGGGGCTGAGTGCTGATCCTGGTCTTGATGCTCTCAGCATCAAGACCAGGATCACCACCAGTTTCTCCCTGTGTCGGCGTGGGTTTTCTCCGGGTACTCCGGTTTCCTCCCACACTCCTTATTTGGACAATAAAAACCTTAAATTTTATTTTTGATTTCTGAATCAACTTCTTCTTCAATTAGAGCAATAAAGGAAGATAAGAGGTGACCTGACATATAATAATATGACATGACATATTTTCTAATCATATTCCTCATGTTGAATATTGATCACACAGTATGTGTCTCTAACTTATTTAAAATCTTAATCTGCAAAGAAAATTATAAAACTAATTAAAAAAAAAAACAAAGTGGAGTAAAAGTACAATATTTTAAATAGTACAAAATGCAGGATCTGTATTTCAGTACAAGTTTGATAAATCTGTACCAAAATACACTTCAGTAAATGTAGAGTTACTTTCCATCGCTAATATCAAAACACAGGACGAGTCTTTAGCTGATTTAGTTATTGTTCCACACCTCCAGGTTACCTGTCACAACTATTCAGCTCTTATTTTGGTAAGCCTGCTAACAGTAACACACATAGACTGACACTCATTGTTAATTACTTATTATTTCAGTGGTGAAAAATGTAGAACTATTTTTGAACAACGTGCAAACAAAAACAAAAAAAATAAAAGTTTTAATGGCCACATCATGCAGCACCAACTGAACCACCTACAACAAGGAACCACTGGTACAGGTTTATACAAAGAAAGACACAACTGCAAAGATCAGTCGCAGGATTTCAAGAATCAATGTTGGATCACTCAAATAAAAAAACACTATTAAATCAGAATTAAATAGATTTTTTCATCCAGTTGTATTTACTGTGGATCAGAAGCTGGAGGACTCCTCAGCTGCTGTTTCCAAGCTCAAGACTGAATTCTGAATGAATCACATTAGCCGCTGGCCTCAAACTTGACCTTAGATTATCAGTGTATTTTAGCTGTTGTATGAAATTGTACGATATAAAATTGATCACTTTCTCAAAAGCAGTAAAGAAGAAAAACATGCAGCTGTGACTTTAAGATGTAGACATGAGAGGAGCTGCTTGAACAAACAGGATAAAAAGATTGGAGGTAAATCTCTCCAAGTGTTGAAAAGCCTTTAACTACTCAGCCGTCGCATCAGAGGAGGTTTTAAACACAGACAACAGCTTCCACAGGAGAACTGTCACACACCAAGATTCAATCAAACCTGTCAACACACACAAACTAAAGGTGAACAGGTGCTGCAGATGATGTTTTCCTAAAACTGACTGGCAGATAAAAAGTCCTCTGAAGTCATATTCATCATCATCATCATCATCATCATCATCATCTCCCCCTCTGTGATAAACTTTACCTTTTCTTCTCAACAACTCAAAACAAAAACTTCTGACTCATCAGAACAAGACAATCACAAAACTTATTTCCTGACGTGTAAAAGCAGAAACATGAAGGTCTCCCAGGTCCAAACAGACATGAACAGGAACCAACAGCAGTTTCAATGCTGACAGCCCTCTGCTGGTCACTCACCTCTCTGCAGAGTCTGAGCTCGGGACTCCCTCCCCATTCCTGAGAGGTGTGCGTCTCCAAAGGACGGATGTTTGGCTCCATCTAAAGACACCGGAGAGATGTTCAGGGGATGAGACAGAAAATAAACCCACAAATCTTCATTTTTTTTATTTTTTAAATGTAATTTCTTGTTTGCTTTCTTCTACACATCAGAATAACTTTATTTATTCTCATGAGAATAAGATTATTTGCATCTATTTCTGAAATTTGTTCATCTGAATTAAACAGAAAACAAAAGTAGGGCTGTAACTATCTTTTATTTACATCATCGTTTAACTTGCCAATTAAATGGTGATCATTTTCTTTATAAATCAACTGTTATGTCTTAATCTTCACTTCAGGAAACAAACCACTGCCTTATATTTAGGACTGTCCAGTCATTAGTTTCACAAAGCACTAAAAAGTATATTTGAGACTGATCTGCTGTTACAACTACTTTCAGTAACTGTTGATTTTCAGGCAAGATGATCAGATGAATATACGTTTGATATTTTGATTTCTGTCTGTAAGAAAGTGTTCAAAAGGCGCTGGTTACTTCCTGAACCCTCAACAATACAGGAGTGGACAGATTGACATTTATATAATGGAAAAGATTACCTTCTCTCTCCGCCTGAAGAGAACTGAATTTATTAAACTATGGACCAAGTCGATCAAATAAGTAAGGATTCTGTGTAAGTGAAGTACTGAATGACTGACCCTGTAAAATTATTTTATTCTGACTTTATTTATTTCATTTAGTATTTATTATGTTCTTCCAGATCCCCCTCAGACATACTTTTTATTATGCTCACACCTCCCAAAGTCTACAAAGTTCTTTATAAATCTGCTCTAAATTCTAAATTTTGCAAAACTGTGGACAGTATAGGAAAGTAAACTTCTTTTTCCTGATGTATGTTTTGTAATAAACAAAATAAACCTCTAACCCAAAAAAATGAATTTATGAAATAAAATCTTAAATGCTCAGCACAGGCTCCCAGAGCCTAAAGTGACATCTTCAAATTACTTTTGTATTTACTTTTTGCCAGAATTAAATACTAATGTTTGGTTTTATCTCATAAATTCACTCTAAAAAACACCAAAATACCCAAAGCATTTAAATGAAGTGCAGTGTAATCCAACAGCACCATCTAGTGCACAGTCAGAGGAACTACACCACAGACAGCAAACTCTAACACATGGTCTTGTGCAGACTCAGCAGGAGTGAAAAGTCCTGGAGGCTGAAGAACTCAAGGTAAATGTTATACTCAGACAGATAAGCTGCTGTGGACCAACACACACATTAACTCACAGCAAACCATTACATAAGAGCCAGACTGTCCCCGAACACCCAACATCCATCTGACTGAGGAAATGATGAGGGATCAGGTGAAATCAAGAGCACTGACGTTCTGGAGGAACGAAGGTGGACATCTTTTAAAATGCACCATGATTTGTTGTGATTTATTCTGAGAGCAAATATTAGGTAATTCAAAACTGTACATTTATTATTTTGCAAAAGTAAAAGAGAAAAAGCCCCAAATCAGACTACTTTAAAGGCAGTTTCTAAAAAACACCACACAGAGGACACCACTATCTATCAACCATCACTGGTCACTTCTCACTCAACTGTCAAATACAAATTGAATAGGTGTTTTGTGTGAAGCCTTCATGTGTGTCAGTGGTGGTCCAGATCAACATTTGTCAGTTTTAGCATAAAAATACCCAGAAATGCTTCAGAACAAAGACCAGATCCATATTTCACAACCTACACGACCAGTAAAGGCCACACTGGCAGCCGACTGGTTTTTATTGGTAACAATCTCCTCCAAGTTTTTAACCTTGTTAACATTCATATGATGTTTTTAATATCAAGACATACAAGACATATGATGAGTGAAATAATCAGTCAACCATGACTGAGTGTTTCCACCTTGAACTGCAGTGAACCAATGACAGTCTCATAAAAACAGATTCAGACAGTCAGGGATTCATACGTCATAGAACCTGAGGAACCAATCCTGTCAACCTGTGGGGACAGGGGGGCGGGGCTAAACACACCTGAAACCTTGTCAGTACTGAGAGCCAGAGTTTGCATTAGCACAACCACTAACACTGTGTCAGCCACTGACGGTTACAAGCTAACAAACAACATAAAGAAATAAAAGATGCTAACTAAGCTAACTGTTCTGATCCGTCTGCTGGTCTCTGATTCTGGTCTCAACAGACTCCTCATCTGAGTCTGGGTCTGACTGAGGCTCAAACATGTGGCTGAGTCTCTCTGATGTTTCCTCCTCGAGTTTTTTCATTATTGTTTTTCCACTTTTATATGTGAAAACAACGTTAAAATATTAATCACAGCAGAGTTACAGAGTTTAAAACATGTCTGAAGAAGAACTCTTGGGTTCTGCAGGTCACCATAAACTAATCAAACCATAATAAATACTGATCTTACACCTGTGGCCTGTTCTGCTCTGGCTGGTTATCACTTATAACTTTACACCAAGGCAAGAGGAAATATTTAAGTTCAGAATAAATGTGTTTCCTCTACGGTAGAAAAAAACAACACAAAAAAACAACACTTATTGTGGCGGCATTTTTTTCTTTTGCAGCTTCAACTAAACCACACACTTTATGGCATAATTGTATTTAAATAGCTGATGCTCCACTTAAACTTCACCCTGGCAGCTACAGTGGAGGAGAGCTAACACAAAACTGATTGTCCAGATAAATATCTACAGTGATGTGAGAATAAAATCCTAAAGTGACAAACATGAATCGATTACTTCACAACTCAAGGTAGAGTCACCAGACACGCCTGGCCTGTGACATCCTCATTAACATCTCGTGGGCAGGTGAATCAGGTCGTTGTCCTCACCTTGTGCAGAGACAAACTGTCCGACGGCCAGCGACCCTCCGCCTCCCGTCTCCACGAACTCCACCTCGGACACGATGATGTTGTCCTCCAGCACGGAGCCGCAGCCCATGCACACTGCATCGCCACGCGCCTGGTCCACATCGATGTCCGAGCCACCGCAGTTCTTACACACCTTGGAGCTCATGGCGTCGCTCGGCAAGCCTCGAAAACCTGGCGCGAAAAAGAGGGAGGACGGGTTTGAAATCAAAGCCTCAGTGTTCAGACAGAGAATCTGTGTGTACGACTGCATCACTGCATCAAGTAACTGAGACACAGTAATTGACACTTGTTTTTACACATTCCTATGAACAATACGACCCCACACCTCATAGACTTTATACCTCTGTGTTTACTCTGAGGGTTTCTGCGTCAGCCAGTGTAACCATGGACCTTTGAGCTGCTCAATGACCTGAACAAAAAAATAGTTTAAAGAAAACTAGAGCTGCAATTTTCAGTCAATTAATCAATTAGTTGATCTGCAAAAAAATAACCTGCAGCTGTTTTGATAATCAGTATCAGTTTCAGTCATTTAACAAGCAAAAAGTTAGATATTCTCTGGTTCCAGCTTCTAGTTGTGAGCTTAATATTTTCAAAGAGTCGCTTTAAGCTGAGAGAAATTATGATCATTATATTTTTTAATCTTTCTTTTTTTTAAATAAACTTGCAAATTAGTCACTATCAGAAAACCAGTCAAAAAGTCCATTCTGCTTCAAAGGCATAATATATAACTTAAAATGTTTAAAAATAGCGAGATCTGTGTTATACATTTTGTTGAGTTATGTTTTTGCATTATCCCAAATATTTCCAGCAATTCTCAAACCAGAGAAATCTGTGATTTTAATCATGGTTGTGGTCCGTTTCATTGGTCGCCTTTCAATGAGATCATATCCTCTATGTGCATGTGTCTGTGTTGTGGTTGTCTAACAGAAGCATCAGCAATTACTTTTTATCCAGTTTTGTGGTGCACTTTTTACAAATTGGTTGTTTTTAACTCTATATTTTAACAGGATGAAGGATTTGAGTCATCTGACGTCTGGATCTAAAGCAGCTCCAAGTCGCTCTGAGACTTCCTGTGTCAGAGAAACGCTGATTTTTAAGGTGAAACATGTTTTTACCAGATCAAATCACCAGGTCTGTTTGTTCGAGAGAAGAGGGAATAATTCAGCTCCAGGTAAAAAATAAAATAAACCTGAACAACTGACACTGGAGAAATCCAACCTGGGAGACACTGACTGCAATGAGTGTGAAGACAACAACTCCCATGATGCCATGCTACTTCATGACGTCACCAACACCTTTGACTGAGGGGCCCCCGAGCAGCATAAAATTATATATTGTGCATTTAAAGTTTTTTGAAACGCTTTGGTTTCCAGCTGCAGTATTTTTACTTCAGAACTCACAACCTGATCAAACTGATTTTCAGCTCCAGCACATAAATCTAAAACCCAGATGTGAAAGCAGCTGAGTGATGTTTCCCCTAAAAAAGGAATCAAAATGCAATGACTATGGTCTTTAGTCTCACTTTACTACCACCCCTGTACTCCTACAGTCCTGGGTTTACTGTACTGAAAGCTTCTCCAAACAAACAAGTCAGAAAGGAGTGAAATAAAAACCTGCCAGCAAAATAAATAAAAATCCGTTTCAACTTTCTTTCACCTCCTTGACATTTAAAATTTGTTTTTATTTTGGTAACATTAAAATATAATTTAAAATGTAAAATATGGCTACTGTCACTCCATCACTGTTTTGTGGTACCAGTAAGGTGTATTTGTAGTTTGAGTATTTCCATTTATACTCCACAGGCCTCAGGTTTACTCTGCATCATTTCAGCTGACATTATTTGATTAAAAGCAAATTTGTTGAACATTTGTACCGCTGGCACTTAATCCTCCATGTTGTGACCCTGTCTCCCTGAGGGCCCCAAATCTTTTGGTTTATACTGAGCTCATTTGTTGTGTTTGGTAATTAAGAGAGAAAACCTCAGGGGAGGTCGCAATAACCCATCACAGCAGTACCTTTCATTATCAGTTCATCTGACAATTATGTCCTTTCATAAATCGATTGTTTCGTGAATAAAAGTGATAAAAGGAACATTATTATTTCCAGGTGCTCAAATGAACATATTCAGATTGTCTATTTTATCTGATCAATAACCCAAATTTAGAGTTTATCATTATAGAAAGTAGAAAATAAATCACAAAAATGTACTTAAACGATCAAATGCTAATGAGAACAGCTGTCAATTAAATTAATTTAATGCAATTTGACTTATCAATGAATCATCAGAGTACAGGTTGGTTCCTGGGTGCCTGGGGAAAAATTAAACCACCAGGGGTCAACAGGGGCCCAGTGACAAGCTTTTGGCCCTGGGTCCTCTAGAGGGTTAATCCGGCCATGATAAAGGGTCACAACTGCTTTACACGGTTGCAGAGGCGCATTTGTTGAAGCGAAAGGCTGCTGGGAGACTCCTCATCCTCCTCCTCCTCCTCCTCCTCCTCTTCATCAGGACATGCTGACTCCTGCAGTGATTGTGCAGAACTTCACCGGCTAGCTACGTGGCACTGCTCAGCCCCCGGCGGCTAACTCTGGGTCCACATGTCGAGTCCTCCGTGGGTCGGGACTGGGGTCCAAGCCCTGAACTGTCCCACTTCTCCCCCCCCCCCCCCCCCCCCACCACCACATCTGGTTCATTATTCCTTTCCCCATTGAGTGGTTAGCCGGTTGAACAGCTGGACTCTCACATGGGGCTGTTGACAGCTGCTCTTTGGAGCTAACCGCGCTGCTAACCGGCAAAACTGACTCCCCAAGACCGCTAACCCGCCGCCCCCAGCCGGGCCGAGCCTCCGCTTGACCCCACAGACGCCGACACACATGAGGACAGCGTGTGTCGGTGGTGGACCTACCTTCGGTCCGGCGGAGTCCGACGGTAGCAACAACCTGCAGCCACGCCGAGACGCGTCCGGCTCCTCGCCGCGCACCTGCGAGCGTTTCCCCGCGATAACCGTGGTTTTTAAAGCGTGTCTCAGTCACCGCGACGCTTTTCCCACTGTGCCTCCCGTGGGTCTGTGTGTGTGTGGGGGGGGGGCACGGCGGCGTGACAGCCCTCAGAGCTTCGCTAAAAGCCGTAATATCGATGCAATCCTCCGCACAACACACCCAACATGTGCGTCCGGTGCTCGGAGGGGGACACGGACGAGACCATCACAGTCCGGAGGGGTGGCGCGGAGTCGGGATGGCGTTTGGTTTAAATAAACTCTGCACGGTGGCGATGTGTTTTGAAACGTGGGGTAGAAAAGAGTTGCGAGTTCAATGCTGGGTGTTAGATGAATGTGAAACCAGCTCACAGCGACAAATGTTGGCTAATAAAGTGTTAACGCCCGCGAAAGACTCCCCTGCTCATGGAAAGGCACTTCTACAGGTCGCCGCTTTTAAATGAACAGTAAAATCAAATGGACATAAAATAAAGATGTTGTTCATTCCCTGTGTTTATGTTCCGCGTTTTTGTTGCACTTTTGATGTTTAAATTCCGTTGTTATCCAAAAAATATCGACTTTTAATTAGAATCGTTAATATTAATATTAATAATTTATTATTATTATTATTATTATTATTATTATTAATTAGGGAAATATTCAGTGTTGCTCTGTTTTAATATTTAAACCCCACCCAGACTGACAAGTTTCACAAACAGGAGGCTCATTTTGTGTTTGCGCCACTGTATTTTTTTTTGTTTTTGATTCATATTTTATTCATATTTAAAGTGAAACGAAGTAGATACAACAGCATGAAATAACGTAATTTTCTTCAAATGTTTTTTAATTGTTACCTTTTATTTCTTAACCTTAAAATATGTATATAAAAGAATAAATAAACTAATTGTTGCATGTGCAAAAGTTTGAGGACCCTGCTATTTATCAGAGCTTCATTAACTTTGAGCTTAACTGACTCTCTGAAAAATAAAACTAAATGATGCAACAGGAGAGGCTATAAACAGATGTCAAAGCACTTTCACTGTCTGAAATGTCACTGTAGAAACAGCACATAATGGAAACCATGGAAGTCAAGACAAAATGTGGACCAATCATCTGAAGGAAATCTTACCTGTGACCTCACCTTTGGAAATTCAGTGTCTGAAACAGAAACTGAAAGTGAAAAGAGGCTGGTTTCTACAATAGGACAAGGATCCAAGGCAGACACCATGATGGACTTTACTGAAAATCTGTGTGTAGATCTTAAACAGACTAGAAATTTCTCAGAACCTTAAGTGTTCTGTAGGAAGAGACTGAAAATCCCTAAATCGGGAGCAGAAGGACTGATTATAAAAAGAGCTCTAAGCCGAAAGCTTATTTTTATCCTGAATTCGGTTTTCACTGTTTACTGAACGTCAGCAGAGAGAACAACTAGTGACAACGTGAGAAAGATTTGATCATATTGTACAGTGAAACTAAGAACAGGACCAAAAGAGAACCAAGAGAAACTCAGATCTCATTGGTCAGACTAATGGAGCAGCGTGGTGGGCGACATGACACAAACCGCTCTCTCTGAAAATGTCTCGCACATTAATGAGAAAAGATCACACATATTCAAAGGGATGGAGTAAAGTATGGAGAGCAAAGGGATGGTGGTGAAGGATTTGTGTCTTCAATGAGAAAAAGCAACAACATTGGGTCCATTTAACCAAACTGTGACAATAAATCAAGAAAGGAACAAACAAAACAAAAAAACACGACACAAATAATACAGAAACTAATTTTCTTTACTTGGAGAAATTGTACAGTATTTAGAAAACATTCTGGCAAACTTGAAACATGCTCACTCGTATAAACCCAACATTTTTCTACAGTTAATATAAAATATCACCATATTATCTGTAAGGTGACTTGGTGAGGATACAAATTGCAATCATATTCATTCTTTCCCTAATCTCTAACCCAAGTGTTTGATCAATTGTTGCTGTTTGTTATTTTTGTGTAACTGGCTCTGTTGTTGTGTTTAATAATTATGATTATTATACAACCCCCTACTTCCCCCAACATTCACACTCCCAACCAACCCGAGCATTGAATTCTGGTCTGACTATAAAAGTAAAAATTGTTAGATGTCAAGGATTCACACAATGAGTAACAGTGAATGTAAACAAATTTGTTTACAAAAAACTGCACAGTCAAAAATCAGTCTAAAAGGTGGTCCTGAGATATTACAGGTGTTTTGTGAGGTCACTCGCATTAACGAGGATATGACAGAGAGACGGACGAATAGTATTTCAAACAGTTCCTGTATGTGTTTGTGTATTTATGACATTCAGAAAGAGGGGTGACATTTATGACACAAAATATACCAACAATGTGTTTTCCATGTGTTTGGATGAAGCAAATGGGCTGCGTGACTGATTGTCTACACACGAGTTAAAAAAACAAAACTAGGTCAAAACCTAGAATGGCTGGACCCCTTATGGTCAAATCCTGATTTTATAACCATGACGTCGTCTGACATCTATTTACTTCAAACCCCTGAACGTGTCAGATTTTCCTGCAGTTTCTGAGCAGTCGGGAAACCAGAGTGGCTCAGTGGACTGCCTGAAAGAAGAGGTGTAGCCCTAAGCTCCTGGTCAGCATCCACTGACGGTCCAGTCATGTACCAGGTTTATACCCAGTCTGTTGGAAAAATAGTCCCTAAATCTAGCATCCTTGAGCTAAGTTAGCAACACTGCGGACTGTAAACACAGTCAGGGACACTCGAGGCTATAGGTCTGACCCTGCTGTTGCAGTCCAGCCAAAAAGCTTCATCTTACATCTCACACAGAGACAGTGACGACCCTACTCCGAACCCAGGGTAAAGAGGCTCAGTGAATGTGCAGGTGAAGGTGTGGAGGTGGATCAGTTTGTCAGAGGAGACGCCAAAGAAGGACAGAGTGCCGGCAGGCCAGTCAAGATGTAATGCTACTCTGTTAAAGACAGAGGAGGGAGATGGGTGTATGAAAGTTTGCTGGTTGTTGTGCCAGATGGCGTAACTTCCATCAGAGCAGGAAAGACTCCAGGACTTGTTGTTCCCTCCAAACCTGCAGTTAGCACTCTTTCCTCTTTCTATTCCTCTGTAAGTCACTGCTATATCAACCAGTCCTTTCCATTCGACCTCCCAGTAACATCGGCCACTCAGACCCTCCCTACACAGCAGCTGACAGCACTCAAACCTATCTGGGTGATCAGAATACGCCATGGCCTTCTGCACCTTCATCACCGATCTGTTGTCTTCAGACAGTTTGAGATTCCTGTGCGCTGTGTTGAGGTCCAGAGTGAGCTCACATGCATCTGATGGTGAGACAAGGACATGAATCAGGAGCAGTTCACGATCCAAGAAATTATAAATGGTTCATCTGCGCACTTTTTAATTTTCATGTGATGTATTTGTTGTTATGTTGTCAGTTTATTAGGAACAGCAAGCTAAAACTAATGCAGTTTAATACAACAGTCCTGTAATAAATCCTCCTTCATGAAGGTTTCAAAGTTAAGTTTTTAATCAAAGCAGTTTTAGAGAGCTGTAGATTTAACTGTGTGATCATTTTGGAAACTGCACTGTTTGTGCGGCCATTGACCTGGATTTAATGATACCAAGAGGTGTGTCTGGTATTTAGCCTACCCTCACTGATTTGAATGGGTTGGACAAAATAATAGGAACAACTGTCAACATAACATAATGTAGTTCAACAGCACCACAAACTACAGCCTCCAAAATGATCATACAGGTGAGTCAAATTTTTTATTTTTTACATTTTCTATATTTTGCACTACATTCCCCACATTTTTATTATTATAGTAAATATTCTACATATTTGTTGTAAATATTTTATTTTAATTTTTAACTTTTAATTTAACCTTTAATTGTACTCTTAGTTTATTTATGTTACTGTTTTGCACCAAACACCAGCACAAATTCCTTGTATGTGAAAACATACTTGGCAATATAACTGATTCTGATTGTGATTCAACATCTATCTAAAACAGTTTCAACAAAAACCAAACATTGAAAACTTTTTGCAAAGAAACAGAGCGCAGAAACATACTTCACCTGTTAAATTATTGGGGTTTCTGCTTTGACTATAAAGTACATGTGGCCTCCACTGTGTCCAAATGCAGTTGCTCAAATGGTTAAAATATGTAATATTCATATGTATTTCATGTCTTTGTCATATTCAGATACAGCCTAGACATTGAAACTACAGTGAAAGGTTTCAGTTTATGTAATGTTGCTATGTATGACCTCAGTATCACTATCAACAGATATTTTTTCTCTTTTATGCTTTTGTGTCCTCCCACTTAGATGACTGCAGTGCTGTTTATTCTTGCCAAGGCCAAGATGTCCCTACACTGGCATCTGAATAAATGTAGGATTCAAATCCAGACCCTCCTCCTCATATATATGGCCTTGAATGATTTTGCCCCATATCAGTGAACTACTTATGACTTACACCTCTGCTAAGCCCCTCAGGTCCTCTGCATGAGGCCTGCTGGGACTGTGAGTTTTCTCTCCTGGGTCCCAGGCTGTGGGACAGACAGTCTGACAGTCAGATGCTCTCTAGGGTGTTTCAAATCACAGCTGAAGACCTAACTTTTTAGCTGGATCGCAACAGTGGTCTATTGGAGTCTGGTTTGTTTAAAAAGAACTAAAAGTGAAAAAATCCTAATATTGTGTTGCTTTTAACTTTCTCTCTGTGTGTGATCATTTTACAAGTAAATACAGCCCAAATCACAGCACAATCTTTGTATGTACTTAGTGTTGGTTTTGTGATTTTGTCAAATGATGACATGGCTACAAAGTATGTATAAAGAAGTGGAAGTTAACTTGTAGTCTTAATAGGCCATATGACATGACCCAGTCATATACCGGGTTTTGACCTCGTCTTCTTTCTCAATGCTTTGTGTTTGAGTTATTATGTACACTATTTTGATTTGTAATGTCTCTAATGTTTGTTGTTTTTACTGTGCTATATCTCTTGTTGTGATGTTCCTTATGCCTCCACCACAGCTGTGGCCAGAGGCACTATGTTTTTAGGTTGTACATACATACGTACACCTGACTGCTCTCGTGAACCTATACCTCAGGAAAACCTTGAGGGAATTTCTTCAAATTTGGTACAAATGTTAATTTTTGACTCAAGGATGAAGTGATTAAAATTTGGTCGTCCCAGATCAAAGGTCAAGGTCACTGTGACCTCATAAAACAAATGTTTTGGTGTCCAAGGAGTCCATGTGAACTTTTAGTGCAAAATACAAAGACATTCTCTCAAGGCATTCCTGAGATATTGCATTCACGAGTATGGGATGGATGAACAGACGACCCAAAAACGTAATGTCTCCACCAAGGCTGCCACCAGCACAGAGGAATAACACAATTCTACTTACTTAAAAGATTGTATTAGTTTTAGCGAGGTGTTCTTAATAAACTGACAACTGAGTGCTTGTTTTCTGCTTGTATCTTGTTTCAAGATGAGATTTCAAATAAATAAATATGTATAGCATTCTCTCCGTGAATAAACCTGAAAACACACTTACATTTTTTCAGACCTGGTTTCAACAGTTCCTCTCCACAGTGGTCCAGCCTGAAATGGGACGGATCAGGGTGATGTCAGTGTCACACCACCACAGTCACGGACACATGGCCTTCCAATAACTCTTGTCCACATGCTCTGTTTTTTTGTTGTTTGTTTTTTTTGCTTGTATTAGTCTGCTGTATTAGTCTAAAGATACATCATCTAATAACAATAGCACAACTGAACACATCAACATCAAGCACATGGTTCAAAGCAGCGCGATATACGTTGCTTCACTGAGTGACTGAGCTTAAACTGGACTTATGGCTTTACGGTTGTTTGCCTCCACCAACCAGTGAAGCTGCAGGAAATATGGTCACAATCTCCCCTTCTGTTCCTGAGCTACATTGTTGAATAATGGCCAGAAAAAGGTTTTATTCCTGTTAGACATTTAAATTAAACTGCATCATAATTAGCGTATGAATTCTTAATTTATGGCCAAAAAATGTGTTCTTCAACTTTTTCTATTGTTGTTTTCAATAACAACACTGGGCTGGCTGTGGCTCAGGAGGTAGAGGGGGTTTTCCAGTAATCATAAAGGTCAAAGGTTAGAGGTCCTCCAGTTACTGAAGCCCAAATTGCCCCTGAGGGCTGTGTGAGTATGAGTGTGTGAATGGGATGTATGAATGTGTGAGTGAATGGGTGAATGGGACATGTAGTATAAAGCACTCTGAGTGGTCGATAAGAAAAGCACAGCCTGCAGCTCTGCAAACATGCTGGAGAAAACCCAAAATGGGCCAAGCTGAAGATTGGAGGTCATTTACTGTAAGTATACATTAGCTGGAGGAGGACAGTTAACATACCTAGACAAGCAAAGCAAAAACTACTAAAACATCAATGGCAAAACATAATTCAGCCACTTAGTTTCCAGCTCTAACGCTGCTACTGGGAACAGCCGGGCAGCCTCTTCATACCCGAGTTTTTCCAGCCTCCATCGTGGATTCTCCAGTCCAGCGGAGAGCACCTTCACTCCTGCGTCTCCTGGATGATTGTAGCTCAGGTCCAGCTCTCTCAGGTGGGAAGGGTTGGACTTCAGAGCGGAGGCCAGAGAAGAACAGCCTTCCTCTGTGACCTGACAGCCTGACAACCTACAAACACACAAATGGTAACATACATGTTAATATAAATAATGTGAGTATACTGTTCTTAAATATCTAGAGTTAAATTCCAGATGAAAACAACTGCAGACTCAAATATAACAGTTAAATGAGTTAACCATTTTGTATTTTCAGTAGAACCACTTACAGACTTCTTAACTTAAGATTTGACAGAATTTTGAACAAGACTAGGCCAAAACCTGGTACATGGCGGGACTAGCTTATAGGCTATCTGCATTCTACCTAGTATCAGCTGGTTTCCATGCAGTCAGCATAGAGAGGTGCGCCTGTGGAGGGAAAGCCAGAACTGGGCAACACTGGTGAGTCTCTTCTACATGAAGTAGCTAAGGTTTGTCCAAAACGTCACTAGATTCGTTGCTAGGGGCTATTTTGAGAAAAGCTCACTAAAGGGGTCTGAAGAGTTGGTTTTTCTAGTTAAAAGGTTCTTTTTTTAGCAACACTGCTGATTTGAGCCAAATCCTTTTGAAAGAGAAACAACTAATGGCGAAACTCAAACACTTATGGCCCTAATCAACCAATGACATAACCTTAACACTCAGTCAGTCAGCCAATGACAGATCTGTTTATAGGGCTGCACTGCTGCTGTGGTCAAGCCAATAATATCATAAGTGAAAGTGAATCAGCATCAAATGTTAGCAGGAAAATGATATAAGCAGAGGAACTCCTACACAAACTGATTTTGCTCTTTATGTTATGAAGGCTTTAAATGTTCATCCTGATGAACTCTTACCTGAGCGTTTCCAGTGTGCAGTGTTGACTTCCCAGTCCAACAGAGATCTGCTTCACTCCTGAATCCTGCAGGTCATTGTTACTCAGGTCGAGCTCTTTCAGACTAGAGGACTGCGAGCTCAGAACTGATGAGATGATTTGACAGGATTTCTCCCTGAAGTTGCTTTGATTCAATCTGGTAAGAGCAGAAATATTTGTTATTCAGGTGTCCAGGAATGTATTAATCTATAACAGGAAGAACTGTATGTGTTTCAGAAATCAGACGTGTGAGGCTCTAACCTCGCATGCTTTTGAAAAAGAAAATCAAAAAGGATCGAGACAGTTTTTATTTTGAGCCATGCCAATGCAATGATTTTATGAATGGCAATGTCAGATTGTCAAACCACTTTGATCCAGACTGAATGAAAAGTCAGCAAAGTTGATAGGATACATGTTGAGGGAACAGGAATGAATGAACCAAATTTCAGATCAGTGAACCGACCAGCTGACACTGCCCTCCACAGAACCAAGCTGTGACCTGTAAGTCACTTTGGATAAAAGCATCTGCCAAATGAGTAAATGCAAATGTAATGTAATGTTGTTAGCACTAAAATAGAGAAATATTAACATTTTAGAAGTTGAACTAACTTCATGAAGCTTTAATTATTATTTTGAAGATCTGCTTTTGCCAAAGATAGAACATCAACAGTAAATAGGAAGGTTCTGCAGTTTTGCACTTAATCAGTTTAACTTTTTTAGGCTTTGATTCTACTGAGAAACATTTAAATATCATATATATGTTACACTAATTACATTTCATCATTAAATATTGAGATTTTGCCAGAATGCCGAAGAATGTGTCAGTGTGGAAAATCTGGAACCACAAATCAGACATTATTCAACATAATTGTAGTTGCAGAACAACAAAAAAGCATCATAAACTGCTCCAACCTGAGAGTTTCCAGTCTACAGTGTGGACTCCTCAATTCACCAGAGAGAAGCTTCACATTTGATTCCAGCATGTGGTTGTTACTCAGGTCCAGTTCCCTCAGACTGGAGGACTTGGAGCTGAGAACGGAGGCCAGAGCTTTACAGCTCTGATTTGTAAGCTTGCAGCCTCTCAACCTGAGGAAGCAGTAAAAAGAATGAACTCAAATAACATTTCCTGTGTAATGTAAACTAAATACTAGCTGGTCTATTGAACGCTACAACAGGCCAGAAAAAAAAAAAAAAACATTCAAAAATCTAACCTGAGAGTTTCCAATCTACAGTCTGAACACTTCAGGGCATCTGAGAGCTGCTTCACTCCCATATCCTGCAGGTTGTTGTAACTCAGATCCAGCTCTTTCAGAGAAGAGGACTGGCAGGTGAGAACTGAGGCCAGAGCTTCATAACTTCTTTGTGAAAGGTTACAGTTACTCATCCTTAAGAGGAAATTATAGAAAACAGAGTTATTTCTTTTTCTCCTCCTATTTAGAGACAGCAGTGTTTAAAATACTGAATATTCAATATATTCAATTTAACCTATTATCTTAAAACCTACACAGATTTTTTGGAGGCTTTGACCACTGGCAGCAGTCTGAGGAGACCCAGTTCTGAAGCTGAATATTTGGTCAGGTCAAACACATTCAGATCTTGTCCTGATGATAGTAAGATGAAGACCAGAGCTGACCACTGAGCAGGAGAGAGTTTTTCTGTGGAAAGTCTTCCTGAGCTCAGGTACTGTTGGATCTCCTGCTCTAGCGAGTGATCGTTCAGCTCATTCAGACAGTAGAACAGATTGATGTTTCTCTCTGCAGAGGGATTCTCCCCAGTCTTCTTCTTGACGTACTCAATCATTTCGTTATTGGTTTGTGGTCTCACTCCTGATCCTGTCACTAGGCCTCGTAGAAGAATCTGATTGGTCTGCAGAGACAGACCAAGTAGGAAGCGGAGGAACAAGTCCAGGTGTCCATTTGGACTCTGTAAGGCTTTGTTCACTGCAGTTTGGTGAAGGCACTTTAGGCCAGATTGCACATTGGCTGCGTCAGACCTCTGACAGACTGTTTCTTCTTCTGAGAAGAGATTAACACCAGTGTTAATGAAGGTCAGATGGACATGAAGAGCAGCCAGAAACTCCTGAACACTCAGATGAACAAAGCAGAACACCTTGTCCTGGTACAGCCCTCTCTCCTCTTTAAAGACCTGTGTGAACACTCCTGAGTACACTGAGGCTGCTCTGATATCGATGCCACACTCTGTCAGGTCTGTGTCATAGAAGATCAGGTTTCCTTTCTGCAGCTGCTCAAAAGCCAGTTTTCCCAGGGACTCGATCATCTTCCTGCTCTTTGGATTCCAGTGGGAATCGGTCTCAGCTCCTCCATCATACTTGACGTTCTTCAGTTTGGACTGAACCACCAGGAAGTGGATGTACATCTCAGTCAGGGTCTTGGGCAGCTCTCCTCCCTCTCTGGTCTTCAACACATCCTCCAGAACTGTAGCAGTGATCCAGCAGAAGACTGGGATGTGGCACATGATGTGGAGGCTTCGCGATGTCTTGATGTGGGAGATGATCCTGCTGGCCTGCTCCTCATCTCTGAACCTCTTTCTGAAGTACTCGTCCTTCTGTGGGTCATTGAACCCTCTGACCTCTGTCACCATGTCAACACATTCAGGAGGGATCTGATTGGCTGCTGCAGGTCGTGTGGTTATCCAGAGGCGAGCAGAAGGAAGCAGTTTCCCCCTGATGAGGTTTGTCAGCAGCACATCCACTGAGGTGGACTCTGTGACATCAGTCAGGATCTCATTGTTGTGGAAGTCCAGAGGAAGTCGACACTCATCCAGACCGTCAAAGATGAACACAACCTGGAACTCTTCGAACCTGCAGATTCCTGCTTCTTTGATTTCAGTGAAGAAGTGATGAACAAGTTCCACCAAGCTGAACTTTTTGTCTTTCAGCAGATTCAGCTCTCTGAACGTGAAGGGAAATGCAAACTGTATATTGCGGTTGGTTTTGTTTTCAGCCCAGTCCAGAGTGAACTTCTGTGTTAAGATTGTTTTCCCAATGCCAGCCACTCCCGTCGTCAACAGAATTCGTGCAGGTTTATCTCTTCCGGGTGTGCATTTAAAGATGTCTTGACATTTAATGGTTGTTTCTGGTCTGTCTGGTTTCCTGGATGCTGTTTCAATCTGTCTGACCTCATGTTCATCATTGACCTCTCCAGTCCCTCCCTCTGTGATGTAGAGCTCTGTGTAGATCTGATTCAGAAGGGTTGGGTTTCCTGCTTTAGCGATCCCCTCAAACAAACACTGGAACTTCTTCTTCAGATTAGATTTGACTTTACGCTGGCAAATGGCAGCAGGCCATTCTGAGTGAGCAAACAACAAATAGGGTCAATGAGCAGATGATACAGTGAACAGTTTAGAATAAATGTGGGTTTTAAAGAAACAGTACGGAGGAGCTATGCTAAGTTAGTTTAGCTGGTTGGTTTAGGTTTGAGGTTGTGACCCAATTCAAATAAGAGCAATAAGATCTGCACCTAAACAGAACACCACATATCCTACAGCAACAGACAACTGAATGTGATTGTGTGTTTGTCCACAGGTCAACATACTGTTGACACATTATAAAAATGCAGTCTCATAAACTGTCTAGATGGATGTACAGTGCATCTGGAAAGTATTCACAGCGCTTCACTTTTTCCACATTTTGTTATGTTAAAGCCTTATTCCAAAATGGATTAAATTCATTTTTACCTCAAAATTCTACACACAATACCCCATAATGACAAAGTGAAAAAAGTTTGCTTGAAACTTTTGCAAATATATTAAAAATAAAAAACAAAAATATAACATGTACATAAGTATTCACAGCCTTTGCTCAATACTTTGTTGAAGCACCTTTGGCAGCAATTACAGCCTCAAGTCTTTTTGAGTATGATGCTACAAGCTTGGCACACCTATTTTTGGGCAGTTTCTCCCATTCTTCTTTGCAGAACCTCTCAAGCTCCATCAGGTTGGATGGGCAGCGTCGGTGCACAGCTGTTTTCAGATCTCTCCAGAGATGTTCAAATGGGTTCAAGTCTGGGCTCTGGCTGGGCCACTCAAGGACATTCACATAGTTGTCCCGAAGCCACTCCTTTGTTATCTTGGCTGTGTGCTTAGGGTCGTTGTCCTGTTGGAAGATGAACCTTCGCCCCAGTCCGAGGTCCAGAGCGCCCTGGAGCAGGTTATCAAGGATGTCTCTGTACATTGCTGCATTCATCTTTCCCTCGACCCTGACTAGTCTCCCAGTTCCTGCTGCCGAAAATCTTTGTTTCATCAGACCAGAGAATTTTGTTTCTCATGGTCTGAGAGTCCTTCAGGTGCCTTTTGGAAAACTTCAGGCGGGCTGTCATGTGCCTTTTACTGAGGAGTGGCTTCCGTCTGGCCACTCTACCATACAGGCCTGATTGGTGGAGTGCTGCAGAAATGGTTGTCCTTCTGGAAGGTTCTCCTCTCTCCACAGAGCAACGCTGGAGCACTATCAGAGTGACCATGGGGTTCTTGGTCACCTCCCTGACTAAGGCCCTTCTGCCCCGATCGCTCAGATTGGCCGGGCAGCCAGCTCTAGGAAGAGTCCTGGTGGTTCCAAACTTCTTCCATTTACAGATGATGGAGGCCACTGTGCTCACTGGGACCTTTAATGCTGCAGAGATTTTTCTGTACCCTTCCCCAGATCTGTGCCTCGATACAATCCTGTCTCAGAGGTCTACAGACAATTCCTTGGACTTCATGGCTTGGTTTGTGCTCTGACATGCACTGTCAACTATGGGACCTTATATAGACAGGTGTGTGCCTTTCCAAATCATGTCCAATCAACTGAATTTACCACAGGTGGACTCCAGTCAAGTTGTAGAAACATCTGAAGGATGGTCAGTGGGAACAGGATGCACCTGAGCTCAATTTTGATGGTCATGGCAAAGGCTGTGAATACTTTTGTACATGTGATTTTTTTATTTTTAATATATTTGCTAAAATTTCAAGCAACCTTTTTTCACTTTGTCATTATGGGGTATTGTGTGTAGAATTTTGAGGTAAAAAGTGAATTTAATCCATTTTGGAATAAGGCTGTAACATAACAAAATGTGGAAAAAGTGAAGCGCTGTGAATACTTTCCGGATGCACTGTAAATAAAATATGTACAAGCTGGTGTCTAGTTAAGAAGTTATGAGCCACACTTAGAGTAACATGAGGGTGATCCCAGTCAGTTCCACATAGCTACTGTATATAGCATTATGCAGCGTGTGCAACAACGAGAGCACTGGAGTTGAACTGTACTCTGTAATACTCTGTGTTTGAAGATATCCTGAACTGAGGTATTCTAATCAATACTGAGAGGAGAAGTCAGATCTGTGCTTCCCTAACACAATACAACATCATCCTTGAACCCACTGGGTTTGCAATAACTTATTATCACATAACCTGACACTGTTTTTACCAAATTAAACAGACTTACAAGGATCGTAACATGATCCTGTGCAGCTGGTGGTGAGATCAAGTTGAAGAGATGGCTTGTATTTGATGAACAGTTAAATATAATTTTAATATGTAGGACATTTCAAGCTGATGCTCAGGAATTGGTGTGTAGCTCTGCCATGAAGTGTTTGGACTTGGCCCAGGCACAGTTTAACCCATGCTAAGGACTTGTACAGACCTTCCTAAATCAGCGACCGTTAAATTTATGATAGTTTAGAAATGTAGTCATCTTCTAAAACTGTTAAAATCCTCTTACTGCTCTGCAGAATGTCGGCCAGCACCTCCAGCTTCATTCTCTTCAGGAAGTGCAGTGTGATCTTCAGAAATGCCTTTGAGCTGCTCCTCTTCTGCTCTTCTTTGTCACTGTTCATCACTTCCTTATCCTCCCTCTGCCCCTCGACAGATTCTACATAATCTGGTGTCAGAACTCTCCGGAACATCTTCAGCTCATTCTTCACAAAAGTGACAATGGTCTTCTCAAGCAGCTGGAACATAAAATATAATGAAATATTGATTCTAAACTCATAGAATACAATAGTATTTCCACTTTGCACAGATTAAAGACGTACTAACCTAAAAAGCTCAGTATGGACACTATTATTGATATAATGGACATTAACATTTGTAAAAGAGGAGAAAGGTATTGTTGCACATTTACAGACCATAAAAACAGAGTTCATGTCCATTTGATCCAGCAGGGCAGACTGACCACTGGGAACTTCTGACCTCTTCTGGTGGATTCTGTGGAGGCATCCTGATATATTAGCTTCTATCATATCTTGACTTACATACAAACAAGTGTTAAATCTCTATTAAACGTCCAGCAGAGGGGACAACCGTATAAACCTGTTGTTCAGAGCACATACTTCCTTGTAATCTGACAGTATCATACATTTGTTAGATACTATATTTGTTAGACACTGGTCGTTAATCATCACAGTCAATCAGTCAATACAGCTTTAAAACCTCTGCACAGGGGTTTTCAGTAATTTTGCCCACCTGTCAGGACTGTATAGACATGAAGAGGCTCTTTCTTAACTTGCCTAATAGATATATTTAATTTTCCTTGAGGCAGTGCACAAGTCAAGCCATCAAAAGTCTTACTGTACATCCCTGGTATATCCCCACCCCCACAGGTTTTTTCTCATTTTCAGAGTTCTTCATATTTTCTGGCAGCTATTTGTCAGACTTTGCACGGCTCCCTCCGGAGCCATGAGCGCAAGACCTGTAAATACACTGACGTGTCAAATCAGTGGTGTTTCCCTTTAATAGTTAGTCACTATTCCAGTGAAGATGCCCAGTGTCAGCTTGTATCAGACTGGGTGTATTGGGCAGTTAGACTCCCACCTGTCCATGTGTGTGACTGTTTAAGTGTGAGGATGAAAAAATTGCTTTGTGCTCAGAAAGGGTGGGTAAATACAAATTTAAAATGAAATATCTCATACTTCAGTTTGTTCTGTTTTCATATTCACATAATCCTCACCCTTGATCAGTAGAACGGCGTCCATCTTTGAATGTTAGAGGTGGATCCATTGACGTGTCACTCCTCATGGACACAGAGCTCGGTACAGGAGATGTTTCTCTTCTCAACTTTTTCCTGAAACAAACACAGGAAATCATTTACACTGCACACAGTGGACACTAAGACTGAGAATTAATTTGTTCCACTTACTTTATAAATTCACTTTTAACTGTCTTTATTTATTTCAGAGTGTGTGTGTTTCTGTGAGTTAGATTTTAATGTTAGTAGAAACTTACTTCTTTTTATGACAGCAGTGTCTTTTTTTTAAATCGATCAGGTGACCTTTTGATATATTCACATAATCCTCACCTTTGATCAGCAGAACGGCGTCCATCTTTGAATGTTAGAGGTGGATCCATTGACCTGTCACTCCTCATGGACACACAGCTGAGTTCAGGAGATGCTGATCTCTCCAAAGAGAGTCTGGTAGAAAAGAGGAAAACCACCAAGGTGGGAAAATAACTTGTCAGCCATCCTGACTCACCAGCTGCTGTAATATGTGAGTGAATGATGAAAGCAATGATGGAAGTTTTCATATTCACATAATCCTCACCTTTGATCAGCAGAACGGCGTCCATCTTTGAATGTTAGAGGTGGATCCATTGACGTGTCACTCCTCATGGACAAAGGGCTCATTGCAAGAGATGTTTCTCTTCTTGACTTTTTCCCGAAACAAACACAGGAAATCATTTACACTGCACACACTGGACACTAAGACTGAGAACTATTCTGTTACACTTACTTCATAAATTCACTTTTAAGTATCTTTATCTATTTCATTTCATTTCAGAGTGTATATGTTTCTGTGAGTTTTGTTAATGTTAGTAGAAACTTACTTCTTTTTATGAGGGGAGTGTCTTCTTTTAAAATCGATCAGGTGACCTTTTGACCTGTCGCTCCTCATGGACACAGGGCTCAGTACAGGAGATGTTACTCTTATAAACATTTTACTGAAACAAACACAGGAAATCATTTACACTGCACACAGTGGACACTCAGACTGAGAATTATTCTGTTCCACTTACTTTACACACTCACTCAGCACTTTATTAGGAACACTATACTAACACTGGGTAGTTCCCCCCTTCATTCTCAAACAGCCACAGCTCTTTCTGTCATAGATTCCTCAAGATATTGAAACTTTACTCTGAGACCCTGCTCCATGTTGACATGATAACATCACAGCATTTCTGCAGATTTGTCAGCTGCACATTCATGCTGCCAATCTCCTGTTCTCCTTGTGTGGGCTGGGGTACAGAGTAGATGTATTGAACAACCCACATAGATGTTCAAGGCACCTTCTCCCTTATTCTCTCCTATAAGGTTCAGTTCTCCAAAACTATTTAAAAAATGGTTTCTTATTTACTCCCAGTGGTATCTAGCTAGGCAAGGGTTTTACTATGACAAAACTGCCTCAGATTTTTGCAGCCTTCTTACTGAATTTTCCTACTAGCATAGTGCACAGTGCACATTCATATCATATTAATAATAGGACCTTCAATATCTGGATCAAGTATCTAATGATCAATAAGGTGTTCCAAAGTTAGTAAAAAACTAATATGAACCAACAAAATCTTCTGCAGACAAAATACAAACATCTGTTGTCATGCAGATTACACACAAGCACATGTCCCAATAATGCCTTGTGTTATGTTAATCGTTATCGTTTAATAAAGTTATCATAAAGTTGTAACTCTTCTGCTTTGTGTGTGTGTATGTGTGCAAAGAATTCATGCATGCAGCAACATTTAACAGTACTGTTGTGTTTGTCTCTTTGAAATCAATGATACAACCTGCCTGCAGACATGATCATGGACTTTATACTATGTACTTGCACTGTAGCCTAATCATCGGCCACATAGTCTGCATGGATGTTGGAAGCCCTGTGAAATAGCCCTTTCTGTGGTTTTGATATATATGAAAAAAGATTTCACAAATCTGAAACTGCGTTTTAAACAATCTCTGCACTCTCCTTGTTAATCTAGTCAAGACTTCCCAAGTCTATATATTGTGATTTTTGATATAGACCTGGTCTGATATGGTCTAGCAGGTCAAAAAACAAAAAAACAAAAAAAAAAAGAAAACAACTGTAAAACCTGTTGTTCTATTTTCACAAACTGTGTCAATTTCCCTTTCTAGAAAATGAAAATAGTACAAATATCGTTTACCCGTGTTTCCTAAAATTAAAAAATATATGAATTCAGGTTTTGAGAAGTGAAAATATACACTTGCATCCGAATATTTGTGCAGACAAACTATAAATTCACACTCCCTTCCGAAACTTACGGGACATTTCCGCATCTGTGCATCTGTGCCTGAACAAAAGTTTCTTCTCCTTCCCAAACCAGTTGTGATGGCTGTAATGCTGGACTATTATTAGACTAACGTTAGAGCCATTACCACAGGTGTTATCATGTTGGTTCAAGTGTAAACGCGTAGTTACAATACCTTTTACATCGGCATCACCAGTGAGAGGGAACCAGAGTCCGTCACAAAGTGGCTTTAAAGGCCTCTACCTGAAGTGCTCGACTCATTTCCATTTCCGGTAACTACGTCACTCGGCTGTCTCCACCCCCCCGCACCTTGAGGAGACAACACCTGAGTCCACCATGGCTGCATCGATGGAGTCACTTTATTCCAATGGAATGAATTTTCACAAGCCACAGAACATGTTACGAACATTTTGACATCGAAATGTCATTTTTCAGACCAGCACATTTAATTAACTTTATTCGAGACCTGTCTCTGGCGCAGCAACACACTCTCGCGAGATCTCGCAACACAATCTCCTCTCTGTCGGTTCTTGTCCGGTCTCACTGCTGCAGACCACAGTTTCCAACTTAGGCCATTTATGTGTGAAACCATGAATTAAAAGTTGAACCTTCAATAAAACTTCTATAAGACTATGACTGTTACTATGATTTGTTTTTGGAGGAAAAACTGAGTGTTGTTAGTGTGATACTCACAAAAGTATTTTTGTTGAGATTATTATTGTTTAATTTCCTCTGAAGTTACTGTTTGGTTTTTGGCCACTGCTATTATCTCATTTTATTATTTTATTCTGCTAAGTAAGAATAAGAAAGACAAACACACAATGACTTGAGGTTGCGAGAAATGGACACTGGTATGTATTCGGTATGTATGAAAATAAGTGTGCGTGTGTGTTACGTTGTTCCGAAATGGGCATTTGTGGGCTAATGTGTGGAAAGTTTTATTATTGTGTGTGGAGTGTGTATTCAAAATGTGGGATAGTTCAACTGCAAGAGAGATTCCTTCTGTTATATCAAGTGAATACTTACAATATGTACTTTATGTACAGTTATTCCTCTTTGGGTGAGAGGGTAGACAATGTGTGGATGAGAAGTGAGTGCATGATTGATGATAGATTACATGATTGATGATAGATTACATGATTGGTGATAATAGTTGACATGATTAAGGGAAAATGTAATGTTTATTTTTGGTTTAATACAAGTTTATTTAGATACCACTGCTTTAATGCAAACAAAAATAACAGAATTGATTCATTGTTGCAGTTGAAAGTTCAGCATGTGAACGCGAGAATAAAATATAATCCAATGGACCTGGAAAATGAGCAGTAGCTGTCCTGTGTCTCTCATTTCTGTCCTGTGTTTCCAGTTTCCAGCGCTCCAGTGGGGATTATCTATATATCTGTTAGCGAAGGCCTAGCTGGGACCCGCTACATTAGACCGAAGAGATCTTGTACTGGGTCCATCAAAACGAGCGGGAAAATCAGGCGCAAATTCATCCTGTATCTAGTGCTGTGACATCACGATTGCACCCACTTAAGAGACAGGAAATTTATACCATTTTATACTTGGATGTGATTCATACCATGTTCAAAACATATTAAATCTACATGGAAAGTAATAAATCAACACAGCAGAGAAAAGGCTAAATCAGAGCTACCTTCAGTCTTTTTGATGGTGAAAATTCTTTGAACAAGCCATTTGGTAGAGCTCAAAAGTGTAACACATTTTTTTGTCCACATTGGCTGTGAATTAGCAAATAAAATTCCTGTTTGTCATGATAATGCACTGGATTTTATTCCAAGAAATGTTCCTGTTATTTCTTCCTGAAAGCCCCCTGATATTCAAGAAATAAATGACATGATTGATGAACTAAAAATATCTTCAGCTGGTCATGACAACAAACAGGTGAAATACTCAATATTGCAATCACTTACTCATATCTTTTCCCTGTCTTTGAAAACACACGTTGCACCAGAGGATCTAAAAATTTTAATAATTATAGACCCATATCTATTTTACCAGGTTTTTTTCAAAATATTAGAAATAAAATATGTGTTTTTGCATTTTGTTAGGATTGCAACCCAATCAGAATCACATTTTTCATCTGCTCCTTCATTTCAGAAACTGCTGATTCTCACTATTTATATTAATATTTTTCAAATATGCATTTTTATTTATAAGATATATTCAATCAAAGGGAATATTCTCGAGCATTTATAGACTTATTTTAAAGCAAACTCACAGGTCCATTCTTATTCAACTCATCAATATTCTGATCAATTTTCAATAAGATTTAGGAGAATCAAATTATGGAATGGCTTTCTCCATTTGGCAAAGAACTGTTTCTTTATAAAATGTTACAAAAGATTTTTTAAAAACCAGTTTAAAGTGGTTTTATAAATGTTTTTTCCCATCTATTACTGTTTTGTCTTTGCTCATATTACCATTTATTATTACTATTGCTCATAAACTCATACACTTAACATTCTCACATTTTCTGCTCTTATTTTGATATTTTGCTATCGTTATAATTTTATTATATATATTTTGAATCTATTAGTCTCTCAGCATTTTGATGCAGTCACATCATTTTCTTATACGCTCATTTTTGTCTTTTTACACTTTTATGATTTTTCAACATTATTTAGGTGGAGACTTTAAATAAGCCCATTCTGACTTTTGCCTCACTGTGTGCTATTTGTTTCTTCACTTTCTGCATATTTTAAATTGTGCAAAATAAATAAAAACTAAAACTTAACATGTATTTATTTCAGTGTGTGTTGTTCTTTATTCATTTCCTTACCTGTGTGGAATGAGGGCTGCTGGTAAGTTCTCCCATCTCTGCAGAGGACTCCTAGAGTGACCGTTGGGTTCTTGGTCAGTTGACCTAAACCTTTCGTCCCTGGTTACAGTTTGGTTGGACAGCCAACTCTGAGAGTCCTCCTGGGTCCAGACTTCTTTCATTTCACAATTATTGAGGCTGCTGTGCTCCTGGGAACATTCATAGCTAATATATGTGTGTGTGTAAGAGATGGTTTGATAAAGCACCTGAATCATACATCTTAATATCACGTCAGTGTTTGCTCTCAGTTCTGTGCATTCTTCAAAACAACACAAACAACATCACAAACGTATAAACACTTGATTTTATTCTCAACAGAATAATACAACAGAGGGTGTAGTTCAGCATTTTCAGCGTAATAAATGAAGCAGTGGGATAAAAAGGACAGTAATCAGGATGGCCATAAAGTGCAGGAACAAACACTGGCTGAATATGACTTTGTAATTTTACAGGTAGTGCAAACTTACAACAAAAAGCTATGATTAACTCTGAAGTGAAGACAGTTTAAAGGGGCTGCACAGTCGGGCACACATGATCATATTCCTATTTCCTGGCAAAACTTAGAAAGACGGTGGATTTTGTCACTGTGTTACTGTGATGAAAAAGGGGGAAATTTACAGTTATTCTAATTTAAATTAACACAACTGCCAACAGCACGTCTGATTTGGATTTTTAGATACATCTTATTTTAGAAAGATTATAATCTATTGATAACTGTGCAGCCCTCACATCTATCTTCATCACAGACAAATGTATAAAGGAAGAGCACTGGCATGTTAAGATGTTATAATGGACAACGGTATTAAAAAAAAAAAAAGTCTTACATTACTGGATAACCTTGTGAATGTGACACATCAAGCGTGACCACACAGACAAATCTCTTCACCCAAACCTCCTCCTGCCTCTGTTCTGAAAGCCTCAAACCAACAACAGCCAGTGACTTCAGTTCTTAGGTGAGCAGCGTATAAAAATAAACTTTATGTTACAAAGTGGAGGTGAGGTGGTGAACGTTGTTTACACTGGATGCTCTGTGCTCCACTGGACCAGGTGTTTCTCCAAGCGCGGACAAAAAGGGAAGACACTCGGACTCTAGCACGCTTTTAAAAAATGCTAATTACTGTGAAGTCAATGACACTTGGTGATCTAAGCTTAACATAGCACATAGTGTTAGCAACTGAAGTCCAGCTGTACATTTACAATTCACGCGTTCACTCGGACTCAAGGTCACACATGGTTGTGAATTAAACGTAAGTGTTTTGGTTTAAAAAAAAAATCCTAACTTAAAGGTCCACTTACTAGCTTTTCCTACTGCATCTCAAGGTCTTCCCCAGCAGATTCATCACACATAGTACACTTCCAATAAAGCAGGACCTGTTATTACCTGATCAATATAGCATCTGCTGAGGAAGACTGTGAGACATAGCTGAAAGCTCCTGCAAAGGCCTAGTAAGCAGACACCGAGTCAAGAGTTTTGTGTCACAACATCTTAAATTCATGCTTAAATGTATAAATTCACTTCATGTTTAGGCTGAAACATACTTTCAAGATTATGAATGTTAAAAATACACATCTTGATTTTGTTATAGCATCAAACAGTACCTCAAAATTTCTTCCAACTCAAAACAGTTTTGAGTTTCAGAGGGACTTTAAATTTGTGGGCACTGTATCAAACAGAGAGTGGATCTGTAAAAGTAACATCACAGGTCTGACTTGGCATCACTCACTCGCATCAGGGTCAGGAAAAATTTAAACATCAACTAAAAGAATCTGACATTCAGATCTGTGCCTCTCATGTATGCACCGTTAAATCTGACTCAATTTGTGCCTGAACAACAATTATTGAGAAATGAAACACGTCATTTTTATCAATGTGCAGCAGATGAAATAGTTATTGAGGATTCAGGAAACATTGCAATCTACGGAAGCCTAGAAAGGTCATACAATTTTTGTTTTTTTTATCCCTTTTTCTCAAGATAAGAAAGCCTGTTATGTCAGGATATTATCAGGAGAACAATTTTTTTGTTTTCACGAGATAACGGGATATCTCGGGAGACCACGGAATTGTTTTCTCCTGATAATATGTCGTTATAACAGGATAAAAATTTATTTACGAGTATGGCCTTTCTCAGCTTCCATAGTGAACAGTATGAACGGTTGTTAAACAACCTCTGAACTTCTTAAGATTTCACTCGAGGCTGATTTAGTGACATGTGGTTTCTGTGGAACAACAACTGTTGTATCTGTTCACAGCGTCACCAACCAAACTGGAGCTGTTTTAATAAATAAGTTAAACTAACTAATGAAAGATCGCAGTCAACGCTGACTTCCTGAGGCTGCTTCACAATAAAAGTCAGTGTTTGGCTAATTGAATACTTTTAATGTGAATCAGCAGCAGTCGCTTCATAAATGAAATAGAGTGACAATAAAAAGCATCAAAAACAGCGTCTGTGAGCCAAATGTAATGATATGAAACAAGAGGCACAGACTTTTTAAAATCTTATTAACTGGAGCATATATTTATATTTTTTGCTGCAGCGGAGGCCAAGATTAAACTTCTTCTTGCACTGTCTAAAAGTTACTCATCATCTCAGCCTAAACTATTTTCTTTATTTATAACAAGTCCTCGGAAGCACAACTAACAACCTGCAAAACTGATAAACCTCCCAACTCAACCAGAGGTGAACCGCGTCTGTTTGATGGAAGGTGCTGAGTTGACATCCTGGTTGTGTGTCTGCACAATGACAATAACACAAAGAGGAAAAAAGACTCTGTTCTGGCTTCAGAGTGACGACAAAGGGAAAAACTGTATACAAGTGTTACAAAAACTATAGTCATACTTCAGCTTTAAAAATTATATAAGTACGTATACACACCTTGTGTTAAAGTAGGAATATTAAACAAAATAGCTCATACAAAACTTCAATACATGAAACTACATTTAAAGCATTTATTATGTCTGTGTGTTTATACTTCACTAGAATCAGTGAATAGTCTGAAGTCTCCTTAGACGCAGATGTCCAAAGATTTTAATCTGTAAATACTCGAAGCAGAGAGCAGAGAAGGAAACATGAACGTCTCATCTGAACTTTCATGGAATTTAAAATTTTAACTCAACTGTTAAAGGAAAAATCAACCACGTGACGTCACTTTTATATAAACTGTGGATAAGTCTGTGATGTTCTTTGCATTTCAGGAATTATTCTGACAACAGTTTCCTAAAGCTGCCTCGTATTAGGGAATCCTACATTTCCCAGAATGCCCTACACTCCCTACTCAGTTTGCTACTATAGTCTGGTTTATTTCTTGTGCCTGTGAGGGTAAAAAACACCTTAATAAAATTTTCTGTGAATATTCAACATTTCATTTCCACTAAATCCAGATGTGTCACAGCTGTCGCATCCATTCTAGTTGGATCAGTTTACATCTCTGCAACACAGAATTCACTTGTGTATTCAAACCTGCGATAACTACAATTCGCCACTTGAGGGCAGCAGGGACAAGTCATAAATGCAACGCTGACCTTTGACCTTTAAGTTTATATGCTGAACTTAGCAAACAGTTGCTTATTTCCACATGCAGCAGTTACAGAGCAGCTTGATCTCGTGTGGAGATCTCAGTCCAGTGTTCCCTCTCTTTTAGCTCTGTGTTTGGTCTCCACCAGCTCCTGAGGGAAACTTCTGGCTCTCCAGCTGCTAAATCTCCACTGTGTTCACCAGATTACCAAAAACTAAGCTGAAAAAGTGGGCCCTGAAATGCAAAGTCCATCCCACACAGCTGCTTTTCTATCTGCTTTAAAGGGTTTGAAGGTGGATTTGTCCTTTGACCTGCGTTGCTTTGCTTTATCTGGAAGATCTGGGTTCTGCTGAGGGTCCCTTGAGTGAGAGACTCAGTCCCTACTTGGTGCTGTTTGGCTGAACTCTGTGAGAGCAGGGTCAGCAAAGATCCCACAGGGATCCATAAAATGTCTCATCACTTCTACCCGGAAATAAAATCCTGGTTGACACAAAAAAAAATAAAAATTTTACAGCAGCATTTAAAGTTATGGTGTCGTTATTAAACAACTGTGGCATCTGTAAAGTTATGAAAAATGGTTTATGAAAGATGTAATGTCACATTTCATGGATGTTATAAAGTTAAAGTTCAACTTCTGTGAGGAGAAACGAACTCTAAGTGTCACAGGATCACGTGGTGAACAAAAACCAAAAACTCCTGCTGCTCAGTTTGTTACACCTTCATATATAAACATCACTGCTGCATGCCCTGATTCATGTATTCGACCAAAGAGCAAGATGCAAAAAGGAAGAACAATCAGCCCACGTGTGGTAAACATGATGTACAAAGTACTTGTTATAGAGGTAATAAATTGTTCCTGTTTTCTATAAACATTTCTTTCTTGCAAAAAATTACCATGATAAGAACTGGTATCAAGACCCGATGAGGAATCAGACGGATAAGCAGAATCAGAACTGGCGTTAATAAAATCCAGAAAGATACTAAACCCCAGAGAGAAAGGGAACAAAACACTTGGGTGTGTGCTGCCTGGACGGTCTGCACGTCACTGGTCCCGAGCTTCATACAGCAGCTTGGCCGCCTGTGGGGAAGACAGACATGCAAAAAAAAACACATGTTGATACATGAGTTTATAATTATCCCTCGCACAATAAATTCTCTTCATTCTATAAACTATCAGCTGCCTCTTGCTTCTTTTTATCTTATATTACTTCATGTTGCTTTTATCGCACACCTTTAGTACAAAGACTTTTAATTTCTTAAATTGTCTTATTGTGTTTTTATTGCATTTAAGTGTCATGTCTCTCACAGTAGGCCCTTACACATCAGAAACTAAACTGTTGGATGAAAACTGAAAATTAAAAATGGAGTAAAATGGGATGTCAACTTTTCCATCTTAGATCCTGAGGAAAAACTGTCCCCTCTGGCCTGACGGGGGCGGTAGAGGACAGAAAACGTCGTCACCGCTCCACACTGTCAGAGTTTATCACAGTAACAAGCTGCACCGACCTTCAGCTGAATTTACACTCACAACAGACTGAGCTTCATGCAAATACACAGCTGTATGGAAAAGTTTGGACAAGTGAGAAGCTGTAAACTCAACTCCTGCTGCAAACAGACATTAAAAACAAGACTTTATTCAAATGTTGATGCACTGTTGCATTTTAATTCAACTTAAAAACTAACTTTGGCGTTTGTTAAGGATGGGGGAGGAAATATACACCATGCTTTGTAGTAGTGTAATTTTTTATGGTTCAGAGTTTGTATTTTCTCATATGTGCACTGTCCAAATTCTAATTAACTGTAATAATGTCAAATCAAGTCAGCACCAAATCACAACAGAAGTTATTTCAGGGCACTTGTCATATAGAGCAGGTCTAGACTCCTCATTTTCTAGGTCTGACTCTTTATAATATTGATTACAGAGACACTTTAAGAGGCAGAGACCTGGAGCAGAACCAGGCTCTGTGGTGGCGGCCACCTGCCTCCAACAGTACACACAGGTCTCTTATTTTGTAATCTGATTCTATTCATGATGCTCAGTGTCGAGTCTGACGTGAAGCAGGAGTCACAGGTCAGCTTCAGGACCGTTAGCTGTACAGACAGGAAGTTTACTCGTCTCCCTGAGCAGAAGACACTTTGTTTCTGTGTGATTTAGATGAGACTTTAGAAAAATATCCTTCATCTCTGATGAGTTTTAGATGAATGATTATCAGAAACTTGAGCTGTGTTTTAGGAGGAAACCTTCAGAGTAGCTGATTATTTATTTGTAGAGTCTGGAGCAGAGACAAAGTTCTTTGTTTGCAATGAGATGAAAGAAGATATGTACTTGTTGGACATACGTGTCACAACTACAACTGTATTTGTTTTGTTTTTGGAGTTTTTAAGGCACAGTGATGACAGTGCAGTGACAGTGGAGCTTTTACCTTGTGCATTGCAGCCAACCATAACGAGGCCACCTTCTTGTCGTCCGCTGCCTCCATGCGCAGCTGCTGGGCGTCCTGAGAGCCCATTGGTTTGTAATGGAGCAGCATGCCGCTGGCCCGAGACGTCCCTCCTGCACACACACACAAGCACGCACACGCGCACACACACACAAGCACGCACACGCGCGCACACACACACACACACACACATACACACACACACACACACAAAAAAGCACACGTACACATCTTCAGTAAAACGTGAACTGAAAAGAGACTAAAGACCAAGACTAAACTGTAGAAGCCTGTTTTTCAGAAAACGTTCATTCTAGAAATGCAATGATTAATTCAACTATTTGGTAATCAATAAATCACTGAAGTAAAAAAATACAGTTTTTCTACCTTTTAAATATGAACATTTTCTGCTTTTTTCTGTTTTGTATTATTAAAATGAATATTTTTGGATTTTGGTTTAATGGTTGAACAAAACAAGACATTTTGAAGACGTCACCCTGGACGCTCAGAAACTGGTGATGATTTTCACAGTTTTCTGCCATTTTATGGATTCATCAATAAATTGAGAAAATAATTGGCAGATCAATCGATGATGAAAACAATCATTAGTTGCAGCCTTCATTCACTCTGTGCCTCTTTTGTCCTAGAAAACTATCAGGCAGTAGCTTGTGTTCAGCTCGTTAAAACAGCTGCAGGTTGTTTAAGGAGAGAACAAAGACGAGCACATATCAGTGATCAGTGCGCAAACACACAGATGCAATAACAGAGGAATAAAAAACAACCACACAGCGATACTGTTTTTCAAAATAAAACCAAGCACTGATGGATGATGAGAATGGTCTCAGAGTAACTCAGACACAAGCTGAACGCAGGAGAAAACACGTACTCACTGAGTTTCCCAAAAGCACCAGCTTCATGTTTTAGCTTCTGTTTCCTCTTTAGGAGGATTTGAGCACATGAGCTGCTGTGTCGTTCCCATTACGCAGAACTCCTCAAGTCGTTTATCAGCAGAAAGACGATTATTTTAACATTCAATTAGTCAGTCTGACGACAGTCTCTGCTTCCAGCTGCACAGACGTGAGGATGTTTCTGCTTTTCTCTGTTTTATATCATGGTCACCTTCGTTTCTGGGAAATTAGCATTTTTAGCATTTTGTCGTGCTCCCACTAATGGCACATTGTTGCATGAACACCTGTCCTGCCTGGTAAACACAAACTGGATGAGAGTTTGACTTGATTAATTCTAAACTACAGGAATAAACGTCCTGGTGACTGGTTTAATGAACTGTTGAAGTAGACGACTCAGTGCAGCGTTTCCTGTGCACTTGTTGAATATGAACTGGGTTCTTAACGTGGTGTGTGGCCTGGTAATCCTGACGCTGCTGCACCTTGTGAAGTGCTGTTTAAGTTCTCAAGTTTAAGTTTTTTTATTTGGCCACATTATGACAGGGACACAGAGACAGGAAAGTCAGGCAGGAGAGAGAGGGCAAAGACTGAGCCTAAATCGTAGGCACTCTACCAGTGCAGTGGGCGTGGGGCTCCAGTCAGGTGATTCTCATCATAACTTAATCATCCCTTAGAGCACATGTTGATCACGTGGTTTGACTGTGAGAAATGTTTAAAGGATGATTCAGTCACCTGGAAACTCAGATCCTCCCATTTCAGAGGCTGCAGCCAGAGAATGTTTCTCAACTATTTCCTGCTTTCTGATCATCAAACTGTTTGTTTATTGATGCAAATAATGACTTTCAATTAAAATATAAAACATTAGAGAGCAGAAAAACTCCAATCAAAATGAACTAGAATACAAGGTCACATCTATAAATGTTTAAATTCCAGAAACTAATTGAATTTACTGTGATGTAAAACCAAGAAAAGCAGCGACTGATCTACTAATAACTGCAGCTCTAATGAACTTTTCCATCATCTATTCATTCTACTCATTTATCAATCATTTCAGTACTAAAGATTCCTGCATTTTCTGGCACATTATTAAAGATCAGATCAGAACAGTCAGACCACATATTTGAATGTGGGAACGACTTATTGAAATTTGTGGTCTTTCACTTTCCATCAAGATGCTTTAGAGACTCAGTGAGGTGTGAAATTAAAAGAGAAGCATCAGTGGTTTCATTTTCAGACAGATTCATGCAGACAGATTCATGCAGACAGATGTGAACCCAGAGGAAACAGTGAGCGTGGGGAGTGAACCGCAGCTGACCTTCAGAGATATAGTGACTGTCCAGCAGACTGGTGTAAGTGTGAATGTCATTCTCTGAGCCCGGAGGAAGGAGAGCCGGGCCGCCAGAGCCCGAGCAGCAGAGGAGAGACAGTTTGTTAGTGTCAGCTTGGAAAAACAAGTTTCAGTGTTAATTAAGAAATTCATCAGCTGGTTAGTGATTCAATCTGAAGAACACACAAAAAAAAAAAAGACAAGAACATAATAACGTCCAGCACAAGAGGAAAGAGGACATCTTGGTTTATCATTTATACATAATAAATTCTAATGTTTTTCATCTGTGCAAAACCATCAACAACACACACATTATTATTATTATTATTTCTAATCCTACACAGGACTAATCTCACCTCCTGGACTCGTCCCGTCTGTCAGAATCTGCATGCTGGACATCCGAGACAGCTCCACCTCGAAGTGGCTTTCACCGTCGAGGAACAGATACCTGATGTTTGAGTCAGAACAAATACTTATTATACTCATATCCAGAACAAATCAAAATGCTTTGACCGATAAATTACACTGTGGGTCTGACTGGTGCCATCAAAACTGAATTGGTTTTTGATTTTTAATTGGATTCATCACCATCTAACAGGATGGTTTTCTGCTTTAGAATCTGGAGTTTTGTATATTTAAGCATTTGTGTTAAATCTAATACTTTAATGCCTCTCAGGATCTGGACATCTCTGGTATCCTGCATCCAGATAGATCCACATAGTGTTTAAATCCACTGACAGTTATAACTCAGCCTTTGTGGTAAATTTGAGGTGCTAAATGTTGCTTGTTATAAGTCAAATAAATAAGGGCAAAATTATTTCTCCTGCCTTCTGTTGGCTCATTTCTGTGCAGATAGATTCAATTTTACCTTCTGAGGTTTTGAGATTCGTGTTTCTGAGATTGTGTTTGTTTGAAACTTCTCTCGCCTGAGGAAAAAGTCCCAGTGAAAACTGCTCACAGTGACCTCTGTTTCTTTAGACGTCACTCTTAAGTTCTTTAACTTGTGCAGCACAAAGATTGATGTTTTCTGTGTAACTGTCGTTTCTTATTATAACATTGGGTCACACTGCAGGTATGTCATGACATTGGCTCACTGATGGATTACCTCCCCTCTCAGTGAACCAATAGGAGGCTGTTCTCTCCACAAGTGGATTGTGTGCTCCAGTATTTCATTGGGCAGCTCTCCAGTCCACCACGGGGCTGACACACAGAATCAAACAAGCATTCGCACCTGTCATGGAGAAACTGACCTACACCTGCAAGTCTTTGGACTGTGGAGGAAACCAACGCGAAGAACATGCAAACACACAGAAATGCCGCGGTTGGCCGGCAGCTTCAAACCCAGAACCTTCTTGCTGTGGGGCGACAGTGCAGCACCGTGCCCCCTTAACCTGTATCTATACAACTTTAATGGTTTGGTAGCTTAACTTTCACAGGCCGACATCTCAAAACATCAGCTGGTAAAACTGAGAAGATGGCCAGACTGCAGAGGTGGAAAGAAAGCATGCTACCTGTGGACTTTAAGAAGCTCACCTGTGGTTGTTGGAGAGGCGACACGTCATGGTTTCAGATTTCTCTGACGTTCCCAAAGTGACGACGAAGGTTCCACCTGGAAACAGAAAACGTGGAACAGACAGAATAGCCTGAAGCGTTACGCTCTGCAAACCTCTGCCTGACAGTAACATATATCCAGCAGCATCCTATAAATACTACATATAAAAAATATTCATTTTTTCAAGCCTGAGGATTATGAAATTTATTTTTAATGTCTCCCCGCTCTCCGAGTCAGTGGCACCTGATCAACGTCAGACTGTGTGAGGGTTTTTTGAATTGTTACCCGGTCAAACACCAACAGACAGTAGAAAAACAGACATATTTTTATAATAATAATAAGAATAATAATATATTTTATTCATAGGCGCCTTTCAATGCACTCATCAATTTTCAAATTTACAGTAGCAACAGACAGGGATCCAACAAGGCACAAAAAACAAGATAAGTTAGATTAAATATTTTTGTATGAAATAAATATTATTGTATAAAACCACAACGCTGGAGTCAAACAGGAAAGGCCAGTTTGAAGAGGTGTGTTTTAAGGATCACTGGTTATTGTTTTAAATTTCATCTAATCTTTTGTCAACTTTCTTCCTCCCTCTTCATCAGCTATGGATAACTCCATCATCAATAAAGCAGGAGGCTCAACCCGCTGCAGGCTCTGCATCTCCACCTCTCAGCCGGTCGTCCCTGCAGCTCCAGGCCACTAATGGATTTTTCATTAAGCTGCTGCTGCGTATTTATAGCTACACACTGACCCGCACTCAACAACAACACAATGGATTACAGGGCAGGAGGAGATGAACTCTGAGAGGTCGTTTCAGAGGCGACTTTTATCAGACTTCTGCTTCCTGGTTGGCGTGGCGGGAACAGTGGGTGACAGCAGGTCGGCTGTGAGACCGAGCCGCATCTCAAACCCTGACTCTCATCACGTCTTCTTTGGTAAATTCAATAACTCATTTCACTTTGACTTGATTATGATCAGAGACCAAACTCCGAAGTCCACATCAAACTGTAACTGATTTAATAATGTTAATATTAACACGTTATCAGAGATTCATTCTCACTGATCTATCACCGTCATCAAACCAGCATCTCCTGTCGTCAACGTTGCTGTCTGAACCTTGGACTGAGATTTTTTTTGTCAAGGAATCATAAAACTGGGACAGTGGTAAGGACGTGCACCGTACGAGCATAATGAGCCCCAAGCAGCAGGTTCGACTCCCGACTCTTCTTTGACTTTCCCTCTCAAATAAAGGCTTAAAAAATGGCTTAAAATAAAACTGTGAATATTACAGACTGGCACAAACTGGCACATATTTTGATAATTGCAGCTCTTGATAATGCAGCAAAACTGGTCAATGAGCACAAGCAGTAGAAACCATGGGCTCTCTTCAGCTCAGAGGTTTGATAGACAATATTCAAATCACTCGTACTGAAGCCCCTGAAATCTTCTGCCAATATTTCCTGGCACTTAAACACTGAGGTTTGGTGGACGTGCAGACGTCTGTTCCCGCCTGATGCTTCCCCACCAAGGTTTCTATCAACATGGTGGAAACAGTGTTTATACCAAATGTAAAGGAACGAGAGCAAAACTTAAAAAACGTGAAACAATAACCACCTGAACGTGTTTAAACCACAGATGCTACTGAACAAACTCTGACTCAAGGTGCTGCACAGTTGAAAATAATGAAGAGACTTAAGGCCTCACCTCCCAGAAGCACTTTGAGCTGCTTGTCGTAGAACTCCATCTCTTTCTGGGAGACCAGGCTGCACTCGGCGCACTGCCGCACCGGGTCAACGAAGCACATGCGGGGCAGCGCCACCTTCTTACTGCAGCACTTATCACAGAAACACCGGCCGCACCGCCGACAGTGGTGCTGCAGGAGAAACACGTACAGAAGGCTTCAATGTCTCAGTACAGTCCAGCTCAATATCATGACACACGACTTCATCATGACCATGAGGAAACAGCTGCAGTTCAAAGATTCATTTGTCACAAGCTAAGGTACAATGTACAGTGAGCAAAGCTAAACTTTGAGAATAGATTAAAGTAAAGATATTTTTGTGCAGCACAAATTTATAATATTCTTCCTCACTTTCTAACCCCAGAGATTTAACTTGTGACTCTTTAAGGGGGTCCCAACCCTCAGGTTGAGAACCATTACTGTGCAGTTAACATCATGGAAGTGATTCATACAAACACAGTCCTGTCTGTGCATCGTGCTCATGGCTTCTGTTGAAATGTGACTGTAACAGAAAGTCTGTCACTGTCAGTGAGTCGACCATTTGATCCCAACAAAACTTCATCACTGACTCTTAACAATAAGCTGCAGATACACTGAGGTCATCTGGTGTTAAAGGTCACTAGAAGATCCTGTGCACTGCAGGAAATTAGACACTGAGCTGTTTGTCAGAAATAATGTAAATAAGTCACATCTCATTTTACTGATTTTCAAAACTAATTTAAATGCAGAAAATGCAATGCACTGTCTGAACTGAATCATGCAGGTCAGACAGTGACCTCAGCTCTCAGAGTGTATTCGCAGTGATTCACTAATCAGATCTCATTTTTGTTCCACAGCTGGATCATACAACACAATTCAAGGTTTCACTATAAAACAAACTGGGTTTGTATCTGCGAAGAAAGTGGGACACAACTGGGCAAACACACACATCTGCACTGTTGTTGTGTCAGTAGCTAGTGGAAAAAAACTGTCACCACAGAGCCCTGAGTGTGTGTTCATGCCAAAACAAATGAACAGAAGCCAAGTGAAGGGGAAAAAATAAACGGCTGAAATTCTTCAGGAAATTTTTTTCTACGTGGACGTTTGTCCCTCATCTCTTTTTTTTTTCAGATAAATCAGTGATGTGTTGTCACAGTCGTGTTGCAAAACAGAAACAGACCTTTCTTCTGATGAAGTCGAACTTGGTGTCACACTGCATACATCTTGGACACTGGAAGACGGGCAGAGAGGAAAAACAGGAAGTTACACAACATGCTGAGCTGGGCGGATTCAAGTTCAGCAGCAGCTGGATGAGACGACAGCAGCTCCACAAATGTTCTGAACAACATTTCCCATTACATGTTGTTTTAGCTTTCAGGCAGCCATTCCATTCAAACACACCTCTGCCATCATAACTTTGGTTTCGTTGTAGTGCATATAAACACGGTGGCACCAGCTGCAACAACGAAGCTGCTGCCAGATGATGTTGGACAGAGACAGTTAGAGATTATGTTGCAAATAGTTTCACAATCAAATTACTTGAACACAACCGGAAATACAGTGAAGAAAGAGTGAATCTAATTTTCCTCCACTGCTTAGAAAACTGTAACCGCACTGGGATCAGAAAAAATATAAAAACACGATGCAGAGCAGCTCAGGTTTGTGCCTCTTGAGTATTATCAACACAGCTGGAAAATTAATTATTTATGAGATATAAAAATAAATTAAATCTATTAGAATAAATCTTTGACAAACACATGGACTCAAGTAAAAACACATTTTGTTGGTTTTCAGGTATTTCCAGAATCCTCAGCCTTTAATATTATCTTGAATAAAAAACATTTCTAGCAGCTGCACAATAAAAAAGAGGATTCGTGTCACATCACTCTGCTGTTTGTATGACACAAAGAAAAATATTAGGACTGCAAATAATGATTATTTTAATTATATTAAATTATACTCAATTATTTTCTTGATTACTCCACTAATTGTCAGATAACATTTTTTTTAAAAAGCCAAAAGAGGCATCTTCATGTTCCTTTGCAACATCTGAGGAACTGAAACCAGTTGATTAAAAAAGCTGAGGCTGCAATAAACCAATTCATGTCATGTTCATGTCTAATAAAAAGGGCTTGTGGAATTTGTGATGCCACCTTTATTTGAATAAGTGGTGAAAAGACTGACACCTAAAGCATCAATACAACTGATGCTAAGTCTTTTTAATTAAAATTGAATACTAAAACTTTCATTATCTATACCAGAATCAATAAGTGAAAGCAAAGAAGTTCCCACTCTGTTGGTTTATAATGAAGACTCTCAAGCATCAGTGTTTAAATCAGATGTTTCAGTTGTAACATGGCTGCGTGTTTCTATGCAGGATTAATGCAGAATATTGATAAACCCTGAATAAGTTTCATCCTTCCTAATAAGTCATCAGGTCATTTCAGTATGACTTTAATAAGAGGTCTTTGGTCTCTCAGTTTCTAACGAGCCGTCAGCAGAAGTTTGTCAGTGACCTGCCATAATAAATGTTAATAAATCAAAGGTTCAACAATCGATCAAGTCTGCAGTGGTAAACACTGATAAGCAGTTTATAAATGGATAGAGAGGGAACTGGATTCAATGCTTATTAAGACTTTTCAACACCAGCAGACACCTTTCCCCTCATAATCATGGATATTCCTCTTATAAGCTGTTTGCAGATTCATCCTGGACACAGACACCAGCTGATGATAAATGATTAACTCCTCTGGCTGCAGTTCACTGCCAGTCTGGTCAAAGTGCCTCTGTGAGCAGCCACAGCTACAAACACTTCAGCAGACGGCTGGTGTTTGTCTTCCTGCGCCTCCTCCTGCAGTTTTACGGCTCTGACAGCCGAGATCCGATCACTCACTCACACAGAAAGCTGCTTTCCATGTTGTGATATGAGGAGCTAGCTTAGCCGCTAGCTGGACGCCACAGGCTAACCGCAGGAGTCAGCTAACGGCTCCTCTGTCGCGCCCACGATCTCTGGCGAAGATAAACATCACAAACGCGTCTGACAACTAGTTTTACATGTTAACTAGCTGGTTAACCGACAGGCTTCGTTAGCTGCCAGGCTGACCGTGCCTGCCTGCAACGCCCAGTCCGGGGGCCAAGTGCGGGGTCCAGATCTGCGTTAAATCCACCGCAGTTAGCAAGGCTGCACCGGATGTGTGGAGGCTTTACCATAAAAATAAAAGTCCTCAACTAGCGACAAACGTCACATTAGAGATGAAGCAATTAGTTATTTAATCAGTCAATGGACATAAGATTAATTACTTCTTTAAATGATTTTATAGCTAACATATCTCAATTCTGAATATTTGCTGATTTTCTTTTTTTTTTTCCTATTCTATCCTAATAAACTGAGTATGTGTGGGTTTGGACTATTTCAGCATTTAATCCTGAGCTCTAATAGTTTTCTTGTTTACTCACATTTTTAGGGATCAAACCAAATCACTTCATTTATCAGGAAAACAACCAGACTAACTGATAATAAAAACAGTCATTAGTTGCAGGACTACTGTAGAAATCCCATTTATGGTAATTTGAAGTCAACTTTTTATCTATTAACATCATTATCCTCCTTAACCACATAAAAGCAGCAAATGAATGAATGTTGAATATGTTTCTGTCAGCAGAGGAAAGTAATAGTACATTTAATCAAGTACTGTACTCAAGTAAAGCCTTGAAGTGCTTGTACTTCACTTGTTAAAGTAATGTAATTTAATACTACTTAATAATTCTAAATATTTTACTTTTTACTCCGATACATTTAGATGTTATTCTATGACTCATGTTTTGATACTTATGTATTTTTGTTATTTACTAGTATTTGGTACTTGAGTTTGAGTTAAAAAAAAAAAAAAACACACGGTAAAATTTTACGTCTTCTGAGCAATACCACCCTTTCAAAACTCTCGGGAAATATAAAACAAGATCCAAAAGAATGTTTAAGTAAGAAAATTAGCTTTTATCATGTCAATATTGAAATCTTTTAAGAATTTAGCGGTTGGTTTTATTTTGAAAATACCAAACGGAAATGCTATGTTTAATATTTTAGCTAAGTTAGCTAAGCTCCGTTAGCTTCTCGCCGTCAAACACATCGCCCCGTCTTCCTCACCTCTTTATCCGGGACCCACTGCGGCTCGTCCAGGGAGAAGGGGCTGTTGAAGGCGCCGTTCTCCGGGACCATGCGGAGGCCGCTGGGACTCCGGACCAGCTTCTTCCCGTCAGGCACTGAGGACATTTTGCTTTGACGGTTGTTTCAGCTCCGGCCACAAACTCCTGTCTGAACTACCCCCTGAGTGATTGACAGGGCGGCTGGCGAATCAGGGCGCAGCTTTCAGATCACATGACACGCTGGGAAAGGTGGAGTGTTTTGGTTTTTATAACCCCACCCGAAGAAGAGGGAGACAAATATTTACGGTTTTTATTACTTATATGTAAATTACTAAATTATTACTAATATATGAACGTCAACGAGAGAAATACATTTTTATGTTTATGGGGAAAACTTTATTTTGAAAGATCATAAGTGTTTGTGTGGACATGCACCAGACCTCAGTACAATAGGTGCTGAAAATCCGTGAAATAGCAGCAGTATTGATGTTTGAGATGAGAAATAAATGACCTATCACACGAACACCTACTTCAACATGGTGTCCAGGGATGCAAGTGAAAATGTTCAGTAGTGAAAATAAAACTAAGAGCATTTAGTCCAGTATTGTACTTTAGTTGAGTATTGATATTTTAAACTATTTAATACTTGTATTCCACTACATTTCAGAGGTAAATATTACACTTTTTACTCCACACACCACGTTTATCTGACAGCTATAGTTACTTTGCTGATTCACATTATTAATACAACATATAATCAACATAAATTCAGTCAGTTGTCATTGTGTTGTTGTTATTAGTGCTGTGCAGCAGAGGGCATTAAGATCAACCACATATCAGATCAAGTTAAAAATAAATGTAAGAAATCACAGTCATTAATTTGACAATTTTATTCTTCAAATACAGTTAAGTTGTACAATAAATCGCAGAGCATCACGGCTGCTCATATAAAAAAAGGAGCATTTGCAGACAAATTTCCTCACAATCACAGTGCAACCAGAGAGGAGAGAGCAACTCATTGTTTGTGTGCAGATATTCTGGTGAGATCTGTCGAAGCTTCAGTGCCCATTTCTTCTACTTTAACAAAGTTTCTCCTTGTTTCCTAATGCTCTGCTAAACCACGTTACTCTCTAACAACCCCATAATTAGAGGAGCGTGGCGTTAAATCGTGAGGATTACCAGCACAGAAGACTGCATGTGTGGGAGAGCAGCAATTACACAGGACAAGTAGTATCATGAATGCCAGTCTCATCCAGGACCATTTATTTACTCTATGCACAAGACATACAGAGGGTGGCTGTGTTTCGTATTTAACATGGAGAGAAAAGTTCTGCATCGGCGTCTTGTAGACCTGCAATGTTCTGCAGGTTACATAAAAACAATTTAGGAGCCTCTGAGTTGTGCAGCATCCAGTATATTGCCATGGTAACTAGGCATCTGATAAAAAAAAGTCTGCTATTTAAGTTATCCTGTGTAGATGCACAACTAATGTGCATGAAATCTGATGGGATATTACATTTATATCATATTATGATATATTGTATATGGAGGTGAAGTTCTATCAGTATTGCTGCAGATCTATGGGGGTGATAGAGGGCAATGTTTACCCTTTATCCATGGATATAAACTGTTTTTTCATCCCCACCTGAGAATATACTTTTTTCAAACCATCCACATTACCACTCCACACAACAACATGGTCCACAGGCATGGGAGGAGAATAAAAACACAACAAAAGGACAGCTTGTGAAACTTTTACCTTCACTGCTTATACCAGACGCACACATAAAGCCAACTACAACATTTCTGTTTTCATAAATCACAAATTTACATTCATGTCATCATAATCACCACTCAGAAATCATTTTGTGTGTTAAAAATTGGATAGAAGTCATATTTTCAGGATGGATTTTACGATTTCCCTCCTGTGATATGTGAATTTTCTCTGCATGAGCTTCAGATCTCTGCAGCTTGTCTCTAAAATGTAACAGCAGCGATGCACAGGGCAACAGTTCGGGGCAACTTTGACCTAAAGTTGGGCAACAGTATTTATGATGATACAGTTCAGTATATACAAACAATTACAGTACATACCTGGAAATATTACAAAAGAAAAAATACTTTTAAGAGTAGAATTTTAACATTTTTAACACATCCTAATAAGAGCAAATAAATTAAAATATGACAATACTGTTTAAATTATTATTAGAACGTAAAAAAATTTGCATTTGTTACAAATCATATTTTACCATCAATATTAGTCTTCACCCCAAACAGTAAGTTGCATAAAACTGTGGAAGTAAAAATAGGCCAAAAGGAATTGAATCTCATAAGCAACTTATTCCATCTTGGTGAAATTTCATCACTACTAAATACTTAATGCGGAAATTAGTACCACAGAATCTATAGCATTTAAAATATTTTATTTTGTGTCTATTTTTTTGTATAGTTTAATTTTAGTTTTGTTTAATTTCTATTTCTGTGTCACACATTATTCACACTTATTTTATGTAATTTACAGTTTTGGGGTAATTTTCAGAGGAAAGTTTTACCTGCTGCTCCTGCTCCTTGTGAAAGTCTTTTTTCTTCTTTAACAAACAGTATATTGACTGTGTTAAAAAAAATCATCTCATCATTTGTGTGTATATAATTATTATATTATATAACTTTGCAGCCACAAACAATTACTTTGCATTTTATCTTGTTTAAGCAACATTTAAAAAAAGTAATTACCCTGTTGCTGAAGTTGTTGCCCAAGCTGTTGCCCAGTCCATCAAAACCATTAGACATTATTAAGTTATGTGCCTCGTTACTTTGTGGAGCTTCTACATTAAGACAATAAAGACAAAAAAAGCAGAAAGCAGGTTAATGAGCAGACTGATCAACAGTCAACACGAAGCATCAACACACTCAGCTCTGACCTGTAATGTCAAACAGTGTCAGTAAAATCCTCGTTACAAAGAAAAAAATAAGAATCTAATTCCAAAATGAGATATCTGACTTAAAAAAAATTACTATGACTAAATTATTGCAGGCACAGAAGGAAAAAATACTATGCATATTATTCACGTTTTCAAATCTACTCAGCTTTTATATTTACATTTCAGGGCTTCATCTTTGTTTTTTATTATTTGAGAAATAACAACAGATAATGTTCTTTTAAAAGAAGAAAAGGGGGGATATACAGTATAATAATGTCTTGGAATGAAAGCATTTACATAAATTCTCTGCATAGGTTCAGATGTTAATTCATTATCATCAGATTTACTAATCAGAACTGCAACATGTAAAGAATTTTTCAAACAAATGAGGGTAACATCAAACAGAAGCTTATTGCACACCCCTGCCAAAAAACGTTCATCAAACTTATGCAAGAAAACGAATTCTCCAAAACAAAACAAGTTACAATGCAGCAAACGCATCAGTCATTAATCTGATTCGATTAGGTCAGTATAAAAATTACCTGTGGGTTTTTACTCTTTATTATTAGTCTGATATTTCCAGTGCAAACGCCTTGTGCCTGGATTATCAAACTATTTTATAATCACAGACTGACACATTTACATTTATTTGATAATCCAGAGTTCTTTCGTAAAGATAAATTCAGTCTAAAGATGATTTTAGAAAATCCTTAAACTATTTTAAGATGGTTAAACCTGATTAGGGAAGGTACTTTTTTTTTTAGCACAGACCAACACAGTTTGTATAACACAGTCAGGTTTTGATAGCTGGCATCAAATGTCTGCTCAGATTTGTTGTCTTTCTGGATCAGGTAGTAAGACCTGTCAGTCATAGACTGTACCTCATTTAAGCAAAGTTCATGTACAGCTGCTTGTTTTTAGTCATTTTACATTTCAGAACTTTGGCTTCTTTATTTATTTATTTTTTTAAGAAAAATACACTTAGCTTTTCAATGGTAGTAAAACTCAGGTATCATATCTGCATTAATATTGCGGTACCATGGGAATAGAAATCAACCTCCCCTCCTTGTTTGTATTTTTTTCAATCGCATGACTTCTTGTCTTTATTTGAGTCCTCCCCTGACTCTTGTAGTAAATTATCCATTTGCAGTTTTTATCAGAAAGCAAATAGACTCAAGCTGCAAGTTAGCAGTACAGGTTGATTTAACCGACCCTATTTATTTGAACTAAAGTACAAAGGACATCCCCCCACCACATTTGCATAAAGACATTTTCTGAAAGTCTATACAAACTATAGACGCTGGTGATACAATACAAAAGGGACAATTATTTGACTTTGTGGTGACATTTTTGTCTGACTATAAAATAAAAAGAAATACCCTGCTCTAAACCTGGTTCAACAATTTCTAAATTTCAGACCCACAAAACTCCTGACAAAATATTACACTGAACCAGCATCAACAAAGCTCACTTCATGCTAAATTCTGATTAATGGGGCTATAAATTAAGTTTCTTCTAACCTTTGTTCTAAAACCTAAACCCTAACCTAAAATCATGACATTTTTATGATAGATTTTGCAGTCTGATCGATATGTGTGACTTTCTTGTCTGGATTTTGATCCAGCTGCTGTAATAACGCCCATTTGTTGATGCACATTTTCATCTTTATATTAAATTCCAGTTTTAAATAACACTTTGGATCTAATGAGTTCAAAGTGAATCGCTAGTATACAGTGATATGTATTAATTAAACTGTATCTAACGAGTTATAACTAGCTATAGGAGGAACAGACCCTCTTATTTTGGTAATAGCAAATATATATATTTTACACTTTCAACTAAAATCTCTTCTGAAAATTCTCAGGAATAATTCTTGCATGCTAACAACATTATTTAAATAATTTATCATTTTAATTTTTTGGTTGGATTTGTTCAACTTTACTCACATGGTAAAGTGTTGTCTTGAGTTCATCAACATACCTGGAATTTCTGTGTAAAAGTGTGGAGCGATATTAATTTTGCAGTCAGTGTGTGAAACTACAGCCTCGGTCCTGAGAACGTGTCAGCCGGCCTTCATGTGCCAATATACGCAGTGATCCTGCCTCTTTTCCTCTGAAGCAGAGAACTGTCCAAGGAGACAGCGATGCTATTCTCAAGGCTTATTACAGACTGATAAAAAAACTCTTCAGAGCAGCGGAAGGACAGGAAACAAATAAAACATCACTTGTAAAACCCCAAATGTAAACATAGAACTTCATACATCAAAAGCAAAAGTCTTCAATCAACACAGGACGGAACGTTTTATGAAAACAGTTTGTTATTCTAAAACCAAGAGGTGTTTGAGATGTGGGTTTCCTCTGCAGGTTTCCAGCATTTTTGTCTCAAGGGGTTTTTAATTAATGCAGAAAATACAGTCAATTTTCAGTTTCTGTCTGTTGATTTGTGAAGATTTTCTTACTGAACAAAATGCGTGAACATCAACATCATTATTTGCTGTAGATGTAAACCAATGAAAACCCCAGTTCAGAACTTCCATTGGAAATCTGCAGAGTGAGCACAGAGCTAAGCTAACGTCCGGGTCGGCCTTCAAAAAGACGTCATTGCTGGACAAGTTCTGCGTAGAGTTGATAGTTTCAGTCATTCAAACATTTTCTAAGAGGCACAACTGTTCTCACCGGTGGAGTTAAACTGCAGCGAGTGAAGCCAAACAGTTTCAGTAGGAGCAGGTTGACTGACTAAAAACTAGCAGCTAATAAAGAAATTTGGTAAGAAGTATCAGTAATGTGTTGTCCTGTCTTCTGCATCGTTTTTGTCCTGTCTTTTGCACTGTTTCTTTTGCACTGTTTTGTCCTGTCTTTTGCACTGTTTCTTTTGCACTGTTTCTTTTGCACTGTTTTGTCCTGTCTTTTGCACTGTTTCTTTTGCACTGTTTTGTCCTGTCTTTTGCACTGTTTCTTTTGCACTGTTTTGTCCTGTCTTTTGCACTGTTTCTTTTGCACTGTTTCTTTTGCACTGTTTTGTCCTGTCTTTTGCACTGTTTCTTTTGCACTGTTTTGTCCTGTCTTTTGCACTGTTTCTTTTGCACTGTTTTGTCCTGTCTTTTGCACTGTTTCTTTTGCACTGTTTTGCACTTGTTGTTATGTCTATCTATGTACCTTATGTTCTTCTTTTGCACCTCATGTTGACCGTCTAGTTTTATCTAAATGTTAAATGTGGGACCACTGACCTGAGAGAAATAAAATGTTTTTCCTTCTGTGAACTTGCATATGGATGAGTTTACAACAAAGTTCCTTTCAGTCTATAACACAAGAAAAATATTTCTGTCCACATGATTGAAGCTTAATTATTGCATCTTTTGAGCGGAATATTTAACATAAATTAAAACATGTTTTAACAGCAAAACATACAGAGGAGGTGGTAGCACTTTTTCAGCCCTGAGTTGTGTCTGCAGGTTTTCTTTTCAGGCTGCATACAGCCACAACAACCTCCACCTGAGATCTGAAGGCAGCTCAGATCATTTCAGTGGCTGGATGCTCAGAGGCTACTGTTTGCTGAGATTTGAGAGTAAATGAACTTTAAACTTTTACAGTGAAGGTAAAAAAGTTAAGTGTGTTTGTTAGTGAAATTGAACCCTGTAGTTCTTTGGCTTCACTCATGACAATTTGACTGAACCAGTGACCCTCTACATCAGAAATGTCTGTGAAACGTAAACTCTACGTCTGCCTTCATTCAAGCGATAGTGGAGCATAAAATATTAAAAAGAGCTGATCTGAGAGAGCGATCACTCAAACACACACACACACACACACACACACACACACACACACACACACACACACAGTATACGCACATACAATTAGACAGAAAAGAGTTACACACTCAAATCTAACATATACAGGTCATCGTATGCTCATGTTCCTCCTGTTTCACGATATGTTCTGATAAACACCACACTTCCCGCTCTGAGCGCACAAACCTTTAAAAGTGCAATGAAAGATTAAAACCTGTGCAGTGAGCACTTGGTGGTGTGATGCTGAAGTGTAACGTGGGCGAGGCGAAGCTTTCACAAACAGCTATTTACAGTGAGGAGGGTCTGGAGTCTGGACAGGAAGTCGATTCTTGGCCTCCGTCCGTCGCCTCTTCAGGGTCGAAAACCTTCAACGCGCCAGGTCAGTGTGGCTGGCACTCAGGTCCCGACTTTTTCTCAGACGATTATTTCGTTCCTGGAAACGTATTGAAAGGAAACAAGATTAAAACAGGAGACAGGTGAAATATTTATTTAAAAAAAACGTGAACCCAATATGTCAATGTTTTAGGAATTTAGCAGGACGAATATGAATTTTATTTGTTTAAAGGTTTAGAACAAGGTTTTCTGAGATGAAAAGATACCTGTACACCTCTGCTAGTCATATCTGAGTAATTTTAACCACAGGTGTGCAAAACCTGTGATGTTTTGGATCTCTCAACATGTTCTGTGTTGCCAGATATGGTGGATTTCGCTCCAATTGGGCTACTTTTAAATGGTTTTGGGCAGTTGCTATTAATTTAGGTGAAGAAACTGGATTATATTCCACTGTATCTGCCTCCTCTTCTCAAATAAGCACAGACCTGGTATCTAAATTAGGAGAGGACTGAGTTAAATAGATCTGTAATAAGAAAAAAACCTTGTAAAAAAACTTCAATCTGTTCATGGAAGTGAAAACTTTTTATGTTACTATTTGTCATTATATAACCATGGATCTGAGTTTACCTAATGATACGCTCACTGAGCAAAGGGAAGCTCTACCAAGCATTAGTGTGGTGTTCCTAATAAAGAGCTCAGTGAAAATATGGGTCAACTTTTTTGACAGCTGGCAGGTTTGATATCTGGACAAATAATAAATGTGTTGCCATATTTGGTGAAACATACGTCCGTCAGTTAAGTAAAATGAAAACACGTTTCTAATTTGTGTTGATTAGTGAAGATAAAGATGGTGTGAAGTTAGTGTAGGAGTCACACTGATGTTTTTAATAATTAGTGATGAATGACACATATTATAGTTTGGCAACAAAACAAATTAACAGAGCAGCAGGAGACAGTTTATAGAGACATGAAGAAGAAAGAGACGACCAGGTCAAAAAGTATCTGAGTTTGTTTTAACCTTCCCGGTGAACTGGGTTAATGGATTAGCACATAAATAAAACGTTTTTTTCTTAAAACGTCTAAACTTAATGTCCTGTTCTAAAAAAATGCACCAGATCATTATTTACACTGTAAAAATATTGGTAATTATTTATTACAATTCCTTGTATTTCATATTTAGTTTCTGCTGGATGCTCCTCAGATAAGCAGAATAAATTTGTGGTGCTGAGGCAGCTGATGGTGTAGAAACTGTCATGAAAAGGATTTTTGTTTGCACGACTGTTAATTGTCAGTTTTACAAAGACTGAATTCTGCTGTGCTGAAGATTAACAGCTGAAAACATTTACAGTTGATGTTTTAAGATTTAATTATTTATTTTAAGTCACGAGCCTTCGTCAGGCATCAGATTAATCAAAATATTAAACTTTTTTCTACTAGAGCCACAGGGTGCAACAGTCCTGTGATCAATCTCATCGATCGACTGAAAACAGCCCATAATTTCTCATATTTTAAGTTGCTTTCTTCAAATTGCTTATTTTGTCCATTTAAAAACCCAAAGATATTCAATTTACAATGCTGTATGACAGAGAAAAGCAACAAATTCCTACATCAGAGAAGCTGGTTTATGTATTTCTGCTTTATATTTTTGATTAATTTATTATAGAAGTGGTTAAAAATGTTCCGTCGATTGACTATTTGATTAATTGATTTGATTTTGATTGTTTCAGCAAAAACAGTCACATTTGGTGATAATGTAACAGTAGTTTTAAATGAACATGGTTATTCAGTGTATAGATGACTTTAATTAATTGATTTTCCCTCCTACTACAGGTAACAGGAAATAAAGCTCATTAAAAACATCACTAACTAAATAAAAAGCTAAAGATATCATGGCAGGTGTTTGTCCTTAAATAGAAGCGCACTGGAAGTTATTTTGGGGATTTAACTTTGACCTTTCTGTCACAGGATTTTATAACGTCACCAACACTCAGAGCCTCCGCAGATACTTTTGGACCCGGGTCTCGACACTCAGGTCTCGGCTTCTTACTTGGTAGTGGTCACTCGCAGCCTTGTCCGCCACGTTAAGAACCCCCAGAGAGCTGGCTCGCTTCATGCTGCACCCACAGCAGTGACATGCAGGGAGGGAGGCGGGGGTGAGGGGGGTGAGAGGTCAGAGGTGAGGGGGTGGAGAGTCAGGTGTGAGGAGTTAAGCCCAGTGAAGATGGTGCTATGTTTGTGTCGGTTAATGACATCCATGATATTTTCAAACAAAGGTTAGTTTCACATGAATCTTTGATATGTTAGAGAAAACTTTTTCCTCGTCCTGTTTATGAAATTTAAAAGTTAAATGTAAAAGGTTTGTACCACATTCTGATATGACCTGTAATCTGTATAAATTATAATTTATGGTTTTATTAACAGTGGCCATGCTTGAATACTTCAGTTATAAGCCATGAAAAGCAAAATTTACTTATTTCAATGGATTAATTGACCTCTGACCTTCTGAGAAAAAGGCTGTTGAGCATCTGGTACAGAAGCCATTTATTAATAACTGAATAACTTATAATTACAGATAACTTACAGACTTTTCTGTTATCATAATAAAGTGAGAAATATATTGATTACTCATGTTGATTTCTTTACAACAACCTGAGCAGAGACCGCTTGAAATTACAGCAGCTTCAGAAAGTATTCAGACCCCTTCACTTCATAATGTTTTAGATTCAATTTTAAACTGATAAATTGCCATCGTTGTCCATTAAACTCAATGACAAACTGAAAACATGTTCTTAGAATTTTTTTCTTATTTACTCAAAATCAAAAACAACAATCTCTCATTTGTCAAAGTGTTCAGAGCCTTTGTTGTGGCGCTCCAACCTGTGGTCAGGTGCATCATGTGTTAGCCTCATATCTGATCCAGTGTGTCTTTGATTGTGTTTCAGCTCATGGTACCGGGTCCTTACAAAAACTTTAAAACTGAAATTTCAGGTCGCACAAAACAAACATTCATTTTCAGACATGTTAATGTTGGACACTGAATGTCTGTCGCCATCTTGGTGAGGTGTGTAAACACCAGGGACGACGACAGACGTCAAGGACTTTATCGTTCTGTGACAAAGTCTGAAATGCTGGACTATTTTTTCAGATGTACTGAGGTGTTAATAAATTTAAAACTAGTTTGCTCTCATTGACAGCTGATGTAAAAGGCATGAGTAAGTTATTTATTCACCATTAATAAAGTGGTTATTTACACCTTACAACGCCTTCATGGCACGTGCCTCATTAGAAAGTGATACCAGCTGTTTTATTAAACAAACCTGTGACAGTTGTTTTGTTGGTGAGTTGTTAAGTGGTGAAAACTGATATTTTCATGTCAGTAAATTTCATGCAAACACCGACTTTCATGCCTGGATAAAACCCTGAGTTTGGCGAGAACGCACTGCAGAACATGTCCATCCAATGTGATGGTACAGTGTTAAGAAGGCAGGAAGTCCAGTGCTCTCGTTACACAGTGGAGCCGACCCAGTGCATATGTACACGTTTGATTCAGGGGCGGAAGTTTTGATGCCTCTCATTACCATAAGCTAAACATTAAGAAATACTTATTAACACACTATAATGTAGTTTTTTTAGCAGATTATAATATGTGTATGTATTTATCAATAACTATTACTAAATCAAATAAAATGTTTTCATAAGAGACATTATAATTGTATATTAATAAACACTTAAACATGTCTTTAGAGCTGCATTGCAGTGTGTTATAATTTATTTATTAAATGTTGATTTACTGTTACTTCTACTTAATGCTGGCACCAAGTGAGGGGTCTTTACTGTACGTTCTACTGATACGCTGCAGCAGCTCGGCTGAACATTGTGAGCAGTTTGCAGTTGTTGCAGTAGTGACGTGATTCGATTTTATTGGTGATATTTTCATTATCACCATTTAGCTGCAACTAGAAGTGGCTTCATTTGCTGGTGGGAAGATGCAACTGTGAGAAAAACTCAAACATGTAACAAACCAGGTAAATATGTCGTCCAATTTAATGCTGGTCAGCTGCATTTGGTGCATGTAATTTCCCTTTCCTGTCAAACTCGACTATGAACTTTCAAATTGAAGAGAAAAAAGTCTTTAAAAAGGATAAACTGTCACAGTGACTTGATATTTGAAACAAATGTCTTCCATTTGAACTTGTTTTTGCTGCTACCCGGTGGTTGTACCTTTATGAGAAGCACTGCACTTAATGCCTTGGTGAAATGGACGTTTCTGCAGTGATTTAACATTACTGAGAGCCAGTTGGTCATGATGGTGATGATGATGATGATGATGACAGAGAGAAATCATCATATCCATCACCCGAATGAGCCACAGAGAAGAGCCACACAGAAAGGAAAACGGAAACCAGTGAGCACACAGATGAGGCATGCAAGTGACATTCAAATGAAAAAAATTTATTCATAAATAAAAATTCAACACAGCATAAAATCCTGAACGAAAACAGCCATGCAGTTTGTTTTTAGAGTAAAATTCCCAAAATAATAAAAATCCAAAGCTGAGTAAAACTGAACTATATTTCAAACTGATTGAAATAAATAGTCCAAAGCAACAAAATGCAATAAATAGATGTAACTATTAGTGGTGAAGACAAAAAAGTTCCACAGGCATAAAAAGCTTTTCAGAAGCAGACATTAGTAGTTTGTGTCTCATTGCAGATGCTTTCCTCCACATCACCCGTCACCGCATGTGAGTCAAGTAGTTGCATCATTTTCCCATTTCATTAATACCAGTCCTGTACCTGCACAGTTCGTTGTACAGTTTCCTTTGGTTTTCTGTTTAAATTATGTTCATGTTTGGTCACTGCAATACGAGCATTAGAGCCACTGTTGGGAAAAAAACACATTAAAGTCCAGGTTTCAAGAATGAAGCTGAAATATTTATAGAAAAAATGCTGCATTTCATCTTATAGCTCTGTTGCTGTGCTACATGTTCAGATTCCTGCAGCCCTGTCTGGGCCTAAAGATGAGGCCAGTTAGGGATAAGGGTTAAGCAGACAGATATTATGACTTTCTTCTTAAAATATTATGACTTTTTTCTTGAAATATTACAATTTATTTTGCTAAAAATATTATAATTTATTTTGCTACAAATATTATAATTTATTTTTGCTCAAAATATTATACATATTTTTTCTAAAAATATAAATTTTTCCCTCAAATATCTGAATTTTTTTTCTCCAAATTTCCTTTTTTTCCCTCAAAGTACTTTTTTTTTATTACATGTTTTTTGTAAAGATATTACAACTTTTTTTTTACTACTTTTTTTAAATATATTTTTTTCTGAAGATATTTTGTCATTTCTCTACAAGATTTTCTTAAAATGTAAAATTTCAGCTCTATTCATGGAATATTACAACTTTTCCCCCAGAATATTACAACTTCATAAATGAAATCTCAGATATTTTTTTCCCCATAGTCAGCCCTGATATTCTGTTGCAGGTCACGGAGCAGTTCCTTGTGTCCATTTACAACCAAACTCAACTATGAGAAAATAACAGTTAAATAAACACTGTACAATGGCAATGTGAGAGAGAAAGGTAAACTCATGCAATGGGAAAGAAGGCCCAACGTGTAACTGACAGATAAAGACCTCGATCATTTCATGTGCAAACAGCTTCAGAGTTACACCACTTCACCACCAGCAAAGTAGAGCAAATCCCTTCTTTTGTATTTGGTTAGTATGAAGGCGCCGAGCTGAGGGCTGGAGGGCCGGCTCGATCCTCCAGGCCTTCAGAGCATAAAGTGAGAGTCACCTGAAGCGGGTCAGTCAGGTGTCTGGGTGGGGTGGAGGGTGGTGGGTGGGGGGATAGTTACCCAGGGTTTTTGGGCTCACTGTCTCGTGAGGAGCCGCCGCCTTTCAGCTTGCGGACGAGTTTCTCGCTGCTGCGACGGATAGACGCTCGCAGTTTACTGAAGGAGCCGCTCCTCTTCAGAGAGCCGGAGCCGTCCTGATGGGAGAGGTCACAGGGTTACACACATTCATACACACACACACACACACACACACACAAGGAATTTAAATACGTATGTACATTAAAATCAGACCAATGTTTTCTTTGTCAAAATGAGCCTTCGATAAAAATCCAGCATGTTGACTGATGCAGATAATAAACATGCAGATTGTGAATTTAATCAACGGACTCATGATTGATTCTAGTCATAAACCGGACTGCAAGAGCTGATTTATTACTATGCAGAGCTAAAATGATTTAGAATATTGTTTTCAGATGCTTCAGTCCTAATAACTGTTGGATTTTAGGAGCCATAATATGTCAAATTGTGCTTCAAAATTCAGGTAACAGTCAGGTAACACTGGTCAAAAGCCAATACGCACACAAACATATGTACAGTGCATTTGGAAGTGCACAATCTATCATGCATACATGATGCAAGTTGCTCATTTCATCTGTGCATATAGAGAAGCTTTAAAAGCCGCTGCACACCTGTGGTAGATGGAGGTTTATTTACTTTATCTTGTTGCATCTGTTTGTGTGGGACAGATTTCACCTTCATCTGCTGGAACATGGTGTTCATTCTTCTTATATACACTAACTACACGAACATTGTGCTCGGTGTTGTCCCACCTACCTGCAAGCTAAGCATGAGCTGTAATGAGCTGAAATAACTTAAACTCCTGTGTCAGTTTTTTTTACAGAATGGACCCAGTTCCAGCTGCAAACTGGTCCAATTTACAGCCGTCAGTTCAAGTTATTCAGATAAAATCCTGACATTCTCATTTACACTTTGTTATACAGTCAGCCTAAGATGCACAATGTGACTCAGTGTAAATGGTTAAAATGTTGTCGCTGATTATTTCAACATCAGCCTCGTGTTCTCTGGGTTTGACTGATCCCTTCTACTCCACTCAGACTGAGTGACAGGTGTAAGATGTCGAACATGGTTATAGTCCGAACCCCAGCACCTCCCTGTAACACCTCCCTCTCTGCCTGGATCTTGAACTCAGTGGAGGAGATGACAGAATCATCTCTGACAGACGAAGCTGGGTTGTGACTTTCTGTGAGAGCTGACAGAAGCTGCAGAGTTTAATCTGAGCTTTAGTGACTCTTAAACACACAACTGTTTAGTTACCAAAACTTCGGACGTAATAAAAAAATGTGTTAATTCAAACCTCAATGGCCAGAGTCAAACAACTTGTTTTTGTCCAGTAAAGGAGGAAGTGACGGAACTGGAGGCTGATAATAAGGTGAACATACTGGATCCTGTCATAAATATTCCAGACATATTTCTGTGAAATCTGACATGATCTTGAACGTGATGTTTGACTCATATCACAGATGGTGAAATCATCTGAACAGCTTTCCTGTCCTCAGAAATCTGAAAAGGATCTGTTGCCCGGCTGACCTTCACAGTTCAGTCCAGATGCATGTGTATATTTTTAGTTCATAGCTGATCACCCAGTTCAAACCACATGACTGCCAGGGTCAGAATGAATAACAATAATAAATGAAAACTGATTTTATGTACACAACTGATGCCACATTTTTGTGACAATATAGCATTTATATTGATGTATTGGCCAATAATTTATTTACTTATACTTTTTCAATAAGGATTCTTTACATTTTTCTACTTTAGTACTGTGACCAAGATATATACTTTAAATGTACATTTTACAGTTAAATATGACTTGTCAATACATTCTGCTGGACAAACAATGCAATAATGGTGACTTTTTCTAAAAGAGCTTACAGACATCTGTAGGACTTCACTGCAACGTCCTGTTACTTGTAGGCTGATATGTGATAAGCTACTATTGACTGATGAGTGCATTCATTATTTTTTATTTTCATGTCATACAATTTTAAATCGAACAACAAATAAAAGATTTTTAACATTTATGCTTCAAAGAAAAACAAATCACAGCTGCAAACCACACTGTGTGTAGCTCCTGAGTCACAGTGGAGGAAAAATAACGCTCAGGTGATTAACCTGAGGTTTGGTGCCCAAAGGAAAACTCAAATCTGGGCTGTTTTTAACCATTTGAAACATGATAATTAGTAAATGTAAACTAAATCTTAACTTTGATTTGATCAAGAATGAACCTTCTATCTCAGTTGAAGATAGGATAATACAATGAACCGGTTCCCCTCAGGGATCAGTGTAGTTTTATGATCAGTGTTGACCTCTGACATGGAACGACTTTGTGAGCCTCTGGAGGATTATTTACCTTTTAAATGATGAAAGGTCAAATATGTAGTTTGAATATTAAGTCCTTCTGTCCACACTTATATGACACAACTTCAATAGAAAACTTTTTTGAAGCTAAGAGATGGTGATGTAGGGAGTTAGTTTGATGTGTTTTCAACAACAGCTTTGACTCCTGCTGTTCAACTTGCAGGCCTGATCGGTCTGAAAACCAAGAGTGCTGCTGCAGAGGTGCAAAGTTATGAAGGCACACACAGAGAAGAGAGGGAGCACACAAAGAGGCGACAGGCACAGGTTCAGGTGAGCAAAGAGTTTAGGTTTTATTAGAAGTTAAGAAAGACAAACTGTAAGATGCACAAACAGGACAGGACACGCAGAAGATTAGTAGCAGGAGCCAAGAGGAGACCAACGAGGAAGAGACTATTTCAGTTCCCAAATTCTCACAAATGCAACAGTGCTTGTTTAACCCCCCCACCCCCACCCCCACCCCCCCCACCATTACATCTATATACAGAGATATACAGAAGGTAAACAGGCTGGATGCATGATGTTTAGGCTTCATGTTGACCAAAAGCTTCACTTCTTTCCCTGAAGCTTTAAATCAAACCTCATCAAACATCCGCAGTTCTGTTACAGACTTTCCAATCATTTTAAATCCATCATGCATGAATCCTGTTACCTTTTATGTGTCGTCTCGTTGACACCACAACCCACTGTAGTTTTTAGTCTGATATCATTGTGAACAGATGACACAGAGCGACACACTAATGACTAAACTCTAATAGGAGTAGAAACCTACAGAGCCGCGGTGCTCTGGATCATGCTGACAAGTTTACACTGATGTTATTTACAGCATGTTACGTCACTACGAGCTGAAGATGTTTCAAGTCACCACTAATGATTTTAGATGTTAATGTTGAATTTAACTGCATGGACCAAAGACGATAGATGAAAAGCTTCTAACCTCCATAGAGACAGAAAGACGGAGAGGGAAGGAGGATAAAGAGGAGAGTTCAAAGCTTTAACTCTCACCATTTCACACCTGGAGACAAACCTGGACTGTGCCTGACTGAAGTCGTGCTGCAAGTGTTGTGTAGTTTTTGGTTTTATCAACATATTAACAGGATGTAATCACTTTTGTGCCTGCATATCCATTGTCCTTAGTCATGTTGGTCATTACCTGAAGAGGACACAGGGTCAAAATGTTGCTTTTCTTCATTTCAATAAAGTTTCAGAAACTTTATTTTACAGTGTGGATACTTTCCATATATTCCTTTGTAGAATCAGTTATCCTGCTCCTGATCTAAATAAAAGATGGGAACACAACTACACACAACTACTTTATAACATGCTGTAAATTTTATAATTTCCTTGTGTCTCTTTACAGATATTTATTTCTCTCTTCTGTTGTATATCAATTTATCTATAATTTCTTTTTTTTATACAGATAATTTCTGATCAGATTTTATAGAATATTGATGGTATTAACATGTTGTTTGTTGGGTCTGTTCTTTAAATTTGTCACAGAAGCACTGCCAAAACTTATAATGATTGTTCACATTGTAGTCGCCCCATTACCATTACCATTACCATTTATCTAAATTCATGAAACCAGGCCTGCTACTACACTGATTGATCAGCCAGTCATTTTCTGGATTAATCCATTTTTTGTTTTGTCTATAAAATGGCAGAATACAGTGACACATTTCCATTATAATTTACCGAAGCGCAAGATGACATATTCATATTTGTTGTTTTATGTGTCCAAAATTCAGAGATATTCAGTTTATTATTATTTACGACAAAGAAAAGCCTCAAATCCTCATGAGAATCTGGGCTTGGTGGATTTTGGCTTTGATTGATCGATAATCTAAATAGTTGGCGATTCATTTTCTATTGACTGACTAATTAATCAATCAACTAATCATTTCAGCTCTGCATCCTACATGTCACTTTCATTTGCACATTTCTACAGCTGACACACAGGTCAGCGATGTAACAGCAAACAACAGCCAAGCTAGATTAAAAAAAAAAAAAAAACAGGTCTGAAATAAACATTACATTTTTCTCATTTCTTTACAAAGCAGACTATTAATATTTATCATTTTTTACATATTTTTGGTGCTTCTGGGGCAAAACTTTTGATGCCAAGTGACTGTGGTCAGGTTCTGTTATGACTTAGGATTTGTAAAGTCCAGAGTTCATAGTTCAGGACAAAGTGGAGAGAGTTAAAGGACAGTTTAGAGAACAAGCTAAAGCAGAGATTTGGTTTAACGGCACACTGTCAATCTCCCCACACAATTCCCTCAACAACCGTTTAAATAAGTTTACAGCCAGAATGAAAAACAGTTTAAAGACACTGGAGAGTGACAGAAAGAGAGGAAGAGGAGAAGAAGCAGAGGCTACAGCGAGAAATAACAAGGTAAGAAGCACAAGTTTAATGTTGCCATAAAGAAACATCACCCCGGTCCTCTCCCACCCACAGCAGATACACACAGTCAAGTACAGACCTTCAAGACAAGTAGGAAGCAGCAGTTTGGATTTAGACACACAGGCTGTCTCAACATAACCCCCCCTCCCCAACACACTCCTCGTTCCCAAACACAGCAGAGTGAGTACTGAAAGCAACACAATCGCTCTTCAACCCAGTGTGGAGAATCCCACCAGAACACAGAGGTGGTGGAGGAGAAAAGAGAGGGGGGAGTCAGAGCTGAAGAAAACTGCAAAGCTGGAGGGGTTGAGGCGAGGTGAGGCGAGGCGAGGCGTCCGTCATGCAGAAGACAAGTTTTTTAGAACCATTACAAGGCATCTGGAGTTATGCCTGCCGGTCAGACGTGAGCAGAGGAGACGAGAAAGAAGGAAACACAAACAGTGAGAGAGAGAAGAGAAGACAGTGAGATGAGATAGACAGGTTGAAAGGAGCAATTAAGGAGGGAGGAAGAAAAAGAGATGGACATTGTGTGATGGAGGGAGAGAAGAAAGAGCGACAGAGAGAGGTTTTCAACAGGTTTCACAGATCAGACTCAGCATCTCTCCAACAGTTTGTGCCTCACTAATCCACCGGCTGATCTATGCGCTCTGTAGTGATACTGAACTCATTTCTGCAGACAATAACACTGTTTGGGTCGATCACAGTCACACTGCCATCTCCAACAGATTCAGGCAGATTGTGTGAATGTGGGAGTTATTATGTCTCACTAATGTTAAACTGGTTAGATTTTTGTCCAACCTTCACAATCTGGATGTGAAAGCTCTGAATAACCTTCACTGGCATCATTTGCTAGATTGAGATTATAAATCAACCAACTTCAAGTCTATACTTTCTTGTATTGTAATCAGATGAAATACATCATTTCATTGTGAAAATGGACCTTTGGCCAGTAAACATTGTGCAGACAGTACTCAGGAGATGGAATAGACCAGGAAATATCTATTTCTGTTCTGTTTTATTTAAGGAATCCAGCATCTATTCTGACTGGACTCAATTTCATTGAAAACTTGAAGCAATTTTAGATCCTAACTTTATTAACCATGACTGTATTTTCAACATGTTTTGAAATCTGTAGCCTCAAATGATGAAATAATCACTTATTACTTGTTTTTTAGACCAAATCAGAAGAATGAAGCATGTAGAAAAACACAACTGATATTCTAAAAATCATAAAATAATATTCAATAATTATCCAACAGAGATAAAATAATATTTTTGCTTCAGTTTCCGGTTACTCTGTCTTATCTTGCATGGTTTCACATGTTCCACACATCTGTCACAGCTGCTGCAAAGATTCACTGAGACCACAGCATCTGACAGAGCAGCATGACGATGGGATACCTGTCCTGACAGGTGAGGGCGTGTCAGACTAAATAAGGTTGGGAGCTGCTGACGTAGTCGACTGTTGATGCCGTTTGATTAGTGTGACTGAAGTGTAATTCACAGACTGTGCCACTAGGTGGAGCTTTGGCACAGTTTAACTTGATGGAGAGACACTGTGTCTGAAACATTGTTAATTTACAGTGTTAACTTTGTTAGACAACAACAACACAAACACAGAGGGGATGCAGGTTGGAGACACATGAAAGCAGCCAAACAGTGACTGAATATTCTGTGTGAAACTTCATATTTGTTATTTATTGATGATATAATATAAACTTTACATTTGTCTGCTTTTATTATTTTGACCACATATGAACCAAGGAACTGGAAGTAGGACTGCCACTAATGATTACTTTCATGAACAATTAATTGATGATGATTTTATCAATTCATCAATTAAAAACAGTAAAAAAAATGTCCATCACAATTTCGGAAAAATCCAAATTTACATGTTAAAACTTCTTGTTTTTCCTGATAAATGGTGCAAAACCCCAAGATATTCAATATATTATCACAGAAATTGAGAAAAACAGCACATTTGAGAGGCTGAAACCAGTAAGATGTTTTTCTTATTTTTGCTTAAACAATTAATTGTGTATTTGCACCTTATTAATATAAATTATTCTCTTTTAGCCTCACAGTTTTAGCTTATTTATCATTGCTCTTACTTATTTGTTTTATTACTTTTATTTACATTTATATATTGCACTGAAGTGTGTTTATTTATTGACTGGTGGCATGTGTGAAACACTATTTCATTTTTATGTGGAGCATAAAAATGACAATAAAGGAATCTATCTATCTATCTATCTATCTATCTACCTACCTACCTACCTACCTACTGGTGCCACACATATATTCACATACATAAAATCTCACCATCACACATATTTTCCCCACTGGATTTAAGTAGATGTCTCCCAACAATGCACATACCTCTACTGATTTGATAATTAGCTCGGCTTTGAAACAATATCTTGTATTATCTTGTTTATGTGTTTAGCTTTTTCTTTTAACATCCAGGCTAAACACCCATTGAATAGTTTATTTCCTCTCTGGCTGCTCACATGTTGACAAAGCAAGCAGAGGAAAGGAATAAGGACCGGAAGGGGGAAAAAAAAATAAAATAAAATAAAAAATCACACTTTTACTTAACATTCTCAGGCAGCAGCTTCACACAAATGCAAAGGAAAGATACAAACAAACAGCACAGAGGACAAAGATCACAAACATCAACAGTGTCCTGAGGACACAGAAGGAGTACAGTACAGAGCCCATGTGGAGTCAGATGAACAGACTGATGAGTCACGGTGCTAATCAGAGGACTTATTTATGTGAGAAGGAAATGGGTTTTCACACCTGCCAGAGGAGAGAGCTGAAGTGGAGGTGATGATTTCTTGACAGACAAATGTAGTCTGACAACCCCAGGATGGCAGTGGAGGGTAAATGTACGTAAAACCATGTTTTTACTCTTCTAATATAAACAAGATTAAGGTAATAATAGTCTGCAATATTACACAACTGGGATATGCATCTGTTTTCAGTATTATCTCATTTTACCTTCAGTCAAATGAAAAATTGATTCACCTTAAAAGGCATTTTTGTAAGTTCACTACTCTCAGCCTAATTTTCAGCTACACATTTAATTACTGTTGGATCAAAGAAAACTTGAGTGTGAAACAAAGACACCATTACTACAATGTACTTCCAACTAAAGCTCTTTCCAGATGAGACAGGCTGCTTTCCTGATATAAATAGGTCCAGAGATCAGCTGGCGATGTGAGATTGTCTGCAGGAGCCTGTGTGCCAATAACCCACTGACAGGGCACAGTTTATATAGATGTTAATGTGTCTCACACCAAACCTCCCAAAGCCACAACCAGAGGTTCAGGAGGAGATTGCTGATTGGTTGTTCAGGGTCTATGACTACTGTTGCTATGTGAGCTCAGAGCAGCAGCAGCAGCTGTTTAGAAATAAGATGGGGATGGTGAGCAGCTAACAGCGACTCTACATCTGCATGTGGTGCCACTGCAGTCACTAGAGGCCGAGGAAATACTGCAGATGCTCTGAAATGTACCAGCTCAGTTAGAAATATGGATCTGCAGCAGAGAGAGTTACTGTAGGTGGGTGGTGACAACATGTGTAACCAGAGGGCTGTGCTGCTGTGAATGCAGTTTTTAAGACATGAGTTAGTTGGAAAGGGAGTTTAGTGGAAAAGAGAGTTTATTACGACCACAGCTTGATGTAAAAGTAAAACACTACAGCTAATTTTAGAGATTTAAGATCCAGTCAAGTGAGCAGCCTCACTTGGTCTTATTAATCAAAGCCACTAACAGTCAAGCACAAGCAATAACTACTGTAGGAGACTAACTGTGACAGTCAATCAGCGAGATCAATGTAGCACAGAACAAAATCGTCCTTTTACAGTTATTTTAACAGGATTTACACTGGGAACTGTCCCCATGGGAGAAACTCCTGATTAGAATAATTGAAAGACAGATGAAGTAACAACCTCATTGTATGTTTCCCAACAGAAGCCACTGATCATGATGTCCGTTCAAACTACAATCCCATTAATAACTGGTCAACCCAGATGATGGTGGTTGGGTTGTTTCATCTGGTTCGTGCAGTCTGACAAACACAAAGGCCAACAGTGGATTTAATCTTGTTAAATGAGTAAGAATAATGGAACGGAGATTTGAATCTGCATGTAGAGATTGGTATGAGCAGAATAATTGTAATTTTAAACAGTACTCTGTTAATTTAAATTTACTGGTAGCTTTCAGTACAGAGGGTGGACTGAAAGTTTGTGGGATGTGCTCTACACTCTTTCTTAGACACAAACTGAGCACTTTAATATACAATAAAATTAGAGCCCTTAACTGTGACATCTGTGACTGTGACAATTTGAAGAACACAGAGACTAAATCACTTTGTTTGTTTTTCTTGGTCCAAACTTCAGTAGAAAAGCAAACCAGAATTTGTACACAGAAGTCTTACTGAGTCAGAAACCGCTGCAAAACAAACCAAAAACCACCTTCTTTGCAGTAATTTGCCTCCTCTGGTGTTTATACCAGTCAACACATGAAAAAACTATCTTACAGTGAAAGATTTCTGTATAAGGTCCTGTTTCATTTTGTTACATCAAGTCCTCCAAGACAGAGCAACTACAATCTGTCAGATATCATGATAGATTTTTTGGTAGAAGTATGACAACAGTATGATAACATCATACTTCTACACAAATGTGTTTTCTGGTTGGTTCCTAACATTTCAGACTCAGTTATCACGACTGAAGAATTGCTCTGCTGTTTTTTTAAAGCTGGCTACAAGTTTTCACGTGTCTTGCTGAATATCTCACTGTTTTTTGAGGACACATCAGAATTACCAGGACAAAGCCAACCTGGATTAAGGCAGATGATGCTGTATCATATCATATGATAATAGCCTTTATTTGTATAGCACTTTTCAAACCAATGATACAAAGTGCTTCACAAATAACAACAACACATATATAGAAATGAGTTTTTAGTCAAGACGTCACAGACAGATTTCAGCAGGAAGGTGGTTCCAGAGTTTGGTTCTGTGAAACAAATGTAAATAATCTGTTCCAAGCCAAGTCAGTGTGACCAAACCTTAAAATGACTCAAGCTCATAGGGAAACAGTCTTTGTTCCAATCTCTCCAACAGGATATAAAACTTACACATTCAACAAGACTCGTGTTTACCAGACCAGATTAATTCCTACATGGCTTCTGTCCAGAAAGATACAGGCTGTATGACACGTAGACATGTCAGTCTCCCTGCTCTGAAGACTCTCAGTGAAGTGTTGAGGGCTGTGTACTGTACTTACCCCGTTCCACTCCACGCTCATACTCACTTCCTCGCCACCGTCTGGCCCGCTCTCGTACTTCACCGTGTCAGAGGTCAAACTCTCGCGGCTTCGCTGCTTCTCACGGGCCTCCGGCTCGCTCAAGACCTCGGCCACACGCTGCTTGTGCACATTGTCCAGACCCTGATACCCACACACACACACAGATACACAAGGCAGCAATAAATGCCAATTCAAATAATCCAATTAAAGCAGAAGCTGAGCACCTCTGCCACCTGCAGCTTGTGAGCCCTGTCACACACATAGACACTGTACAGCTGACAACAAGTACCAATTCATCCAATCCAATTAATATTAAAGCTATATACTTCTACCACCTGCTGCACTGAACCAGGTCCTGGCAAATGCTCACACTTTACATTTGACACAAGCAGCAGGATGCAACTCAGCAAAGTCAGTTCCAAAGGCAAAATGGGCAAAACTCAAAGTTTCCATTAAAGCATCACACACAGCATTTTTTTCTCAATAGGTGGCAGCGTCCTGTTTATTTAGGCAACATTTTATGCCTCCATTAGAGAGACAAGGGCAGAGAGATGACAGGAAATGAGGCAAGACAGATGGGGAATCACATGCAACAAATTGAGTATGTTCCAGTTCAGTACTTCTGTGATCTACACTTTTTTCCTTTGTTTTTTTGGACAAATCAAATATAACATGTTAATAAGTGAAGGTTCATTGATGTTGGTAGTTGGATTTTGTCAGAGTCAGGCCAACCATTTCCTCCTGTTTCCTGTCTTTATGCTAAGCTAAGCTAAACATGCTTCCTAAAATGTAGAAATGTTGAACAAGCTTCAGGGTTTCTGACCAGGTGAGCTTACAACAGTTTTGAAATATGAAGCTAAAAAAGTGGAACTGCAGAATTAAAAACCCAAGAAGACATTTAAAAGATACAAAGTCAACAATCTAAGAGTTATTTTTTTAATCTATTATATAACAGTTTTTCTTGTGGTAAATGCAAACTTCAGTGGGATTCCGCTTTAGGAACAAGTTGGCAAAGTCAAGCAGCCTCTGGCATAATTAAAGCTGGGGACATGATACAATTACACCACAGCGCAGCCGATGCACAGACTGTTTCCCATGAGCCTGTCTGGTAAATAAATTATTCATGAAGGGAAAAACACAGGCCAACAGGACAACAAACTGTCGAACCTTTACGTTGTCAGGCTCTGAATATTATTTTACACCTCCCTAATGCAGACTTTGAATATTTCCTAAAGTAAATCTAGTTTTATGACAGACATGACAGACAACTATCTTGTGACTCAGATCCCTTTTTCTTACAAAGATGCAGGGACATCTGGAAAAGCTATGTACACTTTTCCACCATGATCATGTTTATCAATTTTCTGCTACTCAACTTAAACATGTACAATTAGAAATAATGAAAAAATGACTATTTTTTATCAGCATTTTATAAAAACTGCCCTGCAATTTTGTGGTACCAAATCAAATTAGTATATGAAATACAGAACACAGCTATCTGCATAGGTGCAATATTTAAAATGTAATAACTTTAACTGCCGAAATGTAATTTTTATCCTCCCTAGCTGTAACTACTATGGCACCACAGGAGTCCAGTTTAAATTCTTGGTGCAGTATCATGTGTGTTACTGTTACTCAGACACATTAAACCCTGGGAGGAAATCCTAATTCATGATAAAAGCTGCAGGGCTTTACCGCTGCCTCCCCCTTCTTCTCCACAGGAGACCCCATTAACTTTAATAAGTGACAAACCCTCAGAGCCAGTTTAAAAGCTGCACCCCAAGCTCTGCAGCATCATCTCAGCCCTGATTTTACACCAGAAAGCACATTTTCTGCTCTAAGTGCTGAGCAGACTGATTCAATCTGAGTACTGGTAACCAGCAATAGTCATCTGCCGCTATCTCTGCCTCTTTAACAGCCACAGTGACGTCTAAACTCCAGCCAGGAATCCTGTGTTATGAGTCACATCATCCAGAGACCACACCTGCTTTCTGGAACGCATGGCAGCTTCCTCCAGAGTCTCTGCAGCCTCAAACTTCCCCTGCCGCCTATAGAGGGCGCCGAGGTTCTTCAGGGTGGTGGTCACTGTGGGGCTGTGAAAACACAAAGGAGAGACGTCTCATCACACAGAATCATTTTGGTTAAAGAAGAGAATTTACACTAATTTAGAGATAAAAATATTTCAGATTCACTCCAATATCAATAAGCTAATAAACACTTACACTTAAATTTGGTTATTTTGTTCTTTAATTTTTTTCAATAGAAACATAAATCTGAGGAGCCACAAGATGATTAACAAGACAGAAACAGGAAAAATCATATTTCTGCTACATAAAATTATGGGGTTTTTTTTGTTTTGTTTTTTATTTCCTTGCCATTTGAGATGATTTTGCCTCTTCAGGCTTCTGAGAATATCCTTTGGTTCACCTGGCCACAACCAGCAGTCATTTTTTTCAAAGGGTCACAAGCCCAAATGTTGGGAACCATTGATGTAGAGGTTATCAGACAAATACCAACTTTTTGGGAAACTTGTTTTTGATTTTACATTTGAATACATTTGGGCTGTGTGTCTCTTTTCCTGCTGAAACACTGAATTCATCAAACACACTGACCTGTCGACTTTACAGGCTTTGTACCAGCCTCCGTATTCTCCAAATGGTGAGCCATCCTTCTGCTTCCCCTACAAAACAAATCTCATGGTCATCGATTTACAAAAACATGCTTTAAGGAATCAACATACACACATGAAAGTTCCAGTTAAGTCTACAAGAAGCTCAGACCCATGAGCTAAAATGTAAAATAACTCCTGCTGTAAAGGATTGAAATTAACCCATTTCAAAACTGGAGGCTTTGCAGAAGTATTTAGTGGTGGGATTATAGTCAGGCCAGGATTCCTTCCCCTGAACAACTTAACATTTTAAACCGTGACAAAATAAACTCCTAGTTGGGAAAGTGAGGGATTCACACCATCATCAGCAGTGGATGGTTATTACTGAGGCTTAATCTGCTAATCCAGCTCTTTGTAGAGTCAATCCTTCCTATTCCATCTTAAATAAGATCATAAAACTATCTGACGGGTTTAATGCCGCTGTCACTGTTACTTAGAAATATTATGTTATTTGTGCCTGTGGCTAAAACATCTCTTTGTCCCAACTTTACTAGACCTATAATTAAACTAGTGTTCAACTACTGAGATGACAGATTTGGCAGTTTCATGAGTTTTTCTTTATGTAATTAAGGTTTTAAAGGTCCTATATAGTATAAAGGTTGATGTCCATGCCTTTTTGATTCTAAGTAGGTCTAGGTTATATATTAATACTGTGAAAGTATCAAAGCCTCAGTCCACAGAGAAATGAGTCATTATGATTTCTGTAACTTTGTGATGTCACAACAAAGTAGTCACCACCCTCAGCCATGTCCCAAGCCCGGCCCACCTGGACTCACCATCCAACCTTGCAGGATTTGGTTTCTCTAAGTGTTTACCTGAAATCTGCTATATTTTTATTCAATCACTCAGAAAACAGTCAGCAAATCAGAGGAGAGGCTCAGAGCCTCTCTTCTGATTGGCTCACCAACCTGTTGTTACTAGAGCTCCAGAGAGAAGCCTGAGAGAGGAGATGTAAAACTACACTGAGACATCTCTTCTTATGGACATCAACACTTATAATAAAACTCAGGAAAATGTAAAATATGGGTAAACATTATATTACAAACTAGTAGAACTGCAGACCTTGCTTTGTTCCTCTCTCTCCTCAGCATGCATCCAGATTGGTTTGTTTTCATCTGCAGGGAAACACAAAATCATCACACACAGAGAAACACACAAATCAGCTGTTTTGAACATTTTCTCGGCTAAACAGCAGGAGAGAGGAAAAGTTTTATGAAGTCTGAAGGAGTACAGTTTGTCTTCTTCAGCTGAAAAGGTCATTTTTGTTCATAGCTGTCAGCAGCCTAAAAAATCCTGACCTTTACATCAGAAGAAGAGAAGAGCAGGGATTATGACAGACATATGAATTTGTATGTTTTATACTTATTTTAAGTCACCATGGATTACAGGATACTGAGTGTAATAATAAAGTATGAAAGTGTGCGTGTGTACTTCTATTTGTTATCCAGTCAAATGTGCATCGTACCATCAACAGAGCCGAACTCCCTCTCATGAGCGCGAGTGAGGATTTCTTTATAAAGGGTCTCAGCCTGCTTGAACTTGCTCTGCTTCAGGTAACAGGACGCCTGAAAAACAGACAATCAAATGTTCACAGTCAGCATGACAATGAAAATAAGAAAAGTCAGAGGTCATCCTACATATTAAACTCTCTCCTCCAAAATCACACAGGTACAAAACTACAGGTACAGAAATACTCCTCTCACCAGGTTATTCTTGGTCTTGGCCACGTTGGGGTCGTCAGGGCCCAGTTTGGTCTGGTAGATCTCCAGCGCTCTCATGTAGTAGTACTCCACCTCCTCATACTTGCCCTGGTTCTGACACAGCAGGGCCAGGTTGTTCAGCTGCTTGGCCACATCTGGGTGGTCCTTCCCCAGCACCTGGGACGGAAGCAAGCAGACAGGGGGGGTTGAAAAAAAGACAACGCTCGCTAGATCAAACCAAAAGAGTTTTTGACGACAACAACCTGTGTCTGGCATGTGCCATTTGGTCGACAGCTCGTATCCAGGGTGAGAAATTATCAACAGACTGTCACCAGGCGTTGGTGAATCTGTTCTTGCAGCTGAAAAAGCTGTGAGAGTTTTCTATTCTAGAAAATACAATTTTGTGTAGTAAGACTGGAGAAGTGGTATATCTATATGTATACAGCATATCTACTATATGGTAAGTACCATATTTCTACTGTCTGACTTTCTGTGTAATGTGTAATCCAGTTTTAACCCTAATGTGTAGTGTCGTCATTTTGGATTTACAGGAAAAGAAAGATATTTGCCAATTTTTTGGTTACGGGAAATGTTTGTTTCATCCTTTGCCAAGTTGCTTTGAGCCTTACCCTTCTACCTACTTGCTGTTCCTGATTACGCATTGAAATTTCTCTCCATAACAGTGCAAACATGACCTGCATGAACGCTGCTTTAATTTGGGCCAACATATAAGGACTTAGTTAGTACTCTGAACTACATACAGCAGATGTCTCTCACTGGGGCACACTGATGGACTATTGACCTGTTTGATAAAGGAAAAGCTGAGTACAGTAGATAAATTCAACAGAACGGCAACGAACAGCATTTTTCACAGAGAACATCCTCCTCACTGCACACACGACCAAGAGAAGCAGAACCATGAAAAGTGAATGTGTTTGCATAAATGTGGATATGAGAGCGGTGTAAGCTTTTCCCGTTTGCTGAAGAGGCTTAATGCCATAAGAATCAAGTGTAGCAAATGTGAGAGAGATGCTAAGAGATCATTAGAGACTAGGTAGCTAGATCCAGAAAACTGCAGCGAGAGTTTCATCTGAGCCTGACTGACCAGAAAGAAGAGGGATCAGAGAGGGAGAGAGATAAATGCAGAGAGAGTAAAAGAAGAAAGGACAAGGTAAAAGACGTGACAATGGCAGAAGAGCTGGCTGCTGCTTATTGAGAAGCCACTTCATTAAAAAACTGGCGTGAACAGTGAGAAAGTAAACCACACTCGGTAATACTGTAAGTTAAGGAGTAAAAGATAAAGGTAAACCAGGTAGCTCGCTGTTGGTCTTTTGTGTGATTGTTGTCTTCAGTTTGCTGCAGTATAAATGTGTGGGAGTTGTGAGATCAAACCCTTCCTGATGATCCTGCATTTACAGTGTCATCTCCCTCCCTGCTGGAGACTAACAGCCGGAGTCTGTGATCACCAGGATGGTGCAGAGCTATCGGAGCGGTGCCACCTACGGTGTTCACTCAGCCCTGGCCTTCCACACCACCTCCTCCTCCTCCTCCTCCTCCTCCTCAGAATAACACATCTGACAGCTTTCCTGTAAACATCATTAGCTGAAAAAGGATTTTCATGAGCCACGCGCCACAGCAAGGTCCACGATACTGAGGAATTGATTGTGTTTATTGATGGACGCCACACCTTCAAATACCAAAAGAGCTGCAGTCTGTGGTGGTTCTGGGAAGCTCTTAGAAACAACACCTTCATCTCCTTTTACAGTGCACTGATTGAACCCATGTTTCCCTAAATATTTACTGAATGTGGGAATTTTTTTCAATTTGATTCTATGCCAAACCAGCTGAGAGACACAGAGGTCAGCAGCAGGTAGGGCTTTAGTTTCTAACTCAACAACACTTGACCAATAATGAAATTTAATATTGTTTAGTGAGTTTGAGTGAAAACGATATTTCAATGACTAAAGAAAATAATGATCAGATGAATCCATTATTAAAAGAATCATTAGTTTCAGGAAACATTAAGAAAGATAGTCTAAAGGACTCTTAGTTCTAACAGATAGAGATCCTGACGTCAGTGCAGGATCTGCAGATATTAACCCCTATCAGTGAATCTCTGGGATTTTGTCAATTTGTTTCATTTAACAGAGCATTTACATTCATGCTACAGTTTAAAAAATCTCCAGTGTTTCTTTCAGTCTCTGCAGCTAATTGACATTTTATGTGAAGATTTAATGTGGATTTAATGAAAAACAGCACTGCAATTATATTCAGTGCAGGAGTTCAGAGGTTATTTACAAAAATATCTACGACCAGTATCAGAAATTAGATCTGGACATCAGTGTGCAGGAATACCAGAGAAACTGAATATAAAGACCATATATTGTTCTTTATATTCAGTGTCATGATGTCTTTATAAGGTTTTTTTTTTATTTCCACTCAAATAAGCACAACAGTGAAAAGGTTCAATAGCAGCTTATGACTTCTTTCCCCAATCCCCACTGTCCCTGAAACTAACCAAACTCAGTGAGAAGCTGAGAACGAATCCCTCTGATTCAGCAGCCCTGCCACAGCCACCTTTCACTGCCAGTCCTGCTCAGGAAAACTTAAGAGACAAATCTTCCAGCTTAAAAGAGAGCATGATCATCTGAGTTTAAGTAGCACAAAAAAAATGAAATCATTCAGCTTAACCAAAGCTGATGTCTCATTCTCAGAGGAGGGAGAAGGAGAGAGACGGAGGGATTGTTCAAAGTCAAGAGCTGCGGACAGACTCAGAACAGTGAATAGAAAGTGTCTACTGTAGTTGAGGATTGCTGAGCGGCACCTCTGTCAGCACCAAGCTAGAGACGAGACAGAATAATGAAGTTCTCCCTGGATGTACGGCTGCACCATTATACACGTTTCCTTTAAAGAGCACAAAGCAACAGAGATAAATGGAAAACAGGAATGACCTAAAGGAGAACAGACACATTTCTAAGAGTTATTATCCACAGCAGCTATATCGTTAGAGATGAAACTGTTTGTCATTCCACCTTAAATTTAAGGTTGGCTTGATTCCATTTTGCCAAGTCTAAATGTATCTGTTGTTGGCACAATACTTGTTCTTATCCTTTTATCATTTTCGCTCTTATCTGCAGCTTGTAAGTTTGAGTGTTTGTCTAAATGTGTGTGTTTCCTTTGAGAAATTTCGTTGTATTGTTCTGCGTACACTCATACAGGAGAGTGAAACTCTGTATAAATAAAAGTTTGAATGAATGAATGACAGAAAATTAATCTGCAAATATTTTTATAACTGAATGAGCAAAAAAAGGGCAAAACTTCACTGCTTCCAGTGGATATTTGCTGGTTTTCTTATCCTCCTGTGACAGAAAACTCTGAAAGAATCTTTGTATTTTAAACTGTTGGTCAGACATCATCTGGGACAGAACTTTACTTTTCAAACTTATTTTAACTTTAGTCCCAATCAGACTGATCTTGAGAGAATTACGTTATGAGCCTGGTTCTCGTATCCCCAAACATTTAACCTAATCTTAGGCCCTGTTCAGACCCAGTATTAACCTCCATCTCCGATGAACTGATCACAAGTGGTCAGCTCTTAGTTCATCTGTTCACACCTGGCTTTAAAATGCGGCTACTGTGACCACTTGTGATCAGATCTCACTTCCCCGCTTCATATGCAAATAAACAGGTATGTGGCGTTTTTAACCAATCCGACAGATGGGTCTGTTGACAGAGCGCCTCTCTATATTTGTGTGTGTGTATGAGAGAGAGAGAGAGAGAGAGAGAGAGAGAGAGAGAGAGAGAGAGAGAGAGAGAGAGAGAGAGAGAGAGAGAGAGAGAGAGAGAGAAATGATGGGTTGAGCAAATCAATGTGTTGGCACAACGCTGCAGTGAAATAAGTTTTTATCCATTAGAAATAGTTAAATATTTTCGGTTTATTATGAAACTCTGACGGGAATAATTAGACTGTGGCAGAGGACGTCACTAGAGTAGGTGGTCCTTCAATGTGGCCAGGACTCATTTGTGTTCACACTGCTAAAAGAATGTGGCCACATGTGGCCCAGACCACCTCAGTATGTGGTCTGAGAAATCGGATCTCAAATGCGTCCTGAATGCGTCCTGGGTGGGTTCACGTGGGTTCAGAGCTGTCCACTTGTGATTGGATCACTCAGGACAGATTTTTATTACAGGTCTGAACAGGGCCTGTGTGAACACACACAAAACGCATTGAGGACACATTTGAGATCCGATCACCCAGATTGCATTGCATTTGTCCTTCACTGTTCTGCCTTTAAATCAGTGACTCACTGGAACCATATTGAGAAAATCTCTGTTTAACTCAGTGTTCTTCAGCTAAGTAGGACGCAGTGTTTTTGAAAATGAAAGTAAAGTTTTGTTTGAAAGTTTTATGTTACGTTTTAAAAAATGACCATCTGTTGGCTGTCGAACACAAGCAGACACAGCTGCTTGGTCATATTACTTATTCTGTTCAACTATTACTGATTTCATAATTGTGTTTGATGACCTTTGACCTACCTTTTCTCTGATCTCCAGCGCTCTCTTGCACAGAGGCTCTGCTTCCTTGTACTTCCCTCTCTTCCCATACAGGACAGCCAGGTTATTGAGGGTGGCAGCAACCTGACAGGTACACAAACACATCTGTTACTCTCAAATATCCGTCAAGCCTCAGTCATCTTCACCCATGTGTACAGCATGTGTGTGACCGCAAGACTCCACCACAGCAGCACAGTGCCATTGATCTGGTGAGCGAGTAATTGATAAGGAGAAAGAGAGTGTGCACAAACAGTATGTGATTGCAGTGGACTGTAATTTGATCCCAATCTCCAACACGTGCACTCAAGAGGAAGGAGGCTACAGAGGTGCCTGGAGGTCACCTCTGATCTCTGATTCAGACCAGGATCTGGTGGCCATGTGGACCGAGTGGGAGGAAAAGAGGGAGGAAGGGCAGAGGGGTGAAGTGGTGGGAGGAGGGGGAGATCATCCAGGAGGACAAAGACGTAGAGAGCAGTGACAGAGGAAAGGGAGAGTAAGAGGATAAGAGGAGGGAATAAAACTAAAAGAAAGGAGGAGAGCTCACTGAAAGCACAGCACCTTCAATTTCCTTTTCAAGAGCTTTATCCTTGAGTTGATTCTGAGCATCCTGACACCCTGCACAATCTACAAGAAATCACTTAACTTCACTACAGCCTCAAATATAAGAACATCAGAGAACATGACAGTCATATGTTTAATGTTTCAGCCACAGATCAGATGGTACGACTACAAAATGCTGACAAGAGCTAGGCAAGTCTGGTCCTGGGCCAAAATCTGATCTGCTTAGTTAGTGGAGAAAACAGCCCTGTTTTATAACAGCTCAGGGGGCTGTGTTGATGGTTTTCTGAGGTAGTGGTAGGACAATTACATACAATCAGTGAGGTTCAGTTTGAGTCACAGGTTAATGGCTTTAAATATTTATCAGACGACAAAACACTGAACAAAGCCTGGGTCAGCTCATCTCCAGGAGTCCAGTGTCCAGAAATGGTTGAGACAAACTGAGCTACTCAGTGTTTGGAAATACTGTTTATGTCTAAGACTAGCAGAGGAGCACAGAAGCAGGACCCCACTCTGGTCCAGATCAGATAGGCTGTTCCTCCCAGTCACCCTCCTCCAGGTTTTTCCAATTTTCCTTCCCCAGCAGATCCACAGTCCACATGAGGCACCTTCTCCAGAATTTCACTTTCAGACTTGAGAGCAGAAACCACAATCAGAGCCTTCTTATCTCTCAAGCACAGATGCAATCCTCCATATGTGGCCGATCACTCTAACCCTGGACAGACTACAGCCAGTCCAGATTTCTGGTTGGATAAGCTGATAGTGAGTTTGGCGAGCTTTATCACTACCTTTCACACTTGCTTCAGATTTTGACAATCCACATTCCCAAGTGCTAGTTTTCATAGCCAGGAGTCATCACACCCAGCAACATATCTTCACTTGTTGCCCAAATGGAACAGCTCCAGACCACTTCATCTTTATGGAGCCACGATGTACATATAAAAATGTCATGTATATATCTGGCTCTTAGTTTTATTTGGAACCGGTTCACATTAAGAACCAGTTCTCAACACTCAACATTAAGGGTAGGCAAGTAGAAGAGAACGAGAGATTAAAAAGATCGAAAACAAGAGGAAGAACTGGATTCAAACAGAAAACAAGAGAGAGAACAAAAGAAAAATCAGGAGACAGTGAATTATTGTTAAGTAACTGGCCATACCGTTGCCAAAACTATGATTTCTTCTGAATGACAAATCACTGAAAAAATAAATCACTTCCTTGTGGAAAAAGAAGGATCAGGGATTGGTGGCAGGATGAGGGGATGGAGGTGAGAGGGGAGGAATGCGGAGGGCTAACCTCAGAGAGTGACGGTGGTCCAGACAGTGGAGACACAAGCCTGCTGGGGTTAACACAGTTAGTCGACCTGCAGCGTGTTTACAGTCACACTGACGAACACAGGTTAATGGATCTGACAACAGGTCTGGGTGAATTATTTATGAAATCATCTGAGTTCACTTTGATTATCGCTGACTTGGACAAATATATCAACGATGTCTGGGAGACGTGCAATTGAGTTTGGGAGAAGTGTAAATTTAAAATGCACGATGTAGGTGAACCTGAACACAACCAACTGGAAAACCTTTAAAACTTATTATCAGCTTAATCTTAACTTTATCTTAAAAAAGGTGAAATGCTCCAGATTTGTATGTTTAAGCACTTTTAATTGTTATAATAATGGTCAAAGTGTTAATATAAATGAAGGTATTTAGTGTTGTATTAATAAATTTATTTACGTTACTTACTACCTGTACAGTGTTTTCTTTTTGGAGCTATTTGTTTTGTTTATTTATCTATTATTACATGTATTTGTTTGCCTTTATTGTCTGGTTTTGTATGTTGTGTTGTGTTGGTGTTAATATGGTGAGTTTGGACCATGGTGAAAAATAGGCCTCTGTTTGAATTAAGCTCAAGTTATTATTACAGTTAGTATCTGGTTGATTTATTTTGGTGTAGGCAAATGCAAGTCTTTATACTGTTTTATTTCCAACTTATCTTATATTTTTATTATCGATATTAATGTTTTATCTTATATTATTATTATTGGGTATTTTTATTCAATTTATATTATTATTTTTAATTGTTGGATTTTATTTGATTGAATGTTTTAATCCTTTAATAATGCTAAATTGCACACAGCTATAATTCAAATGGTACTTTGGCTGCACTGTTATTAATTCTGTCTGTGTTGGTAAATGTGTTACCTGTGGGGGATCTGCGAAAAATATTTTTAAACCAACTTTATTGATCCCTGAGGGGCAACAGGGACCATGCAGCAGCCAAAAATATCGGTAGATCAAAAAGTAGAAGGTAATGACAGTATGAGGAAAGAGAAAATACAATGATGGTGGATTACAGTGCTTATTACACTCTATTACACTCTTCAACATTTTGGGAAATACACAGAGAGAAATGAGAAGATGAATACCATCTTAAGCTACTGCCAGCAGCTGGTTAGCTTATTTTAGCTTAGCATTAAGACTGGAAACAGGGGGAAACAGTTGGCATGGCTCTGTCAAAAAACAAAAACAAAAACAAACAAACAAAATCAGCCCACCAGCACATAAACCCTCATAAACTACATCTTGTCATTTTTATTCATTGATTTTTGTGTGGATTAAAAAAATGAGGTATCACATATTAATTAGAGGATGCTGTTGCCTTTGGACAGAGCAAGGCTAGCTATTTCCACCTGTTTCCACCTTTATGCTAAACTAAGCTAATTGTCTGATTGCTGTAGTTTCACATTTACCCCAGAGACATGACAGTTGTATCCATCTTCTCATCCAACTCTTGGACAGAAAATAATAAGCATTATTCCCAAAATGCAGCCACCTGTGCTGTTATAAAACTATTTGTTTAATGTTGTTGAACAGGTAGATTAATCAGTTAAAACATGACTTGTGTGTCTTGTTCTCGGTTAGGTATTTATATATATTTTTCTGCCAGGCAATGTACCTTTGCAAACAATTATATTGAACTGAGACAGAATAATACAGCTCTATGATTTAGATGAAATTTTGATTTTAGTAACACCACAAAACATATTGTCAAACTGTCCTAAGCAAGAAAAAGATTGGTGTAATGCAGAGAAAGATGCACTCACAGCTGGATGGTCCCTGCCAAGGGTCTTCTCCCTAATGGCCAGAGCATCATTCAGCAGGTTGGCTGCTTCCTTGTATTTGTTCTGATCTCTGCCAGACAGATGAAAAACAACAGGGTCAGACAGAAATACAGACACAGATGAACTGAATGACAAACATGCACACAAAGAGGAGAAACATAAACTATGCAGACAATTTCCACTAATTGCCCATTATTTTCAGGTGACACTGTGGAAATAGCTCCGCAGAAGTTCTCACAGTCAGTGCAATAGCCTGCTGACAACAGGTTCACCCAGTCTCTCGCTGCTTCGGGGTAACCAAATCAAAAGCCTGAGCTGACTATTCAACGGATAAGATTTGTGGAAGGAAATAACAGGGCAGCAACCCTGTAAAATACTGGTCGGGCTCTTGTGTGTCATTCTTTTGTTCTTTTCTTCTTAAGCTGGGAAATTAACACTCGCCTACTCCTGTTACTGTACTGTAAATCCTTGCTTGTGTCGAGCTATGTTTGCTATGTTCCACGTCTGACACAGAAAGGCATCCAGCTCTCATTTGGAGGCCAGTCAGGCTATGCTTCGAGGGTGTTCACCAATGGCTTCAAGGGACATTCCACCGTGTTGTGAGGGTGACAAAAAGACAACAAGCTACACCTGTTATCACATCTTTCAGGGAAAAAGCCAGATTTTTGTATGATCTGAAGCTGAAGCTTTCAAATTGTGGTATGGAAGCCACAAGGTTATTGACATTTCTTTCATTGACATCTACCTAACAATGATACTTCCAAGCACTGACCCAGCAGTCACTAAGAATTCTGAAATCCAGACAAGGCTTGTAAACCAGTCAGAAGGGCCAGGGACTTTGAGGATTTACAAGCTAGTGAAGTTGCTACCAGTGTGATCTGAGAAACAGTTCCAGAATATGAAATGTAAGTCCTAGCATTGACCACAGTTGTAAATATTTAATATTACCATCATAAGAAAAATAATAGAAAAAAATCTATTAAATGTGGCCTTGATTCTGAACAAATACACCAGGGCTGTGATATTTTTCAGGTTGATATAACTTAAAACCAGGAGTTGAAGCATTAAAGACATGTTTCAACTTATCTTTTCCAAACTGACATACATTAGATCTCCTTAGAAATAATCTGACACAGAGAACTCCATCTGATAAATAAATTGTTGACAGCATATGAAGTTTACAGTTTCATTATTATACTCTAGGTTGAAAGATGTAGGTAAAACATTTAATCACAATAATCTAGTTTATACATATACATTATATGTATAGTTTATACATATACATACATTATACATTGTCTTACTGTGTTTGCCTGTAAAGTTATATCAACAGTCATATAAATCCATTTATCACTTGACAGGTTAATCCCCTGGACAAACAGAGCACTGAAGTGCAATAACTGTATTTTGAAAACCACTGCCACAGTCCAGGACTGACCTGTAAACGAGGGCTAGGATATTAAGCATGGTGGCCACATCTGGGTGGTCGTGTCCAGAGGTCTTCTCCAGGTCCTCCAGGGCCTGTTTGCAGAGAGGCACAGCCACCTCATACCTGCCCTGAGAGGCGTACTGGATCACCAGGTTGTGGAGGGTCCTCAGCCGAGCCGGGATCTCATAACCTCCCTGCTGGGCAGCCGCTGCTGCGGCGCTGCCATGAGCTGGCTGGACTGGAGAGGCAAAGAGGAAAATGGAAAATAAGGAAAAGATTAGAAATTAAAATACACACCCTTGTGGTTTTTAAAATAGAGAAAGTGTTGGTTACATTTATGTACAGAGGTCTACTGCACTGCACTTCTGATAATTTTCATGAATAATTAATGACTCTTTTGTTCTAATATCACTTAGTTATTAAAAGTGCAACATTAAAAGTGATCGTTACAACTTCCTACAGCTCAGGAGCATGAATTAAAAATATTTATTAATAAGCATTTTTGTTTCCGAAAAAAAATGTACAAAATTCAAAGGTATTTGATTTACTATTTCATAAAACAAAGAAAAGTTTCAAATCCTCACGACTGAGAGGGTGGAAACAATTAATTTGTAGTCTTTCTAAGAAATGATGTTGAAAAAGAAAATGATACTTCAGCAACATGACAACTGCAGTATTTATATATGCACATTAAATACTAACTTATTGTATTATGTACGTGAATACGAGTCAACTCAAACTTTTCTTCTCAATTTACAGAATCATTTGAAACCAATGGATATTTGAATTCCTACAAATGTGTCAAAACTGAAACCACAACAAACAAACAATAGCCGGATGTTAACATATGTCCTACAAACAAGATCTTTCATTCATAAACAACGTCCTCATTCTGCTGCAATGCACGGCAAATGTGCCGGTTTCTGTTGTCAGGGTCAGGAGGACATGACTGGAATGTCTCTCATGACCTACCGTATGTTTGTCCGTCTCTATGTGAGTGAGTGAGTGTGTGTGTGTGTAAGTATGTATGAATGTGCATGTGAGTGAGAGGTCAGGAAACCACCTAACCACATTTCTTATTAAAAGGCAAGCAGCTCTATATTTACTCTGAAGGAGAGCTATTGGTGTCTAAAGCTGGAGCTGCCCACTGCAGTAATGAGACTGACCACAGTGAAGAGTGTGGACACAGAGTGATACCAGGTGTTCAGATCCACTCACACCACAGCAGCCTGTCTCTAACTACACTCAGACCTGTATCCAACCACGTCCAACAGCATCTTCACAACCACAAGAAAAATATTAACATACAACAAGAGATAAGAGACAATTTCTTCTTCTGATTAAACAACCTTTCCTATAAGCTTATAGACTCAGCAGTCCAAAACCCACAGACACTCAGTTTACTATTATATATGACAATGAAAAGCATCTAATTCTTACTAAAACAATAATGAATTAATTATAAAAAATCTTCATGTTTGTATGTTAGTTAAAAAGCCCCTTGGAAACAATAAAGAGGAACTCAATTTTACGCATCAGTATCAGTTTTCCAGTCCTCATCAGACCAACAAGCCACCCAGCTGTGTTATGGAAAGAGTAGGATACAACGTATATAGAGCTTGATCTGCCTCTGCTTTTCACCAGTCTATTTTAAACCCGCGAGTCTCCAGTTTTATGGAGATGCAACATTAAATCACTGGAATAGGCCCTCAAATAAAACATTCAGGTCCAACTGAAACTGTAGCCAATTTGTCCAATTCATTAACAGAAACAGGACACCAAATCTTTACAATTTCATTTAGTGTTATTTAGAGTTATCTAAATGACTGAAATGTAAATATTAGTACAGAAAAATCACTGTATATGAGCCTCAGGCCAATTTAAATAAAGGCAGAGCTGTCATCACCATTATCGTCCTCCTTACACCATTAGCTTCTTCCTGCTGACAGCCATTTACCCAAACCCCAAAAGCTTTTCAGGCAGCCTGAATAAGTTTGAGGAGGAAAGACATCTCATCCACTCCAGCGTTCACCCAGTATCCCACCCCCCTCACAGACACACACACACACACACACACAGTCTCAGGCAGCTCTGTTTCACACTGAGAGGATTAATGCCAGTGGAAACGGTGATGATGTGTTCCTCCGTGCACTGTCAGATCCTAAAGTCATCCCATCTCTCTCTTTCTGCCCCCAGTTTTCTCTCCGTTCTTTTCCTGCTCTGCTTTTCCATCCTCACTCATCCCTCCACTCTCATCATTAGGGCTGGGGTTGGATAGCGTTTTATTAAATCTGAACCCTTTTGAATCCCAAATCTCATTATGTTCAGCTTTTATAATTTGTAAATAACAACCCAAAGATTCAGTTCAGGTCTGTGATCAGCTGTTTTTGTATGAGAAACCAGAAATACCACAGTAGCTACTATTAATTGGTATTAACATTAAACTAGCTTAATTCATGTTAACAACCTAGCTCCAACCTGAAACTAAGCTGAGCAGCAGATGATCTGAAATGTTGATTATTGGTTGATATTGATCATTGTGACAGGTTGAAATAACTGGAATAAACCTGATTTTTCACAAACTATTTGATCCATGTAATGAAGCTCCTGATTCACAACTGTGAGGTTAACAAGCTCTAAATATTGATTTGAAGTATAAAAAGTTGAACTGAGACTCTCTTGTGTTTAACATGCTGCAATCAGCTGATCATTTCTCCGGAGAAGAGTCTACACTCAACTACAAAACCACAGTTGACTGGAGGCTGTAGAGAGATGTTACAGAGTGATGTCTTTTCACTCATAAACAATCTTTGTTGGAGTCAAGTCAGCGGCTTGAAGCGAGCATATTAACCTACACACGGAAGTGGAGCTGTTACACAATAAACAAAATTAACTCCAGCTGATATAATCTATTGTCTTTGACATTGGTCAGTGTAACTGGGGGAAGCAACTGTCAACACCAGCTAAAAATGAAAAGCTGTTAACATTAGCTGCATGTTTTCAACGTCTCAGATAGCAGGTTTGATAAGAAATTTGTTAACACCTGAGGTTAACAAATCTGGGTATTTTGGCACCTGGAAACCGGATCCAAAATGGAGCTGGTTATGGGGTCTGAGATGTGTTAATGTGTGAATGCATGTGGGTGTATAATTGCTGCATTACTGTATGTGCTCTGTCATATTTACTTGTACAAGAACAGTATTATTATTATTATTGTGTCTCAAGCCTCACTTAATTATCAAATACTCATTTCCAAATTTCTATTAAAATGTAAACAAATTGAATTCAAAATATGGGTGAAAATACCAATACAAGTAAGGCTTTCCAACTTAGCGAACCAGTAAGTTAAGTACATTTATTTAACATGTATAACTACTTGTTTAAATTGATTAATAACAGGGTTTATTTGTAACAAATGCCACACAACTGTCCCATCTGTTGGTATAAAACCTCAACAAAATAAAAACAATAAAGATTAAAATCTGTCACATAAATTTTTTGTTCATACACCTTCTCTATTTGCAGTTTGAGGACTTATTTGATATATACCCATTACACTGACATTACCATCTTAATAACTCAGAGAAATGGCAGGTAATTTTATTTCTTTAATCATTATGCAGTATTGACCTCTAAAGTGACAACCTTTTTATTGTGATTTACGCTGTTAAAACTCAATCTTCTGCTCCCCTATTCCCCACCCATCTCTCTCACAGCGATATGCTATTAAAACCCTGTCTCTTCTATCTAGTCATAATTCAATTCAGAGGTGCTCAACACAGAAAAGACTCCAACACCAACATCACTAAGGAAAATGCTGAAAACCAGAATAATGAAGCCAGTTTTCCATCTCAAACTTGAAAAAAATGTAGTCCTCCAATTTGACACAGTATCCTCAAAACAACTTGTTCTGCTACTTTGCTCTACAACCTGCACTGCAGTCATAACATGGGCCGAAACACAACAGACTGGATCACAACCTAAAATTACTCCCATAAAACTCTGTAAGAAAGCAGAGTTACAACCGGTCATGTTCTCAAGTTTAAGCAAAAAAAAAAAAAAAAAGCAGAAACACACAGACGACAAACATTTTAATGCTGAAAATAATTGTGAAGCTTAATTCCCTCAGTTGATGTATTCCAGGACGCTGCCTAAAGAAGTATATGTGATGCAAATATGTAGCTGAAGTTCCTGTTTAGATGACACAGCTGCTGATTTTCTATATTGTTGTTATTGTCAACAAATCTCATAAAAAGATGAAAGTCACTAATGCAATAGTCTGTCTCTCAATACTCTCAAATATATAATATGATTTATAAAAATACCTCAGTAATTTCCATGAAAAGCTGGGCACTGTGATTTTTAGAAAACGTTACTGAAATGGGAGCAAATAGTGCATTTGTTGGGAACTATTTTCAGTTGCGTATTAATCCACATTTGATGCTCTAGTGAGTATTTAGGGCAGCAGGACGGTGTGTGCGGGACTGATTCAAAACAAACTACTGTGTGTGTTCATGGTAATGATGATGTCAGTGTCATTACAGTGTGGCTCACTGATGTGTTTCTGATCTGTTTCTGTTTTTGGACACAATGGAGCTCTATGGCTGAGAGGAATAAGATATATAAGGCTGTAGATACACACACAATGCTTTTTAGTGGGATACATTCAATGTTGTTTTTGGCCTGTTTGTGGGATTTGTTGATAATAAGAAAACTATAGAACAATGGCAGGATTATTGTTTAAATGCCTATAAAGTGTACTGAACAGGTTCCCTTTCATAAATTTACTATTCTACCGACCACAACGTGAAGTTGTACTGTTAAAATCTATTTGATTGGGTCTCAATAAATACAAATTTAATATAGTTCAAAAGGTTGAAGTTTACTACTTTTATCCTTCCTATGTTCTGAAAGATACATTTCCAGCTGGTCGGTTACATTATACAGTTTAATAAAGAAGAAATGGACTGGAGTGCAGAGAGCTGGAGTGAGTGTGAAGCAGCCTGCTGTCCATTTGTCAGCCATTTAAAGTGGCTGATAAACTGGTGCCAGGAGCCAAATGGGAATCACCTTGGTGCAAAAAGAGTTTAAACAACACTATCAATGCCAAGTTTGAGGACAAATTGCTGGTGTGCGTTGCTGGAGACCAGAGGCTTGTTGGTCACTGTCAGATGTCCCAATCCAACTCAAAGATATTGTATATTTCTTTCAGTTCAGATTCTTCAACTACCATTAAATCTTCAGTTGTAATCTGGTTTCACAAAGACGAACAGGTATAAGCTACTAGACTATATGCTTCCTTTTTTACACTTGAAGCATTTCATTGATATTTAAAGCCAAAACAAATCTGCTCATAACAAACACCACTGAGATGTTTTTCCACACATTATTTCACATGACCACAGCCAAATAGATTGAACATGCAGTGTCCTTTCTGTGTTCTCTGGAACTATATAACATCAGTCTGGTTGGGAGGGTTTTTCCTCCATTTGGCCTCCCTCCAGGCTGAACTAGGTCCTGACTAATGTGCCTTTACAGCCAACACAGCTTTACTGTCTGGGCTACTGAGGTATTGAAAGACCACCCCATCAAACACTAAGGGATGGGGTGGTCATGAAGAGTGGGAGCAGAGAGAAACTGGGGCGCGCATGTGTGAGAGAGAGTGGTAGAGTGAGACAGAGGATGAGTAAATGCAGTAGGATGAAGAGGTGAAGATTTAAATGGCTTAAGAAAAGTGCAGAAAAGCAATGAATGGCAGGAAAAAGTCACCACCATATATTATGTGGTATATTCAGACCCTGGGGATGTCTACTGACTAGGCTTTGGGGTATTACAGGGGCATTGCTAGTCCAAAGATTGGAATTTTGTTCCCAAAGGAATCATGAATTTTACAGCAGTGGCATTTTCAAAATTGCTGTTTCGATCAGAAAAAAACTTGGACGTCACTGGTAACAGCCTGCAAAGTAATAATGCTGGGGGAGCTGCAGTTCATATACATTATATATCAGTACTTTATACTGCATCTCAGAACTATGTTGTTTACCTTTATTCCTTCATATTACAGCTATTTGTTTCTACAGGCGCAGGTTCAGGTTTGTACCCACATCACAAAAGCACCCATACCATTAAATCTTCATCCCAAGGCCAGGAACTCTCTCTATTTCATATCTAGGTCCAGGTTTGAAAAAAGCTTGAGAGAAGACAGCGGTGGAACACTTACTGCCTGGGGCCTGGTCATCCTGGTCATCTGGGAAGAGATCGTCCAGAGTCTCTTTACTGGAGTCAGAGTCCTTCTCCTCCTGAGAGGGGAGGGTGTGAGGGGCAGAGTGAAAGAGAGGAGAAAGAGAGACAAAAGGAGTGGAGATTATACATAAAGTGACTTAATGTTTTCTAAATCTACAAAAGAACAATACCAACTTATCTGCTGATGCAGATATTCAGTCCAGACCAGCATATTTCAAAGCACTTAAGCTTTCAGTTGTTGTGCTGCTGATAAGGTGTTTAGGAAAGTGACTAAAAAAGCCAAAAATAGCAGGAATTGGTAGAAAATAAGAGACTTTCACATGAATGGGAGCTACTAAACAAAACATTGCTGAGTTCAATCGCATACTTTACACAAATAATCAAACTGAATAAGAGATGCTCACGGAGCCTGATGAAGCACAGCTGCACTCCAAACAATGAATTATACACCAACTGATTTAAGCAATTACTTCTCCCTTGTTGTAGCCATGCTTTAACCAAATGTTGGATACTTCATACTCTGAGACGTAGCCCATGGCCACTGGTGCAGACAGCAATGCTATATTTGCCCCAGCTATTTTAAATTTGATGCATTCCTGATGAATGTGATGAATTCCTGTTTATTCTCACTGGTTAGTCATCATCTCTCATATTCTCCATCTTTTGGTGACCTGGAGTCTCTGCATTCATCTGTCCCTGTCCCAGGGATGCACCAATCCGACTTTCTTTTTTCCCAGCACCAATACCATAACTGAGGATATGCTGATACAGAATACGGATCCAATACAAGAACTCTTTTTCTCCCCAGATTTAAAGTCTGTAAATGAGACAAAAATGAACTCATTTAATCACTATTATGTAACGTGGATTGCTGGGACACTACCAGTGTTACTCAGGGGCTGTGGCTAAATGAATGTAACTGATAGCACAAACAGATTGTTATAATGCTGTCAAATAAACTGAATCGGTCACTTCATGGCTGATACTCTCAGTCTCACATGTGAATCTCTGTGCTGATATAGCTCTATAGTATTACTACCCTACACTGGAGTTTCTTTGTTTTGAAATCCTGCTTCAGCAGCAAGATTTTTGGTCAAATATATGACACATGAGGACATGACAACACATCCTGAAGAAGAAGCTGGGGACTCACAGATGGGGACAGGTCCTCGTCGTACTTCTTCAGCTGGTTCATAAACTCCAGGTGTTTTTTCTCCTCCTCCAGCTGGGCCACGCTCTGCTCACTCTTCTGCAGTTTCTGCTGCGTCCCAGCCAGCTCATCCCTCAGCCACTGGTTCTCCTGGCAGAGCCGGCGTACCTGAGCTCGCAGCTTCTGCTTCTCCGACTCCACAGAGCTCAGGTGGCTCGACAGTGCCATCATCACCTGGGCGAAGATCAGGGGGTTTCTTTAAACACCAGAGTTCCTTCATAGCTCAATAATACAAGTCATGTCACATAGTTTGGATGATGGTTCAAGTAGACAATAAATGCAGGTACTGACTTCATACAAAATATAAACACAAATAAAGACCGCAATTGTATTTGATGCATGAGGGACTGACTGTAGTTTTCATACAAGGAACAAAGTAGCAGCATCGTGAGTGAAGTAGGGTAGTAAAACTGGGAGTACACTCCCCACCCGAACTAAATATGTGTCCACTAATGTTACTGTGAGGCACTCTCGGTAGAAGCATCCACCTAATAGCATATGGTCTAAGGTGCAAAGCTGGGAGGGGTGTAATTAGACAGAGTGTGAGGCATAGAGACTTTAGGGGTGTGAGAGCAGGAAAATTCTGTAGAAAAATATGAATCACACTGTCATTTGCCACAGCTGCAAGCAAAAATATGGAGGTAGATATTAGAGTCTGCAAGGGGGACGTGCAGTGTATTGTATATTTATTGAACAAAACCTGCTGGGAGAGGGGGTGAGAGGCTAGAGCATCAACAATGACTCATCGCTGACTCAGAGGCCAGTGTTTGCCAACTCTCTGCAAATATGCATTTTTCTAAATGTTGTATTTCTGAACTCTCACTACCTATACCCATCCTTATGACAAGAACTGAGTGTTTGGAAGATACTAGAGCTGAAACGACAGAAAAAGTAATTTTTCATTCAAAAATGGTGAAGCAATGAATATATGATATTCTCTGATTCCAACCTCTGAGATGAGATGACTTGCTGTTTTTCTCCATCACATATCACTGGAAACTAAATGCTTTTTAGTTTTTGTAATTTTGGTCAAGTTCATACATTTTTTAAACGATATTTTGGGGGTTTTTATGCCTTTATTGGACAGGAAACAGAAAAGGGGCAGAGAGAGGGGGAAAGACATGCAGGAAGGTGTCTGGCCAGTTGGGAGTCCAGCTGGCGACTCGCCTGCTAGGAGTATCTGCGCTCATGTGATACGTACCCTAATCACTCAGCTACTGGGTCGCCCCAAATTTTCAAAACGTCATAGACTAAACGATCAATCAAAAAAGAATTATAAGATTAATCAATATTGGAAATACTTGTTAGTTATAGCCCTATAAAACACTGGGTTTAAAATATAGTATTTATTTAAAGACTAAACTGACGACCAGTCCACACCGACAGCCATTTACTCACACACCTTTAATTTTCCGAGTATGAAATAGTATTTTTTTTTTTCATTTCTGTTTTTAAATGTATATTCATCATTTGTTTTTAGTCTCAAAGAAGATTCATGCTGCACAGTTAAGATTAAACAGCATATAGTATAGTCAGATAGTCAATCCAGACTACACTACAAATACCAGAACAAGCCTGATATTTCAGTTGATAATGATTCACCAATGATTGAAAGTGTCTGGGAAGCTGTACACACATACCTGTGCCTCACTCAGCCCGAGTTCCAGCATCTCCAGGGACTTGCGGATCATGTGGGACTTCTCCTCCACCAGGACGCCTTCTTCGTCCTGCTTCAGGCAACGCAGCGTGCCCAGCAGGCCCTCCAGGATGGAGTGGTGCTCCTGCTTCAGGGCCTCCAGCCCCTGGATCACCTGCTTGGTCCGTGAGATGATCTCATCCTGGGACAGCTTCTCCCCAGGGTCCTCCTCCTCCTTCACACACACCATGGTGGACATGTCCTCACGCATCCTGCAGATTTTACAGCAGGGAAAGAAAAAGTTCAACATCATAACGATGTATTCATCTGTTTTACACTGGCTTAAGTTATTTTAACAGATTTATACTGTATGCCCCTGAAGATCAGGACAAACCAAAAGTTCATTGCCAAAACACTGTATACATTTACATAACACAGTAAAAAGGCTGTATAAATTCAATCTGACTTGAATGTCCTCAGGCAGAGAACAAACATGAGCCTGTGATGAATGCAGGACCGCAAACTATTTTCTTAATAGAGAAAATGATAAGGAAAGTAAAAGCAGCTTGTTGTCATCTTAAGACTCTGCACTTATTACAACATTAGCATCCACTTGTCTTATGACTTCCATGGTTGTTAAGTCCTGACAGAAAAAGAAATAACATTTAACGCAACAATGGTTTAACATGGCTGTGGTCGCATGTGACCAAAAATCTGTTAGCAGCGGTGACCCTGACATTTAACAGGTCTGTCTGTGTGTTTTTGCATGTGCGTAGCCTTATGTTATTTTTTTTACCCACCACCCACATTATGCAAAGACCCGCCCCTACTCTGCCTCTGATTTGATCTGATATTCTTCGTCCACCTTATGAAAAAGTTAGGTGCACCAGCACCACCTAACCTTAACCCTACCCCTGCCCCTATTACCTGAACCCCGACCCTAACCCTAACCATGTAAAAAGTTCATCCAGAGCCTTGTTTAATCAAGGTTAATGTTTGTAAAAGATATAACAAGCTCAGAGACAGGACCACCAGGAAAAGAGAAAGCCACTTCACAGAGCAACAGATTAGGGTTCACATGTGACATATTGATTACTGTAGAGCAAACATATAGCCTGATATAAGCTGAAAGATGTTTCATTCAAAGTTGCAATATTCTGATCTTTTCTGGCTTCATAGCCAGTTCACAGCCGTGCCAACAATTTATCTCCATTTTCAATTCATAACTCAGCTGACAGTGAGAAACAACATTGGCCTAAATGAAAGGTTAGAGCGTGTGTTTGTGACTGGATGGTATTTGGTTCAGGAGTTTGGGTGGTTCAGGTACAAAGAATAAATATGAAATGTTGTTGCTTCCCTCTAAAACTCAAGGTGCCTTTGAGCGAGGCACTGACTGAACAACCCGCTCTGCGTGAAAGGCTGAATACGGTGTGTGATCAGCAGCAGGGTGCTGCAGCAGAAGAGGCTGGGTAAACACAGGTTAAATGCAGTGTAGCATTTTGCAAAATGCTGTTTGGGGTGCTCTAAAAAACTGAGTCATCACTTAAGATGCTTTATGAAAAACAGGGACTTTGGTTCAGCTGTGATGAAAAGTATAACCACAGACGTTAAACCTGCCGCCTGCTGACAGTTCAAATCCAGATCTGAGGCTTGTGGGCTGTGTGTGGTTTACAGATAACAGACATGAAGTGAGGCTCGTCACACAGGAAAACTCTCAGAGGAACTGGTAGAAAAAAAAACACACAAACATTTTAGATTACATGATAAGTGACTGACACTATTATAAATTACTGCTGTACTTTAGTTAGTTTAATTAGTTGATTAATTGATGAGTCTAACAAAAGAAAATTAACAACCAGGTATTTTGATAATCCTATAATCGTTTCAAACGCTGGATTGAGTCAAACCTGATCTATGATCACTTTTACCTCAGGGTGCTGCAAAATATGTTTGTCTTATGATTTGTGTATTTTATATTTGTATTTGTTTATTGTTACTTGAAATCATTTTTGCTCAATGTTGCCTAGGGACTACGGCTGTAAATTAGCATTTTTGCTAAAATCTATGAGTGTTGCATCTTTAATATGAAGTCAAGCCAGTGTGCTGTTTTTTATTCTTGTATCATTTTGGGCTTGTTGGGAATTTGAATATTAATCATCCACTGCAGTTACAGACCCCAAACATTCATATTCATGATTACAATATCTCCCATAATCATCAGCTTCTTAGTGCCGCCATAATGCAGTCATAGCACATAATCAGATCTTGAATTAGCCGTGGTGATTAAGGAAGTACATTAGTTGTCAGAGATAAAAACTGATGATATTATTATTGTACATATGAGTAAAAGACTGCAAGTTAATATTTGTTCTTTTGATATTGTCCCTCAACACGCTCCCTATGCGCTCCTTCCCACTGCATCCTGACTTTCTCTGCTTTGTATTCATTACATAGACACACACGCACACACACACGCATACACACACACTTAAGAGGATTATGACTGAGCGCTTCGCCTCAGCACTTGTAGCGAGCTGCCTAATAAATCTCTGCAAGCACACCAAACTGAAACTGAAGACACTCTCTCAGCTGAATTATTACAGAGGCTCTGACTGAAGTTATGTTTCCTGCATGTCTCTGTGAAAAACACAGAAATGAAACTCTTGGGTGTGACTGTCCTGATATTTGTCTTGTCCTTGATGTTGCAATGCCCACCTCAGTATACAAAGCTGCTGTGGTACCAGGTGAAGACAGCAGACTTCTTCTGAATTGCCTCAGATTTCATATTTTGGTTCAAGCGCGGAAGAAAAAACAATGAACTGAAGATCGCCCTGAGCAGACGAGGCAGGCAGAGGAAGGGCTACAGCCCTGATCACTCCATGTGACTCAGCAACCGACCTGCAGCCTATCAGCTGACAGCAGAGCAGGAAGCCGACACTGTGTGCTGGAGGAGATGGAAAACAGCAGCTCCAGGTGAGCAGCACTGTGCAGCACCAGGGTATTTTCACTGAACTTGAAACATCTGCATATGCAGAAAGGGGTTTCCACATGTATTATTTGCAAACGGCTGTTAAAACAAGAATTATATATGGTTGTCAGGGCCATTTGTTCCTCTAGTTCTACATCAGGTCCAAATGACACGTTAATAATAACACAAATATTTCTTATGAATGCTGACAGATGAAGACAATGGTGTGAAACAAATTATTATTTTCTTAATTGATGGTCAAGAAAAGTCTCCACCTCTCTGATTTTGTGAATTTTTACTCACAAATCATCCCTCAGTCAATTCTGAGAGCAACACAAATAAACAAGCTAAAGTCTGCTGTTGCATCTATAACAGTGGCTGCATCTAACGATTACATTTTAAATGATTATGCTGCAATCAACATCCATTCAGCAGCCAATCAATCCCTCCGATCAATTTATACCCAGCAAGGCCAAGGTCAATTTTAACCGCTGGAAACATCCCAAACTGCAAAGAACTAGAAAGACAACAACTATCACTGCAGCCAGAGTAATACAGAAGTGAAAGTGACAGCACAAGCCTTTCTTCCTGTTCAGATCCAACAGTCTTTTATTTCTGGCATCAGATGAGTCTCAGGGCACAAAGCAGCACAAAGGGAAATGCAGAGAAAACTATTTCTGATGTTAACTTTTGAAATGTAAATAGCTGGCTTGAAGCTGAGTGCCTGAGGGACACCGCAGCTCTTTACGTAAACAGGTTAAAGCAGTGATACAGTGTGAGGCGATCGGGAGGCTGTGGTGGTGGGTAGGGTATGGAAGGGGGGGGGTTGGGTTGCATTTGGGACCAATGAGAAAGAGGAATAGTGAGTGCTTGCTCTGGGCTTTATGGGTGAGGATGGAGCCTCATGCAGCAGGATGAGCAGCACTGCGAAGAACAATCTTAGTCAGCAATGTGTGGGCTGATAGTCATTAGATGATATGAGCTGTGAGCCATAATCACATATTGAGAGTGAGACTCTGTCGACACTTTGAGCCTCTGTGGGTTAAATTTATTGGATGATTTTTTTTTTTTTTTTAAGTTATTTTTTTGGCCTTTTAGTGCCTTTATTGGATAGGTCAGTGAGAGAGTGACAGGAAAGTCAGGGAGAGAGAGGGGATGACATGCAGCAAAGGGACGCGGGTCGGATTCAAACCCAGGGCCGCTGCCTTAATGGTATGCGCTCTACCAGGTGAGCTACCGAGGCGCCCCTATTGGATGATTTTTAATCTAAAATCATCTGCAACATACAGACACGTGTTTGTTTGGCTATTCATGATTCAAATGAGGCAACAGTTGTTCTACCTGTACTGAGTCAAATGAAAACACCGCACTCAAAACCTTAGCTTCTCACAAAGAGATGCCAGTTTGTCTGGTATTAACTGCTCAAAGAACCGGGTAGGTTGGTTAACAACACCAGCTAATACGTCTACCGTGGCTGAAAACAAAGAGGAGCACAACACACCACACCATAGGTTTTTACCACCCAGTTTGAACTGGTATTTGGAAAGTGCACCACAGAAAACACAACAGCTATGAGCACTGGGTGTGAAACAAAGACACAAGTATTAATCAACTGAAAAAACTCAAACACAATACCCTTCAAACTGACACTTTAAACGCTAGCGCATTAGTCTGTTCATATTATGTTGTGTAGCATATATTTAATAAGATATGACATTTTATTCTAATTTTAGTTTGCCTTTTCAACAACTGACCATGTACAGCAGATGCTTTAGCCTTTTATGCTAACTCTGGCTCATGTTTGTTCTTTTCTTACAGTTGATCAATAAAATGAAAATAAATAAACCAGCAAGAATCGATTTGTCTGGCCACTTGGAAGAAAGCAGATACAAGCTGTAAACCCTGACTTATCAATTTTTAAGTGAGCTATTGCTATCATTTTTATTTGCTATTATTTATTTTTATTGATTATTTACATATCCAGTGGAAATGGAGCAACATTAGTGTTTGTGTTTCTGGACATCTGACAAACTCAAGTCCAGTATTCACTCTCCTATTGTTTTTTTTTTTTTTTGGTTGTTTTTTCACAGCTAAATGCTCCACTATGTTTATTACTGTGCATGTAGTGTAAAATTGATTTATCAGAACTTTTTCAGTGAAAACAGCTGGAGGTCTGGAAAAATAAAAAAAATAAAAACAACGAGCTGATAGATGCTACAAAGCTCTGGAAAGATGAAGAGAACTGCAGAGTCTGTGGGTTCATCATATACAAGTAATCATGTGATCCATAGGTCTTCATCTTCATCTTCCACATGCTGCAAATAAAAATCAGTCTTACTAAACTATCAGACCGTTACAAATGTATCATGTGACTATATTAACCATTAGCTTCAGAGACCAAGAAAGGGGTTAACAAATCAGGCGGTCACGAGACACGACACTGCCTGGCTGAAACACAGGAAATGGTGAGTTTTATATGTATTAATAATGAACAGATTTTGTCTTTGGACCTGAAGGCGAACAGCAAGGAACATAACAGCCTAACTTAGTATGAATTAAATTGCTGCAGTCTGCCGTGTTACACTGTGTCATCTCCCTAAAATGAGTCGCAGGCTCATTGCTGGGAAACTCTCACATGACAAAAGCACCAATAATTCTTTTTATTTCCATGAGTGAGCCCTGGGCAAGAGATTAAATTTATCGTTTGAGTCAGTGAAGTTGTTGAAGATGCTCTGATCTACAGAGACAGCAGAGGCCACAGCTCCTTACTGCAGCAGGGAGTTAGGAGCAACTCCCACCCCTACCCCCAAAAAATACTGAGAGAATATACTAGATTTATTTCTTGTACATACACCGACGTTGATATACAACTTGTTTCAGCCTCTCCATAGATTAAGTCTGCATTACCAGAGCAAACTATAAGATAGTAGACTGCATGAGTTCCTCCTGATTTCCTCACTAAGGTATCTAGTGTGTCTGTGCCTCTACTAGACATTTCTCTTAGCTGATAGCATCATTTCACACTATTCAACTTTAGCCAAAGCCAATTTTGAAAGACCTGGTTATCTGATTGGCATTTCAATCTGGGGCCATGATGTCTGACTATTTGGTTAAGATAAATTCTAAAAATCTGTTAAGAATTTAGCACAATTTTCACAAACTGAAGCAACAATAGTCGCCTGAAGGTTGATCCAAATGAAACCTGAATAATTACTTATAACTTTTAATATTTCATGTTGCCTATTTTGGTTAAACCTCAAAGGTTTTTGGGCAGAAGCTCAGCAACACTTGGCAGTAACTAAGATTTGAACAATTGGGGGTAGCAACAACATAAGTTGCAAGAAAGATTTAATTCCAGTGACACCTTCTAGCCTAAATTTATTCTATAAGGAAAATGTGCTATGATATACAGCATATTATATATTCTGTGATGAGCAGGGTCTATTGTCTATGGCAAGTCTTGTACTAAATGTAAAGTTCTTGTGCCTGTATAATGTATGTCTCCACTACCTCTGTTTTAATTGACACTCAGGTACATCAAGTTAAAATAAATACAACAGTCCTGCAATAAATCCTCCCTTCAGTGAGGTTATAATAGCTCAATTAAAACTATTTACAGAGGTGTTGATTTAACTGTGTAATCATTTTGGAGGATGTAGGTTGTGGTGCTGTTTAACTGTGCTGCATTATACTGAGAGGTTTGCTAATATTTAACCTGCTCTCCTGGATATGAATTGGGTGGACAAACTATTGGAAACACCTGTCTAGATAATACAAGTCAATTAAACAATGCATAAAGTTTAAGAGTATTTTCATCTATTAAACTGACAATCATTTAATTACTTTGTCTATAACATGTCAAACAATAGAGAAAAATGCACATCACAATTTCCTAAAGCCCACGATGATGTCTTCAATTTGCTTTTGTTTGTCCAACCAACCATCTAAAACCCAAAGCTATTCAGTTTACAAGACAGCCCAGATAAAAGCAGCAAATTATCACATTTGTAGAACCTGAAACCAGCAAATGTTAGATTCTTTTGCTTGACAAATGACTTGAATTATCATAACTGTCATTTTCTGACAATCAGTTCACTGGCAGCTCTCAACTGCATCACAAACTACAGCCTCCGAAATGACCATAAAGTTTTATCAACACCTCTTTAAAACAATAAACTGTCAACTTAGAGTTTTATAAATTAGTCAAAGAGAATATCTATTCCTTTGCTTTATGTGCTGTCTGTATGTTGTGGGTTTGACCCTAGGTGTCTCTTCATGCTTATTCTGATTTGGGTAAGAGATTAAATTTATCATGAGTCTGTGAAGTTGTTGAAGATGCTCTGATCTACGGAAACAGCAGTACCACAGCCCCCCCACAAACAAAACATGTCTTGTTTTGTCTGACACACAGATGACATTACATAGCACATCACCTAGAACATGTTCTTCACCATTTTAATCTAATAACTAAAAATGATAAGTACCTAGCAGATTAATCAATAACAGAAATAATCTTTAGTTGCATTAGCTTCTCAGGACAACCTGCAGTATTACAGCAACACACAATTACCATTTCCCACCAGAAGTAAGAACTCTGTGAGGTTGACACACAAAACCTTTGGGATCTCTGAGCCAACAACAAGCTGTCCCGGGGGAGCAGAGGGGTGTTAGCCTGGGGGAGGAGCCCTGCAGGTTGTCAGGAGAACTCCCTTGGGTGGATTAAACATTAAATACTGCAGGGCAGGGCAAACAGAACTCTCAGGAATACTTGTGTGTATTCCTGAGATTTCATGCAGTGCAGACCCGACAGATTGTGTGTTTGTAGGCGTCCTAAATCTCAAAAATATTCATAGACACCTCTCAGTCTTTTTTTGTGTTTCCCCAGCTGTGAGAGCCACAGTGGGATCCACTGTCCCTCTGAAGCTGTCTCCTCAACACAGGCAGCTTTCAGAGCCCTCACCCCGCTGTGAATATCAATGACAGGGCGTCTGACAGAGCTAAACAACCATCACATGACAAATTCAACATCAGGACTTTTCAGTGCTCCAGTGCACAAACAAGTGCATCTTTCCACCCGGGTGACAGGCATGTTTTAGCCGTGCCCACACCACCACAGTTCCGGCTGCTTCGTCCTAGCTATCTCGCTTTACAAACGGATTAACCTGAAGAACCAGTTGGCCGATACATTCCTGTCACACAGACCCAGCACAGTGCTAGTTCTTCGCTAGCAGCCCAGCGACAGTTAATGTGCTTTTGGCGTCTAATTCCTGCAATTAGTAAACACCAACCATACAAGAAAGGGGGAGCGGGGTGGTGATTATATATATATATATATATATATATATATAACATCGGTGCCCTAATTATATAATAATTCAAATGTCTGTGGTTTGACAGAATGACAGATTAATTAACGATTTACACATCATGGATATTTGTTAAAGGGGTTAATTAGCTAATGAGACCGTTCCAAGAAATACACGGAGCCATTCTTACCGTTCTCTAGGACATCCGCTGCCACTCTAGCTCGACTGTACCGCTGCTTTTCCTCGCCTCTTTCCCCTTTAAATCACACCTTTCTTCAGACCGAGGTGTCGTTCCTTTCTGCCGTTAAGTGTGATTTAAAAAAAAAAAAAAGAAAAAAAAAGAAACGACACAGCCGGTTAGATGGAAAAGTCCTAACCGCCTGGGGTATGTTCCTCCGACCGGGCTTCACTGCATCAACCGCCGCTAGTGATGACCAGCTAGCTACATAGCTAGCCACCTATCTGTCAAAAGAATCGGGCTTTAGTCGGAGCCATTCAGCGGAAGCCTGGCCCCCTGTGGCTCCAGGGCAGGAACAGCTCCGTGAAACTAACCCGACAGCGGCTTCATTGGGCTAAATAAGCAGCTGACTAGTCGCCCATGAGGATGACAGCCCGCCGGTACGCTGGCTGGATGACTGACTGGCTGCGCGGTGCGTGAAAATGGCGTTACCCGGTGCCCCTCGCTCCCTCCCCGCCTCCTCCCCCGACTCTCCCTCGGTAATGATGTCACCCCTGCCCGGATTAAAGGGGAAGCTGCGGCGTGAGCAGAGCAGCCAGATTTATTTATTTATTTATTTATTTATTTATTTATTTATTTATTTCATGCAATGCAACGCTTGCAACTGGAAAAAAAACAAAACAACAACTTGAAAGGCATTTTGTATTTCTGGGATTACACTCAGTGGCCAATCAGTCCCTGATAAGGTAGCATTTACAAAAGGTTTATTTGGTGTGATTGACGGCTGTATTAATGGACACCATATCATTTATTTATGCTTTATAGATCAGTAATAAACCACTAATAAGAATAACTTATGTGTTGCAAAATCTATTTATAAACTGATTATTTACATTTACAGCTGCAGGACCTGTAGAACCCTATATTAACGATTTATTGATTATATTCACAGGTGTCTGACCTACATTTGCTAATGGCTCATAAGAAATTTCTGTTTAATTGATCAAGATGACCTCTCCAGTGGACCGTTTGACCCCTTATCTTCTGGCCTGCAGCAGATCTGGACTAAAACCCATGTATAAACCACTGCAGACTTATTATGGTGTTACTGCTGATGACTGAGTAACTGTTTTTATGACATTTTTAAGTGAAGAAGTTGTCATTCTGTTTGTTGAATAAAGATTCATCAGTGTTGAAATGTTTTGGTAATAACACAACAGTGACAATTATAGGTATACCATTAACAAGTATTCTGGGTTTCACACTAACAGCTGAGATTATTATTATGATCATTATTATTATTATTGGTAATAAACTAACATTTAAATCGGTGAAAGTTCCTTTCAAACTGAGATGAAAAGATTTCGATGGCTTTTCAGGTCACCATATTGCATCGACCAAAAACACCCAATCAATCAGTGATCAGCTGCATCAAGCAAACAATAACAAGTGCACGTCTTTCTGTGCTGCATCCACTCATCTACAATAGACGCTGCACTGACTATTCATGCCTGTCTTTGTTTCAGTCTCAGCACAAGTTCAGACATTGTCACAAAAATGTAGAAAATCTCCAGCTGAGCCGTTGTGGGTTTCAGAGTTAAGTGCATGCAGGTGTGAACAGACTTAATAAATCCTTTTATTTAATTGATGTTTCAGGTGAACGCCCTGCTTCAGGGGAAGCTTCTTAAGATTAAGGCTATTTTCAAAGATGTAGAGACTGAATAAATCAGCTCAACAGCTCTTGATCTTTGCGTCTGCATGTCTCCAAGCAAGCAGTTAAAATATATTTATGGACCTGAAGGGATTTAAATGAATCAAACACACATCAGAAAAAAGAGGGGAAAATGAGATAGCCAGAAAAAAGACAAATCTATGGATACAAAGTAGTTTTCTAATTCTTTGCAATTCAAATACACGGGAATATGCATTAAAATGCACTAAAAACAAATGCAAACACTTGATAGGAGACTGGGTGAAGAGTTTATTTATCATCAGGTGGTAGGAGAGCTGCTGTTCTTGCTGCTGTGTCTGACGGTCCTCCACATGTTGTTCAGGGCGACTCGGGCCATGAGCAAGGTGATGGTGAAGTTTCGTCGGTACCATTCCCTGGGTACCAAAAGGAGGGAAAAAATAGAATTAGAAGCATCTTCCAGGAGTTTAACACTGAAACGTTTCTTTTTTTTCATAGACTAAATGACTCATCTTGTTTTTATATTGAGTGGTGATTTAAGACAAATAAATCTGTATTATCGAGGCTTAAGGTCCGATCCTGTCCTAACCTTTAACAAGAACAAACTGGTCGAGGCAGATGGCCGCCCACCCTGATCCCAGGTCTGCCTGAGGTTTCTGCCTCTTAAAGGAAGTTCTTCCTTCCCGCTGTCGCCAAGTGCCTGCACTCAGTGGGAATTGTTGGGTCTTTTTCTTTCATTCTCTCTTTAAAGAGAAGGTCTAGAACTCCTCCATTTGGAAAGCGCCTTGAAATAACTTCTGTTGTGATTTAGCGCTATGAATATAAATAAAATTTGACTTGACAATACTGCTGGAGTGCATGTAGATAAACCAGTGAGACAGTATTTCACTGTGCAGCATCGTGCAGTGAAGGTTTGTTGTTTTGGAAGCTCATTATAAAGTTTTTAAACAGACTGAGTCAAGAAAGCAACAACACCTGGTGGAGGAAAAGCAGGAAATGCTGTTATTTCTTTGTTCTAACCTGAGACAATAACAGGAATAACAAGGACACAGTCAGGTAATCAAAAGTTAGAGTTTCAAACCCACCCACAGAAAAAAAAACTCAACTAAAGGCCCTTTCAGAGATGTGTGTGTGTGTGTGTGTGTGTGTGTGTGTGTGTGTGTGTGCGCGTGGGCAGAAATCTTCTCTCTAACCTAAAAACACATCAGCCTCTTTGCAATGCTAATTCCCAGAAAGCTCTTCAGTGTCTGCAATGTTTGTTGGTGCCTATACACCAGGTGGGACGGTATATACTGCGTCAGTTAAAGCCCACAGCTCCCCACCCACCCAGCGGCACCATGGGAAATACTCGGCTGCAACAACAACTCACTTGTTGTAATTTGCATGTCGTGTTCTGTTTTCGTCCAGGAAGCTTTTGTAGAAAACGGCCATTTCTTCACTGTTCAGGGACCGCCGGCGTCCTGGTGGGGGGGGGGGGGGCAGCAGACAACATTATACTCTCAGTAATACAAGTCTCATTTTAAATCCACAGCTGTTATGTAAAATTGTTTTTATGTTTGCTGTGCTTTTGAACGTTTTTTTTAATCAAACGTCAATTCTAACATGATTTTACAAAACCAGCTGATATTGTGAAGCAATTCTTGATGCAATTTTTATTCTGATCAAGAATTTAATCTAGTTTTCTTCATTAATGTTTGGTGTTCACAAGAGTCTGCACCTGTAAACTGTATAAAATAAGTAGACAACTCTGTGTGTCCTCACCTTGCTCATCGCGCACAGTCAAGCCTTTTTCCTTCAATTGTGAGATGATGAACTCATCTTTTTCCTGCAGAGAACATGAATCTGTTATCTTTCATTTCTTTCTATACATTTTAATACATGCAAGCAAAAAGCCAACAGTAAAAACAATGATCCATATACAACCATAATTCAAAGACTTAATTAGACAAAAAAAGATGAGAAACCTCAGAAAACCTATTTAACAAGGCAATTTGAAACTGGACAGGACAGGAACAGGACAAGCTGACCAGAGATGAGACTAGATTAATGTAAATTACTAATGATAAGTAATTTTAAACAACAGCATCAGATTAGTGTTAAATTGATGGAGTGATGCTCTCACTTAAAAACTATAAACAACGATTTATCATGTTGGTGTGAGACAATGTAGACTGAAACCCTTTTATATTAAAATATTGCATAATAGGCATAATCTATTTTATTCACATAACACCAGTTTTGTGGATTGAATTGTAAAACATTTCCTTTAAACAAAGATCTGTTTTTAAAAAGCTCTTCTGTCAAACTCAAGGTTTTTTATTCATTGTTAACTTCTGAACATAATTATATGCATAAGAAACAGAATTAATGGAATATTTGATCACGATTGTCATGTACCATGATTGTGAAGTGTTGTGTGATGCTGCCCTCTGCTGGTGAACATTACAACTTTCATGAGAGGACACCAACGCCCACTGTCATTACAGACCTGATTAATACTGATGACGACAATGGGACAGTGAGCAGCCCCCAGTGGGAGGTCAGAGGTCAAAGTTCAACTGCAGGGCAGCAGCTCTGGAGCGGGCAGGGACCCAGAGACATGTCAGCAGGGTGGATGTCTGCTGAGTCAGGGGCTCAGTTCCAGTTCATCTGGTTAACACCAGATTTCCAGTAAACCAGTATTTACTGAAATTATGTTTAGTGTCATTAGGTGCGGCATGAACATATTACACTGTTGATGTAATTCAGTGCTTCTCCCTCTTGTTTGTGTTCTTCTAATGGCTGGGTGGAGGATGTGTGTGTATTTTATTTGTGTCTGTGTATATAAAGTATGTGTTCAGTCTAGGACAGTAATATATGCCATTTGTGTGCACTTAATTTGATTATTATGTACACATCTCAGAATAGTGAAAAGAAAAAAGAAATATAGTTCACCTAGTAACTTTCACTTTTAGTTACATTTTTATTTTAATGTGAGGTAACTGAATTTTGTCTCCTGTTAATACACATCTGTGTTTACCATCATGGCTACGTTCACTCTACTTTCATCACACAGTCCAATTGGAACAATTTTAGCAACACAACCTGCAGGAGAAACAAAACCAAAAATAAAACCCGAGCACTACGTCTGCTGCTGCTGCTGTGACAAATAAGGAAACTTTAAAGCTGTGCGACAGTTAATTATTTAGACATGATCTTCACTTTCAGGGTAAAGATATAACTGAACTATATCAGCTCTGAGTTTATTGACGAGAGACCTTCATCATCTCTGTGCAGCAGAGGACTTCCCCCAGTAAAAATGACTGTGACTTCACCCCGCCCTATAATCCTTGACCTCTGACCTCCCTGTGGCAGAGCGTAGGATTAAAAAAGATAGGTCACAGCACATTTAAATGCCCTTTAGTTTTATTTTCTAACTGAAATAGAAATCATGTTGACCTTGCTGAAGGTGATGTTCTGTTTGGTCCAGAAGTCGTGGTTCCAGTCCTCCGTCTCCTGCCTGAGGTGTCTCAGCCGCTTCTCCAGGTCTGACTCGTTCTCGGGGACGTGGTAAACGATCGGCCGCAGGTTGGACAGAGGGTTCGGCGGACCGATCCAGTCGTGTGTGGGGCTGGTTGCTGGTCTGAAGGCAGATCTCTACGTGTGAAAAAGAAAAGAACAAAATACTGTGAGACATTAACTCTTTTTGAATGTACTGTTTACTGCAAATGTGAAATCAATTAAAAAAATTATATATATATATAAAAAAAAAGTACATTTCCCTCTGAAATGTTGTGAAATAGAAGTTTAAATTCGTGGAAAGTGGAAATAAGTAAAGAAACATGTAATTGTGTACAATACTTGAGTAAATACTTTCTACCATTGATCACCATACAGTTAAATCAACTTCTCTGAAACAATTAAACAAACAGAACATTATGGCCTTCATGAATGAGGAGGATTTACTGCAGGACTGTTGTATTAGACTGTTTTAGTTTTAGCGAGGTGTTCCTACTGAACTGCACAACGAGCCACTATACAAACTACTACATTACAATGGGAATATACATAGTAAGACAGTCATTAATATTTAATTAAAAAAACAAAGGCCAGTGAAAGGTTATAAGATTCGATCAATAACTCCATCAATAAATAACAGTCTGTAAATAATCATAACAATGAATTAATAATTATAAAAGAGGCTACAGAGTAATACAAAGCTATAAAAAATGTAATATGATAGTAAGAGATACACAAAAGTGTAAAATCATTAAAGTTTTAATTCATTTGTAGATTTTGTGTATTAAGTTACAGTTCTGAATATGTGATCATCTGATAATCAACTTTGCAAACACTCTTTAAATCCCAACATTTTCACTCTAGAGTTGTTTCTTTTGCTCCTTTTAAATGCAAACATTGAAATCAGGTTGAAGATTAGGGTTCAGGGAGGCCTGGAGGGCAGGGAGCCACTCTGAGAGTCTCTGTTAGTGGAGGAACAGTTTCATTTCAGTAGGTGAGTAAACAGTAGAGGTTTGCACACACAAACACTGACAGATGTCACGTGGGTTTAAAAAGCAGCTGACCTGCTGCAGACTGCTTATCATTTCTAACCAGACCACACGATGAGAAGAGCCACGAGGAGCCGAACACGGTCCAGGACTCAGAGACCAGAACGCAGGTAGACACAGCTGTTTAACACTGGGTCACTGGGTTTTTGTTTTTTTTTACTTAACTACATTTCAGAGGCAAAAACTACATTTTCTTTTTTACATTTATTTATAATTACTGGTTAATACACTGCACAAACAAGTGTGTTTAAATCTCTGTCAGTGAGCACAATTATCCATCCACCTGACAGCATGGTTATGGCACAGGGGGACGTCGGGCTGGTAACAATAAAAGGCCACTTTAAAATATGCAGTTTTATTTTGAAAAAAGATTTTTTTTAGCACAGAAATGAACTACTTGGGGAGGGGGTCATAGATCAGAGACACCATCTAGTGTGACCACCATTGGGGGGCTGGTCTTGGATGATCTTGTGGGTGAAGAGATGTACAGATGTGGAGTTCCTGGGCTGGATTTACTGCTGGTGGTGAAACATCTGTTTATTTCATGTGCCACAGCTCTCGTGGACATTCAGCCAAATACACACTCCCTCAAAACGTGCGACATCTGTGCCCGTGTGTTGTGTGATGAAACTGCACAGCCTAGTGTGGCCTTTTTCTTGTGACATGCTGTGATAAGCCACAGCTGTCAGGTGGATGGATGATGCTGACAAAGGAGAAATATGCACGGATCATCAGAGGTTTAACACATTAGTGTTGCAGTGTTGCCGAAATGAAAGCAAATAGGAATCACCTGGCCACACCTGGAGTGCCCCAGCAAAAGGTCTGAATACTTCTGTAACGAGCAAAGTAAGTAAATAAATCATAAATTGGTTAAAAACATTATTTCACTATCACTATGGGTTACTGAGTGTTGACTGATGATGATTTTAAAACTATTTTTTACATTATGGTGTTACTAATGCATATATTCTGCATATGAAATGAAAACTGGACCGACAACAACATCATGGCAACCCACACACACACACACACACACACACACACACACACACACACAAACAAGCTGTCAGAGCAGCGGTGGGTGGACACATCACATCCTGGGAATCTCCTGCAGCGGTGTAATATTTATGACTGTGCATGTGTGTGAATGGGATTCAGGGTACAAACCTGTGGGTGTTTGTCCTGCCGCGGTGCCTGTCGGGAGCTGCAGAGCCGACTGCTCGCTGCTGATAAGCCCAGTGGGCGCAGAGCGGCGTGGAGGACGACGGGACCGGAGCTCCTCCACATTAACCAGGCCACCGCTGCAGCTGGTGTTCGGGAAGCCATTTTTAATCCCCCGAAACCAAACCGCGTCTTAAATAGAGCTATCAGCCCCTACAGGCCCGGGCAGGCTGCTGTTAATGCCCCTCAGAGGGTTCACGTCCTCCCGTGCTGAGGCGGCCGTCCGGTCACATGAATCCAGCAGCGGAAATTGGTGCGCTCGAAAATCTCACCACCACAATCGGTCGGGCGGGGACATTTTTTTTTTTCTATTTTCCACTTATATTCATTAACTTTTAAGTAAAAGTGAAACCATTATTTAAAAATATTCTTTCATATGTTATAGCCCTGTATTATACACGTGTTTACATTATACTCACATTATATTTACATGACATTTATGCAGTATGCATATTTGTAACACTATTTTTTTCAGTGTTGCCTATTTAGCATTTTTGTGGAGTATGTTTATTAAACAGATTGTAACACACTATGAAGTAAAGTATTACCCCTCTAAGTACAGCAAAGTGTGCCTAAAGTTTATTTAACTTTTATTTAACCACAAAGTCTTCTGAGCTTTTAAGATAGTGAACTCAGTACTCACTACGCACCAAAATGGGCTCTGTCGGTGTCGAGGCACTATATATTATAGCTACTATAAGTAGTATTATATTACACTACTTTTATTTATTTATATGCAGTCAGGATATTTTTGTTTATTTAATTTGAATCAACTAGTCCACAACTAATGTCTGCAGCTCGAAACAAGAAAGAATAAGGCAGGTTGTTGCAGTAGAGTTATATGAAAGAAAAAATAGATTTTAGAATATATATGAAACACTGACAAAAGGCTGAATTTTTTTTTTCCTTTGCACTGTAGATAATATTTTAGATAATATTTTATTAACACCTATAATATGTTCATATATGATGATGGCTTTTTATATAAAGTGCATTTCTTTCATTCTAGGACAAACACGAAGTGCTATAATTGATATTCAATATTTTCATTTGAGTTGTATAAAAACATTAAATATTCAAGAAAGTAGGGTACAAGTACTGGTGCGCTGTCATTAGCCTCCCCGCCCTTCCGCTACGTCACAAACGGTACGCTGGTACTAAAATCAAGCGCGTCCAATATTGGACAACCAAAACCTACAGTTCGTTAAAAATAGTTAAGTCGATCTTCCGCAAGATAACGCATTCATATCTATTTTTGGTCTTCGGTATGAATGAATTGTAAGTCAGATAAATACAGAGTCACGTCTCTTCTTCGTCGAGTCCAGAAAACTCAGAAAAACAGCTTTAATCCAAATTTATTAAGCAAAGACAAACTCCGGGTTAGTTCTCACTCATGAGCTGGAAAGTAACTAGTAGAAGGTAGCTAGGTAGGCTAATGTTTAGCTTTAATCAGAGGAGGCACGCACTTTTCCGTAACAGTTCAGATGGCTGTACGCTGGCTATGCAGGTAAGGACGAAATTATAAAAGCGACTGAATGGTGTTGATGTATTAAGAGCTAAAAAAGTGAAGTTATTTGGCCGAGGTGGGGCAGAGTCAGGTGATCAGCGGTAGCCTAGCTTGAAAAGAGACAATGGCATTCACAGAGCGCGGTACGTGGGGAGCTCGGCTCTGTTCCCGCTTCGCCCGGATCCGAAGCCGCACGTTAACCGTCTGTAAGGTTCAGCGGTGTTTACGTTTATAAAGACTGAAGTTGTTTTTAAAGCGAGGGCTCGGCGGAGGGAGCCCCCTCAGACCGTCTGTGGGAGGGGCGACACCAGCCCGACCGCAGTCCGTCGGTAGTCAGTCAGTCGGGCGGTTGGTGCTGAAGCTGACCGGAGCAGCAGCACCGCCTCCATCGAGCCGCTTCCTCGGCTGTGGGATTATCCATCTGTGGACGCCAACGTCCCGCACGACCCGCCCTGTCGTGGCTGATGGAAACAGACATCCGTAAAAATGTGCGCGAATGTGTTCGGAGTTTTGAAAAGGTGAGAGACAGCTGAAGGATGCCGTAGGATGCGTGTGTGTGTGTGTGTGTGTGTGTGTGTGTGTGTGTGTGAGGATGCAGCTGACAGCTCCTGGAGAAGATGCTTCGAGGTGTTTTGTGAGACGAGGTGATTTGCTGTGGTGATGCTGCATATTCTCACCGAGGCAGACACCTTGGCGAACCCGCTGGCCAAACGGGATTGTCGGTGGTGACATAATGCGCAAAGCCGTGCAAGGACCGGTGCACGCAGCCTGGAGCTGGGGAAGGTGCCTGAATGATTTGGGGGGGGGGGGGTTTGAGCAGGGGGTGCTGGATCAGATGCATGTTACCTTCAGCTCAGTTAGCCTTCATGCTGTGTGACTTATGGGAGGGAAGACTGATTCCTCTTTGCAAACCTATTCTTCTTGTGCCAATCCGTGGAGCAAACTGAGGGTTCATGTGTTTGCCAGGCTGGAGTGGATTTTGCTGAGATTATCCTAATAAATACTCAGATTTGTCATCTGTGGGCCGGCATGCATTCATCTGCTGTTCTGGAAATGCCCAGCCCCTCGCCCTCTTACATAAAAGTACTTTAGGGAATTCTGATACATAATCCTGTTTATTCTAATAAGTGTTACTGATGCTGTGGATAACATAACATCATACCGTGGGCCACAGCGTTCATATGCAACAATCACATCATGCTTTCAGACAGCTCGACTGATGACAGCCTGTCTCATGATGCAACCTCGCCCCCTGAGCCATGTTCTGTTGCAAAAACTCAAATCTGCTCTTTAACATAATCCTGTGTATCACCGTTCACCCTGTAGATGTGGAAAGTTCACTTTGATGTGGGCTGGGCGTTTCTGGAAGCCATGGAGAGAATTCCCCAAGTAACAGTTTTCCTGCTCTCTCCTTTTTCGTTATCTCAGTTTTTTTTTAATCCATAGTCTTTTTTTTAATGCTGGAGGTTGTTCTTCATTTAGGTGGAATATATTTTTGCATAGTGATCATGGATGGATTACTGAACCAGTAGCCAATTGGGTGCAAGCTCAGGGGATCAGGGGGCCCCTAGGCCAGAGGCTCTGTTTGAAGTGACTGTTATTGACAATAAATTTGTGAAGTCACAGAGCTCAGTTATAAGTAGGAATGTCCTAATCACATTTTTTTTGGTCCTGATCCTGATCAGAGTCTCACAAAATAAAGTATCTGCCAAACAAATCCATCCCAGTATTTGAAATTGATTATTTTTCCTTCATACAGCTGCACAGCCAGCTGAGGCTACAGGGACATCTCATACAGTCACAGTCAAACTGGAGCAGAAGCATAGCTTTGCTTTTATACAGTATAACCCAAAAATATTTTGCTTGGTGTGCTGTAGTATTTCGTCTGTGTCAGTGTGGGTCTCTGGTGACAGGAGTCACTCTCCACATCTCCAGCAGGAAGCAAATACCGAGGTTCAGGTGCAGTTTTTAAAACAACTGCAGCATCTCAGAGATTTAGTCAACTGCAGGATGTTGCTCGAATACACGCAACACAACTACAAAGTACACAAAATAACTGCAAAGAGACGAAATACAACTACAACAAGATGCAAAACAGATAGGAAGAAATGCTATCTACTACAAAAAGACAAAATGACTTTAAAGAGATGCAAAGATGCAAAACATCCACACAGATGCACAAAATATCTACAAAGAGACAAAACACAACTACCACCACATGCAAAACAAATAGGAAGAGATGCAATCGACTACAAACAGACAAAATGACTGTAAAGAGATGCAAAGATGCAAAACATCCAAAAAGAGAAACAAAACAACTACAATCGCCAAAAGCTTACTACAAAGAGATGCATTATGACTCCAAAGAGACACAAAATAACTACAAAAAGATGCAAAATGACTTAAAAGACAGACAAAATCAGTGTCCCTCCTCGTTAAAACAGTCGGTTTACTGTGTCTTAATGAGCATAATGAGGTTCGAGGACTGAACATCAAAGAGGCAGAGCTGCCTCCACCTCCAGGTCCTGACATCTCATGAGAACTGGGGCAACTAAACTACTACCACAACTACTTATCATTTCCATTGTTGAGTAATCTGACGACTGTTTTCTCAGTCCTGCAGTTCATTATTTGGTCTAAAAAATGTCAGGAAAAAAGTGAAAAACGACACCTTCCCTGAGCGCACAATGACATGTTCAGATGTCTTTGATCTGACCAACAAACCGAAAGACAAAGATTCAGTTTAAAAATATGCAAAACAGAAAAAAGCAGCAAATCTTCCACATGGGAGAAGCTGGAATTAGCAAAGGTTTTTTGGCTCAAAGCATAATTTAATCGTTTAATTGATTCAGCTCTAACAAGCACTCTGTTATTAATCTGATTAAGAAGTAACATTTTACTGATGACATTTTCAAAGTCGTGTTGTTGAACTGGGAATACGTTTCACTGCTCCAGGCACCTGTGACACACCTCACGAGGCCGTTTGACTGATTCTTCCTGCACGACTGAGGAGACGCAGCGAACCGTTCCATATTTTTGGGTGTTGGTCAGCCGCATTTATTTTGCCTTCTTTCGGTATTTAAAGCTCGAGCGGCAGGCAGGATCTTTTTTCTGAGGATTAGAGCTATCAGCATCATGTCAGCCAACAAGCCGAGGAGAAACGCACAGCAATACTCGGAACGGTTGTCATGTGGGTGTTCATCTTGTCGAGACGAAATGTAGGTTAACCTCATTCATTTTCTCGCACGATTGTAAGCAGAGGATCTCATATGAATATATCATGCGGGCATTTGTTCCCTGTCTTTAGCTGGGTGGTGATCTGATGGATCTGAAGTTGTGTGGAATAAGAAATAAGAGCAGACTCAACAAAAGAGGCCAAGGTCAAGATGAGACACCTCTTGCACCGTTCAACTGCAATGTGTTTGGGATCCTGTTGTCATTGCACTCTGCTTATTGGCACTAAGTACTGCTTCAGCTTAAGAGATCAGTGGCAGGGTTTGAATTATGTCGGGGGGTGGGGGGCGGGGGTTAAAACTTGAACCTCCTGAAAGAAGGAAAAAAAATAACAGGTCGAAGTTGTCAAAAGGTTTTTATGTCCTGTGCAACTTTAAACAAATATTCATTCATTCATGTCCTGAATGAACTTTAATAGATGCAGCTCTGCCCTGCACTTCATCTGCTGTCAGTTATGTCTGTAACATGATTGACTGCGAGGCGTGCAGGGTATTTATATGTGTCATGGCTCGTGGGCTGCCTTCATGTGTTGTTTCGTGCGTCTATGTTTAATTATTGTGCGTGGATTTGGTTTCAGTTCAACGTCCAGCAGCAGCCTCTCTCATCTCAACAATCTCCCATCGCAATGTTTCCACGCAATGACAAATGAATTACGAAACAAATTAGTCATGAAACTAGAAACATTGGCCCACTGTTTTATTTTAATGAATATATGGAGTTTCTCTCTGTCCCTCTGACATGGTCCACGATCAGGTCGGTCAGGTTTTTGTGTTTTAAGTTTTTGGATCTTACAGCTTTGTTATTTGCTGGAACAGCTGATCAGCTGGGCTGATACATCTGTCGATATCACTCGGTGTCCTCTTCATCAGGCACACCTGTACGGTCTGATACAGTCCAGTACAACTGTTCTGCCGTAACGTCGGCTTTTGTGACACAGTGTTCAGGTTTTGTTGACACCGTCATAGAAGTGTTAATTCAGTCTTACACTGAGCTCATAGAGTTGGTGATGTTGTACTGGACTGCATTACATTCAGAGATGTTTATGTAAAAAGATGAATATTTCAGTAGGGATGTCATGATGCCAGAATTTTGGTAGTCGGTACAAATACCATAGAAGTGCAATGATTCTTGATACCACAGCAAAAAACAGAAAACAACAGAGGCTGTTGCACACACAGTGCTACGTGTACACACACACACACGCCTCCATGTAGTCAGTGTGCAGCAGCAGTTTAAACTAACAAGGTGACAGACCGTAACAGAATCATTTAAAGCGTCAGCACAGCGATGACTGTAGTCTGCTAATGTTGTGAGCCCCCAGCTTACATTATGAGCTGTCACTACGTTAGCCTGAACAAGCTAACATTAACCTTTGTGAGTGTTTCTACAACAGATGTCACAATTCACAAACACTAACAGAAATATTTCGGGACATGAACATGTTGACGACATGTTGTTAATATAAACGACTGAAGCTCACTCAGCCTGAACTCTGTGTACAGATCTGATGTTTGTCTTTTAGCTGCTTAGATCAGTTTGAGCTGTTTCCTCCTTTAATTTGAAAAGCTCTGTGTCACAGTTCGCGTCCTGGCTCTTGGTCTTGTCCCTTGTGACCAGTGTCAAACACTGAACACCATACATGATGGGGTTTTTTCCATAAGTTGCTGCAGACCTGTTGCTGCAATTGCTGCTGTTATTGCACATGCTGTTGTTCAACAGTGTGTTGTTCAACCACATGTGGAATAACATGTGGAAGTGTGAAGTTAAACCAGAACAGTTGTAGTGTTCTTATACAGCTCCTCAGTCCTGGAGGAATCACATCTCTAGTACCTACATTCACGTTACCTGTGGTGTCAGACCAGGTTCAGTTCTCAGACAGATCAGACTTTTACTTCTTTTCTCACCACATGTGGTAACATTGCTGGAGTTGGAAAGTGACTGCACAGGAGGAGAGCATCAGGACTGCTCACACAAGAGATTATTTTTCATGTTTAATGACTCTTTAGCCTCAGGCTGGATTCCTGACATGTTGAGGATGACAGAAGTGCCTGCAAACTGGAGATTCAACACTTTATCCTGGGCTGTTTTTTTTTTTTTTTTTTTTGTCCATATTTTTCTTCTTTTTCTCTCTGGTGCAACATAACAGCTACTGTAGTTATGTCAAAAAGTCAAATGTTATAAGTGTAACATCTTGTGTACTTTACCCAGGAATGTCGATGCTTTCCCACCAGAGATGTGGACAAAAACATGTTGGCATCAAGACATAGATGCCACATTAGCTACATGCTAAGTAGCATGTGATAACAGGGCTAAAAGTACTTACATGCAACCACATTGTTGTAAATTCCTCCGGACTTGGTGGAGATTTAAATGTTTGGCTGAGGTTGCAGAGATTGTCTTCTCTTTCAGCCGCTCTGGCAGGGATCCAGACATTAGTCGGAGGTCCTATTCAACCAGCGCTAGCTGTGAAAATATGAAAAGAAACTTTTGAATAAATCCAGGCTTTCTGGACAGAAGACAATAAATTTAGCTCTGCTGAAGCTTTGTTTCTCCCTGCTCTGAATTGTTGCTTATTGTCCTGAATTCCTTTCATGCTGCCTTTTTTCCAGCCTGTTTGGGAAGCCCTTTGATGGTGGGAAAAGGATGGACCATGGCGGCCCACAGCAGCAGCAACACCATCCAATGGAGCAGCAGCAGGCATACAGTGCGCAGCACCCTGCCATGATGCGGCTGTACGAGGTCCAGAAGGAGGTGGCGTCTCTGGGGCCCCAGGTCTGCACCTTCAGCGGCCTGCAGAATGACCGCGACTACAAGCGTCTGGAGCGCGAGCTGACCCGGCTGCTGCTGGAGGTGGACAAGGTAGACACGGAGGGCAAACCGGAGCTGCAGGGGGCACGAAAGAGGGCAGCACAGGAGGTGGAGGGCCTCCTGCGGTACCTGGAGGAGAACGCCACTCATCCATCCCGTCTGGCCATCGAGGAGCTGAGCAACGAGGCGCGGCAGCTGGTGGATGAGCGCGTGGTGGCCCCTCAACGTGCCGGCGGGGTGGCTGAAATAAACGACGAGCTGGTGGACGCCCTGCAGGAGCTCGTGCTGAGGCTCACCCAGGTCAAGACTGAAGGCAGGGTGCCGCTGCGCAAAGCACGCTACCGGGCACTGACACGCTTGTGTGCAGTACAGGACGTGATCGAGGGGCGCACGCAGCAGCAGACCCTCTCCCTGCCGCTGTCTGGAGAAACCCACGAGGCCGTGCACTGCATCAACCAGGTGATGGTGAAGGTGAGCGTGGCCCGCAGTCAGCTGGTGGCCCTGCTGATGGGCCTGAGCGGGAGGGACAGCTGCGCCCACCTGTCACGCATCCTGACGGAGATGCAGGTGGAGCTGGACGCGCTGGATGTTTCCGGGAACGCAGCGATCAGAAATTACAGGAAACAGGTTGTGGAGGAGATAAACGGGCTGCTGAAACACCTGGACCTGGAGGGGGAGGGAGAAGACACGCGCAGGTAGGCATGAAGGTTGATGTAGTGCAGATTAGGACTACAACTATTATCATCAAAATATTTTCTATTAATTCCTTAAATTTTAGTTTCTAAAAACAAGGAAAATCTCTCATAATTTCCAAGATAATGTTTTGTTTTGTCAGACCAGCAGTTCAAAACCAAACATATTCAATTTATTATCACAGAAGGCTGAGAAAACCAGTAAATATTCACATCTAAACTGTGAATATGATCATCACAATAGATGTCGATTGATTTTTCTTTTACTGACTAATTGTTTCAGCTCTTGGTCTCTACACTTCAGAGTGAGCCTGTCCTGCACCTCCAGCGTGGATAAAGAGCTGTAGGAGAGAGGGGATTTGTTGTTAAATTTTGATTTGAATCATTCTGCGCTGTCAGGACTGAATTAGATTCACATCACCAGAGAATCACTGATACCAATTTATCAGCACTAATACGCCTACCATGTGCTCCATTATGTAAAACAGACTCCAGCACTGTTTCAAATACCACTGTCTCCTAATTCTGGTTTTCTATTAAAGGAAAAAAAGTTTGTTTGAGTAAGTGTGCCCTAAAAGAAACAAATCTTACTGAAAGAGAAAATGTGTGGATGCCTTCACACCCAAGTTTTATATCTCAGCAATTTAATGTTTATTTGCTTGCATCTATCAGACCAGAATAAAAAAATAAAGTGGAATTCAGTATTAAAAATAGATGAAGATGCTGCAGTTTTTTTTTAATAAGGCATATCACACATTTATACTAACATTACTTGACTTGTGCTTTTATTTTGGGGGTACAGTGGTCTCCTTGTCTTAATTGTGATTTTCTGGAGGTGTGTTGGAGCCGCTTCGCCTCCCCCGCTACGCTGCTTCAGACGCTTCAGCTTGGCACAGCTGGCGCTTTGAATTGCCACGCTGCAGAGAGACGTTTCCCACCTGACGTTAAAGCTTTTTTACTGCACCAAAGTGCAGTAAAACTGAGACATTAGGATGTTTATGTTAAATCAAGTTCCCCAGGCTGGGTGATAATTGAACAACACTGAATTCTAGCAAAGTCTTATAATGATGAATTATATCATTATATGTGATCAGTGATCCTAGACACTGGAACACAGTTAATTGGTTTGTGCATCAGTCTGATTGTTTTAGGTGGAATTTTGTGCACTCAATACATTTTTATTTTGAAATACAGAACTTATTGTTTTTTTGTTTTTTTCCCCCCAGGTATGACTTGGCGCAGAACAACTCTATACGTGAGATCGAGGCCGTGCGAGCTCACGTCTCCCACCTGCGAGAGGGCATCCTGCGACACTGTGCGATGGGCGATCTGAGCTTCAGACCCAAAGCCGAGCTGCAGAGCCTGCTCACACACCTGGACCAGGTGGACACGGCCAAGAACCCATGCATCAGAGAGGCCCGCCGCCGCGCCGTGGTGGAGGTCCAAGCTGTCATCACCTTCCTGGACCTCCGCGAGGCCCTGGCCCGCCGCCAGCCGGGCCCCAACGAGCACCCGTCACACCGTGCCGTGTGGCTGGTCCTAGGGAGCCTCTCGGACCTCCAGGCTCAGGTGCTGGGCTTCGACGGCAAGCGGGTCGACAAGAGCTACATGATCCTGGAGGAGCTGCTGACCAAGCAGCTGCTGGCGCTGGACGCCGTGGACCCGCAGGGCGACGAGACGACCAAGGTGGCACGGAAGCAGGCGGTGAAGTTCGCCCAGAACATTCTCAACTACCTGGACATGAAGACAGACGAGTGGGAGTATTGATCCAATAAAAGACACAGTGTGGGAGAAGTGGGATGGGACATCGCTGCAGGAAGGAAAGGAGCTGATAATGTGTGTAAATAAAAAAACTGGTACGTTATCATTCCACGGGCTGTAAATATTGACTCAAATCCCCAGAATGCACTGCAGCAGCGCTTTTCTTTGGTCTCTTTGTGGTAGTCGTGGCTGACCCTGCTGAGAAGTCAACAACACAGAACTCCTTTTGTGAAACACACTTTCAAAAACTTTTTTTTTTTGTGCTTTTTAAAGATTTTCTTTTTAAAATCTCTGATATATATGTGTGGGTGGGTGTGTGTGTGTGTGTGTGAGTGTGCGTGTGTGTATGCAAGTTGTCGTCGTTGCCGTCGTATTTGATGTGTGTGGTCGTTGAAGCCTGCTGCCAAAGCACTAAATAATGCCTGTTCCAGCACTTGATATTGATAAATTACTCGAGTGTGATGATTGTTTCGCAGTGGTTTCCCCATCTGGCCTGATATAATTGGAGCGTCCGTTGCTAATGGAAACAGCCAATGCATGTTTTAAATACAGTGACCTAATTAGAGGGAGTTGTCCACTGCTACCGTGAGAGAGGGCTCGGTCCAGATTGCGATACCTGTTGGTTCTGTGCTGGTTTTTGAAGATGAAATGTCACGTTTCTGGAGCATTCTTCATTGTGCAGCAGTTTGTACTGAAATCTAATATTGTCTGATTATATTCAGCAAAGCAGATGGTGTAATGGAAAATTAATTGAATCTGCAATGAAATGTGCTTCCATACAATCGAGGAAGTTTTTTTTGGGGCATTTTTAGAAGCAATATCAGAGGTGAGACATCAGAAGCAGAGCTGGAGCAAACATCAGCTGCTGCTGCTGGAGCCAGGCAATCTGTGTTTAAACAGGGAGAACAGTGGGAGTTTACATTATTGATGTAAGGTCATCCTCCACTCCTGCGTGACCCTGTTTATCCCCTCAGCATTTGGTCCGTGCCTCTGGTAGCGCTCCAATCCACACGACTGTGGCAAACTCCCCAAAATCCTGCAAACCACAGCTGTCGTGGGCAAACGGTCAAAATGACAAACAAATAAATGCGAGCCTCCGGGAGCGAGCAACTAAAATCTGTGTCGAGACTGAATCTTGTGAGGCAGCCTGCCAGTTGTGAGCAGGATGTTTGAAAAGATAAAAGTGTAACTTTCCACCCGCCGCTTGTGTAGCTGTTAGTCTGTAGTATGTTTCAGATGTTTGTGACTTTGTATGATCGCTCTAGTCTATAAATGGATCAGGTTTGAATTCAGAGATAGAGGAGAGGAGGAAAATTTTGCTGTTGCTGCTGCTTTAGTTTTTTTTTTTTTTTTAGTTTTTTTTTTTGTTTCTACCCACTGCTTTCTACTGTGAGAGGTCCCTGGGGAGAGGAAGAGGAAGAGGAAGGGGAGATTGAGGCGGTGATATCCACTGGATTGACACATCAAGGCTGAAGCTCGCAGGGGCGACAGTCGGGTCCTGTGCGGTAGAGAGTATTGATGGTGATCACAGTCGACAGAGCCTTCTAGAAACTTCTCGGAGCTGCCGCCGCCACTGCTGGAGACGGTGGGGGGGAGGAAAAGGACTGGAAGTGAAGTCCAAATCTCTGTGCCTTTATTTTCACCCTTCCCTTTGAACTGGTTTGTGTAAAAGCAGCCTTGTGGTGCAGCAGCTGAATAAAGAGCAAGCGGCTGCTTGTTTTTGATACGTAACAATGCACACGAATGAGGAAACTAAAGCACTGAATGTGTTTACGGAGAGCACCTTGGCCATTATCGCCATTATCGAAAAGAAATTTGCACTACTTGTTAGAAATTAAGGTTTTTTCAAACCAGTATTTATTCCCTGATGATAAAGATGGTGATCAATAATCTGTGGTAACACAATGACTGACAACGCTCCTCGCAGCAGGCAATAAAATGAGTCACATTTGGCTTTCACACTGCGAACAGTCTCACCAAAGCAATTAGGCAACAGTAACTGAAAACCAACTAGCAGCTGATTAAATGATTTTACCAGCTTCCCGCTGACTCCCAAAAAATGGCTTCCATGAAGAGATTGGTTTTGAGACTTTAACGTCTGCAGAAGATTTTTAATTTCCTAGCTCACTCTTGACTCTGAAAACAGCAGCTGAGAAAACAATCACAGCTTATCCAGTAGCTTTAGTTTTGGAGCTTTCCATTATATCACGATTTATTATTATTATTTTGTTTTTTAACGCAGCTATAATCAATATTTTTATGTTAACATGAAGAAAATGATGTGTACGTAAGAAAACCCACAGAGAATTGTTTAGCATCTTTCAGCCTATTGTTTTGGTTCAGTCTCTTGGCTCTAACCAGCATTTTTACCAGCAGCTGTTTTAAGCCAAAAAGCTCTGGTAAACCTACTGTACACGACCTGCCAAGCACCAAACACACTGTTGGTGGAGACCAAAAACAGAGCTAAAAGAGAGGAAACATTGGACTTACATTGATCAGATTGACACAAACATGACTATAAATGAAGGATACTTATACACTTGCTCACATATCAACTTTATAAGGTGGTAGAAGGTGGTAGCATTAAAATCATTTAATGCAGGATTAAGGATGGGAATGATTTAAACGTCTTCATTCCCATGACAATTAGGCAAACTTCATCTACTGATGAGGATCATGTGACATGACAGAAATGTCCAGAAAAGCTACTTAATGTAATTTGAGGTGAGACTGCTTTGCCAACAAGTGGAAGATTTGTTTGCTAATGAATTGAAGTGGAAACCTATCTGACTGATCATGTGATTGATTATCTGATTGGTGGTTGACAGCCAACGATCAGGAAACGCAAAGCTGAAGCCAACTTTTCACTGGCTGACGAGATTGTTCGTGTGTGACCGCAGACTGAAGGGTTAAATGTTTCGATAGTTTCCGGGCAACAAGTTACTCAAATGTGAATAAAGCAACAAAGCTGAAGCAAATCTTCAGCATCTTTGTTGTTGATCTTTGCTCATCCCAGCTGCCTAAAACGTTGTCCTGTTTCACTGCTTTCTGAAAACACAAAACCGTGGCCAGTGAACTCCCACAGACCCTTTTTATCTGCAGAAAGATGCTATTGGAAGTATTTTCGGGCACAAAGCCTGCAGCTCTGCCTCCTGGGTGTGGAGCTGACTCATATGGGAGAAAATTTGATTAAACAGTGTTCATCAAACATGGTCAGCCTGCCTGGCTGCTGCTGCAACAGATGCTTTCTCACAGTGAACCTTATGCTCTCAGACCAAACCAACCCAGACACACCTTAAGTTCACATGCTCTTTTGTATGCAGTAATATATATATATATATATATATTAAAAAAATGTACATTTAGTCCTCGCAGTTCAGTGCATTTCTGAACATTGCTTCCTTTTTAAATATCCGTTTGAATAATAATTTATCAAAAGTTTTACACTGTATAAAGAAATGTTACTTAGATCTTTTTCTGTCTCCAAGCTTCTGTCCTTTTTTTTCTTTTTTTATATTCAGTATTAGTGACGCCTCCATGAGTGGGCGTTCTGGCAACCATACAAATTTATACTCTGTGGTTGATAAGTACAGACTGAAAAGGGAGGATTGCACTGAGGTAAAGCACCGTTTTGCTGAAGTCAAGGTTTTTGTTAGAACCTTTGCCAGCAAGATGGAGCAAGTAGCACCTCAAAAATGTTTCCCAAAATGTTGGTGTTCTGCTCCTCTAAAACTCTCCTCTTTGTATATGAACACCGTCCCCATTAGATTTAGGTAACAAACCAATTCCACTTCTGAATTCATGGGAATTGTAATTGATAAGGTTTAGAAGTGCTGCAACAATTTTTTTTTTATCATCGATGAATCTGTCAATTATTTTTGCGATAATCGATTAGTTGTTTGGTCAATAAAATTGTTCCCCAAAGCCCAAGATGATGTTTTCAAATGTCGGACAAACAGGCCAAAACCCAAACATACTGAGTTCACTATCATAGACAATTAAGAAAACTAGAAAATATTCACATCTGAGAAGCACACAGCAGAGAATTTTGTCATATTTTCTTTAAAAAAATTACTTAAAACAATTAATCGATTATCAAAATAGCAACTAGTAGTTGCAGCTATAAAAAAAATTGTTTTGTTGCATTTGTCCATTTTTGTGGCGATGTTATAGAAAATGCTTCAGAAAGCTGCTCTGACCAGTTTTTAAAGGAACAAGACCTTGGTATTTTTTTTTGAGAGAAAAATTACTTCTTGAAAGTGTGAATTGATGAATGATTTAGATTTGTTAAATCACATTACAGCATAAAATCACTTCTGAGTGAATGAGGACTGAAATTCATAAGAGTATTGTATAAAATCATTTTCCTTACAAGCCCTGATATTATTACTTCACACTAGATTCTGACTGAATGGGTGCAGGTACAATATCACTACACAGTTATTATGTCCTTTTATTATTGTGAAAACTTACAAAAAAGGCTTGTACAGAAGTCAGCCTCCTGCTGGACCACCTTTTATCCATTTAATATAGGACGTAGCCATGAGCATGTCCCCACAAAAATTCCTATGAATGGTGATCAGAAATGACATTAATAGGTAGTTTGGTTTTGATCTATCCGAGTATTCAAACCTCTTACCCTTAGCTAAAATGTTTTGGTATTCCAGCTCTTGTCATCAGTATTCACAGTTGTCTCCACAGACGCCCTGTTTTCCCCCAACCCACAGCTGGGCTGCTAAAAGCAGCTCAGGGTCGTCTGGAGTTTCTGAACTTGGTGGCACTGGAGTCCATTAGACAAGAGTTTAAAAGATTCAGATCCAGTGGGTATTTAAAGTCGGCTAAAGTCGGTTAAAGTCGTCCGGCTCCTATCAGCCCTCCAAATATGATGCATTTACAAGGAACAACAAACAGGTTGCGTAACTCGCAGATTTAGAGTTTGATTTTCCTGCCCCATGTTGAATGTAGTCATTGAATGTTTTGTCTTTGTATTTCATTGAACCAAAGTTTATTTCTTCAATAAGTTGAGGTCAGTTGGAAATCAATAATATTTATGAAGAACTGAGACGACAGCAGAGAGGTGCTGCTGATTATAACGTTCAATCTCCAGAGGCAGTATGGCGATGATGGAGGCGAAGAGCAAGGTCAAATTTCAAAAACTGGCTGACAGAATCCATATGTACAGTTATACCAGCTAAAAATCCTTATTTTTGTTTACAGCACCCAACTGACCACAGCTGACGGTGCTGCTCGGTGTGGTTTGAGGTCCAACACTTCCAGTGTTTAAAGATCAGCAGCACCAACTACATGTAGCGTTGAGCATACATTTAAATAACACTAAATTCTCCTTTGAACTTGTTAGGTTTACATAGAACTTGCTGCTTTGGTTATTTGCACCATCTCTATTTGCACTACCATTAACAAAGTCGACTGTAATCAAAACTTTAGGTGTCATACCATAAACCTTTTCATCCTAAAGATCCAAACTCTAAATAAACTCTGTTAACAGCACAAACCTGTTGTAAATCAGCTGATGAATTCCACCTGTTCATGGGGAGATGATCATATGTGAAATTTGATCATTAGCGTAATCAACACCAAAGAGTAAAAACAACTCTTTTTTTAATTCAGAAGAACAGGATGTTAAGCAGAGCTTAACATCCTGTTTCTGAGGTCATCGGATAAAAACTGACCATTTAAACAGAGTCACTCGTAGCATCAGAAAACCTAAAAAAAACTACAAAATATTACTACAGCTGCCAGAACTGTGTCATCAGAGCCAAACTATGACAGGAGTAAAAAGTTGAAAGGTTTAACAAGATATTAGATACTTAAACAGGGAGGTATCAATCATCTAACTTCTGTCAAGACCGTGAGCAAGTGAATTTCCCGAAGTGTCCAATTTTGACTTTAAATTATATCTTATTAGATTATAACTAACTTGGTTATTGTAACTTATCCACCATGTTGAAACTAAGCGAGATTCACATTTACACATGTGGTGCAACAGGCTGCTCGACTGATCCCTGAGATGAAGTGATATATGACAGGAGAAAAGATCAGAAAGCAAAAATGATGATGAAAATCTACGTTAGAATAAATTTACCAGAGGAGAAAAGATCCTCCTTATTGAGCTGTTGCAAAAAGTTTTCATTTAAGAGCACTTTTTTATGTTCCTTAGTCACTGTTGGTTGTTACTGCTTTGCCTTTGTTTCTGTAACTGACAGGAATTTATTCTGTGACAGAATTTAACAGCTTTTTTTTCTCCAAATATGTGTTTTCTTAAGTCGCCTTTAACTGCATTGATTGTGACGGGCTTTTGCTGTTTCTCCTCCGGGACGCGCTTGTACAAAAAGCACACTGAGACTGGAAAAAAAAAACAAGTTGTGTGTGAATGCTCCATGGATGGTTGTGTTTTGAATTTGTATTCCCACTGCAAAATAAAGACAGCGTGTCTTGATCAGTGTCATCTTAATGCGTTTTTTTTTTTTTTATTCCTGAGTCTGCCAGCTCTCCAGAGGAAATGTGAAGACCTGACAAGTTTCTTTAAAAGTGATCACAAGCTCGACAAACTTTTAAAATGTCTAGTCAGGGTTATTTTAAGAAAACATACAGGATCAGCATGGGAGGCCGGATAAAAGACATCTCATGCACCACAAACTTTAAGGAGCTCAGTGTCTCTCAATCTGTGACGGGACTCATGGCTGCTGCAGGAATCAAACCTGTGATCTAACATTTACAGGACGGGTCTGCCAACATCTACCCCAACTTTTAGTCAATTTTATCATTAACTATAAACCCAAAAAGTGCTCAATTATCACACACTGCCATCAACGCTCACCGGAAGTAACGCTCCCATCATGTGACCTTGATCGTCACCCACCTGCCGGCCGCTGTGCCCACTTGACTTAGACGTTTACCTCGGTTTACCTCGGTTTACCTGGGTTTACCTGGGTTTACCTGGGCCTCCTGTGTTGAGCGACATGAAATTGATCCGCCATCAACACTGGCCACACTTCCTCCGTCCGTTAACGGTCCCTCCCCACTTCCGCTACGTAGCCAAGATGGCGGCCGTTGAGGTTGAGAAGTGACCGTTATTTTATTGTTTTGACTGTTTTGAATGCACCGTCCGGATACTTGCGCACTGCATGTACCATAATATTATTAAATATTAAATATATGTTAATTACTGAAAATAGAAAGCGAGTATGGAAGAACGAATTGAGACACGTTGTGTTAAGTAGAGTCATAAACAGAGATATTAACCAGCTCCAGTGAGTCCTTTAGCTTTAGCTTCATGCTAATCAACAACTTTCTCTTTGGGGAGTCATTGTTCACACAAACAGCAAACGCACCATATTTAAGTATTTTTTACTTAAAAACACAAACCTAAAGTCTGGTTTCACTGATTTAACTCCAAGTTTGATCAATCCTGACTCAGTTAGCTTTTGTTGATGTTAGCTGTTAGCTGTTAGCTGAGGGGTTCACATATGTTTTCCAGCTACACTGTGAATGTTTGAAAGTACAAAACAATGGTTTGTGTTATTAGTTAAAACAGATTGTGTTGGTTCATAATTGTAACTTGATTGAAGATGTTACCACATTTAAGACCAGATTCAGGTGATAGTCATCATTGGTCCGTCACTGCTTTCTCACTGTAACGCTGCCATTTCATGATCTGTTGTTATAAAAATACCAATTATAGCTCCAGGACAAAATCCCCATTCACTAACATTCAAAAACACTACCTATTACCCTTAGATCTACATTATTAATTCAGAAGAAACACGAATAATCAACAGAAATTACTCATTATTGCACAACACAGTTGATGGGAGTGACAATGAGTAACATCGCAGGACTGGATGGGAAATAAAAGACAATTTCATTTCCTCGCCACCCAGCTCTCAAGTTGTTTTGACTGATGTCAATAAAGATGAGAAATTTCATGACACTCCCTTAAGTGTCCAGCTGTCTGAAAACACACACAGTACTCCCTCACTGCTGATGACCAGAGACGCCTCAGGGATTAGTGGGGTTTTCCCAGTGATGACAACACCAGGGAGGAAACTGGACCACGATCACGTTCTTCCAGTCCCTTGACCGCCGGGCTGCCTCCACAGAGAGGGTCTCCATGTGTGGGATCAGATGACCTTTTACACTGTGACCGGCCAGCGCTGAGTCACTGTCAGCTGAAGCTCACGTCCGCTCTCCATCACCAGCACTAACACACCAAGAAGGCCGAGTTACCCTCGGGACGGGGGAATTTACATTTTATGGATTGAGCTGTGGTTTTTCGTTCTGAGATTCAGTGAAATCCAAAAGGCAGAACAAATTCCTAGAGTGCCAATTTTTTCTTTGTAGAGAATTTGCCAGATGCCAGATTGATTTGTTTGTCTTTGATGAAGTGCCAGGCTACTTGCTGGAGGGGTACATAGTAAGTGGGTCTAATCTACTTAATAATGACAGGCTTACATCGCTGTAACTAATGGATACACATGTAAAAACATCCAAAAATGTAAACATAAAAAACTCATCAGTAATGTTTTAACTCTTCAATAGCAATTAGCTGTAAGGTCAATGTTTTTTTGCTCATATTAGAAGAATAATGAACAATTAAAAGGTAAAAAACAAGGTGTGTCCAGTGGCTGTATGAATAAAACAGACATAAAACACAAGCATATCTAAAGTTAAGCCTAATTAGGGGAGCTGTTCAATTAGCAATCATTACAAGAATTTTATGTCAAATCCATCCAGTAGATTCAAGATATTTCATAGTGAAGTGAAACTTTTGCTCCGCTGGTTGCGTCAAAAATAAACAGGGGGTCACCAAAGTTATTAATATTCATCCTCTGGGAATCATGAACAGAATTTAATGGTAATTAATCCAATAGTTGAAATATTTCAGTCAGGACCAATCCACCAACCATCTAACATAACAGCCCCAGAACAATATAATGAAAACAATAAAATCCAAAACCTATTTCCATTGAAGTCTTTTACTGAGGTTTTCAATGAACCGTAAAATGATCTTCTGTCTGAGTATTTTTCTTTAGGTGGGTCCACTCTTCAGCTACTGCTCTTTGTCCATCAACAGTCGACTGAATCTGCAGTTAAGTACTTTCCTGCCAAAAACACTATTTGTCTACAAACATGAAAACAGTTTAAGAAAAATCCTAAACTCATGCTGTCAGGAAACACTGCTGATGAAATATTAATATTGTGATGAATGTTAATAAAAACATTAAACCTGTGATTTAATACAATCCAGCTGCTGATGGTACCCTGACATTTATTTTGGGCAGAGCTAGTCGTCTGTGTGTGAGGGTGTTATGTGTCTTCCTGAGAGGAAACCTGTAATTTTCCTGTGTCAAAGCTGCAACTAAGGCGATAATGAAGAAGCTTATTTTGAGCAGTGGGTCTTACTCTGGGGGTTGAGGCTCCTTGAGACGACCCAAGACAAATTTTAGAGGTCACCAGATACTTCTGCTGCACAAAACATCTCTTTTTTTCATTTTTTATCCTTTTCTTTTTTCTTTTCAGGTTAATAAAATAATATCCAAATTCATTTTTAATTTTTTTTTCCCTCTAATTTTTGCTTTTAATGAAATTTCTGATATTTTTTTCTTTTTAGGCCTTGAACTGTCATTTAAATGAAACCATGTAAGAGGTTTAGTGGCTTAGAAATCACCCATCACCAGAAACCTACCTACCCAAGTAGAGTTTTGTATTGTGGTTTATAAGCTTATTAAATATTTTTCAAAATAAAATCTTAACTGGAAAAATAACGACAACTGCCAGATAAATGTAGAGAGGTATAAAGAAGCGTAAAACACAAATACTCATGTAAAGTAGCAGCAACTCAGAATTGTGTGAGTCGGTAGAGAAGGAAAGGAAGCATTTTAAAAACTAAGGACATACCTCCTGAATATCTTCCTGCTCCAGACTCTACAGTGCTGTTTTGTAGCTGATCTCTCTGTAGAGCCAGTGAAAGGGAAAAGAAAATGTATCATCAGGATCTTCACAGTTTTAAGAACATTACATGGAACATCCTTGTTTGTCATGCAGCCACCAGAGGGCGCCACATCCCCAGCTCTGCAGGGGGCTGCAAGGCCAGAGCCGCTCTGGGTGGCAGCTGACAGAGGCATGTCACAGCTCTGTGGGGCTGTGTTGACTGTATAAGCTGCAACACGGAGGTAATTAACACGACACTGACAGCATGGATCATCACAGCAACGTCAGTTCTTCCAGGCAGCGAGGACTTTAATGAGGTTTTTATGAGGAATGGTTGTTTCAGTGCTGCACACGATATGACGGCTGCCGTTCAGTAGCCGGTCTATAAAACACTGAGCAGAACAGTCTTTGCTTGGTCAGCCACACAGCAAACTGAGGAGAGTCAAAGGTCTGCTGTTGATAAGAAAAGTCATAAATCTCTCTCTTTGTTGAGCTGGTTTAACTGTATATATAATAAAGCCATATTTACACCAGAAGCAACTCCTTTTGTATAATTAATGACACTGCAAGCCCAGGTCAAGGTTTTCAGAAAACTAACAGTGGTTAGTGTCAGGGAGTGTTACACATCAACCATATAAAGAGATTCTAACCTACATTGCATGGTATTAAATTATCATTAAATGTGAACCCATAAAAGTCAGTTGAAAGTTTTGAAATTAGCTCGGTGTTAATGTGTGTTTGCTGATTTTTGGTGCATAACAATAACCTTATCTTTTGGATGCTTGTAAGCAGTGGAAACTGATCCATTAACATGAAAACACTGATTATTACCTCTTGAATCTTGAAAGTAAAACATTGGAAGAGGCTTACTTTGAATGCACTGATTAAAGAAATTCAAGATTTCAGTGTTTGAATCTTCTTCAGGTGAAACACTTGACCCCTTGGAAATCTATCACCTTGCAATAAGAGCAAATAGAGCACACCTGTGGACCTGTCATGCAAGTACACATGGGAATTGTAGTTCATCATAATATAATGTAGATCTCAAGATCCAAATACACAACCCTTAAAAATCCTGAGTATTGATATTAGTGGTGGAAAGTAACTATACGTTCACTCAAGTGTATTTTGCTCCATTACCCAAGCTTGTAATTGTACCGTTGTACAGAGCCTACATTTTGTACTACTTCATTTTCCAGAAGAAAATACTGTACTTTGACTCCACTTTTTAAAAAATTTAATGAGTTATAATTTTCTTTGCAGATCAAGATTTTAAATAAGTTAGAGACACATACCATGTGATCAATATTAAACATGAACAATATGATTGTTACTTTTAGTATTAATTGTGTCTTATTGCAATGTATTTAATCTTCTTTTCACTTAATTATCTTTTAGGGTTATATTATTTTATTCTGATGGATTATCTCTTAGTATTTATCTTATTTCCTCCATTTTCCTTCTGTGTTTTATTTATTTCATTTATTTCAAGCTGAATTTAACATTTTAATCTGACCTATAGTGTTTCCTCATTATGATGTCTTGATGGCGTTTCCTTGATTTGTCCTCTGTGTTTTATTGTTCATCATTTATGTAAAGCACTTTGTGCTACATTTCTATGTATGAAAATTGCTATACAAATAAAGTATGATTGATTGTTTGAAAATATTATGTCATGTCATATTATTACATGTCAGGTCACCTCTTATCTTCCTTTATTGCTCTAATTGAAGAAGAAGTTGATTCAGAAATCAAAAATAAAATTTAAGGTTTTTATTGTCCAAATAAGGAGTGTGGGAGGAAACCGGAGTACCCGGAGAAAACCCACGCCGACACAGGGAGGAACTGGTGGTGATCCTGGTCTTGATGCTGAGAGCATCAAGACCAGGATCAGCACTCAGCCCCTGTGTGGCCCTGTATAAACTTGTGACCCTGGCGACAGTGACGCAGCAGTGATAACCACTGCACCACCGTGCCAGCGTCACAAGTTTATGCCAGGATTAGAAACAAAATGCCCCACAGAGCGCAAATGCCAGCAACGTGCAAGAGGGGCCAGATGTGCTGCCTCCATCCACCGCTCTTCTTCTTCTTGTGTGCAGCCCGAGCAGAGTGCTCCTTGATGTGGGCTCGCAAACACACAACGATGGCGGCGTCCACAGATGGGTGCTCTGAAAATATGGCGGTCTCTAGCTTGCGCATGTTGCCGTACTTTGTCTTCAGGGCGTCGATCACGGCCTTGCACATCTTCTTGATGTCTTTTTCTTTGGGGCAGAAAGCTCCACTCAGAGTGAGGCCCTGCAGGGTTTGGTCCACCAGTTGTCGGGTGTAGGCGACCAAACTTTCCTGGGTCCAGAGGTTCACAACGGGGCACTTTGAGAGCACTCTGGCCGTCAGCAGGGTGACAAACACCCGGGTTTCTTCTGCTTCCTCGGCTGCGTCCTCACAGCCAGAGGTGGAGGAATCACCAGAACCAGTGTTTTTCTCTGGTGGGTCCAGGTCGATGGTGGAGATGGAGTCGTTTTCCTCTTCCAGGATCTTTGGCTCTGCCGTGACTTCGGTGTCTCTGTTGGTCTGGACCGAGGCTTGACAGCTGGAGCTGGAAGAGTCGGACTCCGTCTCCTTCTCTGATGGTTCCACGACGTCTGTGGAACTCGGCTCAGCGGCAGCGTTCTCCGCAGCAAAGGTTTGGACGTCTTTCTCGTCCGTGTTCGTCAGGTCAGAGGCTTCAGGTGCTGCTGCTGACACGTTGGGACCACTGCCCCGCTTGCGGGGTTTAGGTTTAGCATCAGCAGTGCTATAAACAGGAGGAGCCATGCCTCGCAGGGAGGTTTTCGCCATGGTGAGATGTTTGAGGTTGTTGAGTCTGGTTCTTCAGTGTTCCAAGAAACGAAATGCAGTGTTGAGTCTCAGGTGTGAAAGTGGTTTACCTATGACACATGTGTCTTTAATACATCAGCACGAGATCAAAGCCAAAATGGAAGATTCTGACGTGACGTCACACCCTCGGACGCGCACACTGCAACTGCGCATGCGCGCGCGCGTGCGCACGTACTGACGTACATGCCACTCTCGACTCTGAACTTTTGTTTTTTTTCGTATTTAATGTAATTTTGTTTTAATTTTTATGTTGTGTGTGTGTGTGTGTGTGTGTGTTTTCTCGTCACTATCATAGTTACTATCACAGTGATTTGGTGAAACCCTGTGAATAAAACGCACCGACACTATTTCAGCAATAATTGTATTGAGTCTTGTGTATTTTGGGCTCTCATGACACCTGTAGTTGGAGCAGCCCTAGAGGATTCTGGGTAACCGAGCCGCTCAGTATGAGGCTATAAAGCGTCAGGTCCAGTCAGAGTCCGGCTGTGATTCTTCTCCTGGGACTGAACTTGATCGAGACGTAACAAAGATGGCGACGAGGACGTCTGAGCCGACGTGTCGCCGATGAAGAAGTGACCTTTCTCGGCTTTTCTCGCTGCCGCCTCACGCTGAGTCCGGTGAGAGGCGGCACCGGTGCGTTCGGCGGGAAAGCTGCGGCTCAGTTCGCCGAGAGGGAAGGAGCTGAAACAGCGGAGCTTAAAGAAAGCGCGGGAAGAGCAGCGCCACAACCAGGAGCCACAACAAGGCCGCAGCTGTCGGCTCTGTCGGGGCCACAGGAGCTCTGACTCTGGAGCAGGGGTCACCGACCTTTTCGAAACTGAGAGCTTCATGGGTACTGAGTCATACAAAGAGATACCAGTTTGATACGCTCTTCTGAAATAACACATTTGCTCAGTTTGCCTTTAGTTCTACATTATTAATGTTAAGCAATGTAAAAGAAAGCGCCTTTACTCATGTGTGATAGACAGTACTTTTATTTTGAAGGATGTTTCTCCCGGAAGTGATGTTTTATATTAACCCCGGGAAAATTGTAGCCTGTTGTGTTCGGGAAAATAAAGCGATGGTGGAACCTGTCAAAATGTGGATTGAGTATCCTTAACAATTAATAACGATTAATGATCTTTTAGATTTTTTTTTTTTTTTTTGATTTTAATTCACGTTCTTTCTCCTCTGCTCTTCTCCCTGTACACCAACACCTGCACCTCCAGCCATCAGTCTGTCGACCTCCTGAAGTTTGCAGACGACACCACTCTCATTGGACTCATCTCTGATGGCGATGAGTCTGCCTACAGGTGGGAGACTGACCGTCTGGTGACCTGGTGCAGGCAGAACAACCTAGAGCTTAACGCTCTGAAGACAGTGGAGATGATAGTGGACTTCAGGAAGAGCCCAGCCCCACCCACCCCCATCACTCTGTGCGACTCCCCCGTGGCTACCGTGGAGCATTTCCGCTTCTTGGGAACCACCACCACACAGGATCTCAAATGGGAGCTAAACATCAGCTCCCTCATCAAAAAAGCTCAGCAGAGGATGTTTCCTGAGGCAGTTGAAGAAGTTCAACCTGCCAAGGACTATGATGGTGAACTTCTACACCTCCATCATTGAGTCCATCCTCACCTCCTCCATCACCATCTGGTACGCTGCTGCCACGGAGAGGGACAATAACAGACTGCAGCGTGTCATCCACTCTGCGGAGAAGGTGATTGGCTGCAATCTTCCGTCCCTCCAGGACCTGTACGCCTCAAGGACTCTGAGGTGTGCAGGGAAGATTGTAGCTGACTCCTCCCACCCTGGACACAAACTCTTTGAGACACTCCCCTCTGGCAGAAGGCTGCGGTCCTTCAGGACCAAAACCTCTCGCCACAAAAACAGCTTCTTCCCATCTGCTATCAGCCTCATCAACAAGGCTAGAGAGCCCCACTGTTGCTGATCCCCCTGATCCTCAATTGCACCAATCACCAGAAAAAATTCCTTGTATGTGGAAACATACTTGGCAATAAAACTGATTCTGATACTCATCTATGTGAAAACACTGATCACGTTAATGATTTCTCACAATAATCAACAATGACAACAAGGTGGGAAACATCAATATTCAGCACTTTATCTCTATTAATCTCTTTATTTATTACATTTTCAGATGATCACTTACATCACTACATTTCATAGGAAAAATGTCCCATTTTCACAAGCCACTGACAAACCCTTTTAACAAATCATGAACTATGTTGCACCATGTTTCAAAAAGTTATCAATTATGTAATGTTAAAGAAAAATCAACTTACATATTTTAAAATAAATCTTGTCACATTTTGAACTAATGACCAAATCTGCAGCATTTAACAAAATGATAACTGTTACATGTCATGAACACACTTTTAAATTGAGCACAATTCTTCAATATTTTAATTCAACTTTGCCAGGGCGCTCCCATGTTGCCACTGACAACATCTGGTATCTGTTTCTTTGTTGGTGGGAAGACTGGCACTGCATGCTGTTCACCAGTGTAATGTCATCTGGTGTGTAACTTGACACTGCAACTGTGAGTGAGTCTTTCACATGTGCATCAGTGAGGCGTGTTCTGTGTTTGTTCTTGATGAAGTTCATGTCAGAAAATGCTGATTCACAGAGATAGGTTGAACCAAACAGGCTGGCAACCTTCATAGCTGCTGCGCATACACCACCGTCCCTCTCCGTGTCAACAAGGCACCAAACGTTTGGTGCAGCCTGGTAGGCTTTGAGGTGGAGGTCATTCTGCAATGTTATGATTTCAATCTCCAATTGACACACATCTGAATGACACACATCTCAAGCTCGGCTCAAGCTGATCAAGGTCACAAAACCTATTCTCAAACTCTTGCCCAAGTCTGTTTGTGACTTTACAATACTTTTCTGCAACTTTGTCAAATGTCTCAGATGCAGAATCATTGTCTTTCAGCAGCGACTGCACAGAGGGAAAGTGCAGCACCTTTTTTCTCTGTAAATCCACAGAGAAAATGTTCATCTTGGCTTTAAATGCATTTAAAGCACTTATCATGTCAACAACAGTCTTAATTTTGCCTTGCAGCTCGCAGTCCAAGTGGTTTAGTTTCCCAGTAATGTCCGCCAAAAATGCAAGGTCAAGTGTCTGTGTCCTCTAGCAGTGAGACGTCTTCGCCTTTGGACTGCATGAACTCTTTGATTTCACCCAAAAGTGACAAAAAACGAGGTGAAACTCGTCCTCTGCTGAGCCATCGGATTTCTGTGTGCAGCAGCAGGTCACCATATTCAGCTGACATCTCCTCCAACAGCACCGTGAAAATCCTGTGCTGATTCGCTTTGGAGCGGATGTTGTTTATGACTTTCACAACGGGAGTCATCACTTTTGCACATAACGCCTGCTGGTGAATGATGCAGTGGTAATGCAGACATTTTGGGAAGTCTGGGTCACCTTGACAGTGAGCGATGAAACCTGCATGTCGGCCGATCATAGCAGGAGCTTTTCCAATGGTTCCTTTTTCTGCACGAAAAACTCCTCCACCGTGTGATCAATGTCAGCTCCCCTCGTTGTTGTCTTCACTTCGCCAGATCCCGGTGCAGCTGATCGGCCAAGTTACCAGACACAGCCGGCACCCGTCCAGCCATCGTAGATGCCCCCAGGTGGACGTCGGAGAGGGTGGAGATCAGATCGGTTCCATTTTTCTCGTCTTTCAGTGCAGCGTTAGCAAATATCATCATTGCTTCTTTGACAACTTCTCCGTCTGAAAATGCCTCCTCCTTCTTCTTCTTGGTCAGATAATGTGTAGCTCTAAACGAGGCTTCGGTTGCTTTCTGTGACTGTTGCTTACCCAAAGCTGCCTTTAGCTCTCGGGCTTTTTCTGCCCGTAGTGCGCCTCCCGGTGGGCAGTTAGCTTGTTAGCATGTTAGCTTGTTAGCTTTCGTCTCTCCACATTGTGCCGCTTTGCCGTCGCCACAGTCGCCCCGCAAATGCGACACACGCAGGTTTCTTTCACAGTCGTAAAAAAGAACTCCTCCTCCTCCCATTCGTTGTGAAAGTGATAAGTTTTCTTTCTTTTTTCTGCCATGTTTTTGGGGGAAGAAGCTGCAGTCAGCGGCCGTCTCCGCTGCGCCCGCGAGCTCACTCTCCACGAGCACAATACTGACCTTTGAACCAGAGCAGGTCAGAGTTCACCTAAACTTTAACCTTCATGTATAATCAACATATTTTTAAGATATTGTCATTTTTAAATCTATATAAATGTCAGTGTGATTAAAAAAGAAGAACAACAGAATAAAATTAAATTTGAGACGCAGCTCAGTGAGTTTTGCTCTTTTGAGAACAGAGAAAATAAGAGCCAACTGTTTTTTGTTTTTTTTTTTAAGTGTAATGGGACCAAAGACTTTGAACTTGCTCCACAACTTACTGCAGCCAGTAAAACAGTTCAGCAGGGTCAGGAAGGAAGGAGTGAGTCTTCAGAGGAGGAACCGTCTGCTGCCGGTCATTTTGTGCTGATAGTGAATATAGGTGAGAGCTCAGAAGGTCATTGGGCGAAGCCTCGGTTGGAAGGACGTCCAGTTCAAATGCAGACAGACACTGGGTTGTGGGCATCACTTGTACCTCACAAAATCTACAAGAAATGCATCTATGTCCTCATGACACCTGTAGTCACAGCGCCCCAAAAGGATTATGGGTAACTGACATGCTCAGTTATGTTGTTGTTGTTAGCCATGAAGCTATGAAGCGTGCTGCATTCAGGAAACACAGCGGCCACGTTCAGAGTCTGGGTTTGATTCATATACAGATAACTGAAGTTTATCAATACATAACAAAATATCTATAATCTAAGGTGAAGTTTGAGGGCAGAGGCTAATTTTATAATTTTCTCTATGATAAATAATAATTTTTTCATACCCAAGCTTGTAATTGTACCGTTGTACAGAGCCTACATTTTGTACTACTTCATTTTCCAGAAGAAAATACTGTACTTTGACTCCACTTTTTAAAAAATTTAATGAGTTATAATTTTCTTTGCAGATCAAGATTTTAAATAAGTTAGAGACACATACCATGTGATCAATATTAAACATGAACAATATGATTGTTACTTTTAGTATTAATTGTGTCTTATTGCAATGTATTTAATCTTCTTTTCACTTAATTATCTTTTAGGGTTATATTATTTTATTCTGATGGATTATCTCTTAGTATTTATCTTATTTCCTCCATTTTCCTTCTGTGTTTTATTTATTTCATTTATTTCAAGCTGAATTTAACATTTTAATCTGACCTATAGTGTTTCCTCATTATGATGTCTTGATGGCGTTTCCTTGATTTGTCCTCTGTGTTTTATTGTTCATCATTTATGTAAAGCACTTTGTGCTACATTTCTATGTATGAAAATTGCTATACAAATAAAGTATGATTGATTGTTTGAAAATATTATGTCATGTCATATTATTACATGTCAGGTCACCTCTTATCTTCCTTTATTGCTCTAATTGAAGAAGAAGTTGATTCAGAAATCAAAAATAAAATTTAAGGTTTTTATTGTCCAAATAAGGAGTGTGGGAGGAAACCGGAGTACCCGGAGAAAACCCACGCCGACACAGGGAGGAACTGGTGGTGATCCTGGTCTTGATGCTGAGAGCATCAAGACCAGGATCAGCACTCAGCCCCTGTGTGGCCCTGTATAAACTTGTGACCCTGGCGACAGTGACGCAGCAGTGATAACCACTGCACCACCGTGCCAGCGTCACAAGTTTATGCCAGGATTAGAAACAAAATGCCCCACAGAGCGCAAATGCCAGCAACGTGCAAGAGGGGCCAGATGTGCTGCCTCCATCCACCGCTCTTCTTCTTCTTGTGTGCAGCCCGAGCAGAGTGCTCCTTGATGTGGGCTCGCAAACACACAACGATGGCGGCGTCCACAGATGGGTGCTCTGAAAATATGGCGGTCTCTAGCTTGCGCATGTTGCCGTACTTTGTCTTCAGGGCGTCGATCACGGCCTTGCACATCTTCTTGATGTCTTTTTCTTTGGGGCAGAAAGCTCCACTCAGAGTGAGGCCCTGCAGGGTTTGGTCCACCAGTTGTCGGGTGTAGGCGACCAAACTTTCCTGGGTCCAGAGGTTCACAACGGGGCACTTTGAGAGCACTCTGGCCGTCAGCAGGGTGACAAACACCCGGGTTTCTTCTGCTTCCTCGGCTGCGTCCTCACAGCCAGAGGTGGAGGAATCACCAGAACCAGTGTTTTTCTCTGGTGGGTCCAGGTCGATGGTGGAGATGGAGTCGTTTTCCTCTTCCAGGATCTTTGGCTCTGCCGTGACTTCGGTGTCTCTGTTGGTCTGGACCGAGGCTTGACAGCTGGAGCTGGAAGAGTCGGACTCCGTCTCCTTCTCTGATGGTTCCACGACGTCTGTGGAACTCGGCTCAGCGGCAGCGTTCTCCGCAGCAAAGGTTTGGACGTCTTTCTCGTCCGTGTTCGTCAGGTCAGAGGCTTCAGGTGCTGCTGCTGACACGTTGGGACCACTGCCCCGCTTGCGGGGTTTAGGTTTAGCATCAGCAGTGCTATAAACAGGAGGAGCCATGCCTCGCAGGGAGGTTTTCGCCATGGTGAGATGTTTGAGGTTGTTGAGTCTGGTTCTTCAGTGTTCCAAGAAACGAAATGAAGTGTTGAGTCTCAGGTGTGAAAGTGGTTTACCTGTGACACATGTGTCTTTAATACATCAGCACGAGATCAAAGCCAAAATGGAAGATTCTGACGTGACGTCACACCCTCGGACGCGCACACTGCAACTGCGCATGCGCGCGCGCGAATGTGCGTGAGTGCGTGCGCACGTACTGACGTACTGACGTACATGCCACTCTCGACTCTGAACTTTTGTTTTTTTTCGTATTTAATGTAATTTTGTTTTAATTTTTATGTTGTGTGTGTGTGTGTGTGTGTGTGTGTGTGTGTGTGTGTGTGTGTGTGTGTGTGTGTTTTCTCGTCACTATCATAGTTACTATCACAATGATTTGGTGAAACCCTGTGAATAAAACGGACTGACACTATTTCAGCACTAACTCTGTTGTATCTCACATCATTTTGTAATGAATGTTACACAACAGCATCTGTTCCGGGTCGTGTCGACCCACTTTAAGCTGATTATCAGTCGATATTCTGCTTCTCTGTGAGGCCGTGATGAGGCCTGGTGACCGGATGTCTCCGTCTTATGAACCAGACTCCATTGACAAAAACAGTCATTTTATCTCGCAGAACACGGTGGCTGCTGGTCTACTTCCGCTTTTTATTCTTTAATTGTGTGACATTTAGTAGTTGCAAAAGTGTTCCTCTTTTGCAGGAAGTAAACTGACCTCACAATAACTAATAAACTAACAGATGGAGGCGGCGGTAGACGGGGCTGAGCTGTATTTTACCAGTGGAACTATGTCTCCGCCGGTCAACAAGCGGCTCTGCTCCTCTGCTCTCTCTGAATCACTTGTTCACTCGTAGAGCTGATCTGGATCATAACCTCATGAGTTTATAACGTGGAGCTTTTATGTTTTAGCAGCAATGGCGTCAAAAAGATCATCCCCGAGTGTGATGGTCTGTCCGGAGGGAGGGTGGAGGAGGTGGAGGCTTCCTAATGGAGCAGTGTCTATTTAGGCCCACTCACATTTACTTTCTTGGGTGTAGGGAATATATTGTGTTGAGAGAGACAACTCCCAGGGAGGTGTGGACATGTCCCCCTGTCTCCCTCTGGATGTCTGCCTCAGTGTCAAACTTCTCGTTTCGCTCTCTGCTAACTGAACTGTTGAGCTTTAGTCCATGTCGTCGACCGTTTTCAACTTTGTCTTTATTTTAAGAAGGGAAGGAACAAACCGTTAAACCAAGACAAGTTAGAGTCAAAACACCAGAAACAGAGTCTCAGAATCGAGCATTAAAGCCTCCATCTTTACTCTCTGGCTGTTTGCAGATGTTATATGTTGACTCACAGCATTTTTATGACCTGAGTCAGACAGCCGGGCTGGAAAGTTTCATGAGAAGGAAATATAGGGATAAACATGTGGGGATGAAGGGAGGGCAGTGTGTTTTGTGTGTGGTGAGGGTTATGTCATGAGGAACATAACAGGGTGACTCACAAGAAGCATGAGACTCAGAGAAGTACAAGATGTCCAGGAGGCGGTGCAGAGCCTGAGGATGAATACTAAATCAGTATTAATAAGCAGAGTGTTATGTCTGCTTTTTCCATGTAAAAATACTCACACAGAAGAATTATTTTGTACAGGGAGGGAAGCAGAGCGAGAGCGCCGGGGGGGGGGGGGGGGGGGGGGGCACAGGCAGAGATGAAGGCAGGACAGTGTGTAGTTCGATGTGTGGAGGGTTATGTCATGCAGTATGCAGCAGGGTCCCTGGCGCTGTCAGCTGTGCAGCGGTGCAGAAACAGAGGAGGAGGGGTGTTATGTAATACCCCCCGAGTCTTCGCTGGGTGAGAAAAGCCTGCATCGATTAGCGTAAGCTGCTCCAACTTCAGGGCTGAGGGGGTTAAAATAAAATGGTTTATAATCTGTTTGACCTCTGTGGCCGATGCGAGGACCCTCAGCAGCTGGGAAATTGATGCAGTGAATCTGATATTCTGATATTGTTGAATGTTGTTTGGTTTATGAACGCACTCTCACCCTTAAGGTTTCTGCAGATGAGAGTAGTGATTCCTGACGCTCTGTGTTATTGCGCTAAACATTTTTAGACGTAGTCATTTGTGGCGTATGTGGCTCTACAGATGGTAATTTTGGTTGGAGGGTTGGTTGGTTCGGTCCAGACTGAAATATTTCAACAATTTCTGGATGAATTCCCAGAGGATGAGCCCTGCAGACTGAGCATCACCTGACTTTTCCTCCACAGCCCGCTATGAGGTTGACATTTGTGGTTTTTGGTGAACAATTGATTGGATTGTCATGAATATTGGTACAAACAACTGACATTCCCACGAGTAGTACATCCCAAGAGTGTTTAGCATAATTGTCAAAGCCTCGTGGGGGCTGTAGTTGTACAACAAAATAAAAATAATAACAAGGCTTTTGAATAATAAAATAAAATAATCCTGGTCCTCTTTCAGTGTTTTGTTTTCTCTCTTGCTTGCACACAGCTGACCTTTGACCTTTGTCTTTTTCTTTCTATGCTCCCCACCACGTCAGCAGAGTGTCCTGTATGTGTGAACTTGTGGGTATTGTAAAACAAATACAGCTGTACCCTGCACTCAGTGTCTATGTAAAAAACATCTGTCTGTGAGGGATTGTTTTTTATTCCCCTTCATCCACATCTGTCATTAAAAACTGAGCAGAAATCAGTTGTGGATTTTGAGCTTCTCCCTGGATTATATAAACGTTGTGTTTTCTCATCTTTTTTAATGATTCTATAATTAAGATTAACAAGTGTTGATTGAATCGTGTTCAGTCGTAAATTTAAATGTCACTCTGAATACAGTCTGACATTTATGAGCCCCGAGGAGAATTTGTCTGCAGAGTGAAAAGATTAAATGTTCATTCATTGATTGAATTAGACAACAGTTTCCTCCAGGATGCACAAAATAGGGTCAATTATAATCCTGAAAAGAAATGAGCAGTTCAAAGGCACCTGATTATGAAGAGCAGGCATCCTGTTGGACTGAGATAAGGAGAAATAAGTGGGTTTTTTCAGCACTTTGTCTCATTGATCATGACGGGATGGTGGAGTGAGTGAGTGGGTGTTAGTGTGTGTTCATTGTCACATTGTGGGGACGTGCTTTACATTCATTTTAATGTAGATTCTTGGTTAAGGTTGGGATTGCATATATTGAATAAACTAACATTTTTTACTTGTAAATGGTTAAAGCTTGTGTCTAGTATTTATATACTTGTATCCTATATAACAAATATTATGATACAGCTGAATATTTACTGTACATGTATGGTTTGACACCAACTTCCTGTTATTTTTTAGCTCTGAATAATTTTCAGGTCACATTTGTCTCTCCAAGTGCAGACGCTGTGAACAGTAGAAAGTTTCGTAACCTAATGAGTGTTTACATTCAGCTTTATTCCTTAAATAAACTAAACTAAACTAAAAACCTCTTCTAGCATTAATTCTGCTGCAATACTGAGATTATATTCAGTTTGCTTCTCAATATTTTTAGCAATGCTTCTCCACCACCAAAACATCTCAACAACTACATTCATGTTCCCCAGAAGATGAACCTCACTGACTTGTTACTTACTTATTGATCCCCTGACTTTTCTTCTAGCAACAAAATTATATCAAAAGTTTCACTTCTCTGTCCAATATCTCAACATCTGCTACATGGATCGCCACAAAATTTCATACAGACATTCATGGTCCCCACAGGATGAATTTGATGGTAGCTTTTGTTTAGTGCCTCCATGAGATTGACATAACTTGGTTTTGATTAAAAAATGATCCTTTCTGTACATATTTAAGCTCCCCAGAGGTCCATCATGATGAGGTCAAAATTTTAATTTGTCCAATCTGCTTCAGAGCTGGAAAAATTAACTGATTAAACAACCAACAGATTTATTAGCACAAATTTTGATGATCAATTAAAGGTTATTCTTCAAGCAAAAATCCCAAACAACATCTTTAAATGTGAAGATTTACAGCTTCTCTTGTTTTTGTGGCCTTGTCAGCTGAATAAATTTGAGGTTTGAATGGTTGTTGGAGAAAATAAACACTTTGAAGAGACCAAGTAACGTGTTGAACGTGCCTTATTTATTTATCTGCTCCTTACTTTTGATTCTTGATATGACGTACGTAAACAAATTGTTCATCTCAACAGTTTCAACGTTTTTTTATGAGCTTGAACAAATATTCAAAATGCTTACTACACAATTTCACATCTATTTGAGTCTATTTTTGTCCATGTTTGATGGTTTCTAACTTTACAGTGCTCCACTGATGGGGTCAGGGGAGGATCTGGGGGAAAGTGAAACGTCCCAGTGTCTCTCACTGGACTGGAAATGTTGGCTCGAGTCCGAGGCCCATCTGTCTGCTGTAAGTGTGGATCTGGACTCGTTTCGCTGGCAACCTCGACAGATAAACACTCAGCTCCGGCTCATGCAGGAGGACGGCAGGAGACTGATTTTTTCCCTCTGCTCTGCCCTGTGAGAAATTCATTGAGTCAGAATTTATGGACTGCCAATTGGTGAACAGAGACAGATTTCAGAGAGGGGAATGCAGGAGGGAAATTTTCCTTTTAACCTTTGATCCCTGGGAGAAGGAAATGGGAATAAGGAATGAAACTGAATGAAGAGGACATCCCCAGAGATTTTAATTATGAGTCAAACGTCAACAAACTTTCCCTTATAATGTAATGCTGTCATTTATATAACTGACAGTTAGCCTGTCAACACATATAAGGTGAGTAGAGACTTTAGAGAGCTGGGATATGGCTATTTCCTGGAGGAAGTACAAACTAATGTAAACTTGATTTGTGTACAAAAATACAATCAGAAAAGATTAGTTTGTTCATTTTTGGCCAGCACTAAATTTAACAAGTTAAGTTGTAGTCATATTTCAGACTAAATTTTATTATTTGGCTGTAAAGAACCCAGATTAAAAAAAAACAAACAAGAAGATGTGAAATGCCTAAATGAAAACAAATTTAAGTTTACAAAGTGAAAGTGAAGTTTAGTTCACATTATTATTTATTTTTGCTTTTCATGTATGAATTTATTGTGTCATAATCTAAAATAAAACAGACATTAAATGACAAATATTAATTTGTATTCAATAATTGAATAAATCGTCTTCTTCACCTTGTTTTCTGTGTTAATATTTGATTTTAATATGGCATTGAAAACTCTTGTCACCAGAAAAAGCAATTTGTTGAGTTAAGGAAGACAAAAGGCTAATTTACTGTTTTTTAACATATGATAAAGTATAATTTTATTAGTAAATCATTTGAATGGATAAGTTAATGTCCCGCGATGGTTGATTCTGAACCTCAAGAATAGAATCTTTCAATATGACACTAAACATTGACATGAAAAATCAGATTGCGTCCATAAATATCGGTGTAAGTTTTTAAATTGAGTGTCAGGGGTGCAGGGATCTATCCATCAGTGTGATGTGTAATGGATTTATTGTTTTTATCTCTGTGGCTGTTAACACTGGTACCTGACAGTGATGGGGATGGTGCCATATTTGGCTGGTTGCCACAGCAACAGCAGGAATTACTCACTCCTCCGCGGCAGCTGCCCTCTGCTTGGCCTGTGGATATTATTGTGTGTCTCCACTCCCACGTATTACATCTGCAATTCACAGTGCAATCTGAGGAAGAGGCAAAGTACACCAGCGGTGGCAGAAATAGCGAGGGACTTACCTAACGTGATGTGATTTGTAGAAAAGCAGAGTATTAGTGTCATAGACGTTCGTTTGAGAGGCCGCTGTGGGCATTAAAGTCAGCTTTTCCTGACATATAAACTGATGTGGCTATTTATGCTTCACTCTAAACAGAAATGCATGACCTTTTCAGCTCTGCAGAGCAGTGTTTGCTGCAGAAGAGTAGTTCTCGTGGAAAAAAAAACCCCACTTGTTTTCTGGCATGTACAGCTACACGGGAATAGCACGAGTGCCAAAGCTGAAGCCCATGAGTGAGAGCTAGAATCTCATATTTTATTCAGATCCATAAGCTCTGATGTAAAGTGCCATTTACAGTGATGGAGAGCTGGGAAACCAGACCACTTAAAGCTGATGTCTCTATTCCTGGATGCAAAGCACTCCTGTTGAGTGTTGGGTGAATGGCACGAGGCTGGTACACCTCAGTGTGAGCTGCAGGGGGCAGCCGATCATCGTGCCACGTACGAGTCCTTCTCACCTTGAACAAGACGTGTGCTGTGTTTGGGTTTTTGGGACAGTGGGAAGATGTTGTTCCCTCTCCTCCCCCTCTGTGGAAATCTGTGCAGCTTGTTCCCAACCTGTGACACAAATGTTTTACTGGAGCAAAAGGAGGAAGAGACAAGGTGCTCAAGGATAAAATGAGCTTTTACTAACTGTACTTGTGCTGTGGTTACATTTAGTTACTCCCAGTAGGGAGTTTGGGAATTTTAAAGGTGGGAAAAGTTATGTTCCTGTTCTAGACTATAAGTGTGCAACCCCCAGTAAGGGAATGAAATACAAGACAGAATCATGATGTACATCCTCTTTCTGGCTAATGATTTAGTGAAAAATGTATCAGCTGCTGTAAAAAAAAACCAAAAAAACCCATAAAACCATATTTATGGACCCATAGAAAAATGAGGCAAACTTCTGAACACTTCCTGCACCTGAATCCAACTTTATAATAATGTCTCTGTCAGGAAAGGTGTAAAATCTGATGTATTGCAGGTGTAAGGACTGAACTGTGACACTGAAGATCCTCTAATAAACATGGCTGGGAGAGCAATAAAAAAAAAAGTTAAGTACATTAAAAAACAAGAAGCCAGAGCAATCCAGACAGAGAGGGCAGGTCAGAGGCAGGAACAGGAACAGGTTGAAATGTAACTGAAAAAGTGACTGGAGTAATTGGACAGATGTTTCTCCTCTGGGGCTGATGGGTAATTAGGTGCAGGTGTGCAGAGAGAAGGGTCTATGAGGGCAGCTGGTGGACAGGTGTGGCATGACAACATCTGGGGAAAAGGTAGAGGCTAATGAAAGGTCGAGAGGCTGAGGGGTGAGGAAGGAAGACCGAGCAAGTGTCCCTGTGACCATTTCTGATATTAGTGATGAATCAAACGTTGTGTCATGTGACTGGGATCAATTAAATTCTCACCAACTCCGGACTCTTTAAGCTCGTCGTTTTGGTTTTTTGCAGCACACAAATCCTTTGGTTCAGTCTCTCATCCGCCTCATTTCACAAACCCACAGAGGAACAAAGTTCATTCAATTGTTGGAGAAAGTCATATGTTACTTATTTACACAGTTTTGTGTCGTGTTGGTGTGAGCACAGTGAGAAGTGGCTGAGGTGATAAGATTTAAGAGCCTTCACTGAAATGTCTGTGTGTCTGCTGGAGGTGACAGTGAGAAACTGTTCACTAACGTTACTAATGTGTCAGGGACTTGTATCTGTCAGCCTGGTGTCATGTTCCTGTGCCTGCTTGTGGCCAAGAAGTAAACGAACACAGCTTTAAAACGACATGTTAGTGTGTAAAAGCTCCTCACCTTTTTTCAGGATTCGAATTGGTTTTGCTAAACTGTGTGAAAATAAGAAGAGTAATGGGTTTTTGAACAGGTAGGTATATCAGCATTGGCCCTCCATCTGTAAACTGATAGGCCTCACCAGATGCTCCAGCTATGATCATCGGCCTGTACTGCGCTGCTGCTGCTGAGCTGCTGCCTCTCTGGCCAAAGTCCAGCCTGCGACTGAACGTCTGCTGCCCTGCCTCGCTGCACGTTCACCCAGCAGAGGACAAACACCCCGCACCTTGTAAGAGCGCCATGAATGTGCCACACCTTCCTCTGCAAACACAAATCGTGCAGATAGAAAGGCTGCACCCACACCACTGTGAGCACTGACACATAACAGGATATTTTGTGTAATCCCGTCTTGTCATCTCATTATTTTAGATTGAGATTTTTAGCCAGATTGTTGGCCCACATTTGGGCCACATGCTTGTCTTCTTCTGTATTTGCTCAAATCCTGGCATATGTTGAGCCAGAAGTTTTATTTTGCTATCTTGGTTTCATTTTAATTAAACTTTACTTAGAAAATTAAATATGATTTAGTTGTCTTTGCCACACAGTGAGTCACAGTCAGTGCAAGAGTAGATTAATGTTTTCTGGATTAGAAACAATCAACCAATAGTAAAGAGTTAAATGGTTAAAGCTTCTGTAAACCACCAGGATTAAATTTGAAGTGGCATAAAACAAGGAATGTATTTGACATAGCACCAGTGTTTAACTGTTTCCATAGCCATGCATCCAGAGCATACGTGTCATTTTTTCCATCCAGAGGAGATGAGATTCTTCTTCTATGGTTTCTATTGTTAGCCAGATGTCAGCTGTGTCTGCATGCAGTTCATCAGTCAGCGCTCTCATCCCTGTGTTTCTGTTTTCTGACAAAAGCACGGAGCTCTGGATGCTGCATCCCGTGACAGTGACTGGGCCGCATGTACTCAGAGACACGGAAAATATAGATGTGATTTTAACTCCGCTCAGCTGTGACAGCCTGGACGCCGCAATGAGTAGAGTCAGAGTTGTTTGTCACTGACTGGATCAAGTTAGACTGAGAGTCTTTCTGCCTTTTGTTTGGGCTTCATACACGATAGAACTGGTTTTTACTGTCAAAGGTCTCACCAGACCAAACCAGACCAATAATCAGAGGCTGTCTGGATCCACTGGTGAGATTCAACTTGGAAAGAGACAAAATCCCCTTTTACTACATGTCGTTTTGTCTTGATTTATCTTTGGATGTCGTATTGCCAAAGCAATATTTTTATATTAGCATTTCGTGACATGACCACTTGTGTGTGAAAAGGGTTCCTTTTCCTATCACCACACTCTGCAGTCCCTCCTAGTTAAAGGACATTTAACACTTTTCCGCTCATTGTTTTGGTTTCTGGTCTGTGGTTCAGTGTCTTGTTGAAGTGTTCAGATACACAACAACTTAAACGCATTGGAAAAGCTCCTCCGCCTCCTGTGCCACAGCTGCTCTTCTCTCCTCATCACCTTCGTTTCCAGCACTGTACCCTATCTGCATTTATTGGTATTCAGTTTGTAAATTCATTACTCAAGTCATGATTCGATATATGATTAACGACACACTTTATTTCTACCTGGCACTAGGGAATTTTCAGCCTCATATGCGGAGTCTTTCTGGGCACGTCGACGTGCCAGAACACGCTGGACAGATTATATATCCCATCTAGTTTGGGAATCTCTGCAACCCCCTCCCCGTCCAGAGAGGAACATCTGGCTTGAAAAAGTGGCTGAGAAAGGAAGGATGGAGGTTTAAGCACCTAATTTAAGGTTTATTTAAACAAACTGAGGCAGGAAATTCTCAGATTTAATGACCTTGAGTCTACAGTTTAGTGTAGTCTTTAGTTTGTACTCCTTATGAGTACTACTGTTCGTTCATTTTAAAGCTTTAGGAGGTCACTGAGGTTTCTGCAGGATGAAAGTTCAGTTATAATGAGCAGCACACACGGGCCTGTTGCCCTTTAAAACTGTGTCGTCGAGCTGTTCTTTATCACAAGGTTGAGCTCTGAGTGAAACCTGTGACTGTCAGCATGTACAGTCAAGCAGGCAGCGATTAGACCGGCACTCAGCCAACATGTAGGTCACCGGGTCCTTGTCTCATATCGCCTGTTTATGACTTTTAATTTCCTCAATGACAAGCATTTAGACGTGTGACATCACCTGCAGCCAATCAGAGAGACTGTAACAATGCTATTAAAGGTTATAACATTTTCATGATAAGCTACTGGTTAGTTAAACTGAACATGTTGTAAAACTTAACAAGGACGCACAACTCGACCAGGGCAGGTTTGTTAAAATACTTTCCTGCTCAAACACGTCTTCTATTTTTTTTTTTTTTTTTTCAGTCTTTTGTTATCTTACTTTATTATGGTGAATTTTCTTCTATTTGTTTTTTTCAGTAGAATAAAATACACCATAACTGTTTGTACTTGTACTTCAGCAGTGTAGTTTCACAGTTTTTCTTGTAAACCTGAAACGCTGTATGGAGTCCCACAGGGTTCTACTATCGGACCTCTACTGTTTAATCTTTACATGCTTCCACTTGGCTCCACTGCCGTCAACAAACATAATCAGCTATCACAGCTATGTGGATGACTCACAACCGCCTCCTGATTACATCAGCGCATCAGATATCACTGTCTGGGAATCACTCATCTCTGGATGTAACAAACCGTCCTGCACTGAACTGAAAAGCAGCAGCTGTAAACCTCCACTGACCAAGTCCAGAACCTGGGACTGATGGTTGATGCTGATCTGAACTCTCTCGCAACATCAACCAGTGTGGGTTTGCATCACCTCAGAAATATTTCAAACATTTACACTTGTCTATGATTTTATCGCCCACAAAACAAGTTGTTGTAACAATGCTGTCACTGGTCTTCCTGTAAAACATCAGACGGCTTCAGATCAGTCAAAATGCAGCAGAGTTTAATATCCGACACGATACCAGTTTATAAACACAGCAGATCTCTCAGGACGTTCATTTCCTCCTAATCCCAAGAGTGTGATGAAAACGTGGAGACAGAGCTTTCACTGTTTATGCACCTAAAGTAGGAAACATCCTACCTGCTGCAGCGAGGTCTGCACCAACAGTCTTCCTTTAAAATTAAACCTCAGATGTTTCCCATGTTTCCATGAACATTTTGCTTTCTCTCTCTCTGTGCTTTTGTCCTCAGAGGCCACCATAGGAGAGAAACTCTGCTGACTAATGTAACTCATCCTGACACAGGAACAAACATGAAGGAAAATAAAAACTGTGCCAACAAACAGAGATTAAGACTAAACATAAAAAAGGCTCTAACAAAAGTCTTCATGTTGTTTCCTTTTTCGCTTCAGCCCATGATGTCATTTTATAATCACCCTCCCGGGCTTTGACTCCACACAGTCACCTCTGCTGAGCCTTACTGTTGAATAAGAACAGATAACAGCCTGCGTCCATGCAGCATATCTGCTCTTATATGTACTCTGTCTGCAGGCACAGGACCGGCTTCCCATTTACACTTTGTTCAGATTAGATACTGACGGCTGCAGTACTTTTCCTACTGCTCCCACATGTGCATACAGTGCTGTATGTGAGCTCACTGACTTATATAAACCTGCCATGTTTTTTTCATGTGTCTGAAATAAAAACAAAGTGGAGGAGTGCAGAGCATCGAACCACACTTTGTGGTCCTTGATTTTTTACTCTTGAGCTGTTTCTTTCTGTGCTGTATCACAGATCCACACAAACGCTGAGATATCCTCTGCTGCAGCGTTCACAGCTGATTCCAGCAACATCCTCTCCCTAAACACGTGTCAAAGTCTGGATGTCACCATTTGTCCTGTAAACCTGTGAAGTCTTTTATTGTTGTTGTTGCAGATCTCAAGAAACTGGATCACACGAACAGGGTCTCAGGTCTGGACCAGGATCTCCAAAGCTCAGAAACTACACTTGCACATTAAATAATACCACAATTTATAGGTTAAAATAAATATTATTGTAAATATGAGTGTGCATACTTGTATACACTATGTATAAGTTAATTTTTGCTGTTATATTTCAGGTCTATTCTATTAGTTTGTTGGTAAAATGATAAAATCTTATCACCTGAACTCCAGCATCTTTATTCTCTTCATATCAAAGGAATAACATCTTCTAGCTGTGGGAGAAAAATTGTGAAATTTTCTCGACCCTTCTAATCTTTGCTTCTTTTTACTTGTGAATTATAGAAAACATTCTCCTCTGAAACGTATTCAAATGAAACAAATGGAGAAACAACAGTTCCCTAGTTACGATGGGGTGGGACAGTGGGGTCCAGATATCTTGGTTAAATTGGGATGAATGAGCTTAAAAAGGGGAATTTCTTAGACGTGTAGGTTACACATGACTAGAGGTGAAAATATTAGTCGATGAATTGATTGTAACACATATCATCTGCGACAATTTTGACTGATGAAATTTTCTAAGCAAAAATGAAAAAAAAAAAGTTGTTTTTGCTTCTCAAATGTGAGGAGCCTTATATATCTTTGTGGTTTGGAGAAAAAAATCTAGTTTAAAACATTAATTTGGGTGTATTACTCCATAAGAAATCTTGTATTTTGACGGAGAGGGCGTTCATCACCAGGTTTACAAACATGTTTAATCTCCTGCCCTGTGTGGATCCTCTCAGAGCTCGGGGTGTGCAGCCCTGCAGAGTCTCTGCAGAACACAGGAGCCATTTTCAGGGCTGCAGAAACTGTAACAAAGACTCAGCTGACGGACTCGGTGACGTCAGAGCGAGGCAGAACAAAGCTTCGCCTCTGACCCCTGAGAAATCACCACTGATAACACACATTGACCACAAGGCAGCCACAGACACAAAGACTTTCAGTACTCGCGCTGCCTCTGTGCTCTTCTGCAGGCGTGGACACAGGGGAATGTACGTGACGTGTATCTGCTCATATTCTTCCACATTAAACTACATTTTTTATTTGTGAGCTGTAGAGCTGTGTAACTTACAGGAGCTTCATTCATCAGGTGACTGGTCTCCTCCTTTCTGAACTTCCACCAGGAATCTAATTTGAGCTGTTTTACAAAACCTATGATAAATGTAATAAAAAGTGTTGTGTGTCTGAACCTTGTGTCTTAGAGCTGTTACACTGTGTCATCATGAACACACACACACTTTATTTTGACTCAGTCCCACACACACCTTCCTACTGCCCCAATACTCACTAGAACAGCAAATGTGAATTAATCCGCCACGGAAAATAGTTCCCAGTAAATCACTATTTCCTCCTCACTGCTGAGAGCTGCAGATGTTTTAGTAAATGACTGAGTCTTTTGAAAGAATAAAACTATACATTTGTGACTGAGTTTTACTGCTTTACATTTTCACTGAAGGAGACATGACAGAAAATACTGAGAGACAAAGACATTTGATTGGACTGTTGATTAAAAGAAAAAATACTGAATAACACTAGTCGTCTCCTTTTTTCAAAATTGTGACAGAGAATTGTGAACAACGCCCAAGGTGACATTTTTAAATAAACGGCCACTGATCTGATCAGCTGTTCAAAACCATATCGATCCAGTTCACACTGATTTAAAACAGAGAAAAGCAGCCTTCATGGATGTGATGCAATGAAACTGAACAGGAATTCATGGTCCCCAGAGGATTAACGATACCAGCGTTGGAGATCTCCTGACTTTTTCCTCTAGTGCCACCTGCATGTCAAAGTTTTCACCTAAATATCCTGTGAACTATATCAATATCTGCCACACCGATCAGCTGATCAGAGGTTCATAGTTCCCAGAGGATAAAACAAAACAGATCTAAATAATTAAAGCTTCTGTAAATGAGATTTTAAACAATAACACAGCGTCCTGAGCAGAGTTTATCAAAACTGTAGTTAGTTCTTTTTGTCTACCAGTCAATCAGTTTATTGCTTTATTGTTTATCCAGACAGGTGCGATCACAAAGTGTATTTTCCCATCACATCAGGGTCAGAGGAGGCACATGATCTCCAGATTTAAGTTTGGTCTATAGGATGTTTCTGTCAAATATGACTCATATATTAAAGAAAAAAATAGGAAACGGTCGGGAAGGATAAAGATGCTGTAGATGACAAAGATAAAAACTGAAATTAAAGGTCAGTTTCCCTGTTTTTCAACCGTCCACTGAGCTCTGAGGGGCAGTAATTGTCACCTTGGGAACTGGGCTCATTAAAACACACCACCACCCTCGTCTCGCTGTGACCCTCCGCCAACATTCCTGCGACACAGTTTGGACGCCAGTCAGTCGTTTTGAACACTGTGGCGTGGGGTCGCAGTCTAAGTAGGACAACAATGATGGAAGGTCAATCATCGTTTCAGTACAGCGGCTCAGAGAGCGGGGCCGCTCGGTTCATCTTCATTTAATGGAAGAACTGGTTGGCACAGGGCCACGGCTGAAGGGCACCCAGTAGTGGGTACACTGGGGACCTTTATGAGCCTGGGAAAAGAGGGTGGTTGTGTATGTTTTTTTTGTAAGAGTTTTCTCAAGCAGGGACACAATAGAGATAAATTAAAAAACAGAAAAACATTCAACTATTGAAAAAGTCTTTTGGGGACTATTTTCAGGAGCGGATTGATCCACATTTGGACAATAATTTAAAGTACATGTTAGTAGGAGACAAGGGATTTGTTGATAATAAGAAAAATCTTGAAAAACACCAGGAAAAAATAAAGATTCGATTATAAAAAACAGGAGGAAGGAGGATGCATCCATCCAACTACAATATTTGACAGCTTATGCAATTATAAAACAATAATAATTTCATTCACACTGACTGTTCTTTGTGTTTCCCTGGCAGGACACGCCAGCATCGGCTTTCCATCCCAAAACTGATCGATTGTAATTTAGCAAAGGACTGGAACAGATTATCATCAATATTTTATACAGTCATTAGATCACAGAGGAGGCCTGTGGCTTTTAATGCTCCGCAGGATGGAAACATTCGTCCCTCAGAGAGAAACTGGGTCACAGGCATTTTTCATTACTGGTGTAGCCCATAAAAGACAAGATTAAGAGCATGTTTCATCAGGATCGGCTGCAGAGAGAGTCTGTTTCTTTTTTTACAGCCTCACTGAATTATCTTCTGCAACATGTTTCCTTTTTCACACACTGGAAATAGCAGTTGGTTGTTTTTGCGTGTTGTCCTGAGCCACCGGATCTATGACACTGAGTACACAACACACAGAGCGAAGCAACACACTCAGCAGTTCATCAGTTTTCTGCTGAACACACGATTCAACACGTTCACACCTGCAGCTTCTCACTTCACCAGGATGTTTATACTGTTTCAGCCTTAAAACACAGTTTGTCCTGAACGGTGGTGATGAAGAAGAATCCACGAGGCTCCAGGTCAGACTGAGAAGGAGCTCAGTGAAGGAGCCAACCCTGTTGTGTTCTTGAGCACAACAATCCTGGCAGCTCCTAGGCTGCTGCTCTGTTGACCTCTGACCTCTGACTGTGGAGGTCAAGAGAAAAAAGCTTCCAAATAGTGTTTATGGTATAAAACAAAGCTAAGGGCTTAAATGTGTTAAATAGTTAGAAATTGGACCATCTTAAGAATATTGTATAATTTTTCATTGAAGTGTGGAGTATTTGATCTTTTGTTTAATTAAAAACAAACAGCTCAGATCCACTACTTTGAAAAAACAGGCCGCAAACTTCAACCTCAGTGCAGCAAAAGTGAACTGGAGGAAGACGGTGACAACGCAGTGACCTCAGGGATGAAGACAGCAGCACAACAGTTACCTTAGTAACCAAGTAAGAGACCAGATGTGGGACACTTCATATCAGGAAGGCTCAGTCCTCACCACAGCGACCAGGGTTCAAGTCCAGCCTGAGGCCCACTGCTGCATGTCGTCCCCTCTCTCTCTCTCTCTCTCTCTCTCTCTCTCTCTCTCTCTCTCTCTCTCTCTCTCTCACTGTGGCTGTAATAAAGGCTAAAATGCCCAAAACAAAACTTAAATAAATTGTTGGGCTTCATAAAGATGGAGTGGGGACAAGAGCATCGGTAGGATACTGAACATAATCTGAAACAGTGGTTACGTTTAGGCAGAGCCACAATACCAGTAACAGAAGGTGCAGTGTCCGTCCTTAAAAAATAACACCACATGCAATTTATTATTTACACAACACACGTGTTGAAAAACAGCTGATAAACGCCTCTGACTTGGTACAGGGATTATCTGTGAAGACGTTGGCCACAAAACGGCAGATTAAACCTTGACAAAGAACATTAAAATAAACCTGATGAGCACTGGCAGCACGTTCTATGGTCAGATGAAACCAGGATTAATGACTCAGATGTGGTTCAGCAGGTTTGGTGAGGACTGTGGACAGTAACTGCACAGGGGCCAAACCTGAAAACATGGAGGAGGGAGTGTGTTGATATGAGGCTGCATGAAAGCGAGGTGTGGGGGAGATGACATTTACAGCTGACGCTAAAGTTTGTTTACCCAAACACTGGATGAAAACACGACTCGTGGTCTGAAAAGCTGAACAGAAGAGGAAGTTTCCAACATGACAAAGATCACAAAATAAGATCGAAGTAAAAACCTGTGACCTGACCACGTTTGTCCCCTGATTCAAACTCAACAGAAAAACCTGTGGAGTATTTTAAAGTAGAAGATAGAGAAATAAAAATCTGAGAGGAAACATCATGAAGAAGCAGAACATCTCTCCACAGATCTGTCAGACAGATATCATCCATGTCCAGCAGGATCAAAACTGTCATCAACAATAAAAGACAACATATGAGATAATAAAAAAATAAACAGACTCCCACTCATGGAGGGTGAACTGACTTTCATTCTTAAATGTGGGTGTATTAAATAGGGATGTGGGAATATTTATAGTTTAATTAGTCAAACTAATTTGCTTCAGTCTTCTTATCCTTCAAACAAAACTTTATTAAATGGACAGGATTTATAATTCCTGGGCTGCACTCATACCTCACACACTCACAACATTCATTCACAGTCAGCAGATTTGAAGGTTTGTTCCACTTAATTTGACCAACGCACACACATGCGCACACACACACACACACACACACACACACACACACACACACACACACACACACACGTGTGTAAGAGGTTTATTTAAACCAACGAGCACCACCACAGCTTTACCCTGCGAGTCTCTTTTCAGCCTCTAATCTCATCATCGCTGCTTTGCTCATCTGCCTCTCGTTCTCTTTTCGTCCCACCAGGATTAAAGGGTTAAAAGAAAAACTACACATCTGAGGTAGAGCTGAAGGGTCCAACTCAGCGCCCCTGCCCACATCCTTTATCCCCGTGAGTGTCCGGGCCTCCGTCGATCACACGCTATCAGATGAAAGCAGGACCGCAGCAGAGTTTTGGCGTAAACACATGAACTCCTGACAAAAAATAAATTAGAAATGAAAGTCACACGACACAGCGCAGAGAGCCTGAACCAAACAAATTAGATGACTCACTTCTGTCTCTTTGAGCCATGAATGAATTTGCATAAGTAACACTGACCCTGAAAGAGACTTTTTATACTTTGAACCCCTCCCTCACTAAACTAACAACTACAGCAGTATATATTTACACGAATGTCTCCTATTTCCACCTTATAACCATCTCTTCCTCTTGTTTTCATGAACCATTTGCTCATATTTCAAGAAAACCCCAACTATTTTAACCTTGAAAACAACTTGATTCCTATTTTCTCCCTCCAAACCACTTTATCTCATTTAATTCAATTAGAAACCAGTTTTAAGAGAAAAATACCAGGGTAAAAACTTGATTTATTGTCTCCTCTTTCCACCATATAAACTCATTTAACCTCAGTGCCCTCCCCTCTCTGCCTCATTAGCTCAGATTCCAACAAAACCTCAACTATTTTAATATTGAAAACAGACTCCAAGTCGACTTCCTGCGTCCTCTACGTTGTTTTCTCCTTCCAAACCATTTTATCTCCTCTCATTCCATTAGAAACTGGTTTTAACTGAAAAATATTCATGTAAATTTGAATTAATTGCTCCTTCCTCCACCTTATAACCATCTAACCCAGGTACCGTCTTATTTTTTGGGAACTATTAGCTTAGTTACCTCAAAAAGGCAACTATTTTAATCTTGAAAACAACTTCTTGTTTCCTATGTTGATGTATTTTCTCCATCTGAACCACTTTATTTCCTTTAGTTCAATAAAAAAAGTAGTTAACTGGAAAAAAAACTTGAATTAAAGCCTCCTCTTGAACATAAAACTCTCTAACCTCAGTGGCCTCCCTTCTCTGTGAATCACTGGCTCAGTTAAAAGCAGAACCTCAACTATTTTAATCTTGAAATCATTGAGTCCGAGTCGACTTTGAGTCCAGTTTCTGTCCTTGTCCCCGTCCTCGCTGAGCACAAACATAACCACAGAGGCCTGACACGCCCCCTCTCTCCTCGCTGCGGTCTCGTGGCGTGCCGTCCCATCTCGTGCACGTTCTCCTGGCTCTCTGGCGGCGTGGTTTCAGGCCTGGACGTTTGCCGGGTATCAGCGCTCGGCTCAGGAGGGCAGAAGGCAAGCTGATTAAGAGGGAAGGATTTCCAGCAGCTCAGAGCTGCTATTCCCGGCCCCGGCAGATTAGACCCTCTGGAGCTGCCTGCTGCTGCTTCTGGACAGCGGGTGGGACCATTCACTGAGCGCTCAGGCATTATTCAGCTTTCATTCAATTACATGACTCAGTTTTCTGGGAGCTAAGCAGAGAGAGTAGCACGTACATAATGAGGGTTAAATAACATGTTGACTGCAGAGAAACATTATCGCCGCTCTCCAAGAGCTGATTATCTGTAGGAGATGAAAGTAAATATGTCTGCTGTTTTTACTGACCATTTTCAAATGGATTTTATATATATTTTGATTTTTGTTTGGATAATTCTTATTGTTGAAGATGCATTGGTTTAGATTCAGTGATGTAAACCAACAGAGTGAACATCAAGTCTTTAGTTTTGCATGTAGTTTAGAAGCAGACTCATCTGAAAATAGTGACAAAAATAATGCAATTTAACAAATGAAAGCAGACTTGGTGCGCTACACAACTCAAGCACCTTCCAAGAGTCTAATCACTGATTTTTATGTAAAATACAGAGATGAACAGAAACAAATAAACGCCTGGAGCGGCAGAAAAAGTGATCTTTAGTAAAAGTGAAAAACTGTAACTGTGCCTGCTGTCGGTGCGGAGCAGGTAGTGGACGGTGGCTTTTTAGAGCTTCTTGTCTGTAAACAGCTGCCTGCTGCAGCCAAAAGTGATGCTATGAGACATCCTACAGGGAAGTGTAACCAAAACAATGAGCTGAAAGAGGCTAAAATGGCCTGTAGGGCTGAAGGGAACTGCAGAGAGACAGGCAGTGTCTTTGGTTGACATAAAAACACTGATTGTTTCAGCTTTAAATGGCCAAAAACCAAATTACTTCCAGCTAATTGCATCTTTATTATCATAAGTTCTGTATTTAACAAGGCAAAGAAAGTAGTAATAACCCCTAATTTCCTGATTCTACCCAGACTACATTAACTTTTACAAACTGAATCAGCTCTAAGATTCACAGTTGGTAACATTTTCTCTCTGAATCCAGGTTTAATCACAGAAACACCCTCCTCCTCCTTGACAGCGTTACTCACTTCCTCCACCCACACGCTCCCTGCTGATGTGGCAACTCAAACCAGGAAACTCAAGACACCCAAACAGTCATTTCTCTAATTCACAGACTTCCCTGTTTCCACTGTTTAACTGAGCCAACAGGGGCTTATTTATGACCTGTGATCTCCAGACTTCATTTCAAAATAACTTGCGAGAATCATAAAACGTTGTAGTTTTACACCGTTTCCCGGTCGCTGGTTGACTTATTTCACCTTTTTGCCAAGTTATGAATATTTTTTGTCTTTGGCCTGGTCCAGAAGTGGAAAGTTGGCTGCTCTCCTCAGCCACTCGGTCAGACACACTCACATGCAGCAAACTCCTCTTCACACACAGTCCAACACAGTAGACTAAAACAACCCCAGTGCTTTTTATAACACACAGTAAGCCCAGGATTATACTGTTAACCAGCCCGTACCGTCCCCGATACACACCAACCGCCTCTAAATGTAGCAGGAGGCTTTGACTAATTTCAGCAGCAGCAGTCAGGTGATTGAAAACTAAAAAAAAAGCGGACTGATTTAATGGGATATGATCTGAAAAAATGTGTCATCTACTGGGAAAATGTAAAAACACTGCAGATTTTAAAGTGAGCATTCAGAAACCCAGACTTCCACTAATGCTTTAGAACAAAACCGCTCCTATAAAGACAAATGAGAACACCCAGAGTCCAAATCAAATACAGCAGTCATGATTTCCCGGTGCGGCTCCGTGCACCGGATCTCTCCTCTCAGAGAGGGGAGTGGGAAAACTCAACCGAAGCATTTGGCGTTGCAATCGGTCAGGTCGGCTTTGAAAGGTGGCGGAGACTGTGTGGAAGTTTGGGACGAGGAAAACTGAAGCTCCTCTGTTTAACTGCAGCCAATATCTCTGCCTTTTTTGGCGTGGAGGGATTGTAGCTGCAGGGAGACGCTTGTACGTTAACACAACATCAAACATGTCAAGCACTTGAAAACAGCACAAGGGGATGGTTTCAAGAAAGGAGGATTGTTTTTATGGATTGTTAAGACTTGAAATTGTCAAATATCATCACTGCAGTTGAATTAAACCAGTAGGAAAAATACCACTTCTAACTTTTGGGAAAGCTCCTGTGGAGATCTGAGGCTTTTCTGTTATTATACTTCAAATATTTTTGGGCATTAAATTGTTGGTCAAACAAAACAAGCTATCTGGCTACACCACGTTGGGCTGTGAGACATTATTACAGGCATTTTAACAATTTTCTGATCGTTTAGAAGCAAAAAGATGAATCAGAAGAAAATAATCAGCAGATTAATCAATAATCGCCCACCTGGAGAGTGTTTTCTGAGTCTGATAAAATCATCCATTTATTGCTATATTTAAAGGAATAATTCAACATTTTGGGAAATATACTTATGTGCTTTCTTGCCTGGAGTCAGTTGAGAACATTGATACCACTGTCCTCTCTTTTTTATGAAGCTAAGCTAGCAGCCAGCTAGCTTAGCTTAGCATAAAGACTGGAAACAGGGAGAAGCAGTTAGCCTACCAGCACCACAAATTACACAAATTAACTGCAACAAGCTGCACGTTTTCAGGACGTCATGTGACTGAATATTTCTTGGCCTGAAGTCTCGTTATCGCTGCTTCAGTTTTCAACTGACAAAGACACAAAGTCCTAAAACTGCAAAGGATAAAATCAGATCGTCTATGTCAATACGTCAATTTAATTTGTTGTCATACCAACAGGAATAAATAAAGGGTTACTAAATGATTCTACATACAATATTCTACATTAAAAAAGTACTGGGCTGTATATCATATTTTTACAAAAGCTCTCATTGATTGACTCTTTGATGGATTGATTAATCGATGTGGTAGTTTATTAATGTCTTGCTCAAAGGCACCTTACCAGGTCACATGAACCTTGACCTTTCGTATACAGGTTTTTCTCCTCCTGCTACATGTTGATTTTGAACAGAATGAGAAAACTTTGCTTTTTTTTGTTTTTACACATTTATTGTATTAAGTTGAATACAAAAGTGCAGAAAAGGAAAAACTTTTTCTTCCCACTACAAATAAAGGCAAAGATTAAAAGTAATTTTCATCAGAGGGGAGGCGGGTTTATTCGTCTCAATTAAAAACGCTGTCGACTTGAGTTTCACTCTTGCTTGATGCAAGCAACAAACCGGTGCCAAGTGACAGGACTGCAAAATTATGTAACACAAAACTGTAAATCCTCTTGGCCCTGCAGTGCCAACCGGGACCTGGAGGAACCTGGTCCCCCTGCTGGATTATCACAGTCTTATAATTGCATGAGCAAAATTCAGTGGAGTGAGGCACAGAGTGCGGATTATAAACTACTTTAGAGAAAAATCACTCTGGGTTCTGAGCTTTAGGTTCTTGGTTGGGTGGCGAAGGTGAGGTAACCTGTGTGGCCTGGTATTTCCCTGGGAGGTGTAGTGGTCTTCAGGGTGACAGAGGTGTGGTTTGGTGCAGAGGTGGGAGGCGCCTCCTCTTTGGTGTCGGGCTGAGCGGAGGGGTCGGGGCCAAAGTCGGGCAGCGGCAGGGACACGGTTCGAACGTCGTGGACTCTCAGCAGGACCTCCAGGGTGCTGATCTCCTTGAAGCCGTGATCTGCTAGAGCCTCGCACGTCCTCTGAACCTGCTCGATACATGGGGAGAACGAACACACCCGGCCTCCTGGAGAGAGGGAAGAGAGGGAACAAGACAAAGTCATGTCAATAACAAACATGTCCCCGTCATTTGGGCGAGTCACGACAAGCTGAATGTGGAAATTCAGAGATGAGAAACAAATTTAAAGTCTGACTAAATTAGATGATTGGTTTCCACCAACCATGAATCAGAAAATTAAATAAAAACTTTTGATACTATTTATATCAACACTTTTTAAGCTATGCTGTTTACAGTCTACAATTACCTCTGATGACCTAGTTTTTACAGGTAGAGGTGGAGTCCGTCATTCCTGCACTGCCTGACTTGGCACGAGGCAAATGGTGGAGCATGTAATCCAGCAAGATTTGATCTCATTCATATTAGGTGCATTGTTCTCTCTTGTATCTGAGCTGCTGTAAGTGAGCTAATTCTAACCCAACAATGCTTCACATTAAAAGTGTTCATCTGGTGAAATGAGCAGCCACAGTGAGCTGCTAGATGAGGAACCGTGACAGGCTGCAGACCTCCCACTCCTCAGCGAGGCCACCAGCTGTACTGAGTCCTGCTGCTGTGTGGGAAAGCAGTTGAGGTGTGTGAAGCATGAAATCAGATGGGAGTTGTAATGAGTGAGTTTGTTTGTTTAGCTGCACTGCAAACAGATACTCCAGTTGCTCTTCTGTTATATTTCTGACGAAACAGAAAAAAAGCTGTTCGACTAGTTCTTCCCGTGGTATTCAAACTACAGTGGTGCTGCTACATCAACAGGTGTCTTTACTGATGTTGCCCAGGTAGACTTGTCTTTTGTTTATTTTTAGCTGTATTTTTCTATTATCTAGATATCAACACTCAAAATATTCTCTTGTGTGTGGATTTTAAGACAAAAAAAGGATAACATTGTACATGTTGTTTATCATAATGTGACTAAATAAAGGCTTTTAATGTGACTAGGATAGGAGTACCTGATGTAGCTAAGAAGCTAGCAAGGTTACACAATATCAGCCCAGTGATGTTCTCACCCAACAGATGTGGGACATTGGTAGAGATGAAATGGTTACCGGTTTCACGCTGAATCATTACCGTGGTTAATCATTGTGGTTAATGTAACTCATGTTAGGTTATGTAAAGTATCGACCAACAAGAGTCTCCCTACATGCGAGGGAAGCAACGTGGCTTTGTTTTATGTTGGTTAAAACATTATGGAAGGCATTGACAGCGCTCCTCCAGTTAAAAAAGGCATTTGGCTCCTTTTACACTGCCCGAAATGTTTGCCTTTCAATTTGGGGAGACACAAACACAACCGTGGGGAGCGCTGCAACTGGATAAAATAGATTTGTCGCATCTCAGGTTGGAGTTCCTGTAAGTGTCAGAGCCTTTGTGTGAACCAGTGATTGTGTGTTTCTGAAACTTATTTCGGGGCTGCAGCATACATTTAGCTATTCCTTTGTTTACAGAGTTGGCAAACCCAGTATCATCTCATCTGTGACACAGACGCAATGTGAATATTTGTTGTGTGTAAATAGAAACAAAAAGTGCTACTAATTATTTATTTATTTCCATTATAAAACGTGGTGAATTTTTCTTCATTTTGAGTGTTATTAACCCACTTTTTGAACATTGTCAGCACATTTTAACTTTTTTTTTGGTCATTAAAGTCATGATATAAATTTTTTATACCATTTCATCTCTAGATGTTGGTAAAGACTTTGGTTAATGGTCACATATGACGTATGAAATCATGACTGTGATCACCTGATCAACTCGAAAGACAAAACTTAATGTTCCTAGTCATGTGTTGGACATCTGCAGGATCATTACGTAGCATTTAATTTAACTGCCCTCCAACACTCCCGACCTGGTTCAGGACGTCCTCACTGTTATCTAACATGATTGATATTTCTTGGCAGGTATCTCCTAATGTGAAAAAAAAGCTTTAACAAGCTGAATTAGCACAGTTGCCAAAATAAGTTATACTGGGTTATGTAAGATGTCTGGGAAAATACCAAAGGGTTTGCTGAGCAATTAATAACAAATTAAAGACTGTTGTTGCCTGAAGCAGTCGATTGCCTCAGCGTGTGAAGTGAAGATAAAGGAGACAACCACCTGCCACACCCACCATGAAATCATAGCTTTTCTCTGCTGCCAAATGTACAGCAATCAGAAGTAACAACATCTTGATGTTCTCCAAAAAAACTGGGGTGATGCGAGTGCATTTGAAATCTGAACCATAATTAGGAACAGATACAGCCGCAGGAAGGGGAGAGTCACTAGCAGTTGTTATTCGCTGCCGATCCACTTAACCCAGGATCTCTGTTCACATTGTTCTTCTGAGGCCAACACACAACAAGAACAGCTCAACCTCCTGGGAACAAGAGGCGCCATATGAGCACATGAATAACACTCCAGGAGATTACACAATTTATAACTCCTTGCTTGGGTATTCTGGCCGAGACTATTGTGACGACGCATTGGGGAAAATCAACGTGAGGTTGTGTGTTTTCTCTGTGTTTTCTCTGAAACGATTATGCTTAAAAAACACAGACATGGACACAGATAAATAATCTAAACCAGATTTCTAAACTGAAGGAGAAATGTAGCCTCACTCTAGGGAAACCCAGGTTACTACAACTTCTATTAATAATTTGTTTTTCTTGCACCACTTTCAAAGCATATCCTCTCCCTGACAGAGCAGGCCTGTGACCTGCTGGGCTCCAGGCTGATGTTTGCAGATAACGATGGGTTCAGCCGGCGCTCTAATAAACAGAGATCCCCTACCAGCCTCTCGTCTCTAAATGAAACCCTGCAGTGATCGCAGCGGGAGGGAACAGCGAGCCAAGAAAACTTTCACCGGCTGACCTCAAGAGTGAAGAGCAGTGCAGCTGGAGAGGGCCGGGATTATGTCTAGCTAAACGAACTGAGTGTCAACTGAGGGCGAACGCACGGCTGTGTCTTTTAACACTTGTAACATTTTGAGTAAAACTTTTCTTTTCTGGGTCAAACCTGCCTTTAAAGAGGAGCTGGAGCAATCAATCAGCTTGATACTCAGGTTCACATCTGTCTCTCTGCAAACATCTGCACCACAATGTCATTTTCTACAAAGGTTTGCAGAGTTTTATGTTCACAATTTCACCTTTAGGTCAGTTTCAGCCCTCTCATGCATTTGAAGAATCATAATTCTTCTCTCCTATTTTTCTAAATTTATTCACAAATTGCAAAAAATCTTTTTCTGTAGCATTATACTGATGCAACGAAAAAGATGGGGCTCAACTGCGAGGGCACAGTGCAGCATGCAGTTCATCTTTGAGAAAAAAAGCAAAGCCTTTGGACGGATTTTGGATTTTAATAACTTCGTAATTAGTTTTGCAAGACAGAGTGGATGTATTTGATGAATACTTTATACCCCATCACTGACAGACTAACAATAGGAAGAGCAGAGCACCAGAACACACTGAGACACTTATTAAAACCTCAACCTACTCTGGTGGGGCAAAGAAAATAACTGTTCATAGTCTGTTTCATTTCAAAAGCCTTATTCTGGATAACACTGGCTCTCCCTGATGCTAATGCTGCAGCAGAGGATATGTTCTCCAACAATGGACACATTAACATTAACAACAAATGACAGAGAACTCAATTTTTTTTTTCTCTTAATCTCCTTAACTCCAGAAAACACATTACCAACTTCTGTCTTTACAAGAACATTTAACCACTGATGTTGGTCAGTAAATTACACTTCATTCTTGCACATTTTTTCTCTGACTATAACCCTCATCAAGACCAGTTCATTTAACTGTTAGTTATGTTTCATTGTCTGCGCAGAGACAACATAAGTTGTAAAATCCTGTTAGTTTCTGCTAACTCTTCAGACTCATGAATATGTTCCTCAGACTGGCTCTAACACACGGCCCCGTACATTGTTGTTTCTGGTCTGAACTCCAGCTTACACTGTGTCTACAGAGGCTTTGCAGTGAAAACAGCAGCATCAGTTCTCGATCTGTGTCTACACAGGATGTGTTCAGGCAAATACGGCTACGTAGGTCAGCTGAATGCAACACACAATCAACGCAAGAAAATAGACCTGAAGTGTAAAAATACACTTCGGTCACAGTTATGTGAGTGACAGATGTGCTGTTTAAGCAGCCTGTGTAGAGAGTGTGGATTAAAACAGAAGCGCCAAAAGTGATGGACGACTGAAAAAAGGTGACCTCCATACTGTGTGTACACTGAGTTTAGGTAAGATGCATGTAAAATATAGAAGCTTTCAAAACTTTTTAATACTCAATTATAGAACACAGATGTCATATACAAGAGTTGGATGAACAATGGATGAACCATATGACTAATGCCATTATCTCGTTGTCGTTAGCCTTCATAAGTACCTCACCTTCAGTTTTTATGAATTATAGTTTTGGGTTTTTGCCGCCTACTGAACATCCACTGGGCTGTGTCGCAATGTGCACATTTAATTTCACTGTTAAACACTTGAGAGGGGAATACGCAGCACTCCCACACTGCTGCAGTGATAATGGAAAACTCAGAGATGTCTGATGGGAGACGCTGTTCATTTGTCTTCAAACCTTTAAATTCATGTAACTGTTCAGAGTTACTAAAGATGAGGTCTGCAGAGAGCAGTCGTGTTCTGCCCAGTTCATCGTGTCTGATAAACACAGCAGGAGACTCGGGGATGTTTCACATAGCAGTCGTTCCTTCAGCTAACAGGACCAGTGTTCTCCCTCTCGACAGCCATAAACACCACTCAATGGTCTCCCGGCAACCAGGGCGAACACACAGGGAGGGGTCGGGTTGATGATTATACAGGGGCGTCTCAAACAGTCATTACGAGCCTCGACTATCAACCATATGACCACAACTTCGCATGCATGGAACTGCAGGTTGACTCCTGATTGTCAAGCTCAGGGTTCCTGTGTGTTTGCTTTAAACTTGCATAATAAGTCTTTCAGGGGGCAGGGAGGGGGGGTTTGGCTCTGGCAGGATTCAGAGAACAGCTGAATGCAGGGCCGGGCCACAGGCCAAAACACTGGCAGAATTATAACTTGGAGGAAAAGAAGAGAAATATTTCACTGGCTCTTGTTTTACTCTGTCCACTGCAGTAAACCCAGTCTCTGCAACTTTTTCTTGAGCCTGGGAAAAGATCTACAGTCACATTAATGGATTTTGTATTCAGAGCCAAAACTTTTAGTAACTTACTAGTAACTTTAGAAACATAATCAGCAACTATTTAGCTTCTTCAGTTTGAGAATTTTCTACTTTTTCCAGTTTTATGTTGTAGTAAACTGAATATCTTTGAACTTAGCTTTGGAAACATCATCAATAGTGCAAATAATCCTGAGCTGCAGCTTCATTTCTCACTCAAAATACTATTATTCATCAAAATATCATTATTCTTTGTCTTAATTTTAACTGTGGAAATAGCATTCTAATCATGCTTTCTGTGATGTACAATGTGCTGTGCATTTGTGGATTTATTTAGCCTACATTTGATTTTGCCACATTAGCACCGTTAAAGTTGAGTTGAATTACGTATTAGCAGTTCCTGTTTTCAGCGTACCCATTAATATACAGAAAACTATCACTAGATTATTTTGAAACCGAAGAAAATGTAAAACAATAATTATTCTCAAGCAAGTTCTGCAGTTGTGAGGAGTTTTTTCTAGGATTCCTGAACAGATTAATGGACGTTGATCTGAGATAATGATATCCCCGCAAAGCAAAGCTCCCATTGAATCTAAAAATATGCATCATGTTTGTTTAGATTTGACTCAGTTATGACCCTGGGAATAAGTACAACTTTAATGCAACTTTAATGCGTCAATCAAAAATGGGGTGTTTTTAAGCCCCTTAACTGCCACTATGAGCTGTGTGTACAAGTATCTTCGCCTCACATCTCTCCCTCTGCACAGTTTGAAAACATGTGGTCTACACTGACATGCAGAAAAATGCAGCAGCAGATGTGATGATTTTGTCTGCGGCTGAATGGATAGATTTTACTTCACAAGCCGATCTGAGCTCAGAGTTACAATCCTACAATGAGGCCAACAACACCTGAGACTCTCTGCAGGTTGACTTTAACTTTTGGTCTTTGGCTGTTGAAGCAGTTTGGAGCGGCGGTTCTCAGCTTGGCTCCGGCTCTCTGGAGAAAACATCCAGTCTTAGCAGCGGGAAGTAAATCGAGCCTTTCCTTATGGAGCCACATTCACCAGCTCTCTCCCTGCAGCATAACCCTGTATGGTCATGGGACCGCTTCTACAATTTATCTGTATCTGTGTGTGTGTGTGTGTGTGTGTGTGTGCGCATTCTAGGGTCAACAGCTCATGAAAGGAATATGTAGCAGTGGCACCATAAATGGGAGTCAGAGAGGAAGTGGGAGAGAGCTGCAGAGCTCTTCTCAGCATCTTCTCTCCTCCTGCATTCCTCTTCATATTGGGGATTAGTTTTTAAAATCATTGCTGCATTTATGAGACTAAGGAATATTAGCTTTCAGACTCATAAACTGCTGATCCTGTGCATTTCAACTTTGTCGAGTCACTCACTTTTTTGAGAGTGACGCTGCCAGTTCGGTGGATAAATTTATTTGAGTAAAAAGGATTTTAATGTTTGTGGTGGAAGCGCATTATATTATTTATTTCAACCATTGTTGTACAAAGTACTGAGGAGTTTTTCTTCTAATAAACACATGAACACTGACGTAAACTGACTGAGATCAGCACAAACAGTCACAAATCTGATACCAGGCCAGTACTGGTACCAATATTGACCTTTTTTAGCAGATGAGGTATCAGCCAGGATGCAACAGATCCACCCTTCACTGAGACATGAGACTCAGCCCACAGACTCAGTTTAAGAGCCACAGTGATCCCAGGCCTGGACTTGGGAGATATCCAAAATCTAATATCTCGATACAGTCCAGGCCAAACATGGCGATATACAGTAATATCGTTTCATGTATAAGTGATGCTGCCACAAAAGAATAGTCAGAGTTTTATCTGTCACATAAAGGTACAATGCACAGTAAGCATCGCAGTGATATGAGGGTTGGACTCCACTGCAGGACAGACTCTGCAAAACTGAAGAACTGATATGATTTTTTTTTTTTGATATTATGAAAAACCTTGCAGAATTACATTTACTCATTTGGCAGACACCCCTCTTTGTGTTTCTTTAACACAGTAACACACTGTTTTCCTTCTGCCAGCAGCACACAACAGAACCTGTAACCTGAACCTGAATCTGAAATGTTTCCAAAATACCAACTATTTGATCTATCTTACCATTTTACGTGCCTTCATCTTCTCAGGCTCCAACTGTCCCAGCAGCCTCTTCACCTGCTTCAACTAACTATGTCTTTTATATTGTCTGGTCTTAATGCCTTTTATATCTCGTGTGAATCACTTTGGATTGCCTTGTTGCTGAACGGAGGCTGAAGGTTGTTTTTTTCTGAGCCAGCTTCCAGTCTAGATCTCACACACCAACTCACTTTCTCTACTGGTGAACAATCAATAGGCCTTTAATTGTCTTGTCTTCACCAGTATTGATAAATTAAAATGTTAGCCATGTCTCACACTTCGCAAACAGCAGTTCAAAGTTTTATCTGTCACATGTGAAGGTACAATGCACAGGAAGCATCGCAGTGACATGAGGGTTGGACTCGGCTGCAGGACAGACTCTGCAAAGCTGAAGCTGAATTTACATTTACTCATTTGGCAGACGCTTTTATCCAAAGCGACTTACAAGTGAAGGACAATAGTAAAGCTTCAATCATAATGATATGCAATATTATCAAACACATAAAAATGACCTCCTATAAGTTCCACACTGAGCTATTTAGAGTTTAAATTTGGGGAAAGAAAGCTCCGGTATCAGGAGAGAGAAGTTGGATTGGTGCATCCTCAGTCAATGCTTATCATGTTGAGTGGAAACACTACAGAGCTCAAATAAACATGACTGATCATTTCCTCAAATTCCTGCAAAGCCTCTTGACTTTGGAAACAAAATGGCAGGACAGCAAAAGGGTCTGTTGCTATGTGCTCTGCCTGAAACGCACATAATCCGAGTCCACCTCCAAACACCGACTGCCTGGGTGAGCTGCCAACCTGCCCGGACACGCTGCTGGTCCTGGTTGTCACAGAGACCCCGACATGCTTTCTGCCTCACCGGCTGAATTTATAGTGTTCTCCTGTGACCAGCAACTAACACATGCACACAAGGACAAAGTTCATGTGAGCAGCGCCGGCCAGGATCGATGGTCGCTCTGGGAGCACGGGGCGAGGGGACAAAGCCGGGGGGGGGGGGGGGGGGGGGGGTAAATTCACTGGCTGGTATTTTAAAACATGTGCAGTCATAGTCATGTTCCTGCTGTGCCAGGGCGAGTCACAGAAAAGTCATCATCAGGTGGTGCTGAGTGTGACCGCGCTGTGCACATTTATTATATTAACTCAACAGAAGACCCCAGTGGTCTTCAGTCATTCCTTCTTCCCTGTTGTCAGCTCTTTATTTGACTCTGTTGTTGAATCTAAAAAAGGAAATTTGTGGTAAAAAAAATATCACATTTTGGGATTTTAAATTTAAATACTCAGGCCAGACCTGGGCCATGTGCTGACATTCAACATTTGGATGATCTGTTCCACTGAGCTACCAGTCCTGGTTAACATCCTGATCACGTTTCATATGTGATTATAACAGCTGGGTACGTGTCAAAATGGGCAGAAAATGAGGTCAGACCAAATCTCACTGACGCTGCTGACAAACTGGGTGTAACATTTTAACTGATGATGAGATAATAATAGTGACCAATTGTGTATCAGCTTGAAATCCTCAGTTTTAATCAGTATTATGATATAATTTTCTGAAGATGTTTCAGCCCATTTGAAAGAACAGTAGGTGGTAATATAAATCGTGGCCACGTTATTTATTACAATTACACATTTTCTACAAATTTTGATGGTTGTTTTGCAGCATTATTTTCATATTTTTATGTTATCTGGAATTATTTTATCACTAATTATTAGTTTCGGAGACAAACTAAATTAAACTGATGCTGGTTCCTGGTTGGTCATAGACATAACACTGATGAGCTCTTTGTTGATTCATTCATTAGTTTGACATCAGGGGTTTTTAGTATAAGAAGACGTCTGTAACCTGTAGTTGCTGAGGACAGGTTGAAATGATCTTTAGAGTGGGCTGACTGCAGCAGAGTGAATAAAAACAGCTAATGCTAGTTATGAAACCATAGTGTGTAACAGGAAACTCTGGGAATAAAAGAAGACGAGATGGATCAAAGTAAACCGCTCTCTGTATGGCTCTTACATCTAACTACCTGACTATGTAACTACCTGAGCATATATTGACTCACGGCTCCTGACAGGTCTGCTCACTGTCACCAGAGTCAACACTAAACCTGGAGGAGAGGCCTTCAGTTTTTATGCACCAACACATCTCTGAACAAACTCCCATAAACTCCGTGCTGCTGCATTTTAAAGTTAAAACTGTAACGATGGAGTCTTGTCTTGCACAACACTGTAATTTCTCTCCTCCTGTTTTATCTGTTTTACTCTATTTTAGTCTTCTGTTTCATTTTATTCTTCTACTCTGTGGATGCTGAACATACTCTGTTGCATCCTGACAGAGCTCAGCCTTCACGCCCTCAGGTGATCCTCTTCGTGTTTCTTTAAACACAGTCACACACTGTTTCCCCTCTGCCAGCAGCACAGAACAGGCCTGTGCAGCCTTGTCTTTATTGTCTTGAAATGTTTCCAAAATATAAATTATTCTATCTGTCAAAGACACAGAGACTATTTTACATGCCTTCATCTTCTCATGCTTCAACTGTCCCAGCAGCCTCTTCACCTGCTTCAACTAAAAACCTATAGATCAGCTCCAGACGACAGAGCTCAGCCAACAGGCTTTCAACAAGATCCAACAGAAGGAGACTGCATCACATCAAAGTGCTCGATAAATTAAGATTATTATTATCATTATCAATAAATCTTATTTAAATGTGTCTTTCATATTGTCTGGTCTTAATGCCAGATATATCTCGTGTGAATCACTTTGGATTGCCTTGTTGCTGAACGGAGGCTGAAGTTTGTTTTTTTCTGAGCCAGCTTCCAGTCTAGATCTCACACACCAACTCACTTTCTCTCTACTGATGAACAATCAATAGGCCTTTAATTGTCTTGCCATCACCAGTATTGATAAATTAAAGTGTTAGCCATGTCTCACCTTGTTTCTTCATGGCAGCCTTGGCGTGCCTCACCGCGTCCCAGGGGCTGGGGATGTCCAGGAAGACAGCGTCTGCCACGCCGGTCACTCCGAACCCGTCTTTGCACACGTCCTGGTTCCTGACAGTGACCAGGTGATCCACACGATGCTCCTTGAACTCCTCGGCCACCTTCTCCGCCCGCTGCTGGTGAAACTCCACTGTGTGCAGGTGACCTGTGGGGGCGATGGTACGTAGGATGGCGTGGGAGAGAGAGCCGCTGCCTGTACCTGCAACGCAGACGGAGGGAGGGAGTTAGATTCTCCTGGAGGCTGCAAAGGGAAAAGTCCTTGCATTACCTTAAACCTAACACAGCACCTGGTGATGAACAGTTTGGTGCTTTTTGTTTACGTCACACTGAACTAAGCTTTTAAGTGGAAAACATCAAACAAAAGTGACACGTTAACTCTGCAGGCAAACATTCACCTATTTAAAAAGTAGCCTATCATTTGAAACATGTAAGTAGCTTAATGTTAGCCACTTAGCATGTCAAACCAAATAAACCCAAATAAATATGCACTATTAAGCTAATCCAAGTGTTCCTGGGGACTGTGGAGGACAGATTACCTAAGCACAATGTGCGTTTCTCTCTACACATCAACAAATAACATACTGACCGAAGTCTCGGCTCCACACACGCCCCACCTCACCCCATTTTTGGATTAGCCGGGAGTTAGGTGCAGTCAGGCACTGCCAAGATGGGGACAGTGAAGCAGCTCACTGTGAGATTTAAGACCGCACTTTAGAAACCTGTGACTGAAGTTATGGAGGCTACGTCCATCTTTATTTACAGTCATTGGTTCAGAGTTCTTGCCAGTGTCAAAATTACTAATGAGTCAAACATATTTGTTGACTTTTAATAAAAATATCAAGGAAACCATTCTCACAGATTCACGTCTCACATACAAACATTAACACCAGTCTACATACGCCATCTTAAACAAAAAAAAAAAACCAAAACAATAAAGGAAAATAAAATAAAAGACAGAACAGAGAGGAAAGGGTGTTATTTTCAAGTCCTCCAGGACAACAAATAGTATTCAACTGTGGCAAATATACGTGAGAGTGTATTAACACCTTACTGCCACACCCATGACCAAAAACAAATTTACTTATGACCGAGTTCTCTGGCTGCTGCAAAATCTAATTTTAACTCATTTGAAATAATGCTTGTCACTTACAATCCACTGTAGGAAAGAACCAGTGATATGCTGATGATTTAGGATGCTTTTTGGACATAATTCACAGCAGGCATCTCCAAATATGAACAGCCTTGACACAGAGTTTGCTCACATTACTCTCATTTATTCAGATAAAGAAAAGATCCAATCCTGCAAAGTTATTTTTATGTGCAGCGTGGACATAAATCATGACCACATGATTAAAACTCAGAACTGGCTTTAAGATCTATCCAAGTCATAAAAAACAGCTCAAAGCTACAACAACAACAACACACACCCACATTCTCACACTGCTGCTCTCTGGTAAGTGGATGCTACATTTCTGAGTGGGCCTTCTTCGCCCGGAAGCAGCTCTGTTGATCCTCCTGCCGTAAACAATGCCCACTAATGTACAGTTTGTGAAAGAGTGATGTGAGAGAGTGTGGTTTCACAAGAAGAAAAATAACTCTGGTCACGTGACTTGCAGTTAAAGGCCGGGAGCATCGAATGGAGGAACGGAGCGCCGCTGCTACAGCCCAGCCAGACCCCATCCTCCATCCCTCCTCCTTCTCCTGACATTACGTCACCGCCGCCTTTGTTCGCATGGCAACAAAGAGGGCAATGTTTACCCCACAGCAGCACTTTGACTTGCTAAAACCTCACACGCCGGCACCAGATGGTCTGAGACTGGAAACAACAGTAAATGGGGAAACTGTGGACCGATTTTGACAGCTGTAGTAAACCAGAAATGAGGATGCACACATGTAAATAAGCAGATACAAAGTTGTGGAATAAATAACAACTGTCCCATAAAAACCCAATGTACAACAACAAAAATTTCAACCCAATACAAAAGTCCTGAAGGGAATACTCCCATTTTTGACCCTGTGTTAGGATGTGTGGATTAAGCTCTTTTTGTGATGTTGTTGTATTAGGCTACATTATTATCTCCATCGAGGAAGCTGTGTTTTGGTCCCATTTGTTCATCTACTGACGAGCACAATTTCTCTGAAACTACTTGACAGATGTGATGACCCCGCCTCTTTTGGCTGCTGGGCCGGCTGCTTGTCTCTGTGTGTTTGTGTTCTGTGTTGTAGGTGCCCAGTAGGTGTGGCCAGGTTACTGAGTATTGGGCACACCTGGGCCCGGTGTTCTCAGTAGTATAAATACTCACTCTGACCTGTGTTATGGAGGAGAGAGGAAGGGGAAACGCTGCTCCATGTGCCTTGCTTGTGTTCTGGGGTTTTCTTTTTCATTTTTTGCCATCGAACACTTCACATCTTTATTGCTCCACTCATGCAAACACTCATACACTACTGACTTGCTGACCTTCATATCCTGTAACCTTTTTGATATTTTTATTTACCTTTTGATTGGAGTGTAATAATATTAATGGTATGATTTAACTCGTGTCACCATGACACAGACTTAAATGAACTTCAAAGTTCACATTAGAACTGCAACGATTAGTCAATTGATCAATCATCAGAAAATGAATCGGCAGCTATTTTGATAATTGATTAATGGTTACATTTTTTTCGAGATAATATGCCAAATAAACAGTTTTGTACATGGAAAATCTCTGAAATCAAAAACTGAACCTTTTTCAATATGTTCTGCCATTTATAGACAAAACAATTAATTGATCAATTAAGAAAATCATCAGTACATTAACTGACTAATTGAAAATAATAATGAGTACCAGCCCTGTTTTACATTAAGTTTTAGTTTCCTATAACTGATACTTAAATGTCAGTGTGGCCTATACATTGTGCAACTATAAACTAATTTAGATGTTGTGCATAAAGCTACAGCTGAAAACTAGTTTCCTTACAGATGAATCTGTCAATTACTAATGATTATTCAGTCAATGTCAGAAAATGATGAGAACCTACCCCCATAGTTTTCCAGGAAACAAGGTGATGTCTTTAAATGTCTTATTCTATCTGATCAACCCTCAAAGATCCAAAGATATTCAATTTACATTAAAAGTAAACCATGAAAGGAAGCGAAGCAAATCATCATTTTTGCAAATTTCCCCACTGTGGGACTAATAGAGGATTACTATTTCTATTAAAACAGAGAAGCTAGAAACAGAGAATGATTGGGTCTTCGCTTGTTAAATGGGTTAAATGATTAATTGATTACCAAAATAGCAGATTTTTTGTTTAATTAATTGACTGTTTGATCAACCATTTGTTTCAGTACCAATCAACTCCTGCAGTATTCAACGCTGTGCAAGAGTCTTGTTGTGTCACCTACATGTGGCTCTGCAGCAGCCTGGTAGAATAGCAAACTGCAGCCTCACGCTGTAAAACTGTTATACAGCCTGAATTTGACTTTGTCAGAGACGTGCAAACACACTCACAGATCGATCATCATCTGTAGAGTAGAGTCTACCGTTGAGAGGAAATGGCTGAGACTCCAGCTGAGGTTTGTCTGAGTGATGGGCACCAACGCTGTCTAAACTCGATCCGCATAAACAGAAATCAATCAGCACAAAACCGGGTGCCAGGGTGCTGACAGGCTCAGTTTCCATCCTGGTTGTCCTGATGTAAAGGATGGTAGTCAGCCAGGTCCGCCAGAAATACACCCAACATCAGCGGTATTGTGTAAAATCATGTCAGATTTGTTTAAAGAAGAAATAAAAAGTGAGCACAAGGCACAAGTTTTTAACCCGTCTTCTAAAATTGGCACCGTTATCCATCAGCAGCAGCATCTGAGTACACAAAGTGCATTTTCCACTCATGGTTGATTGTGGGAGAGCACAAATTCGATAAAAGGAATCTGCCGTTTTAAGTTGTACAGTAAGTGCGTCAGTTACCAAAGACAACTGAGAACGTGAGACAGTCAGTCCTGAGTGCAAACAAGGACGGTCAGATAACCCATCGCTGCTTATCATTGTTAGTGTTAATTTCCAAGCTGCAGCACAGTTTAATCCAGGTTAGAGATGTGTGCAAATGACACTCAGTACTGGTTATTAGTAAGATACAAACCAAACGCAATGGGGAAAAACCAATCTGATATGACACAAAGAGAAGGAGGGACACTTGCCTCAAGTGTTAACTAAGTGGAGATATTTTACAAGCACCAAACAATCCCACTACACAACGACAAAACCACAGAGAAAACTGTGACACACCCTCTGAGAATTTAAAAATGCAGGGTTCAGACAGCAAGTCTGAGCAGCTGCATCATGTTGTGACTCATTGTTGGAATTTAGCAACAGTCTTTTGATGCCACATGGTTATGAAGAGGTGTCTTATTCAGTTTGAGCGAATGAAAAACATGACGTACAGGATCAATTCAAATTCATCACGCACCGACTTTCATCCAATACTTGTTGAGATTCTTAACTCAAAACCACAAATATCAACCTGCTGGTGGCACGAGGCCAAACGGGTCAAAATTAAAAATTATAAATAATCATGACGTTAAAAATGCCCTTTACACAGTATTCACTTTCTATGTTAAAAAGCATTATTCTGTGTGCATCCTGGACCAGTCTGGTTCATGCCTGTTTAACTGAAGCTTCCTGTTCAGTCATGCTCAGAGAGTTTTGTGTATTATTTCATAGGAACATGTCATATGCACATGATACGTGGTTATCGGTCATACTGAACGTACTGAGGTTTAGATAGTAAATGCATTTAAGCCCTGAGGTGGAGGGGAAGTATACAGCTACAGGGGAGGTGCTATATTCTGTGACTTTACAGAACTTGTTACTGTCTTGAGGTGCTGCCATGGCATCATTTTTGATATTACAGCAAAATGTGATTTTATAAAGCTATCACTGCAGCTGAAGCAAAGGTACATGCCAGAACTGACAGTTCATTTCCCTTTGTGCCCCAAGTATCAGATAAATTACTTCTTTTTTTTTTTTTTTTTTTGGTATTTTGGCCTTTATTTGATAGTTGACAATCCAGAGACAGGAAACAAAGTCAGAGAGGGAAAGGTATGGTATCCAACAAAGGTTCCCCTGCTGGAAAAAGGTTGGGACATTGCAGTTATGCGGTAAGCGCCTTAACCATTAGCCACTGTAAGCCAACAAAATTAATGTTTTGACCTCATGGTGGGTCTAGATGAAAGGGCAGCGGATCGTAAAAGTCATTAAGATTCATTTTCTGGGTACCACAAACTTCTGTGCAAAATTTCAAGACAATCCATATAAAATTTGTTGAGATATTTTCCTAGAGTCCTTGGAGCCGCGCCATGAGCACTGTATCTGTGTTGGCTGATATACTGTGGTATTGTCATTGTATCTGATATAAATCATTACTACTTCAGGGTGTCATGAGAGGTACACTTGGACATGCTGCTCTGTTTGATCCAGTGGACGTGTTTTTCAAAAGCTTTGGAGCTGGTTTTAAGAGGGTGGTGGCCACAATCACAGTTGCCTCTTTGTTATGGATACAATTTTAGCAGCGTTTTAGTCAAATGACAATAAATGACCGTTTTATAAGAGCTTTGATGCAAGTGGTCAAGACAACCCGTGATACATATCAGCATCTCTAATCTGCTTTCAGAACAAGGCGTCAAGTCAGTGGCCAGCTACTTTCTGAGAGGAGGCAGAGATGCAAGAGGAAGACATGGTGGGGGGAGGGGAAGTTGAGCATGAACTGTTGCTTTCTGTTCCCCCATCGGTATCAAATACTGCACGGTGATTGGCTAGACAAGAAGCAAAACCAGGACAGAAGTCAAAGAGCTCAATTTCCCTGCAGACAATTTAGAAAATGAAAGTAAGCGAGTGGTTCTTCTTGTATTTAATCCAGTTTGGTCTCTGTGTACTTCAGTAAAGCATTCAACCCCTAAATGTTGTTAAAGAGATGCTGTGGATGGCTGTAGCTGTTCTGTTAGATGGTGGGAGGGCCTGTGTGTTGCTATTAGTAAAGTCTGGGGTTTTCACAGGTTGATGATATAGAAATTGATGCGCATATTTTTCTATTTAAACTGCAAAATGCTATTCTTATACTCCAAAAATCATATGCATCTAATGTACACCACGGCATGTAAACACTTCTACTACAGCAATTAGAGCATCATGAGACCAGATTTATGAAATTCCACCATAGTTACAAGAAAACTTAATTTTCCCTTTATCATATCAGCAGTGAATTAAATATCTGATCCAATACATTAGCAAACAATAGATGTCTATCAAATAAAATTCATACAATCCCAAAGTAAAAGCCCATCTGGTTAGTTTGTCAGGCCAAGTCAAAACATTCAATGTTATTTCACTTACATTAATATGAAACAGAGGACAGGAGTCCAATCTTTGGATCCTAGAAGCTGTAAACAGCAAATATTTTGGTATTTTTGTACTTAAACGACAAACTGACAGCGTGGGAGTATTCATTTACCCTTTAGCCTTTACTGCTTAGGGTGTGTTTTGATCTGTACCGGAACATGGAAAAGCTCTAAGTCTCCTGATTCTATCTGCGCAAAGCATTTTAGGATATCACTAACCCTATATTACTGCAGCAGCTGTTGACAAAGAACTGGTTCAGAGTCGTGGCTCCAAAGTGTTTTCCACACAAAAAGGTCCTACTACAGGCCTTATATTGCCTTTTTAATGATAATAGTGAAATAGAAGGAACCTTACATCTACCGGGTTCATACCTCTGGAACTTTAGTTCAGTATCTCTTATGCTCTTTCTGACTTTCTGGTTGTAAAATTTAAAAATTTACTTTTCAAAGGAGACCAGGTTTATGACTGATCAAGAGTTGACAAACTGTAACCTCTTTGTTTTGGGTTCATTATTTTCAGAGTTGCACACAAAAAAAGGAATGTCTAACAGGTTAAATGAAGTCACATTTTGTGTGTTGCACAGATTAAATTGACACTTAAAACAATGTCATGATCCCTCACAGGCTGGAGGTATTACTACTGGGATCCAAACCCTCACATTTTTCCCACCTGTGCAACTTGAGAGGAGCTGAACTGACAATAATCTGCATCTTCCCAACATCATTTGTTTTTTGTTCTAAGGGCTGTACCTCAATCAGTCATCTGACGCTTTCTTCCTTTGTGATGTAAACAGTTCAAATTTCCACACAGTTAAAGAAATAAGTGTGCATCCAAAATTCTGTTATAAAAGCCTAATGCACTGCAAAGCCTCTCTTCTTAATTGCTTCTAACAGCACTGCCAGGAGTCGAAGCAGTGCCAGACTCTGGTGTAGTTTAGGAGAAGCTGAAGGGACAGAGTGGCCAGAGGGCATTTGTAAAATCCTGCCATGCTGTTTCCTGTGTTGCTCTTCAGTTAAACTGTCAGCATTTAGGGGGCACTTACAAGTTCCTCCTTCTGCTAGGAGGTCATTAACATGAACAGACCTTGAGGTGCAGTGAATATTTGCCGAGTATACTTGCGTTGGACCCGTTTGATATGAAAGACTGATACAGGAGTGAAATAATAAAACATACAGTCCATAATTAGCGTCAAACACTCGACCAGCTTGGGTGATTTCCAGAACAGTATGCCTCCAAGGTGACTCCTCTACATGAACGAATGCTCGTTCAGCAGGCCTGGCATGTAGGTCGAGTGAGAAGGGCCAACAAAATTATCACCTCTAATCTTTGCATGTTTATACAGCTCACTGACAAAAAGTCTCCCCTCCACAGGACAGCACATACTGGTTAAAGACTCAGGCTGAACATTATGAGTCACCACGGTGCCGTAAAAACTCTGATTAGCACTTCATTGACACATAATGATACACATAAGTGTTGTTATGTGCAGCTAATGAAATCCTACATTCACAAAGTAATTTAATAAACCGTGCATTTTCATCTGCTATTCAAGCCATTATTCCTCTGATTTAGATATGATAAAACTACCAGAGGGCTTGTTTTATTCTAATCCATTTCCCATTGAAGCAAATGGGAAAGTGGTCTCAGACTTTTGCACCCCACTGTAAAGAAAGTACCAGAGTAACATGATACCAATGCAGATAATGCAGCCCTCTCCATACTGCTGGTGTGTGTGCTGACTAAACAGATTTTTACTGCTGGGCTCATTCATCACCTCTCCAATCTCAACTCTCTCTCTCTCTCACACACACACACACACACACACACACACACACGCACACAGTTTTCACAAAGTACAATCAATAACATGACATGCGGAGGGGGTGCCAGCAGTAAAACATGATGAAGGACTGCACCACATACACAAACATCCTCTCCCATCCCCCTCACTGCCCTTAGACTAGGAGAGACCAAGAAACCAACACACTCTGAGTGATTGCAATTAAACAGATGGAAATGGAAGACGAAGGCGATGCCTTGGAGATTGGAGGAAATGGCAGGGGAAAATTAGAGGCAGGACAAAAAGTGACAATAATAAAATAAATAAAGAATACAGTTTTACATAATCATCTTAGGCGCATCTGTAGCTATCCCATGACGTTCAATATAAACAGCTGAGGTTGTGTGGGTCAGAACATCTGGAGAAGGTGTGAACTGCTGCTGGGGAAAAGATATGAAGCCTCACTAAATAATAAAATATGAGCTGCAACAGAACAGAACAGCCCACATCCCTTCTCGACACGCAATCACACTTGACATGAAATACTGGTGTTGGGTAATGAAACAAATGAAACTCTGAAAATTAACTACAGGATTCCTTGGGAGTGAAGTGCAAATTTTTCCAAGTATTCAGAACTGCAAAGCTGCAAAGGGCAGTTTTAATCAGGTTAAAGTAGAACATAGAGGGAAATGACATTGATACAGAAAATCAATCAATTCATGCTGCTGTCTACACAAGAGACACTTCAGCTTTGATTTCCAGTTGTCCATTTTATACATGCCAGACAAAAACAGACATGCCTCTATTGTAATTAATACAACTATCTGCACAGGCTGTGTTACAGTTCGCAGTTCATTCGTGCTTTGCATGCACAACCCAAAATATATTTCTATGCTTCAAGCCAGTTTCCTTCTATTGCGGTCAGAAGTCTGCAGAAATGTGGCAAACCGACACGTACGCATCCTGTGTAGACACTGACAGAGGACTTGAGCTGCTCCTTTCACTTTGCTTCTTATGTAGAGATTCAGTGTCATTCAGTGTACATGTATGAGTGAGTCATAGCATTTATGAGTCATAGCTTAAGAATAAGATAAGTTTTTTCACAACATGGCGTATTTAATGGTCTTTCTGGAGCTGTGTTTTCCAGTTTGGACGTACAGTGTGTGATGTGCAAAGATCCCAATGTGCATGCTGACTGCATTAGAGAGATGGCATTTATTGGCTAGCTTTCTAAATACTATGGTGGATCATGAACTACAGTATTCTGTTCTGTTAAACCATATATTTTTGGCCGTATCTACCTTGTGATTATTTGTGTATAATGATTTTGGTATCATTGCTGAATGTATTACTTATGTGGTGGCAGACAGACAGAAGCAGGTTGAAGTTAAAGTCAGTGTTAGTAACATAGCTAACTAGCCGTAGCTTCTCAAAATGAGTAAACACAAAACAACACTAGAATAAATTGTATACTAAACCCATTTGCCTCAGTCCAGCCTCAGCTTCTCTGCACCAAACTTTGTGATATTTTTCTCTTGATTTAATCTGCATCTGTGTGGTCTTTAATTAATTGTTCTGTAAAATCCACAGTGACAACATTGCAACACCTTTACTATCATATCCGACATGAATCCACCCTCACCTGACTCGCAGACGACAGATCCCGGCTTCAGCTCCAGCATCATGGTGATGGTGGCGATGTCTGTGGTGTAGAGGATTTGTGTGCGGTGTGGCAGGGAGACAGTCCACAGCTCAGGTGTGGGGTGAAGCACGTGGACCCATCCGCCTTTGCTGCAGGTGACCTTCGACCCGTAACGCTGACCAATCAGGTCTGTTGAATGTCGAATGACTCCATAGCGGGTCTGTGTCTGGGCGCCACGCTGCACCTTGACAGGCATCATGGAGTCGTGGCTCAGGTAGACGATGGCGACGTCCCCATCCTGAATACAGTCTGAATACTCCACAAAACTCATGGTGAATGCGTCACTCTGCAACAGGATGGTAGAAGATGAACTCAGGCTGGTTTTACTTAGTATATAAACCAAACACAAGTCAACACAGAACACTATTTATCATTAAAAATACACAAGTACAATCTTCTAAACAGTATTTTTGATCATATAACTAGAGAACATGGACATCTTTGTCTAACCCTAATGCAATATTTAAATATACTTTAATGCTATAGATAAGATAATCAAATTTTTTTATTGAACTGAGCTTATTTCAGGTTTGGTAACTTCATCGTTTATTGTTCCCTTAACACGCACATGTGGCAAACGGACATAAGTTTGATTCAAGTGACAAAGACCTGTTTATTTCTTGATGCATCACCAAGTTCTTGCCATTTACACATTTTATGTTATGGCAGTAAAAGGTTATCCTCTGTCTCTTTGTTAATTGTCAACCATTTTGACACTCAATTAGCTAGTCCAATGTGTGGGTCCTCTGCTTTTCTCTGTTTGCAATCACCAAAACTAAATACCTTTGGGCTTTGGTCTGTTGGTCGGACAAAGCAAGACATCGAGGTAAAAATAATTGTCAGATTAATCAAAAATGAAACTTTTTTTGCAGTGCTTTAGTGCATCAAAATGTGTCTGTGTAGACAGTCCTATTTAGTAGCATAGATTTGTCTCCAGTTATGATCTGGGGGATTTTTCATTAAAAAATTAAAAGACAATAATCACACCAGCCTTATACTTTACAAGAGTATTCAACTGATTCAGCATTGCACTCCTATAACGCTGTCAGACTAATGAGAGACAATTTTGAAAAAAATATCAAAATCAATGCAACAGAACCAAAGGTGTTGTCATTTTCATTCCATGCATTGTTATTCCTTGTCAAAACCTGATGCCTACATTACCCACAATGCCACTGGACCACAGACAGCTCAACCAGACATCAGGGTGTGTTTTTATTTTTCAGTACAGATCAAACATCTGTAAACAGACACAGAACGACTACAAATAAAGTGAAAAATTAACCATAGAGACAAAAAAAAAAACTATTATAAACAGACAGAAAACCAACACCAAAAGGACAAAACTACCTAAAAGAGGCCCAAAATGAATAAAGAGACATCTCTATGAATCTGAGGCGCTTTCGTTGCCGTGGTAACAGCTGTGCAGTTTGGTATCTGACCGTTATTTTTCAAATGTAGCATCTTTCATATTTAAGAAGCTAATTAACGATCGTTTAATTTAACTGCTGAACCTCAGAGAGAGAAGACGGACTCATTTTTGCTGCTTCACCAAAGAAAACATGTCGGAGAACCTGGAGAATATGTGAGTGAGATGAATGAAGGCTACCGCTGTTCAGCTAACGTTACATTTCTGATATTTATTTAAGAAAATATGGGTTTTTTGTCGAAGTGTGCTTGCCCTACGAGATTCGGGTTAGGGAATCCATGTTTTATTTAACGTTGCTATGCTGGATGGGAAAGATAGTGTTGAGGATAAGAATAGCCTTTGTAGAGAACGACATCTGGCCCAAAATTAACAGGGAAAGATACTTCGACATAACACCCGAATTAGGTTTTCTGTACCGTTAACTACCTTGTTTAACGACAGCAGCATCCTAACTGACGCTAAGGTTAACTGGCTGATTCACCATTGTTGCAAACGGTTAGCTTAGCATGCTAGCGTTCAGTTAGTGAGTAACTTTTTAAATACAGTGTGAAAATAGCATAGTTTAAAACTTAAACGGCACAAAGAGTCACAGTGCAAAATGTTCGCAAGCCTATGTTACTTCACTAAAAAAGCTTTTAATGAATTATGCGTTTAACTTGCTACTAGCTAACATGCTAACGTTAGCGACCGTTACCGTTGAATACGCTTGGCAAGTCAAAGAGCCGTTGGCGACCCTCGGCCTACCTTCTCCAGAAGTGCTGTCCGTTGGACTTTATTACGAAAACGTAATATGGTCAGTAAACGACAATTTCTGCTCTTAATGCCGCTCTGCTTGCATGTGGACAGCGCTGACAGCTACCCATTCATTTCCCACACACGTGGTGTTGTTTTCAGGGGAAGTTAAGTCAGCGGCACCGGATGAAGAACCGGTTCGCGAATCGGAAATCTCTCTCCACACACAAACTAGATTCAAAGGGGCCGTTCAGATGATTTGTAGATCTGCGATTTGCTGGAGACCCCGCAATTTTTGGCAGTTACTGAACGACCATACGAGAAAGCAATTTTCTTAAGAATACCTTCGATTGCAAATGACTGTTGCACCATGTTTATGTTTTAAAAAATGACTGAATAGTCCACAGTTGTCATCACCACACACTTAAATGTGTTTACAATTTTTTCATGTCTCTCTTAAAGCAGCCAGCTGCCCATATGAACACTAAAATAGGTTTTGCTCGCTATAATCATTCCATAATGTTCATACTGGCGATTAATGCGCTTCAAATACCAATAAAGAGGGACAGAATTGTGAACAGGAGGAATGATTACTGCAAGAAAAACTTGTGATAAGGGCCCCCAGCTAGACACATTTTAATGTCAGGGGTCACAAGTCAAACGTCACTGCTTTACTTTTAAGTGTCATAGATTTTATAAACTTAATATATGTTTATCTCTATTTCTTAATATGAAGTGCAACTAATAACTATAGCTGTCAAATAAATGTAGAGTGGAGTAGAAGTAGAAGTTTACAGTGAGGGGATACTTAAGAAAATGCCTCAAAACTGTACTGAAGTATCTAGGTAAACACTGCTCTGGTAGTATATTACTATCACAAAGGGCATTGCACCTGATCAAATTTAGTTTGATTTGTTGTATAATTCATAAATTTACATGGAGTCACTTGAACGTAACATGAGTTCCTCTCAACTTAACTGCGGTAGAGTAATTCTGAAAAAGTGGAAAGTTGTTGGATCGGGTCGTGTCATGTGATTTTATTTGGAAACTGCAAGTTATTGTTCAAAAGTGTGAATTGGGAGTGAAATCTCAGCGTGTGGAAGGGGTCCCTACTGGAGCCGACTAACCGCGTCCAATTGAATGAATGGACTACAAATACTGGCCAATGGGAGGAGAGATGCTCTGCTATAAATTACGATCTCAAGGCATCAGGCGGACCGGAGAGCTGTAGGGACGCCGCTGGTGGTTTGTGAGCTCTTCGGCCGGAAAAATAGGGATCTTTGTATCAACCCCTGGTAGTAGTAGTAGTAGTAGTCCACAAATCCGTCAACAACAGGTAGGAATGCATTTACCTCAAATTCCGTCACACAGACTGAAGATCTTTAGTTTTAACGATGCTGGCAGGGCGGTAGGGACAGATCATCTTGGCCTTATGAGTATGTCCGCTTTTCATTACAAGGATTAATGTTAACTCTGGAAAAGTCTCATAAAAGGATATGAAATGATACGATCCATTACATGTATCTTAAAAAGTAACTGCTGCATCGGCATCTATATAAATGCGTAGACGCTTTGTTCACTACGGGATATTACATGGTTTTATATGCAATAGTTATGTCATTTGTTCTACATGTTAACATGTTTAAAATTAGAATGAGCTGTAGACTTGATGCCCACTGTGCGCACTCAGCAGTCAGTTTGCTTCGCTTCTTTTCACCGTGTCTCCCCTCCACCCTCCGCCCAGGGATCAACCATGCCGTTCGGTAACACGCACAACCAGTTGAAGATGAAATACACCCCGGAGCAGGAGTTCCCGGACCTCAGCAAACACAACAATCATATGGCGAAGGTCCTGACTCCTGCTATGTACGAGCGGCTGAGGAGCAAACAGACACCCAGTGGATTTACTCTGGATGATGTCATTCAGACTGGGGTTGATAACCCAGGTAAAAACCCAAGCAGCTTTTCGGCGGAACAGCCATCTGTTCTGCCTGATCGACCGCGTTTAATGGCCAGCGGCGCTCTGTGCTTCATGTTCCTGCAAGGGAACACTGACAGCTTTTTGCACTGTGACCTTGCCAAAGGGATAAACTATGACCTAGGTTTATAGACATATGAAGAGCTGAACAGTTAGAAACTCTGTCATCCTCCTCTAAATGGGCCTCCATTATCAGAGCAATATTGCACAGCTTTATAGCAAATGGTAAAGATTACCAGTGTTGCATAATGTATGCAGTGGAGCATCTGATAATCCACTGCTGCTTGCAGTTTTGTCAGCTGTGACAGTATGTTGTGTAGACTAACCTGTTAGCTGCACCCAAAACTGAAAGGTGTGGGGCAACCCTCAGGTTTGAATCAGGTTTAAACCATTCACAGAATTTAGATATACCTGTGTATAAAAAACTGAAGTATGGCAGGTGACTTGCCCTCACCCTGTAGACTGTCTCTCTGTTTAGCTCTGAGAATATGGCCAAGCTGACACTGAAGAGGCTGTCAGCTGATGATGAGTTTCCAGAGCTCAGTCAGCACAACAACCACATGGCCAAGTTCTTAACCCTGGACATGTACAGGAAGCTGAGAGAGCGGGCTACTCCCAACGGCTTCACCATAGATGGTGTCATTCAGACAGGGGTTGATAATCCTGGTACAGTAACAGTCCCATCCTGCGACCTGATGACACTCAGCACATTCACTTAGCGAGGATGTAAGTTTGTGTGTTTCGTGTCCATTGTCTCCTGTGACCCTGTGAACTTTGTGTGCAGGCCACCCCTACATTATGACTGTGGGCTGTGTTGCTGGAGATGAGGAGACGTATGAAGTCTTCAAGGAGCTGTTGGACCCTGTGATCACAGACAGACATGGAGGATACAAACCCACAGACAAGCACAAGACTGACCTCAACCCAGACAACCTGAAGGTACTGCAGCTCTCTGCCATCATTAAACCAGGCTGAATGTGACAGTGGAACTGAGCAAAGAATAACGTATATCATCCTCTTTAAGGGTGGTGACGACCTCGACCCCAACTACGTTCTGAGCTCCCGTGTCCGAACAGGACGTAGCATCCGTGGCTTCTGCCTGCCACCCCACTGCAGCCGAGGAGAGAGGCGTGGTGTGGAGAAGCTCTCCATTGAAGGTAAAAAGGGCCACTTCAACCTGCACTTTAAGGAAGTTACTTCTTGACAATACAGGTACTTTGTATCTGTCCATGTCTAGGTACTGCACTGACTGCCATCATTCAGACAGAGACGTGGCTTCAGCTGAATGATTCTGTTATGTAAGAAAGCTGGAGTACAAGTCTGTGGCTTGACTGATATCCAATGAAGTCCTTAGTGTGGCAGTGGGTGCCCTCTAGTGGCAGCAGATGGAATAACATATTATAACACTAAATTGTAAACTAGACTCAGCTGCACCCAACTGCTTTTATTATTGATTGTCAGTTATTGTCTTCTGTAATCGTTAGGTTCAACATATTAAAATTTACAATTTCCCAAAGTCCATGGTGATATCCAATCATTTTTTTGCACACCCAGTAGTCCAAAGCCCAAGGATATACAGATTACAACATAAGGCAAAGAAAAATCTGAAAATTATTAGAAGTTAGAAGCTGGAAGCAGGAGATTTTTTTTTCTCCCTTAAATAACATCAACAATTAATAGATTATCAAAATAGTTGCTATTTTTCAGTTCAAGTAATTGTTTCAGCTCCACAAAATGCCTAATCTGTCAAAGCAGCAGGCTGAAGCTCTGTGTGGCAGTGTGATAGTAATTGGTTTTGCATCTTTCACTGGATTTGACATCCATGGGTTTTAAAACTTGTATCTCCTCTCTGCAGTTCTGGCTGCTCTGACTGGAGACCTGAAGGGAAAATACTACGCCCTGAAGAACATGACAGATGCTGAGCAGCAGCAGCTTATCGACGACCACTTCCTGTTTGACAAGCCAGTGTCTCCTCTACTGCTGGCCTCAGGGATGGCCCGTGACTGGCCTGACGCCAGAGGCATCTGGTGAGGCTTCATCCTTACTGCCATGTCAGCCATGCTTTTGTAAGTCTTTCCATTCATAGAGCTAATCTTGAAGGAAGCTGAATTCCTCTTTCTGCCTCTGTCTTAAGGCACAACGACACCAAGACATTCCTGGTTTGGGTGAACGAGGAGGACCACCTGCGTGTGATCTCTATGCAGAAAGGAGGCAACATGAAGGAAGTGTTCAATCGCTTCTGTACTGGACTCACCAAGGTTGGCAGGAAATGAGAGCTTCAACAGTGTATTTCAAAACAAGTCATTAATCTGCAGTGGGAGGTTTTCTGTTCACGAGCCACTGAAAGATGTGTTTTGTGTAACTTACTGTGCTTTTAACTGACTTGTATTATACACAGTGAAAGCACCTTATCAGCCTGGTTCTGTTGTGTTTAGATTGAGACAATGTTCAAGGACAGAGGCCATGACTTCATGTGGAATGAGCACCTGGGCTACGTCCTCACCTGCCCATCCAACCTGGGCACTGGCCTGCGTGCAGGTGTGCACGTGAAGCTGCCCAACATGAGCAAACACGCTAAGTTCGAGGAGGTTCTCAAGAGGCTGAGGCTCCAGAAACGTGGAACAGGTACAACAACCTGCACATTTCTTTATTCTAGCTGCAGACCCTACTGCCTGCATTGCCATGAGTAATGTTTGTCACCATCAGCATTTCCTACATTATGAAATTGTATGTCTGTATTGTAATGACTTTTTTAAAAATTTATTTATTTATTTTTTGTTCCTTGCTTCTGTGACACCAGGTGGCGTGGACACAGCTGCTGTGGGCGGAGTGTTTGACGTCTCTAACGCTGACAGACTGGGCTTCTCTGAGGTGGAGCTGGTACAGATGGTGGTTGATGGAGTCAAGCTGCTGATTGAGATGGAGAAGAGGCTGGAGAAGGGCCAGTCCATCGACGACCTGATGCCTGCCCAAAAGTAAAGCCATCCTAACACTCACCCCCACCACCCCGGTTTCCCCTTCCTAATTCTCCCCCCCCCCCTACTTCCCCCCCCCCCCTCCCCCCCCCCCCCCCCCCTCCTCTCTCTGTCTGAATGTTTGACTCTGTCCTGGAATGCACTCTGTGTCACTCAGTTTGGATTTGTTTATTTAAAATGAACTGGTTCCTGTAAGGTGAGGATGGATTTGAAATAAAGTTCTGGATGAAGTTGAACTTTGTGATTCCTGGAGTGAGACTGTTTATGATGTGTAAATATTGCCAGTAATCCTGTCACCATTGGTTGTAAGGTTATTCTGCTCTGGAAACAGGTCACTGAGGTATTTCATGAGAAAACTGAAGTTGTAGATTCTTGTTTACATGACAAAGAGCAACTGCAGCTCCAGTTTTAATCACCGCCTTCACAAGGTTTCAGACTTGTGTGGAAACTTAACTCATCTGACTCCTATAAGACTGAATCTTAAACTAGTCCCAAATGTACGTGCAGCTGGACCTACAAGATGAAGAGACAAACATCTGTCCCTGAGTGCAACATCTGTCTTGTACAGATGTCAGGTAAAAGTACTTCCCTTAATGCAGTTAAACATGTTTCAAATGTGGGTTTGAGATCATGATAAACCTAAAATACAGTCACAGTATAAACTGCCTTTAAGGGGAAATACACTGATTTCTACACAGGAGTTGCACTGAATGCTACTGAGGAATTCTACTACGCAGCGTTTTTGGAGCTTGGACTTTTCAGCTTCTACTGCTTGAATTCCAACCACTCTGGTTTTTAATCTGTGTCCCCACCAACTTCAGAGAAGTACAATATTCAGTTACTGCAGTGACTGTCTGTTTAATATTTGTTTACCAAAGTTGAACCAAAACCATCTGAACAGACATAAACTACAGCAAAAAAAATCACCATATGCAATATTAACTGCTTTCACCGAACACCACAGCAGAAACAGTTCATTAAAGGACATAAACCTTCAAGGCTTCTCAGTAAAAGCATCGTGTTTGATTTGTGGTCCCAAAGAAACCCAGTCTGAAAGCTGGGCTAAACTAGAAAACATTTCGGGTGTCTCAAAGATTTCTTTTGACCAGCAAAGCCTTTTTCAGGATCCTTTTTCAAATTTGAGAAATAATTACACTTAGTTGAACAGTACAGTATTTACTACATGTAAATATAGATATATGTAATATGCTGAGACGTGTTTTTACAAGCCCATATTTGTTGAAGCTTTATTTTCACCCATTCATTTTGTTTTTAAAATGACTACATGTGTCGTTTCAAGCTTTTTCCAAATAAAGTGTCAGTTTTCTTTTAAACATGAACATATTTAAATACTAGAATAAATCTCCACAGTTATACATTTTCATCTCGACTGTGTCCAGATACAAATGATCAGCATGAGACGGGGACGTTCAAGTTGACAGACACTTTAATTGAGACATGAGTGACCCTCATTAACCATGTGGGCATTTACACGGACTCCCCGTCATCTCTACTTTTTAACGAAATACAAAAGAAAAAAACAAAACAAAAAACAAAATGAGTATTGCAGTGAAGCTGTGTTGAAAGTAAGGTACATTATTTACACTGAAAACAAAATGCTACTTAATTTTTTTCTTTTTCCAGGAGAGAAAAAAAAGAAATAAATAAGACTAGAAATGCTTTTTTGTCCACATTCACAGCATGACAAATCATATTCAACTCATTAATGTCGACCCCTTCTGGCCAGAACAGACTGAGATATTAGTAGGTAATTCAGTGATTATTGCCAAAAGCCTTAATCTATACATTATAATATTCAATACATACTCTGTATTTTGTTTAAAAAAAGGAGACATTTGGAAACTGCTACTTGGATGATTGTACAGCTTAAATACTTCTAGATATATATATGTATACTTTTAAACCCTTTTGTTCATAGCTTTAACTCGTTGGCAACTTTGGAAGCAATGTTTTTGAAAGCGATGGATGATCCGGATATCCTTTTAAACCTGACACCGTTGAGGGAGAGACGGGGCAGCTTGCAAACCTCCATCTCCCACTGCACCAGGTTTTCAGCTCGCCCGTCCCCGTGGACGCAAAGAAGCAGGAAACTCTCTTGCTGTTCGTAGTCGCAGTTGTTGGCATCGAGCACCTTGCGAATCTCCCGCATGATATCGCAAGGCTCCATGGAGCTGGTGGTCCTCATACTCCAAGTGAATCTGAGGGAGCGGGGTTTACTGTCTTTATTTTCCCCTTTTTGATCCCCAGGTACATGGCGACTGTTGGGAGGAGAGGAGAAAAGGGAAGTTTGAGCCCAGCACATTCGGTTTGCAGTCGGTTTAGTTTTTTAAAGCAGTGTCTGGTGGATGGAGAGATTCAGCAGCCACTTTTTTAAACCAAAGAAATCACATTTTAATTCTTTGGTATAAAAAAAAAAAAAAAAAAGAAGTTTATCAACTAAAGCGGCTGGTAGAATAGTCAAACCTACCAGCCACAGCCTAAACTTGAAAACATTTAGCATGTGGCTGGTGTCTGTTTCCACCAAAGACACTTTCTAATCCCAGTCTGTAAATTACTCATTACATTCAAGTCACAGGGCTGAGCTATGGAGGCTCAAAACTGACAAAATGTAGTAGGAAAATACCACTACATAACACTTGGTTAAAAAAACTAAAATGGAAAATTTAAGTCTAATTTCTTGTATCAACTGATTATTGGTAAAGAACAAAAATCTAATTAGCTTTTTGTGATCTTTTATACCAAAGTAAAACTAAGATTTATATTTCTTTTTACACTCCACTTTAATTATTTATCTTACACTGTTTTCTTTTAATTGATGTGTGCAGTTATGTTACTTACGATTACATTTTGTGAGTCTCTGAGCTCCACACTACGCATATATTCTTATAAAAATAGATACCCAGCTGTATTTGGAGAACCCAGACGGTCATTTAACAACTTTCTGTAATCCTCAATAACAACAAAAAGTTATTTAAAAAAAAAAAAAAAAAAAACCTTTTCCAAAATAGAGATTAGTATCCACATGGCTGCAGATGACACTCATTCAAATTATGTCAAAAGACAAGAACAAACTAACGATTATATTCATCATATCAAATGCATCGACTGACATTTATCTTCTCAACTTATAATTTAATAGTTGTCTATTAAATGTCAATAAAGCTTAAGCACCGATCTGTATCTGAATATTGATCAGGTACTAGTGCTCTCCATTTTCTTCAGTGTTTTCTAGCTTAAGCAATAATAAATATTTTAATAAGTATTTTTGGCTCTTAGAGTTTTGGTCAGATAAAGTCAGCAATTTCATGACATTGCCTTGAACTATTTATATTAATCCAAATACTATTAGGCCAAGAGAATTATCACTTAATCTAGAAAATAACAATGACATTCAGTTGTAATCATTAGATGCAGCACTAAATATCATAATTTCCTGGATGCTAAGGTAACGTCGTTCTATGAATAATCCAAAATCCAAAGATATTAAATTTACTGTCATCTTAAACAAAGCAGAAGCAGCAAATCCTCACATTGGAGAAGCTGGAACTAGACCACATTTGGAGTTTTTGCTTAAAAAATTAATAATGAATCAGTTACTAAAATTAAAGGAAAATCAACAAATAATTTCAGCTAATCCTCTATTACTTTATATTTTCATGTAAAATTAAAAAATGTTGTCATTAAAACAAGCAATGTCAGTTACATGGACAGGATAGAAAAATCTCAAATTTGGAAACAGGTTAAAATCTTCTTTACTGAGCAATGTACATATATGTCATAAGTCTTTTAAGATTCTGGAAATATGTTTTCAATAGTTTTAAGAGTTTTAAATGACCTTCCAGGGTTTTTAAAGATTGATAGGTATTTATTTTCTGCAAAAACTTAATATGTGACTGTGAATGTAGTGTGAACTGGGGCTAGTTACATCCATGCTGGATTAATGGCAGGTTTTTTTGAGTATTAGGAGCATTTTTCAAGTCAATAAGAATACAAACATGCCATGCTAACAGAGTAGCACACGAGTACAGTGCCATGCAAACGTTATTTAAAAAAACAAAAAAACAAAAACAAAAACAAAAAAACAACAAGGCAAAACACTCAAAGGCAAAGCTCAGATGCAACACACGAGTTTCCAAATTGTCTGGAATATTCAAACATCCCAGGAGCGACAAAGCAGAGAGAGGGATTCCTATGCAAAGGGGGGGGGGTGGCAACAGACTGACAAACTGAAGCCTACATTTAAAGGTGGACCAACATGTTGTGTGTGGGGGGAGGGTGGGGTGTGGGGGGGCAGGTAACCTCACCTTGAGCCCTCAAGTCTCCCGTTTCTCTCAAACTCGGTTGAGACTCTGAGGCGCATGAGAAGATCAGACAGGGAGGAGGAAAAAAGAAGAACAAAAAAAAGATGTGGATTGTGCACGACAAATAATTTTAGATCAATTCTAGTGAATTAAAAAAGAGAATATGTGACGTGTAATAAGAAGGAGAGGTGAAACGACGACGAGAGCCACCACCGCAAAACAAAAAAAAAAACAAAGACATGGAAGGTTTTACTTCCATTAAGATCAGTGAAGAATCATGAGACAGGAAAATAAAGAGTGACGGTGATCCCAAACTGAAACCAACAGCAGCAGACAGAAAGAAAAACAACCTTTCAACACAGAGCGAGACAGAAATGCTTCTCATGAACTAGTGTGAGTGTGTCGACGGAAACAGCAGCTTAATGACATTAACTGCAGCTTTAGATGTGATAACGAACAGCACGATTTTAATAAAAACTAAATGGACTGAGACGAGGGTGCAGCACCAGGATCTCACATATATATATATATATATTTTTTTTTAACTTTTTTCCCCAAAAACTGGAAAACTTCATCCTTTTATTCACTTTTAAAGTCGGGGTGGGTGATATGGTTAAAATTAAACTTTAATATTACAACAATTTATGTATGATTTATGAAATCATATCAAGGTTCAATATTGACCTTGGAAAATGTAGTTTGATAACAAATCTTAATTAAAAAACTATAATGAAGCATCACAGTGGAAGTTTACTGCAAGAAAAATCTATTTGATTTTAACAAGAAGAAAAAATGTTTCCAGAGTTTTCAGTTGCATATCATGGTCTTCTTGTTACTGATTTTTGTCAAGACAATCGAGAAAAGCTTCATTACCTGATGTTTTTCAGATGTTTTTAATTGTTTTTATTGACTGTTTTTGTCATTTGCTCATTAGTTGTCTGATTTAATGTTAAACTCTGATAAACCAAGTTTTCTGTAAGACTGTATTTTAAAATCTGGGTGTTAATATTTTTCTTTAATCATTTGTCTCCATCAAAAAAGTGATGCTGAGCTTAAGTAGAACACTTGATTAAATAGTTACTTCATGTTAAAACTCGACAATTTAAAAAAAGCTACGACCACAAGGGCTGTGATCCACACCACAGATGTAATATTCAGTAAATTATTAAAAATGTTGCGTGCAGATGGTTCAGCCCGTTCATGTGGATGCTGGTGCTCAGGACACAGACACACTTTGCAACTTGTTAGGGTCGATGCAGATGGGAAACACTCCCTGCAACAGGAAGCTGGGTGAGACTCGGGCTCTAAAAAAAATCAAACCAAATGTTCCTCGACAAAGATTTGTCCCCGTGACTGAAGCAACATGTTCAGCAAGTCCATTCTTTATATGTGTGTTTGAATAAAGCTGATTGATAAAGAAACTGGTGTGAGAAGCCAACAGTTTGTTATCATGGGTGAGACATTCAGGGCCGTCCAGTCAGATTTGTGACCTCAGTTATTTCCTTACATTCATGACTAAGTTTCACTGGACATTTCAGCCTGAACAGACAAACAGAGGAGAAGCTGATTTTAGGTTCATTTAAACTTAAGTAAAATGTGCATTTGTCAGAAACTATACCTGCTTCTGTGGTCACCCACTGTCTATAGACTGCTGTATTAACAGGGAGTGAAAATATAGTAAAACAACTGTAATGTCTTCAAAGGAGACATTTTAATTGTTATTAAAAAGCACTTCAAATGTCCTTATAGCTGCATGCAACTACATTACAGTGTGTTTTCACCCATTTATTAAACGTTTGTATATAGCTTATAAAAAGAAAAACACAAGGGACTTAAGTAACGTGTTTCTGATGTAGCTCTATGACTGTTTGTTGCTAAAATGATCAATTACAGTCTAAGCTGAGTTGGACTTTGTTTCTGTTTGACAGAAAAACTGGCAACATGATGAACTGCGGGATATTTTGGAAGGAGTAGGCAGTGTTTGTTTCCCTCATCCATATCTCTTCTGTATCTCCTGGATTTTATTCCAAGGACATAGTGCAGAAAATAATTGACAACACTGGAATAATCAGAATCTAACCTGGACCAGGTCATTAATAATGATGGCATCTACAACTCTGCCACCCAGAGGAAGAACAACTGTGCGACACCTTTCACTGACACACTTCCAAAAAAGCGTGATGGCTTGATGTCAAAACTGTTCCTGCATCATTTATGTCCTGGGGTAGAAATGAAGCTTCACGACTTCTCTGCAAGCCTTATTTCAAAGGATGACGAGTTCAGTAATAAATAATTCCTAGAGCTGCATCAACCACTCTGCAATATTAACTATTTCAATGATTTATGCATCAATGTGATAAAATACTTTTATTTACAAAGTATTTCATCTGCTCAATTAGACAAAACTCACATCTCTACGTAGTTGGAGTCTCACAATGAAGTTGTTTTTGTGTTGCTCTTCCTTTCCTCTCCTCACCTTGGAAGTTGTGCCAGGAATCCCTCCTCTAGTTATTTTATCCATAAAAAGTTGAGAAAATCTTGTGATCTTTTAGTAAATTTGTGATAAAAATAAAAAAACAAAACCAAACAACCTGAGAGGATTTTATCCATATCACTCACTCCTCACTTCCTCCTGTAAGGAAAACACTAATTTCTCTATGACAGTGAAACCAACAGACCAATTATGTTTCTTCTTAGAGAGGATGCTAATGTGCATCTATGCTAATGTGCTGGCTCTTCACTGTGACTTATGGGCACTTATATTTGGGTAAAACTGTTCAGCAGTCAGTGCAGAGTCTAAAACCAGCCCCTGAATCACTACAAACAAGGAAAAATGTCTGAGTACATAATAAAAGCAAGTAAGCAGTAAAGTCCCTGCTCCTCTGACGCGACGGAGAACAGAAAAACAGGACGGGTGGAGGAGGAAGTGACTCCAAACTCCTGACAGCTTGAGGGACTTGACAAACAGGAGGACGAGTGAACAGACAGGACTGACAGCAGGTCCTGGGTCGGTCAGAGAGGCTGTGAAAATCACAAGACCGAGGGAGGGGGGGGTGAGGGAGAGAGGGGGAGGGTGGGAGGGGGTGAGTTCCTCCACATAACCGACACTTTTGTCTCAGAGGAGAGATTGAGGGATTGAAACAGCCCCTTACTCTAGATCTTCATCTTCCTACAACTCTCTATATCTTCTGCTCCTGAATCTGAAAGAAAAAATTGGAATCTGAGGAGACGGCGAATTTCTCAATGGACACATGACAAGAAAAGAAAGAAAGAAAGAGGGAAAGAATATTTGAATGTATGACATGATGACAGGCCTAAAAAGAAGAAAAAAAACATGGAAGGATGACAAGAAGGAAGGAAGGAAGGAAGGAAAGGCTGATAGAGACTGGAGGGCAGAAGACTTACTAAGGGTCTTTCCTCCCTGGGTAGAAGGGATGGCAGGCCCTGTTTTGGCCATCTGCCGTTTGGCCGGGTCAATACTGACCCTAGGCGGAGAGGAAGAGCAGCAAGAGGTCAAGGTTAAAGGACACAGGAAGGTTAGGAAGACAAAAACACACAAACTGTGAGGAGAGGAGTGGAGGTGGGAGCGGGAGGTGACTGAACCTAAAACGTCCTGAGAGGAGGAAAATGATTAAAACTCGTTGATGTTAAGCCCCAAAATGTGATGAGAGATTTATAGCAGAAATGTACGGAGGCTCAAAACGGACTAAATGCAGTAAAATGTGATCAGACAAGCCAAAAAATTACTGAATACATCAGTGAATAATATTGTTAGTTAAATAACCGCAAGAGAAAGCAAAACTAAATATTAAGCTTTACACTTTTCTTCTAACCTCCAACCACTTAGTTAAATGTTGATCCGATGATGGCGATAGATGAAGATAAGAGGAAATCATTACGATTCATCCTGAGGGGAGCATGTTCATGTCTGAATCAAATTTCATGACAACCAATCCAATAGTTGTTGAGATATTTAGCTAAAAAACAAAAAATGTGAATCTCTTTTTGGTGCTTTTCCTACTCGTGGCCGATTCGACTCAAAAAAGGAAGTGGTCCGGGAGCAGAGTGGTCTGACCAGCGACAACAGAGATAGGCCTTCATATGAGAAAGGGAAAAAAAAGCAATGAAAGATATTTTTAATATCTTTAAAGATCATTTAATTTCAAAAAATTATCATTATTATTAATTATTATTATTATTATATAATTACATCTTTTCACCAGAATTGTACTGTTTGAGATGTTTCAGTCTGGACCAAAGGGGAGAATGGATTGGCAAACATCATCATGCCTCGAGGAAAAACATATTTCTGAGACGAAAAACGATTATTTTTTTAATAGTGATCAATCTGCTGATTATTTTCTCAATGAATCGATTAATCAGTCTGTGTTTAAAATATCTGAAAACAGTGAAAGGTGGCTTTATTTACAAACAGACTGAAGGTTAAAGGAAAAGTGTAAAGCTTTATATTTCATTTTACATTCCATTTTACTTATTTAACCAACAATATGATTTACTGATGTGTCCAGTTTTGTTTTTTAACTCATCTGATAACATTTTCCTACATTTAGTCAGTTTCAAGGCTCCGTAGAAATGAGGACAAACATAAAACCAGAGTGAGGTAACGAGTGAGATAAGAGGACCGTGATGACAGATGACACCAGAGCCGAGAGACACGAGGCTCTGGATGATGAAGATGCTGCCAGAGGAAGAAAACGGTTCACAGATCAGCCATCAGAGGGCGCTGTTGAGCCTCCAGACGGCACCCTGCGAGGGCCACAAAGCCCCTCCACTGTTGTGAGGCCACAGCTGATACTGATAACTGAAACGGTTTGATCACACCAATCTAATCATTTAAAAAAAAGATCTATTTTAGGAGTCTGTTATGTTTTTCTATCAGTGTCGTGGCCTGAGGACAGATCAGTTTCACACCCTGACCCCTCGTAGTGGGTGAACCGGCTCCTTCAAGCACCCACATGAAACCTCAAGTTTGATAAATGTTTGAAAATGTTTATAGCTCTTCCATAAAATGATGTGGATTTCTTAATTGGGCACTTTAAGCCTGAGAGAATGAACAGGAAAGTTTTTGACACCAATAGGAGACTTAGTTTCAGGACGGATGAGATCAGGTCGACCTTAAAATCACCTTATTGGCCCAAATATAAGACAAACCCTGTCCTCTTTCCAACCCATGTTTTTGGCGTTGAATTTCCTCAAAGGTCGCGTGGAGGATTTCTCACACTCTTTTCAAGCTTTCAAAGGATTTAGGGTGATTTTCTCAGGCAGTAAATATGTTTCAGACTTTCTGAGCTTATCGTCAAGACATTTTGCAACACTGTTTGTTTCTGCAGAAAAGATGCGCCAAGTCATTTTCACTTGACTCCAATTTAACTTCCCTGTCAGCACAACAGGAGACACACCGAGTGACCCACCAGCCGAGCGACATAAAGGTTACACACAGCCCATAATGGAGGAGTCAACAATTAGTTTCAATTGTGGGCCAATTTCCAGTTCCAGGTTTCCAGGTGTGGTGGAGATGTAGACATGTACGTTTTCAGTTTGTTTCATTGTTTTTACTTTTGTTTAATTCTATTATTATCCATTCAAGAATAAACCTGATTCATAGGGTTATTTTAGGGCTGACAGGTACAGGGCGGATGTTAATATTTCTTTAAACAAAAAATGACTCATAAAGCAGATTTCTGTGCTGCACCACGAGGAGTCTGTGTTCCCTCACGTCTGCAGAATATGATTTGTAAGCCGGGGCCATTTATGATCTGTTCTGACACATTTTATCAAAGAATTGCAGCTCCTGCTATTTGGATAAAACTCTTCACCATATTGAGATTTCAATAAAATTTAAATTCACTGTGCAGCCTTCATTTATATCTAAGGTAGATTTGTGGGGGGGAAAAAAAATCATGTTCAAGTTTTTATGTAAACTAGAAAGTGAAACTTGCTGGAGGGCCAGCTGTAGCCCATGGGCAGCTATTTACCTACCACTGCCTTAATGCAACCATCTCTGAACCTCATATGACGAATAGATTTCCAGAAAAATACACAATCTTATATCAGGGCCAATGTAGGAGTTAAATGTGAACTGTGTTTTCAGAATTTGCTGCTTTGTATTCAAACATTGAAAGATCATTTTTATTCATGTATATTTCTCTTGTAAATTTTCTGCATCCAATACTATCTTGTTTAGATAATAATGGTAATGTTGTTTTATATACTTTACAGTATTTATGATGATTTATAAGTCACATGACTGATCAATGGACTTTATAAAAGGAAAACGCAAACAACCTCAGACACCTGATGGAGGCACGATCACCAAAAACCTTAAGGTGAATCAAGGACCGGATAAAGTTGAACTGAAGCTCACGATTCTTCTTAAACTGACTCACCAAAGCCCAGAAACCCTGATCAGTAACTACGACCTTCCCCGAAACACAACAAAGAACAGAAATGGGACAAAAGTATCGACCGGAAGATATTTAAACTTAAGTGACTACAGCTGTTAAAGTATATGCAGAGCAAAGCACAACGAAACACAACACCACTGGATAAACCAACCAAGTTCTACACAAACACGACAATCTAGACAAAGGCTGTATTTACAAAAGAAAAAAAACACAAATCAGGTTTTTTTATAGCTCTCTGTGGCCCGGACGTCTTCTCCTCTTTACTGTCTGAAACAGGAACAATCTCATCCTGGTTGATTTCTCCCTGATTTGACAGCCGGGAGAAATCACTTCTGAGCCAGAGAGAGTTAAAAAAAGAAAAAGATCTGTTTCATGGTGAATATAGCAGCAGAATTACGTTAAAAGCTCCGTCTAAAAATGTGCAGGTTCAACAGCAAAGAGAGAGAGAGTTCAGTCGTTTACAACAATCGTTGTGGCGAGAAAACAGATCACAATCAATGGCAGCTGTAAGAAGCGACCCCATGCATGCACTGGCAATTGATTAGTGGCAAGCTGCTTTGTTGTTGCTGCTGGTTAATCGACTGATTGTTCGAGGAGTCCGGTCTGCTCTCCCAATCAGCCTTTATCCACTCAGACCAACCACAGCCACAATGAGTACGTTTACACACTCAGACAGAAACACAGGTTACAACCTGATTAATGCAAAACTCCTCGCTCCTCAGCGTCCTCTTCTTAGACACAGTTTTATATGAAAACTAAAAACAATCACGTTTTTTTGTTGACTTTTCTTGACTTGTTCTTTTTGCATTACACCCCTCTGTAAAAGAATAGTTTGACATTTAGGGAAAACGTGCTTGTTTGCCTACTTGCCGAGAGTTAGATGACAAGATCGATGCCACTCTCAAGAAGAGCCAGGAGCTGCTTAGCTTAGCTTAGCTTAGCACAAAGACTGGAAACAAGGGGAAACAACTAGGTAACAAAATAAACCTACAAGCACCTCACTAACATGGTACATGTCATTACTTTAATCCAGAGCCTTCGGACTACGGTGGCCCTGAGAGCTCAAGGCACTGCGACTTAAGAAAACACATGCAAACCGACAAAACACAAACAAATTCACAAAACATCTTCATCAATTTGACAACACAACACATGTGCTTTGTTGTCAAGGTTCCTCACTTTTTAGTGTTCCCTGGAAACACTTGAATTGTGTTTTGAGTATTTGCAGCACAAGTGGTGTCAATTTACTGAAGAATGCAGAAAACATCTTCAAAGTGAGGAACCCTGACAACACGGCACATGTGTCGTGTTGTCAAATTGATGAAGATGTTTTGTGAATTTGTTTGTGGTCTGTCTGTTTGCATGTGTTTTCTGAGGTCGCAGTGCCTTGAGCTCTCAGGGCCACCGTATCGGACACAGGCAGGATCACTGCGTCTCCCTGTTACAAGTCTTTGTGCTCGTGGCTGTAGCTTCATATTTGCTGCACAGACTCAAGAGCAGCGTCACTGTTTTCATCCAGCGCTCAGCAAGGAAGCAAAGAATCATATTTCCCCCGATGTCAAACTATTCCTTTACAAATACAGCTATCACTATCACCAAATTAGATCATGTTAATTTGGATTACTGGGGTAAAAAAGTCACGTCTCAAATCTGATCACATTAATCTGATTATAACCCGTGTGTGTAAATGCACCCAGAGAGAGTTTTTGTTCTGCTAAGCGATGTGTTAGTTCAGTGCCAGCAGCCCCACGCGTCTGTAGAGTCTCAGAGGAAGTTTCTCAGTGACATTGTTTCTCGTTATTTTTGGCACAGAGCGAAAGGCAGTACAAGAGTCCTACCTTTTGGTAAACCTGAATGACATGTTTCTACAACAGAATCAGACAAAGAAACAGTGAAAATGGTGAAGGAGAAGTGAGAGGAGGAGGAGGAGGGGGGGGGAGGTAGGGAGGAAGGGAGAGGAGGCATGAGGAGTCTGAATGAGTGAACAAAAATGGGGTGATTGGAATCATCAACAGTGAAAGGGAAGATTCTTTTTTTCATTGGTTATCAAATGATTTCAATTCCTCATTTTAGGTCAGTCATTGCAGGAGTGAAGTCACTGGCCTGGCTGCCGCGTCCAGAGCAGAACAAATGTGTTTGTGGTTTTGTTTGGATGTTTTTTAAATCAAATATAATAACAAATCTGTAATAGAGCATTCCCACTGTGATAATGTGGCTAATTAAACTGAATACCAATGATTCAGTTTGAAATGTCCTATCCCCCTGGAGCCTGTTCAGTTTATTTGGTCCAGACCAAAGAAAAACAAAAGGATCTGACGTTGCCGCTAAAGTCTGGTTCATGTTCACATTGGCTTTATATAAACAAACCATGAGGAGTAAACATGAAGTTTTACGGCACTACACAGACCCCTGAGTGGAAATCAAACTGTGGTGACTCACAACAGGTCGCATTACACTTTACTGAACCTGAAGTGTTTATTTCCTCTGACATCACAAAGAGCTCTCAAGAAATAACACAAACAGCACAAAACAAATGTGATTTTTACCATAATACTACAGGGAGGTCGTTATTGTGTGGTCACCAAGATCAACACACTTCTGTCCTAACTCCTTTTTACAGTTTCACTGAGGAGAGAAAATCCTCAGGAGACAGGACTTAAACAGTAATTTGACTTTTGACTTCATAGCAATAATAATAATAATAATAATAATAATAATAATACATTTGGTCTGTGATTGGTCTGCTTTGCTTTCACCACTGAACGACACTTTTCAGGCCGCCACCAGTTTTCACACCAGTCTAAAAGAATTAAACTAAACCTGTTTTAGCTCATTTGTGGTGTGAAAGCAAATCAGACCAACCACAGGATTTTATAACAAATTTTATAACAAAAAAACTACACCAAAATAAATCTTTCTGTTGTTCATTAGAACTGTTGAGACAGTGACGTCAAAGTGTGTTAGACAATATTTATACAAGATCATTTGTCAACCATGGTAACACATCAGCAGAGCAGATGCTTTTTTTAATGCTGACGTTAGCTACGTAGCAATAGCAAAACTTAGCAATAGCTCCTTTTAAATACAGGTTTTGTTGTTTGTGTCCTACTACATGTATTCGCATTATAGCAGTGAAATGTAGTGACCACATAGAAACCAACTTCCTTCATACTACTGTCATACAAGACGCCATGTTTTTTTGTTTTTGTCCCTTTTCTACCTGTTTGTCGATATTTATCCTGTATGAGGTCCAGTGAACTCTGTATACGTAACCCTGTGGTTATATATACAAACTGACTAAACAGTGTGACTCTGAACGGACCAGATTAAAAATATCAGTTTCTACTTTGATTTAGACCAAAGAAAACAAAAAGTGAAGCTGTTACTTATCACTTTTATAATAAATAAGAATTTCTAAAGCTTTTATACAGAATGAAAAGATGCCATCATCAATATTATATGAGAGAATTATCAGAAAACATCTTATATGAATCACAGAACTAAAACTTCAGTTATCTGTGGTATTATGGTTCAGGTACTGGTCATAATACAGCTCTAACCATCAGTAATATCACAGTTTTCATTGAGGTCAAATTGCGGCTCAGTCAGAGTGTTTCAGTTCTCTGTGGCAGGCAACCAGGCAGTGACAGATAACAGTTTAGACTTAAGAATAAATCACATCGTACAGGACAGTGAGGTGTTCCCCCAGCATGTAATTAATCATCCTAACTCTACGAGGCACTGTGTTGATTGGTTTCTAACTGGAACACACAGAGTCACAGGAGATTATACTGCACAGAGCAGGGCTGGAGTCTATCAGCTTTCTATGTCAGTCCTGAAGTCGTGAACAAGTGCACATGAATGACAGTTTCAACCTGACTGAACAGAGAAGGAGCTAAACCCCAACCCAGTGGCGCTTTCCTGTCGTGAGCCGTTTCCTCGCCTACCTGCGGGTGAGTTTGGAGGTGATTTTGGAGAAAAGGTTGCTGGTTCCACGGCTGCGGGTCTGCGAGAGAGGGGTAGCATCGTGGGAGAGGGTGGGCGAGGCCGGCGGCCCGTTGTAAGTGGCCGTGCGACGGTCTCTCAGCTGGCCGCCGTGGAAGGTGCTGCGGCTGGCGGTGCCTCGAGGGAAGCGGAGTCGGTCGGGTGTGGTGGCATTGGCGATGCTGTGGGTCGACGCCACCGGGTTCCTCTGGCCACCGGGTGACACTGCAACGCTGCTGAAGTGGACGGAGGAGGGAGAAGAGCAAGAAAATCATCATCATCGGGGGTTTGAACTCAGAAAGTAAATTTTTCCACTGCAGATGTGAACTTCACTGCACCCGTACTAGTGACGACATTTAGTTTTGGAGCCAAATTATTCACCATATTTTACAATGACTATACAGAGACTCAGCTTCTGTCCACAGGTAAGGAACCAATTTATTCATCTCATGACCAGCGTTAGTGTTTTTGCAGAAAAGGTCAAAGGTTGCTGCTACTGATCCACAACCGCAGTGCAGGTACCCAAGTACACTACTGCAATGGAAACATCCTCGTAACAGTTACATCACATTTCCCTCCTTATCTTTACAATGGCCAAGAGTTTGTTAACCCTACATGGATTTCTAACACTGCAATGGGGTTTTTAAGAAAACGAATCTTGCGTGTTAAGATGTCGACATGGTGTGAAATTAAACAAGAAAGATGAGTGTAAATCTCAGCAGCCGGTGGATTGAGACAAGATTTAATGGCAGAAATGTACAGTTACGACTAATAAAATAAATCAAATTCTTAATGAAAATATTTCGCTATTAACATGAAATGTTTCAGTCTTTGATCTTAAGTCTTAAAATCGGAGAAGAAGTGAGAAGAAAATTAATTATCTCATTTGTTTGATTACCGTTTCCGAGGAGAAATGAAGAGGTGGAAAATGAGGCTGAAACTACAGATGATCCGTCTCTAAAGCCGTATATGATTATTACTTTCTGCTTTAATATGTAACCAAAATGAAATCATCAGAAATTAATATCTTCTAATAAGATTAGTATTTTTTTGAGTCAGTCATTATGAATCATCTCATCAGCTCTCATTCACAGATGTTCTTTTTTAGGCTTTTTACACTGGAGGGAGTGAAACAACAAATAATTTTATTTTGAAATCTCAACAAACACTATAACACTATATTTAGCAGCCACAAGTTTTGTGTTGACCTTCAGTTCTGCTGCCTCAATTTTTCTAGGCCACTGCAAAATCAGGAAGCACAGGCTGTGACTGAGGAATTAATTTAAACCCTGGTTCCTCAAACTGCAGGTAAAGATCCTGCGGTGGAAACAGGACCACAACATTTCTAAATAAAACATTTGAGACAATATGTGGGACATTCTCTGCATCAATCCACCAGCCAGAGAGAGATTTAAAAGCTGTTAAAAAGCAGTTAAACTTTAACCAGCTGTTGTTAATTTCCCACCCTGGACATCAAGCTCTTAACAATGAGAGGAGTGAGTCGTGTCCCTGATCAGTTAGAGTCTAAACAGAAACAGACGATGGTCTGAGGGTGTTGGGACAGCAGGGGGGCCGGTGAGCGGTGGAGCTCGGCTGTTGTGTCGCAGACGAACAGGTGAGGGATCCAGACGGAGAAGATTGAGGGTCAGAGTTTAAAACAGAGGATGGAGGAGAGATCGGGAACAGAGCTGAGAGAGTTTGTTATTGCAAAATGTCTGCAGCAGAGCGAGAGGTCCTCCAGGTCATGGTGGGCAGAGGGGTGATGCAAACATGGAAAAATATCATCACACACAGAGTTTTAAACCTCGTCTGTCAAAGTGCGGCGGCTTGATGTCAGTGTGTGGATACATATTTTTCTCTACTTGTGCCTCCACTTTAATCAGTGTCTGAAATAACAAATGCAGGTAAAGCTCTGAGGTTCATCTGCTACTCTGACGGTACAGAAGACTTCTGAATGTCTCCTGGGGGGTTTTAATATTCAGCTGTTTTTGGACCTTTCTCACAGTAAAATACATTTTCCTAACGAGGTCCTACATGATTTATTCTGTGCTGAACTTTAGCGACAAGCCCAACAGAAAACTGATCTGTTCAGTTCATGACTTGTTCCAGCTTCTGATAAGATTTTAGCTTTTAGACACTTTAATACAGAAAGTGTTTGAAACCCATGACCAAAACATTCTGTCATTGTGTTACTTCCCCTTTTTTGGTGGGGACCCCCTTCAAGGGCCCCTGGAGGCCTTAGACTTCTATCTAATTATATCTGGATTTAGGATTATTGATCAGACAAAACAAACAAACAATTAGAATGAATCAACTTCTGCTTTGGGAAATCATCTGGGCTCTATTAATCATTATTGTCAATATTAATGAAAATAATCATTGGTTGCAGCCGTAATTGAAAAATTGTAAATAAGTCGCTAAATGTATTTCAGTTTAAAGAGGAAGCTTTATTTCCCTTTTCTCCTTATTGTGGTCTATTTAGTCTTTTTAGAAATTCAAATCAAACAGATGCAAAACTTTTGTTCTGGTTGATTATTACTATTGTTTTCAATAATTTGTGCTGCTATCATTGCTGCTGTTATTACTGATAACACTGTCACAGCTGTGGATATTACTAGTATTATTCTCCCTATAACAATCAACAGTATATACAGCTGTTCCTGGCCTCTCTCTTTTCTTTAAGGTATTGACTTTACCCTTAAAGAGTCTTGAGATAATGTTATGATTTGGCTCCATACAAATACAATTAAACTGAAATTAGATGTCCCTTTATTAAAACTCTTAATCTGCCCTTGTGTCTTTATTCAGTGTCACTTATTCTGCAGAACAACAACACTGATATGAAAACAACAAGGTAACACATTCTGACTGATGTATGTTCATTATTTCAGTTCATCTCTACAGGTCAAGTCTTCAGTTTTACCTGCTCTTGTCTGATGAACATTTCAGACACTGACACCAAAAAACAAGTCAGATGCACTCGATCACTATCACTGTCTCTGCAGGAAATGGCGTCCATGGTTTAGTTGGGGTGTTACGGAGTGTGAAGCTGGCTGGATGTGTGGGTTAGCGAGGGGCCAAACAGGGGCTGAGACATGAGAGGAGACAGACAGGGGGGGGTTTGGAGGCCCTGCCGTCTTACTTGGGCGAGCAGTAGTCCAGAGCGTAGTAGGAGTGGGGCAGCGTGGCCCAGCCTGCCTGGCAAGCGTACAAAGGGCCGACGGTTTGATACCTCAGCCGCACCGAACTGGACGAGGCACCGAACACAGCGGCCGCAAAGGCAGAGGAGGGGCTAGTGGCACAAGCCATCTCAGTCATGCTGGTCATGCCACAACGGAAAACAAAACAAAAAAACACCCCCACCCCAGCCCGGACCACAAACACACAGGCAGAAATGAAAGATAAGATGATGAGAAAAAGGGAAAGTAAATATAAAAAAGAAAGAAGGAAGGGAAAGAAATAAAATAAGGGAGTGAAACAAAGGATCTTTTCTAGGGATCCTGTCTGGATTTTCTTTTAACAATACATGAGAGAATCTGGGCTTTAAAATCGAAACACTGTTATTAGAGTTTGAGTATAAAAGGCTGACGCTGATATTTTTGTATTGATTTATATTTACAGGCCTTGAATTTGACCACGTTCGTGATCATAGGGAGGATTTTTGGGTAGAAAAAGTTCTACAGCAGCATTTAGACCAAAATACTGGCAATGAAAAACACTGACTGGTGGTGAAATGTAAAAAAAAACAAACATACTGGCTTCAGTAACAGGACCCACAAAAATGTACAGGCTCAATAATCTTGTTAAAAACAGTTCCTGAACCAACAAGTGAAAACAACTTAACGTTTTGTGTCCGCTGTATTTTACGTATCAGTGACACCGGCTGAATTCTGCTTCCTGTTTTTTTTATGTGTTTGTGATGAAACCAGGTGGAAGGCAGAAACCCTGCTCCTCTCACCTGTTCTCCTTCCCGTTGGGAATGACGGAGAGGCGGTCGGTGTTGTTCCTGTCACTGCAGACATACGTGTTCCTCCGGGTCATACCTGACGACGCAGCATTATTCTGCAGAGCGAGAGAGGGCGACAGAAAATGAGACATGATACTGTATCAGTTCAAAATGTTTTAGTTGTGTGTTTCAAGCAGTAGATTTGATAAATATATTTAAGACATTAAAATGTCTCTTACAGGTAAAACATAAGGCTCATATAGGTTGTTTCCAGAGTTTTTCTTATGAGCAGACTAAATAAAAAACATCAATAAAAATGTTTATGACAACAAAATATATCCATAAGACAGATAAGTGAGAAGAATAAGATAAGACAGAAAGCAGGAATCATTAGTATATGACAAATTAAAATAGAGATGTCCCCCCACCCACAACTGAAATATTTGGCCACCCCGTTTAAGTCCGTTGTAGTTGAAGCCCTGTCTTTTAAATAATTTGTTTTTAAGGTCTGGAGACAGAACTGATCCTTCTTCGCATTACTAGTAGGACGCTTGTTTCTGGCTGCTGTGTTCAGCTCAGTTTACCAGAGTCGATGTTTTTAGAAACAACTGGGTTTAAGAGTTGAGATAATCAAACTATAGATAAATGAGTATTTGCTGATGTTCACATGGTTTTTTTAAAAGGTGTGTGACTGATAAAGTAACTCACACTCGGGCCGGTGGTGGCGCCTTTCCTGCGGTCGGGGATGTCGGCCTTGTTGGGGTTGTTGGCGTTGCCCAGCAGAGGGCTGGAGGGCGGAGGCCCGCGGCTCCCGGGGGTGGTGGGTTTACGGAGCTGGACTCCACCCTCCTCCTTCACGCTATTGTCCGCTGTGGTGGTCTGACTCCTCTTTGGATGAGCCATCCCTGGAGGGACGTTCTGCCCAACTACAGAGAGAAACACGAGGGACGCAGACGCGTGACAGATGACTCAGAGACTCTGTTTGTACCTGAAGTGGCTTTTATCTAAAATGAGACGACCTGCATTTGGAGGAAGAACAACTGACTCAAAGTGACTGAGCTCAGAATCACAGCACATTGAGGTACTTTTAAAGAAAGTAGGATGATTTTGTTCAGAGCTGAAAAAAAAAAAAAATCTATTGTTATCCATGTTTTAATATAAAACAACGAGCTTGAGGCCACATTTCTTTGTCAATGTGAGTCGAGCTAATATATTTAGTTTGTTAATCAGTCAATAGGAAATTATTCAGCATCAATTTTGATTTTCCATTAAGCTATACTTTTTTTGTTTTGATTTTGCACTGGTGGTCAGAAAAAAAAATTGAGTTCTAAACTGTGATGAACATTTTCACTATGTTCTTGTTGATAATAAAAATAATTATTTGTTGTGTGTGTCACTTAGCAAATATTCTGCTGTTAAAATGCAATATTGGTATTTTCTGTCTGAAGAAATACATATCTAACACTAAAAATACCACAGTACTCCTGGAAAGGAGAGTGAGCAGTGCTCATGAATTTCCGTGTTAGAGCCGGAGCTTAAAAGCATTGTGTAGCTATTCAAGCTGCAGAGAGGAAGGTTATTGACAAAGCATTATAACACAGTGGACAGCGCTGTGCTGTGCAAATACACCAAAGGTTAAAGTGTCTCCACCATGTGACTGGTTTGATTTAACTGCTTTTATCAGCTTGACAAGTGGCTGCTAACAAAAACCGACCTTTATTAGCAGAGTTTGAGCTGCGTCCTGTTTTCACTCAGCTCAACGGAGAAATAACATCACAGCTGGAAAAAAGCCTAAAATAACAAATGATGCTGCCAGTAAATGTTTGATATTTATGTTTTAAAATGTGATTAAACAGGAAGAGACATCCGACTGCAGGGGCCTCCTCACCTTGTTCACTGTAACGCCTCTGTTTGTGGTTGGAGGAGACGCTCCTCTGGACTTTGAGGTGGGAGGGCGACTGGCCGTTGAGCTCGCTGTTGGGTCTCGGTTTGGCCAGAGAGAGGTTGCTGCTGGAGGCCGACTCGCTGGGCTCCAGCTGGAGGACACACAGACACACTGAGTCCCACCTTCAGACTCCTGGTGTTGGATTTATCTGGCTGCAGTTTTGTTCACTTCTACATTTCTACAGTTTACGTCCATGTTAACAGTTTACTGAATGTGATTTATAATAAAGTCATCAGCAAACTATAATTAAAGCTATTTCGGGGAGAAGTATTGCGTGCAAATGCGTCTTTTCTACCCTTTCTTACTCTGATTTGTAACATGAGGCTGCAACTGTGGAGAACATCTTATGTCTATTAATTAAGAAACTTCATTTTCACCCAAATTAAATTCTGTTCTCAGGTATAGTCCTTTCATCATACAGCAGCATGAGAGCACAACATGCAGACAAAAGCGGGTTGACCGATGTAAAATAATTCAAATTTAAATTCTAAATGAGGAGGTTTATCATTTTTAAAAAGCCAACCCTCCAGTGTGCAGCGTTTAATTCCTGATTTAACTCAAGCACAACACAGATCTAACAAAACTTCACTTTTACCAAGCAAGAGTTCAAATATAAGGATTCATCAACAGGGGGTCCAGTTGCTTGGTTTACATTCAGTCCCCCCACCGCCACCCAATCAACTCGGACAGTAAAGATGAGCTGATCCACTGTAAAGCTTGATCTCCGTACCTCAGAGGCCTTCCTGCCCAGCAGCAGGTAGGTGGCTGTGATCTCATCATACTTCATTTTGGCCAGAGAGTCCTGGATCTCCTCCAGGTTGTAGCCCATCCCCACCATCACATCTGCACAAACAGACCACATGTAATTTTAGTTCAAGCAAAACATACCAAACACTCTCAGGATTCAGCTTCTCCCACCTGAGTATTTAAGTTTTTCTATCTCTTTTTAAATTAAATCTCTTGCTCTTGTTGCTCAGACAAAAACAAGACACAAAGAACTTGTGATGGGCATTTTTCACATTTTTTCCCATTTATTATACTAAATAATGAATGAATTGATAAACTGATCATGAAAAAAATCATTGGCTGTGGCTTAAGTGCAACATTTCCAATAGGTGTCAATGACAAAAATAATAATAAACATATCAATAAAATATATCTAACTGACGTTTATTTTATCTTAGAATTTGGGCTAAAACTCTTTTGCCATCTTTGAAATTTTGTCCAGAAAATGGCTCAATAAAGGATAAATAAATTAATGCTACAGCTTCAATGTAGCAACTGCTCTCTATGACAAGTGATCTCTGGGAACTAAAACCAACAACAATGACACAAAGCTCTTCAGTTAACACTTCTGAAGCAGTTAAATCATTATTCACACCTTCAGATCCTTACTTTAACATGTAAAACTGTGCGTATGTGTAATGATTCAGGCAGTAGTAATCAGCCCCCCGTGCTCCAGTTCTGCCTCCATCAAACAGAAGCAGAGAGATGCTGATTGCAGAAGGTGTGTGACAGCACATATACAGTACCCACCCACCCACCCACCCACACCCACCCACCCACACCCCCACCGACCCACACGTATGTGTCTTTGACGTGAAACCCTCTCCAATCATCCAGCTCACGTTTGGAGCAGCATGCCAGGTGAAGTAGAGCGGTGTTTCCTGCTGCAGCTCCACCCTTTAAACATTTATCTGTGTGTGTGTGAGAGAGAGAGTGTGTGTCTTTCCCCCATCTGGCATCATACGAAGGCTTTTATCGTTTCAGCCCCACGCTACGCTCCCTATCAATGTTTCAAAAGACTGTATTTTCAGGAGTATGGTGGAGAATGTTTCTAAGCGAAGCAGATTACACCGTCAGAGAGGGAGGTGGCCTCTGGGCAAAGGTATTAAAATGAATCACAGTCATCATAGTGACCTGTAACGTGCTCCAATTTCCTGCCATTAATCATTCACTGCAGGTTGTTGTCTGTTTTTTACCAAGACATAAATTGCACTGTCTAATCCAAGTGTACGAAAGACTATGAATGCAACGAGGACGTCAGAGCATCTCTGTATTTTTAGCAAATTTTACCTTCTGATATGAGTCTGACTGACTGAATTACAGGCCTCTCACATTGGTGAGGTGGTAAGTCAGTACACACGGCCGTCACAAGTGTTTTAATCTTCTGTAGCAGCAGATTTAGCCTCATTACAACTTTCCAAAACAGTGCTGCCATCTTTGCTGCAGTTCAAACGCTGTAATTTTCCACACACATGCTTCATCTGACGTCTACATCTTCCTTCAGTTTAAACAGGTTTTTATTACACTGTCAACTAACTGGCTGCTATGTGCCTTTGCTCACAGATGCTTCGGCAGTAATGGGCAACAGCTGTAACCTGCAGTCACACCAGCACAGCATCGACTACAAGATGGTTTTCTTTACCAATATGGGTGCCTGCCCAGACTGCTGGGTTGGATTCTTGCTGATGACAGCTTTGTAATAAATATTCTATATGTTTAATGTTTTCAAAACACCAAAAACCCTCCAAATTAAAATTCATCCTTTCTGAGAGAATTTCCTGATCATCACATCAAACTAAAACTCTGATAGCCATATTAATGCCATTATTTCCAGTGGGTTAAAAGCTTTTCTTTGCAGATTTTAACAAACTAACATCTTCGAATTTGGTTGAATGAAATCCCTCCACACCAGCATGGAGTAATTCACTCTGAGATTAGACAGACTTGACAAATTTAGGAAAAAATAATGAAAACACACTCACAAGTCACGATTTCAAAACCTGTGTCATTCTTCTGTAGCTGGAAACTGACACGTGAGTCTAACTCAACTGCTGTGTAACGTCAGAGACGCCTCAGAGACGTCAGTCGGAGCAGGAACACTAAGAGAAACGAGCTCTGCGTCTGTAACCAGGCAGAATCTGTGATAGTCATCTTTTCTCATCCATCTCCACTCTCACTCCTTCCTCATCTTTCTCACCGCCACCCTCCTGCTCTCCCTCAACACTTCTCTGCTTATCAGTTCAGTTTCTGTTCACTGCTGTAGCATTAGATAGAGAAGTGATATTTTATGATCGGGTTTTCATAAGATTCAGTAATATTCCAATAAAAAAATTACACACTATGATTATTTTTTAGAATAGATTCAGACAAGAATCAAACAATTGTTTAATTTATGAAAAAATGGTCACCACAACTTCACACAGACGTCTTTAAACATCACCAAAAGTCCCTCCAGTCCTTGAAAGCTGCACACACAACCACTGAATACTGAGATGTTAAGTTGAGACTCTTGTTTAATTCCCATTTGTTCATGTTAATCATCAGAGAAGTAGTGCTGTTGATCTTAGTGTGGATTTCCCCGTTTATCCATAATCACATCAAATCTGTGTGAAATTCTGTCAAAGCTGTCTAGAGTTATGGCTAAAAAGTGTTTTGTGAGGTCACTGTGATCTTGACCTTTTACCTTTGACCAAAATCTAATCAGTTCATCATTGAGTCCGAATGAATGTTTGCGTTATGTTTGAGGAAGTTCCATCAAGATGTTACTGAGATATAATTGGCTTAAGTTGGAAACTTTTTCCATTATTTGTTTGAAAAAAAAAAATAAATAAATAATGATTAATCAATATTTGAAACGATGCAGATTAATTTTCTGTTAATTGACTTATGAATGCAGCTCTAATGTTAACCATTTAATATTAACTCAAAGTGTTTCCTAACTTAAAATGATTTTACTGTTTTGCATAAGATGCTAAAAGATAAATACTTTTATTACAGTGCTCTTCATTAGGCAGAACAAGATTTCTCATCTCATCTCTTTAATGTATTAAACCTTGACGCTGATCTGACAGTGACATATTACAGAAATGTTACGAGGTCCAACTAGAGACCGACATGTAAAACTGGCAACACATTTATGTAACAAGGTGCATGTCTCATCTGTTTTTCCAGGTCTTGTTCATATCCCTGCTGCCTGCAGTCATGACGGTTACAGCACTGCGCTGTGGAGAGTCCTGTTCAGGCTGGATTCATTTCTCTTAACATCACCTGCACTGGTCAGTGATTTAATGTATGTGGGTACATTTTCACCTCCATTTGAGTAATAATTACAGCCACAGTCACTTACTGCTCCTCCGTGAACCCAATGCTCCTCCTGTTATTTAAATCTTGTTCTTGCATTTTACCACTTCTACTTTTGATTTGTTTTAAATCTGACCAGCGTAAAATTTGTGTTTTGACTGAAAATGAAGTAAATCAGAAATGTTTTTGCTCATCTGACATAAATATGATAGCAATAATTGACAAGCCTATTTGGGAACCAGTATAATGACAAGAGCAGGAGCAAGAGCTCATCTAATGTGCTGTTGAAATGTCAGCTACAGGCTGGTACTGGTTTTCTCATTTGAGCCCCGTTTGTTTAGATTTTAGAAAACTGTTGTCATTAAAAAATATGCAGAATTAGCTGTTAGCAGCCTACATTTGCAACGTACCCATGATGTATAGACAACTATCACTGGATCACTTTGATACTGAGGGAGGATTGGAGATGTAGACGACTGTATTTTCCCGATGCTTAAAATGGCATTCAGAAGCATGAGTGAAATCACCAAGTAGCACAGTAAATATTTCATTCCTCACCTCCCCCTGGAACGACACCATCTCTCCACTGTCTGTCATTTAGGGAAAGGTTTACGTAATGTTTCGGATGCATTATTTAGAATTCAGGGATTCCTCTCTCTCGTTGCTTCTACATCTTTTCTTTTTTCTTGGGTGACTGGGAGTTAGCTCCATCACATGTGCATCAACAGCCAACTCCAGCTGCTGTTATGTAAGAGCCCCCCCTCATTCACAGCTTTCATCCAGGGCACGACGGGGAGGCTTCACTCTCTACTGTTGTCTCTTTACACTGCTCGTGTTTATTTCTCCATCATCATGTTTTATCTTTCCTTTTAAAGCTCTTCAACACTGAAATAATGAGACCGCCTCTGTTCTGTGGATCTGCAACTATGCTGACGTTTAACACCTCACACCATCTTTTCTATAATAAAGGAAAAGCAGAGGATATTTTTGATGCTTGTGCACTTCTGTGATTGCACAGCAGGGTATCACAGGCCCGGTGGTCATAACGCTCGCTACAAAACTTCAATGACAAAGCAAACTTTTCTTTCAAAGAAAAAAAAAAAAATGCAGTGATGTAATTTTGCCTGCAACATCAGCAGTTTGACAATCATCAGTCTGTTTTTCTTTACCTATTCTCTTCTGGTCCGTGATGTCCAGCTCTGGTTCAGTATAAGGCTTGAGCTCGTCCTCCTCAAATCCTGCGTTGATCCATCGATCCTTCATAATTTGCTGCAGAAACAGATTGAGATAGTTAGAGTCTGAGGCTCAAATATTGTTATTTTACAGTTACAAAAATACGACAAATATTTTCTTTAACATAAACACGGACGAACACCAACAGTTTTGTTAAGGATCCCTTAAATTAGCGTAAAGAATTATTACAGCTGATTAAAACTGGTATCCATAATGTCTGGATTAATATATAGTAGAGCCCAACTTTTTCAGGTAAATGCTGACAGATATGAGTATAAACAATTTAATATCAATATATTGACTCTTTACTTTTTGTGCATGAACACATACCATGCATATGTATTTTTGACAGGGACTCTTATTTTACTCTTCAACCTAGAATCACCCACTCACAGTTTTTTCCCTCCACCACAATCACAGTGGTGAATAGTGGCCAGAGGTGTTTTTGCAGAACATTATGACGTCACAGAGAAGTTCACCTTTGACCTTTTGGATTTGACCTTCATTTTATCCTTATAGATATGAGTTAAACTGTGTCATAATTAGACCTTGACCTTAGACCACTAAAATCTAATCAGTTCATCATTGAGTCCAAATGAATGTCTGTACCAAATCTAACAAATTCCCTTAAAGCTCTACTGAGACATCGTGTTCACGAGGGACAGATGGACGGACAAACCAAAAACAAAATCCCTCCGCCTCTAGCTGTCACCAGCGTGTAAATCAAATAATCTAATAATCTAAATAATCTTCAACATGTCTGTAGCTTTTCTGTGCTGCCATGACTGTTGTTCTGAGACAGACTTGAAAATCTGTGAATATATCCTTTAATCATAGCCCCCTCAGTGAGTGTGTTCACATCCTTTCACCCTTTTGGAGTTACATCCAGATTAACTCCTATTTCCTCATCTCATCTCTGAACAGGAGACGACGGTGCAGTTGCCATGTTTGTGTTCTCACTGAGAGCGATGATCGTGGTGAGCAGAGGGTTTACAGTGGAAGAGACTTTACTAGATGTCTGGTACTAAAAAGCAGCAATTTTTTCCAACTTGCATCATGTTGGTTTTTCAACCAGCATCGTAAACTTGCAAAGGGAAACACAAGCAGCTCGAGGTGTCCAGTCACAGTTCTCGTGGTCCAGATGATGACACAGCGATGACATGAAGTTACATTTTTAGATGGTTCACGCCAGCTACAGTGAAGCCTATGGCAGCAATACAATACCCCAATACATTGTGTGGTTTGCTCCTAGTATATGGAAAGTTTGTGTTTTATTGTTATTTCTTTTACAAAAGGAATTGTCTTATTTTGAAAAGAGGGGATGGGGACAGTGTATCTTGAGTTGAGCGCCAGTCCAAAGCTCTTACTTTGGCTTCAATGAATGCACCAAAAAAAAACTTACAACATTAGACCACCAGACTCTCCTTTATCCAGGAACACATAATTTTATGTTAGGTGGGATTACAGGAGTCAGTAAAGTCTCTATTTACCTTGGTTTCAAGTCCAAACCCTGTCAAACTGCATTTATGTGACAAAGTAAAAACATTGGAGAAAAATAGCACAGCCTTGATCACAATCCTGACCTTTCCTAGTTACATCCATATCGTTCTGTGCTGCACGCCATTTGTTAGCACCTTTATTTTTTAATTTGCAGCTGATCAATTGCTCTCTGGGGGTTTGAATGAGGACTGAGCCAAACTAATTATCACTGATTGTGTTCTGATGTAACTGGAGCTTATGCCATAATCAGGGGCAATCGTGTTGCATCTGAGGCCAAAACATGTCACCCTCAGGGTTAAGGAAACAACATTTAGCTTAATTCACTTAGATCTAGCTCCATCAAATTCAACAAGATGCAATAAAACTCATTTCCACCTCATAAAAAGCAAATGAAAGGAGGAAACCAGCTTTGATTAAGCAGCTCGTTTAGAAAACAAGAGACTGCATTTAAACCTGATCCTATTCAGATGCTCAGGAGCCAAAAATACTCAAGAAAAGAAAAGAAGTTTGATGTGTAGCTGGTGTGAAGCTGGGTGTCAAGTAGGGCAGCACGGTTACAGCTAAAAGATAATCATCATCACTTTTCTGGCAACGTGATCACTGCAGTGATTGATCTGTGGAACAATCCTCTGTCCTCTCTGTCTCTTACATCAAACGCTTTGACTGTTTTCATCTCTGCAGAAGCTCTAAGTGAAATCAAATGTCTAAATATTTCCACTATTAACTGATTATGAATTGTGGAAAAAGAAATTGATTTTTTTTTTTTTTTTTTTTTTTTACCAAATGTTTAACTTGTGTCTGTCAGGACATTTTGAGACACAATGACCTTCAGTAGAATTTTCATAGTCAAGTCCACAGTCACATGGCTTTTCTGACTTCTGTTTCCAAACTATAATAAAAAGTAATTCTACTGATACGTGGTTTATTTCCTCACCTGATCTACAGACCACTGGAGGGATTTCTCCTCTACTGTATCAAGCTGTTTTTCAAACTTGTGGATGATTCACAAATTTCAAAATTTTTCATTCCGCAAAACGCTAAAAACACAACTGAAGCATCATATTTCTAGGCCGACGTGCAGAGAAGTTAAGCAAGAAATCCAGAGGACCTGCACCACCTGCAAGGCTGAATTCTGAATCTATACAAAAAAAGAAATAATAATAATAAATGAATGTTTCTCCATACAGCTATGGAGTGAATGTGTTACAAAGGGAATACAGACCCTGAGCAGTGTTTCAGTTTTATAATTAGTTTAACCTCAGCCAGACAAAAAAATTTAAGTCTGCTCACTGACTCATCTGCACTGTTTGACCTTCTTAACATCCAACATCTGCAGACAGTTTGCTGCCATGAGTTTTGGGATGTAATGAGGACTCACTTCTCCGACTTTGAGGTGAATTCAGTTCTGCTTTTTAGGGGAACTGACTCAGACTTAACCAAGTTAGTTTTCTGTGCTCCACTAAAAAACTGTGAGGTGTCCTCATGGACTCGTGGAAGAAGGCAGAGACGTGAACAAGAAAGACAAATTTTGGTACAAACACGAATGACAATGCATTATTCATGGTTACAACATCAAGAAGAAAGAGGAGAGTGTGGGCCAGGCGCACACAGAAAACAGGACGCTGTGGGCGCTGGAGGAGAGGATGCAGAGGGGGATGCAGGGACCAGGAGGAGGGAAGGGGAGGGGTGGGGGTTTTTTGGAGAGGTGGAGGATAGATGACATTCTCCGATGGTGCAGACGTGCTGTGGGAGAGTGTTAAGAACTAAGAGGTATATTTACATTTTCTGCGTCCTCCCTCACCTCGAGAGTACCCCGCTTGGCCGGGTTGAGCACCAGGAAGCGTTTGAGGAGGTTCTCGCAGTCTGTGGACATGTAGAAAGGGATGCGGTACTTCCCTCGGAGCACACGTTCACGCAGCTCCTGCAGAGAGTGGAACGACAAGGAGGAAGTTAGAAAAACACTGTGTCAGATTTTCTTATTGATTGACGACTGGACCAATGGACATGTGGATCTCAATTTAATCCTGGAAGAAATCCCAGGTCCATGATGCAGATTGCAGGTTCTACTTCTTTGCTAATGCTTAAGAGAAACGGGAGAATGCAGACATGTACAAAAATGACAGTAAAAAAGGAAGCAAAAGAGCTGACTGTGGCTCTAAAACATGACTCCAAAGAGCCAAATCTAATTAAACTTTATGATCCAATAAATCACAACTGTACAGGGCGATGAGCTTCTTTAAATGAACATTTATTATTGCACTAAACTGCATGAACGGGGTGATACAAATAAAGTTTGATCTGAAATAGGGCTACAACTGATGATTATTCTCAGTATTAACTCATCTGCTGATTTTCAGCTCATTGTTTATCTGTTCTGATATTTTACTGTTTTGGTTCAACGTCACCGCTCTCGTAGTGCCGTTAAGAGAAAAAGCCATAAAAACCCACTGTCCACTCCCTGCTCAGCAGCAAACAGGAGAGAGTCACGGTCAGAGAGCAGCTGATAAACACAGTGGAGCATTTAGTGACTAAAGGGCCAGATTTTTGTCTCAGGAGCTGGTGTAGACCAAAAACAGAGCTAAAAGAGAGGGAATACTGGACTGGATACATCAGGTGGACACAGTTAGACTCAAATTGAACAATCTTGTCAGTCCATAACTGTTAGATGTGGAAATAAGCAACTGTTTGCCAAAAAGTTCAATATATCAACGTAAAGGGCGATGATATGTTGTGCTCACGATTTCTTTCTGCTGCCCCGAGGGGCCAAAAAGATCAGTTATTGTAGCATTATCTAACCATTATTCTGGTTGATGGTGGCGGGACAGGGCCAGGTCACCTCGTGAACCAATAAGACTGATGAAGGTATAATCATTCCCACCCCAACAGGTGCAACAAAACTATTCAGAGGGTCCAACAGATTTCAACCAGTGTGCATAAAGCCTTCAACTGCAGTGTTATGATGTCACACACATGACCCCACCTTGAGGTTCTGTCCATCGAAGGGCAGCGAGCCGCTGACCAGCGTGTACAGTATGACCCCCAGGCTCCAGACGTCCACCTCCGGCCCGTCGTACTTCTTCCCCTGGAAAAGCTCCGGCGCCGCGTACGGAGGAGAGCCGCAGAACGTGTCCAGCTTGTTGCCCAGAGTGAACTCGTTGCTGAAGCCGAAATCAGCGATCTTGATGTTCATGTCTGCGTCAAGGAGAAGGTTCTCAGCCTGCAGACAGACACATAAAGGTCAGCGGTTATGATCCTTCTTATCCACAGCACAACTACACAGTTAATAAACTATATATGAGCTCATTAAGTCTTTCTCAGCCTTACACTGATGGATGCTCAGAGTGTCTTCCTCACAGCTGCTTCTGAGTTTAATTAATTCAATTTCACCGTCAGTGTTATGAGTCAAACTGAAGATTAGCAGGGTTAGAGGTGATTCTGATACAAATGAACTGCATTAACTGACAGAAACTATTAATGAAAGTTATTTAAAGGTTTCCAGAGTAAAAAAATCTGGTTAATATGGTTAAATGTGGAATAAACAACCCTAACCCTATCTCAGTGGAAATAAAAAATGAATTAACTTCTTTGCTTCTTGCACTAAAAAGGTTGGAGTATAGCTACTAACAACAAGGCTGTATCTTATTAACATTATAAATGAATCAACTATTTTTTTTTAAATTTTCTTATAAAATGAACAGTTGGGCATTTTGGTAAATACTCATATTTGCTTTCCGAACTTGACTAAGAAATAATCCAGCTCAAAACCCTAGAATAAAACTACAATTTGGCTTTTTTTACACTTCACAGATTAAATAATATATAAACATATATAACATATATAACATGTACCTTCAGACAGAGCCAGGTTGTAGCTTCACATTTACAGTCATTCTTTTATTTGTTTCATATATAAAATGGCAGAAAATAGTGAAAGATGCCAGTCACAAATTCTCAGAGACCAAAATAAAGTCTTCAAATCACTTATTTCATTCAACCAAGACTCCAAAACCCAATGATGTTCAATGAAGAATGATATTTAAACAGAGAAGCAGCAGATTTTCACATTTGAGGATTCATCTTTATGTCAATCAGCCGATTAATTAATCTTTTTTTTTTTATTATTTCCATATTCTTAGTGATCCGTTTAGTGTCGTCTGGTCTAGTGAAACAGTAAATGTCTCCTCTCTGACAGAAACTGTTCAAACATAGAAGATTTCTAGTCAAACATCTGCTCTCATGCAGCTGTGGGCAAAAGACTAATTAGTCAGAAGCTGAGACAGAGCGAGCGGAAAAATCCATCGAGCCGGAGGATTGGTCTGACATCCTGAGAGGGTTTCAGCTGCATGGGGGGGTAAACAACACTCACTGCGATGTGACTGACCACGATCAACACCAAAGAACACATTTCATCTCAGTGGGCGACACTGGTGCAGCCACAGAGGGTCAACAACGCAACTGAACTGTGGACATCGACACCTGTCCTCATTACACACAAGGACGAACACACGTCATGTGCTGCTGCATACGTAGAGCAGGGAGAGGACGCAGCTCCTCTCACATCTCCCTCCGCATGGATCATTCATGAGGCTCTACGGAGGAAACAGTGTAGACGTCCAGCTGCCGGCAGAGCAGATACACGGGTTTCTCTTAGCTGAGTGACTCCCACTGACGGCAAGATAAAAATACAGGAGCATCAATATTTAAACCTGCAGAAGTAAAGCTCCTCACGGCTGCGAAATGGAAGAGATCCATTTACACTAAAACTACTGGTGCGATGAAAAACGTGAGCAATTTAGAGGACTGCCTACTGGTACGTTTGCCGACACTCCCACACCGACTGTGGTGTAAATTGAACGTTGACGTACAGAGGAGGAGATAATCAGAAAGCACTCAACAACCACCTCATTAGCAGCACATTCAGTGTTTTGGAAACAAACATGCTGTGTTCAAGTCGTCAGTGGGAATCACTCAAACAGCAAGTTATAAAATACGAACACTGACGTCAGCTCTCTACACTGTGACCTTTCGATCCAATGTGAGTCAGAGGAAATCAGCCTCAAAGGTTGAGACACTTCACCAATTCAAGCTCAGATGTGACAACTAATAAACATACTACAGTCTGCATTCATCTTTCTTCTATAAGGAAAATTACCATCTCAAATATGAAGCTTCTGCCGCCTGGACTTGGAAATTAAAACATGCACAGAACTCTGACATCAAGCACCCAAATACTCAGATATAATCAATCAGTGATGCTGAAAGCTAAATTGATGTCAGTGAATATATTTATTGGCTGGATTATGTATCACAGATATATCATTGTGTATATGTTGTTAGCTGTGTAACTGGAAACAAGATGTTTTGTTGATACTGAACTACACAGGTTTAAGTCAGTTATCAGAGTTAAAAGGAAATTATGTTCTACACCATTCCTTGTATCATGATGTAGGACACAGGTTATTATGCACAACCAAAAACAACACTCTTGTCCAAATAAAAATTCAATCCACTGAGGCACCCAGACATGCAGAGACAAAACACTATGAAATCAAATAAACTATAAATGGCATCTAACCCAGGTACAACGTGAAACTGATTTTGCACTGTCAGAGGAGATGGATGATGCACTGAGAAGATGTTGTGTTATATGTTGTATTAGCGGCTTTTACACTGTGCTTCTATTCTGTTTCTATGTCAGACACACTTAACTTTCTATTCTTGTGGTTTAGCAGCATTTACAGTCTGAGTTTCATTCTTCGAGGCTGCATACTTCACCTACATCTTTCTTAGTGCTGCAAGTAACAGTTATTTTCACTAGTGACTAATCTGTCATTTATTCTTGTGATGAATTGTTTGGTCCTTAAAATATCAGAATAGAGTGAAATCACAGGGAACCCTGGTGGCCTAATCACTGAGTCCATACCACGTGGCTGCAACATCCATTGTTTGATTCCCAGCAGGGGACACCCCCCCCCATTTCCTGTCTTTATCTCTACTGGACACATCAGAGCAAAATGCCCCACAACAAATGACATTAAAAACTGACCATCAAAATTCCCAAATTGGCAAATCAAATATGTTTGTTTTGTACAACCAAATATAAAAAACCCACAGACATTCAGTTTAATGTCACAAAAGACCAGAAAACCAGAAAATATTTTTACATACAAATATTTTAAAAACAAATTTCACAGGCTGAAACCAGGGAGTTTAAAGAAGGACTTAAAATGATTAATTGCTTATTGAGAGACAGTTCTAATTTTTCTTAATTTTATTTATTTATTTTTTTCCCCTGTATTTGGTTTTTAATTTATGCTTATTAATAATAATACACTTACCAATCATGTTCATTGTCATTCATATCCAACATTACTTATGTTTTCTGAACAATTTTGATACGAAATAAATAAGATAACTAGGTTGTTTGGGCTCTTTAGATAAATAATTTATTTTTGTTCATATTTTTCTACCCAGAATTCCCAGAACTCATCTTTCCCAGAATTCCAAACAGAACTGTTTCTATAATAACCGCTGCACACTTAGCTCTTCTGAACATCCCATCATGTGGCTGCGCTACAGAAAACAAAGTGGCCTCAGCCTGTTCTGAGATAATTTTCTGCAGCTACCGAATAGACTACAAACCAGTGTGGCTTCTCTGAACTCACCTTGAGGTCTCTGTGAACAATGTGCTTCTGGTGGCAGTACTGCACCGCCGATACGATCTGCACGAGGGAAAAGACGAGAAGAGTTTAGTTAAATGTCTGGTGTTGTGTTCTCAGACAGTGATAGAGGATGTGGTGGAGGAGATGTGGTCGACACTAACAGGAAAGATAGAACATAAACCAGGTGGGGCTAAAGATGTTGAGAGGGTGAGAGAACAGGTTTCCTTTTTGCAGCAGCTCTACTCCAAATTCATCTGTTTCATAGTCCAACTAATGGTACAGAAAGGCTGGGATGCATTTTATATATTAGGGCACATGTGGTTCCTACATTCATTTTAATTGATCTTACTTTATTTTTAATTCTCATTGTTTTGCATCTTCAGTTTCACTTTCAACTGGGTGAGATGTTCACTGTGACTAAATGCTATGTCATATCCATTTATGCAAATTGATTAATGCTAGCCTGACCGATAACAGGCTTTAAATACATATTATTGGAGATCACACTGCTGTATCCATACTTGCAGATATAATGGCTTAAGAAAGAACAAAAACTGGAGAATGAGGCCAAAACATCTTTGAAAACGTGTGTGTATAGATTCAAACTGTATCATGGTTGTACACAGTCACTATGGACCTGGGCTGTTTCCCTTGTAACTTATTAGCTGTAATAAATAGGAGCTATTTTGAATCAAACTGCAGCCATGTTTGATCATGTATAAACATGTGTTTTAATGCCTCAGACATGCAGTTAGTTTGCTTACAATGACATTTCAAAGTGAGACAGTCTAGACAGACTCTCACATGAAAATACACTCACTAATTTTAAATCTCTACAAGTTCTGACAAAAATAGCGTTTGGCCAGTTTCTGATCTTCAAACAACTGTCTGTGACTTTGGACTGTGTGTGACAGTCATTGAGACATAATTGATGGGGAAGGAGGCGAGCTTGGACATTTCTTATCTGTCCTGCCTGTGGGACAGATAAGAAGGCTGCTGAGGACAGAAGGACAGGAGGCAGAGCCGGGAGCAGAGGTGTGAAACCAGAACACTGCAGGGGAAGAAAGCTGGGTACCTGTCTAAATTTAGCCCTGGCCTCTTTTTCCTTCATTCTTCCATGTGCAACCAGGTAGTCAAACACCTCTCCTGCAAAAGAAACACAGAGAGAGAGGGAATTAGACAAAGAGTCAGGTGTTGGAGATGGAGGGAGACAGAGAAAGAAACAAACAGTGAGTCACAATTTATAAATATAAGCCGATAAAAATAACTTCAAGATTAATTTTTCAACGCAGCTGGCTTGCACAGTCACCCATGTGCATGGTTCGGGGGTGTTTCTTGACCATATTGAGACGAGCGCGGTGCTGCTTCCTCCACACTAAATCTCTCCTGGAGGCACAAAGCTGCTGCCGTGCGCTCCAGCAGCAGACCCTTCTCCCGGCCCACACTTCCAGCCAAAACGTGACCACGCTCACTCATGTGCTAATTGAACTGGGGTGGCTGGCGTGCATGTGTGTGTCCATATTGAGGCGAAAAGAGAAACTAAACATAATAACAAACAACGAAACCTGCAACAACCAAACAAAAAAAAAAAAAAAAAAAAAAAAAAAAAAAAAGCCTCCCCCACTTTCCCTGAATCCTTGAAACCCTTCCACTCTCTCAGGGCTGACCTGCAGAGGCGGTCAGAGCGTTTCTGTACTTCAAAGCTCTAGAAAAGCAACAATTCATCACCGGTCTCTGACTCAACTGCTAAAGACAGAATGTGCCTGCTAACACCTTCCATATCAGAGCTGAAGAGCACACTGTGTGCTGCACATGGGGAAGAGATTAAAGATCAGAGCTGGGAAGGAGCAGGAGAACATTAAGTGACGGAAAATAGAAGATACTTTTTGTTAGTTTCAGGTTTTGTCAGACTTTGGATTGAATTGTTTTAAATACACAGACACATTGAATATGTTACAGCAACACTACACACTTCTGAAGTCTTTATTATGCACTTGTGTGTGTGTGTGTGTGTGTGTGTGTGTGTGTGTGTGTGTGTGTGTGTGTGTGTGTGTGTGTGTGTGTGTGTGTGTGTGTGTGTGTGTGTGTGTGTGTGTGTGTGTGTGTAAATAGCCGATTAGAAACCTGATAACCTGTACACATGGCAGAGTAACCTGGTTACAGTAAGACGATTTCTTAAACGTTATGTAAACTAGAAACCAAGTTCTCATAATCGGGGTAGGGGATAAGAGAAACCATATCCACAGGTGGATTTCTGCTGGAGAATGATAATTTCTCTAAGTGTACAGGTGACCAGGTTTCTAATCAGCTTTTTATCATGGATACATCTGCGTTCACAAAAGAATGTGTTTGATCTCAAATGTGTCCTCAATGTGTCTTGAGCATCTGAACAGGGCCTAGAAGTCTGTTTCCATGGTTGAACATTTGACTGATGGATTGTGCTGTGAGAAACAGCAGCATCTTCTGTCACTGATACAATTAAAACAAACGAGCCGTGGACCCAGAATTAGGTCGGAGGTAGAGGAGAAACCTGATTACTGACCTGTTACAGTTAAACGTGGATTTACAATAACCAAGTTACTCTCTGATTACCTGTGTAATCTGGTTGTAACCTGGTCACTTCAGTGCATGTAAACATACATCTACCTGATTAAATGAGGTTGCTCTAATCCCCTATCCTGGTTACAGAAACCTAGCTTCTTGTTTACATGACCTTTAAGAAACTAGCTTAGTGGACAGGGCTAACTGTAACCAACACTTTTGCGTCAATAAAGCTTCAGACCACCAGAGGCAGCACTGAGCCCTCTGTTACTGAGCAGTTTCCCCAGTATTTTCCCAATAGTCTTTGTGTAACAAATTTAATCGCAGAAAGCGTAATTGGACTGTACAAGTTTCTGGAGAGACCCATGTAGTTCTGGATCAGGCCAAGACTGCAATCTGCCATGCTGCTGAGAGGGCTGATTGGTCGCTTTGAGATCCTGTTTGAATCCCGAGAAAACCGATGCCAAACTGAGAGAAATATTAGATTTACTTTATTACAATCTAATCTAATTGGCCTATGATCAGAGTCCCCATCTTTGTGATAATGTGATTTGCTCCTCAATGAGCAGGTCTTCAAAAATGTTTCGTCTCCACTTGGCTCAGCGGTTTAAATATGACCTTTACAGGAAATCAATGGCAAGATGTGCCTTTTAGGGTCTGAGTGTGTGACACTGCATTAAATAAGAGGCTTTCAGCGCAGGAAACATTCCTACAGTAAACTAACTGTGGGAGAGAAGCTGCAGCTCTCACAGTCTACAGTTCGTCACTACTGTGTTGTTTTCCTGTCTTGTATTCACCTTCGTTAATTGTTCCACTTCCTTATTATTCTACATGTTGTAGCACAGTCACACTGCAATCAACAATTGAGAAGACAAATGTGGCACCAATTTCCCTTCACTGACTCATCATTCAAACTCGTGAGATGCAGTTTCAACCATCTCAGTAAGTAGAGGAAGTGCACTCATACCTGAGCAATGCTGAACATGTTAACACTCTGAAGCTGTTCTAACCTACGATGCAACAGCTTTTTGTTTTGGGTTCAGACTTGCAGAAATCGATGGAGCTGATAGCAGTGAAACAATATGGCTTCCCTGCTCTGACTGGGCTCTCCGTGTGTTTTCAGAGGACTAACCTTTATTTCTGAGCTTTTATGCCCCTGTGAGTCAGGATGCAGTCAGAGATCCTCTGCTAGTCAGCTGCTTCTGCTGCTGGTGGTTGAAAACCAGAGGAGACAGAGCCCCGACACTTTGGAATAGCTTACCAAAGGAGGTCAGACTTGCAGAGTCAGTTCCCTGTTTCTTCTCATTTCTTAAGACACATTTTAAAAACAAAAGCTTTTATTGTGTGGGGTCCTTTTAATTTCATTTACCATTTACTTTGTTTTGTTTGGATGTTTTACATTTGACTCATGTGAAGCACTTACTAGTATTGAAAAGTGCTATACAAATAAATTATTGTTATTATTAACTTATGTCTCTGCGCTGACACGTGACCATCCCTTCCCTTGTTTCAACCTCAAGGGAGAAGTCTTAAAATTTTACAAATTTTCAAGTAAATGTTTTGTTAATCTTTATTGCATAGGGTTTGTACGTTCCTCATAATTTCCCAAAAACTTCCAACGAAGTTTAATGTAAAGATTTAGGTCATCTTACACGAACTGCAGGTAAACAGAGACAGTAGATACATTTCCATCCAAATTTAGTGCAAAATTGAAGAGAAATTTGAGTAAAAAGTAAAAGAAAATGCAAATTAATGTGTGTTTCCATGCACTGCTGTTATGTGAATATTAGGAGATGGGGGCATCAAGTTAGACAGTTGGTGGAGCTAAATCTTCCAGCGGTTGTCACTGCAGAAGAAGACGATGACGACGACGACGAAACTAGACTACATGATTAAAAGAGTGTCAGTCAAACCTCAAACAAATAAAAAAAACATGTAGAAAACATGATGGAATTTATGTAAATTTGGTGCATTAATGTGAGGAAGATTACACGTCTCATCGCTCCACACACAGCTAATGTTTTTCTCTCTTCAGTGGAAGTTTGAGTGTTTAGATCACATGCTCCATATACATCATGAATTATTCTCTAAGTCTGTTTACATTGCACCGTGTCGCATTTTGATTTAATCCATACATTAACTTTTCCATCTCTGCCAAGAGACTTTGGAAAACATTTCCACAGATTCCACTGCTCCAATTAAAAATGCAAACAAAACAAAAACAGGTTGATAGAAATGCAGTTTGTGTTCACATATTCCAATAAATTAATTATTTGAATTAACTGTCTTTTAGTCAGTGTACAGCAGGTCAGGTGAATATGCAGAGTGGAATCTGACTACAAGGAACAATAAAACTCAACATCCTGTAACTGAGGAATTAAGTTATTAATGAGTTATTACTTAGGTTTAAAATGGAACAGTTCCTTCAGGATTTTGTCTGGTTTTCAATCAAATTATTAGTTAATTAATTTGTTATTTTCAGAAAAAATTCTAGGAAATAATTAGAAAGTTATAAGGGAAAGAAAAGACTCACAGAAAAAAGTGTTACTTTGTCTCGTTGTGAAGATATTGATTTCAGAGGACAACTGCTTCTGCAGTAATCACTGACAGCACCACTCATCTTCACACTGGTTTATTCTCATTTGCTTTCATTAACAACTCCATCACTCAGTTTACTCAGACCTGTGTTCTTTTGCTTTGTTCTTTTCAGGTAGAATCAGAGTCTGCTCCCCAGATCTATCAATTATTAACACACACACATTTATCACATTTGGTGTTAATAAATTATAATTGGGACACTGGGAGTAGCACCGTGTGCAGATTTCTACTGAATATATCTGGTCATGTCTCTACAGCAGCTGCAAACTTTCATTTACAGTCTATTGGTATTTGTACAAATGCAAGTGCAAAAACAATCAGTTGTTTCATGTTTATACTTCACTGTGAGAACGACAGGTTCCTTTTTTGTTGAGGAAATTTCTTTGGCTTATAAACCCTTTTTAAAAAAATGCATTTTCATTCAACTAAAGGGGCGAGATTTCTCAGTCAGACAGGTTGGACGTGATGAGGGTACATGGTTTTCAGTTACACCAACAAAATGTGAATAATTTTATTTCTGTCTCACCTCCGCTGGCATACTCCATCACCAGGTAGAGCGTCCTGTCTGTCTCAATCACTTCAAAAAGCTTGACTGAAAGAGTTAGAGAGACACAGACAAACAGAGAGAGAGGGAGGAAATTATAAATTCAATCATATCTAGAGATGGGAGATAATCAGACACAGACTAATGAATTCATGGACACGAACACCAAAAATGTTTCCAAACAGACGCCCAGAGAGTGGAGGGGGGAAAGTGAAGTCACATGGATCAGAGTGTGTGTGTGTCGTGACCATGTAAGCACAGCATCGAGCCGAGCAGAGCAGCACTCAATATTTACTGTACTGTTCCCAAAGCTGTTTTTTTTTTTTTTTTTTTTTTTTTTTTTAACTGCAGTGTGTTCAGCTCGAAGATATAAAAGACTGTGTGATGATCGGCTGAGGGCTGCACTGCTAAATATAGACAAGGTGGGAAGGAAGGGGGAGAGAGGGAGAGAGGGAGAGAGAGAGAGAGAGAGAGAATGGGCTGGTAAGCGCTTACTATCACCCTGGTAATTATAATCACATTTCTGCAGAGGAAATCATGGAGGACAGGGAAAGGAAATTAAAAGTAATTAGCGGGGAATCCCGTCTCCAAAATCAAACACACCATGGCAGGCTGGTCTGGTGTGGACGTCCTGTGTCTGTGTGTGTCTGTGTGTATGTGTGTGTGTGTGTTTTATTTATTAACTACACTGAGCTAAAGCTGATGCATTCTAATACAACAGTCCTGTGACACAGCCACTTCATTAAGGGGCTGTTAAACCACATTGTGTTACACAGAAGTGTTTGTTATTTAGCCTGCCCTCATTGATAACAATGGGCTGGCCAAAATAATATTAACACCTCTCAATATAATGTTATACAGTTCAACAGCACCACAAACTACGTCCTCTACAGTGATCATTAAGTTGAAACAACACCTCTGTGAAAGCTTCACCTTAGCTTTAGCTTTTAGCATTAGCTTAGCATTAAGAGTTGACATTTTATCAGTATCAGGTTACAGTTAACTGAATATCTGAGTCACTTTGGGCTCAGATATTCATGTCCATTCTACAGACTGAACAACTTATTGATTAATCGAGCAAATAGCCAGCAGGTTAATTGATCATGAAAATAATCTTTGGTTGAGTCATTAATTCATTTTAAAATCTCTATTGATCCTTCTCTTAAAATAAAATAATCTCTGTTGCTTTTATGTTTCTATGAATAACATGAGTCTTAATCTATTTTTCCATCTTTTTTTCCTATGAAATGTAAACAGTGTCATTAGTATTATTTTGATGATGATGATCATCATCATCATCATCATCATCATCATCATCATCATCATCATCATCATACATTTTCTGAACCAATTTATCACACAAACGATCAAACTAATCGATAATTAAAATAATCATAATCTGCAGCCCTATACATCAAACAAGACCACGGTGCCGTTTCTCAACTGGTTTTTAGCGATCCAGTTACTGCTCAAGCTCTCAACAGCTGAGGTTTTTGCGATTCTGGCTCCTTCTTGCTGCAGTGGTTTGGTGTTAGTTGGTATTTCCTCTTGCAGCTGGTTGTTTGATGCCAATGTTTTCTCCTGCTCTAGGCAGCGTGCTCTCGTGTTTATTGATCAAACCCATTTCATTTTCTTATCCAAAAAAAACGGAAAAAAACGGCCCTTCACGTTCAGCCTCATCACTCAGCTGCAGTTGTCCACAGAGGACACAAGTCAAGACGGCAAGTTCAAGTCAAAAATCATCTCCAACGTTTTATCGTTTGATTTTTTTTTCAGTGTCACAGGCATTTCATAAAATGTCAAGAATGTTTCTGGCTCAGGCCGTACAGTCTGACCTCGGCTACCCAACCTCATAGTTTGGATGGCTGCCATATTTACAGAAACGTTTACATTTGCCAGGATTGTTTGATTCTCAAGAACACCCTGTGACGTCCGTGTGAACGGAAACACAAAAAAGCTCAACCAACAGCACAACAATTGTGAAAACATGCTGATGATCCAGTGGCTGGCAGCATGTTGGTGGTTGGTGTGACTGTCCAGGAACAGAAAGGTCAAAGGTCAGAGCCCTACATGTCAAATGTCTTTAAGCAGTGACTGAACTCTGGCTTGTTGAATTTCAACTGTAAACGATTACGAGAACTGAAATTTGAATTCATATGTGTGGAAATTTATAACAAATTTGCCGTTACAGTAACATAACAGTGAGTGTGTTTCAGATGCACTTACCTATATTCGGATGATTCAAGATCTTCATTATTCTAACTTCTCTGAAGAGCTGAAAAGAAGGAGAGAAAAGTAGAATTTATAATTCATGCTTCAGGTCCTTTCTTGCCATTTCAACATAATTAGGAGTATTTTTGCTTTGGTGAGCACATATAAAACTAAAACCTCAGGACAGAACATTAAACTGGAGCAGTGAACTTCATACTGAGGAATAAAACAATAAAACCACATTATTCAGCCCAGCCAGGTAAAAACCTCAATAATAAAGAGACCAATCTGACTGAGAAGAATAGAAGCTGTTGAAGTAAATGTCCACCTCAGGATCTAATCGACTTTACAGTTAAAGCACTTTGTGTGGAAATCAGTCTGCACAAAGACCATCTCACTGACTTCTTTGGTGTCAAACTGTCTCTTTTCTTTCAGACAAAATATTTGAGAAGTAAAGGAAAAGAAGGGAAAGAGATTATTAATTAATTAAAATTCCAGGGGCTTGTACCAGGAATGTTCTTTAAGTCTAGAGAATATGATTCGTAGGCGTGTCTGTAGCACTACAACGCTTCATTTACGGTCTGTTGTGACACATTTTACCTTTGTCAAAAAAATTGCAGCTCCTGTCATTTGGATATTGCACTTGGCCAAATTGCAATTTCGATAATATTTTGATGTAGTTATTACATAGTAATTATATTAGGTGGCATTAACATATGACATGCCAATTCCCTTTCACATGGCAATGATTCAGTTTAGAGATACAACTATTAGTTGCTTAGTCGGTCGACAGAAAATTCATTTGTGATCAATGGTTTCAATTACTTTTATTTAGAGTTGTAGCTTCTCAAATGTGAGGATTCGATGCTTTTCTTTGTCGCATGAAATTAAACATTTGATTTTATTAAATTTCGCAGATTTGTGCACACACACATCAGATTAATTTCTAATCGCAGATCAGTGTTTTCCTGCTGCGTGTCAGATTTTTCCATCCTGCCCACATGTCTTGATGAGGAAACATGTAACCAGGTTCCCCGTCAACAAGGAAATTGCTCATTCCTATTCTTAGACGGTTCATACAGTAGCTCATGGGTTCAGAAACCCAAACACTGGTCCTTGTTCATAAGTCAACACATTTGTCAGGGAAAAGTGATCATTTTGTCACCGCCGGCTCATCATCGTAACAACGGGAATCCCTGAAGCTCAGCGTCAGGTCAAACCAGCCTGAGAAATGCTCGTACAACAGCCGACACCCCCCTGCGGCGGCAGGGTCGAGAAGAGCATTTAAATTAAGTTAAACATGCAGCATCACATCTCCCCAACTCACACTAATAACAAGACACTCTGTCGCCACACGCTCTCCTCCCCCATCAGCATTCAGAGTGACCAGGCAAGCAGATTTGTAACGGCCAAAAATGCTTTTTAGTCCTCCACTGTGTGAGGCATAAAGAGATCTGGGTGCCATTTATTATTGACTACACCTCTCTTCCCCTCCATAAAAATGTAAAAAGCATCAATAGTTCATGAGGCGGGAGTAGTCGCAGCGTGCTGGTTAGCTTAGTGACGAACAAATGGCAGGCCAGAAAACACACAGATAGACAGACACCTTCCAACAAAGGAATGAGCACATACAGCACAACATGCGTGTCCGTGTTATATAATGCTGTAAACAAAAACAATCATGCAAATCGACAAAAAGAAAAGTCTTTTTGAGACAATAAGTCACTGTTCATGTGTACATTTTACACATTTATCCTTTGAAAACGCAACTGTTCTTTTTGAATAATATTTTCATCAGGTTTTTGCGACTGTGTACAGTAAAATAATCATTTAGTCTATAAAATACAAAAAATAGCAAAAGTTAAATAAATAACTCAATAATTACTTTAAAATGTTTTAATCCAAAATCTTCATTTTAAAGCTTTAACCACTCCTGATTGATTCAAACAGCTGAAACATCCTTAAAATCCTTGTTTTGTGCTTTTTGCTCATTTATCTTCATGATACCTTCTAACTTCTTTTCAATATTATATATTATTATAGCCAATAAAAAGACAAAAATATTGGCAGATCCAAACGATGTCATTAAACCACCGTCAAATAAACTACTTTTTACTACCTTTTTAGTTAATGACATAAATCGAAGAAAATTATTAACATATTTACATTTTAAGGCTATAATGACTTGGCATTTTTACAAGGAAAATTAATCAGTTATTAAAATGTCATTTTCTTTTCAGTTGAATAAATCACTGAACTGAAAAATGATGTTTCATAATCTCACGGATCATAAAGCTCTAACGTCTTGTTTAAGTTATATAGCGTTGCTTAATTGTACATTTTTCTTATTCAGCTCTGAGCTGTAAACTCTCCGGTCAGTGGAGGGTGAGATGAGCAGGTTCTGTCTTAGCCACAGAAAAAGAAAAGTTTGACAACAGATTCAAACCCTCAGAGCCTCGGACCTGCAGGTCCACTGGGACGCCCTGATACGGCCTTCTGTCCTGGTGTCTGCCTGAGAGGCAAACAGATGGTGGCAAACAGCGGGCGATGTTTTCACATTCAGCGCGGCGCTGCACGCCGAGCTGCTTGAACACACAGTTACACAGTTCTGTGAAACTGTGGAGAGATGCTCGTTGTTTAAGGTCTCATTACGTTTCACAGTGACCCTGCCGCACTCTGAACCAGGTCTGTCCTCATGTCCACTGGACCCACTGTGGTGCAGATGTTTTCCGTCACAGAGGAAAAGTTCCTGACATTTAGCAAGTCTTACAAGCTTATGGATGAGGTGGAGCTGTATAGAGGTGTGACGTAAATCCACAGTCTGGTTCAGAACTCTTCTCTTGTTTGTCTGTTTGGGGAGGATTTCAGGGTTATTATTCATCTTAAGCTAATTAAACTAGCTAAGTTTTACCACAGGCATGATCACTTGATCATGATTGGACTAAAATTGGAGTTGGAAGTTGGCAGTATGTACAAAATCACAATTTGGAGGTTAATATAATTTACCGTTATTGGTAATTTTATATATTTAGTCATATTGCTGCTTCTCTCATTGTATTACATTTGGTTGTGGTCTCTTGTGCATAATCACGATAATGTTTTCAGTTATTTTTCAACTGTAGAGCTAAACTCATGTCCTGTCAAAGCCACTGTTGAGGCTTACAAATGTAAACGAACAATTAAGGGCAGTCAGTGGCAGAGTGGATAAAATTTGAATTTATGGATCTTTTTTTGTGGATACAAAGAAATAAACTGTGGAATTTTATGTTGAAATATTTGTGTGAACCAAGTTAATTTTTGTGCGAAGGACAGTGGATCAATAAACTCTTTTTGCTTTCATCTACAACAGGAGTCGGTGTGAGCTTTGTGGATATAAAGAAAAAATCATGTTTCAGCTTAAAGTTTGAACTCTGCACCAAGTGTAGGATCCTGCATTGTTGCACTGTCGAAACATCTAATTAAACAAAGGAGGATTTGTTTTTTCTTTATTTACTGGCACAAAAAACTTGATTTCTGATATTTTTTCCATCAAAAACTGTCGAAAAGAGATATTATATGGGTGCAGTTTCTCTGCATCATCCTGTGTGTCTAGAAAACGAGTTAAACAGAAAACAAGGCTGTAAAGATAATGTATTGTTTGAAATCACATGATACTAAAATGGTAGGTTCAACACTCAAATCCTCCAGGGAACGCCGGCTGTGTGAGACTCTAAGACAGTAAATCTGATTTCATTCCAGCTTCAGAGACAAGTGAAGGGTTAATTATGAACTCCAGTCAGTGAAGCCTTCAGGATGGAGTCGACCAGTTTGGAAGCCATGTTAACGAACTGAGCCAGGACGAGTCTGGAGGAAGAGGAGGAGGAGGAGAGAAGCTCTGGAGTGAGCCTGAGGTCTCCTCACTGTCATTACACTCTGCCTGTGATCCCGCTTTGCCCATCATTATCCTGAAAATACTCTCCTGAGCTCGCACAAAGTACAGAGGAATAAATCTGAGCTGGTTTTCTGTGTGACACTGGAAACCCCGTCACCTGGCTACGAGAGAGAAACTACAACCAAGCTGCAGGATAAATCTGCTCAGAGTGGTTCGTTTGTTGGTAAGAGACGAGTTCTCGAGTGTCTCTTTTCAAAAACTGTGTGACTTTGTTAAGTTTTTTTTTTTTTTTTGGCACAGTCTGCGCTGCCCTACATAGCAGATACGAGCTTCAGACACAAAATGGGTGTATGGGAATACTTTGTCAGGTATGTTCTGCAGTAAACAGAATTAGTGGGAAAAACACCAGAGAGAGGCAGAGATGATTCACCACATAATACAACCATTAGGTCGAGGACGTAAACCTGCTGGTGATCCAGTCATACCACCACAATGATGCACAGCTGTCCCCATTACACAACGTGTCTTGTGATCGATACTCGCCACCTTAAGGCTAAATGACACACAGTTTGAGGGTGGAATCACACACACACACACACGCACACACACACACACACAGACACTTGGCTCTTGTGAGTCCAGATCTTAGTGGAAAACTTCTTCGCTGTTCAGTTAATTACAAGTGATGTGAGGCTTGTAAACAAAATCCTGTGGGCTCAACATTAGATCATTTACTTTTCGGGTTCATCCCACCAGGTCGAGAGACTTGGACGCGAGTCACAACAAATCGGATTACAGCTCCTGCAACATCAGCTCAGAACCACCAGTGTCTGTACAGTTTTTTGCTGTGGTTGAAAAAAATACCCAGAATGCATTTCATCCTTAGTGTGTTCTGTTGGGCTCTGCTTTCTAAGGAGGACACACTGCTTCTCGGCACAGTTATTTGTTCCCTCTAAAGCTTTAATGTTATTGTTCTCATCTGGACAAACTAATCAACCTGAGGGAATAAACGCCATGGCTCAGATTTACTGCTCCAATCACATCGAGGTTAGGACACTTTAAAGAAACAGGTTTGTCTCAGTATTTTGACATTATGAGGCCACGAATGAACAGATGCCTCGACTGCTGCAAAGAGAAAAATTCTGCACCAACTGAATTTTCTCTTTCCAGACCAATTTATAACAGTGGTACCAAACCTCCTGAGAACCTTTAGTTCAAAGCTTTGTGTACTTGTCACCTTTAATCCCTTTGTCACAGGTTTTATGTCTGTGAGTTGTGAAACGTTCAACAAAGACTTTCCGAGATTAGTTTTATTTGAATCATATTTTGAATCACCATTGAATCATCAAGCTTAAAAATATTAAGAAAAATACACAGAAAAAGATAATAATAATAATAATTCTGTGTAGCATTAGTTACATGGTGGTGAGTGGAGTAGTTGATTAATTGGTCAACAAACTATTTTGATAATGAAGTGATCTTTCTGAGCAAAAATGAACATTTGTTGGTGCCAGCTTCAGACTATAAAACCTATTGACCTATTTTTCTGCTTTTCTCTGTTTTATACACTTGTAAAAATTAATCTCTTTGGGTTTTGATCAGTCTGTCAGACAAAGCCAACAACTTACAAATCAGTTCAACTAATAATCATGAAAATTAGCTGCAGATTACCTGATGTCACTTTGTTGATTAAACAGTGCGAAATTGGATAACATTAGTTTGGCACCGATTACAAACAACACATGTTAAAATACCAGAGAGATCAAAAAAGAAGTTCTTCTCTCACACTGAGAGAACATCAGAAACTTATTTATATTCACTGGATGATGCGGCAGAATTAATATTATTTTCACTGTGCTGTTTTTACTTCACTATGAAACTGATTATTTATGTTATTAAAGTGATGAGAAGACAATGCTGGATGAAATAAAAACAGGACATTTGTGTCTTCAATGATCCCCACAAACAAAGTGATTGATAGATTCAATAAAATGCTATTGAACCCCATCCATTAATATGAATCCTTTCATATCACGAAAGCCGTTATTAAAATAGAAATGAAGTACATTCCTCATAAATGTACTTTTTCCTGTTCAGGCTTCAGTATCTGTTCTCTAACCACTTCATAAAAAGATAAACCTCGGCACAGTGAACAGAGGTTGTCCCGGACTCCAACCATCTGACGGAGAGAGTTTAGATTTAATCAAGCCTTCCAAGTGTCACACTCCCTTGCTGATCTTTGACCTGGACGACAACAAGAACCCTCAGCGTGCTGAATCAGGACAGAGAGGGAGGAGCGGAGCGGGAGTACTTCGCCCGTAGCCAGTGACAGATGTGAACGTCGACTCAGCTCCTCCAAACTATTAAGAACGGAGGCTGAAAATAAACATTTAGGCTTCGGAGACGATATCCCCCGCTATCAGCCTCTCGCCAATTCCTGCTGTTACATAAGAGGTCAGGACACAGCGGTGCCGGCTCTGATGCAGGTTGGCTGTTTCAGCAGCACCGACTCAGAGGCGTAGACAAGCGTAGAGGAAAATAAACACGAGACCCAGTCCTTTAAAACTCATCTGAACCTGAACACAACATCTGATACACAAACCTGGAGCTACCCGATGGCTCAGTCAACACGTTCGACCAAGGCCGCGAAACAGCACAAGCAGAAATGCTTTTCAAAGAATAAGTTGTTTTTTTTATTCATCTTATTGCCTAAAAAACTCATGAAAAGACCAAAACCAACACAGCGTCAGTCTGTCTCTCAGTACTTTCCAACTTCCCCGGCCTCTCTGTGGCTCTCCACTGGTTTCTACTGAAGACATGTGGATCTTTAAAAGCAGCTCAAATATATATAGCTTCATTTTTCAGGCTCATTAATTTCCCAAAACAGCTGAGCATTGCAGTTTTTAGCAAATATTACTTAAAAGGGAGTAATAAGTGCAATTCTTGGGAACTACTTTGAGCGTATTTATACACATTTGGTGCATTTGGTTGAGTGATTACAGAAATAGTGCCAGGCTGTGGCTCATTGGGGCACTTTTAACAGTTTTAATAGGTTTTAGTGATTAGAGGTTAAGGGAAATCCTGACATGGGGAAGGTTTGTGACTGATTAAATTCTCTCTGTTATTCTCACAGGAGCTTTGTTCTGTTGAGGGAACTGCGGCCCAACTTATTTTAGGAAAATCAGTAACCGACATGATTTCTGTGTTTTGTTGTTGATTCGTGAGGTCTAAGTAAGACTTTCAGTTATTTATATAAATGAGTCTTTGAAGAGAGCCTATATACTTTAGTTTATATAACTTTACATTTGTTCTAAGGACATAATTATCAATATTGTTCTGCTGCTGTTTTCCCCCTTAACTGATTGCTAATTGATCAAATTAATTGATAGATCATTGTGCTGCTGCTGGTGTTTGCGTCCTCTCAGTGTTTGTTTGGCTCGACCTAATTTAGGATCAGGTCTAATCATCCTTGGGTCTATTTGGGTCAGGTCTGGTTGCATGCGGGTCCTCCTCAGATCAGGTCTCTCTTTTTGGAAAATAATTTCACGCACGTCAGGTTCAGGTAGGTTTTCCATGGGTCCATTTTGAAAGACCTCTAACCAGCACTTCAAAACCTCATTTGTTTAAGAGTCATGTCGCCATGAGAAAGAACCAGACAAACTTTTCCCCCGTTTCCAGGCTTTATGCTAAGCTAAGCTAATTGGCTGTTGGCCTACCATACAGACATGAGAGTGGTATTGATTTTCTCATCCAATTCTCAGCATGACAGCAAATAAGTGCATTTCCAAAAAAGCTGATCTACTCTTTTAACTTGAGTGACCCTCCCAGATATGAAACCCACAAGATCAGGGGCCAGGCTCAATCACTGAATATCATAGCCTTAAAATAAGCCACAAATCTAATCCTTGTCAGGATTTCCTTCAAGCCTGAATCTCCAACTCACCAACCGAGAAGGAAAAGAAAAAAGCAGAGAAAACCTATAAATAGAAACGTTACAAGAATGGGAACCTTTAACGTGTCAATCATGGAAAAGTATTAAATGTACTTTCTTTTTTCAAGTGTGTTCCAATTCCTTAAAATAAACATCAAGAGAAATCTTTATATCCCTGGTGGAGCAGCAGAAAAAAAAAACTGACAAATTAAGAGTTTTTTTTTCTTTCCTTGACTGTGACAAAGCAGTAACCTAAAAACAACAAGGACCGCCGACAAAAGCCTCACGCTTTGTGCTTCCGTGAACAGCGCTGTCATGACTCAGTGTTTTTCTGTCAGTGGAGTGTCACAGCCAATGCCAAAGGGCCCGGGCCTCTGAGATACAAAAGCCAGAATCAATGGAGCTTTGGAAAAACCGATGGAAAACCACTAGCCGACTGCTGAGAGGGAAGAGGGAGAGACGAGCCCGGGCGGCAGGGGGCCAGCTGAACATCAACACCCAAAATCATCACCGTCACCACCAGCAACAGCAGCCGCCAAGCTCTGCCCCGTCCCCTCCTATCTTGTCTGATGAGCAAAAAAAGCCTCCGGAGCTGCAGCAGCTGAGTCGATATCGCTCTGACTTCCCTGAAATGACTTCCAGGCCGAGACACAGAGCCAAAATGTACAGAGGCACAGATCAAAACAACCACACACACACATACACACACACACACACACACGTCTCCCTTGCTAATGAGTGTACACATAAAAAGAAAGAGAAACAGGGCTATGTATGGGCAGCTCATTCTCAACTCGCTGACTTCAAACTGTAACGTGAAACTGCTATTCACTGGGCAGCAAAAGCAGCGTTCACTCTCCTCCTGTGAAATTTGCATTTTAAAAGCAAACCCGCTTCCTGATTTGGTTGATTTAACAAGGAAAACAAAACTGTCACTCCCAGTTGCATGACAACCCAGCAGCATGAATTGGAAAAAGGTAAAAAGGGGGGGTGGGGGGGTGTAGTTTCTCTTGGAGGCTAGCAGATGTTCGGGGATTAATGACAGAGAAAATAAATAAACGACAGCAGCAGAAAAGACAAATCTAAACTTATTTTACACTTGTTGATATATATATAAGAAGATATATTTGTGGTTTTAAGAACCAAAAACCAAGTGAGTGTAGTTTTACATCTCCTCTGTCAGGAGCTGTAGTAGAACAGGTTGGTGAGCCAATAAAAATACAGCAGTTTTCAGGTAATCACTCAGAGAAACCAAATCCTGCAAGGTTAGGTGGTGGATCCATGTGGGTGGGGCTTGGGGCATGGCTGAGAGCAGTGGCTGCTTTGTTGTGACATCACAAAGTTACAGAAGTCCTGACGGCTGGTTTTAAGGCTCAGCTTCTGAATACAGGCTGTGTGCATTTCTCTGTGGACTGAGGCTTTAATACTTTTACAGTATTAATATAGAACCTAGACCTGCTTTATAATCAAAAAACACATGGACATCTACCTTTATACAATATGGGACCTTTAAACACTCGGATTTGCTCTTGTTTTTCTATACAGGCTTAACAGAAATGATTAAACCCAAGTCCAACACAGATACAGTCTCCTTTAACAAGCTTTACAGTCCAAAGTCTTCATGTAAAACCTAAGTGGGGCACTCAGCATGGAGCTGAATCATCTCCTCCACTGCAAACGCTAAAATAATAAAAGCTCTTTATCCACCCCAGGAAGCTATACGGAGAACACATGCTCCGTCCCAGCATGCCCCGCTTCCCATTTACACAATTAATACTCAATCTGTTGTGCTTCATGAATTAGTAAATGAATTCTGCCACAGCATGAGAGTATAAGAGAAGAGAGAAGGAGGGTGGGGGTGCAAATTACCTTCTGAAGGCTGTTTGGGTTCAGCTGCGTCTTGTCTATTATCTTAATTGCCACCTGTGGAGAGAAAAAACAGCATCGAAACTGTGCTAAATGGGACATATGAGCAGAGGAGAAGTGTGAAAAAGAGGAAGTGGAATCGAATAGAAAAGAGACAACAGCTCAGGGAAGGAAACTGACATTAAAATGCTAAAGCAGAAAAGAAAATGTGTATTTTTGAAAAGAGAAAACACTGGATAAACCACAATTTAGAGCTTTTAAAGTCAATCTGAGACAGTTTCTACATCCTCCTCGAGATAAAACGTAGCAAAAAGCAAGTACAGAATAATTAATGACAGAATCAGGGGGGGATTGAGGGGAAAAGAGCACCACTGCTTCGTTAAATGTCGTATGCTGTGTTCAGAAGAAGCTTGCTCTTTCTCTTCATCAATTATGAACAAATCAAATGCTCAGCAGCGACGGCTCACCCTGAAAACATCCATTACTGCCAACAAGGTTTAGAGCGATGAACCTGGCCGTACATGGAGCTGGAAGCGCTGAGTATTGTTTGAAAATTTTACTGATGCTACTGCTGACACTACCCAAGTTTTGGTACAGATAACACAGTACTTTTTATTCCCTTTTTATACTGTTACTGTAAGATTTATTTTTCCCGAAAATCCTATAAAGGAAATCAAAGTTCTTAAATGTTAAACGTTGTCCTAACAAGCACTCATACTAAAACTCCTCAATGAAATGGTCTATAATTGGTAAAATTCTGAATCAAATCAGGAACTGTCTGGTCACAGAATAAGAAAACAAGATTACAAATCTGGCCAAACATTCAGTTTTTGATATGATGAGCCACGGACACATTTTGGTCATTACAAAAGAAGCATTGAGGTTCAGTACCCAGCCCTGGGAGCTGAAATGAGCTTTGTTATAGAGACTGAATACTGTCATTCCCCAGTGAAATTGCAGGCATGAAGCTCAATAACCAACAATGATAAATGAAGAGTTTCAGTGTTCCTCATGCAGACTGTTTAAGTGGTCCGGCTTATTTACTTCAGGGGACACCGAAGTTCAAAATCTCAGCCTAAAAGATGTCAAATTTAATGATAATACTGATGCAAAAATCAACATATTTATGAAATCCTTGTTCAACTGTTGAGGATGATATTCAGGTTTAAACAGAAAATGTTATGTTAGTATTATAATATGGTAATGATCGTATCTTCCATATGGTTTGATTTCATCTTTCTACTTTGCACATACGGCAGAAAAAAAAAAAAAGTTTTCATACACTCTCTGTTGCCATATTATTAGGTACAACTTTACAGCCTAAGGTTACAGCTCTGCCTTTACATCAACACTTACAAAGTTTTAAATTTTGGTATTTTTTTAATGTGTAAATTCAATTATGTTACTTGAGGTTGTAGTTAAAGGTGGTGTTGTATCAGACCCTATTATCCTGAGGGGTGTTTCTAATATTTTGTCCTATTTATCTACAATATAGGAGCAGAACACCTTTGAATATAAATGCAGTACAGTTCAAGAGAATGATAAAACATAACTAACACCTCTGATAGTTTCAAGAAAAACTTAAAAAGTAAATTTTATGGTAGAAGAGCTGTAGTGGACTGCATGACCTGTACAGGTGTATCTAATAAAGTGGCTGCTGAGAGTAAATGCCAGTATAAAGTAGTATGAATCATGCTAGTTTGAGATTGACTATTTACAGAGTTTAATTTGTTGCATTCATAATTTCAAAAGAGTGTAAATTAAAATCATTTTATCCCACAAGTACTCAAGATTATATACATCTACCGTCTGCTACAAGAACATTTTAATTTACCCACTTTGTTTCTATGATACCCACTTCATCTGTGCAAATTCATGTCTTCTTCAATACATGATGGTTGTGAAACAGACATTTAGCCTGGTTTTCTTGTTGCACATGTTTTAAGTCTCTCAGAAGCTTATTAAACACTTCAGTCAGCGTCTGTGTGGCTCTCACCTCTCTGCCAGTGAGGATGTGTCGGGCCAGTTTGACCTTGGCAAAGTTGCCTTTGCCGATGGTTTTGAGCAGCCGGTAGTTGCCGACGTGGGGCTGCTGCGGCTCCTCCGAGCTGCGTGATCGCCCGCCAGTCCGGGCCGAGCGCGTGCCGATCTCCTGACGCCCATTGCTGTGAGACGTGTGCTGTGGAAAAGACACATTATTTCAGATGGTTGCTGGTCGTTGAATCGTACATAATGTGAAAACATCAACATGTATCAGTGGTGACTCACATTGACCCACAGTGACATATCTACTTAGGATATTTATGGTTCTGCATCCAGACATAGACAGATGGCTGATAAACTCAGTGTTTTCCAGGCTGTTTCACCATTTTGACCGAGTATCAGAGCCTCAAAACCAGGCAAAGACATCACATTAATTCCAGGCTTTTTCCACTTTTAAATTTTGCAATTGCTTTGGTACATTTTGATGTCAATTTGAAAATGATATTTCTCTGTAATATGCCTAAGTTGTCAATCAAATATCAGAAAATAGTGAAATATGTCCATTTTAAGTTCCCAGGATTCTCTGTGACGTCTTCAAAATGCTTGTTTTGCCCAAATAAAAGATCTAAATCCAAACATATTCAGTTTACTTACATATAAAACCATGGAAAGACAAAATCCTCACATTTAATATAGTGGAACCAGCTAATTGTTATTGTAAAAGAGATATTTAAATGATTCATGATGTTTCAGATTAATTTTCTGTCAGTTGACTGATTGTTACAGCTCTAAAAAAAAAAAAAGATTTGCGATTCAAACTGTCAAACTTACACTCAAGTTACTTAAATTATAATAAAGAAAAATAATTAAGGAACATGATGGATCAGTTCCCAGTTGATTTTTGATCAGTTTTAACTTTCACGCCTTTGTCATGAAATTTGCAAACATGCATCTTGTGCGATTTGAGAATTGTGAGTGGATTCACTCACAATTCTCAAATCGCACAAGATGCATGTTTGCAAATTTCACGAACAAAGACTTGTCCAGTCTCCAGCTTCCATGTATAAAGGAAAGTCACGTTCTAACATTAGTAATTGACAACTAAATTGTAAAAATGTGACCAGGGTGAAGAGCAGAATTGTGTGCCTAACTGGAGGACTTTTTTTTTGCTTGTTTGAGATATTACTGCCTCTTGTCCAACTAATTTTCTTGTGCTGTTTTAATCAATAACTAAAACTTTTTTGTCAGCTGCCATGACAGTGGGACTAGAGACACACTGGGCAAAACTCTGCCTGTTAGTTTATAGTTAGTTTCTTATCAAATATTTTCTGTCTCTTCATTATCATCTTCATGGTATTTAAAATTTTGTTCTTATGTCCTTGTCACATGTAAACCATGTTTTTAAAAGCCAATATAAAAATAGACTTGTCTTGTCAACATAAAAGGTAAAATTGAACATTAAGCAGCTGGCAGCTTCTGTCAGTGGCATATCCTGTGGTTGGCATGCAGACTTTTTGAAAACAGGAAGCACAGCTGAGCAAACACAAACAAGTAAAAGTTTAAAAAAAGGTTACCGAAAGTTAAAAGGTTAATCCATAAGAGCAGTCTGGTTCAGATACTGTCACCGCACTGCTTCTCTGATTTATCCCCATAAAAGTATTTAACAGAGATGGTAAAAGACCCAGATCTTGATGCATCATCACTGTAGCAGGTAAATCACAGTTTAAACACTATTCACACCATTCACTTACATGTGTGGCATTTGTTTAGAGAAACACCATCTCTACTCTCTTTTCCCGGGATGCTATTAGAGCTGCAGTGTTTAGTCAATCAAACAGTGGTCAGAAAACAAAACCAGTTAATAGTTTTTCAAGCAAAAAAGCCAAAATTTCACTAGTTCCAGATTTGAATTTGTTTTTTTCTTCGTCTAAACTGATGTTTGGGCAAAACAAGCAATTTCAAGACGTCAGCTTTGGCTCTCAGAACTGTGATGGGTAGTTTCCGATAATCTAGAAAATAAGTGGGGAGATGAATCGATAATGAAAATAATTGTTAGTTGCAGCCCTCCATGTCATCAATTTGTAATAATGACGCTAGCGGAGTTGGTCTTTGTTGCAGGCACCACCTGCAAAGACTCTGGCAATTTCTATTTACCAATTACCTTTTAAAACCCTACATATTCAATTCTGGATTGCATCTAAATCATGCAATCAAAGATAAACTGTTTGCTGGAGACAGAAGTAGGCATCATGATTTTGTGCTGCACATCTCTGACAGCACCACCAATGGAGAGATTGATTTTTTTTTTTTTTTTACGGGTGCTGTGCTCAAAAGCAACCCCCATGTCCCTGCAACTAGAAAAAAAAAAAATCTGATAGATCAACTGTCCCATCAAAGTCTCATTAACAGTGGCGGTGCCCTCTGCCCCGCCCGGCTCTACCCCTCCCATCCCCAACCTAACTGACCCCATTCACCCCGGAGACAATGAAAGGGACAGTGATAAAGTGGGGAAATTAACAACAAGAGTGTAGACGTTCATGCAATCCTGTAATTGTATAAAAAGTCACATGATAGGCAAGAAACTTTATGCCTAACACTAACTACTTTGTACTCAATCTAAATCCAATTTTTTTTTTTTAAATCTGCAGATAAGCTATTGTGCAGACACTACAGCTAATATCGGGTCTCACAAGAATACCACAGAAGATCAGGTAGGAAGGTAGGACAAGGTCATAATAAACTTAATTAACACTGCAGACATTAAAACTTCCCATAAGAATATTTTAAAGCTGTCGGAGGAGTTATAAAACGCCATAAACCACAATAAGGTCACTTTAAACTCTCCACTAAGCAGCACAGACACTTTAAGTCACTAAAGGAATATTTTAGGACTTCTACAGTGATAGCAGTGGAGATAAAAATACCATCAACTAGGATAAGGTCACTGTTGAATACCAAAGCCACACCGCAAAAAGAAACGCCTGTGGGAGCATTAGGATGCAGTTTTTTCACAGAAAGGACAAAGAAATATCTATATTTTCTAAAAGGAAAGAAAAGAAATGCCATTTCCATTTTTCAGGCTGACAACTTCCTGTATGAACAAGGAAAAAAATCTTGCCGTTTAATTTGATCCTTTCCTTTTCAGTGGTTACTCACAAAGCTGCGGTGTCTCCTGGCTGCCTGAGAGCCCGTCATGTTTCAACAGGAAAACACTCTGCCCTGCTGATGATGCCCATAGAGATTCCCACAACACCAGATTTTCCCTACTCAGAGCCCCGATAACCACAGAGAGACAGAGAGGGAGACAGCAGGAGGGGGAATGCACTGATCTGAGTCAAGCCTGCTACAGGGGGACACACCAAAACCGGACACCAGACACTGGCCTTTCAAAATAAAAGCTTTTAGTCAGTTGCTTTCTCCGTGTTGGAGGCATGTCTTTTTGTGGGACTATCTGACTCTCATACAGTGCAATGGTGAAACTGCCAGCAAAGTATATCAAAGTACACTTTTAATGCTTCCTGTTTTGTTCTAATTGGGTCTGCATCTAACAATTGTAGTCATTGTCACTTAATTCAAGACTGAAAGTTGATTGGCAGCTCTTTTGATGATCAATGTTTTCGGTCATTTTCCAAGCAAAAATGCTCTTCATGTCCTACTTCTCAAAAAAGAGAATTTGCAGCTTTCCTTGATCTAATATGATAGTAAAGTGAATATCTTAGGTTTTTTTGTGGCCATGGTTCAGACAAAACCACAAGGTTAATGACATAATGCAGGACTTTAGGAAACTGAGTTGTAAGAAATTGTAATATTTTGCACTTTCCTGACATGTTATATAACAAAGGAAGTGATTTATTGCAAAAATGATCAGCAGATTTATATGGATGATGAACATCAGTTAAGAATGGTGAAAAATACATATTATAATATCCTAAAGGACAAATGTTTTTTCTTGAAAAATGACCAAAATTATTAATCGATTGCCAAAACAGGTGGCAATTCATTTTCTTCAAATCGACTGATCAAGTAACTGTCTAATCACTGCAGCACCAATTTGACTGATTGTTATTTTTTTAGTTTTAATTATTGTTTGAGTTGGTTTTAAACCCCGTTTGTGGGCTACTGAATCTTTACATTCGCAGCTACTGTAATGGCCTAATTCCCCCACAGGGATCAATAAAATTTCACATCTTATCATCAGTGCTCTGTTTGTGCAGTATAAGTCTTATCTCCAGCTGACTCTCTGCTGCTACCGTGATGATGAGTCATGAGATTCTGATGATATCACATGACGTTACGTGGCTGCAGTTAAAAGGGGATTATTGGCAACGATACAGAAAAACGGAGAGAAATTGAGTATGAATTTAGAAAAACCACTGAATTCAACAGCACATGGCAAATAGAAGAGTTGCCCAATTCAATTTTAACTTATCCCCTGATAATATGTATTTATGCATGGGGTAGATGCAAGCTGCTGTTATATGGGCAGTAAGTTAATACTGTGAGAAGGGCTTGTTACCAATTCAAATTCTGAGGTAAAAAAAAAAAAAAAAAAAAATGTTGAAATAATAAAAATCCCAAACATCTGCAAGGATTTCCTGAGTCTCTTTTTTATATAGTTAAATATTAAATATTGTTGGACTTTTGTTGGATAGAAAAAAATGTATTTATTTATTTACAGTTGTTTTCTCATTTAATCAATCAATTAATTGGCCTATAAAAAGCCAGAGAAAAAGTAAAGGTATCTGTCAAAGAAAACGAGATGGAGATATTGACATTTGAACCACTGGAATCCATGGATTTTGGGCATTTTGGTTGAACAGATGTTGTAAGCAATTAATCCAGTTGTGTGGCTACTCGCCAAAGAAAGTAATTTGATTTTAAGTCATCACTTTGGGCTCTGATCGCCAGTTATTCTGACTATATTACCACTTTCTTTCAATTCCTTGATCATTTGAATCACCAAAAAAACTTGATTTACGGACAGTGACTCAGAGTTGTGGAACGAGGCAGTGCTTGGTTACAATTGAATTTGTATGTTAATAAATAAATACATTTAAAATAATAATAGTTCATTTATTCTCCCGGTACATCATGCTAATTTTGGATTTAAACTGATTAAATGTTTCTCTATGTGGACAAAGGTGAGTTTAATTTTGAAAATCCTCACCGGAAGCTCTAATTGTTACAATGAAACACTCTTTCAGAGGGATGATTTTATTGGACATGAGAGGGCGGGACAATGAGCCCATATTTGGAAGCTGAGCGGGTGAAACCTTTGAGTGACAGCTGGGGGAGCCAATAGACAGCCAGAACAGAAACTACTGTTGCCTGCCAGAACCAGCAGGCAAAGTACTGTAGTTTTGTTCGTGGTTGGGCCTAAATATCCTGACTACCTCTTAATTAACCTGCAGTCACATTAAAACTTATTACTGTCCGAGAAAAATACGAGTCATGAGCATATAAATCCAAATATTAAGACAAAAAATATATACACACAGGGCGTGATTGACGTAGAGGATATGCTTGTTTACGATTTACCAACAAAGTGCAAAAGCCCCAGTGAGGAACAAATAAGATATAATCCAGTCTTCATCAGCCATAATGTCTACAAGTAATCCGATGATATTTTACAGCAACAAAAGCAAAGTACGGCTGGTAAAACACCCCAATAAACAACCCTTTATACTCACACTTTCCGTCACCTTCTCGTTGACCGTAGGCAAAGGAGTTTTTGTTGACATCTTTTAACCGTCCTGTCTTTCCCACCGACACCTTCTTAGCCGAGGACCTGAATTATTGCTTTGCTTTGCGGCTCCCTCCGGGGAAACAGCCTCAGCATGGATCGTGACAATTTTCAAACCAGACCGGACGTGTTTGAGCCGAGCACCTCAACTGTTTCAGACCGAAAAAAACGAGCATAATAATCTTAGGTTCAATATTTACATCTGCGCTCACACACCGTTCACGGCCTGGTTTTTTCCAAACGAAATCCGTGTCCGTTTACCCGTTGGGGTCTGACCCAGAGAAGCTAACTAAACTAACGTTCAGGCGCTGTCGGTCGCCACTTCACAAAAAAAAAAAAAAAAAAATCGCCCCAGGGTTTTTTTCTCACAAGAATAACTCTATCTACAAACAAGCCATGGCGTCGAGTGGCAGCGGTGGGGGTTTCTCGGAGGGATTCAGACGCTTTCGGTGGCTGAAGTGCTCGCCGTCGGCTCGGTTTCTTCCATCTCCGGCGGCCCAAAGTGAAGCTGGTCTGTCTGCTTTAGGTGGGACCAAAATGGCTACTCAGCGGCTGGGCTGGATTAGGCTGCGTTCACGGACCGCTCCCATGCTCCGACATCACAATTTTTCATGAGCTGTCGAACAACCAACATTTTATTTTCTTTTTTTTTTTTCCCCTCGATTGGTCGATTAAAAATCACTAGTAGTCGAATTTTGCTAGTAGTAAACTTAAATAGTAAAATGTCAAACAAAATGACAAGTAACTTACAATTATTAATCTCAAGTAGAGCTAGAACGATTAGTTGATTGATTGATTGATTAGTTGATGAAAGGCACAAAAAAAAAAACAAAACTGGTCCCTTGTGAGAATCTGTTGCTTTTCTTAAATTATAGTAACTCAAATATCTACGGATTTTTGACTGTTGCTCGGACAAAAAAAGACGTTTAATAACATCATCTGATACTTTAGGAAATTGTGATGGTGATTTCTGCACGTTTTATAGACCAGTAATGGAGAAATAATTTGCAGATTAATTGGTAATGAAAGTAATTGTTAGTTGCAGCCCTAATCACCATATTACAATATTTTTATTTTCATTATCAGATAATCTGAAAGTTTTTTTCTCTAAGAATCGCTTGGTCTATACAAAAAGTCCATGGTCATATAAAACAGAGAAAAGCAACAAATGCTCACATTGGAGAAACTGGAACCAGGCATGAAGCCTGTGAATATTCTCATTTGTCCAGGTCATAGTATCTCAAAGGAGTTTTAAATCGAAAGCAACTGGACTTGGTTATTTATAATCAATGACTCAAAAAGTCAGTTAATTATTAGAATAGTTGCAGATTAATTTTCTGTTGATTAACTAATCACATAATCATTGCAGCTGTATTTATAAGCAATTAACTCTGTTAGGAAGTACATCAATGTCCTGAAGTATTTTTTTGCACTTGGCTCATAACATAAAAGGACTCCTAGCGACTCTTAAAGAAATCAAGAGTAATTTCTAGCTAAAGCAGGAAAAAACATTGCATATAGTCAATTATTTTCAGTTTGTTCAAGAAAAGTTCATGTATTGCAATAGTACAACGATGTATGTAGTATAGTATGAATAGTATGGTGGTAGAGTTTCACTTGATTTTGAACCAACATCACAGTCATGTCCTAATACAATATCTGGATATTGAGGTGGTTTAATTTAGAATAAGAATATGATGGTTGTTTTTGAAGTTTCTGACATTTTTAGGCTGAATTAGGTTTCAAAACTAAACTGAAAGGAATTTACACACCATAATATATGTGAATAAAATTAGCAGAGTACATAATTTAGAAAGATAATTATTGATAACGACATTAAACGTGGACTCTCATGATTTATTTTAAATGATCAGAAAATGTACTGTTTTTTTACTAACTAGTTGAACATTTCTTAGCTGGGTGGGGCATTTGAACTCATAGCCTCGATTTCTACAGTTGGTTACCATATCATTCTATGAAGTAGGTAAAGTAGTAAACATTTATATACCACCTTTGAAAACCAGGGTTAAAAGGTACTTCACAAGGTACAAACTAAAACATAGGACGACCAAAGGAAAACATAACTAAACTAAAGACAAGCAAAAAATTACATTAAAAAAAACAACAAAGAGGGAAAAAAAATCAGGGCAATGATGTCTCACTAAAATGTTTTTAGGAAAAGATGAAATCCACATTTATGCAATACCTACTGTCAGACTGAGAGATTTGTTGTCATTAAATGTGGTGATATTTCCGACAGCACTCGAAAGCAGCATCAGTGGGTCCAGCTGAACGGGTGGAGGAAGTGAGGAAACCGGCTGACCTCAGTCCCATTGGACCAAAAAGTACAGAGGGGACTGTCACCGTTCAGGAGGAAACGTCTCTATGGGAATTTATTGGGCTTCAAAGGAAAACTTTTTTTTTTTTCCTGTACATGCACGAATTCAGATATTAAGGGAAGGAAACGCGGGATCACAAGATAATAACCCTCCTTTGATTCTTCCAATAAAACTTTACATGAAAAGATTTTTCATTTTTTGACATTTACAAACTAGCATTGTAGCTTTTTGTCCTTTTATGTGTGTTCATGTATATTTATGAAATACTTTTCCCTTTATTTTGCCTCACATAATTATATAAGATTGCTGTAGTCATTTTTCCCTGTGGACTAACAGTGAACGGGTATGAAAATAAACCATAAAACTATTTCTAAAGTTTTATCTTAAATATAACTCGTTAAAAAAAAACCTGTCAATAATATTTTGAGGTGAATGATGTAAAAGAGATGGCTCTCACACAAGATTATTGTGGATTATGTCTTCCTGCATTCAAGGCAAATTAAAAACATATTTAGCACAAAGCTGAAATGAATTATTCCCTACAGTAGTCTAAAATAAATTTACAAAAAAGCCTACAATAATTTGTCATAGTTGCCATATTAAACTTGCTTACATCCAACAAACACACCAAAACTCAAATATATTCAGTTTAATATTATAGAAGACTAGGAAAACCAGCAAATATTCACATTTGAGAAGCTAGAACTAGTACATTAGCAATTTCAGCTGGAATTTGGATTTTCAGATTTTCTGTCTGCACATGAGCCAAGCCATATGTCATTTCCAACAACCTCTCAGAAAGGAAAGAACAATGACCACCGCAAAGGAAGGGATATGTGGTGGATAGCAAAACATTCATTCTTTATTGACTGGAAAATACAGGGACCAAAAAAAAAAATAATAATAATAATAATGTGCAGTCAAAACGATCCCCAAAACACCCATGATTAAAACTCCCAAAGCGACTTCATTTCATCAACTGAATAGATCTCAATATTACAGAGTTAATGTGCAGCAAGTAAAGCGCTATGTTAAGTCATGCCACAAAGCAGAGGAGGGCTGCGGGACTGGGGTGGGAAGAAGAATGAGGGTGGTGGGAGCAGGTAGTAAAGGAGGGAAAGGCCAGGCATTAAGGTCGTACAGGGCATCGTGAGTCAAAGCCACAACACAAGAAAAGCATCATCATCATCCGAGTCTCTCAGATCGCATCAATGTCAATGTCGTCCTCTTCTTTTTCAGGCGTGTCTGGTTTCACAGTCTCCACTTTGAGCTCGCGGGCAGAGGACGAGTACACCACCTGAGGAGAGCGTTAAAAACAAGCAGCTCGTTACACACGGAATCAGCTCAGCTCTACAGAGGAAGACAGTGGTGCAACCTTACAACAGCCAGTTCAGATACACTGTAACCCTGTAAAACTACCTTAAAGTCATCTACATCCATTACCTCTACGTTCTCATCATCTTCCTCCTCCTCTTCGCTGCCCTCGCTCTCCTCCTCTGCCTCCTTCAGCCATTTGACAAAAGGAGCAGCCTTGGCGTGGATCTCTTTGGCAAGTTCCTTGGAGACGTACTTCTTAGAAACCTGGTGGTGGAAAACAATCAGTCGGTCATTCAGGCTAGTTACAGCTCAGATTAAACACAATGATACTCCAAGTTAGTGTTGTACTGCCCAGGTGTGACAGATTTAATCCACATTATTATTGGCTGCGATTGAAAGACTTATTTCATCTCCTGCACTTTTCATGCTTTCTATCAAAAGCTTGGCTACTTTATTATAGTCAGAGTACAATTAGTCTAATGTCCATTGTTTATACAAAAACAGATCAATTAGAAATTAAATTTACAGACAATTTCAAAGCGTATGGGAATATTTGATATGCTGAATTCACAGTGGGATATTTTTAGTTATGTCACTTTAAGTAATACAAGGGTAAATATTTATGAGTTTTATTTTTATTCTGCACATATTAATGCCGTCACCAAAACAGCATTTTTTACTGGCCAAAATATTATATCACTGTTCAGCATGTGAAGCTTTCATTTTATTCCCACCTTCTCTGCCCAGGCGAATATGACGTCCTCCTCCAGCAGGTCAGCATCGTACAGGTCTTTGAGGATGATGGGAACTCGTGGCAGCAGCTGCACCTGATGCAGCTTCACGACACACTCGAAGCCTCCCAACAGATACTTCTGGGCCTTCTTGTTGTTGTGGCAGAACTTCAGGGAAATTAAATCAAAGCAGTCAGAGAGGAAAATCCAACATTTACTCTCACTCTGTCATGAGGGGTGAATTAATTAAGTGTGAAATGAAATGTTACATTTGATCTACAGAAATGTAGAGAATAAAAATCATCTTCTCTGAAGTTTGGGTTTTCATTTCACTTGGGCCCAAGAACAGACAGATAAAAAAAAAAACAAACAAAAACAGCCACGCATCATTCAACGTACTCTCAGGAAGTGGCGTTTGTACTTCTTGATCTGGTCACGAATGTTCTCGTTGAAGAGCAGCTCGCTGAGGATGAGGGGGCCCATGGCCTTCACATCCAGACGCTCAGCCTCCGCCAAGATCTCCTTTTCAGCCCCGTCGATGGTTCCACTCTCCTTCTTTTGCTGGTAGAGGAGAGTAGAAAACAGATTTTTATTGGGTTTTGTCCATTTTAGATAAACAAAACATTTACACTCTTCCTCCCATCCCCACTCACATTTTACAAGCATATTATTAAATATAAATAATTAAACATGGGGGATACATCACAACAGGAAAGAAGAAAACATTTAATATTTAAGTGTCAAGTGTCTCCATGTTTTATTTTTATTATATACTTTTACTTACTATACTTTTTTTAAGTTTTATTTTTATATCTTGTCCATATGTTTAATTCGTGCTAAAAGCTTCGACTATCACTTGTTAAATAAAAATATCTGGATTTTTGTTGCCCAGTTAAAACATCACTTTTGGCTCTTGGAACATGTAAAAGGAGATTTGTCACTTTACATACACAAGGACTGAACCAATCAGTATGATCACTGATAAATGAATCTAGATGAAAACACTGCAATCTTCTCTTCAGTGGTCGTCAGATGAACTAAAACTCGGTGGTCATGTCGCAAACATAATTATCAGCAGATGGAGAAGAAGGAAAAATGGATGAAGTAAATAAGTCAAATTATGAATCAGCAGTCAGGGATTCTTACTTTCACAAAGTTGTAGAACAGGTTGACCCTCTCCTCCAGAGGTTTCTCCAGGTCCTCGCTGAGCGTCAGGTTCTTGGCGTGATCACTGATCTCCTCCATTCGCCGCCTCTGAGCCTCCTCTGTGGTCTCCTCTGCCCAGTCCTCATCATCGTCATCTCCATCCTGATGATCGGACACAGACAGGTCAGAGAAAATGAGGGGTGGGGGCAGAAACAACATCCCTACTGAGGGATTTCACAAACAATAAATGCTAAAGAACAGATTTACAGTGATCAAGAATTATGAATGAAAAAAGGAAATGTATCAGTAATTCTGTCAAAAATAAACTGGCAGACAGACAACTGCTGGCAGTTTGGACTGGAGTGAACCCTTGTGACTTCAGCTGAGAGAACCTGCTCTGCTTTGAGGACACGTAAACTCAGAATGATCTCCGGATGTGAGGACTGCCAGACTAATTCAATTTGTGTTCAAGAGCACTTTCAAGTCCATTTAAAAGAATACAATTCACCTTGTTGATACATCAGCATGGGCTTTAAAATCACTAATGGAGTGGCAAGAAAAAGTATGTTCTGTATTGATTTATCATAAAATGTGATCTGATCGTCATCCAAGTCATAAACGTAGACACACAGTGTCCCTAACTCGTCCGACTTCCCTTGGCACCAATGACCTCGAACCAGCTCTTCCAGTAGCAGCTGATAAAACCTGCAATGTTCAGGAGGAGAAGTTTGAACAGTTCTTCCTACAGAGCTGCTTCAGCTCAGGCATATTCCCAGGATGTGTGGTGTGGTGTGAGCAGCTCTCTTCAGGTCATTCCACAGCATCTCTACTGGGTTAAGGTCTGGGCTCTGACTGGACCACAACCGGTGGATTTTCTTTTGTTTAAAGTCAGGTGTTTAATGTCATCATCCTGTGAATGTCTGAATGAATGTCTATGGACAAAAACAATACAATGATTTGTGTGCTATTAGTTCAAACAGATTGTGTTTGTTCATAATTGTAACTTGGATGATCTGATCATATTTAAGACAAGTTTATTCATAAATGAAGGTAGTACCAAAAGGCCTCACTTTTTCTTGCCTCTGTACATATTCATACCTCCAAGTAGAGGCCACATTAAGGTAATTTGTTAAAGCAAACTGTCCTATATATGTTCAGACATACATATTACTCACGTTAGTATTTTCCAGCTGCATCTCTGTATCTGTTAAAATCCATTGTTTTGTTTTTTCAGAGGAGCTACCAGAAACTGAGATACAAAGAGCTAGTACAGCTAAATATAAACTAGAAAAAAAACATTTTAAAAAGGCGAACCATTAATATAGCTAAACTACCATCACTGCAGTGATGTTAAGAATCTAAAAGTTTCTCTACTCTGGTCCTCACCTGTTAACATGGTTTCTGTGGCTGCAGAAGCTTATCATCACGTGAATCTACCAAAATTTCCCAGCATGCAGGGCAAATAAGTTTTAAGGGAATAAGGTCAAATTAATAGCAACCATAATTTTGTGATGAGAACCAACTAGCATTTATTTTATGAAACGTCACTGGATTCAGAGTGGAATATAAAAGTGGCAGTGGACTGTGCAACACTGACAGTCAATTCTGTTTGTGTACCCACGACTAAAACAAACATCGACTCTCAACTAGGTCATTGAACTCTGACCACAGTGTCTGAGAAACCATATGGCGACATATTTTTAAACCCTGCAGTTAGGAGTGTGTGTAAAGTGACCCATCACTATTATTGAGGTGGAAGAACTCCTCACTACTCGTCGTGACGGGTCAAACAGCCCAGTAAGAAACCTGGAAGCCTAAGATGACCCACCACTGCCTCAGGAGCGTTAAAGTTGTCATGGTTCCCGGCCTCTCCACTGCCAGAGCCGTTCTCCTTGTCCTTCTTGCGGTTCTTCTTCTCCTTCTCTTTCTTTACAGATGCGGATCCACTCTCATTGCTCTCTGTTGTTGGAGAAAGATAATAATCATAATTTTCAAAGCAATCTTAAGTTTTACTGATGACTAAGTGCCAGGGTTTCATTGCCAATGTGAACTGCACCACGAAAACTGCTCACGTTGGTGCCAAAGTTTAATTACAAGTACGGATAAAATCTCACCTGGTGGGTTTTTGAGGATGAACGTGCAGAGTTTGTGTCTGGTGTCTAGCATGCCGCGGTATCCACAGGCCTTACAGGAAGTGCCGATGGTTTGTTTCTTGGGATTGACATGCTGCAAGAAGGACAAATACAATCTCATTAGATTTTAAAAAATGGCTTCAAGGGTCAAATCCTTTCAGGTCCATTAACATGTGAAATTACAATAAAACACCCAAGCACTATTCCAAGACTTTAATCTCCCAGACTTGCGTGACAGATGTTGCGAGACATTTACCAGATCAGTTTCAGGGTTGTCACACTCGGTACACAGCACAAATTTTCTGATGAACCCATCAAGCATGTCCTGCAACTTGTTCGCCTCGTGGGATCCATTGACGATGTAACGGTCGTTTTTGGTATCAAACTGGGTCTGAGCACCGAGTTCACAACCAAAAAACTTGGTCGGGTCTGAAGGAGAGCAGAAATGACATCACAGATCAGACAAATTTAGGAAAAAAACAAACAAACAAAAAAAATGCAAATAAAGCTTTAAAAACAGAAACAGAAGGAGTCTGAGCTGAAAGGCAGATCTTCTACTTTTTTAGTTGATCTGCTGTAAAAAAGGGCTTTTCCACAGATTCTGGTTAAACACCAGCCACGGGGTGGGGTAAGAGAAACAGAAGATGATACTACAGGGTTTAACTTACATGTTGGAGGCCTGTTCAGTGCCTTTGCAACATCAACCATGTTGACAATAACTGTCTTGATTCCATTCCCTTTGCCTTCAACCTGAATGAAAGATAAAAAACAAAATGTTAGGGGAATGACAGTTTCAACTACAGAAACCAAGTCTCCATATATACGTTCTAAAATAAATACAAGCAACCTGTTACCTTGGCAATCAGACGGGGCATCTTGTAGCGATAGAACTGGTCTGACACGCTGCGGTTGACGTTGACAGACATTTTGGCTGGATGTTAGCACTATCAGTAAGATAAAAGGATCTTGGTTGGGGATTTTTCGGGATCTTCTGTCTGGAAAAGAGGGGATGACATAAACGACTGCAAGCGTGCTCGGTCTCTGACATGAAAAACGTTGTGCCGCTGTGGCCGCAAGCTCCTTGCTTGAAGGCTAGATTTCCACCACACAGGTTCCAACGGCTGCGCAACAGCTCTGAAAGAGGAGAGGGACAAGAAACAATCAATATTTAATAAGGAAAATTAAATAAAGTAAAGTAACTTCATATGTGTTCTAAGCTGTTTATGTTAAAAGATTACAACTCAAAGTGTTGGTCCCACCAAATATTCAGATTTTTGCTCCTGCAATGTGAGGATTTGTTGCTTTTCTCTGCTCTATATCAGTAAACTGAATTACTACTATATTATTTTATAGACCCAGCCATTAATAACAAATAATGGACTGAGATTACATCAGTAATGAAATGTATCTTTAGTTGTGGGCCTAATTGTGAACCTTAGACTAAATGCAAAGTGATATTTCCCAGGTGGTAGATATACAGTCAACACTTGTTAAGTCTGATTAAAAATTGCAAACATTTACTTAACCATCTAAATACTGTGTTATAGACTGTTCATCAGTCAAAGCTCAGAGTGAGAGTGTCAAAGATTTTGCTGCTGTTTGACAGTTAATACCCTTTTAAATTGGCACACTAATCATAGCAATGTGGTTGCAGCACTGATTACATCATTTATTATGTAATGAAAGTGGTCTGTATGTTTGACAGCTCACAATCCACAAGAATAGAATAAAACTGATTCTTGACAGACTGACACGGTTCAGTTAGATAAGGCCGAGTTATGACAGAGGAAAGAGGATTCAGGGACTCTCAGAAGGCTGGGGTCCTTTATACAAATATTTCTCAACTGGAACAAGTCGGAACACACATTCCTGCATTACCAGACTGATTACAAATATGAAAAGGCTACCTTTTCATAGCCTCCGCACAAAATACTGCAAATCCAGCAAATATCCATGTGATCCAACAGCAAGCAAGCAAGCTCAGCAGATCAGTCCAAAGAGGAAAAATAAAACCCCAGCCACAAAACTGGATGCTTTCCATAGCTTTTGTGACCATATACATACAAAAAAAAGCCTTTTGTCTTACATGAGGGCCTCTGGCTTTAGTCACATAAGGCCTGTTCTTTTTAATAGGTCACAAACAGGAGGCCTAGCAGCTGCCAAACTCCCCCCTCACTCCCTCTCTCTCTCTCTCTGCTGACGGCTTTAATACTAACTGCCCAGTCTGTAGGATGTCAGGGCGATTCCACATGAAATGATTCACAACTGGCTCCTCGGTGGCACCGCAGAGTCCAGGGCTGAGGTGAATCAGAAGGGCAGAGGTCGAGACTATTTCAGGGGGAGGCTAGTTAGCTTAGCTGGATGCTTGGTGCATAGTGCGTCATACAGTCACTGCACACGAGTGACGGGGATGGGAGACGCCATTTTGATACAGTGGCACAGAAAACATGACATATTGCACAATAAACACAGAGAAAAACACATCGAAACACCACACGCCTCACCAAACGTTTAAAGACAGGCCATAAACCGTGCCTAAAACTTACCGTTTTCGCAAAACAAAGACATAAACACAACGCTGATCGTCCAAGAGCCGCAGTGAACGGTGGTGGATGGCTGGTGCTGGTGTTGTATTGACTGCAGCAGGGGTTCTTAATGGTTTTGTGGCTCCCGAAGATGCACAGTTAAACACCCGAAAGCGTCCAAACGGTGCAGGTGCCAGGCTCGGAGACAGAGGGAGGGTTTCTAGAACGTCCTCGGGGTTTTCGGGGGGACCTTTTGGGAGGAGAAGCGTATTGTTATCCCACACAAAGTACTGGACTAAAACGCTAACGTTAGCATCACCGGGTGCGACAGCCGTTTATCGTTCCCATGATTGTAATTTTAACGAAAGTAAACTAAACGATCCTCAGATGTCCCGTTAGATAACGCACCTTAAATGTACCGTGGCTAAATGCGAAGCTAACTGGCTAAAGTGCACATTACACGTGTTTCAACGTCAGATTTCCCCGAAAAAAAGGAATCTGACATGTTACTTTTAAATATACTCGTGGCGATACCACAAAACGGTACGTCTATATACAGCTTCACCGTTAGTGCTGCCCGTTATAAAATCGCACAACGTTACAACTCCAGGAAATAGTCCGAACCCAGATGCTATCGCGAAGCCAGTTAATAGCCGAGTGTATTCGACGCGTTCCGGTGAAGGTAATGTGATTAAGTAGTTATCTTTAACATTCGCTTAGCTAGCTACAGTTTCTCGATGGAAACACGAACATCGGTGTGAAATCAACGCCAAGCCAGGCCGAGGGAAAAGAGATGATTTAATTTCGCACCTTACCTCTCGAATGTTCTGCGAAGAACTGTTACTCACGGCGCTTTTACTAGCGATATCAAGCTCACGTCTAGAAAACGGTCAGCCCCTTCCGGTGGTACCGTTCACTTCAGATTAAAGGTCCGCTTTCGTCGTACAGGGTTTATGTGGTTCACGATTCCTTTACGATACTAAATCTGGGGGTTTTATGAGCCAGTTTGCGAGCTCTTTCATAGTAATACAATAAATGTCCGACGTGTAATCTAATCTTGGACCGATAATGAGACAAACGGCCCCAAAGGCATAGACATGTAACCCTCCCACCTCCTCAACCACCACCACTCCTCCTTTACAGGGGCATGACATCAAGACCGGCCCTCTGAGACTTTGGGCCCCTGGGCCCCTTTAGCAATCCATCCATTGATTACAAGTGTTTATTTATGCTGTAACCACCGACGTGAAGTTTTACATTCTTTACTTTGAAAGGGCACAGGAAGTATTATATCTAACTTGACTCACCCTGTGACATCCTCTGTTCTGATTGGCTTACGGCGTGACGCTGTACGTGCGTAGGCGCTTCCTCAACTTGTCTCGCAGAAACAGCAAAATAGAAGATGGTGAGTATGAAATGGCGAAAAGGCCACGATTGATCACATTTACACCCCGCGTTTCGAGCATTTGGCTTGCGAGGGGTTTTCCTAGACTAGTTGTGGACGCGAAGAGAGTGACGTCGCGGTTTTTAGCGCGTCCATTCAGTCTAAATATCAGGGTTTTGTTTTTTAGTGAAGCTCCATTCCGAGATGGATCAACGGTCACATGACAGCTGAGCAGTTTTAGTCCTCAAAATTCAGTTAAACAAGCTGCAAGTCTCTCTTTCCATTTCTCACCGTGTTCTCCCAGTCTGTCAAGTTCGTTCATCAGCTATCCGTGTTTTCTGTTTTATTGATATCACGACATATTTTTAACTTTTTCCTGTTCCCCAACCAGTTAGCTTTCACGGCTAACAGGCTAACAGCTACTCTGTCTTATGAGGCACCCTCCCTTTGCAGCAATAATGATGTTTATCACTCAATATTTAATCAGAACTGGACATTAAATTCTTTCTGAATGATTACAATTAGTTAGGTTAATATAAATATACATTAGGGCCACAGCTGCGCACTATTCATTCAGTTATTCATTCATTCTCTGTTTCCCATCTGATTGTTTCAATATGTTGGAAAGTAGTTTGGAACAGGGCTGCAATTAAACATTATATTCATGATCGATGAATCGGCCAGTGCCTTTCTCCATTAGAAGATTAGTTGTTTGATTCATGACATGCTTAACAGAGTTTCCCACACTCCAAGAGGACATCTTCACATATCATTTTTTTGTCTCAACAGTCCAAACCTCCAGAATATTCAGTTTGCAATTTTATAAACAGAGAAAAACAGAAAATCCTTACAATGGAAGAGCAGGAACAGCACAGTTTTTGGTATTTTATCTTTCTAATCCATTACCAAAATAGTTGCTGATAGATTTTCTGCCAATTGACTAATCGTTTCACCTTCAATTTGCACAAACACGTTTAAATCTGCATAATTGGTTGATTGTTACTAAATTCCAGTCGGCACTATTATTTGCTTCACCACATGATTTTGCATTTGCTCACAGTCAGGTGACTACAGTATTTTTTGCTTTATCATTATCACTAACCATCCATCATTAACAGTCAATTCAACCACATTGTTGTTTAACTTTTCTTATTTGTTTTTGAATGATTAATATCTATCTACTTAATCCATTCACTTTTTAATTTCTAATTTCAGTTTTCCCCTCTTGTCCCAACCCTTTCTTGTCTTTTGTTTTTCTTTTTGTATTTTTTCCCCCAATCTTTGATCATGCCTCGTGTCATTCTCTCCACACACATCTTGCCTTCCTCCCTATCTCACCCACTCCCTTTCCCCTCCTCCCCCACCTCCCCCTTTCTTGCGTGTCTCCAATCAACCAGGCTGGTCACCGGGTAAGTGCCCTCTGCTCTGTGTTGGATCCCTGTTTTCTGCTCGCTCCTCTGCCTGGCACACTAACATGGGATTGGGATTGCACAGCTGTGGAGATCTGCTGTGTCTGCATCTCACAGCACAACCAGCCGCCGCTAAAACCAGCAGCTGTGGTGCAGTGATCTGGTGCCCAGCAGGCTGTGATGCTTCAATGACACTTGTTTTCGACTGTTGTCCTAGAGGAAAACTTACCAGTAACTCGTTTAGCCAAATAAATACAGATTGAAGACAGCACTTAACTTAAAGCTCTATATTAGTTTTCAAGAGCTTGTTAATAAACTCGTGATCCAGGTAGGGTAGAATTAATATTCCCCAAGATGTTTTACAAATCAAAATTATTATTTTACCCTGTTACTTAAAATCAAACCTCTTGAGTGAAAGTTTTCCAATTCGGATGCTTTAAGAATAATAATTTTTGCAATTCTTGGGTGAGAGTAGAGCCAATTAGGATTTAATTTGCTAGAAAAATTTTTTATATCTCAGCAGTGTTTTGACAATGCATGTGTCTGAACTGACAAAATAATATTCCTATAATCGCACACATTTAACTTTGGTCCCTCACTCAGTTCCTGGTTTGTGTGAAAAATGCACCAGTTTTTCAACTAATCTGATATTTGGTGTTCGATGGGACCTTGAAATGTTGTTTGTTACTCGCCAGAGTAGTAACATAGCACTTCAACTAATATTTACAGCGTCACTGGAGTTGCAAGGTTATTTATGGGTTGAGACCATCAGGTTTGTTGGTGTTTGATTCTTTTTGACTCTTTGTGTCCGTATGTCCTATATCTGTTATTGAGTGTCTGAAATCCTACTGTGCTATTTCACTCCATATTTGTACACTACGGCCTGTTTTCAGAATAAATAAGAAGTAACAGTCACCACCCAGTTTGAATTCAGACAATCAATATAGCTTTTTACTTACAAACATTGCTTATTTACAAGTTTAAGCTTTATGAATTAAGCCTGTTTTATCCACTGTACTAAACGAATCTGGAGTATGTTTTTGTTTGGGTGCAATATGATAAAACTGGACATTCTTTGGATTGTTTTAAAGAAGATGGAAGAGAAATTAACAGTAACTAACAGAGGAGTACAGTGGTTCTGGTGGAGTCTGTGTGCACAACCCTTTGCTGCAGAAATGTCCAGCGGCGTCCTGCAGGGCTCTGTCCTCGGCCTCCTTCCTCTTTCAATGTTCAGATGCCACAACATACAGTCTGAGCTCTCCCAGGGCTCATCGGTTGGTAACTAACCTGAGTGTGTGTGTTTGTGTGTGTTTGTATGTGTGTGTGTGTGTGTGTGTGTGTGTGTGTGTGTGTGTGTGTGTGTGTGATGCTATCAGTTGGTCCTGGTGTTAGGTGACCTGCACATCCCCCACCGGTGCAACACCCTGCCAGCCAAGTTCAAGAAGCTGTTGGTCCCGGGGAAGATCCAGCACATTCTCTGCACAGGGAACCTCTGCACCAAGGAGAGTTATGACTACCTGAAAACCCTCGCTGGAGACGTCCACATAGTCCGAGGAGACTTTGATGAGGTCTGAATATGTTTGTTGACAACATGCACAGTATCCTCAAAAATTCTTATATTAAGTTTTTTTTTTAAAAAGGTCTTAGGAGGTGTTTATGTTTCCTTAATGAGGCTTAGGTATAAAGATGAATTCTGTTCCTTAAACAATAATTAAATGCAGAGGAGGCACTGATGGGCAAGCATCAATCATCACCATGAACTGGGCAGACAGTGTGGGTGCAAAATGAATATTTCAGTAGCTAAGTATACACATGTCAGTCTGGAAAATCTTTGAAGTCAGCAGGAGACATGCCAAAAATAAAAAATAAAAGGGAGGGGGTGTGCGTGGGGGGGGGGCAACTATGCTAAAAAGCCATAATTTATGTGGCTGAATATTTAATTACAAGGAGGAAGGAAATGGATCTCTTGTCAGTACTAAAGACTAATTATGTAATGAAATTGGAATTGCTCTCTCCTCGCTAATTGAATTCTTGAATTATTTGAACCACACCTCATTTCACTGTTTGCTGAGTCAAGTTAAACCTGTGCACAGGAGCTGCAGCTAACCATTATTTTGATTATTGATCGATCAGCTGTGCAAAATCTGATCTGTTTATCGGCTAATTGATCATTTCAGTTCTATTTTGCACATCACAGTGTTCAGTTGTAGGTCATTAAGAGCAGGTGTATTGTGAATAACCGTTGTTGTGCTTGTGTTTTTGCCCCAACGTGTGTCCCCTCTCGCTCCCTCTCAGAACCTGAACTACCCGGAGCAGAAGGTGGTGACAGTCGGCCAGTTTAAGATCGGTCTCATCCACGGCCACCAGGTGATCCCCTGGGGCGACATGGCCAGCCTGGCGCTGCTCCAGAGACAGCTGGACGTCGACATCCTCATCTCCGGGCACACGCACAAGTTTGAGGCATTTGAGAATGAAAACAAGTTCTACATCAACCCTGGTTCTGCCACAGGAGCCTACAGCGCACTGGAAAGGTAGGAGAGCCAGTTACACTGACAAAGCCCAACATGTGCTGCTGTCACCACGAAGGCCGTGTTCACACTGCAGACTCTTTGTTCCTGGTGGTTATTTTAGATGACAGGGTTATTTTAGATAACTTCTCATTTCTATTCTAGGATGGAACTCATATCTTACCTCATATATTTACATCATATCTCTTACACTAACATTACTTATCAGGATATCAAAAACACACATCAGCAGAAATGAAATATCTCACATTTTACTTTTCTTCTTATGTTTTTCACTTGTCATTGACATATTTTGATTCAATTTTCCTTTTGATTTTTCATTGAATTTTGTGTGAATCATGGCAAAACAAGAAAAATGCAGGAAAACATAAGATGTGAGCAGAGCAAATCAGACTTCAGACCATGTGAGCTGCAGTGGGATTATTTACTTTGTATGAGAAATGTACAAGTGCACAGAACCTGGTATCAATGATGAAGATGAACATCAATAAATTGCAGTAAACTCCACACATAATCAAATCCGGTTTAACAAGGTGCTGCTGAATGTAAGCAAATATTGGTGCAATCACTATGACTCTATGGTCTGTTCATTTAAAGGCATCACCTTCAGATACAGTGACATGCAAATCATGGTGGGCAGAGACACAAATTGCAAGTTTCTTAAAATCAAGATTTACACTGTAAAAACTTGCCTACAACCACTAATGAAATAGATGACATTTCAATTTCCCCAAAGCCAAATGTGATGGAACCAGAGTTTTCTTGTCAATTTTGTCCAAAACCCCAAATATTCAATTTACTATAATAAGACAAGAAAAAGCAGCAATAGTAGAACGTACATATACAAAACTTATTGTAGGTATAAGAATCAACACTAGTAGAAGATGGAGGGAAGTGATTACAAGTATGACTTACAGTACAGCAGGTGTAACCACAGAACAGACTGAGTATAAATTACAAACAACCCGAGGGCAGGAAAAGGCCTGACCTGTAACACATCTGTCCTCTCTCCTTACAGCAACATCATCCCCTCTTTTGTATTAATGGACATCCAGGCGTCCACGGTGGTGACGTACGTTTACCAGCTGATCGGCGACGACGTGAAGGTGGAGAGAATCGAGTACAAGAAATCTTAAGGGACGTCTCGAGGAGGAAGAGTTGGGTTAACGTGGCTCAGTTTATCATTTCATTCCTTTCCACCACAGTCTGCAGTGCCCTGCAGTCACCACGATGTTAATCCTGTAACAAACTGCTGAGTAACTTAACTCCAAAAGACCTGTGTATTATATTGTTTATACGTCATCAGCATTTGCTTGATTCCAAGCCGTCATTTAGTAACTGTAGAGAATGCAATAATGTCACTTGTATTTGTTATCAAAAGAAATATTTGGTGCCATTTTCTGTTTTGATTTTTTTTTATTTTAACCGTCATCATGTCATGTACATGTAATCAACAGGCCTTTAGCTTCATTCAGTTTCATTATTTTTTTTCCCACAATAAAAATCTAATTTCACTCCATCTGTTGTTTTGTCTTAAATTAACCTCAACAATAATTACAAGTTGCTGCAAACACACTTTATAATACAGTCCATGATTTACAGTGTCATTTTGTTGTATGAATTGGGTACCACTGACATACTGACCAGTTCTTACTGGTACTTCAATGTAGTTACAGTGGCAGAAAAAGAGACTATGATGACTTAATTATGCTCAAAGCTGTGTTCTAAACACTAACTACCTACAGGGTAAAATACAGGGAAACAAAACTGGAGTTTGGGTCAAATGGCATTAACAAAATTTGACAACTGATAACATTTTCTATAGTAACAATATGCAACCAAAACTGCTGGGGCACAGTAAGGTTAAGAAAGATGCTCTGGGAAAACCTACAGTTGAGTTATTGAACAGCAATGTAAATATCTGGGTTTTGTTCCTGAGGCACTGACAGGGTGACTCACCAGCGCTGAGGCAGAGCAGTGGAGACCTGGGACAGGAGGTTCAAAGTAAAGGAGGGAAACTCTTAGAATAATAAGGGACTTGGTCATTTATGGAGTGCAGCAATGTGCTGACTGTTTGGTCTCATGAATGATAGTAAATACAGGTGGGAAAAAACTTCCATCCCACTGATGTGTTCTCAGTCAAAGGTATTTTCAAAAATCTTAATTCTCAGTTATTTTCATAAAAATAAAATCAACTCCACCAATAAACAGTGAAAAGGAACAGCTGCAGTTTTTTTATTTGATAATGAAGCTGTTGATAAATGTGTTTTTTGGGCCCATCCAAAAAATACTGATGATGTGAACACTTGCAAATTGAAGCAATGAAATGTGATCCCTTTGTTGATCATTCTTGAAACAGTAAGTGAACACGTGATTTCCTGGAAATGAAATCTTCAAAAAGTTTTCTCCCTCTGACGCTGGAGGGCACCAGAGCGCAGAATCACCTCCTGCAAGTTAACAACACTGCAAACTGAGATGTTACTCGTGATCTTTGCCTTGACATCTTACACTAACTCAACTTATTTTAAAATGTATTTTTTAAATTGAGTTCACTGAGGAATCACATCAACTATACATGACATCACAGGTCTAGAACAGTCATGATGAGATTTTCCTGCCAGTTTGTGCAAACAACACTTACCAAAACATTTTTACAAGGGTCATTACAGGCCAGTTCAGAAGAATTCAGTCAAGATTTTAAGATATTTTATACCTTTAAAGGTTTTTTAAGGAAACCTTTTCGAGCTGCAGATGCCCTGAAAATGTTACTATGTCTTAAATTTTTTTTAAATTTCATAGTTCTGCGAAGGCCTCGTCATCCCATTCTCCTATAAAAAGTGAACTCAAACATTCACTCAGGGAATTGTCCAGTCCTTCTTCCTCTTCTTCCTCTTCCTCCTCCACCAGCCTGATCCTGGCTCCTGGTGACAAAAACAAAAACATTTCGCCAACTGCACATGACTTAGGAATGATTTCATACAAATAAAATAATTATATCTATCATATTTGATGAGTCCCTAAACATGTGATACAATTAAAAAAGATTGTCCAGATATAATGAAAATAGAAGCTTGTCTGCAAAATGGGCCAATATTAGAAGCAGTGGTTTTAAAGGAAGACCCGGATTTTCCTCCAGTTGTAGTTTTTTCCTCAGATGAGGAAAACTTTTTGCTGACCTACTTCTTGGACTTTTTCTTCTCAGAGTGGGAGTTGTTGTACGTTTCTTCATCTTCCTGTGTTTTGATGCTGATGTGCTGGAAGGCCTGCAATGTCAATTATACATTAGATATTTTATAATTTTGTGTAATAATGTCCATTTGATAATCTCGAGATGTTTAAAAAAGAAAAGAAAATTATTTGATAGCTTGTGTCCCACCTGGCTTGTCTGTTAGGGATTTTTGGGAGAGAGGATTTCCCAGGATGCCTTGCACTTGTATTTCTCTTCCCCTTGTGTTTTACCCTGGAAGAAACTTGCGATTGACTTTTTTCACTGTCATTCTCAGGCGAGGTCACAACAAGGTCGTCTCTGTCACGGTTGTACCCTACAATAAAAATATCAGAATCATTGTCCTCCTCTCACTCTTTTTGCTTTTTGCTTTCATTTTCTTTTCTTCAAATTGCTTTTTACATACATGTATGTACATGTGTGTGTGTAAGTAGGTATAAATATACACACAGTATGCCTAGTATACTGCATATATGCATGTATATGGGTATGTGAAGGAACATACAGTTTATTTAGTTGTTTTTTTCTTTAATTTTTGTTCATTTCTCTTCATTCTCTTGACTCTAAACACCAAGGGAAGGAATGTGATGGGAAAAACCGGTCATGCTGCATATCATGTACAACTGTTCATTTGTTCCAAATAAAGATTAAGATAAAATAAAGAAAAACAAACACACCAGCAAACAGGTGCTGAACCGACCAGCTGATACAATAGATTATACACTGTAGGACAGGGAGAGGTTGTGAGTCTGGCTGAAAAGCTCATTAAAGATGGAACTGTTTTAATGCATTTGAAAAGACTTTAAACTTTAACTTTAAAAAAGTTCTGAGCCAGTTTTTTGTGAGAGAGATAATGAACTGAAACCACAAAAATATGTTAAACATGTCAAAAGTCAAAACCTTCAGTGAGGTCTTTTAAAGGACAAATGCAGCTTGAATAAAACATGTCTCTTTTTTTTACCTCACCTGCCTGGATACGTCTGTGCAGCACGTTCATGTAGTGCTGGGTGATGACGCTGCGCACGTGCGCAGTGCTGCAGGAAGCTGCAACGGTGTACAGGTACTCCTTCTGAGCTGGTGTGAGGGCTGTGTGCTGAGGGACAAACAGAGGTCGGGTTTCACTGCTCATATTCACACTGTGTTTACATTACTGCACTTCACTGAGTTGTATTGTATTTTATCCTTTCACTAGTTTCAACCGTAGGCTAATACAGTGTTGGGTTACAGTTGCTAACTTCTAACATGAAGTCAAAGGTAAATAAACTTGTAGCACAATGGACTTCAAAGTGATGGAAAAAGCTCGAGATGCAAAACAGAGCACAATGATATGATGGTTTACCTTCAAGAACGGGGCCGCAGTCATGGTTTTAGGGATTTGTATCATTGTTAGGTGTTGGAGTTGTGGTTCAGTTCTTGCGGTCGGTGATGTGTTGATTTTCACACCACTGTAGAAGTTTGTGCCGGCATCTTTTAATGATTTTACCAGAGAGAAAAGAGACAGTAGCCTTTGCTAAGTATGCTTCAAACACTATTCTCAAAAGCCAGGGAGAAAAGCCTGCATTTATAAACAGGGGAAAGACAATAAATTGTGAAACAAAAAAAAAAAACAACAACTACCTGGTACTGAAGGTAAGTCAGTTTACACTATCACAGATTCTGTTGATTGGGAAGATGACTCACTTGCATGGGAAAAGAAATGAATAGAATCGAATCGAAACACTGGTCCTTATTGTCTTGTCAGGGAAGAGGGTTTCTCAGCGTGATCTTGAGATTCTGAATAAACTGAATTGAGCTTTTGTTGTTGCTGAATCATTGAAGAGTGATATTTTTATTGAATGAGATCAGTGGTGAGGTAACACAAAGATACTGTGTAAGAATTGCTTTTCCTCAACATCTTCAGGGCAGAAAACTGTAAAACTGAATCTTCAAAGTTCCCACAAAGTGCGTGACCCTGAAGTGACAAGTACATTTTTTCCTCACAATCTGCATCCTGCTTCCGTTCTGGTTTTATTCTGAAAGTCCTGACCAGATGGACGTTGTGATTCATGTTTTTCTGCAGATTTTACCTGACAGACGGTTGTTTGTCAGCGCGCTACTTGTCTTTACCCACAATGCTGTCTTCTGTTTACAATTTGTGTAACAACCAGTCACACTTATTGGTTAGTTCATATGGACTGTTTGCTTGGACAGCGCTGTTATTCATTTATGAGTTGATATGTAAGTGTTTTGAGTTGAAAGTTCAGTGGCTGCTAACCAGCTTGCCTGCAGGAAGGTCTCGCAGCCCATGGACGGACTGTAAATCCACCATCTTGGACAGCAAGGACTGCTATCACTAGCTGCAGTCAGCGGGCTAGCTGTCTAGCAGTTGACAATGGGCTGGTTAGCAACCACTGGACTGCTGAAATTAAATATCACACCTTTTAATGACACAGTCTGTTCTATTCATCTGACAAGTAGATCTGCCTCTGGAGGCCACTGTCCAGATGGCTGGGTGCAGGGCCCGCCGGGGTTGGGCCAGCTGCCCCCCCAGAACCAGGCTTTGTGAAAGTATCAAACCAAAGATCTTAATCAATAATAATAATAACACTGATGAATAATTAAGAACAGCACGAGCGGGCTTTCCATCTGTAACTTAATAGGGCGTGACTCAGGTCAGGCGTAGGTGTAGGATTTCCCCTCTTTTCCACCAATCTCCTCACACCACTGTCCCCAATACCAAACCTGGCTCTCAGATTTCAAAGCAGACAGGATACTAGACATGTCTTGTTCATTAAACAAGGAAATAGTGCATGTACAGCTGAAATCTGACCCAAGGAAAGACAGAGATATACTGTGGGCAGAATACAGTGGAGTCAATATGCTGAATAAAAAGCTGACCTATCACAGTCATTCTTTGGGGTTTTCTGTCTATTTCTGCCTCATTCATTAAAAAAAAAAAAACTGTCTGTGTGGAATTTTCACTTACCTGATTTCGTCTCAACACTCCTGCAACAGAGAGAGCAACTTTAAAGTGTCATCTCAGTAACAATAACAAAAACTCATGGGTTAAAAACATAATTAGGAGAGAGCCGTTTTTGTAGGTGTACAGCAGAATTAAATTATTACTTTACCTTGGCAAAGCGTCATCATGATGGAGCCTGTGGACCGTCTGGCTTTCTGCAAATGTCACTTGTTTTTTCATGATGCGCAGATGTACAAAGCGTATCCTTTGTGCAAGCAGCAGCCAGTTCAGCTGCAGTTTAAAGACATAGCCGTCCACACTGAGCTCAGTCCAGGTCAAGTTAAGAGTTACTAAGGACCTTAAAGGCCAGTGGGAGTGTCCTTTCCCATGAAGCTGCAGCTAGTTCACTGCACCAAAAGAAGGAAGATAAGACACTTTTAAGTTTTGTTTAACCTTGCACTAAAAAAGAAATCATGGATTAAACACTCAACAAGGCCTTCATTCAGAGTTTGCATGGTCTCTGTTGTAGGTCTTTTTTTTAGTTGCTCCAGTTTCAACCTGACAAATGCAATTCAGGCAAACTGAGGCTTTGAATTGTGTTTGATGTTACCTGAATTAAGGGCCGTGTCCCTGTGTAAATGACCTTGTCCCTGAACAGGAAAAACAGGTACAGTATGTAAAATATGTAAAATAAAAGGATATGCAAGTAGTTCTGTCTGGAGGACCCAGTTTATTTAGTCATTTGCAAACTTTTGATTATGTTTATTAAAACTCATATATCGCTATAATTAAAAGACATAACTGGGGGTGTGGGCTGATGTGCAGTACATCATTAATTGTAGTTAGTAAAAGACTTTATTGGGCACATTATTAAAACTGGGATTAATTTCTATCCTTTGTCTGAAACATTGTAGACACACTGTATATTTGGTACTTTTTTTATCTTTATGACTCAGCTCCTGATTGGACCTGCAGCTGTTTGACAAAGCTCCCTTGGAACGGGACTCTGGTCTGTGTTAAATTAAAGGCCATCGTGAAAACCCCGGAAAAACCCCACCCCTGTTACCACAGAGAAGCATTAAAATCTATCAGCTAAGTTGTCAATTTGAATTTGGATTCCACCCATTAATGTCTTATTCAACCAATCAGACTTGCCTTATGTTGCATCATACATCAGTTTTGAATTCTGTGACTGAGAAACGTTGATCTACAGTGTCAGTTTGTTGGGAATAAAGGGACTATCCAACTATCCTGCAACTAACTGCTGAATAATTGATACTTTAAATTGTGTCTTTGTGTAGAAAAGAGTCGGGGAATATCCTTGATAATTCCCAGATGGCTCTCTGCCAGAGTACTTTCTCATTCTCTGGGGGACTTTAAGCCCTCAGCATCAGGCATAACCACACACACTGTAAACTAAAAGACTCGGTGATGGTGGAGGGCTTATGCTGAAAATAAAATACCAAATAGTCTTTCATTTTCCTAACCGTTTGCCAGCAACAGCAGTGCATAAGATAGTCCTTTAGTGGTGCCACAGTGGGGAAATACGCAATGCAAGACATGCAAACAAATGTGTCTCCATTTGTAGATAACTTTCTACCCATGACTCAGTACAATGGCACACTTTCTATTTGATCATGAGTGATACAAAGATAGAAGCAGGCACAGGTAAACAACGACTCCCACTCACTTGCCTGCTCTTTTCCCCTTTCAGGTTACCAGCAAGAGAGAATGTCAGTAATGCACGGTGTGAGGACAAAAGCAAAAACATTTTCACTTGTCATATGTGATTAACATTTGCATTGTTATGTTGTTAGTTTGGTGTGTACACACCAAAGGGCTGGCCGTGCTCTTTCCGCGCCATGCCCTTTTTTCCTGTTTTTTTTTAGACTTATCTAACCAGGAAGTTTCTGTGCCCTCTGTGTGTCCATGTGTGTTTTAATCCTAAAGTCACACCACAAGGGCAACACGCTGTAAACGTCACAGTAACATATTGTTCTGACAGTTGTATTGGCCTCCAGCAGTAACCGAGTTATATTATCATCCATTTGGACTCATGTTTCTGTCCATCTGATGTGTGCATGTCCAACATTCACTTTTTTAGCTGCTAATTGCTCCACTATGTTCAGCAGCTAGTCACTAATTAATTCATATTAAAGTTGCATTATAATCATACCATTTTCCATTTAAACTGTATGACAAAACAAAGTACAAATGGCAAAATGTATGCAAATTGTATGTAATGCACTTGCAAGTTACATTATCATCAAATCAACTTGCATTCAAACTGCATAATAATAAACTACACAGACTTTATTCTATCTTCTATAGAAGTTAGAGAACATGAAGATAATCAGAGAGATAATGATTCCAGCCAGGAACCTGTTGCCCCACATGCTTCTCAACCTACTTAACTTTCACTCCTTTTTGTTCTATAAGTTGTGCTGCTGCCACTGTATACTCAGTGTTTGTTATGATGCTGTACTGAACGCAACTTTCACTGACTCTGCTCATGCTGCCTTAGAAGATTGAGTGAAAGTGAACTTATTTTACATTTACTCGTTTTGCAGAGCTTTTATCCCAAGTGACTCACAAGTGAGGGACATCACTGAAGCTTCAGTGCATTAGTTAAAAGAAAAATGTCTTATTTCTGAGATACATTAAAGGATGAACATGTATGTTTCTAAGATCACTTTCACTTTAAAGTAGTGGTGACCGCTTCGTTGTGGTGAGACTAATTTTTTCAACTGTTTCCAAGGATAAGAATGAACATTAATTTTCAATGATCATTATTAGGTCTAGTAGTGATAACATGCTATCATGGGTGACTAGACATGATGCAACACGTTTCTCTTTTCAAGAGGGAGCCCTGTGCTTTCGAGTCGAAACTGAAAGTGCACAGTGTTCAAAGGAAATCCCCTTTATCTGTATTCATAAGAGCTCTCCTGAGTGCTGACTCGAGCACAGTACACACAACTGTGAGCCAGAGTGTGCAGACATCTGAGCCAGAGCGGGCAGACATCATAAAAGATAACTCCTGTTGTGGATCGGTGCTTTATGAATACAACTGACTTAACATCTTCTACTAAACCTCTCAACCTTTAAAACTGGACATGTGGAAAAAAAGAAGGGTTCAGAGGAACGACAGCCGGACTCCTTTAATGACGGAGAACAACAACAATGTGCAAGATGGTAAGAGTCTCTTTTTATTATGGGTGTGATTTGTGGTTATTATGGGTGTAGAGGTTTATCATAATACAGCTTGAAATGAGACTTTCCTATCTGTGTGTGGGTGTTTGTATTACAGAAACTCTTTTACCTCTGTTGTCTCACTTCTCTAAAACCTTCAGTCTACTGAAACATGTTTCAAAATTAGATTTTTTGGGGGGGCATTTTTTGCTTTTTATTGACAAGACAGTGGAGAGTGACAGGAAAGGGGCAAAGAGAGAGGGGGAATGACACGCAGGAAGGAGTCAGGCCGGTCGGGAGTTGAACCAGCACTCGCCTGCTAAGAGCATCCACTCATGTGGTACACACCCTAACCACTCCGCCATCGGGCCACCTCTAAATGAGATTTAAAAAAAGACAGATAAAGAGCAGGTAAAACATATAAAAGCTGAACAGCTCTGGATTGATGAGGCCAAATAAAAACGTTGGAGCAGACAACTATAGGAGAACTGTGACAGTGCAGTTCAAACTCAGACCAGATGAAACTGTGTGTTTTATGTCTTTGGTGTTAATGCCAGGGATACAGCAGGACCACCTTTTATTCACCACTGAATTGTTGTGCATTAACACACTGTTGTGATTGTGCTTTAAGAAGCTAGTTGTAAATTATCCTCCTTGCTGAATCAGTCCTGTAGCTCCTCCTGCCTGATTTTATTTCAATGCGTCACACTGGCCCACAAACCTGTTATTCTGCTGTGATGTTCTTTGATGTTAAACCCCACGGTAGGAGAAAAGTGAGGGGGATGACATCGAGCTAGGAGAGGGAATTAGGATGGCAAGAAACTGGCAAGGAGCTTTCAACCAACCTGGCAATGAGCGGAGAAAAGTATTTGTAGTGTGGCTGATGAGACAATGGAAAACAGGTGTGGTTAATTCCTCGCGCCAGGTAGAGGAAGCCAAGCCCACAACACCTAAGCACAAACACACACAAACCAGTGGGGTGGAGGCACAAAAGCGTTCAGGGAGATGTTCATTGCAATTCATGTCTGGAAACCATGAATGTCAAGACAAAAACGTTGATGTCTAACATCCACAGTGTTCCTTGTGTTTAATATTTGCAGTGCTCAGTCTAAAGTAACAAATAAAAATCTCCCTCTCTCACAGGATTTAACATGACAGACAGCAGGTACAACTCCTCCTTGGCTCAGAACACCCTCAACACCCACAGGGAACGGCGTCTGCAGAGCAAAGATGAGATCACACTTCAGGAACTCGCTGAACTTCTGGACGTGGCCCCTGATGACATCGCCAACACCTTTGAGGATGGATGCTGGTGCGCGATTCAGCCTGAGCCAAAGTCAGGACAGCCCAACCTGAAACCGAATTTTGTTTCCCTCATAAAGAGATCTGCGTCCAAGCACTTTCCAGAGCCTCCGACAGCTCTGGACCAGAACCTTCACCAGCACCTGCAACGAGTGCAGGACACTGTGCTCCATGAGCTTGTGAGGCTGGGTCCCCTGTTGGAGCCAAGGGGGCTGATGGGATGTCTGATTGATTGCTACCATCATCAGACGTGTGACCATCTGAAAGATCTGCTACAGAACACCACCTCTGCCAACAGCACGTTTATGCTGATTAATTGGGTCCAACATATATATCAGAGGTATCAGCTGACCTACCTGCATTTTCACCTACACCACTTCCTTTACTTGATCTCATTTTACTGAGCATGTTTTCATGACATTTTGCAACATGCTCTTATTCACTTTATATGAGAAGATTGATATCACTCACTTGTCATTACAATACATATCAAGCTCCCACCAGCATACAGCTGGCTTAGCTTAGCATAAAGACTGAAAATGGGGGGAAACTGCTAGCCCGGCTCTGTCTAACTCAAACCTAACTCTAATAAAATCTACCTACCAGCCCCTCTAACTTATATCTTATTTGTTTGATCCATTCAAAAATTGAAGTGAAAAAAAACAACATTGCATTTTGTGGGGTAATGTCTCTACGTCTTGGCTGATTCCAGGAAGTTACTGGTCCCAAATAGTCTCGTACATAACCGACTGTAAAAGGGTGATTTGTCATTTTTACACTTTGGTTTTTATGATTGAACAAACAACATATAATTAATGAGAGGTGCTGTTAAGTGAATTTTTTACCTTTAGACGGAGCCAGGCTAGCTGTTTCCAGTCTGTGTGCTAAGATGAGCTAATTATCTGCTAGCTGTTAGGGAACAAAAATGAGAGCGGTATCAATCTTCTCATGTAAATTCCTCTCAGAACTGGTTTGCAAAACACGCTACACCCGAAATCAAAATGTACCATGAAGACTGGAAACAGGGGAGCTTGCCAAGTTAAGCTAAAGCTAACTAATGTGGGGTTGCAATATGGATGAAACTATCGAACAGGTTTTGACTGGTACATTTTAAAATGCTTTCCAGATGATTTGATGATTGCAGATGATTGTCAGTAGGCATTCATAATCACCGTTATCAAGTTCCTACCGAAATTTGGTTGCATGTAAACAAATTCTCAGAATCTACCTGTCACTTGTATCCCACACAACACTTTCATTATTTCTGCACAGTAGAGTATCAGATACAGATGTGAAACATGCTGCTGCTGATGTTTGTGTTTTTGGTACTTTCCCAGTCAAGAGCTGCTCGGTCACCCTGACCTTCAGGAAATGGATCCCATTAAAAAAGTCGATGTCCTGCTCTTCCAGGAGTGGGCGGTGAAAGCAAAGGAAAAACTTCTTGAAAATGTGGAGGTAAGAATACAATCTCTGTTTCATGAGTCGTGAGGAAATGCATGCGAGGGAGAGTGCAAAGGTCAAATTAAAAGACGTACGAGTTTATTGTTTGCTTTGTCATGGTGTTCTTTATTTGCCAACAATTTGCTCAAAAACTACACTTCTTAAAACCCTTATATGTCAACTTTTATTTTATTAAATCGTGAGTTAATTGTTCTAATGGCATAGGTTTTCATTTGTACACAACTGAAATAATCATTTTTCAGTTTTAAAGTTTTTTTTTTTTTTAACCAGACCTGCTCACGACTGTTAGAGACGCACCTTATCATGCATCTCTGTCTCCTTTCATCCACAGAAAGACGTCAGAAAGTCCCTGGAGAACATCCTGCAGGCTGAGATAGACGAAAAACATTGTGATTGTGAGGAAGCTTACGTTAAACTTTATGTGGACATTATTCAGGTACTTAATAAACCAGAAGTTGTGAGTTTCAGTTGCGACTGTGATTGATCGCAGAAAAAGATTGCATTCTTAAACTACGGTGGCCCTGAGAGCTCAACTGCAACTTGCAAATGTGGCACAAGTTGTCAGACCGATGAAGATGTTTGTTTTCTTGAGCTGCATTGTGTTGAGCTCTCAGGGACACCGTAATATACACTGTTTTTCTACGTTTCTTTCTGTTTGCTGTCTTGTTGTGATAGATTGCTTTAGTAAACGGGCATCTGCCCTTCATCTCTGTTCCTGTATTTCAGTACATCGATGCCATGCACAATGGAGCGAAAAAAATCTCTCCAGATCTGCCTGATCGTGTGCAAGAGATTTGTTTCCAAGAGCTGCGGGTTTTTGTGAGGAGGTGAGCGTCTGTTTTTACCTGAGGAAAACAATATTTGTTAATACAGATTCTACCTTTGATTTTGTAATGAAATAAACATAAATATCACCAGGTAGTCACTCAGCATGTTACATTATTTAAGCTGCATATTCTCTGTGGTTTGTAGGTACATCGATGAGCAGACTGAGGTTCTTGGGAAAAAAGCTGAAATGGACGAACCAGAAACAATTCATTTCCTCAAAACTTTGAAAACCTGTAAAGAACTCAAGTGAGTATTTGAGCTTTTTTTTGTCATTTTGACAAATATTAATTCACTTCAGTTCAGATTTGTTATTGTTTCACAAAGCAAATTTATTTGCAAACAAAGGTTATAAGGTTTATTTCCTCTCAGGCAGCACGTCCAGACTAAAGGCGCAGGTACAAGAACTTCCCTTCTGAAAGAATTGGTGGGAATGTTTGAAAACATGGAGGCCTCTACGTTGGCTCTTCTGATGGGCATTGTAACTGACATCGCAGAGGTAGCTGTTCAATTTAATCACATATACTGTTTTCTTAAATTTCAAAATACGAGTATGGTACATTTTGTGAACATACTCTTCTGTTTCTGTCCCACAGAGCCACCTGAAAAAGTACTTCAAATCAGATAACAAGCGGTTCTTCTTGTGCGCTGACTTAGAGAGGCATTTTCCCAAGCTGCCGTATAGTGTGGATGAACAAAAGGTAAGGATATCCCATCACTGTCAAATGTGCTAAATGTAATCTGTAAATAACTTGTATTATCATATAAAATGTATTAATCACAGCCTATTTCCATGTGTCTCTGTCTGTCTTTGTGTCTCTCAGAGAGTGATGGATGAGGCTTACAAGCTCATCGTTCGTATTTACATCAAACATCTTCTCCGAAGCAGCCGGAGCAAACTGAAGAAGCGTTGGGGTTCTGATATTGGAAAAACAGTCCGTGAAGATGCTGAGCTTCTTCACAGAACCTTCACAGATCTGGTGAGATCAGTGTTTTTGGTACTAATAATTGGAAACAGACTGCTTGTTCTTATGCACTGTAAGCAACATCTACCCGTTAGTTATCAACTGGGAAAATGTATCGACAGAAGATCCTGACCTGTGTGTGTTGTGTTGTATCAGGCTCCTGGTGTCCAACAGTGGAACCTCACGCTGCTGCAAGTTGCAGAAATATTGGAGTGCAACAGCCTGGAGGTACTGAAGATGGATGGTGCAACGATGCAGCGTCACTGTCTTACAGTGAGGTAAACCACCCTGACGACAGACACTTCTTATACACATCAGTGTCCAGTTTCTCTTTGTGTTGCTTTAGCCAAGTATCCATGCCAAAACCACTGAAACACAGACGATAGAAAAAATTCAGTTTTAGCTCATGTGATGAGAAGAGTACCGAGGGAGTTTTTTAAAACTTAGAGTTTGTGTTTAGCTGTAGCTTTCATGAGACATTCATGAGCCACAAGATCACGGAGGTCCAGAGTTTCACCAGTGGCCACGGAAAGTCCATGGAGGTCAAGATTAGATTCAAGTATTGGTCAACCTGAAGACTGTAATCATATTCTCTGTGGGAAAGAGTGAATCAGTTAGTGTTAGTGCAGCAGCTGCTACAACAGTCACAGGGGCTCAACAAACAATACATTACATGGAATTTGGCTGTTGAAAATATCATTGTTACTGGACTAATTCACTGACTTGCATGACAAGCTATTGAGTACAGTTATTTTGTTGGGCTGGAATTAAAGCAATTGAAATGACCACAGATTTCAGAGTGATTTTTAATGGGGTTTTCTTACCTCTTAACCACAATCTGGGAGTTCCGGTTGTAGTTTTACTATCTTGACTTGTATTTCTTCTGGTTGGGGTTTTCCTGTTGGATTTTCTTATAGTCACCATCTAGTAGCCATTAGAGGAAGTGCATCTTACTAACTTCCTGTTTTGCTTTCAGCTGCAGCGAGGACATGGTGCTCCTGCCCAACCTGCTGCGATGGAAGGGTCTTTCTAAATGGAAGGTCACGGAGGTGCTGAACGCTCTTCCTCCCGACCTTCAACCCGGACCTGATCCTGGCCCTCAACCCAGGTGTATTGGATCCTGGTACTCCTGTTTTACCTGTCTTTGCTGCAGGTGAAGACTGAGATGCTCTGCAACCGCAACAAGCAAAAGAGGACAGAGCTGACTGTTCATGAGATTTAGTCTTTTCGTGAACACGTCTGATCAGCTCAGTCGTGTTAGAACTCTGCTACTGATTTCACTTCTCAAGTCTGATCTTAAGATAACGTAGATAAAGAGAAGCAGACAAGTTACAGGAGGTTTTATAAGCTCTGTCACATTAAGATTGTGCACAAGGCTGCCTATACTTGAAAGTATCACTGACTTCCTTTCTGTGTTGCTGTCATATCAGGAAAGGTAAGCGTGATTTTAAAAATCTTGTTTACCAAAATTTCCTCATTTTTTAAAATGTAAATATAAATCATCATATACTGTAAAAAAAAAAAAAAAAAAAAAGGTTGTTAAAGATGTTTACATGTTTATTCTTTATGTTTATTAATATTTAGGTGGATTTTGGTGGAGGGAAATTAATGTTTCTTGATGTTTGCACACCGTTAACAGTAAGATTTGGTTTTGTGGAAAAGGCCATAAGTGATCATTTTTTGTTAATTTCTATGTGGCCCTCAAACAATCAAAGAGCAAATGATTAGGGATTAAATTAAAAAGGAAGGTGAACTTGTTGAAAGTTCACCTTCCTTTTTAATGCATGTATTTTTTCCCTTTTGTTGAATTTAGTGTAGCTTCCGTTATTTTACTGTAGGTGCTAAAAGTGAAAGTGGAAGAATTTGAAGAGATTGAATTGCACTGACAAAGATGTATTGTTTCAACATTATTGAAAGTTGTAAGATGAAGATTTTTTCATCACGTTCTCATATTATTATATAATATTATTAATTATGTTTTAATTTAATTTATTTATATGAATGTATATTTTTTTCTACAAAAGTTAAAAGTATTCACTAGGCTACAATTAGTCATTAAAATCAAATGTTACTGTTAAAAGCAACACTTCTGAATTACACTTGAGCTACTCTTCTCAAACTTTATAAGCTGTGCTGTATACTTTTTAATTCTTTTGACTTCTAAGTAGAGATCTGCATAACATACAGGTAAAGATCTCTGTTTACTTTTAAACACATAGTATACCTTTTGTGGGGGATGCACTTTATTGGTTTCCAGGTTTAACTCTATCTTTATTTCCAGAAAAATATCCTGTCTTCTGCTTCAATGTATTAAATGAGTTTCTATGATTACATAATGTATTCTTTTATGGTGATTCATTTTATGAGAATGGGTGCAAAATGTGCTTTTCTAATTCTTTCAGCTGTTTCATGAATAAAATTCAGTATGACTGACTACACATATGTTTTTGGCTGTGTTTTCATTGTGCCTCCAGTACACACCACTAGATGGCGCCGAACATCATCTAACTTAAGTGGGACTTGATGAGTAATGATCCACATTGCTGACACCATATCATTTTAGGGGTGGCTTCACAAAACAGATGCCATAACTGGCAGTGGATCTAAGGTTTACCACTAAAGCAGTCCTAAGATAAAGGATTTCATAGTTTCATGACACTGTTCTCTAAGGTTTGGGCACTGGATACTTTCACCCCTTCAGGCCAGAATGTAGTGATACACTTTGTTTTATTTGGGAGCCACTGTCCTAGGAGATTAATGTTTTGTTGCATCAATTGCACAAGGGCAGTCTTTATTTCCAGTTAAAACTGTGATTCAACCTTTGATTAGAAGGGTTCATCTGATCTTTGGCTTAGATGCTAATAGCCACTATTTAATCCCCAAACTTTCTATCCATTTACTATTTCAGACCTAAAATTAAAGGTATACATATCAGTCGAGTATTTTGTTTTGCCCTGTCCAAAAAGCATTTAGCAAAATTTAACCCATATAGTTAAACAAGGCTAAAAAGCTCTGTGAGGCTGTATGTAATGCAACGCTTTGCTAAATGACTAATAACCCTAACCCAGTGCTAACATGCTGGTGTTTAGCACCTCTATATGAATGTATTGCATATTAGCAGGCTAACATTTGCTTATTAGCACCAAACATACAGTACAGCAGAGGCTGATGGGAATGTCATGAGTATTAAATGTGTTTAGTTATAAACCAAAGGAAAATTGTTTTGACCTGATGATGTGCTAAATGAAAAGTCAGCTGATCGCTGCAGTTTCTACAGTCTATCCTCTGGGGAGCATCATCAAAAAATGCGATCCAAACATCGACATGTCCAACACACTCCAACACAAACTGAAACCTAGTGGTGATTCTTTAACTATTCCTAGTTACCAAAGTTATTACAATTCATCCTGAGCAGGACATGAATGTCTGTAGGACATTTCATGCAGTAGATGTCGAGATATTTTACAGGACAAGTGAAAACTGATGGTGTAGCTGGAGGAAAATTAAGGAGCTCATCAGACTCTGGGGACCATGAATATCTAAACCAAATTTCATGGAAAGCCATCCAATCAGCTGTCGAAACATTTTAGTCAAAACATAAGAAACCTGATGATGAGACACAATAATTTCCGTCTGGACTAACATGGTGGACAAAAAAACAAAAACAAAAAACAAACCAATAATCAAACTACAATGTTGAATAAATGAACAACCTGTTGATCACCGACCAGTGATTCAGACACGCTTTGGCAGGGGTCCTGTTTGGCTCACAGCAGGAAAGCACCGTAAATTTCCACCAAGAGGTTTCCGGTTAAAAGGCCAGCCCGATTTCACCGGTAGAGTTATCATCAGTGGCTTTGATGACTCTCACTCCCTCTCGCTCTCCAAAGAGGAACTTATAGCTGTGGTTCCTGTCTTCCCAAACACATCCTTCCTCTTACACCAATAAACAAACACAGACGGACTTTCAGGAAAGACGCTACATGTCGGGAGTAATTTGCAGCAACTCCCACTGCAGACTCACATCCTTCCTCGACCTTCAGGAAGGCCAGTAGCAACAGTTATGATTTCAAAGTCCTAAACTTGAAACATGCTCTCTGTGTAAAGGTTCTGTTCCCATGTGAGAATAATTATTTCCGAGAATTCTTTATGGCCAGTTTAGCTGCTTGTAACAGTATGTTGTTGAATCTGATCCGAGGAACTTGGCAGTGTTTGAAGCAGACTATTAGTGGTTTTAATATTCTCCTGATGGACAAGGGGACTTATGAAAAACTGGAGTCATTACAAATCCTGACCTCTGACCTGTACCTTTGGGAAAATGTCATCATAAAGATTCCTGAGAGCTATGTTGTTGTTTTTGGCTGCTCTCACTACATGAATCCAGGGACAGCACCAGTCCACCTCTTTGTTCCAGAGTAAAATGAATGGATTAGTAATAGTACCCGGATGATGAATCCTAATGACTTTGGTGGTCATCTGCCTTTTCCTCTACTGCTACCAGCAGCTCAAAGGTTTCCATTACCCTGTGAAGTATCTCAACATCTACTTGATTGACCTGAACAGAATTTTGCAGAGGCATTCATGGTTCCCAGAGGAGGAATCCTTTGGGTATCCTCTCCTTTCTTATCTCGTACCATCAATATACCAAAATATAAATATTTCTATAATTTTGACTCATGTTTAGATACCTAAAAGCTAACGATGATCTCATCAGCTTCATCAGCTGGTTTTACTACTCAGCAAATATTAGCTCAAAGGCCACTGCGCCTTTAAGATGCTAGCTTGTTCACTTATAATGTAAAGTTATAATATATTATATAATATTTTCATAAAATCAAACCCTGATTTAGACACTTTTTTGATACTTATATGGTATTTTTTTTAGCAGTAACCACTCACAGTAAAGATGTAGCATGTAATCTAACAATAGTTTTTATTTTATTTATATAGCAGCCTCAGTTTACTGTTCACAGCTAATGCAAACTCAACATTTCCTACTCCTGCTGCTTCACATTAAAAGGATTCCACCTGCAAAACATGGAGCGGCTTTTATTGTGAAACAGTCACAGAAAACTGAATGTTTTTGATAATTTCCAAAATACAGTTTGTACCCTTAAATATCTTGTTTCTGTTGTCTCTAAATCCAAGGTTACATTGTCTCTTCTTGACCTAAATGTTCATGTAGTTAGCAGTGAAACCCCTGAATGCTACATTTAGAGTAAATGAATGTACATGAACTTAAAGCAGACCTCATCTACAGTTCTTTGTTTATGATTGTAATCTGCACGGCACTCAATCCTAATTTAAATGTACAGCAGATGTGTGGAACATGTAAAATATAGTTTCAGGTTTTTAGTAAATCATTTCAAGACATACTAAAGGTTTCACCAAATTTTATTTAGAAATTTAATTTACATTAACCATTTAATATTCTGTACATCAGACGTGAGACAAAACATGTAAAAATATAAAGCTTGCCTCTATTGCACGTTCATGGCAAGAAACACATAACATTAAAATAACAACTTTCATTTGATTTAAAATATATACACTATCAGAGGAAAATACGCAAATACTGACCCTGTCCTTTTTTTTCGTAAAAGACAAAAACACGCACTCACACAAACCTAAGCTGATTTTTTTGCAGAGGAAAAGCACCATATTTCCTGGCACTAACGCAACTGTAGCTTATACATTCATACAGTAACTACGACTCTCATCTCATCATTCTACAGTCGTCTGCACACAATATTCTCTCCAGCCTAAGTTATATCTGAACCAAGCTTTTTATACATTATATTTATATTAGATGTATAATGTATATTCACATTTTACATCACTCTGCAAAACACCAGAATCCAAATCATACTTATAAACATCTAACACACATACACTATAGTACATTATACTGTACAACACAACTCTCAGCCAACATTAAAATGACTGAAATGAGAACTGGATGAGTGTGTGCCTCATTTAACCTGAACTCTGGAGAAAAACGGCCGATCGTATGTAACACTGGTTTCCCTCAAAGTGTCCGACAGAGTTGCTTTAACGGTTTTCCTGTCGGCTCTGGAGAAGTTTGTCTTGAGCTTGAGCAGAGCTGAAACGTGTTTCTCACTGTGGGTGAAGGAAAAGAAGCAAAAGTTAAAAATCAACATTTTGAACCCGCGTGGCATAAAGTTAATTATTACAGGATTTCTGTAACAATACAGTCAAGTATGTTGTGGAAGTATAAAATTCCTTGTCCTTCTCTTCCACTGTTCTAATATTAGGTAATAGTTTGACATGTGGGGAAAAACACTTATTCATGAGTTCAATGAGATGATAGATACTTCTTCTGTCTCTATGGTAAATATGAAGCTAGAGCCAGGAGGTGGTTAGCTTAGCTTAGCACAAAGACTGGAAACAGAGGGAAACTTAGCCTGGCTCTGTCCAAAGGAAACATAATCCACCTCTAAAGCTCATTAATTGATATGCTATATTTGATTTATCTCTACACAAGCAGAAATGTGAAAAGGAGGATTTGTGGTTTTACAGATTACGAACCAGTGACCTTAAGAAGTGCTGTCTCACATCAACATACAGGTGTGAGTTTTATTTTTATTATCGAACTCTTGACAGAAAAGCAAAAAAGCTAATTTCCTAAAACGTCAGAGTATTCAAACCTCAGGGTCACTATCCTGTAAACATGTGGAAACAACTCTACAGGCTGTTTACTCTGACATGCCCCAAAAAGCTTCACCAGCTGCTTCTCTGCTTCCAGACTAGCAGCAGTACTTTCACTGACACTGATAACAGGGCGACTTTTTCTTGGCAGCTCTGCTAGAAAACTTGTAGCTCATAATATCACAGTGCAGCCGGAAACATCTGAACACATTTGACATGTTTTGGCTCAGCTCACTTCCTGCTGCCTCTCTGGAAATGGGGGTTGTTTATCCTCATCCTAATGTCATGTAAACGACTCACAGTATGCTGTTCCATCCTTATTGGGTCTGATACACTTCAGACCGCTGCGCGTGCATGTGAAATATGTTGTATTTATATTTCTGCTTGTGTTGTGTTGAAGTTAATCCAAAACGCAGAGCGAAAATGTTACCTCAGGTCAGGATAAGAGCTTCCCAGTGATGCTACTTGCATCTGTATGGCGGGGAGGTCTTGGAGTCTCAGCACTTCTGCAATCTTGGTCAGGATTTCCCTTAACCACTCCTCCTTTGACCCCTGTGAGGACGGAGCACATACATCACTCTTGTGTTTTTGGGAGGATTCCATGGTGAGTTGTCACAGCGGTGGAGTTTTTACTCTGGATTTTCCCTGCATCACTTGATAATCACACACTGCGGTCACTTCAGTAAAGCCTTTGTCTTGTTTACACTTTCTAAATGAGTTGCTTGATAGGGCACAACAGTACAACAGTACAACAGTACAACAGTAGTTTTTGGATATTCTTTAAATCTTAAAATAATGGTAAATTTCCCCATGTAGCCTATTTTACTGACAGTAGCAGTCCAGTCGTCCTCTGTTGGGGGATAGCTCCCTTCATTCCCTCTGTCCCTGAAAACCTCACTGAATAAATTTTATAATATAAATATAAACGATAAAAATATCATTTTATGTTCTTCCAACAGAACTCTCATAGGATCTTATTCTGGCTTCCTCATACATCATTCCTACGATCCTCAGCTCTCCCCCTCTCTTCAGGCCTGATTTTCTCTCCTGTTTCCATTTGACACGGACAGCTGAGCAGTGTTTGTCATTTTGTGATCTATTGCATAATCCTGTGACATTATTTCACTTGGTGTTTTAGATGCTAAAACCAAAAACTAATACTCTCAGAACATATGTTCCTGTAACCACATCAATACAACAGTAAACGAGTATCTTAACCAGAGATAACCAGATGAAATCTCACCATTCTGACAAAGAAACTGTGCAAACTCTCTGCGTTGTCTTTCACGGTCATGTAGGCCTTCTCCTGCCGTTCCTTGTCCTTCAGCTTGACGTCTCCTTTCAGGAGCCTCCTCACATATTCTACTGTCACTTCCTGATGAAACTGGCAAATCAGCTCCTGAAATTAATCCAATCATCAAATCAGAAACCCAAAAAAGAAAACCCCAAAATAAACAAACATTATTTATTAACTTGGTGTTTGAAGAACCAGTGAAGATCCTAAACTCAGTTTTATTTGGTTTACTGGAGCATTTACTACAAATCACAAACACTTTACATTTTTGCTGAATCTTTTATAAACCAGTGTTTTAGAGGTCTGAATATTTTTCCTTAAAAGGTAGCAATTAGCCTCCAGGTAGCAATTAGCCTCCATTAATTTCACAGTATGAAAACCACTTAACTTGATAAAGTTGTTTAATCTGTTGCACTAAAATTATGTGAAACTTGCTGATCATTTTAAAGGATTACTCAACTGAAACAAGTGTTAAGCATCCACAAACTAACATTGGTTGGAAATTAATGAAAGCCAGTGGCTGTCTGGGAGGAAGATGGTCAGTATGAAATGCTTTGTGGATAAAAACTGTTCCTTCATTTGAAATGAAGAGTGTGTTTCGTGCTTTCTTACCTTGTGACAGGATTCTTTTGATCCCTGAAGTTCTTCGATCTCTGTTTGAATGCTGCGCAGCAGATTCTCAAACTGGGGCTTGTTCAGCCAGTCACTGGTTCCCAGTTTGCGGTAATGTGGCTGAGGTAGAAAAATGACACTGAATCATCCAAAGTAGCATAGAGTTTGCAAACAAACCCACACTGTTTATATATCAAATAAAAAACCTGGTTTACTACAACAAATTCAGTGGAACATCCTGAGTATTAAACTGATGATGGTCTGTATTTGTGTTAATACAACTCAATTTCTTAACTGACATTTTGTTTTTTTGTTTATTGTTATTTCTATTTTGTTGTTTACCTGTCTGTTTTTATAATCCATACTAAATGCTTTTATTGTGAAGAACTTCATAAACTTTATTTTGAAGAAAGTCAATTTAAATAACTAAATAAAACTTAAGTTATGCTACTAAGATGATGGCTAAATAAACAAAGGAATGAAATGAAAAATAATGCAGTTTTTCTTGTATTTTTTGCAAAAGACGTTATATTTAAACATAGTATACTTCATTGATGCTGTTCTTAGAGAAACATCAGGGAAAGTAAAATAAGCTTCATTTGCTAAACCAGTGAGATCTCACTCTAACACTGAGGAAAGCAGTGGTGTGTATGAGATAAGAGTGAGGAAAATTATGTTTACTCTGTTGATTTTGTTTACTGTCCTCATTACACAAAACTTCAAAACTTGGCTTGATAAACAAGTCAATGATACAGCTGTTGTTATTCAACCCTCTTTCCCATGAAAAGACCAAAACCAAAAATGAAATGAGTTTCTTCCTCAATTATTTTTTCCCTTCCTCTCCTGTCTGTAGCCATCAGACATAAGCTCAAAGGTTTCTACTTAAAATGTTAATCTTGATAGAGAAATTACACATAACTGCTAGACTGTGTTGTTTCTATTAAAGGATACACAAACAGAAGGAAAAAGTGCATTTGTTGGGGACTATCTTCAGTGGCAGATTAATCCTCATTCAGTGCTCTTGTGAGTATTTGAGGCATCAGGATGGTGTGTGTGGTCTTGAATCTAAATAATGTGTTTATGGTAATGAAGGAAAAAAAAACAGTGGAGCTCAGAGGAGTGGGATGTTTCAGGCTTTTGATACACACATACTTGTTACTTGTTTACTGCTGGTTTTGGTCTTTTCAGGGGATTAGTTGAAAACAAGAAAAAAAGGTCTTTATATGTCTTTTAAACAAACTTACCCTGAGGTTTTTGTGCACAGGGTTTAAGAAATATGCGTGGGCAGATTCTTTCATGTCTGTCAGAACAGACAAACAGTTTCGTCGCACATCCTCCAGGAACAGATGGCCGTTCTTACTGAAGACATCACTGCAGATGAACCACAGAATCCACATCAGCTCACAGTGAAATGTACTGATGTTTTATTAATCAGAATTTGGTCTTAATATGATCAGGCCTCTGTCCCAGGTCAGAAACGTACCTGAACTCTTCGACACAGCCGAGGTTCGCCTTGATAAACGCTTTGCTGTTCGGCTTGTTTTGCTTCATGACCTCGTCCTGGAAGTTCTTGAAGCTGCAGGAGTTTGTGTTTGAATGAAAACAGTTGATTTTCACCTCCAGAGTGTTTTTATCAAGTAAAGTGTGAAACAAAAATGGATTTTAAAATGATCAGTAATGTTACCTCTCCATTAAACCATTCAGTTTGCACGTTATCCTCTGGGCCTTGTGCAGGTCTCCCACCACTTTTTCAGCTGAGGTCACCATACCGTTGACAAGCTAAAGACAGGTGGAGGACACAAGTCAATAACAGCATTTAAAAATCACTGTAGAATACTGAGAGGAAGCATTTCTGTGTGACACTTCACTTCGACCTCTTTCACATCATCACATTATTTTCACACTTTTGTGATGCATTATTATAAAAATATTGATTATAGCCTCTTTAAGATCATGTTGCTGTATTGACATCGTACCTGAATGATGTCGTAGGCCACAGGACTGACGTAGCAGCCGTCCTCTCTCGTTGGCTCCTCTCCGTTATTCCACATCTGCTTAGCTTCCTCCAGGACTCGGCCGATGTAAGTCATCAGCTCACTCTGAATACAAAACAACATGTCACTTATTGTCTTTCATGTACCAGTTCTACCTTTAGAAAACTGCAGTGTTCCTTACAACTCACAATAAGTGAGACAAACGGATGATTTTGCTATTCTTAGATTCTTTCAAACAGGGTAAAAATGCAAAACTTTATTCATTAATTAAACAAGAGGAATTGTAATTGGTTCATTAAAAGTAAAATGAGTAATTCACTGGAGAGCATGAACAGTCTCTGTGGATTTCATGGCAGTTTACCCTTTAGATTTGGATATTTCTTGTTTATAACTGAATATATCCTGATGATAGTGCTTCAGAAACATTAGGATTCATCCACTGGGGACCATGAATATCCACAAGAAGTTCAAAGACAATCTGACCCATAGTACTGATTAGCTAATGAACATTGTTCATTGTTGACCACGCTGCTTTGGGAAAACTTTCCAAAACTAAACCTGAAACTAAACATAAAACCAAATAAAATTACCAAAGAAAAACTAAAAACCGCTGAAGTAAATACTAAAATCTAAATTACACACACGAAACTAAAACAAGCTCTGGTTACCTGTTGTTTGCCCAGGTACTGTTTCTCCAGAGGTTCCAGTAACTCTTGAGGCAGCAGCTTTCCCAGCGCTTCAGTATTGATCTCACTGGCCAGCTCTGGTTTTTGAAGGAGTCTGACACAGAAAACCAGAAATCATAACTTTTACTAAAACCTTAATACATTATAACTCAAAACAATTACAAATTCACTAAACCTGTCTATTGGTTGTGATTGTTCTCTGCCAGTTAAAGCCTGAGCCATTGAGGGCGTAAAGCAGTGTTTCCTCATCCAATTCACTGATTTCATATGATAAAATAATGACATTCTACATGTGGATTGAGAACAATAAATTCATTATTTTGTTTGAATCTCTACATAAACTCACATCAACTTCACCAAGTAGTCAACACAGGACAAACAGGACTCACCCTGGATAATACTCGTTCACCCAGAGCAGGATGAAAGTGCAGTCCCCGTCCTCCAGACCAAAGTCTGCGATCTTTTTGAGTCTGGAACTGAAGGTTTGGTGGTACAGCCTGGCGTAAAAATTGCAGATGTCCTTCTCTGGTGGGTAGCAGGTCTTCACCACATCCACCACCAACAGCAGGTCCTCCTTCAGCTGCCTACCCATGCTTTTGATGTCTATATCAATGGACGACTGCTCTACCTGGTTAGCAAGCAGCATTGAGGGGTTGTCCATACGATAATTTACTAAGCTGCGGAGAGTGTTGTCGTGGAGCTCCTTCCAGCCGCTGGGCCTCCAGGCCGGGGGTGTCCCTCCCCTCTGCCTCCACAGTTGGTCCTGCTTGTCCTCCTGGTAGATGGCCTTCACAGCAGATGTCAGAGCATCAGCCCTGACCTCTTCTGCAGTGACGGACAGACTCCGCTGCAGAGTCTGCAGGATCTGACGGTTAAGTTCTCTGTAGTCTGCTTCAAGCTTCTTTACTTTTTCCTCGTGATCTGAAAGTCCCTCTGCCTCTCTTCTCTCCCCAAACAGACGCTCCTCTCTCTCGATCAGCAGCTGGCCAGCCTCATGGAAGTTGTATTCCTCAAGGTTTTGCTCAAATGTGAGGATCACTGAGAGAGAAAAGCAAAGAGGAGGTTATTTTCTAAAACAGTGACAGATGTTTATAACAAACTGAGGCATCTAGACTTCTTAAAAGAAATGCATAATATTTAAGGTTGCATCTTATATTACTTATTACAAATTGGTTTCTGTGCATTCATATACACATAAATATCTGATATATTTCTCAGGTTGCTCAGAAAGTCACTTTAGTAGACCACTTCTATGTCTGTCTCACAGATAATGTGGAGTGGTGACTTCCTATGGCATCACTTCAATATTGCTGCAATAACTCTAGCTGAAATTGAATCTTCTACACCATGCAAGTCATAATAAAACACTACCAGAATACAACAACTGCACCTCTGCTTGTTAAGCATTAATGTTGTTGCTGTTTTCTAGTTATAAGTGAGACATGAGCTGCAGCCTTATTCAAAAACATTTAACAAAAGATTAGCTACTGCATTGTGTTTTTTAAATGTCTGGTACCGTTTTGAAGCTCCTCATGTTTGGGTGAGTGGCGTCCATCCGTCGTGGAGGGGGACGCGACAGCATCCTCACCCTTGGGACCTCTGAATATCTTCGGGAGTTTCCCCTTGAGCCAGCCCGCCCCCGCGGCCCTCGCAGCGTGGCCGGGGAGGGAGTTGAGCTTGAAGCCGTCTGGCTCAGTGGCGTCGGGCCGGGTCCGCATCCTTTGGGTCGAAGAGTCTGACGAGTGGAGACAAAACACAAGGAAAAAAAAAAAGTAGGTGACAATCTGAAATGTATATGTTAGCATTTCACCTCAGTTACGTTAGCTAACTGAATTAGCTTGGTAAAATATTTGAATGTAGATGTTGCTGCTTTCCTCCTCTGTATGTTTTAGTTAGCTATTTTTAAATTTAACCCCCCCCTTTCCATTTTTAAAATACTATATAATGACATTTTCTTTTATCTTAAATAAAAGGAACGCTTTAAATTCGGTGCTAGCTAGTTAGCAAAAACAATTACGCTATAATAACTTCCTGTGTTCATTTCAAAATAAAACCCTAATGAAAATATTTAATTATTTAAAGTTAAATATAAACCTATATTAAAAGAGGAACCTGTAATACAAGGGTATTTTTTATCAATGGAAAAAAATAAATTAGATTAAAATAATTCTTAAAACAATTACACAAGAGAGCAGTGAACAGACTGGGTGGTTCCACATGTCATTCTCATCACAGTAAGTAAAATCTCAGTATTCAGTAATATCAATAATAAAACAGTAAAAGTAAAAGGACATTAAAACAGCACTTGAAAAAAGAAGATGTCAAATAGCACGAGAGAAATAATGACATGCAAATAGCAAGTAATGAAAATGCACATTTTCTATGATAACACTCATATTTCAGCTGTAATGAATGGTAATAATAAATAAGCACAACAGAGTTCAAAGTGAAATCTCACCCAGTCCTTACACCTAAACATAAACTGCATTATGAGTTTAGTTGTTCAGAAACTTTCTTGAGAGTAAAAACACTACCAGCCAGTCCCGACATGGACATGAATGTCTGTTGTGCTGCCTTTTTGTCTAACTCCCCCAGAAAAATGTTAACTCACCCCACAGTTGCTGTAAGCTGGTAACAGTACAGCTCCTGAGTTAGAGGGTTTTTATAAAGCAGCAATAAGCTCCTCCTGCTTGAGATGATGTATGTGAAAAATGGTTCCCCAGAGGAATGGAAAGTCCACACACACACACACACACACACACACACACATACTCAAGCTGGGCTTTTTTTAGACTCACTAGCGCTGTGGCAATGTTGGACTTAAGAGGAAAGTATTTCATGGCTTGTTTAGAAATTCTGTGCAGACATTCAGGGCGCTGGAGGAACCACTTACTCAACCCTCTGACTTTTCATCTAGCGCCACCAACAGGTCAAGATCTCCATTGGTCCAACACCACTTTATGCCTGCCAAACTAATGGCCAACTTCCAAATAGCATTATTCACGAAGGGCTGAAACTAATGATTATTTTTAATTTACTTTTTTTTAAATTTCTTTTTTAGCTTTCTCATTGGTCAATGAAATGTCACAAAACTGAATTTACAAGTGACTGTAATTTAACATCAAGGAAAACCAGCAAATTCTCAAATTTGAGGAGCTGGAACCATCAAATGTTTTTTTGAAAACTAACTCCAACAATTAATGGAAGATGAAAATAGTTGTTGATTCATTTCTGTTCCTTGACTTAATTATTTGGCAAATAGTTGCAGCTCTATGCGATGAGCATTACAGCCTCAAGGCAGCGCCGGTGTGTGTAAACCTTCAGTGTCATTATGAAGAGAAAAAAGCCCGTCACCAACAAGAAAACATCACCTTTGGTAATTTGTTTAAACTTAAAACGAGCTACTGTAGTTTATTGTGGCCGTGTGAATAATGTCCTTCAGGAGCAAAAGCAGAAGAGGCACCTCAGTGCACATCCTCAAAGTTGGTTTCTAATAAACGTGACCACAGTCATTCCCTAATCTCAACCAAGCACCAAAACCTAACAGAACCTTAACCGTAGTTGACAAATCTAACAACTTATCTGCCACAGTGAATATGTTTTAGGAGGTGTAATGAAGACCAGATGACATTTTCTATTTGACATAATAAGGAAATGTTGTTAATGTGTTGATATGAGTAAAATATTCAATTCAATTCAATTCAATTTTATTTGTATAGCGCCAAATCATAATATACATTATCTCAAGGCACTTTACAGGGTAAGGTCAAGACCTTACATTGTTACAGAGAAAAAACCCAACAGTTCCCACAACGAGCAAGCGCTTGGCGACAGGGGGGAGGAAAAACTCCCTTTTAACAGGAAGAAACCTCCAACAGAACCGGGCTCAGGGTGGGCGGCCGTCTGCCCCGACCGGTTGGGTTTAGGAGAAGATAAAAAGAGGGGGTGGGGGGAGGAGAGAGGAGAGAAGAGAGAGAGAGAGAGACCAGGAACAGCTGTGTAGGTAATGGTGTTATCAATAATAATGATATTCACAGATGTGTTTTTTTTTTATCCCCAAAAAAACCCTGATCTTTAAATCCAATATTCACCCACATTGACTCAAGTATTATTTATATTTTATTAATATTGTTTTGTTGTCACGTGCTGGTTTCTCCAGGAGTTTTAGCTGGGGTTGTGTTTTCACAGTGTTGTCTTGGCTGTCAGCTTCTGGTTATCGTTAGTGCAACAGTTGGATCATCAGGTGATGCTGGTTTTCTTCTGCAGGCACTGTCTGAATTTTGTCTTCAGTTCATCATTCTGCCAGTCTCAAACAATCCCTGTTCCTGCTGTGGCTGATCCCTGTACTATCACGGTGCCACAAAATATTTTACCTCCTAAAAGTACAAAATACTGTTCATAAGGTATACAGTATATTCTGTTATGTGTACTCCAGCATTATATCAAAACAGTGTGATGACTAAAGTGAACGTTGAAATCTAAGATACAGCGTTACAGCAGATGAGAATATATTTCATGTCTTGTTTATCCTTCCGTTTCTCCAAACTCTGCCTTACATATTTAGCATCTGTGGATACGTTCAGGACTTAGTTTTTACTCTGACATGCTGTTTTTGAGACATCATAGTGACGATCCAAATGTGGAAATACTATATGTGTCTGAAGAGAGATGCACCAGTATGATTTTCTAAGTAGTTTCTGAGATTTAGAAAGTCATACTGACCTGTAAGAGCAGATACCGATTGATACCTGACACCAACGTGAGTTCAATCAGTGTATATATGTTTTAATGGGGAGATATTGTTTTTCTTTTGCTTCCATTGCAGCTTTTTTTTTCTTTTCTGGTGTGCTCATATTACTCCTATAGTTGGATAATATTCATCATATCATTGTGTGTATATGTAAAAACTCAGATAGCAGCAACATTTGCAAATGAGCTCAGACTACAAATTCTGTGATACAGTGTGTGACTCAGTGGATGTTTTGTCCTTATGTGTATAAATAAATGATACAGTGAAATCACTCCATAGTAATATACAATACAATTAAATATATTACATGAATTATATGAACTGCATTTATATGTATGCTATTTTTGCACATACGTACATACATAAATAATACTTGAGTCAATGTGGGTGAATATTGGATTTAAAGATCAGGGTTTTTTTGGGGATAAAAAAAAAACACATCTGTGAATATCATTATTATTGATAACACCATTACCGACACAGCTGTTCCTGGTCTCTCTCTCTCTCTCTTCTCTCCTCTCTCCTCCCCCCACCCCCTCTTTTTATCTTCTCCTAAACCCAACCGGTCGGGGCAGACGGCCGCCCACCCCGAGCCCGGTTCTGTTGGAGGTTTCTTCCTGTTAAAAGGGAGTTTTTCCTCCCCCCTGTCGCCAAGCGCTTGCTCGTTGTGGGAACTGTTGGGTTTTTTCTCTGTAACAATGTAAGGTCTTGACCTTACCCTGTAAAGTGCCTTGAGATAATGTATATTATGATTTGGCGCTATACAAATAAAATTGAATTGAATTGAATTGAATATTTTACTCATATCAACACATTAACAACATTTCCTTATTATGTCAAATAGAAAATGTCATCTGGTCTTCATTACACCTCCTAAAACATATTCACTGTGGCAGATAAGTTGTTAGATTTGTCAACTACGGTTAAGGTTCTGTTAGGTTTTGGTGCTTGGTTGAGATTAGGGAATGACTGTGGTCACGTTTATTAGAAACCAACTTTGAGGATGTGCACTGAGGTGCCTCTTCTGCTTTTGCTCCTGAAGGACATTATTCACACGGCCACAATAAACTACAGTAGCTCGTTTTAAGTTTAAACAAATTACCAAAGGTGTTGTTTTCTTGTTGGTGACGGGCTTTTTTCTCTTCATAATGACACTGAAGGTTTACACACACCGGCGCTGCCTTGAGGCTGTAATGCTCATCGCATAGAGCTGCAACTATTTGCCAAATAATTAAGTCGAGGAACAGAAATGAATCAACAACTATTTTCATCTTCCATTAATTGTTGGAGTTAGTTTTCAAAAAAACATTTGATGGTTCCAGCTCCTCAAATTTGAGAATTTGCTGGTTTTCCTTGATGTTAAATTACAGTCACTTGTAAATTCAGTTTTGTGACATTTCATTGACCAATGAGAAAGCTAAAAAAGAAATTTAAAAAAAAGTAAATTAAAAATAATCATTAGTTTCAGCCCTTCGTGAATAATGCTATTTGGAAGTTGGCCATTAGTTTGGCAGGCATAAAGTGGTGTTGGACCAATGGAGATCTTGACCTGTTGGTGGCGCTAGATGAAAAGTCAGAGGGTTGAGTAAGTGGTTCCTCCAGCGCCCTGAATGTCTGCACAGAATTTCTAAACAAGCCATCATCATCATCATCTGAGATACAAAATGCTTCTGTGACACTGTATATGTTTTGCTGTAATATAATGTAATATAATATAATATAATATACATTCAATTTGTATGGTAATAATGAATATGATTCTAATAGGCTGCTAGCCAAGTCGATCACCCTCACCTGTTTACAGTGTTTACATCACCTCGGTAGTTGATACTAAAATGTTTAAATCCCTACAGGTAATTGATCCCAATCACCTGGATGATGCTGTGTTGTAAACGGTTTGTCTTACCTTCTGCTCTGCAGGATCTGCAGCGAAAACAGCGAAAAAGCTTCAAACACATTGCTCCTGAAGGCATCCAGACTCACAGGTGTGTAATGTTCATCTGTCTCTGCAGCGGGTTGATGAAACACTGAACGGAAGAAAAGATGCAAATAACAGTATGATGTCAGGATGTTGGTTAAGTCACGTTATGAGACACTCTGCTGTTTATTTATGCACCTTTGCACATTTCCTCTAAGGGGTTCATGACTGCTTGAATCCTGTCAAGCACATTTAAAAGTGTCACCCAGTTTCTCACAGTATGGGCCAATACATTCTCGAAGACTTTTACAAAGAGGAATAAAGTTCATAACGCAAACAAACCTATTGATATAACTGACATTTTTACTTCCTCAGAAAACAGAGAAGTCTGAGGTGAGTTCAGGTTAGAATTTATTTTCCCTGGTGTTGCCACAGCACCTTGTATTTTTTATTTCCTGAAGGTGCGACAGCAGTCTCTAGTGCACCTTGCTGGTTCAGAAATACATACATACATGCAGCAGAACTGTTTTTAAAGCTGTTGTTACTCACTCAAACAGGTGCAATAAATACAATCGTACTACCCCTGAACACAAAATGGCCAAAACACATCCAATCCAGTAGCTCTGGCTTTGAATTCAATTCACTTCCCTCAAAATGAGTCCTTAGAAGGTATTAAACAGTCGTAAATTTTATTTACATAATCTTGTGACAGTGGATTGTGCTGCAGGAGGCGAGTTAATCCTTTTTTAAACATGGTACAGGTGTTAAATTTTGTTCCATTTGGTCTTAAAAATTTCTAAATTTAACTTGGGTGTGTGGTGAACTCTGCAGAGGCACTGTCTGACTGGTTATTGATCAGTGTTAAAACTTCAAATGATCGTTTTGGAAGCTGCATATTCGTGTTCTTTATGAAAATGAGATCAGAAGATGAATAGCACTTGTTGTTCTATGTGAGGTACTGTAAGTACAAAACCAGAGTCAGGATGTGGTTTGTCAAACTTTGCATAAAGACTGGAAACTGTTGGAAACAGATAACTGAACACATTTCAAAAGTAAACCTGCAAAGACCTGGTACCAGAACATTTGTCTCCCAACAGTAACTCAGTGACAGTTGTCACCGATAAAACACTGACCATAGCATTTTAATAGAATGACATTTTTATTAACATTATAGTAAATGTCAAAGAAATAAATCAGAAATCCTGCAATATGCCTCAGTGATTCTAGTAAAGGAGTACAAATCCATACATATTCACTATACATATAGTGCTTGGGAAAGAATCTATTTGCATTCTTGATCCATCTCAGGAAATCTCCTGCATCAGTGTTAATAATTATAATGTTCAAGAAAGGACATCAGATCTTGTGGCTGGTGGTCTTAAACCTTTCACCTCCATGAGGAAAATAATTCCTCTTTCAAGGTGAAGGATGTAAAGTAAGTCGAAAGGAAAAGTGATAATAACAAAACCTTCTGGATTCTGCCTCTCTTATGCCCTTTTCCTCACCTGGCACAGATTCCACAAAGGTCTCCAAAGAATGAAATGATGTGCACGTTGTTATTTTTCCACTGGATTGCTGCTCTGCTTCCACTTAAACTCCTTAGTCAGTGATGTGTTTTGGCTGAGTTGAAATGAGCCACATCCACAAAAATGAATCTGTTTGCCTGGCTTCAAGCCCCCCCCCCCCCCCCCCCCCCCCCCCAGCATCAAGCGCTTGCTCTTTGTGGGAACTGTTGGGTTTTTCTCTATAACAAAGTAAGGTCCTTACTCTGTAAAGTGCCTTCAGATAATGTATTTTATGATTTGGCGCTATACAAATACAATTGAATTGAATTGAATTGAATATGTGATGCACTGTTCCATAATGTTTTCATTGGCAGCCTATTGTGACCACTAGCTGTCAGCTTGTGACTTACCTCCTTGCATACCTGCAGCTTTCCAACAGAGGTAATAAATGACACTAACAGACTCTCACTGTGTGTGTGTGTGTGTGTGTGTGTGTGTGTGTGTGTGTGTGTGTGTGTGTGTGTGCTCAGTCAGTGATTGAATTACCTTATAAATCCAAGTCATCTAAATCCACAGACAAAACTAAAGAGTTTAATTCAGAGGTGGCTTTTTCTCTTCTGGACCTTTCAGTTGAATCACATGGTCTTTAACAGCAGATGGAGTTTGCCTGGTTGTCATGAAACAGCAGAGGTTTTTTTAATCCATCTTTTTCTTTTTGCCCCTCAGTTTTTGTGCCAACAAAGACAAGAAGTCCATGAAGTGCTGAAAAAATGGAAGTTATGTACTAAAGATGAAGACCATGAATCGGACCAAAAGCTCCAGAACAGCTACTAAATGGCCATGGAGGTGAGATTGTTTTCCTGACAGCTGTGACCAATGTGAAGAGTGAATTTTGAACCTTGATCTCTTTGTGTCTCTCAACCAAACATCATTTTAAAAATTAGCAATTTTACACCTGTGTTTTAACCTCATTAGCTTTACACAGGAAAGATTTACTTTTGCACCTAGTTGATTTTCCTTGTGTTTACATTTGTGTTAACATCATGGGTCACACATTTACTAGACTTCATGCCTCTTTGCTTGCAGAAGAGGAGCTGGTTTGTGTTTGAATATTTTCTTTCACTGACAGCATTTTCATGAAAAGGGTTTTTTGACAAAATTTCTCCCCATAATGTCAAAAGATGTTGTGGTCGTTGTGACATGCAACCACTGTGTTAGCACAACATTGCTAAAAAATAAAGTAAGTGAACCAAATGAAAAGTGAAAGTATCAGAGGTAAACGTAGGTCAATATGAAAGAAAGCAGATGTCATATGAAGCGGGAACTATCAGACACCACAACCACCACAGGTGCAATGACTGGAAACATGCACATGTTTTTTAAAAGAGAGGACTTATAGGAAATTAGGTGTTTATGATTGGCTGCGGTCGGTTGCAGATGTGTCCAGTACTGCAGGAAAGTTCAGTTTTTTTGTCAGTGATGATGATGATGATGATTGAAGGTGTGTCTTTCTGATCCACGAGTCAAAAGTCTCGTCTGTAGCGGTTTCCTTCAGAGCAGGAAACTGGTGGGAAGACTTTGTTTTTTTCTGAGTGCACAGCTTTAAAGAAGTGAAACCAAAAAACATTTTTAATTTAGATTAAAAATTGAATGGTAAGTCACGTATTTCAGTCTTGTTAACATCCTTTTTCTCAAACTGCAAAGTGAGGATGTTCTCCGAATAAAGAATGTGAATTAAGGAAACCAGTAGAGCTGTTCACCTGCATATGGCATTTTCTCCTTTTGAATTTTAGTCCGAAAATGTTTTACTATTTGTAAATATGAATATTTTTTTCTTTAACTTATTTCTTGTTAAACATATTATCCTCTTTCACTATCACTGTTTTGTCTCCTTCATCACTGCTGGATGTGTCCAACACATCATAAAATGTTCTACACCGACATTTTCGGGGTTAAAATGAATTTCAATTATCAACCATCAGAAATTTTGAGGTCAACTGTTACTGTCATCTCCAAATATTTTTGAAAAACGGTTAGTGACAACAGAAAGAAACTTTTTTTTTTTGTCATCTCTGAATCATATTTATTAGTTCTAACAAGCTTAGTGCAGCTAAAGTTTTTTCTCTCCAACTGTTCAGAAAACGAAGCTCAAGACAAAGCTGTGATTAAAAGAAGGTGTGACTTTCTGATCCATGAGTCCACCATGAGACAAAGTCCTCGTTTGTAGATACAAGACCCTGAGGAACATCCAGAACAAACCAAGACTATACTTTCAGGGATCATTTCTTTAGTCGTTGACTTGAGAAATGTGTTTCTAAAGAGTTTGGTCTCGCTGCCCACGATGAAGAGTGAAGATGTTTTCTCCTGAGCAGGAAACTGGTGGGAAGGCTTTGTCTCTTCTCTGCTGTTGAAGACTGTTCAGTGTTTCTGAGAAAGACACTGATGGGGGAAACATGGTCTGAGTGGTTACTCTGCTCTTGTCTAAAAAAAATAAAACCTAATCTTTTAAAGCTTCCCCAGATGCATGTAGATATTACATTATTTGGTTGGTCTATGTTCAACAACTTAAACCAAAGCAAAGGAGCCCAAATGACCAGCTGATCTTTTTTCTTTCTTAAATTAGCTCCAGAATTGTTTCAGCTTTAGATCATATACATATATAATTTGCTTTTAGGTCAAATTTGTTTCTTGTTTTGCATCTTTTTGTCTTTGACATATTTTACAACTGTTTTCTGTTTCCATCATCAGTGCTGCATGTGTCCAGTTTATCAGCTGATATCGCTCCAGCCAACATTTCTCTAGAGGAGAATGTTTATTATTGACTCAACAAAAGCTCCGTGAATTTATCTGAGAGGGGGCAGATGTAGAGACAGAGACACGGGGACAGCAAAACGAAACTAAACATTGGTCGCTTTCAAAAGTCTGAGGACCATGAAAGTTTTAAGTTCAAAAAAGTTCAGCTCAAAGATTTTCTGATGATGAAGCTCAAGACAAAGCTGTGATTATAAGAAGGTGTGACTTTCTGATCCACATGAGTCCACCATGAGTCAAAGTCCTCGTCTGTAGATACAAGACCCTGAGAAACATCCAGGACAAACCAAGACTATACTTTCAGGAATCATTTCTTTAGTCGTTTACTTGAGAAATGTGCTTCTAAAGAGTTTGGTTTCGCTGCCCACGATGAAGAGTGAGAATGTTTCTTTCAGAGCAGGAAACTGGTGGAAAGACTTTGTTTCTTCTCTGCTGTTGAAGACTGTTCAGTGTTTCTGAGAGAGGCACTGATGGAAGGAACATGATCTGAGTGGACACTGTGTAGTTGTCTAAAAAAAAAAAGTCTAACCTTTTAAAGCTTCTCCAAATATATATAAATATTAGAATAATTGGTTGGTCTATGTTCAGAACTGGTGTTTTAATAACTTCAACCAAAATGAAGGAGCCCAAATGACCAGCTGATCTTTTTTCTTTCTTAAATTACTCCCAGAATTGTTTCAACTTTAGATCATATATATATAAAATTTGCTTTTAGATCACATTTGTTTCTTGTTTTGCATCTTTTTGTCTTTGACATATTTTACAACTGTTTTCTGTTTCTATCATCAGTGCTGCATGTGTCCAGTTTATCAGCTGATATCACTCCAGCCAACATTTCTCTAGAGGAGAATGTTTATTATTGACTCAACAAAAGCTTCGTGAATTTGTCTGAGAGGGGGCAGATGTAGAGACAGAGACACGGGGACAGCAAAACGAAACTAAACATTGGTCGTTTTCTGAAGTCTGAGGACCATGAAAGTTTTAAGTTCAGAAAAGTTCAGATCAAAGATTTTCTGATGATGAAGCTCAAGACAAAGCTGTGATTAAAAGAAGGTGTGACTTTCGGATCCACATGAGTCCACCATGAGTCAAAGTTCTCGTCTGTAGATACAAGACCCTGAGAAACATCCAGAACAAACCAAGATTATACTTTCAGAGATCATTTCTTTAGTCGTGGATTTGAGAAATGTGTTTCTAAAGAGTTTGGTCTCGCTGCCCACGATGAAGAGTGAGGATGTTTCTTTGAGAGAAGGAAACTGGTGGAAAGACTTTGTTTTTTCTCTGCTGTTGAAGACTGTTCAGTGTTTCTGAGAGAGGCACTGATGGAGGAACCGTTGTCTGAGTGGATGCCTTTACTTTGACCTAAAATAAAACTTTCGGTTTGAGTTCTGATCTAACTTGTAGCAAAACAAATTCTGGGCACCTAAACTCCTTAACTAAACTATGGGTTTTTAATGTTTATAGTCTCTCGTGGAACAGAACACAAAAGGCTTTGACATGATTCATACTGAAATACAGCGTGTCTGTGTGTGTGTGTGTGTGTGTGTGTGTGTGTGTGTGTGTGGTGAGTATTTAGAGTTGTTGACTGTGTAGTTAATGATTTATTGGCAGTGGTTTCCAGTCTCATTAATGTTATTATTAACTCAGTTGGACAGTTGAGTTGTTGCATCTGGACAAAGTCTTATACTGAAGCTTTAATTAAAACAAAAAGAATAAAGATCAGAAACCCTGATCTGTTCGTTTGATTGGCCGATCATCTGAGTTCAGGTGTGTTGGGAACCTTCTCAGCCTGAACCGGAGCAATAGATTTGTGAACATAAGACTGATTTTATGTCTTTTACTGGTGTAATTTTTCATGCAGTGTGCGCCACAGTGTTTTCACAGTTTCACTTTTTTTAAATGTTGTGTTTACTTGTGCGTCTGTAGAAAGGGAAGTGGATTGTGTGACTTTTAAGTGTTTTGGCAGATATACTTGGACTGGAGGGGCTTTTTGAAGCTTCAGTCTTGTGCCAACTTCCTCCTGGATTACACAATAGTCGTCTTGGCTGAATATTCAGCCACTGAGTTAACAGGCGTCATGCTGTAGGGCATTAGAGCAGGACAATGAAGCCAGTCTTCCCAAGCTGCTCACTTCCTGTTTATCACTTTCCCGTCTTTATTATAGCAGGATTTGACTTGGTAATAACGGCTCGAGGCATTCATAAAATTTTATTGAAGATAAATTACGACGGGCTCAAACTGCCATCAGATTTCAAACTAAACCGGGAACTAAGAGAAACCACATTGAGAAGTGGGGACAGCTACACACACTGCCTGAACCTTTACAGGAAACAAGCAATTCATACGTTATTTTTATTATTAGACTAATAATGATACTGTACCATTTTGGTCCTTAGTATATGATATATTAAAGATTTGACATAAAATGAAATAAGAGCATTTTGATAACCTGTATTTTCAAATGGGAAAACTTAAAAGTTGATGATTTGTCTTATTTCCTTTTGTACTTTTTGCGACTGTGAGTAGCTCCCTTATTAATGCTGTGTATTGCATTGGGGGACAGAATTTTTCATCAACATCAGACTCAAAATTCATCAGATTTTATTCATCTTCCTGCCTGAACTTCATATTACATACTGAAAGCGTGGTGAAAAAAAGAATAAATTCAGGATCCACTTACCAGCCTCTTCTGGAGCTTTCAGCTGCTTCACATGGTCTTAATCAGAGGAGGATAACTCCCATCCAGCTGTCACTGTCAACTGTTCTAAGCCAGCAGCTGATGATGATGAATTAAGCCCCAAAAGTGCAATAGATGAAATGATGATGATCCATCTCCATGACAGCTGGGCAGATGAAGCGTGAGACATATGGTTGAAAGCTCTGGAAAGGCCTGGTTGGGATTGTTTTGTAAAATGTGCTGCACTGGGGTCCAGTGAGATGAGTGAGTTATCCACTCAGCTATATTTGGGCTCAGGCTGGTGGGGTTAACTTGGGTCACCTATCAAGAGTGTGGATCAGAAATGATAAACTGAGTTAACGACGAACTCACTTCTTATCAGCCATCCCAGAATGCAGTTATAAGTTTGCCCAGTGTGCACGGTGTAATTTTACTTTTAAATATCCTTCATTCACTCATTTGCATTCTGGTCAATATCAAGTGTATCACTACCTGTAACAAAAAAAAATCATCTAAACCATTAAATGTCCTTGTGGTTTGGCTTCTATAGGAAAAACTTGACTGTCTTGAGCCCTGTATCTGAGAACACAGAGGTAGCAGACGGACTAACAATCAATCAAACATGATCCTTCTACACTGATATTATAGGGATTAAACATGTGAAAACCCCTAGAAGGGGAGGTCATATCAACACCTTTTGAAAACAGAGGCATTTTATATATTTGTCCTTAATCCCCTATGTAAGGGCTTAAATTTAGATTTTGAGCTCAAACTGTTTTTGAAAAAAATAAAACGTCTTCCAAGTTACAGTTCCTTTTTACAAACATCTTAATGAATAGGATTGTCTCTTTCAAAAACCTTTCTGTTGATGTAACCTCCTCTTTTCAGCCTCTGTCTTTGAGTCTGTGTCTTTCTGAGCCACCTGAGTCCACCATGACACAAAGTCCTCGTCTGTAGATACAAGACCCTGAGGAACATCCAGAACAAACCAAGACTATACTTTCAGGGATCATTTCGTTAGTCGTTGACTTGAGAAATGTGTTTCTAAAGAGTTTGGTCTCGCTGCCCACGATGAAGAGTGAAGATGTTTCTTTCGGAGCAGGAAACTGGTGGGAAGACTTTGTTTCTTCTCTACTGTTGAAGACTGTTCAGTGTTTCTGAGAGAGGCACTGATGGAGGAAACATGGTCTGAGTGGACACTGTGTAGTTGTCTAAAAAAAAAAAAAGTCTAACCTTTTAAAGCCTCTCGAAATATAGATATTAGAATATTTGGTTGGTCTAAGTAAAGAATTGGTGTTCTAATAACTTCAACCAAAATGAAGGAGCCCAAATGACCAGCTGATCTTTTTTCTTTCTTAAATTACTCCCAGAATTGTTTCAACTTTAGATCATATATATATAAAATTTGCTTTTAGGTCAAATTTGTTTCTTGTTTTGCATCTTTTTGTCTTTGACATATTTTACAACTGTTTTCTGTTTCCATCATCAGTGCTGCATGTGTCCAGTTTATCAGCTGATATCGCTCCAGCCAACATTTCTCTAGAGGAGAATGTTTATTATTGACTCAACAAAAGCTCCGTGAATTTATCTGAGAGGGGGCAGATGTAGAGGCAGACACACGGGGACAGCAAAACGAAACTAAACGTTGGTCGGTTTCTAAAGTCTGAGGACCATGAAAGTTTTAAGTTCAGAAAAGTTCAGCTCAAAGATTTTCTGATGATGAAGCTCAAGACAAAGCTGAGCTCAAACTGTTTTTGAAAAAAATAAAACTTCTTCCAAGTTGCAGTTCCTTTTTTACAAACATCTTAATGAATAGGATTGTCTCTTTCAAAAACCTTTCTGTTGATGTAACCTCCTCTTTTCAGCCTCTGTCTTTGAGTCTGTGTCTTTCTGAGCCACCTGAGTCCACCATGACACAAAGTCCTCGTCTGTAGATACAAGACCCTGAGGAACATCCAGAACAAACCAAGACTATACTTTCAGGGATCATTTCGTTAGTCGTTGACTTGAGAAATGTGTTTCTAAAGAGTTTGGTCTCGCTGCCCACGATGAAGAGTGAAGATGTTTCTTTCGGAGCAGGAAACTGGTGGGAAGACTTTGTTTCTTCTCTACTGTTGAAGACTGTTCAGTGTTTCTGAGAGAGGCACTGATGGAGGAAACATGGTCTGAGTGGACACTGTGTAGTTGTCTAAAAAAAAAAAAAGTCTAACCTTTTAAAGCCTCTCGAAATATAGATATTAGAATATTTGGTTGGTCTAAGTAAAGAATTGGTGTTCTAATAACTTCAACCAAAATGAAGGAGCCCAAATGACCAGCTGATCTTTTTTCTTTCTTAAATTACTCCCAGAATTGTTTCAACTTTAGATCATATATATATAAAATTTGCTTTTAGGTCAAATTTGTTTCTTGTTTTGCATCTTTTTGTCTTTGACATATTTTACAACTGTTTTCTGTTTCCATCATCAGTGCTGCATGTGTCCAGTTTATCAGCTGATATCGCTCCAGCCAACATTTCTCTAGAGGAGAATGTTTATTATTGACTCAACAAAAGCTCCGTGAATTTATCTGAGAGGGGGCAGATGTAGAGGCAGACACACGGGGACAGCAAAACGAAACTAAACATTGGTCGGTTTCTAAAGTCTGAGGACCATGAAAGTTTTAAGTTCAGAAAAGTTCAGCTCAAAGATTTTCTGATGATGAAGCTCAAGACAAAGCTGAGCTCAAACTGTTTTTGAAAAAAATAAAACTTCTTCCAAGTTGCAGTTCCTTTTTTACAAACATCTTAATGAATAGGATTGTCTCTTTCAAAAACCTTTCTGTTGATGTAACCTCCTCTTTTCAGCCTCTGTCTTTGAGTCTGTGTCTTTCTGAGCCACCTGAGTCCACCATGACACAAAGTCCTCGTCTGTAGATACAAGACCCTGAGGAACATCCAGAACAAACCAAGACTGTACTTTCAGGGATCATTTCTTTAGTCGTTGACTTGAGAAATGTGGTTCTAAAGAGTTTCGTCTCGCTGCCCATGATGAAGAGTGAAGATGTTTCTTTCGGAGCAGAAAACTGGTGGGAAGACTTTGTTTCTTCTCTACTGTTGAAGACTGTTCAGTGTTTCTGAGAGAGGCACTGATGGAGGAAACATGGTCTGAGTGGACACTGTGTAGTTGTCTAAAAAAAAAAAAGTCTAACCTTTTAAAGCCTTTCGAAATATAGATATTAGAATATTTGGTTGGTCTAAGTAAAGAATTGGTGTTCTAATAACTTCAACCAAAATGAAGGAGCCCAAATGACCAGCTGATCTTTTTTCTTTCTTAAATTACTCCCAGAATTGTTTCAACTTTAGATCATATATATATAAAATTTGCTTTTAGGTCAAATTTGTTTCTTGTTTTGCATCTTTTTGTCTTTGACATATTTTACAACTGTTTTCTGTTTCCATCATCAGTGCTGCATGTGTCCAGTTTATCAGCTGATATCGCTCCAGCCAACATTTCTCTAGAGGAGAATGTTTATTATTGACTCAACAAAAGCTCCGTGAATTTATCTGAGAGGGGGCAGATGTAGAGGCAGACACACGGGGACAGCAAAACGAAACCAAACATTGGTCGGTTTCTAAAGTCTGAGGACCATGAAAGTTTTAAGTTCAGAAAAGTTCAGCTCAAAGATTTTCTGATGATGAAGCTCAAGACAAAGCTGAGCTCAAACTGTTTTTGAAAAAAATAAAACTTCTTCCAAGTTGCAGTTCCTTTTTTACAAACATCTTAATGAATAGGATTGTCTCTTTCAAAAACCTTTCTGTTGATGTAACCTCCTCTTTTCAGCCTCTGTCTTTGAGTCTGTGTCTTTCTGAGCCACCTGAGTCCACCATGACACAAAGTCCTCGTCTGTAGATACAAGACCCTGAGGAACATCCAGAATAAACCAAGACTATACTTTCAGGGATCATTTCTTTAGTCGTTGACTTGAGAAATGTGGTTCTAAAGAGTTTCGTCTCGCTGCCCACGATGAAGAGTGAAGATGTTTCCTTCTGAGCAAGAAACGGGTGGGAAGACTTTGTTTCTTCTCCACTGTTGAAGATGGTTCAGTGTTTCTGACAGAGACTGTGATGGAGGAAACATGGTCTGAGTGGACAGCTTTAGTATATAGTGAAACCAAAGAACATTGTTAATTTAAATTAAAACTGGAAAGAAAAGTCTCTGGTTTCAGTCTTGTAAACATTCTTTTGCTCAAACTGCAAAGTGAAGATAGTCCCCAAATAATGGACCTGAGTTAAGGAAACCAGTGGAGATGCTCACCTGAAAATGGTATTTTCTGTTTTTGAATTTTAATCTGAAAATGCTTTACTATTAGTTCATATCATTATTGTTTTGTTTAGTGAAGTTTTTCTCTCCAACTGTTCAGAAAATGAAGCTCAAGACAAAGCTGTGATTAAAAGAAGGTGTGACTTTCTGAGCCACATGAGTCCACCATGAGACAAAGTCCTCGTCTGTAGATACAAGACCCTGAGAAACATCCAGAACAAACCAAGACTATACTTTCAGGGATCATTTCTTTAGTTGGTGACTTGAGAATTGTGTTTCTAAAGAGTTTGGTCTCGCTGCCCACGATGAAGAGTGAAGATGTTTCCTTCAGAGCAGGAAACTGGTGAGAAGACTTTGTTTCTTCTCTACTGTTGAAGACTGTTCAGTGTTTCTGAGAGAGACTCTGATGGAGGAAACATTGTCTGAGTGGAGGCTTTCTGCCCTAAATTTAAAAAACTCAGTTGGAGTAGTGACTGTTTTGACTTGCAACAAAATAAAATCAGGAGAGTAAAAGTTCTGAACGAAACCATCAGTTATAGTTAAATGTAGTTAATCTGTAGAGACCTTCAGTCACGTTTGTAATGTCTGTAAATGGTTTCTCAGATCTAGATGGAGGGTCATTTGTATTTACTCATTGGCATATTTTCTGTTGTTAATCATAAAGCAACACAAAAGGCGTTTACATGATTCATACTGAAATACTGTGTCAAATCGTCATCTGTGTCACTGACACCAGCTTCCAGTCTTGTGTTTGGCTTTCCTTCATTTTCAGCCACTGACCTGGGCCCAGTTCTTCAAATGCGATTTAACCGATTCAGGCTAAAACGCTGTTATTAGGCTAAAATAATTCTATAAGAAAATTCTGGAGGTGATCATTTCTGATTATTTAAAAATAATAATAAGTACAGCCTACACAGCCTGGGGATACAGGGAATGTTATATCGATACTAAAACCCAAAACGTTTGTGATAATTGTAGCCACATTCTTCCAAAAAAACTGAATAGAGGGACAAGACCAAAAGATATGGGCATGATCAACCATGAATTCTCCACATTATCTCCAGGAGCCAAACTGGCTTCCAGTTTGTTAAACTTTTTGTTTAGGGGTAATAAAAAAAAAAAACAAATCAAGCTTTTCCAGCAGAAGTCTCCAAGGCCAAGGAGTTGGTTGTGGATGACTGTATTGTCCAGACTCCCAGCCACGTGTCCTCAGTTATTTCAATGTCCAGTTCTTTTTCCCATTGTTGTTTCACATAATCTTTGGAGCCACTTGCTTATTAGTCCTTTATCACTTCTAGAGTTATAAGCATCAACAAATAATTGAATAACAATTGGTAACTCTTTTGGATTATGGCCTTTAACCTTTTTTTGAAAATAATCACAAAGTTGTAGGTACCTGAAAAGGTCCTGCTTGCTTAACCCATAGGTTTGAAATAGATGATCAAACCTATAAAGTTCCCAATTTTAAACTATCTTGCATAAACTATTGATGCCGAAATAAGCCCATTGTCTATATCTATGATCTTACAACGCCAGCATGTAAGCAAGCAGTTAAATGGGGCTGCTTCTTTTTGACTGAAGGTAGTACATGCTGTGATTCTAAACATACTAACCAAATAAGATTAATCTGCATCCGTCTAAAGAAGCGTCAACATGATAGATTTTCAACAGACTTGTTTGTTTTTTTTTAAAACTACATAGTAACTACTCAGACCATGTTTCCTCCATCAGAGTCTCTCTCAGAAACACTGAACAGTCTTCAACAATGGAGAAGAAACAAAGTCTTCCCACCAGTTTCCTGCTCAGGAGGAAACATCTTCACTCTTCATCATGGGCAGCGAGACCAAACTCTTTAGAAGCACATTTCTCAAGTCAACAACTAAAGAAATGATCCCTGAAAGAGTCACACCTCCTTTTAATCACAGCTTTGTCTTGAGCTTCATCATCAGAAAATCTTTGATCTGAACTTTTCTGAACTTAAAACTTTCATGGTCCTCAGACTTTAGAAACCGACCAACGTTTAGTTTCGTTTTGCTGTCCCCGTGTCTCTGTCTCTACATCTGCCCCCTCTCAGATAAATTCACGGAGCTTTTGTTGAGTCAATAATAAACATTCTCCTCTAGAGAAATGTTGGCTGGAGCGATATCAGCTGATAAACTGGACACATGCAGCACTGATGATGGAAACAGAAAACAGTTGTAAAATATGTCAAAGACAAAAAGATGCAAAACAAGAAACAAATTTGACCTAAAAACTAATTATATATATATATGATCTAAAGTTGAAACAATTCTGGGAGTAATTTAAGAAAGAAAAAAGATCAGCTGGTCATTTGGGCTCCTTCATTTTGGTTGAAGTTATTAAAACACCAATTCTTTATGTAGACCAACCAAATATTCTAATATTTATATATATTTGGAGAAGCTTTAAAAGGTTAGACTTTTTTTTTTTAGACAACTACACAGTTTCCACTCAGACCATGTTCCTTCCATCAGTGCCTCTCTCAGAAACACTGAACAGTCTTCAACAGCAGAGAAGAAACAAAGTCTTTCCACCAGTTTCCTGCTCTGAAAGAAACATCTTCACTCTTCATCGTGGGCAGCGAGACCAAACTCTTACACATTTCTCAAGTCAACAACTAAAGAAATGATCCCTGAAAGTATAGTCTTGGTTTGGTCTGGATGTTCCTCAGGGTCTTGTATCTATAGACGAGGACTTCGTCTCATGGTGAGCTCATGTGGATCAGAAAGTCACACCTTCTTTTAATCACAGCTTTGTCTTGAGCTTCATCATCAGAAAATCTTTGAGCTGAACTTTTTTGAACTTAAAACTTTCATGGTCCTCAGACTTTAGAAACCGACCAATGTTTAGTTTCGTTTTGCTGTCCCCGTGTCTCTGCCTCTACATCTGCCCCCTCTCAGACAAATTCACGGAGCTTTTGTTGAGTCAATAATAAACATTCTCCTCTAGAGAAATGTTGGCTGGAGCGATATCAGCTGATAAACTGGACACATGCAGCACTGATGATTCACTCAAAAGTTGAAACAATTCTGGAGCTACTTTAAGAAAGAAAAAAGATCAGCAGGTCATTTTGGCTCCTTTGCTTTGGTTGAAGTTGTTAGAACGCCAATTCTGAAAGTAGACCAACCAAATAATTTTATATCTATGTATGTCCGAAAAAGCTTTAAGAGATTAGATAGAACACAGACTTTTTTATTTTTTTAGACAATTGCACAGGAACCACTCAGACCATGTTTCCTCCATCAGTGCCTCTCGCAGAAACACTGAACAGTCTTCAACAGTGGAGAAGAAACAAAGTCTTTCCACCAGTTTCCTGCTCAGGAGAAAACATCTTCACTCTTCATCGTGGGCAGCGAGACCAAACTCTTTAGAAACACATTTCTCAAGTTAAGAACTAAAGAAATGATCCCTGAAAGTATAGTCTTGGTTTGTCCTGGATGTTTCTCAGGGTCTTGTATCTACAGACGAGAACTTTGTCTCATGGTGGACTCATGTGACTCAGAAAGTCACACCTCCTACAATCACATCAAAACTGAACTGAACTGAACTTTCCTGCAGTAATATTGGACACATCTGCAACCAACTGCAGCCAATCATAAACACCTAATTCCCTATAAATCCTCTCGTGCATGTTCCCAATCATTGCGCCTGTGGTGGTTGTGGTGCTGATAATTCCTGCTTCACATGACATCTTCTTTCTTTCATGTTGATGTAAGTTAGTTTGCTTCTGATACTTTCACTTTTCAGATATGAGTCTAAAGAGCTTTATCTCTAGTAAGCTTTCCTTCTTCCTTTATCTTCACTTCACAAAAACAATGTGTGGTTTTCATCCACTGCTGATAAATGTAAATTAGGAGTCAGTTCATCAAGATAAAAGAGAAACAATGGCAGGTTACAGCTTCCTCAATGCTCCACACAGTCCTCTCCACAGGGTAGAAACATGTGGGAAGCTACGAGGAGCAGCAGAAACCTCCCACACTGGGTCACTGGTTCTTCTCCACTGTTGAAGACTGTTCAGTGTTTCTGACACTGATGGAGGGAACATGGTCTGAGTGGAGACTGTTTGGTTGTTAAAAAACAAAAATATGAAGTCTTTCTATTAAAACGTCTGCGTAGCTTTGTAGACCTGAAACTCTATGTTGTGTTAAGATGAAGGTCAAAGATTTTCTGCTGAAACAGGTTTGACAAAGCAGGAGACATCATCTAGGGTCAAGAATATGTAACTTTTCATTCTAACCAAAAAGTTTTTTTTAAATTTAATTGTTGTAGATTTATGCCAAAGCAAAATCGGGGCCTGAGCTGCACAAACACAGTCTCAAGTTCACATCTTGACTTAGTGCAAGAAGGATCATTTGGTGTCACTAAAGAGCTGGTGAAAAGTGCATTATCAATTTGCACATAAATAAACTGCAGATGGGGAAAAAAAAGGTAAAAATTTTGCAAAAGAAAAAAAATGAAGAATTGATAAAAACAAACTTTAAATGTTAAAAAGAATTGAGTTAATGATGACAAACATGAAGCTTCACTGAAGAGGTGAAACAGCAACAGTGAACACATCAGATCTGTGTGCAGTGATGACAACATACATATAACAAACAGAAATATTTTATCTCTGCCACATCTTCCACATGGTGTTTAACTCTCTTTCCTGTTAACCAAATCGTGGCTCATAGACTGTGTTAACATCGTTGTCGGCTTTGCTCACTACAAAATAAGAGGCTTGTCAGTGACTATGCTGTGATTGTCCACCAGGAGTAAAAGTTCTCATCTGTAGATACAAGACCCTGAGAAACATCCAGAATAAACCAAGAATGTACTTTCAGGGATCATTTCTTTAGTCGTTGAGTTGAGAAATGTGTTTCGAAAGAGTTTAGTCTCGCTGCCCACGATGAAGAGTGAGGATGTTTCTTTCAGAGCAGGAAACTGGTGGGAAGACTTTGTTTCTTCTCCACTGTCGAAGACTGTTCAGTGTGTCTGAGAGAGACTCTGATGGAGGAAACATGGTCTGAGTGGAAACTGTTTAGTTGTACAAAAAGTGATCAAACTTGTCTAAGGTTTAATCTGTTGAAGCTTCTTTAGAAGTACGTGGAATATCGTGTTATTCGGTTGGTGTATGTTTAATACTTTCAGTCAAAATTATGTAATTATTTTTTTAAAATAATAAGAAATGATCATCTTCAGTATTTTCCTTCTTCTTCTTTCTATTTAAATCTTTCCAGGACTTAGTGACTGATATCTGAAGATACACACTTTTGCAATGTGAACCTACATTGCCCAAACTTATTGTAACACTGTTTGATTCATATTTGTGATCATGTTTTTTCCCAACACAGTTTTATCTCAGCTTTTGTGAGTCACAGTAGTTTAAGCATTCAGGTCCAGATTTTCTTTCGGGTCACTGGGGAAATAAACTCCTTGGGGGAGTAAGTTCAGAGGATTTAATGAAGAGGATTGTGAAACATTATTCACCTTTCTCTTTGCCAAAAATGAAATCATCCACTGACCAAAGCTGTGATTATTGCTGCTTTACTGTAAGGCTCACTCTGCTCCTCTCCATTGTTACACAACCTCTGGACTGACACATTCTCAACAATGTCAAAGTCATAAATACAGTATGTGATAAATACCTGCTCTTACCACAGCACGTTTTGCATCTCTCTCTCTTCTCTCCCCTCTCCTCCCCCTCCCCCTCTTTCTATCTTCTCCTAAACCCAACCGGTCGGGGCAGACGGCCGCCCACCCTGAGCCCGGTTCTGTTGGAGGTTTATTCCTGTTAAAAGGGAGTTTTTCCTCCCCCCTGTCGCCAAGCGCTTGCTCGTTGTGGGAACTGTTGGGTTTTTTTCTGTAACAAAGTAAGGTCTTGACCTTACCCTGTAAAGTGCCTTGAGATAATGTATATTATGATTTGGCGCTATACAAATAAAATTGAATTGAAATTGAATTGAATTGAATCTTCTCCCCACTCATTTCGAACTATTCCAACTTTTCATAATTTGTGCCTTTTTTCAGAAGATTATTTACTAACTTACTGTTGAAGTCTCCCTGTGGATTAAAGATTCAATGTTATCTCTGAGTGTATCCAGTAGGAGCCTGCAGACTCTGTGGTTATGACACATACTATAAAGTCTCTGCTGTCTTTATTTCCACTCTCTGTCTGTCCAATGAAGGTGAACATGCTTACAAATAATCTTATAAAAGGAGAAAAATATATCTGACATACCTTAAAAGACTCTTTAAGATTTGACAAGGCCTGACAACCATTTTCATCAGTCCCTTAATAATGACTGTATCCATGTTTAAGTGTAAATTACAGATGATATACGAAGTCATGCATGAAACTTCCAGTTGAAGTTTGCACAGAATGCATCATGAAGCACAATACTATATTATATAATGTATTTGTTTAAGTTAATCAGCTTGACAGTGAGTCCTTTCAGTATTTATATATTACACACTTTACTTGTTCTTCTAATATTGGCAGCAGCAGCAGCAGAACTAGTAGTACCAATAGTAGAAGTTGTAGTCGTAGCAGTAGTAGTGGAGGTGGTACCATGTGTTTGTCAAACTCATAGAGTCTAAATAAAGACGGCCTCTGTGACATCACCCACAGGTTTCTGAAGAGCCATTTAGAGGTCCAGAGTGGGCTGCTCCACTGTCGCCATTTTGGCACTGCCTGACTCCGCCCCTAACTCCTGACTAATCCAAAAATGGGCATAGAGGTGGGGCGTGTGTGGAGCTGAGACTTTGGTGCAAAACATGCAGCAAACATACACTCATCCATCCAGCCCTGGAGGTTGATGCTTGGTGTAACCCAGCATTTTTTTTCTAAATTTCCCTAAAAACCTGTGCTCACAACCACATCCTGAAAGTCTTTGCAAAGTTAATATTAACAGCCTAGAGCTGCTGCATTGTTAAATTCTTTATTGTTTTGTGCCGACCAGTCTTTCTGTTGGGAGTTCTGTAAATAAGAAGTGATACTTGGGGTTTTTGATTATTTCAGTTTATATCGGGGACTTTTTCATCCAGAGGAAAGAATAACCCAGTGTTTCACATGTTTGATGCGTTTAACAGATAATAATGAAACCCGAGAACAATCTGCAAATGTCTTTTATTAATTTATTAATTTATTTTTTTCACACGAAGATCCACTTCACTGACAATCTTAAGCTTATTTTGTTTCACTCATCTTTTTTTATTTTTGTATTTATTTAAATGTTTTTATACATACTGTAAATATACACTCAGAGCACTTTTTAGGAACACTGGTTAGACCCTGGATTCCACCAGAGGTTGGAAACTTTCCTCTGAGCCTCTGCTCCATGTTGACACGACTGCATCACATCCTTTCTGCAGACTTGTCAGCTGCACATTCAAGCTTCCAGTGTCCTGTTCTACCACATCCCAAAGGTGTTCTACTGGATCCAGGTCTGGAGACTGGGGAGGCCACCTAAACCAGTCAAAGTCAGTGAGATCCCTCTCAGCTTCTCTTTGTAGCTGTAACAGCAGGAGAGCTGCGAGGGGCTGCTCCCCCTCGGGCAATGGCGGGGGAACCACTGTACAGTATTTACACTATATTTGCATCATGTGTTGTCATACTGAAATAAGAGCAATTCATACGACTGCCAGGATTCAGGAGAACCTCGGTACCTCAAACAGTCGTCACAGGTCAGAAAGTTTAAAAACGCTGATTAAACCATCCTGAGACACTAAACTCTTCGCTTCTCATACGCAGATTCACAGTATGATCTATGAATGTATGAGTGTGTAGAGAAAGGGGAAAGGAATGAGGGATTAGAAGAACAAACACTTCACAATTAACCCCCCTCATATTTCACAGCAGCTTAGAGGCTCATGCTGGTTAAATTCCCCTCATATGCACAGTCCAGTACCACCGCAAGCTTCAGTTCCTTGATCAAGAGCACATGACAGATTCATGACTGAGCCAGGTTTCAGTTTCTTACAGTTTTTGTGATACTTTGAACTCAGGCTGAGGTCCAACATGTCCACCAGAGAACGTCCCTGCAGGATGAAGAGCTGCTGGGAAAACCTCCTCACAGCAAAGTTATCGTCAGCAAAAGTTTCACAATCCCCAGAAAAAAAAACCTAAACACAGAATTTCATCCAGATCCCTTAATCTTGTTAATGTTTTCTTTCCCACTAAACAATTCCTGCAACTCCTCACAAAGCTGGAAACACTAATATGTAAGACACCACATGCGTCATTTAATGAGTTTTGTAAGATTTCTAAGTGATAACATGTGAAAACCTATACCAAGATTCATTGTGTCAGTAAACAGAAAACAACACTGACAGAGAGCCTGAGGATTACACATTTAAATATAAGTATTGGGTTTCAGCTCAGTTCAACAGCTAACAGTACATCTGTTAAAATCAAGGGCTTTTAAAACCTCAAGTTTTGTGGAAGAAAAAGTTACGTGTTGTTAAGGCGACAGCAGCCACGCTTTGCGACACAACAGGGTGGGCACAGCTGCTGACGCAATGCAAAAATCCTCCCTAGGCCACACGACGTCCTCTGAAGTACGCAGCCTCTGAACTGGGACACAGCTAATATATCCACAATACTGTGGCTCTTAGCTCCAAGCCCATTGGTTCCTAATGAGGATTTAAATCACTGTCATTTCCTAAAATATCTGGACACTGTAGTTTTAACAAACATTAATCAAAACAGGAGGAGATAGAGCATTTGTTAGGGACTATTCTCAGTGACGGATTAATCCACCTTTAATGCTCTGGTGAGTATTTACAGCAGCAGGATGGTGTGTGTGGTGTGTAGTCAAAATAAACTACAGTGTGTGTGTGTTTGTGTTCCTGGTGGTGAATGAACAGGTCACCCAGAGCAACAATGTGACTGATGTGTTATTAATGGTTAAGACATTCACTGGATCTCAGCAGGAATATTTTACCATTAACCTCTTTTTAAGTCAGAGTCACCAAACTTCATCATAAAATAACTTGCAAATTGCTTAAAATAACAATAGATTCAATTATATATGTACATATTCTATCATTGCACCTATATTGTACATTATTGTACTTTGTAACTTGTAATTTTGACTTTGAAAGGTGCTGTAGAAATAAAGTTTCTTCTTCTTATTATTATTATTATTATTATATGTATATGTACATATATATAAATAAAATATATATATAAAAATATAAAACACGCTATGATGATGACATAAATAATATTCTGAAAGTTTTAGTTTTGTTTTTTTCTCTTTCAGTAAGGAAAATTAACCTGATTATGTGCAAAAGTTACAGTTGTTTTGAGTTTCAGAGCAAGTACCCTAATCTGTATTAAATGACCTGAGAAGAACCGTAACCGTAACCCCCAACCCCCATCTTGAGCCGCTATCTTTCTTCCATAGAACATTTCCTCCTCCGTGCTCCTCTAGTTGTTTGGCAGCAGGAAGCTGAAGCAGGAGAAAGGCAAATTGGACAGGCAGTCTGTGTTGACCGTCACTTCCATGTCACCAAATAAAACTTTGGTTTTGTCGCCACCACTGCTGCTGCTCAGATTTTTCTTCACCTCCTTGAATCGCTGGAGGATCAGGTGGTGCTCACGGCCTCTCATCAGGCCTCTGAAGTGCAGAACGGCAACCAGGTGGTTCCTACTGCAAGTGGAGAAGAAAAAAAGGAAAACACAACACTGATAAATTTAATGCTTATTCATCCCTCTACCACTTGTCTAGTTAACCTGAAAATTCACCACAATAGCAGTTTTTGCAGGTCACTGAGGCTTTAAATCAATATTTCCTGATATACCAGAGTCATGGCAGCAATGACCTGCCAAAATAAAACTTTAATTTGTCACTGGTGAGAGGAAGTGTGTCTTCTTGAGGCACAGAAGTTCACCAGGAGTCAAACTCCTTATCTGTAGATACAAGACCCTGAGAAAGTTCCAGAACAATTTAATTGTGATAGTTGAAGAAAAACACTAACATAACACATATTGATAAAATTAACTCATAAAAACCTTGACTTGGTTGTTTTTCAAAGCAACAATGTCCACTCGGACCATGTTCCCTCCATCAATGTCTCTCTCAGAAACACTGAACAGTCTTCAACAATGGAGTAGAAACAAAGTCTTCCCACCAGTTTCCTGCTCTGAAAGAAACATCTTCACTCTTCATCGTGGGCAGCGACACCAAACTCTTTAGAAACACATTTCTCAAATCAACGACAAAAGAAATGATCCCTGAAAGTATAGTCTTGGTTTATTCTGGATGTTTCTCAGGGTCTTGTATCTACACACGAGGACTTTCACTCATGGTGGACTCATGTGGATCAAGAAGACAGCTCCTACAATCACAATCTGACTTGTTGACTGACTTGAATATGGAGGAGGTGTGTCTTCCTGAACCAGGTGTTGATCATGTCTGTGAGTAAATGTCCTTTTTTCTTTATTAAATTGGCTCCAGGATTGTTTCACCTTTAGATCAAATATATATTATATATTATATATATATATATAATATAAAATTTGTGCCATGTTTGGATGGAAATGTGGCTCGTGAGATGGTGTCAGCTTTGCTCCTCTACAAAATAAGAGACTCGTTAGTGATGATGCTGAGATTGTAGGAGTTGTCTTCTTGATCCACATGAGCCCACCAGGAGTCAAAGTCCTTATCTGTCGATACAAGACCCTGAGGAACATCCAGAACAAACCAAGACTATACTTTCAGGGATCGTTTCTTTAGTCGTTGATTTGAGAAATGTGTTTCTAAAGAGTTTGGTCTCGCTGCCCACGATGAAGAGTGAAAATGTTTCTTTCAGAGCAAGAAACTGGTGGGAAGACTTTGTTTCTTCTCCATTGTTGAAGACTGTTCAGTGTTTCTGAGAGAGACTCTGATGGAAGAAACATGGTCTGAGTGGGTTGTTAATTTTCAGATATGAGTCTAAAGAGCTTTATCTCTATTATAACACTTTCCTGCCTCCTTTATCTTCCCTTCACAAAAACAATGTGGGGTTTTCGTCCACTGCTGATATATAAGCATTAGGAGTCAGTTCATCAAGATAAAAGAGCGATGTAATTGGGAGTGCCAGTCAAATCTGAAACATTCCAAAGCAATTAAGAGGATTTGATGGAAATGTGGTATCAACGTTTGATTCATGTATTAATTTGAGGGAGGTTAGAGCTCGGAAGAAGACAGCTACGAGGAGCAGCAGAAACCTCCCACGCTGGGTCACTGGCTGGCTCTGTGAGGGGGTCTAATCAGGCAACATGAGTGAAAACATCTGTTCCTGAGTGTTGGCTGGGTTTTTTCCTTGGTCCTTTGCCATGTAGAGTTTAAACTAAAATCTTGAAACAGCTGTTTGGAGGTTTTGAATTTGAAATCTGATATGATTTAACTATAAAACCTGTGTGAAATAATACATTAGTCTGGTGCGTAGGAAAGCAAAGGTCATTTACCTGTTTTGTTAGATTTTGGCACCATGGTGGGAATGGTCACTGATTAATTAAAACATACACTGTTTAAAGTCACAGTCTTCTATTATTTAGAATTACACCTCCTACTATGATGTTGTTCTGCTTGCCACATACAATCCACACACTAACATTTAAGTCTGGTTTCATGTGATGGTACAGGTTAGATTCATTTGATTGGATAGATTTATGTGGACGCCCTCAAGTTCAAGATGAATCATGAAAGCAAAGAAAGCAAACAGACATCTGCTCACAATAATGAGTCAAGTTGTTTCCATCAGCACAGAAAACTGAGAAAATAAGATCAGAAAATATTCACTGAAATCCTCAACAATGAACAAAATACTTCTGTGGTACATGTTGAAGTAATGTGCATAACTCAGTTGAAAAAAGTGTTTTAACAAGACAGATAAATAAAAACTGCTTTACTCAAGTTTCCTTTTAACAGTTACATAACAGTTTCCACTCAGACCATGTTTCCTCCATCAGAAACACTGAACAGTCTTCAACAGTGGAGAAGAAACAAAGTCTTCTCAACAGTTTCCTGCTCAGGAAGAAACATCTTCACTCTTCATCGTGGGCAGCGAGACCAAACTCTTTAGAAACAGATTTCTCTAGTCAACGACTAAAGAAATGATCCCTGAAAGTATAGTCTTGGTTTGTTCTGGATGTTTCTCAGGGTCTTGTATCTACAGATGAGAACTTTGACTCATGGTGAACTCATGTGGCTCAGAAAGTCACACCTTCTTTTAATCACAGCTTTGTCTTGAGCTTCATCATCAGAAAATCTTTGAGCTGAACTTTTCTGAACCTAAAACATCGTCCTCAGACTTCAGAAAACGACCAATGTTTAGTTTCGTTTTGCTGTCCCCATGTCTCTGCCTCTACATCTGCCCCCTCTCAGACAAATTCACGGAGCTTTTGTTGAGTCAATAATAAACATTCTCCTCTAGAGAAATGTTGGCTGGAGTGATATCAGCTGATAAACTGGACACATGAGCACGGATGATGGAAACAGAAAACAGTTGTAAAATATGTCAAAGACAAAAAGATGCAAAACAAGAAAGAAATTTGCCCTCAAAGCAATTAATGTGTATATATATATATTTATACATATATATATGATCTAAAGTTGAAACAATTCTGGAGCTAATTTAAGAAAGAAAAAAGATCAGCTGGTCATTTGGGCTCCTTCGCTTTGGTTGAAGTTGTTAAAACACCAATTCTGAACATAGACCAACCAAATATTCTAATATCTGCATATGTTTGGAAAAGTTTTAAGAGATTAGACATTATTTTTTTTGGACAACAGCAGAGTAACCACTCAGACCATGTTTCCTCCATCAGTGCCTTTCTCAGAAACACTGAACAGTCTTCAACAGTGGAGAAGAAACAAAGTCTTCCCACCAGTTTCCTGCTCAGGAGGGAACATCTTCACTCTTCATCGTGGGCAGCGAGACCAAACTCTTTAGAAACACATTTCTCAAGTCAAAAACTAAAGAAATGATTCCTGAAAGTATAGTCTTGGTTTGTTCTGGATGTTTCTCAGGGTCTTGTATCTACAGACGAGGACTTCGTCTCATGGTGAGCTCATGTGGCTCAGAAAGTCACACCTTCTTTTAATCACAGCTTTGTCTTGAGCTTCATCATCAGAAAATCTTTGAGCTGAACTTTTCTGAACCTAAAACATCGTCCTCAGACTTCAGAAAACGACCAATGTTTAGTTTGTTAGTTTCCATCAGCACGGATGATGGAAACAGAAAACAGTTGTAAAATATGTCAAGGACAAAAAGACGCAAAACAAGAAACAAAATTGACCTAAAAGCAAATTATATATATATATGATCTAAAGTTGAAACAATTCTGGAGCTACTTTAAGAAAGAAAAAAGATCAGCTGGTCATTTGGGTTCCTTGAAGTTGTTCTGAACGAACCAATTCTGAACATAGACAACCAAATAATCTAATATCCTCTTATGTCTGGAGAAGCTTTAAGCAATCAGGTAGAATACAGACTTTTTTCTTTCTATATACAATTGCACAGTGTCCACTCAGACAATGTTTCCTCTGTCAGAGTCTCTCTCAGAAACACTGAACAGTCTTCAACAGTAGAGAAGAAACAAAGTCTTCCCACCAGTTTCCTGCTCCGAAAGAAACATCTTCACTCTTCATCGTGGGCAGCGAGACCAAACTCTTTAGAAACACATTTCTCAAGTCAACAACTAAAGAAATGATCCCTGAAAGTATAGTCTTGGTTTGTTCTGGATTTTTCTCAGGGTCTTGTATCTACAGACGAGGACTTTGACTCATGGTGGACTGACTTGATGTAACCTGACTTGAATATGGAGGAGGTGTGTCTTCCTGAACCAGATGTTGATCATGTCAAGAAGGCACACCTTCTACAATCATAGCATCATCACTGATGAGCCTTTTGTTTTGTTATTTTGATCCACATGAGTCCACCATGAGTCAAAGTTCTCATCTGTAGATATAAGAACCTGAGAAACATCCAGAACAAACCAAGACTGTACTTTCAGGGATCATTTCTTTAGTTATTAACTTGAGAAACGTGTTTCTAAAAAGTTTGGTCTTGCTGCACACAATGAATAGTGAAGTTGTTTCTTTTGGAGCAGGAAACTGGTGGAAAGACTTTGTTTCTTCTTCATTATTGAAGACTGTTCAGTGTTTTTGAGAGAGACTCTGATGGAGAAAACATGGTCTGAGTGGACACTGTTGTTTTAAGAAGAACAAATTGAAGGTTTTTGAAAGGTGATTTTTTAAATCTGTATCATGAAGCAACCATTAGTGTTCTTTCTTTTTTGAACTGTCAAAACAGCAAAATAATCTGGTTGTTTTCACTCCCACTTCAACATTGACCCTATTGCGTCACTACTCAGTTTATTTTGTCTGTTTGATTGACAAATCTGCTCACGTCTGCCACTTGATCAACGGCCACTCAGCTGTTTATAACACGTGATTTTAGAGCAGAGGTTGACACCATCTCACAGCCATGTACCCAGTTAATACAGTACATATTCCACATAAACATTTCAGTTTACTGGAGTTAAGGTTAGGTGATGATAATATGAAATTATTCTGAGTAAAGTACTAAACCTCATGTTCTGGTTCCTTTTTAATCTGTATCAGACCAAAAACATGGCCTGCCCTTTGAAAATCACCTTACAGATATTGCCCACAATTGGACCTGACATCTGTCCAGGGTTTTTATGTAAACACTGGATGCAGCCAAATGATGTCTGCTCTGTAATTTGGGTAAATCAGTCATTGAAACATGTTTCACTTCCTTGTTCTCCTGGTTATAATGTTTTACATTGAGTTCAAAAAGAGGGTGGAGTCCAAATCTTAAATCTGCTGACCTCTCTCCACCATCTCAACGTTGTTAACTACTTACACAATCATAAAGGGGAAGCTTTATAATTTTTTCAGTCTTTCAAAAACACACAAAAACGGGATGTGGGTTAAATGTCTTCATTTTGGTTTTTTCTTTGTGTTTTGTTGGGTCAAAGTCTGTTGATTTTGACTTGTTCAACTCAACATAACCCCTGCCTTTCCACACAGAAATGTTAACCTCTATGTAAGTTTCACTTTAACAAAACCACCTGGTTTACGAAGAACTGACCAGTGGTTTCTGGGAATCCCCCCTCGTCAGTCGATGTGACCCTGACTTTCTCTGAGCTGCCTGGCACATAAATCTGAATCAAATCCAACCTCCCAAAGGTTTGTCATCATGGCTAACGTCCACTGTTTCCTGCATAATTACTTTTAGAAGTTAATGTTTTTATCATTAGCCTGAAGGCTCAGCGTCATCCTCAGGCCTGGATGAACCTGAGGTCTCTCCTGAAGCTTGTGGATGTTTAAACTTCAGCTGATAAGAAACCAAATGTTATATTTTCTTCTGCTCTGTTTTGTAACGATACTGATCTGACATTTTAAATCCTATTTGGGGGCATTTTCATACTGTGTACAGCACCAAATACTAGTAAGTATTTATGAAAGTGGTCTTAGGTGTCAACCATGAGGTTTTATTGATGTACATGTAGAAGATTACTATTTTTTCAGACAAACATTTTTTCAAACGGGATTTAATTTAATTTTAATCTTATCTTTCTCTTGCCGTAATGAGTGAGTTACACTTCATGCTTACCTGAAGTCAGGGTAATCTTTCATTAAAGGTTCAACATGGTCCTTTATGTCCGACTTGTTTTTCTGTCCGATGATGTTGCTCAGTTCATCTCCTACTGGGTACAGCCACTCGTGAGATGATTCCTACGACAGAAAAAATGAGTGAGCTGCTGCTTGTCAATTTATCTATCTATCTGTCTATCTGATAGGTTCATACTAAAATAAAATATACCCAAAACCATCCTAAATTCAGCCTTTGAAAGAAGAACTCCACTAATTTACATATAAAGGTCAGTTTGTCACAAGGAGCATGAAAGAAATCAGAAAGTGCAATACTAAACCACTAAAGTATCCCTTTAAACAGTGGTGGACAAGGTAATGAAGTCATTTATTTTAACTAAAAGTCAAATGTCCTGTAAAGAAAATCCTACTTAAGTAAAGATATAGAAATATCATTGGCTAAAAGGACTTATTCTGCAGTAAAAATACACCTGTGATTGATTATTATTGTTGTTTGTATTGTTATTAGATTATTAATAGTGATGCATCAATGTGTAAAGCAGCTTTTTATTGCAACAGCTCAAGGCGGAGATTTCAAACCCTTCTAAGGGTCACATGATAAATCTGAGGGGTCATGAAATGGTGAACTTGATGTATTTGAGTGTTTAAAAAACACATGGACATCTACCTTTATAGTATATGGGACCTTTAAGTAAAGGAGCTCAGTACTTCTTCCACCAATGCTTCTCTATAAGGGGCTACAAGCCAAAAGGGTTAAGAGTCACTTGTTTAATTTTTCTTTTAATGTTTTATATTCTTAAGCTTATCATACGTGTTTTTGTGTAAAACATTAATCTGAAAGTATAAAGCAACATAAAACCTCAAAATTGTAAATAATTTACTGTTTCGATCACTAAATGATTTGAGGTTTACAGCATCAAGACAGCAGATAAAATAATGGATAAATTGTTGGCCCTAAAAATATTTTTCCTCTAGTCATGTGCAGACCAGACAGAGAACATGCTGCTCATGTTATTACCATGTCCACAAACTCAGAACTGAGTTTGTTCCACTGCTCACTGATCTTGGCTGCTGCGTTCTCGTGTTTCCGGTTCTTGCAAGAGTAGTTATTCTTCATCAGCTGGCCGATGTATTCCTTCACCACGTGGTAGTGCAACCGGCTGGCAAACTCCTGTCGCCGGGAAACACATACACACACACAAACACACACAAATGCACACAAATGCACGCACAGGGAAGGAGGGAGGTGGCAGAAAAACAGGATAGACACAAAAAAGGGGAAATATTAAGAGTGGTCAGGAGGCATTTCATGCCTTTATTTGTCACATGAGCAGCAGCTAGCAGATCATCTGAGCTGACACCTCCACTTCCACCTATTCATTCGTCCCTGTTGCCAGGATTTATAACTCAAATGTTTTCTGCAGTCGCAGCATCCGGTCAAAAACAATGGTGTCCAAATTGATTCATTGGAACTTCCAAGAGGGCCTTTGAAAAGTAGATAAGGATTTCCTCTGCAGAACTCCAAAGCCATTACAGTGAGAAAACCTGATCAGTAAAATTTAATTGTCATCACATATTCTTCATTTTTCTGCTCATTAAAACAAGTCTAACCCTAAATATGCATCCAAACAAATGTTCAAGGTGTTTTTTTGTTCTTGGTTATATTGGATTTGACTAACGAGGGAAAAATGCCAGTAAAGCTTTGGCCCTGTCTGGGAATTTATTAGATCATTTTCTTTGGCAAGCAGCCAATCATGGTTAGGACGCAGGAGCCTTTGTTGTGTGTGAAATGATTTAGTTGGCTCATTCTGTAATGTGCTTGGCAGGTGCTGGATTCCCTCCTTTTCCTCACCTGGACGTGTGGAGGCCTCATGACAGCGCAGTGCTCGGAAAGCTTCCTTGTTTGATCGTAAAGCTGTTTGAAGTCAGCATCATCGGTCATCCACTTCCTCGTCATCATCCTCCTCAGGTACGGCTGGAAAAACAACACAGAGACATGGTTCAACTGAAAAACAATTACTACACAATGCATTTTCTGCCCTCCATAGATGGAGGGATGATTTTATTTTTGCTTATTTAGACATGTGCAACTTTTAACCTAATGAACCCTGATTATTAATCATGCAGTCATTTATTTTTTCAACCACTGGCCTCGGCTCATTTTCCATGAAGAACATGTAAAACATCACATATTAATTTTCCCTTGTACATTTATGTTACATATGTGGTGTTCAGGTTCACTGGGTAATACAAGTGTGGGGATTACAGGTGAAAACAAGTAAACATGGTAAAATTGAAAAGATGAGCAACATGACCAAAGGGACAAGGGAGATCGGTGCCTCTTAAACCTTGAAATGTTTGCATGTATTTGGTTACACAAAAGGTGTCTCCACTCTCCCCACAACTCTTAAAGGATAAGCAGTATGACGATTGAATTAATGAATCAATCAATTTCAGGACGAATACGAATAATCTCCACCCAGTATTTGTATATTATAAAGAAACCAAGCTTGTGTGTGTTCATTTCTGTGAATCAATTAATTGGACGAGTCTTCTCATCAAGCAAAAATGTCAATCAGCTTTTACACTGTGAGGAAAAGCTGCTTTAATTTGTCACGTGATATGACACTGAATATTGGTGATTTTTGGACTGTAGCTCGGACAAAAACAGATAATTTGAAGACATAACCTTGGGTTTTAGGGAATTGGGATGACAACTTGTTTACAGTTTTTTTGACATTTTATAAGTGATTAATTGGGAAAATAAAATGTACATTATTCAATGAAGAAAATAATTATTTATTCTATCCCTCTATATATTTTTCTCTTTAAATCAGTGAGGCTGATTAGTATTTAGGTCCATCTTCTCCACTTGAGTTTGTAGCTGCTGACCATGCCATCGGGCCTTCTGTACACACAGAGACTGAGCGTACAGACAGTGTCACCAAAAAAACAACAGTCTGAATTATGACATGTCAAAAGATGATATAGGCACAACCTCTCAGGGAGGAGGTCAGCATGAGTTTGCGTACTGTTTTCTACCAACAGCCAGTGTTGGTTTTATTTAACCATGACGACAATGTTCGACTAAACTTACCTTTTCTGCTTAAACTTAACCAAACATGATCTAAACATTAACATGTAAGGAAGTTTTGTCTTCAGGACTGGGCAGTGTGTTCAGTCATTATCAGTTCACTTCTGGTTAGTAATTTGCAAAACTGTCCTACATCCTGTTTTCACATCCCTGCACCTTGCTTTTATGTGGCGTTGTCCATTAAATGTGTTTTTCATTAAAAGTTCAGGAAAGGAGCATCCCCTTTTCAATTCCCCTTTTGGAAACCGAAATAGAAGATGGCTGCATGGGTTTGAGGAAATAAATTAATGAGAACCGGAATCAGGTTTTCACCTATAATCCCGACAGTATTTCATCCACTGATCCATTATCCTACCTTGACCTCGTCTTTGAACTGGTCCTCCAGGCCCTGCAGGAGCCTGACGATCAGCCACTTCCCTTCTCTTCTGAACCTCTCCACCTCGTCTGGACAGGCAGCCTGGTACCCCTCCATGTGCTCCCTGCAGGAGGAAACACAGGACATGGAAAAGTGTCAGTTTCTGACATATTACATGATATTTTAGTTCTGTAAAGCTTGCCAAATTTCAGTCAGTAAAAACTACTCTGGTGCCTCCCTTTGAGAAATATGACATTATTTGAGTGAGTGCTGCACTTAAGTACAATTTTCCACTACATTAATTAACTTTTGGAGTTACCAGTAACTTTCCAACTAAGGTTTTTACATGCTAAATATTGTCTAAGATCAGATCAGTTGTTCCCTATCTTTATGGGTTGTGACCTTTTCAGATGGTTTTATTACACACATTTTTCACCCAAAAGCAAAAGTTGGAGAAAACTCAGTGTTGTGTAGTTTGTCTAATTTATTTTTTCCTCTTTCATCAATTAATTATCCACTTGTTATTCACTTGTAATAGAGTATTTTTACTTTGTTGTGTTAGTACTTTTACTTGATTAAAGGATCTGAATTTCTTCCATCACTGGCGTTGACCTGTCGTCAAGCTTGAAGCATTTACAACATATTTTCACACCAATCCAATATAATGGAGGTGAATTGAACTTTGTTTATAGCACTCAATGAACGTCTCTTGAGCTAAATAATATCTGCAGGCTAACATGCACTCAGTGACAAGTTGATGTTAAGCAGGTGTAATGTTTACATGTTAACTTAGCATTTCGGCCTGCTAATATTAGCTTATTAGTGACAAAAACAAAGCACATCATAGGCTGATGGGGCTGTCATTAGTATTTGGTCATAAAGCATTAGACAAATTTAAATTGTGGCCTGATGATGGCAGAAGATCACTGAATTTATTTTGCTCAGGCAGAACATAACTGTCTGCGCCAGATTTCACAGCAGTTCATCCAGGAGCATTTCACTCAAAACCACAAATGACAACCTCATGGTGGTGCTACAGGAAAACTCAGGGAATCGCCAGAGTTAGGAGGCTTCATTCTCTGGGGAACATGAACAACTGTGTGAAATCTCATTGTAATCCATCCAGTAGTTGTTGAGATATTTCAGTTCATTGTCGTCCCTACAGACTCCAGTGGAGCGTGTTTTTCCAGAAACTGCCCCAGTTTCTTTCAATGATCCATGACCTCATTGTGAACCACTTTCTGCTCTAAGAGGAAAATTATGAATAGTCTCTTAAAATATCTTTTCAAAGATGTAGTATTATATGTGATCTAGGTGAACTGAGAATTTAAGCAACTGAACTTTAAGCAACAAAGCTGAACAGGGTGAAGTGTGATGGCAAAAGGCCTGAGAGGATCTCAGTTCTCATGAGACGTCACCATTATAATAAAGAATAAACAACGATAAAAATAAGTTTGTTTTTTATCTGTTATTTAAACTGTGAAACCCCCGAGTTCTTAGATTTTTTGGCTTTTGGCGTCTTGTCAACTCAATGACTATAAATAAATTCACCCAAAACAAAGAACATATGAAGTGCATTTTTGTGCTTTGACCTCTGAAACAGACACGTCTTACCCTTGAGTATTCTCAGTGTTTATTCTTTGATCTAATGATTCATGATCATATCTATATAACTATATTATTAAATGAATATATGAATAAATGATTCTGTACTTAATATTCTGAATATTCAAACCCTTAAAACCAGGTTTAAGGTTTTAAAAACTGCAAATGATGTCAAGTTTAGCTCGTTTTGCACATAATTTCATAAACACTGCCCTTTAATTCAGCAATTTTTTCGGATTTTGAAATAAAGTGAACAGTGCTTTTCTGCTCTGCACAGCTCTGGTGGATCAAATGTAGACGGCAGACATTAACTCTTCAGCCTCGCCCTGCAGCCATGAGCAAGTACAGACTTCCCTGAATGGGCCAACATAACCCAAATCTGCTTGTGTTGTGATTGACAGAAGCAGCTGGGGTGGTTCGGAGGTTTCGCAGGCGAGTCTGCTCTCGGTGCTTTCTCTTTCCCGTGCATGTGACACAGCAGCTTTTCACACTCGCAGGAGTTATTCCCCGAAGTCACATGAGGTGGTGTTTTCTTCAGGGCTGGCACATTTGTGGTTATCTCTTCCAATGAACGGCGAGTGGCATGACCTCATTTTAAACGGGTATGCAGCCAGCCTCTCCTCTGCATTTTAAAGACACAGACTTCATAACTACTCTACTACTAGTCAGTGAAAAAAAATGAGTTGGCATGAACACTGAGAATCTCAAGTAAAATCAAGAATAGTTTAGAGATTAATCATCCAAACAAAAGCTGTTCATTCCTTCAGTTCTCACAACATGCCTCCAAGTCTGTGTCCACATCAGGTCTTTTTGATCAAGATACAGAAACAAGAAGACTATTTCAGTCATGCAAATTAACTAAAATATGAAAGGATTATTGACAAAGAGAGTTTGCCAAACTGTCCAGATTTATATTACCTTCAATGTAAAAGCTCAAACATGTTAGAAGAGTTTGTTTACAGTCAGAAACAGCAGTTTATGATGTTATCTGTGAGCCAAACATCTTGCTCTGCAGTGTTTTATTCTATATTTTAATGTTTTAAGTATTGCATGTGTTTTAACTAATGCACTGAGTTTTACACTGTATATTTGCTCTATGCATGTTTGGCAACATGTTTATGTGCAGCTATAACATTTTTGGTGAGTTAATGACAGTTTTCAACCTGCAGGGTCAGTTAATGTAGTTTCCACACCATGCTGAAAGTCATGTGACTTACTGTAAAAGAGTGAATGTGTTGATGTAGGTAATCTGATACTGAGTCCAAAGAGGCTGTGGTTTGAGAGAGCTGCAGTGACGGTTGAACTCCGCCTCAAACCTGCAGAGGAAAGAGGACAAGGATTTAGCCTGTCAGACAACTGAAAGGGTTTCAGTCTCCCAACAGGGTGTTTATCATTTATTTAATTCATAAAGATTCATCCAGAAAACAAAATAATCACAAAGTTGCCCTCAAGGGAATTTACATGGGACGGGCCTACAGGGGGATGGACCAAATAACAGGAACATCTGACAATAGGTAGATTAGATTAGTGTAGACCGGTTATTAGTCCTAATAAAGAAATACACATAATACACAATTACAAAATAAACAATATAATGGACACTAAGAGAAGCTTTTAAGACATAAAAAAATAAAAACTTTTATATAAATATACCTACTTATAATTACAGAGTATTAGAATAGCAAAGATGAGTATTGAGAACAATAAGACAGTATATACACATAAAACACTTTAAGGTTGTGGTTATGGTTTGCACTGCTGGTATTACATACTTTTGGCTATGTAATGTATTTAAAGAAATATTGAATTTTCAATGAGCAGTCAATAGTTAAGGTAGAGATCCTCAATTCTCACTTGTACATTGTTCTTAATATTCGGAGACTGTGGCATTTACTCAGCTGCTCGGATTTCTCCCAGTTTTATCACCTACACTGGTGATTAATCTCATTTATATAGATCAGCACTGTGTTTATGTTTGTTCCCTTTTTCCTGCTACTGTATATTTGTGCTGCAGAAATAAAATGTTTCCAGAGCGAGAGGAGGATTCGTGAGTTTCTTCGGATAACTCTCTGAGATAAAGAATGATGAAAGAGAGGGTGGACACATGATCTTCACAAGATTTTTTCTGTGGAGTTGCATGATTAGGTTAAAAACAGGCGAGGGAGATATTCTTACATTGCTTAATGGGGAAACACACAAATGTGATTATTTCACAGAGGGCAAGATCCTGTGTTTTGACTTGTTTTAGTTTGTTTTTCTGTGTGGCAGTGGGCGGGTTTTCTCCTCACATTTTTACCTTCCTCTTTTACCCCTTTATCGATATTTTTAAATACAAGGGCCCTTTTCTCATGATGTCCTTATAGATAATAAGAGAACTAAACTAAAGTATTACGAATAAGTTCATGATCAAATATAGCCTTGGGGCTTAAAGTTGAAGATAAACTTTAAAAGGTTGTTACTAATTTAGTGTTTATGTTGTGGTAATTAATAAAACTGATTGCAAACCAAAACAATGAGATAAGAGAAGCTGAAAAGCTTTGCACAGCTGCAGAGTTTGCTATTACTCGTTGTGGGAAGAGATGAAAATCTGTTTTTATTATTTATTTATTCACTTTTGCAAAAACCTTCCTTTTAAACCTGTGTTTTGAGCTTTTTTTCAATCAGAAAGCACTTTGAGCTGCATTGTTTGTGTGAAAGGTGCAACAAATATATAGATGTTCATTCATTCATTCATTCATTCATTCATTCAGTCATTCAGTCATTCATTCATGCATGTGCTTTACTGCTGCTGTCTTAATCAAGGAAACATGAGATGACAGTCTTCCTCTGTAAGATCACCTTGCCTGATAAATATTTGTCAAAATAATTCTATCAACTAGTATCTGCACACATATGAATAATGTGAATAATATGCACACATTCATGATATTTTTGTGTCTTGTGCTGACATACTTTTTAGGGAACTGTTTCAGTTCCTCGAGGCAGGAAGACGTGACTTTCTGTTCCAGCTGGGCATCAATTGTTCGAGAGATTTGAACATTTGACTCCACTCCCTGAGGAGAGAGAGCAGAGTCAGTGTAAATTACAGGGTGACAGTGAAGTAAACGTGAAGCTCTCTGATGCCACCACATGGACAACACACTGTATTGCAACATGATGGGAAAAAAACAAAACCCAAAAAAACTCACTGGTGTCTGATAGCATGTATGAATTATCATCAGGCCTAACACCACAGGGCATATTTAGAAATAAATTGGACATTTATAAACATGTAGGTCTTTAATAACTTGTTTTTTTATACATATATTAGTATTTTCTGAGCAAAATTGAGTCACAAAAGTACATTTCTTCCAATATGAGAGTATATCTCCTGTGTATTTTAGGTACTTAGTGTACGTGCTTTCATAAACTATATGCTAAGGGCACACAGGTACTTTTCTAAATAAAATATACATTACTTTTTATATAGGTTTTCAGATATTTAGACTTTACACCTGTATATATTTAAAGACATTTTGGCTTTAATCACAAGAAAAAACGATTATATTTTATCTCTAACATCTTGTGACAGATGCTGCAGTGTCGTACCTTCCAGATGTCCATATAAATCTGAGAGATGAGGAAGTCCTCCTCCTTTTCTGGATCCTTCCTTTCCTTCCAAAATTCTTCATTTTCCAGTTTAATGACTCCGTCGAGGTAAGATCTCATGTCCTCCTGCAACACCAAACAGAGGGAAGAAGGACAAAGTGAATATATAAAATATATATATATATAAAAAATTCTGCCTTGATACTTGCATCTCAGTGTTTATATCTCAACTACACTATTAAGTGAAACAGCCACAGTGTGATCATTAGTCTTTGGGATTACTTCCAAAATATTAAACAATAAATAAATAAGACAATATGAAGTAAATAATCATGTGAAAAACTATTTATTTTTCATTAAGTTGTAGGAACAAATAAATACATTTGCAAAAAGTACAGTGCAGAGGCAGTAATGTGACTGACTCTTTGCTCATTCAGACTGAACAGCAATTTTCCCTTTCCTGAGTTACAGCGTTGAATAATGGCCAGAAGTGTCTTTGCAGACCATTATGACATCACAGTGAAGTTGACCTTTGACCATTTAGATATAAAATGTCATCGCTCAATTTGTGTTAATTTGCATCATAATAAGTCTATGAATTCAAGGGTTATGGCCAAAAATGTGTTTAATGAGGTCAAAGTGACTTTGATCTTTGACCTTTGCCTACCAAAATCTTAATTAATTAATTATTTAATTTCATCCTTAAGTCCAAGTGAATGTCTGTGTTTGTAGATCTACAAGGTTACTAAAGCCTCAAATGCTCAGAGGAATCACAGACAATATGAGGCCAGTGTGCTCACCTTCACTTTGCTGCAGTATTTCTCTTTCAGCTGCTTCAGGAAGTTTTCCTCCAGCTGCAGCTCGGTGCTTTCATCCTTCATATCCGGCTGCAGGGACAGACTTCCCATGATGCTCTGGCTGTCGGGGGTGAAACAAGATACATTTCACAACATTTCATTAAACTGCAATCTGTGGACTGAAGAATGCTGAAGACGTGTTGCCTCATGTCAGGGGAACAATTTAGATTTTATCAGAACTCTGTGAAGTTGTATGAAGGGATTTGGAAAGTAGGATCTTTACATAATGTTTTGGAACAAAATTAGACTGAAAGTTTAGTGCATGTTCTAATGAGATTTGTGCCTATTTGTATAAGAAAAGTCTGTATATGAAGTGTGATATACTTTATAAAAAAGTCAGTTTTAGGATGTTATTTACATAATCTGTGAGAAATGTGGACATGACCTGATTATATTTTTCCATTTCGGCCTCAGGAGAATGTTGTGCCTCTTTTATGCCTTTTTATCAGATCAGCTGTTTATTTTTGGTCTCCCTAACGCTGGTTCAAGCACAGTTTTTTGGTTTGGTGTGGCCTGATTCAACAAATAATGTCAGCAGAGCTGCTTCTTTTTCAGCTGCTTCCCCCACTCACGCTCGCTGTGCTGCTGTCGTGGTGCTCAGGTGCCTTTAAACATCTCTGTCTGCACCATCTGTGAGCTCATCTTTATGTGGGCAGTCAAAATTTGTTTGGGTTTCTCCTGCAAGTTTGAGACTGTAAACTTTCAGATGTGCAATCAGATGTGCTTTTGTTACTTTCTGGTGTGTACGGTGTTTAACAAAATGCACACAATGGGGAAAAAAAATGCAGAAAGAGTACAAAAGCATCAAACCTGACTGCAGTGACATTAGCAGCTACATTTACATGCTGCTTATTAATGAGCAGGAGCTAAGAGGCTAATTAACTGTCTTGGCTGAAAACTGATGCTGACAGTGCACTTTTCCCTGGTGAATGTTTGTGCAGTGACTCGTTCAACAAGCTGAGGTGCAGCACAAGACGTGCGTGTACATGTTTGTGAGTCAAATAAGAAAGAGACTTTGGCAGAGTGGCTCAGTGTGACTGCGTTTGGCTGATACAACGCTGACCTTCCTGCTTTAGGTACTGTTTGGATGGCTGTATCCTAATAAGGTCTCCTCTGTGCAGATGGACACCAGAACAGTTGTCAGTTAAATTAATGTAGAACTAGGGGTGCCATCATGAAACCAAAAGGTCTTTCAGGACAAATGATTTATGGAGCATATATGTATGTGAGCTATAGCAATAAAAAAAAAATGCAATTTAATCTTAATTGGACTGGCATGTGAAATGTTGCAATAGGAAGGATGCACAAAAGCCTATAGTAAACTAAGGAACAAAGCAACAAAAAGTTATATAAATTTAATTTATATGTATTATTTTACATTTTTCCTGTGTTATATTTGTTAATATCCAAAAGAAGATATATTTGTGGTTTTGAGAACCAAAAACCATCTGAGTGTAGTTTTACATCTCCTCTCTCAGGCTTCTCTCTGGAGGACGGTGAGCCAATCAGAAGAGAGGCTCAGAGCCTCTCCTCTGATTGGCTGAGTGTTTTCTGGGTGATCAAATAAAAATATAGCAGATTTCAGGTAAACACTCCGAGAGACCAAATCCTGCAAGATTGGATGATGGGTCCAGGTGGGTGGGGCTTAGGATGTGGCTGAGAGCAGTGACTGCTTTGTTGTGACATCACAAAGTTTACAGAGGTGCTGACAACTCATTTTAAGGCTCAGTTTCTGAATACAGGCTGTGTGCATTTCTCTGTGGACTGAGGCTTTGATACTTTCACAGTATTAATATAGAACCGAGACCTGCTTTATAATCAAAAAACACATGGACATCTACCGTTAAACTATATGGGACCTTTAACTATATGGGACCTTTAAAGTACTCTACGGTGAGGTAGTTAGGTGATTAGGAAAGCACTGTTTAACTCTCTCAAGTCAAGTTATTCTGGATAATTTAGTTTAAATGTCAATTGTGTGGGGCTGCTCAGTGGCTACAGACCAGCATGAGGTCATCTGCACAGATTCCAGGTTTCAGCATTTGTGTCAACTACGTCATTGTGTCCCTGAAAACCAACCACAGTGATGCTCTGACCTCTTGTATGTGTTGATGATCCAGTCCAGCAGACTGTACAGTTCCCTCAGCTCCGTCGCGTGCGGCTCCAGCTTCTTCAGATGCATCCCGACGCCTCTGTGGTAACTCCTCACGTAGGTGCTGAAGACGTTGAAGCTGGGTGGGTAGGACCACCGCAGCTGCCTCCCCACGTTCTTCAAATCCTCCACGATGGCCGTACCCAGCTGACCCAGATGATTAGCCAGCCAGGAGGGCGTCTGCTCCCTCGACTCCAGGTGAACGCTCTCCACCCTTAGCTTCACCCCCTCGCCCACCATCTCCCTCCAGGCCTCCATCCAACTGTCCTGCAGCCCTCCTGGTTCCTCAGCTCTCTTCTCCTCCTCCTGGATAATGCGGGCCAGGGGGAGCAGCAGTTCTTTGTTGCTGGAAAGAAGAGCGTTGGAGTCGCGCACTATGGCGCTGATCTTGTTCCTCAGGTCTCTATAGAGGAGGTTGAGGTCTTTTTCCTTCTTGACCAGCTCCACAGGTGAGTCTTCCCCACACCGCTCCAGTTCCTGCTGGAACTCGAGTCGCAAGGCGAGCAGGTTTAGGTGAGCCTCCTCCAGCACCCCCGTCTCTATGAGCTGGCTAATCTGCATCACTGGAAATGAACGGAGTAGATGGTGAATCTTTCAAAATAGTTTCATCTTTACCATCTTTACAAACAAGCAGCTCAACAGGACAGTTAATCTCACATCTAAAATGCACTAATTTAACCTAATACTCTAATACACATCTCAGGCTCAACTCTGCTATCAGTAGACTGACTACATTTGCCCCCTACTCAAAAACACACTGACCTCAAAAACAATAAGAACAGGTGGCATTACAAAATGTCCCACTGCTGTATTTGAAGTGGATTTTTCTACCTTACAGATCAGAGAAATGAGTCCGAAGTTTCAATCGGCTATTTATGCAATAAAACTGAAGTAATTCCAGCAATGCAATAAAAAAAAGAAAACTATTAAACACATGTATTAAGTAGCTACAACCTCTTTCTTCATGTGGCCACAGGTTTTCATCCACATCAAACCTCATGTCAAAGAATCTTTTTGCAGCCTGGTTCATCCCGACAATCTTCTGCAGATACAGTTTGTCCAGATGTCCAGCATTTATTATGGTCATAAACTTTTCACCTCTGTAAAGAGTCATATTTTATTATTCTTACTGTTTTTTTTTTTGTTTGTTTGTTTTTCATGTATATATTTTAATATCTACTGTCTGTTTCTTGTCTAATTTCATTGTCCTCCTGTTCACTCTTATTTTATTGCATTATTTCATTTTTTTTATTATGAAGCACTTTGAGCTACATCTCTTGAAAAGTGCTCCATAAATAAAGTTTTATTATTATTTATTTATTTATTTTCTGTCACTTTTGGGCCCCAATGCATCCTTTAATACTTGTGGGATGAAAAAGAGGCATTAATCTTTTGTATGTTTCATATTTCATTCATTCAATTTATATTTACATATTTTTGATGTTAGTATTTGATTTATGTTTTATACAGTGTGTCATTATTTTATTAACTCTTCTGATTAATAAAATGAGAGGAAATCACTTGTGTCTGTTCAATGGTTAAATCAATGACTCTTCTTTGAGGGTTTTAAATATCTCAGACTGAGGTGTCGGTGTTTGCAGACACCCTGAACCCCTGTGTATTTACACCAGGAATATGATTCCTATCATTGGCTGCTTCTGTTGCCAAAACAGAGAAAGATACAGAGGCACAAGGTGGAGGTGTCGACAGAGGAAGGGACACCAAGGTGCCTTTGAGTGTGACACAACAGCAAACCCTCCTCGGATATGTAAGGTATGAAGATGTGTGGGAGAGACTGTACCTGACAGTGGTGTGTGGGGTATTTCTGGCAGTGTGTATGTCTCCTCAACCTCAACCAACACCTCTTCCTCTTTCTCCTCCTTCTCCTCCAATGAGCCTTCAGTTTTTAGTTCTTTGGAGGCATTATTTCTGGCTTTCTTGCTTCTGAAAGTCAGGCTTCGGGTAAGGGGTCCTCTCACAAAAGAGTCATAGGACACTGACATATTGGGATCTGAGGATAGAAAACACTCAGTTTAATGACAGCAGCAATAACAAAAAATACATTTAAAAAATGTAAATCAAGTCAAACATTCACTGGTTGTAGCTTCTTGATTGTGAGGATTTAAGTGATGAAAACAATTGTTAACTGAAGATTCCAACTTTGAGCATTTGTTATCTTTCAGTGGAGCCAACTCCAGTAAACTCACCGCTCAGGGTTCACCTTTGGTCAGCTCTTGTATAACTGTAAGTATGATGTGCACTGTCAGCAAATAGGAACGCTGATGCACTGCATTTGAAAGTAGTTAAGTTATTATTCTAGTGGGTTTCAATTTTAGTTAATAGCCTAAACTGAAAACCTCAGCATTGATTTCATTCACCGTTTATTACTGGAGATCTCTGCTCAATATTTATTTACTACCCACATCACACCCATGACCTTATGTCCCGTTTTGGAGGCAGCGTTTTTGAATGGAAGGTTAATGTGATTGTATCCGAAGGACAGGTGTTATGCTGGTGGAAACTAATTTCACTAAGCAAAAGCAGTGTTGTGCTAATTATACACTTCCTGCTTAAAAGAAAAAAAGCTGCACATTGTACCTTTACTATATGGCCAAAAGTATGTGGACACATTCTTTTGTACTGTGCTTCTAGGTCTGGCTGCTTGCCATAGTTTGGCCCTTTGGTTATAATTATGTGAAATCTTAATGCAGTTTGTGTTTGACACTTTCTTGTTTCAACATGTGGATGCCAGGTCTATGAAAAAAAATGTTTCTTCCAGATTCGTGTGGTTTGAACAGGAACACAGACTGAGCCTGGCCTTATCTCCCAGCATCGATTTATCTCACTGATGTGGCTGAATGGGAACAAATCCCTGCAGCCAGGTTCAAAAATCTGCAGGAAAGACTGACAAGCATATCTGAGCGTAAAGTTCATGCGTCTGGGTAGCTGCATACCTTTGGCCTGATAGTGGATGTAATGGAGGAAAAAAGTAGCATTTAGTAAGTTACGTGCAACGTAGAAGTTCAACAATAGCAGCATCACTTTACCTGTCTTGACACGCTTTACAGGTTTGACTTTCTGCTGACCTTCGTCTTCCGGTTTTTTCTGGAATAAGCTCTCAATGCGCTTCAGAGGAGATTTAACCGGAGAGCCGGCACTGAGACCTGACAGAGAGAGGCGGACAGAGGTGGCTAATAAAAACAGGTCACAGCAGAACCGGCTCCACAGCACCTTGTTTCACAATCACATCTTCTTCTCTTTCGTTCAAGGTTTGTATTTACACTCATGTGGGTGTTTGTGTGCATGACTTGGCAGTGCTTCGTCCTTACTGTGACCTAAAAGCTAAACCCAGAGAGGAATGTGAAGATTAAGTCATGATGAAAACACACAGGTTAGTTTGGCTTTGCTCCAGAATGAAAGTGGAAATCACCAGCTCAGGTTTGGCAGCGTTGTTTCTGTCCTTGTTTCTTTTGACAGAGAAAACCGTTTTGTACACATGACCTCATGTGTACAACTATGAGGAAACTTCAACATGCAAATAAACAATGTGGATGTGGTGATGTTTTTCTCATGAACTACCTTCTGTTAAAGCCTTGTGTCACTGCTTTAAAGGTGAAATCCACCCCAAAATACTAAAAACACAGTTTAAAAAATAGCTGTTGGTGACGTTCACTGCTTTCCTGCATCTATTTTGTGCATTTTGTACTGTTATCTTTCACAAGCTCACTTCTGCTGCAAGATTTAAGTCTGAAAAACAGTTGCTTCAGAATAAATTCAGATAATAGGTAATTATCAAATCAGCCACAGTTTTGATGATGATGATGATGTGACTCGATGCCTCTGAACTCCTGGATTTTAATATTGTCACCTGGTCTGTTTGTTTGGGAGAGGAGGAGACCTCTGTTGATAATTCAACTCCAGGGAAAAACCACCTGAAAGACTGACACTTTCTCTAAACCAGGAGAGGTAACGTCACTCACTGGCTTCATTATTGTTTTGATTGGCAGACCCCTAATGACAGAAGTTACATACTGTGCATTTAAGTATAAACCTCAGGGGAAATTACCAGTGACGCTACATCACACAACAAACACCACCTATCCAACTGTGAAGTGATTGTTTAAATGTTCTGGTATTTCCTGGGGAAAACCCTGGATGAACTGGATCAATTGTGCTTACACCTGATCAGGTGGATTTCACAATAATAACTACTGTGTCACTCATGGCACATCACACTAATTTGCTATATGCTTCCTGCTTTGGACAATTTTGTTCATATAACTGTCTCCTGTGTGCACATAGATAATCTAGGTCTGCAACTAACAATTATTCTATCGATTAATGGTTTGATCTAAATATGAATCTGCAAGAAAATAGTGAAAAAACACTCAAAACCTGAGCTGATGTCCTCACATAGCTTGTTTGATCAACAGCCTGAAACTGAAAAAGATCATTTTACAACAAATAAGATGAAGAAAAACAGCAAATCTTATGGAATTCTGGAAGGTTTGGTACTTTTGTCTTAAAAAAGAAATTACCAAAATAGTAAAACCTTTAATTTCTTAGCCTTAAAATAACATTAAAACAGGCCGCAGCTGGTTCAGAGCACAGACAGGATTTAATCTCCTGCTGTTTACACCAGCTGAGGCCGACCACCTTCAGATATTTCTTGCTGCCATTACAGAGTTCAAATCAAACCTCGGCAGTGATGTTTAACCATCATCCAAATCACACACAGACACATTTCTTCATCCACAGCAGCAACACAGGGTTAGTTTCTTAGTAAACTGTAATGATGTTTGCCTTTTTTTCTTCTTTTCTCCTTCTGCACTATGCTCCCACATTACTGCTCCTTCCACCTCCACATACAGTATCACCCACAGCTGAGGGAAACAAGTTCACACACATTTTCTGGTGAGCGTTTGAGCTGCCAAATTACTAATTTAAGGAGAATTAGATGAGGCAGGTAGAGGCAAAGCACGCTCACCTAAACAAGCAGCTCATCATAGAAAGTGACAGATGTTTGATAAGATTCTTATCTCACGTTTTATTAGCTTGTATTTGCAGTGAGTGCTTCTCTGTAGCTCAGCGGGTTAGAAGTTCAATTACCACTGTCCTCAAACCGTGCTCTGTCCTCATATTGTACTTTACAGTTAAATTTTTCATATCTCTCCACTGTCATCTTGTACCTTGTGTTGCAGATTTGATTTTAAATTAATACAGTTGCGTTAAAATCAATTATCCATAATGACAAAGTGAAAAAAACTTTCATTTCTCATTCTGCAATGTATTAACCTCAAATCAATATGATACAAGCTTCACAACAAAGTAGTAAGTGACAGAACAGTTAAATCACTGCACCGGGGCCCAGTAGCACATCACACTTACTGTCATTGTCTTTTATATTTTTATTGTCCTCATTAAACTTTTTTCCAAAAATACATGTTTCATGAAAAATAAATGTTCTTTCTAACTATTACTTATTTATTTTGGTGAATTTCATCTCAAAAATTAAGAAGTAAGGCCTGCTGGGAAATCCTAATCTGACCAATGAGATTGCTCCCTGTCGTTTCTCAGTGTCCGGGTTTTTTCTCAAGCTTTTAGCAAGAAGCGACTTCTTCGGTTCAGTTACCACCATAATGTTTAACAAGCCCAAAAAAAGCGGCACACGGAAAGGGAAGGACAGGAGAAAACAGGAGGATTTTACTGCTCAGCACACGACATTAAGTTTTTACTCGGTGTTTTTTTAAAGTTAACCGAATGTTAGCATTGTTGACGTGCGGCTAACGGCTAACGTTAGCATGATTGGCTACACAGCCCAAAAAAAAAAAAAATGGCGCTCAGAAGAAGAAGGACAGAAGAAAACAGGAGGATTTTACTGCTCAACAGACGACATTAAGTTTTTATTGGGTGTTTTTTTTTTAAGTTAACCGAATGTTAGCAGTGTGGACGTGCAGCTAACGGCTAACGTTAGCATGATTGGCTACACTCTCAATAGAGAACAGCAGAGCAGGAGTCTGAACTTGAGAAGGCCCGGCAGATGACCTGCTAATCGGTGAGTGCACGTCTCTCTTTATGGAGCTGGATTAGGGATTTACATCTACAGCACTGTAATTGTGACCTCTCATATGTTGGACAAATGCACAGCTACACAATCTGAATGTAATAACATGTGGCCGCTGTGTCAGTGGTGGTTAATGATGAATTCTGCTTGGATATTTTTAGATGTTTTATGGTTATATGGTGATTTGAGTCTGTTAGAGTACAGATAATAAAGTTGACACTAAGGGTGGTGTTGACATTAAAGGTGGTAATCAAAGATAGTTTGCAGGATGACAGTGATGTGGTGAGCATCTCCATGGTGATATAGCCATAACCTGCAGTGGTTATGCAAACAAGCGTGCACAAGAAACATATTTGCACCAGGGCCTATCACAATTATGTTGCGCTGCTGACGGGAAATGTTTATGAACTGCCGTTTTCAGGCCTCTCCATAGGTGTCCTATGAGGTTAAAGTCTAAGCTTTGGCTCAAGGACAGTCACAGACTTCTGCAGTGTTGTCTTGGCTTCATACTTCAGCTCATTGTTGTGCTGAAAGGTGAACCATTAACCTACCCTCAGTTTATGTGCTCTCTGGAGCAGCTTTTCTTCAAGGACCTCTCTGTATTAGTACTTCCCTCAGATCTGACCAGTCTCCCTATCCCTGCTGCTAATTAAGCCATTGTGCTCCTGGGAACACTGACATACTGTATATACATAGAGATGTGCCTTTGTAAACTATGTCCCGTCAATTCAATTGCTACAGACTCCAGTCAAGTGCCATACAGACCTTGAGGAAACACAAAGAGGATGCACCTTACCTCAACTTGTAGTGCCACAGCAAATGGTCTAAAAACATTTCTAAAAAGATGTTTTCACTTTGTCATTATGGATTATAGAATGTAGGTTAATGAGTAACAATGGCTGTTTTTTCCATTTAAAAATACATCTACAACACAATAAAGTGTGGAAAAAGTGAAGGTGATGGAGGGGATACTTTCTGAAGCCACTTGACGAACAGCTTCTGGTGACTTCTCGGCCAGAAGCTAGTCAGACAAACACAAGGTCTCACCACCCAACAAACACTAAATGTAGCATCAGAAAGATGATGGACTCTAACAGCTCTAATATTGGACAGACGTTTAATTTTGGTTGGAAAGTAAAATCAAAAAAGTCAAAACCCCAAATGGGTTAATTCACACTGTCACTTTATGAGACATTTAGGAGATGTTGGGTTTTGCTCATGACTAGTATGTTTGTAAATCAAGGTGGCGTTGGTATGAGACGCTTGGAAGATGCTGGATTTGCGTTACTTAAAAACACAACTTTAAAACCAAAAAAATGTTGACATCAGGTGTCGTCAGTATTCTACCTGAAATTGATGTTGACATTAGACGTTGACCTGACATCAAAGTCTAACGATGCTGGAGGCCAGTTTTGTTCCTGTAGGGCATGTGTTTCCTCTTCTTCTGACTCTGAGGTAGAGAACAATACTGCACCTGCTCTACAAACCCCATTTCATAGCAGATTTCATGACAACCATGATGGTACTCACTCGGTGATGGAGGTGGTTGTGATCCCGACTCATGGCCAGCTCTGTCTGCTTTAGATATGACCTTTGACCCTTTCCTGATGGTCTTTCTGAGCGACTGCATTATGCTCGGTGTCTCCTTCATGACACCGTTGGTCACCGTCATCCCGTTGCTCTTTAGGGACAGTGTGTCCTCGTCTGGGCTTTCAGTAGACTTGTCCATTGTTTCTCTCAGCACATCCCGTTAAATAACATCCAACTGAGTGGAAAAAACATTACAGATTTAAGCCAACAGAGGAAATGTCTACCTGCGCTCTGCTCTCATAGGAGTGTGTGTGAAACAGTGTTTAGGGTGTGTTTTAGTTGTTGCCACTCCTGTCAGCAGGGGCAAGAGGATCAGGTTTGTTTACAGATAACATGACAACCTGCCTGAGCAGTTATTGACAACATGGTGTTAAGAGCTATAGGCATGAATGAAAATGGGAGTCAGTTTAAACAGCAACTGCAAGAAATCAAGAGCGTAATTTCCACTGGGGAAGGACAACATGACCCTCTCACTTCTCACAGGTTGATTTTTGTACTAAAATCTCTCCACACTGTGTCCCCTGACTATCTAGCTCCCAAAAACCAGATAAGAGAGGAGACGACTTGATGCCAGTCTCTTACATGATAATGATTCTGAGTCTGATTTGGTGTCCTGGTGAGATTTCTTCAAGATAAGTCTACCAAACCCCAAAGAAATGATCATTGATTTTAGCATATCACAGCCCAGTAGCATAACTTACACAATCATGCAAGATACAGACATTGATATTGTTCCTGAGCTCTAATACTTGGGCACAGTGATTGATAACAAATACAGAAGCTGTCTGAAAACACGTCCAGCAGTGTTGCATATTTTTATACAATACTGTGTAGATACTTTTGGCTTTACTATTTAGTATTGAATGTCAGACTTAGCTTCTGTGTGTGGGTGAATAGTTCAGTGAAAGTAAATAAGCAGTTTTTTCACTATCCTCCAGTAGTTCACAGAGCAATTACAGTTTTACAACTATGTTATTAATTTGGATGCAGTAAAAGTAATTTGTTCATTTGATCGTTTAAGCGAAGGCAGGGGGAAGCACAGAAGTCTCTGTTAAATATTAGTTTTCTTAAATATTAAGAATATTTTACTGTTTTATCACAAAAAAAGAGACTGCAAAGATGGAAAGGAGAAAGTTGAGCGTGAGCTTTTAGATATTTCTCTGTTTACACATTGATACAAATATGCAGGAAAATGTTCTTCTGTTTGTCTATTTTAACATTAAATTTCCTATGAGTTTATGAGAAATCTGTAATCCCATGAAAAACAACAATGTCAATTTAAACTATCATCTGATGACCAAAACTTATATTATATTATATTATATTATATTATATTACATTACATTACATTACATTACATTATTGTTGACTTGTGAAGTAATTCACAGGTCTAAACTTGTAAACAGATTTTTATCTTTACAACAGTTCAGAATCAACACAGTAAAAATGTACCACTCTGCTGATAACAGTGTAAAATGAGCAGCAAGTACCTGGATATGTACTGTCTGTACATACAGAGTGTTTGCCATTTTACCAGACTATCACGGATCAACCAAAACTTGTCACCATGTCTACAGTCAAACCCACTGTATGCAACCTCTCTGTTTGGCTAGAAAGGTAAACATTTAACTAATTCATACTAACTTACAGAGTTGTACTTTTAAACGAAGGAGTGTCTCCTTACCTGTGTCGCTCAGGTAGACAATAGTCTGCCAGCTCTCTCTCTGCTCTGTCCTTATATCTCCTCCTTTCTACATGCTTTCACTTTCTTTATCTGTTCAAAATGTAAAGTCAGTTTTGAATGGAAAAAGAAATGAGCCTGAGCGGTCGGTGCTTGCATCAGGGGTGAAAATGGAGAAAGCAGAGCAGTGAGTTTTCTCCAAGGACAAAGAAGATCACCTTTCAGCCTGTGCTGTGATTAGAAGAATAGTTAATGATTAGATGAAAATAAACTGAAGGAGGCGTGTTGGTCACAGCAGTTCAACAGCGTTCTTTGTAAGGAGGGTTAATCGCTGGATTTTTCAGAGTAGCAAACAAATGTGATCAGTTTACAGGTACATTTTTTTTGCCTGGAATGTGGCGTTAAAGTATGTGACTGACTGTGCTGCATTTAAGAGCTTTTGTACAAGTTGAAGCTTGTTGTAGTACATTTACTCAACTACCGTACTTCAAGGTACTACTCCTCTTTTTAGAGTAATAGTACCTCTACTTGTCTACTTTTTGGACAGAACTATTTTATGTTTTACTGCACTACATATTTAACAGGTGTATTTACTTTCCAGATTAAGATTTTACATAAACACTTGATAATCTTATAAAATACAAAGCAGATAAATTAGATAAATTAATTGGTTCCAAACCTTTTTGGACTACTCGTCATGTTTCAGGTTTGAGATCTTTGTTTCTTCTTGTTCTCCCATTAATCATCTAAAGACCCCTCAGATTTATTTGGTGACTTTTCAGAGGGGCCCGACCCCTAGGTTGGGAGCCACTGGACTAAACTACTAACCTGTAAAGTAGTTAAACCAGCTTCACCTGAGCAGCTATAACAGTAAAATGCTGTTTACACATGTCACTGTTACTTTTAATTTTGGTACTTAAAGTAATTGTGCAGATAACTAATTAATTTTTTACTTAAGCGGGATTTTAAATACAGGACTGTTTTATGTAATGCAGTATTTCTGTATGTGGCACTGATACTTGTCCTGCCCTTTAAATAAATTATCAGTTGTAAACCTTCCTCCATACACTTTTTCAGATCAAACTGGTTGTAATGACATGTTGTGCCATTTTATCCACTAGAGGGTGATATGTGCCATGTGTGTCTCAGCCCAATGTACGCTTGTGCATAGTTGAGGCTCTGTCCTCACCTGCCTTTTATTATTGCAGGAGATATAGGTTGAATTAAGTTGAAAAACACAACAGAGATTTGTGTCCAGCTGCTGTTTAACCCTGATCTGACATCTGCTCTGCTGCACCTCCAGTGTTGGACATTTCCGGTCTAGATGAATGGCATCGTGACCAGCTGCTCCATCTTGTGTGAGTGTGTGTGTGGATCTGTGTGAGATATACACTTAGCGGATTATAGATACATGGAAATGAAACAGTTACTGAGATGGTTTCTATAGTGTTAGCAACAGCTTAACAGAAGTCACCACATCCTGTTTGATCCATCCATCATCCTTTCTCTTCCTCCTCCTTCTCTTCAGTCAAATCAAAGTCTTTAATGAGAACTGTACGTGTAACCTTATAAAAAGAAAATTCTTGTTTTCACATTTCACACGTTATTTTTAACACAAGAAATTAAAAACACACAATTAAAACACACAATTACCCACAATAATGTTTTCACATGTGATGTCTCACATTTGACATCAAATAGTTTTTTTCCTGTCATACCAAATCTTGGCCCATCCCACATAGACATGTAAAGCAAATTTATTTATATCGCACATTTCTTCACGGGTAAACTCAATAGGTTAAACATACAATGTACAAATCCAATAGAAATCATCAGTTAAAACAATACCATTTTCTTGTATATACTTCAAATGAATATATTTATATGATTGTACACTGAATAACAGAAACAAGAAAAAGCATGCCACAAATCAAATTTCCCTGTTATTAATAACAAATCACATGATTCTTTCTAGAAAACTTGCAAGAAACTGTGAGGAAAAATAAATCCTTGTCATCTGGCTAACTTGCCATTATAATGTGAACTTATCACATGTGAAATCTTGTTCTACATGTGATGAAAGTGTCAGATGTGTTTTACTGTTGAGTTGCCGCGGAGCCTCGTGGACGTGGTCTGGTGACGGCATTTAGGTCATGCAGAACAAAGCAGACATTTGGAGACAAGCGGACTCAGAAGTTATGAAGATTGCCTTAAGGCCTCAGTCATGCTTGCTTGTGGACATGAAAATGAACAGCTGCGGACGTGTAGTTGATTTTATTTATACTCTGCTTGGAGGACATGTTCCATACATTCACAGTAGATCATTGTGAACTTACTCCACACACATGCATCGTGAACCAAAACAGCAACATCAATGGAAGTATTTTTGATGCTTTCACTGATTGATTTATTGCTGCTACTGATATCCTGGTTTGGTCTAATCTCTGTGTATCCAAGTACTGAGTTAATTTAGTGTCATCTGATATCAAGACTGTGTTTCTTATTTACTCTCCAGGAGTCCATTTACTGTAAGTATATATATAGAAGTATTTATCTTTGATCTTGTTGTTAGTTACTTAGAGGTTAGTCAGTCGTCTGTACCAATTGCTATTTCAGATTTCCCAGACATAAAGTGAACTCAGCAGTAGAACAGGTTCAGCAGGAACTGTACTTCATTGTCAATTTTACTATCATAAGTGAAACTTGGCTACTGTGTGCCAGAGCCAATTACAGTCCATTCAGCTGTTTAACTTTCCATTTCTGTTGATCATTTTTTCTCAATGTACTTATAATCTTTAGCTTGTGCTTCCTTCTGTTTCATGATGGCACAGTATGACCGGTTTTGCCGGAAGTCCAGGGATTTCCACACTCAGCAGCAGCTTGGCCACACAATGGCTGCTATAGAGCACAGGCTTCAGATTAGTGTTGCATAATGACAGGAAAGCTGTGGTGTGTGTGTGTGTGTGTGTGTGTGTGTGTGTGTGTGTGAGTGAGCCCAGATGTCCATAAGCTTAGACCATGTTGAATGTTCAATTAAACTGTAATGCTATAAAACCGGAACTGTCTGAGCAGAAGTAATTGAGATTATTTGATAATGCTTGTTGTGTTGTTGTATTGTGGCAAAGGAAGCAAATTAACAGCATGTTATTCTCAATCTCACTCAGATATTTACTCTAGTCTGTTTTTATGCAGACGGCAGGGTTCATGAACTCAGTTTATGTTTATGTGAATGAGCTGTCTGTAAGTTTTGCTTTTGCTACATAGCCAACGTTAGCATTAACAGCTGTTTAGTTACCAGTCAAGAAGAAATGTTGTGAACATCAAACTTGCCCTGAGGGTTAAGCGATGTTCAGAGAGCATATTAAAACCTTTTTTATTGTAAACGCAATAATGGCTGAAGCTCTTGCCAAGACTGGTAAGTGAACAGCTATTAATGCTAACCTTGGCAATGTAGCAAAACTTAACAATTTTTATTTATTTTGTTACCACAGAGCCAAAATGGAAGAAGTGGTAACTAAATATGATATAAGGGTTTATGTATCTTGTATTGTGCTAAACTGCATGTTATGTTATGCTAAACTTAACTAAGCTCTCTTATGCTATGTATGCTATATGCTACCCTACATTGCATAATGTTAGGTTGAGATGATGGTTATCTGGCTGCCATTTTTTCAAAAGATCAAGTTTGAACAAATTTTAACTAACACATAATTTGTTCAATAAAATTTCAATGTGGCCAGTGACGTCCATCTGTTGCTGGTCAGTGTCTTACCCTTTGGTCTTTATATGCTCCTGTATGGCGTCACAACATTTAGGTGGCTTCCACCTATGAATAGTAGTAGCTATGCTATCCCAAAAAATCAGAGCTCTTCTCATCTGAGTATTGAGATTTACAGGACACTGATTTCCGTAGCCTCAACTCAGCTGTGAGTTGAATTATTTTGCTTTGTTCTTCCATGCTAAACTAAGGTATGATGCATTTCATTATATACATTGTTAGGTTTGGATTATGTCATGGTGTGTTAAATAAGGCTATGTTTCTGAAATAAGGTATGTTTTACTGAGACCTAGTTTCAGATACCAACTCCCACACACATACAGAAACATATACCACCTACATCACTATGTTGTGTCACCTTGTGCCCATGGGCAGCCCTGAGGTAAAGAGCTGTCCTGATGCTAAAATTCCTCATTTAAATACACTGACAGTGATAGCTCTGTGCTGATACATCCTCCGCACACTGACATAACACAGAGTTATGATATTTGGACAAAATATTACATTTATCTGTGTGAAAACAACCACAAATGACATATGGAAATGAGATCCATTCCTGGCTGCCAGTTGACCAGTACTCAGGTGACCCACACAGCTTGGAGGGTTTCTTCCTGTCACTCACTCAGTAACAAAGCTGTATTGGTGGCCATGGGGCTCAGGCCTCATCACCACTTCGCCGCGGATGGAGCTCTGGCGTCTGCAGTTATACAAAACATCAGGTTTGAACTCTGCTCTTCAGAGAAAACTGCACCAGGATAATTAACCGCTGCTCACCGTCTCCAATATGTCCTTACCTGTAACTTAACCAAAGAAATGACTTCCTGTTTCTGTTTATATTTTAAAATGTAGTATCTGTTTCACTTCTTTCAGTTTCTTTTCTCCTTCATTTGTATTAGTTTCAGTATCAGTAAAAAGAAATTTTTACCACAGTCCCTCAGTTAGTTGAAAGGGAGAAGGTTGTCATTGATGTATATTTAAGTTAAGAGTGAATATTATTTTACTTTTGAGGATTTACATTCTTCTCCCCTTCCCAAATGCCAAAATACAGCACCAACCTTCCCATCAACTTGCCCAGTTTCTGTTTCATTTCTGTTCAGACTGTCAGTCTGTCTGTCAGTGTTTCTGCTGCAGAGCCTCTTCTTCCTTTTATAGTCTGTCACAGTGACTGACTTTTAGTTGTTATGCATCTCAGTCGTAACATATGCAGTATGTGGGTATATTCAGGGTATATTTAGGACTTCTACAACTAACCCATGGGGCTCAAATAGCTAGTTAGCTAACAGTTGCCATTTAACGCGACAATTCAAGTCTTTTATATGTAGCCTATATATACAGATGATTGACTGTATATTTATTTATGTATTTATGTACAGATATGTACAGATTCCTTATTTTTGAAAATCAGACAGAGACAGAATTGTTAACTAAGTTAAGTTACGTTAGCTTGACTAACTAGCTTGTCTGCCTCTGCGTGAAATCCGCCATTGTTTCAAAAATTATTCCAGATTTCAGAAAATCTGCCTCTGTTATTACTGAAAATTGCATATGTACTGTATAACGCTTACCAACAGTCATTTACTTTATCACTTTAAAAGTTTGTTGTAGTCAGAACAGAAATAGTGGAACCCACCAGACAGTTTCAGTATATTTGGTTATTTGTCAAAGCTCCAATGTGAGATACTGTAGTTTAAAATTTGCCTGACAGCTAATATGTTTGAAAAAACAAAATCTTGAGTGTTGTGAAGTAGTACGTCAAACATCAGAACAAAATTAAATATTCAAGGATACAATGAAAGGAAAAGTCAACAGGCAGATGGCAGGAGAGTGTCAGCTACACAAGCAAAGTGAAGGCTGAGTGATTTTTTTGTCTGTTCTTTATCTTTCTAGCTGGATTTCTGCTCCATGACTCATTCTGTTTTCAGTTTTCTGAGCTCAGGGGAGAGCAGAGAAACAGAAAAGAACAAAAAATGTGTGAGGTGAATTTTTATACTTGTGCTGTCAGAGATAGTTTTTACTGAAAACGGGTTTAGGGTGAAAGCAAGAAAAGAAAGAGACAAAAGATAAATACAGATATCCAGAGAAGATAAGCTTCAGAGAGAGACTGACAGAGAAAAAGAGCAGGTGAGGAGAAAAATGACGGCATGAGATGAGAAGAGTGTGAGGGGTAAGTTAAGTAGAGGAAAGGGAATGTGTAAAGAAGATATGGTGAACAGGAGGATTTATGAAAACTGGGTTTTAGGAAGCGAGAGAACTTTTTTCTTGTAAATGTGTTTTGCACACCTGAATCTGCCTCAAGTCCTACACACAGTGAAGACATAATATGAAGTAAAAACACATCAAATGTGTGGCATCAATAAGCAAATTGGGGGTTGGCATTTATGTCCATATTTTTTTAAATCAGGTTTTCAATTAGGAGAACAGATCACTGGCATTAAGCATGGTTCCCAAGCAAGGGGTCAGCACCTCTAAAGACGCTGTTTAATTTTTGTATCTGTAAGTATGCAAGGGTATGTGAGAGTCCGTCTGATATTAATTTTGTCAGCAAGGCTCTGGTGCAGACATCTGCATACCCACCTATTTCTTATGTGCACAGACACAGCAGCTTGCAGTGTGTGCATGTGGCCACTACATTATAAGGGCACCACCTGCACATGAGCTGGAAAAACAAACATGCATCCTGAGTTTGAAAACTCCAACTCAGTGACGTGGGATTCGACTGGCTGATGGAAATATGATCACTCAGTCACTCAGTCAGGGACATTCGAGAGTAGAAGGGTGAACCTGCTGTTGCCAAAAAATCTGGATGTTAAAGAAATTTGATAACAGCATTCAAGTAAAAAAGAATAAAATCCTTTATATATCCCTTAGTACTAATTTAAAGAAAATTGAGATTTGTAGTTTTTGTGAATATATACAGCAGATGACTTATTAAAATAACACCACTGTCTTTCTATGTGGCTAGCTAGCAACTCTTTACTCACATTTGTCAGATTTGTTCTGTTTCTGATTCACTCTTTACCTTTGTTGACTGATGACTGTATGTTAGTTGTACCGCCAAAGCTCTTGAAGCCTATAGCTATTATTAGGAATGCTACTTACTAATGTTCACCGGTTTACCTGAAACAGTAATCACTGGAAAAAGGGAAAGAGAGGAACAGAAAAATGGAGGTGATGAACAATTCCTGTGCTGCTCGTCAAAAGAGCTTTGCTGGAATGTGTTGAAGGCAAACCCTCAAGCACACACACAGACACATGCACACACACTAACCCCCACAGAATCCAGAGCTATGGGCTTTCTTTACTGAGCAAGGTCACAGATGGCTACTAATGCCCGGATCACAAAAACATCACCCTCTATTTTCATCTCTGCCACTATATCCCCCCTCCACACGAACACACACACACACACACACATTTACCTTTGTCACATTTGGGGAAATTACACAGACTTACATTAATTTCATGGAGACTTAACTTAGCCTTAACCTTAACCACTACTTGCCTAACCCTAACCACTGACCCAAACATCAGATTTTGTGGCCACATCTTTTGTCCCCAATTGAAGAAAAACATATGGTCTTTAGTCTGAAATTTGTCCCTTAAAGTAACCTAAGTCAGCCCCCCCCCCCCCCCCCCCCCCCCCCCCCCCCACACACACACACACACACACACACACACACACACACACACACACACCCTTTCATTCCCACACAATCCTCCACTCTCATCCTTTTTCAGAGAATAAAACTTAACAGGAGCTGTTTCCTTGTCATGTGTTGCTCCCGTGGTGCAGCATAAACCACTGTTAGTGAAAAACACATTTATATTGGAGCCAAAGGCAAAGAAAATGCATTATGTTATAGGTTAGTGCATTGTCGGTCACTCATGCTCAGTAATGTCTGGTTTGTGTGTGTTTATCAGATGTGAGGCGGAAGGATTGGATCTATATAATCTATGGTTTTCCTAAGTGACACTTGAACAACCTTTATTATTATACTTTGTTTTTTTGAATAGAATAGAATTATAAATTCTATGGTGTGGAAAATTGGTAATTTGTAACCCTAAAAGAACTGACAATAGGAAATCAAACATAATATCACCCTCATATACAGAATTTTAATGTTATAAACCTGCTATGCTAATATTTTAGCAAACAGATCCCTAATTCCACACCGTCTATCTACTTTATTTCCAGTCAGTCCTGCATATACCATAGTGCTGCTGGTAATATTTAGCACCAGATGTGTATTACTCCACAACTGTCAACAGTCCCAAACAAATGCACTCTTTACTCCTATTTCCTAAAATCTACGGTGACCAGCTGCTTTCAGAAATGACCGAGTATTATTTAAAAACGATGCCCAGGGGGTAGAGTCACTGCTCCTTTGCTTCACAAGGATCCAGTTGAGGTGGTTTGGGCATCTGATTAGGACGCCTCCTAGGCACCGTCTGTTGGAGGTTTTGCCTCCACAGTCAACTGGTAGTAGACCCTGGGGTAGACCCAGAACCTACCAGTCCTCCAACCTGAACAACCACACAGGTTTTTTTTTTTTTTTTTCCCAACCCTCTGATACGACTCATAGGAGTGTCTCCTGGCTGCTGTACCGGACCTTGGTTGTCATGGTTGCAATCATAAACCCATGCACCGCACCGACAGTGGCGTACCTATTTCCGTTGCCATGGTTACTATAAAAACAAACATGGCTTGGTTAGGTTTAGGAAAAGATGGTGATTTGGGTTAAAATAACTTCTTCCTCAACATTATATGATCTTTGTTGTCATGATTATAATAATAACAACGTGGTTAACTTTGTTGAACAGTCATGGATAGTAGAAACAACATATATTGCTGCTTTCACATGGGAATCGAACACAACTCTCCTGTGTCATATTCCTGTGTTTTGTTGACCCATCCATCCACCCCAACCTCCTCCTGGCGACTTTGTCGCTCTATAACCTATGTCACCGCACATTAGCCTTTGCTCCTGTCATAATTACTACAGCCAACAACAAACAAACAAACAAAATGTTACTATGGGTCATAATAACCTGCTGCACAACCAGCCTATAGGCTTTTCGTTTGCAGGAGGGCAGGTATGAAATTTTACAATGTATTATTTTATTATTTTTTGGCATCTCTATTCTCAAAACACAGTTGATTTATTAACTTATAACAATTTACAAATTTTAAATGTATGCAGTGGAATTATAATAAACATGTTTAAGATCAGATCCAGTGTATCTCAGGTAAGAAAACTGAGACCATGTTCAATCACAGCACCAACTTTGTCAGCACTGAGTCTCACCCCAATTTGCACAATCTATATGTCACAGCCGTGATAATGAAAATCCAACCTGGCTTCCCTCCCCTCCTAAATAGGTGAAAAACAACAAGAGAATTGGGCTTTTCCACCTGTACTCACCTGTTAAAGCTGTTTATACTTAATGTCTGTAAGCAACAAGCACATCCCATATAGATAAATGCATATCATGTTATATTGTGCTTTTATTCATTCAAAGTGGCGTTTGACATCACAGGTCTGCTTTCAAAGACGTGTTCCCTGTTTAGAGGTTGAACCGCCTCGCTGCTGCGTGGTGCAAACATCAAACGCACGTTCAGTCTCTGATGTATTTTTATCCACACACACACACACAAATACACACACACACACACACACACACACTCTCCCCTTGTCTACGCTGAATAGACCCTTTTAAAGGATTTTGTCTGACCACTTCCTTTATTCTCCCCACTGAAGGCTAATTAAGGTTGTGCAAATTAACAGAGGGAGCTGTCAGACGGCGGGAGGCTGAAGGGAAGGGATGGGGGTGTTGAGATGAGAGGGGAGGGGTGAGTTGATGGCGGCGAAAATAAGAGCTTCCTTCTCAGTGGTTCCCAAAATAACCCGCGCCCCCGTGGCATGATCACCCCACTCCTGAGGACCGGGTATCCCAGCTGTGAGACGGACTGTCACTGTCGCGCTCTCTCTGAAACACACACACACATACACACACACACACATCTCCCTCCTGTTCTATTATGTAGAAAAAGCAATATCAACACCTACACACACACACACACATCCAACACAGACACACACACTCTTTCTCTATGGCTTATTTATTGCTTCCATTTCTATTTTATTAAATTTTTAACTTTGGCTTCTTATTATGCTGCTGACTACTCCCATATGTGATAGATGAACATGTGATTGTGACACCATGAACATTAATCTGCTGCTCTCACAGCCTCCACTCTTCTGGATTCAGATTTTCCACCTGATATCTGAACCTGGCTGCAGGGATTTGTTCCCATTCAGTCACAAAAAGAGACATTAGTGAGGTCCAACACTGATGTCGGGTGATAGGGTCTGACTCACAGTCATCTTTTCAATTTATCCCAAATGTGTTGGATGAAGTTCAGGTCAGGGCCCTGTGCGGTGCAGACGGGGTTTCCCACAGCAAGCTGGGAAATCTGGGAAATTTCTGAGATGTTGAGTGTAAGTGATCCTGATGGTTACAACACCTTTTTGGTGCATTTTGAACATTTTAATTGAAATGCAAGGGCCCTAATTAGTCAAGCAAATTCATGAGTCGAACTTCATCACACTTCACCTCCTGCAGTTAAATTTATTCAATGAAAGCTCCGTTTTAGATCACAGCTCCTCTTTCAGAGACCTGTTTCCCGTTCAAAGGTTGGATCACCGTGCTGCCGTTTGATGCAAACATCAAACATACATTAAGTCTCACTATGACTGCAGTTTAGACCTTTGCAAGTTGTGTTGTTGAAATAAAAATGGCAGCAGTGATTGCATGTAGCAGAAGATGAACAGCTAAGGACCTGGAAGAGCTTTAGAGCTTCTTTGCTCAGTCACAACAAACTTCAGTTTCTACTGAAAAGAGAAGGAATACACGACAGAAAATAAAAATTTGAATTGCCTCATTTTTTTGTCTGGGTGAGGGCTATGTCTCTAAGTCCGATATTTGGTGGCACTGGTGTCAAATCCAGGTTAAGCACTAAAGTGTAACCATGTATGTTTTGCTACACGGGGTCTGATTCATCCCTTGTGGGATTTATGTGCACCGATTTTAAAAACCTGGCTTTGATGTTAGAGGACAGAGTGAAGGAGCTCCCGTCATAGATATTTGGGTGAATTAGCTGCACAAGGCGTGAAATATTAAATAAAATCATGACAGATTTTCCTGAGTTCAAACAGGAAACTCTGACTGCAGAGTCCACTGCAGACTGGCAGGGGAAAAGAGGCTGGATTGCAGGAGAAGATGGGGAAAAACCTCAGACAGAGGATAATGCTTTTACTCCTTTATAGCTGGGGTCGAGATGCCCTTGAGCAGAGCGCTTACACCTAGAAATGTCTTCAGTGAAGCCAACAGTGGGTGGCTGCAGTTGTACTTTGCAGCTTCTATGTTTGACACTATAATTGAATTCAAGGAAAGCAAAAAGAAAGAAAAAGCTTTATGTGCTCAGAAAATCCTTCCAGGATAAATATAAGTTTTTATTTTTATCTCAGTTTCACCTCGTCACTCAGAGCTCCATGAATGACTGCAGGGTGAAAGTCATGCTCCACCTGCTGTGTGGGCTGCTTCAGGTGATGCTGTGAGCTCGATAACACACCTGGCCTGCTCTGCCAGCATATGGACACCACCAGGGGAGGAAATGTAAGCCACCGCAGGGGTTTATTACAGGTTACACAAGATCCATCTATTGTCTCCTGCTCTGTGTTTACATGGTCTTAAGAAATCATGCTAATGACCCTAATTTAAGTAACACACTGTTGTTAAGATTAAGCAGTTTGCAGGGAGTATCTTTTATCTATGGAGCAGAACCTGATTAATGACCCTCGACGCCCCGTCCACATGATGATATTATTATGGTATGATTAGGTTACACCAAGCTTTTGCTCGCTGTTATTTTCCCCCAGCTCTTGTGTTGCACATTTGAATTTGAATGAAGGACAAACAAATTAACAGTAATGAAAAAAAATCTGAAAAATCATCCTAAACATTACAAACAAGCTTTTATCTGTAGCTGAGGCAGGACAGTTGGTGTATGGAGAAAGAAAAGGTGCAATAAAGGCAGATGAAAACAAAACAATGATAAATTCTTCAACTTCTTCTGGTATAATTTGATGTTGAAGTGTTGTGCCAAGCTGTACTTTAAAGGAGCTATTTGTAAGTTTTGCTATTGCTACAAAGCTAATGTTAGCATTAGCAGCTGTTTACTTACCAGTCTTGCCGAGAGCTTCAGCCATTATTGTGTTCACAAAACAAGAAGTTATATTACATCCTCTGAGCAGCACTACTTCTTCAGAGCAGCCTGGACGCCACAGTGACTCGGTATTGGAGAGTGACACATCCAGCCAAACGGGCTGGGGCTAGCTGGTTAGCATCCTAACCTCAGTAGAATAAAAGCAGTGATTGAAATGGAAACAAAGCTCTTGCAACGTTTTTTCTAGATTGGTAAGTAAACAGCTGTTAATGCTAATGTTAGCTATGTAGCAATAGCAAAACAAATAGCTCATTTACTGTTCCAGCTAAGAATTATTTAAAGTACACAACACTCAAAGAGTCTCTGCACCTTTAAGAAGTTAAAAAGAAACATGACAAAAGACTTCACATGTAAAACAGAACAGTATCGGGGTAACTACTGTTAATTAAGAAACAAGTTGATAATTTCCCAGCCTCTGAAAGTAGCTGAAACTAACCACACTGCAACTATTTGAAGTACTTCTCCGTTGATAAAATCCAGACATGCCATCTAAAGACAAGAGAGGACAGCATGTGTCTGACTTCTGTCAGCAGCCTGTAATTTAAGAAATATTATGTGTATTTTCACATGGCTGCACAAATCTGTATTTTTCAACCTGAATGGGCTTCACTGATAAAAGCACCTTCTAACAGGGAAATAACAGGTATTAGTAATGGATGTGCTCTGCTCTCCTGGATCCATTCTGCTGTTTGGTTTCTTATTCATGCGGTTGAAAGGAGATAAGTCTGAAGTGATGTCAAGATATTTTGACAGTAAGTGAAGAGTTGAAAAGCGGCTAAATATCACAGTGTCAGCATCAGTGTGAAATGTCAGATTTTGGTGTCAGTTCCTTAGAAATGAAGACAAACTGCTTTGTTCTTGAGTCATTACATTCAGCATCCATACATGAAGAAATCTTTTACAGAGCAGGGGGGAAAAAGCTTCCATGTAGAGCATGGGAGATAAATGGTGAGGCATCGAAAGCAGCAGGTCACACAGCTCTACTCTACATCATCACACTCCCTCAGGACCGCCCGCTCTTACTAACCAGCCCCCTCCAGAGACAGTGTCGTCATGTTGCTTGAGGTAGAAATCAGTTGTCTCTGTCTCTTGAATCAGGTTTTTAGCTCTAGCAGGAAGACGATTTGTTTTATTTCGTCGACATTCTGAAGCTCCACCTCTCAGTTCTTATTATCCAATGACTTCACTTCAGGATTTATTCAAAATGCTTTCCTGTCATATTGTGATCATCTTAGCTGAAGAACATTTAAAACATTTTTACATTTACATTTGAATTAAAAAAAATTAAATACTGGACCAAAACAGTAAACATCCAGAAAAAGCAAAAAGCAGCAAAAAAGTCCCCATAAAGCTGCAGAGGTGGTTATACAGTAGCTATCAATAGATTAATCACTGCAGCATTACACATAACCATTTGACTTATTATTCGTAGAAAATATTGATAAGTGGATGTAAATTTGTAGATGTGAAACATGAATCAAGTTTGTTATTTTTAATGCTTTATTTTACTAGTTGGCAACTTACTAATAGTTCCAGGAGGATTCACATGGGATCACTTGGTATGTGAATTTGTTAATTTATGATTAAGTTCAACATCAACTATAGCCTAGAGTCTTTTAGACAGCAGGTTGGTCAAACAGCAAAACTGTAAAATGTTTCAACAGGCAAGTTTAATTCAACAATGTATGAAGATCAAAGTTTCCAACAATAAATTAAAATGTACTGGGGTTTTTCTTAAAAGAACATTTTTCGTAAATCATCTGCTGCTTGTAAACTCGAATTAAAAATACTGAAATAACTCGAACTTGTCTCCACTTTTCCATAATGAGAAGCAAACCATACAGACATTTTCAGGAAACTTGAAAGGACGTTTTTTAAATAAAGTCACCAACTTAACATGATTTCCAAATCTTATTCTGTAAACTTTTTGTCAAAAGTTTTTTAAACTTTCCTCAGTTTTTTGGAAAATAAACAAGGTAAATGAAGCTGCTCTTGTTAGTTGCATAAATTCAGTTTAGGTGGAGGTGTCTTCAGAGGATTTGTAGATGAAAAAATAATAGATAAAACAACATCAGTCATCTCCTCTGTTGAACTCTTGCCTGTCAGTACCACCGGGGAAATGTAACATAAGCCCTGCAGATGGGGTTATGAGAGGTTGCAGATTAAAATGCTATGACACTGTGAGTTGGATAGACTTTAAATAATGCATGCAGTGTCATCAGCTTTGTGTCATGTTGGTGGGCCAGAGATGCAGAGGCTCCGTTCAGCCTGAGAGGCCCCGAGGCTATTTGTGACCCTGCTGGATCTCTGAGGCTTTGAGCGAGTCAATGAGCAAAATGAGCAGCAGTTCAATTTCAATAAGGTGATATTTATTTTAGAGCAAAATGACACGTCGCGTCAAGAGAATAGCTTTGTAAATGTCTCTTCCTCTTCGCCTGCATCCTCTCTTTATGAGCGAAGAAGGTTTTACAGGTAAAATCAACACAGGTGTCAAGTTACTATGTACAGTACAAATCTAAGGCAGTTTTTCGAACGTGCTCAAACAGGAGGTTTAATAAAGGTTGACGGTGCAACACAGCTAATGAGCTACGATAGCTACTCTGTTTTTGGTTCTCTGCTCACCCCTTCCCTCGGAGCTCACCACTGTCAATATGGATTATCATCAGTCAGTCATGCAAGTCATAAGAGTTTAAATAAAAATGTACAAGACTTACATTTTTACTTTGTGATTAAGTATTGTACTTGTGGTGTAATGGACTCCAGGAAGTGGCTGCACCTGGCCAAGGAATAGTTCAGCACATAACCCCAGTCATTTGTGAGCTTCGGCAGTGGCTTTTGTTACCTTACAGTCAGGCAAGCTATTTCACTGCTGGCTGTGGCTCGTGCACAGACAGGAGAGTGGTATTGATCTTTTCATCTAACTCTGCAATAAGCACTGAATAAGCATCATTTCCCAAAAGTCTGAACTATTCCTATAATTCTCCATTGTGGTATTTCTGAAGTCTAAAGTCAATAAGCTTTTACCTGGAAAGGGTTTTAGTAATTACAAATAACAAATTTTAAAAAATAAAACAGCTTCAGTTTAAATTGTAAGTCCTCCAAATTAAATGACAAAGTATTTGATCTGCCGCCTTGTTGGCAGGAGAACAACATTTATTTGTTCTTTACAAAACCATCACAAAATGAAAAATAAATCAGTTTTATGATTGACTAAGATTCACTTAGATTTATATGTAAATCATGTGGTTATGGTTATGAAACAATGAGGGTCACAGTAAATATCTTAAATACACAGGCCTGAAACTTTACAGTAGTTCTGCATTTTAAATTGCATGTGCTGCTTTACTTCCTATTTGAACAGGACTTATTTTTCCTCCAGTTTCAGTCTTTCCTAACTTAAAATCACCTGATCTGATCTGGGTTAGACTGGAACACAGAGATCCTCAGTCTGAGATGTGGGTCACCCTCGTGCAGAACAGTGTGAGAAGCTGCGTCTGCAGGAGTTTGTTTTGTTTTTGTGCGCTTCCTGCGACTCCCAAAGGAGATGGTGATACAGCCTGATTGCCTTCCCCCTGTTGTCCATGTTTTTGTGTTTGCTGTGCAGTTGAAATTGCTGGTATTGATGTATTGCTGCTTTATTAGACAGTATGCAGCAGAGACAGAAAAGAAAAAAATGAAATTGAAATGAGAGGAGAAAACATTTCGTGAGCTTGATTTGACTCCTGAGCATCACAGGCATGTGCCAACATCCACCACTGGATGAAATCCAAAGGCTGATTTAAATTTTAATATTTTTTTTTTCCAGAGTGAGCAACAGTTTTAAACTTCTGAAGACAAACTGGTGGTGAAAATCAGAAATATATGAGATACTTTTCCAATGCACTGACTGTACCTTGTCACGACACACAACACAACTCCTGCTCTCGCCTGAACTTCCTTTAAATAGAAGTGAGGTTTTTGAACTTGTGTTGTGCATTTGACTCCTGTGTGTGTCTGGGTCGTGACATGCTGAGGCACAGAGTCTTTTCAGTATTAAAGCTAACCCTCTTAGCAAATGTCTGACTGTCACATTTCAAAACATCTGGCAAGAACTTGTCATATTAGAGTAAATATTAAACCAGCGGAGAAACACAAATAAACGTGTGCACTGTTAATGATAGAGAGATCTGATTTAGACACTCACCTTATCAAAAATAAAAAAATTTTAAAAAGAAGGTCAGCAAATTCTTTTTTTTTTGTTTTTCCCCCTCAAATATGGAAATCAGCACCAGTCTTAAAAATCCTGTTTCAGACAGACTTGTTATAAACAAGTTACAAGGTATTTATTAAAACCATAACTTGTATCACAATATATTTTACACATCACACCTTGAGGGAATAAACTGTATCTGGAAACCAACCACTAGAATCCTAGGGGGCCCCCTCAGCATAATTACTCAAATCACCAAAAAGAAACTGCCTCACAGGCCCCTGAAAGGTCTTTACAATATAAGTTTACTATATACTTACTAGCTTCTAAAATCTTATGAAAATAGCAACAAATGCAAATACTATAATATTTTGAGGCAAATAGCTAATTTTAAATGTACTGTATATCAATACAAAACAGAGATATTTTGGGGATGACAATGGAAATTAAAAATGTGGATGCAAATAACATAGACTGTAAATATAGATGGATGTAGCCTCTGTGACGTTACATACAGGTTTCTGAAGAGCGGTTCTGAAGCTGCCATCGCCATCTTGGCAGTGCCTGACTCCACACAACTCCCGGCTAATCCAAAAATGGGCAAAGAGGTGGAGCGTGTGTGGTGCAGACTTAGGTTCATGCCGGTTTGTGTCAAGCATATGTTCACCCACCTGTCACTCAAAGCAGCCACTGCTTCAATTATGCAGAACTTTGAGCCTTAATAAAATTTAAACAGGTGAGTTATATAAAAAACATTCACCCCCACCCCACAGTTGTCATGAAGGAAGAAATTAGCTATAGAGACCAACCAACAGTTTTTTGTACCAGGCTGTAAACATGTTTATTTCCTATAATGATGCCAAATCAGGAATCACAACACTGATGAAACATATTGCACTCTGACACATACAATCCCTCCTCTCAGCTCCTCACAGCAGATATTTGGGCTCTGGAAGTCTCAGAGCTGTTTACCTCACGAAGCCTTTCTAAAAACCATCTGGTACAGTGGGCGGAGGCTCGCTGCCTCCTGCAGCAGCTCACATCAACCTCTCTTCCTCCTCCCAACCCGCTCCAGGCTCCACCTGCAGAGCCGCCCCATCTAAAATTGATTACAGTGACATTTACTATTCATAGAAAAGGTTACTAGAGTAACCCTGTGCTGTGCCGCATATTTAAGTGGAACATTATTCCCAAACAAATGAAGAGGTGCTCTTCAGTGAACAACTGTGTAGCAGAACTGAATGACAAACTGGTTGTGTAATTATGAATAATATGCATCGCGGATTTGGTCTGTATCATGATCCCCCCCCCCACACACACTGTTTATATTTTGAAACAGAGAAATAGAGAACAAAGAGATACAGACTGAGTTTGTTTAAATTATTACTGTGAGATCAATATTGTAGTGTTTTGGCAGAGCTCTTTTTCACAAAGAACATATAATATTTACAACAAGTTGATGGGGATCAAAAGTTTTTCAAACATCCTCGACCCTGTAAGTGACTTCTGAGTGATTTATTTTTCAAAGACCAGTTTTCGTAATGTTTAAAATGCAGAAAACACTCAGCTAAATTATCTATAATATTGCCTTCTGCCATAGCCTTAGAGAATACATGTTTCTGATTGGCTGGCAGGTCTCTCTCAACAATACTTCTGTTTCATTTAACATTATCTGAAACCAAACCCTTGGTTGAAACTGACTACAAACACACCCACCATATTTTCCTTCCAGTTTGAAACTACTGTATGATACAAGCATAATATTGCACTTTGAGGAAATGAAGAAAATTTACTTTTACGTACAATGTAAAAAGAATTTTGCTGTATACACTTGGAATTTTTGGTTTATAAATGTGCATGAAATTTGTTTTTTAATTGTTTAAAGTCATGTCGAGTTTTGTCCTGATCTTTTACAACAGCTTTTCATAAGCAGTCACAATAAGCCAGAAACATTGTTCCTCAGTTTGACTTACTGTGGTTCAAACTCTTTATTTCTAAAGGGCAGACCTGTTTTCACCAGGGTTGGGTTTGTTTTATTTTATACAGAGAGAGAGAGAAGATCACCTGACACCACAGAGACACATGACACATAAAAAGACGCATTTTTCCTACTTATTACCTAAATAACTTAATTGATGAGTTAAGTGAAGAATCCATCAGACATTTACTCATCTGAACTCTTGATTATTATTAGTTCTGAAAGTGAATTAAATAATTTAAACTTGAAACCAACAAACCTATTTAATTAAATAATGAAAATGTATTTAATATAACTTACTGAGATTTACAGTGCAGTAAAGGACAATGTAAACATGGTGTGAAAATGACTTCCTGTGTTCACCAAGTGAAGGAGGTCAGGTTAGCAGAACTGGCTCTGTTCACTCCTTCACTCCTTCACGTGAAATAAGACACTTTCTGTTCATCTATTGGCACTATTTTAATTTTAATTTTAAATGCTTTAAGTTTCTACGGTCTAACTGTTGTTTATGTCAAACAATAGAAGTTTCAGTTTTTTAACAATGTACACTGTAAAACATCACAAGCAACAGTTTTTTTTTAAATTGTAGAACAGAAAAGAGTGACAAATGCTCCTTCAGTCGGTGTACATGTTTGATTGACTGCTGAGCTCCCATGAGCACTGAGATCTCCCTCTCTGATCCACAGTCTTCACTCCCAACGCTTTAAAGTTATAATCCTTAAGATTTTCGTTTAATCAAACCCTGTTTTTGATGATTATAGTCTCGTCAGGAGTCTGCCATTCCCACGCTGACATCAAATGACTTTAACCCCTCGCTGCAAACTATGCTGCATATGATCCAGCATTACTGTTTTTTATTCTATCTAACTATTCTATCTAACTAATAACTAATCTAACTAATGGGCTCACGGTTTACTGTTCACTCACTCTATAATTCTTTTTATTTTGAAAAGTATCTATCTATCTATCTATCTATCTATCTATCTATCTATCAGATCAACAATAAATTACTGATAATGCTGACCCAACATTTCCTACTGCTGTAAATGTTCAACTGCTTAAAACTTTGTTGGGCTGTAGTATTTACTTAATATATGTTTGTATTTTAATTATGTAATATTTTTATTGTCCGACATTACAGTATTAATACATTTGTGACTTGACAAATACATAAATTAACAACATTTCCTCATTACATTAATATAAAATGTAATCTGGTCACAATGACATTTCCTGGCAGTGATGGTGAAGAACAAGGACCAAACCTTTTAGCATCTAAACGGACAGATTTTGACCTCTACAGTCACGTTTCTAAGGGATTCAGGGCGCTACAGCAGAGTAGCTGATAGCTAATTAGCTAATGTTATTTAGCCTGCAAAGTGACATTTCCCAGGCGGATGTTTGTTTAGATGTTTAGCTAGAAAGCTAATGTGCGCCGTGTTTCAAAGTCTGTTTTTGTGTCGAGTCTTAGGCTGTTGTTTAGTGTCACTGTCGGCCAGTTATAAATTAGACATTACTGCTTCATGCAAACAACTTTAACTTGTTAAAATTACATGATGAAAGTTTGAAGTTATATAACTGGCTATTTGCTTTGACTTGAAGGACAGAGAAGCCACAACACAATGCAAAGACAGATATAAAAGTAAAGCTTTCTTTTCTGACTATTGTTTTTTCTTTTCTCAAAAGGTCATGTATTTTTCAGGAGAGCAGAACAAAACCTGCAATTTAAGTTCAGTTTGACTTGAACAAAATGGAAAGATGCTGTACATGGCTCATTTACTGCACAAACCTGTAAGGATAGGGGTCAATTTTTTATTTATTGGAAAGAAATCCACCACTTAAGTAGTTTTTTCACGTAATTTTCACATAAAAATTAGTCATAATTATGAAAAATATCTCATAAATTACACCTCTTGACAAAGATGTTTAATCATAATTATGAGGGGAAAAAATACTATTATGAAAAAAAGTGGATCTAATTTGTTTCCATACATGGCTGCACATTAACAGAACTGATCGCAGAATCTTCACCTTTTTGATTTGGCTGTCTGTAGCAGTCAGACATATATAAACAATACCTACATGTACACTACTCCACTTGATGTCACTGACAGCAGCAGCCACAAGTTGAGTGTTTATGTTAAACAATTCCAGTCACAGCGCCAAGCTCGGCAGCCATGATGAGTCTAACATGGAGGTGTTTTTACACAGCGTGGGCATCCAACCAGAGGGCTGAGAGGCCTCAGAGGAGACGGGGCTTCTCTCTGGCAGCCATCCATACAGTAAGTGCTCTTCATACAATCAAACACAGTGCATCTCACTGCTCTTTAATTAAGTCGCTGCACATTCAAGTGTTTCATCAAATCCATGATGTGTTTCATCAGTCAGGGCCTTTCAAGAGCTAACTCCTCTCTGTTTATGTTGTATGACACATTCTCACATCATTCGATATGAGACCAAACTTTGACCTGTTTTGAAAATTTTTTGTTGATTTGGGGCAACACTTGAAGTCTGTAAACCAAACATGTTTATCAATGTAGAGCTTTCACTGACTTAAAGATCCATAAAGTTAAACAGCTTATACTGAGGTATCAATGTTAAAGTTGTTCTTCAGATGCTCAATTAAAGTTTATAGTTGACCCTATGAAAGTCTGAATTTGACATTTTGTTAAATGACTTGTTAAATGAATAGTTTAGTATTTTGGGAAATATGCTTAGTTGCTTCCTGTCTGTGTAAAAATGAAGCTACAGCCTGCAGCTGGTTAGCTTAGCTTCGCATTAAGACTGGAAACAGTGGTAAACCTTCTCAAATACACCTTTCAGCAGGTCTAAAAAATTCTATATTATTTCAGCATATTGCTGCTATCAGGACAAAAAATATATTTGGCCAGTTTCTTCTTATACAGAGATCCTTTTCACATTATAACAAGATATTTTTCATGCTGTTATGACATATTTTCTTGTTATTACTATGGACCAGTTTTATTCTTGTTATAACAACATATCTTAACAAGATAACTAACTTTATCTTGTCGTGTCTCAAAACTTTCTACATATGTCATTAAGATGAGCAATTCTTGTTGTAACGACAGATTTGTCACTGAAACTAAAAACCTCAAAATAATAAGTTTGCTTCTTGTTATAACAAGAAATGTATTATAACATGAAAAGGTTCTTGATAAAATAAGTGCTATAAAAACACTACTAGCAAACACATACCATACTCTGTGAATAAAATGCGTCGTTGTTACTGAACTCAACTAAACGCATACACATATTGTTTTTTCAATATTGTGTCTTATGTAGATTCTATCTTATACATCTGACATTACAGCCATAATAAAAGCTTTGTTATCCAGTCGTGGTGAGCTGTGAGAGCACAGCATTGGGCTGCAGGAGGAGGGCGGGTGTGCGTTACCTCGGCCTATCACGGACACATTTGAAAGACCCGTTTGAAGCCAGCAGGAGTGGGAGATGAAAGTCCTGGCACAGCACACTTTGACATCATCAAAACACAACTCCCTCACAACACTCAGCAGCTCTAATGGCTGTGTTAAAAGGTACTTTTAAATACACAGATTTACAAGTGGCCACTGGCATGGTCTGTGTGGTCTTTGTTCCAAACTGAGCATGAATGAATTCTACATAATGAAACAGGAGAGCAGCCAGAAGAGATACAGCAGAGCTAAATAATGGTGATTTACTGCCAGCGAGACAGTTAACATCCAGGCAAAGTGATGAATCTGTTTCGGGTTTTTTTTGGATCTTAGTCAGAAAAAATGTACTAAAATCCTGATTTACAAAGTCCTGCTTTCAAAATTTCACTTGCACTAAATGAGAGCAAACAAGCAACCAAATGTTCCCAGTTATATAAACTAAGAGTGCTCATTCTGAAGAAGAGTAGTTTGGTTTAATTGAGGCATTTTCCTGAGGTAAAATATTTACAGCAGCGGAAGTAGGAAACCTGCAAAAATCTTTAAGTTTGTATTAAAGTAAAATAAGTAAAAGAAAATAAAATAAAAAATTAAATCAAGGCATAGTTGAGATAATGTGTCCATAAGAATGGGGCGGACGGACGGACAACCCAAAACAATATGCCTCCAGCTCTGGCTGTTGTCAAAAAAAACTCCACAGCAATGCAAGAGGCTCTTGTCAGGCTGTATTTAGGCACAGGAGTACTTTGAGCTGAATGCTAAGATCAGCATGCTAACAGGCTCACAGTGACAAAGTTAATTGATATAATGTTGACAATATACCTGCTATCTTCACCTTGGTATGCTAACACCTGCTAATTAGCACTACTGAAACAAATGGGAATCTTGTTAGTTTCAGACTTTTTTGTCCAAGTGTAAATTTTGACCAGATGATGGGGTGAGAGGAAACGTCATTAAGATTAAGATAATTAAGATACTGTACATCATCTGGGAACCATGGATGACCAATATCGCTGTTGCTATGCTGCTAAAAGGCAGGTTAAGTAAATATCTCCCAAAATGGAAACACTCAAGATGAGTACCAGCACCTTAATATTTGTACTTGTACTTAGAGCAGTAGAAACAAGTTGTGAACCAAACCCTGACTCACCTTTTAGGTTGATATGGTGAAGTTGTTAGCAAACAGTTGTTTAGAGTCGTGTTTGCGTTCACCTGATGATTTTAAGTCCAGTATTTTCTCTTTTAGCTCTGTTTTTTGTCTCCACCAACTCCTGAGTAAAATATCTGGTTCTTTAGCTGCTAAATTCTCCACTGTGTTCACCAGCTGGTCTCTAACTGCTGCTGTCTGCTGTTTGCTGATGAGCAGGTAGTGAACAGTGGCTTTTAGAGCTTTTTTTTCATTTAAAACAGCTTCCTGCTGCAGCTGAAAATGACTGTGAGAGCAGAGGGAATGACCCAGAACAGTATGCGGTCTGGACAAATAAACAATGAGCTGAAACTCACTATACAGCCCAGTAAAGATGATTCAGGTGATAATTCTCAGTAGAAACCCCCTTCACATTGTCATTTGACAGTCATAGCTGCTTTAAGTAAATGTTTCTCTGACCAAGAGAGAGAAACTTAAGAAAAGCAAATACAGCGAATATATGTAAAGCTGTCAGTCAGAACAAGGTCAGAAACACAAAGATGTATTAGCATGCATGAGCTGCATCAGGGAATCTTGTTGTACAAATCCATATCAATTTGCAGCGCTGCAGCAGCAGATGTTAAAAGCTTCCACCTTGGAGTGAATTATGTGTAAAATACGAGGGAGACAGTCTGTTCTTGTGAGAGGAGAGACGAGTGTGAGTCTTCTTTCTCTGAAAAACAGCTTGTGACATTTGAGAGATAATTGACACTGCAATGCCCCCCCACCCCCCACCCCCACCCCCCCCACCTCCCCTCGCAGCCTTGCTCCCCGCAGCCCTTCATTTTCCCAGGAGTGACCCCACTTGCTCCGATGAAGTGCTCTTCACAAGGCTGTCATCTGAAAGGTCAGATCCAGAGAGCAGACGAGTCACGGAAGAAATAAGATGGAGATCCTGCCATCCATCTCGCTGTATGGATCAAGACACCAGCCTGACCTTTAACAGTATATCAGCCGCAACAAACTATCAGAGTGTACGTGGGAGCTCTCATCGCGTTGCCTGTTCGCCTGAGTGTGTGTATACACCACAGACAGATAGAGACACAGAGACAAAAAGCCTTTTAACTACAAACACTAACATCTTTAATATTTACCTGCAACTAGCCAGTTCTTGTTTACTGAAAGTCTGATATTAACAAGCTAAATGTCCCTCTTCCTCTGTGCACCACATGGTCAAAAATACTGTCTAAATGGTTAAATTTACTGCATTTTCAACAAGGCAACCACATGCATGTTTTGCTCTTTAATTAAATATAGTCAACCTGTGGACCCACACTATGGAGAAATGAGATCATTCTTGCTTGAATATCCCTGAGCTCTAACAAAGCATTTCAGACAGAATAGAATGAACTATGATATACTAAGATTAAACCCACAGTGTAAGAAAAATAATGTCTTTTTGGAAAATTGAAGCATTTAAATTAATTTTAGTAGACATCAAGAATAAAATGATGGACAGATATTGTGTCCTTTTTTAATGGAGGTAATTTTACTGTTCTGAGCAGGTAAAGTATAACAGAGACACTGATGCGCTTCTTTTTGTAAAGGGCAGTATGTGAAACCTTTGCTTTCTTATAAAAAAAAAAAACCAAAAAAAACACATGCTGTACCTGTAGTTTTTTTTCACAGCTATGACACAATGATTTCCTCTCCAGCTGCAGAGATTCGAGGCTTTCAGATCTCACCTTCCAGCCAGTGCTTTACGTTTCTGAACAAAAACGCCCTGACCACTGACTGACTTTCTGTCCTCGTGCCTCAAAAAACATAGTGACTAAGCTGCGTTACAGAAGAAAGCCTTTGTAAGAGTCAAGTACTGTGAGGGTAAATGCTTTGTTTGCCACTTGTAAAAAGGAAGTAAAGTTTAGGACACAGAGAGCAATAAAGAGGTCTGCAAGAGGGAAATCCAGTGTGAGGCAGGAAGGACACATGTACAGTGAATACTGGACTTCTGCTGCGTTCGCGTCACGTGGGAGTTTCCATAATTGCCGGTTTCAGACTTGTAAATACTGCTCACATCAAAATCCAAGTTGTAATTACAACTGGGTGACTGATGGTCTGTGGTGTGCTGCCGACTGGAGAACGTCACAGCCCTGTAAAGCAGCTCTACTGACTCAGTAGCTAACGTGCAGAGTGACGTAAGGAGTCAAATCACAGATGGGACAAAGCCTGCTAAGCAGTTGGTTAGCTGTCTGAGAGACAACACAAACTACTTTCACTGCTGCCCCACACGTCAGTGTAATAAACAACTTTACATATTCTTCTATGAATACTACATAGGAGCAAGACCCCCAGACTGCAAGTCATTATATGTCTCTTTTGGGACATTTTGGGACTCTTTATGATCATTTTGTGTCTCTTTCATATTGTATTGTGACTTTTTGTGGACATTTTGGGTCTCTTTGTGGTTATTTTGCTTCCCTTTGTGGCTGTTGTGTGTCTCTGAGTTCTTTTTTTTCTCTTTGTGGATGTTTTGTGCGTCTTTGAGTTCATTTTGCGTCTCTGCAGTCATTTAACATCTCTTTGTGGATGTTTAATATCTCTCGTAAGTAATTTTCTGTCCCTTTCACGTGATTTAACACCTTTTTGTAGACATTTTATGTCTCTCTGCGGTTGTTTTGTGACTCTGTTGATTTTTTGTATCTCCTCATAGTTCTTTTACATCTCTTTATGGCTGAGTTATCTTGCTTTTTATTTTTAAAGGTTTAACTGTTAACAGGAACTTGCCATCAAATAAAATCATTTGTCAGACCAGACACTGGTGGTTATACATACTGATTTCTTAGCAAAGTGAAAGCTGAAACAGATAACATTGTTGGATCCAGATGTGTCTCATCAACAAAAACCAGCATCTAGAAAGATTTTCAACCAGTCAGAATAAAACTACCCTTCACTTGGAACAGTACAAACCACAGGGACAATAAATTAAAGAACATTGTAAGAATTTTGAAAAGGTTTATTACTTGTGCAATAATTTAGGCTTCCAGTATTTTAAAAAATATCATGTCTGTGACAAGCGACACACATCTAAAATACTCTGGTTCTTTTCACGTCTGTAATCTGTAACAAAATGGACTGCCTTTAAATTCCTTTGAACATATTGCTCCAATATCTTAAGTAAAACAGAACACGATTACATTCCCTTTAACACCTACTGCATGAAGACACTGCTCACATAATATAATATATTAAAGAATGTCATAACATCAAGTAAAGTGATGAGTTTGTTCCTAGTCAAATACTGCTCTTTAAAACATCGTAGCTATTATTACAAAGTGAATAGTGAGACCAAGATCACCAAACTACAGCAGTGAGCACTTAACAAACAGTGATGTAATTTACATCTAAAGTTAATGTAAAAACTGTGCACAAAGTACAGGAGCTACCATTAGTAGTAGAAGTAGTAGTATGGCACACATGAGCTAAATACTTAAGACAGCATTTAGAAACATCTGTCCAGATCAGATGTGCAGATGATATCGTGGGCATCAGGGCAGTGAGGGCTTGGAGCCAGAGTGAGAAAATCACTTTAACTTTTTCAAATTAAAAAATTAAAAATGTATTTTTATATCAAAATCCCAAAGTGAGAGGGAAAACTTGACGTTAAAAACATGTCTGCTGCTGGTAGTTATAGTATCTTTCATTTATTTCCGGGCAGACAGCTTCTTGTGAAAAGGAAATTTTGTCAAAAGGCAGAAGTACAAACTGGAGAAAAAAGGTACAGGATGTCAACTTGGTCCCGTCAGTCGTCTTTAATAGCCTACAGAAAAAAGCTCCTTCATTAGCACAGACGTGAAAAGAAAAACACCTTCTGTAAATTTATTCTGAAGGTGCTGACTCGAATCTGGCTCCAAGCCCCATGAGCTGGGGTTTGGGAATCTGTTTTTCTACCCTTCCTCCTCCGTCGCCGTGATCTTTCTATCCACATAATGTGCTCATCTACGGGACTCTTTTTAAACTCATCCAAGTCTGGACGCACTCACAGTTAAACAGTGGATTTCGCAGGAGGAGATTTGCTCAGTTGGAGTCCTGCATCTCGGCCCCTGAAGCCTCTTCATCCACGCCGACACTCGACTGCTCCTCATCTGGAAGAAAATGAAGAATTCACCAAACTTCCAAATAACTCTTGGCGCGTGTACAGCTGCTTTTCACTGTTTAGTTTCTGACTGAGCAGCAAATAACACAGACCTTTATTTTCCTTTTATAATTTATATATTTATTTTTGGCTAACAAGCATCATCTCTCAAATATTTGGTAGAAAACAAGTAAACTCAGGAGGAACTGTGAACCATGTAAACACTTTTATCCAGCTGTTGACTTTATGTGAATATTTGCAACAATCAAGGTATTTGTGTCCATATGAGTCCTGTCATAATTCAGTTTGATGCAAAGAATAGAGTCTCATAAATAAATAAATCAAGATAATTCATCCATTCATTCATTCATCGGCAGATAAAAATGAAATTACATGGAAGAATAAAAGCCTGGAAATTGCTGCATAAGAATATCAATGTTAAGATAAATAGATATTTGAACTGGGTTGGCCTGACATTATCCAAACACCATAATTTGGCTTAAACCACAAAAGTTTTAGAGCAAACGTGGTGAAAACTGCACTGCACTGACGTCGCATGAATGCAACACAAAGGCCCAACCAGAGGCAGACAGAAGTAGAGTCCTGTGAAGTGGCATGAAAACAAAAAATAAAGAATACCAGCTCATTGTTCTTGACTGTTTCCACCTTTAGTTCAGTTCATTTTTGTCAGATCAGAGCAAAGAATGGTACCAAGTAATAACATGGAGATACAGACAGGTGACAAAGGAAAAACCTGAACAATGAGTCGTGAAACAGGACAACAATAGCCCCATCCATACGGCATGAAGGGCCACTGACTGGTTTGATGAATATGAAAATGATCATCAAAAAATCAAGTGGGGTGAGCACGTGGTGGCCCAACACCTTACTAAGACACTTTATGTTGATTTTTCCTTTAATTTGTCTGTACCTGACAGTGCATCCATCAGTTTGCCTCCAACATGGATCTTACCCTTTTACAGGTGTAGGGACAGATCCTAATGCTCAGAAAGACAAATCTATGATACGGAAGTCAGAACTGAGACTCAGATTTTAGCTGTTTGTGATTTTATGATGTTACCTGGAAGACGTCAACATCAGGAACAGCCAATAAACACCTGCTGATGAGTCCATGTGACTTGTGTCAATGTGGAAACCTCCTCCTCACCTGCAGTTTCTTCCTCTGCGCTCTGTCTCTCAGTTTGGGCATCTGCAGAGCTCGGCTCGTCTGGCGGCCAGCGGAGCTCCCCGCTCTCCACCTCGGCTCCGTCTGTTGGCTCCACCACGATGGAGGGAAGCCTCTTGGACAACTTTGGATACCTTTCATGGCTGTCTGGGAAGAGCTGGTGAGAGCTTATGTAAGGTCAACTGACGGGAGATTGTTAATCATGCCGCATGTGAAAGAACAACAATGCGGTAAAAATCGGATTAGCTGCAGACGGTGTATCAGATGAAAGCTGGAGCTGACGACCTGTAAATCTTTATATGTGCATATACTTCGTGTAATTCTATCTTATCCTAGTTTCATCCAAGTCTTAAAGTGAGGACTACAACTACATGTACTCCATCAAGCTCTGAATCAGCCAATAGCAGGCCACCAAATGTGACATGCACACCTTATCATGATTAACAACTACCCAACATTCATTGTATCCAACACTAGCATAATAAAACATGCAAGACGAAAGCTTATATACTGTGATTAGTTCTGTTTCTCCTATTGATATATGCTATTATTAAAAATCTTACATGAGTTACAGATGGATATAGTTTCCAATTTAACTGATGCTCCTCTGTGGAGGTTCAATAAAATGTTTGGATGTGAGCAGGGCTGAAAAAATTTAGATTTTTTAAATTTTTGTTGGGTCTTGTACCAGACAAGCATGTTCCTTCATATCTGGAGAATATGATTTATGGGCTGGGTCACAACACTTCATTTATGGTCTGTTGTGACATAATTTACCTAAATCAAAAAAAAATAGATTTTGAGAATATTTCAATTAATCGTTCAGCCCTATATGTGAACTAAGTACATGTTTAATTGCTTCTTTTATTCCTAAATAGACAATTTCCATGAAAAGTTTATAGGTTTATATATTTAGAGTCATATTAATTTGCCACTCCTATGTTTTGTTATGGGTTGTTTTCAAACTCAGCAGACTTAGACTTTCAGGTAGTATAACATACGCTGCATTTGAAACATGGTTAATACAAACATTAGGAAGAACCTTTATGTCAGCCTCAGACTCTAGTTAAGTGCAGGACAAAACACTGAGAGGTCTATTGGACTAAATTTAGAGGAAAACTACCCCATTGTTATAACTGCATTTAAATTACTGTATTTGAATGGGAAACAGGTCCTGACCTAAACCTGAAAAGTCTCTTTCGGGAGATTTTAGACTGAAAACTTACAAAACTCAACCAGCACAGAGAGAAACTGGGAGAATTAATCAAACTAAACAACTCACTGGCTCCAAAAAAACAACACAACATAAGTGATCACTCTTTACACTTCACTTCATGGTGATGCTTTATAAAATAAATCTTTACAGTAGTAGATGATCACTCACTTGTCCTTCTGGCTCAGCTGGATAAGACAGACACCGTTTACTCAGAGTCCAGCTAATAATGACCTCAGTCACATCAACCCACATTTTTACTCTTGATCACTCTTGTGACTCACCGCTATATGTTTTCTACTCCAATAAGAACAGGACTGGCTTGAATTAATATAAACATGCACATACACACACACACACCTGGAAGGATACTGTGCCCTGATCTCCTCCTGCTCCTCCCCCGCTGAAGTCCTCCGTCCCAGGTTCCAGAGAGTTCATTACCTCAGTCATCCTGGATGGAAAACATATGTTTAGGTCGCTGATCAATGGTGCAGAGTATGTGGATGCTCGTTCAGATTCTCGTTCACTACTCTTATTTATCAGATATTTTCTAATTTTAAAATCATGCATCACCGATGCAAAATGTTAAAAAGTGATGTTTTGGTATAATTGCAGTTACTCAGGTATCATTTTGGCACCATTATAAAAATATTTCCGGCACTTAACAGCTCTAATGATTTTCTTAAAGGTCCCTTGTGTGGAGTTTACATTTTCTGTTTCTCACCAAAACAATTTGCGAATATCTTTGACGTCTGACGAATTCTGTTCAGTGCTTCCTTATAAAACATTTGCAAAGCCATTGTTTGAATATTTTGAAACCTGCATTGTTTACATCCATATTTACAATCATCTTCACTGCCTTTCCTGGTGCATTGCTGCATTTCCATGTGTTGCTGCCTCTTGTAGATCAGTGAAATAGTGTGAAACCATTTGCAGGAATTGTGCACCAATGTGCCAAAACATTATGACCACTCACAGATGAAGCAAATTACAGTTATTATCTCGTAACAACGCTGCATGTCAAGGTTGTTATGGCCATACGACTACGCAAGACTAAGGTTTGTGGGGTGCTCCCAGTCAGCAGTGGTGATTAGCCACTGACAGCCACAGACTTTTAGGATCTGCTGCTAACATCTTAGTCCCAGGTACCACAGGACTCCTGCAGAGGTCTTGCAGAGTCCATGTCTTGGCAGGTTTTAACTGTTTTGGTGCCACATGAAGGACCAACAGCATATTAGGCAGGGGTGGTAATGTTTCGACTCAGCAGTGTATGTTGTCACCTGCATCTGTGTGGATCCTTGTGCAGAACAAAACAGGGACCCACTCACAAAAAAAAAATATATAGCTCAACTAGTGATCAAAAAATCCTAACACCCCTAAATCTGGGACTCTTTTTCTGATCATCATAGTGGACTCTAGTCGGCTGTTTGGTCAAAAATAATGGTCAATTACTGGCTATGGTCACTAACATGCAGGCTGTGGTCTGTCACACAGACACAGACGGGCAGCAACCAACCAACAGAATGTTAGTGTTGGACCAGGACTGACCTTAGTGCAATAAAATAAAAAAATGTCCCCAACTGACAAAACAGTTTTAATACATGATGCTAAATGATGCTTATTTAGTACTAAAAACTACTGAGGTATATTAACTGCATTCACACTGCTGCTACTGTAACTTTACCAACCAGGCACCAGCATGTGTTCAGATTCTTTAAACTTAAATCTGCAATAACACATTTTTTGGCAAGGGCAGCAGAAAGAAGTTGCACCAAACATTAACATATAATCACCTTTTAAGTTGATATGTTCAACTTGTGAGGAAACAGTTGGTTATTTACACATCCAGCAGTTCTTCTTTTAGCTCATTTTCATCTCCTGAGGGAAACATCTGGCTCTTTAGCTGCTAAATGCTCCATTATGTTCACCAGACAAATTGTGGTCCAGACAAATTTTGAACAATGAGCTGAAACTCACTCTAAATCTACATAAAAAGCCGATTCAGGTGATAAAAGTGACATTTGATAAATTGTTATTATAAAAACATTGATTATACAGCTGATGTTATGAGCAGTGTCTCAGCAGAGGAATCACCATAGCACAAGATATAACAGAACACCTGGTTATGTGTCATCATCTACTTAAAATACCAGCGGATGCAGAATAATATTGGATTGATTATATTTTAAAGTGATATTGATTAAAAAAATGTGTTAGTAAACCAGCCGACAGTATCAGTCCTCTCCTCAATAGTCAAACACAGACTTTGCATGTGACAAGTTATCAGAAACACCACTTTCCATACAATCAGACCGGCAGTTGCAGTTGCCATGGGGACGAGAGATTGAGATTTTATGGCTCTGATTGTCTGAATAGTGCACTTTGCCTGAGCGCACGAGGCTGAGAGCTGATTTGGGGGGTATTCATGTGTGCCGTTACGCAGCAATTACCGCCGTCAGGACGGGGCCGTGTTGTTGTGAGACTTCTCTGTGAAACCTGGTAACGCTTCTGCCCTTCATCCTCGCAGCAAAGAGACAATACAGCCTTTATTCCTCATCAGAGGCTGGCATTGTTCCTCTGGAGGGGATCTGTGCGGTCACTCCAAGCCGGTCTTATATCCGACTCTGCTGCTCTGAAGGTAGCAACTGGAGAGGAGGCCTGTGGAGCCCTGCACATGATTTCAGTCTGAGCTCGTTTCTGAGAAGTGCGTTCACTCTGCGGTGATGTGAAGCGTAACAGACACAAGAATTTAAATGTTGATGCCAAGCGTGACGCCTCAGTCAGGTCTTCTTTTTTTTTCTTCTTCTTCAGCTGAATAATAATGCCTAATTTAAGCCATTAGGTATGAACAAGGTTACCCATGTGTTAAGGTCTGACTGTTTACAGGAAGCCGCTTCACTTCTGCCTCAGCAGAGAAATGAAATGTTAAGACACTTGTCTTTCTTCACATGTTACGAGCAGAGACTACATTTTTAGCTGGGTCATAATGAAGCAGCAAGTGTTTCACCTGGGGATTGAATGTTTGACATCTGACAGTTTAAAATATGTAATATTATTAGTATAATAGCATAACCTGAAATCTTAGACCAATCCAAGGATTTTCTTTGGATTTTTAGGTTGGAAACCCATTTTATTTTGGATTCTCTCACCCTCTTAAAGTGTTTAATCAAATGCCACTTAAGTGAAGAGTTCATGTTCCTTGACTAATTAGATGTTTCTCAATTAAGGCAGTAAATCAGTACTGAAACACGAAAAGAAGAATGTATCCAAAACTCAGAAACAGAGAATCTAGAGCTATAAACCCTGCAACTAAGAACTGTTTTCAAATACAGTTTAATGTTTTGACTTTTAGAAAATGTCCAAATTAATGGCAGATACCAGAGTCATGTTAAGACATGTTAGAAAACAGTTGTTTATTTCCACACCCAGCAGCTAAAGGAGAAACATGGTTCATTTAGAGTCATGTTTATGTCCACCTGAGGAATCTAAGCCCGGTATTCTCTGTACTTTAGCTCTGTATTTGGTCTCCACCATTTCCTGAGGAAAATAACTGGCTCTTCAGTTGCTGTGTTCAAACGCTGGTTTGTAACTGGGTCTGTCTGCTGCAGTGGACAGTGGCTTTTTAAAGCTTCCTGCTGTGGCTGAAAACAAAACCATGAGAGCGGTGAAAATGACCCAGAACAATAACGCTGTGGTCTGCACAGATAAACACTGGACTGAAACTCAGTGTAAAGCTGAAGGTCTGACCAAGTGTAACAAAATCCAACCAAAGCTCACTAATTAACACCTTATATCTAGTTTATTTAATCTGTAGAAAATACAAACTGTAAATGCAACATGTGGTTTCGCTGGGGGTTATGTGCTGCACGGGGTTTCCATTGGTTTCCTACAAAGATGTAATTCCACACCAAAAAAACGTACAATGGCGAACTGTTACTTGTACACTCTAAAGGTTGAACTATTCCTTCAAGCAAAAGTAGAATTACCACAATGTAAAAATCCTTTTCACTGAAAATTACTCCTCGTGTCGCAGCTGGAGAAGGTGGAGCTACTATTAATTATTTCATATACATTCAGATAGTTTAATGTGTAACAATCAATCATTTTGTATATGAAGTCTGAATTTGCAGAGTAACTAGTAATTACAACCATCAGATAAATGCAGTGAATAAAACCTACTTTTTGAAATCAAGTCAAGTGATGTACAGTACAAGTGCCTCATAGTGTTCTGTGTTAATTTAAGTTAATTACTGGAAGAATCCAATCTACATTTTTTTGAAAACTGGAAAGTATTAAATTTGTAATGATATGAAAAAGAGAAAAGCAGCAAACTTTCACATTTAAGAGGCTGCGGCCTACAGACACCTGAATTATTTACTCTTTACGCAATGAGTTACTTTTATTTTGACACTAATCTCAGCAATAATACCTGAAAAAATCTAAATGATTAGTTGATTAAAATCTGAAAATATCTGATGACCTCATGTTGGGTCTCATGAAATTTTAACAACAATTTTTCACTCGACTAAGAAATAATAAGTAGATGAATCGATTATGAAAATATTAATTACTTGCAGATCAACAATCAACGGTGCAAGCCAATAATCCACAGTAGCACCCTGATGCACTGTGAAATTAGTCTGCTGATGTTGAATGACTTTGGAGCCAAAAGCTTTGCACCTAGTGCAAAAATCTGTTTTCACCACGATACACACCCAAATCTCGATTTAAGTACTGAGCTCGCAGCCACTGTCTCCTTCCCCTTCCTTACTGGGAGATGTACATCTGGTGTGACCTCATAGATTATAAAATTCCTCCTCTCTCTTCTCTGTCCATCATGAGATTCATCATGGTGGAGACTGTCCATTTAAAGGGGCAGCTATTCCTAAAAACGGACATCCTCCAGCACCACCAGACAATCGGCTTGATTCCACTGTTTCATTTTTTGCAGATATATTATGGTGAAATGCAGGAATGACCGCCACACTCTCTCCCCTCTTATCGCCCCTGCTTCACTTCAAACACTTTTTCCATCTCTGCTACTAAATCAGACCCAGCAGCAGCAGCACCACCTCCTCAAATGCAGGAACCTCAGATAAATCCAGGAAGTTTTTACTGCCCAAGGACATGAAAAAAAAAATCCAATCTATGGCCAAAAATAGTGATTTTCTACTTTACTTACCATGAAGCTTGTATAAATGTTCCACTGCTGATTCTTGTTGCAGTTCAATTTGATTTCTCCTGTGCTTGTTGCCCCAATTTACATTTCCTGTTCTATTTTTTGACTCAGATGCACTTTGTTGATTATCTAATGGCACAGAAACTTATTTCTGATGCATCTTTAAGCATTTTAAAAAATATATAATGTTTATAAATGCCCACTATATGGAGCACTAACCTGCCTGGTGCACAACAGGTAGCCAGTTTATTGCAGGTGGTAGTTCCTATTAATAGATTTAAATATCGGTATATAAAACACAGCTTCTGCTACACCCACACTTATACACACTATACAGGCTGATCAGCGCTTTCTGCACACAATCCCACACACTAAGAGCATCACCAGCGCAGGGTAAAGCAGGTTTTATGAATTTTCCTGAACCTCTAAGGTGCAGTTTTCAATGTTAAACTCACCAGTCATTCAGTTACTTTCATAAAAATGAATAAAAACAGCTTCTAGGTCAGTGTTAGAAATGAAGAATGAAGGTGTCTCAGTGTTTCCAGAGTGGTTAAAAGGCGAATAAAAGCTCCGTACCTGTCTGCGGGCTGATCCAGTGTCTCAGAGCAGCAAGGTCTCCGTCCTCCGCTGCTTCATCACACTGATGCTGCTGCTGATGATGATGGGGATGATGGTGGTGGTGATGATGATGATGATGATGATGATGATGATGATGCGGGCTGTTGTGGGCGACAGGCGGCGGGGCGCGCTGGGCTACCGGTGAAGTTGCCGCTCGCATCAAAGTGTTTAGAGCCTGCGCAGTGAAGCGGGACCGGTGCTGCCTTCAACGACTGTCGGAAACTTTCGGATTTTGAGAAGTTGGGGGAGGATTTTGTGCAACAGGGAGTCAGTGATTAGGTTCAACTAGAAAACAAAATATAATTTATTTTTTATCTCAGTCTGCTTTTCATCTTCTACACTGGTATACCATCCATTTTCAGCAGCAAGTGGTAAAATACCAGCTCTCCCAGAAGTGAATATACAGTACTGTGTAAACGTTTTAGGCACTGTTTATATAGAGGCATCTGATTGTATATTATAATACTGTTCCCTTATGTTCATCACTTGCAGACCAATAAAGTATTATCTTATCCTATAATAATCATAATTTATTGGTTGATTATATTTTGTTTTGGAAATCTGAAACTGCAAATTAACTACAGTCATCAAATAAATGTTGTGAAGTAAGATATACAATATTTGAAATGTAGTCGTGCAGAGGTATAAAGTTGCAGAAAATGGAAATACTCAAATAAAGGATAAATACCTGCAAACTGCACTAAAGTACCAAGTAGTGAATGTACTTTGTTACCTTCAAGGGCTGGTGCTTGCGGTTGTTTTGCATCTCTCGTTGGGCGTGCAGCCTCACTCTGGGATGGTTTCCTGTCTCTTTGAGGTCATTTTGTATCTTTTAACTGAGCATTACCTCTTGGGCGAGGGCCTCTATTCATGTACATTTTGGTGTTACTGGGCCAAAGCGAAGTGAGTAAACTCTGAATTTATACCTGATGAGCAGTGAGCATATTCCCTTCTTCATCTCAAACCTTGATGAAACACAAGCAGTCCAAAAAGTGTGTCAATTTTTGTTTCATTTCCGGTCCAAAAAAAAAAAAACAAGCTCAAAAGTGCGGCTCTTGAACCGATTAGTCTGGAAAGTAGAATTTACGAGGAGTCATGGAAGGCAACACCTAATCAGGAGTGAACGGAGCAGCTGTTAATGGTTTTAAAAAGGTATAACGCTGGCAGCCGAGTCTGTCAGGTCATGTGACACATTTCATACCTTCAAACCTGAATTTACAAACACGCGAAGATCTCCCCTCTTTATATTTTATCTTATTGCGTTTACATAAAGTTAACGAACAAGTTAACAGCAATGTTAATTATCAAACAACAACAAAGCCTGTAGGCTAGCGTTACTGTAAGCAGTGCAGTACCAGTGCAGCACTGTTGAATTACTTCATTACAGGTTAAAGTCCTGCTTAATGCTAAGTAAAAGTATAAAAGTATTTTGAATTAGTAAGTAAAGTACTAAAGAAACATGTATTTGTAGCTTTGGCTGTCCAATAAAGTGCAGTAAAAATACAATGCTTCCCTCTGACATAGTGGAGCAGTGGTACAAAGTGGCATTAGAATGAAAAACTCAAGTAAAATTGCTCCTAAGTCCAGTATTGGAGTAAATGTATTTAATCACTTTACAGCACTGAGGAAATATACCCATTTTGTCATTAAACTAGCAAAGAGATGGTTCACTGTGTTCAACAGATAATTCACATCTTCTAATGGTGTATTCCATCCCAAGAACACAGTGACAGCACAGGTATTTGTGAACTGTGTCTCCCTCTAGTGTGCAAATACATGTGTGTTAATGCTTCCAGTGTTAATGTTGTGTTGAAACATTTTCATCCCACTGCATCAATAAGTATGTGTTATTTTAAAATGGGTCAACTAAAGTTCCACAGAAATTGACCCTATTTCCATGAATGAAGTTAAACAGACGAAACAGGAAAACAACCCCACTCTGGTTAAACCACGATCACACACCAACAGACCACTGACCTAAAATATAAATCTGTCATCATCAAGCTCAGACACATTCTTGCATATTATGATATTTATTTATTGTGTATAACTGTGCAAACACGTTGAGTTAAAGCCTATTAGAATACAAACAGGAGCATTAATCAAATAAAACTCCGGAGGTCATTAAAAGCTATTTACACAGCCAGTTCAATATTCCCACTTTGTGCAGTGATATTGAAAGAAAACATATAATAATTTTATTGTAGCAAATTAGGTTCTAAGTAGCAAAGTATTACTAAAAATATAGTTGCAGCAGTACATTTGCTGTTTGATCATAAGCACTTCATTTCAGCTTTGCATTGCTATTGTTTCTTTACACTTTAGCTACAGCAACAAGAATATCTTGGTGAGACATGTACATATTATATATATATAAATTTTTGTGACATTTGCTGCACTGTTATATTGAAGGTGTTCTCTACTGTCACCTCTACAGTGAAATTACAGTAAAAATACTTTGGAATGTCAGTAACATTGATCAATTTTTGCAGCAGTCTTGTTCAGATTTTTACACCAGTTGTTTTTAAATCAAATGCACTGGTGGTTATCGTCTGATTAATAAGAACACAAGTAACTTGGATTAAAAACTATGAAAGGATGAAGATAATGATAACTTTTGATAGGCAAAAGACAAGGCCTACTTTAGTTCTGCACCATAAGCAACGATATTTGGTGAAGCCCTGTCATAATTTGCAGTAAGGGCACATAGCTTCATAGCTTATTAACAACTTGATCACATTGTCAGTGTGAGTGACATGAGTCTATCTCTTTATAGCTCAACAACATGCAACCAGAGATTGAAGTTAACACCTGAAGACTGACAAATTCTTCCCTATGATTGGTACGTTAAACTACCTTCTCCAATTTCCAACATGTTTTCTCTCCTCCTCTCTCACTTTTCTCACATGACCAGTGCAATTCATAATCCACCAACCAGAGATTGTACTGTATCTTTTGACATAATTTACATCACATTATTTCACTTCTCAGCTCCATCAAAGAACCTCATTTTCTCAGAGTGCACAGAGTCTTTCAGTCGTTGTATGGATGAGGCTGTCTCACCTGAGATGGGCTCAGAAGAGTGTGTAATTTGTTTAGTTACAACAATTGTTTCTTTGCTTTCAATTTTTTCTCTTGATGTTTCCCTTACAAAGTATCTCCCAAAGATCGATCTTTTGCTGCTTTGTGAATCTTGAACAGTCCATGATGCAGCTTTGTCAGCCTCTGATTCAAGGGGAAGGCCTCCAGTTGATTGGACTTGAACAGCAGTTACTAGCTTGGCATGCTGTGCTTCTGGGGTTGCTTGTATATTTGATGTAATGACATGTATTTTTCCAGATTCCAGTCTGAGTGTGTCTTCTGATGAAGAAGAAACTCCAGATGACAGAATGGTGATTTTCTCAGGCAAGTTGGGCTCAACAGAGATCAGTCCAGTACTTGTGGTGGAGGTAATGACGTCACTGTGTATCTCTCCAAACCCTGTAGCAACATCAGGACCAGAATATTTCACAGTAACCTTGGTTGGAGAAGATAAGGACAGACCAACATGCTCACTTGTCATTGTAGAGCTTATATCAGCAAAGGCATCAGATGACTGGACAGAACAGGTGGGGCTTATTTCCTCATTCCCTGTTTCCCCTGCTGGGCTTTTTTCATCCTTGTGCCCATCTTTTTCAGAAATTTTGGCAGGTTCTGATGGGGAGGACAGTCCAAACTTGGGGAATTTAAACCAACCTGTCCTCTCAGGGCTTTTAATAGTATCTTGCTTTTTATTTGTTTCACCTTGTTCACCTGTTTCATGAACTTCCTTTAAGGTTTCAAGATTTTCTTCTACTTGGTCTGTTTTTGGAACATCAAATTCAACATCAATGTTCTTGAGGATCTCACCAAATGATGTCAAAGTTAACTTTGGTGATTTAGTCTCTTCTTGTGGCTCAACTTCCCTTTTCAGCTGATCTTCTTTGCATTCATTGTCACCAGGGACATGTTCGTCTTCAGGTTTGGGTCTTGAGAAACTCAGCTTTGGCATTTTAAACGATGGCAGTTTGAATTTACTTGGAGATCCATGACCCACACCATCAGTCTCAGTGTTTTGTGTTTCAGAATCTGATATTGCTGTTTTGGACATATCCGTTTTAATATTAACACTTGGACCTTTGATGTTGATGGCTGCATCCTCCTGAAGTTCAGCTCCATCAGTTTCAGTTTTGTCTTCATCAGGTCCTTCGACAGTGACATCATAGGTAGCACCTCCTAATTTTGGCATTTTCAGTGTCGGCATTTTAAATTTTAATGGTGATCCTCCAATATCTTTTGACTTTGCTTCAGTATCCACACTAGCTGAAGATTCCTTTACTTGAACTTCAGAGAGTTTGACCTCTGCTTTAAATTCTGGCAATGTGACATCTACATCTTTCTGTAATACATTTAAATCAACTTCAGGTCCTTTTGCTTTTGGTAATGCAATGCCAAACTTTGGCAATTTAAATTTGCTTCCTTGTACATCATGTTCAGCTTCAAGCTCAGGAGTTTTCATTTCCATTGCAGGTTGTCTGACTTTTACTTCTCCCTCTGGAAGGGAAACATCAACCTGTGGAGGCTCAGCACTGACTTCAGGTAATGTAACACTTGTCTTTGCAAAAGAAAATCTAGGTAATGAAAATTTAGGTTTTTTCAAGTTTGCATCAAGTTCTGCAGCAGGTGGTTCTTCCATTGAAATAGCCCCTGAAGGTCCTTTGACTTCAACATCTGGTACACAGACTTCTGCTTTGGCCTCTGGTGATGTAACATCAGCTTTGGGTGTTTCAAGGTTGACATCAGCATCAGGGGCTTTACCACCTGTTCTTGAAAATGAAAATTTGGGAAATGTCCAGTTCGGTCGTTTCAACTTGGCTTCAACCTCAGCTGTAGGTGTATCTGGCTCTGAACTGGCACCATCAGGTTCTTTGACTTCAACACTAGGCAGTGTGACTTCAGGTTTGGCCTCTGATAATGTGACATCTACACCTTTCTTTGATAAAGTTAAATCAATTTCAGGTCCTTTAACTTTGGGCTTTGAGATGCCAAAATGTGGCATTTTAAACTTGCTTCCCGATCCCTCAAGTTCACTTCCTTTAGCTTTTACATCTACAGACAGGCCTTCAGTGTCAATGCTGGGTGCTGTGACATCCACTGCGGCTCCCTCTTTAGGTACTTGCGGCTTTGCACCATCAATTTTAATGCCTTTGTCAACATCAGGTACTTGCACACTGACCTTTGGAGTAGCAGCTCCAAATTTGGGCAATGTGAATGTTGGCATTTTAAGTTTTGATGGTGATGCTTCCACATTACCTGTTTGAGCTTCAATCTCAGGAGCCTTAATTTCCACTTTAGCAGATGGTTGCTTTGTTTTAACGTCTGAAAGTTGAACTTCAGCTTTGGCTTCAGGGAGTGTGACATCTGCATCTTTCTTTGAGAAGCTTAAATCAAATTCAGGCCCTTTTACTTTTGGCATTGAGATGCCAAACCTTGGCATTTTAAACTTGCTTTCCTGTCCATCTAATTCTATATCACCCTCTGGTGGCTTAAGCTCCACTTCAGGTGATATGACTTCCACATTTCCTTCTGGAAGAGAAACATCAGCTTCTGTGCGACTGACATCAATATCAAGCTCTTTTGTACTTTGCTTTGAAAATGAAAATTTGGGTAATGAAAACCTTGGCTTTTTCAGTTTTGCATCAAGGTCTGTAGTAGTTGCCCCGTCGACGGAAATACTTGAGGATTCTTTGATGTCAATATCTGGTGGATGCATTTCTGTTTTGGCCTCTGGTAGTGTAACACCAACTTTTGGGGTATCAAGGTTGACATCAGCCTCAGGGCTCTTAACACTTGTTTTTGAAAATGAAAATCTTGGCAATGTCCAGCTTGTCTTTTTTGCGTTTGCATCAATCTCTGCCATTGGTGCCTCTGATACTGAAACTGAACTCACAGGTTCTTTGATTTCAACATCAGGAAGTTTGACTTCAGCTTTTGCTTCTGGTAATTTTAAATCTGCACCATCCACTTTAATGTCTCTGTCAACATCAGGTATTTCCACACTGATCTGTGGAGTAGGAGCTCCGAATTTGGGTAATTTGAATGTTGGCATTTTAAACTTAGATGGCGATCCTTCAGCATTACTTGTCTGAACTTCCATTCCAGGAGCTTTAATTTCCACTTTGGCAGAGGGTTCTTTTAGTTCAACATCAGGGAGTTGAACATCAGCTTTGACTTCTGCCGGTGTCACATCTACATCTTTCTTTGATAAGCTTAAATCAACGTCAGGCCCTTTGACATGGGGCGCAGAGAAGCCGAGACTTGGCAGTTTAAACTTGCTCCCTTTTCCCTCACGTTCAGTTCCTGTACTCTTAATATCTATTGATGGGCCCTGAGTGTCAATGCTGGGTGCTGCAATGGTAACTGCAAGAACCTCTTCATCTCCATCGATTTTGATGTCTTTGTCCATAGCAGGTACTTCTACAGTGGAACTTGGAGTGCCAGCTCCAAATTTTGGTAATTTGAATGTTGGCATCTTAAATTTTGAAGGTGATCCTTCTGTATCCTTTGTCACAACTTTGATCTCAGGAGGTTTGATTTCCACTTCAGCAGAGGGTTTTTTCAGTTCAACATCAGGGAGTTTGACTTCAGCTTTGGCTTCTGGTAGTGTCACATCTACATCTTTCTTTGATAAACTGATATCAATTTCAGGCCCTGTTACTTTTGGCATAGTGATTCCAAACTTTGGCATTTTAAATTTGTTTCCTTGACCATCAACTTCTGCTTCAGCCTCTAGTGGTTTCAATGCCAATTCCCCTCCTTTCACTTCCACCTTTCCCTCTGGAATTGCAACTTTGACATCCTGAGGACTGACATCAACTTCTGGGGTCTTAACATTTGGTTTTGAAAAAGAAAACCTGGGCAGTGAAAACCTTGGCTTTTTCAATTTTGCATCCACCTCAACACCTGGCTGTTCTATCACAACTGCCCCTGAAGGCTCTTTGACTTCAACCTCTGGCAGACAGACCTCTGCTTTAACTTCTGGTACATCAATATCTGTGTATGGTGCAGATATGTGCATGTGAGCGCCATCAATTTTTATTTCTTTGTCTGTATAAGGTACTTCAGCACTGACTTTTGGAGTAGCAACTCCAAATTTGGGGAAATTGAATGTTGGCAGTTTAAATTTTGATGGTGATCCCTTTGCACTGCTTAACTGAGCTTCAATCTCAGCAGCTTTAACTTCCACTTTACCAGAAGGCTCTTTTAGTTCAACATCAGGGAGACTGACTTCTGCTTTGCCTTCTGGTAGTGGGATGTCAACATCTGTCTTTGATAAGCTAAAATCAATTTCAGGTCCCTTTACTTTTGGCATTGACATTCCAAACTTAGGCATTTTAAACTTGCTTCCTTGTCCATCAAGTTCAGGTTTTTTATCCTCCATCTTTGTTTCTGGAATTGAAACATCTACTTCTCCAAGATTAACATCAATTTGAGGACCTTCTGCGAGTTTAACCTCAGCGTTAGCCTCTGGTAATTTGACGCCTACATCTTTCTTGGATAAGCTTGAATCAATTTCAGGCCCTTGTACTTTTGGCAATGATATTCCAAACTTTGGCACTTTAAACTTGCTTCCTTTTCCTTCACCTTCAGTTCCAGTAACTTTCACATCAAGAGATGGACCCTTAATATCAATATTCTGTGCTGCGATATCAACTGTAGCACTGTCTTTAGGTATTTTCAACCCAGCTCCATCCACCTTTATGTCTTTGTCGATATCAGGTACCTCTGCACTGACATGTGGAGTTGCAGCTCCAAATTTAGGTAATTTGAATGTCGGCAGTTTAAATTTTGATGGCGATCCTTCCACATGACCTAAGTCAGCTTTAATCTCAGAAGCTTTAATTTCCACTTTAGCAGAAGGGTCTTTGAGTTCAACATCAGGGAGTTTGACTTCAGCTTTGGCTTCCGGAAGTGTCACATCTACATCTTTCTTTGATAAGCTTAAATCAATTCCAGGCCCTTTAACTTCTGGCATTGTAATTCCAAACTTTGGCAATTTAAACTTGGTTCCTTGCCCATCAATTTCTGTGTCACACTCCAATGGTTTCACATCCACAGAAGTTTTAGGAACTTCTGGGATTTCAACTTCAGCTTTAGCCTTGGGTAGTGTCACATCTGCATCTTTCTTTGAGAAGCTTAAATCAAATTCAGGCCCTTTTACTTTTGGCATTGTTATTCCAAACTTTGGCATTTTGAACTTGCTTCCCTGTCCTTCAAGTTCAACGTCAGTCTGCAAATGTCTGATTTGTACCTCAGGTTTTTTAACTTCCACGTTTGCCTCAGGTATCAGCACTTCTGCCTTTCCAAGACTGACTTCTGGTAGTTTGACCTCAGTTTTAGTGTCTGGTAATGGGATAGCTGTGTGTTTCTTTGATAAGCTTAAATCTACATCAGGCTCTTTGACATGAGGCACAGAGAAGCCGAGACTTGGCAGTTTAAACTTGCTCCCTTTTCCTTCACGCTCAGTTCCTGTAGTTTTGATATCTATTGATGGTCCTTGAGTATCAATGCTGGGTGCTGCAATGGTAACTGCAAGAACCTCTTCATCTCCATCGATTTTGATGTCTTTTTCCATAACAGGTATTTCTACAGTGGAACTTGGAGTGCCAGCTCCAAATTTTGGTAATTTGAATGTTGGCATCTTAAATTTTGATGGTGATCCTTCTGTATCCTTTGTCACAACTTTGATCTCAGGGGGTTTGATTTCCACTTCAGCAGAGGGTTTTTTCAGTTCAACATCAGGGAGTTTGACTTCAGCTTTGGCTTCTGGTAGTGTCACATCTACATCCTTCTTTGATAAGCTTAAATCTACATTAGGCCCTTTGACTTTTGGCGTTGAGAAATTGAAATGTGGCATTTTAAATTTTGAAGATGATCCCTCTGTAACATCAATCTCAGGAGCTTCAATTTCCACTTTAGCAGAAGGTTTTTTTAGATCAACATCAGGGAGGTCAATGTCTGCTTTGGTTTCTGGTAGTGTGACATCTACATCTTTCTTTGAGAAGCCTAGATGAAATTCAGGTCCTTTTACCTTTTCCATCGACATTCCAAACTTTGGCATTTTAAACTTGCTTCCTTGACCTTCAAGTTCAACTTCAGTCTGCAAAGGTTTTATTTCCATCGTAGGTTTTTCAATTTCCATCTTCTGCTCTGGAATAGAAACATCTACACTTCCATAAGTAACATCAACCTTGGGGGCATCTGGGAGTTTGACATCAGTATTAGTCTCTGGTAATTTGAAATCTACATCTTTCTTTGGAAAGCTTAAATCAAATTCAGGCCCTTTTACCTTTGGAATTTTGATTCCAAACTTTGGTATTTTAAACTTTCCACCATGTCCATCCACTTCTGCCTCATACTCAGGTGGTTTCATCTCCACAGCTTCTGGGAGTTTGATTTCGGCTTTAGCCTCTGGAACATCCATCTCAGCCTCTGGAATGGAAACATCTACTTTACCAGGATGGACCTCTGGAAGTTTGACGTCGGCTTTAGCCTCTGGCAATGTTACATCTACATCTTTCTTTGACAGGCTTAAATCAATTTTAGGTCCTTTTCCCTTTGGCATAGAGAACCCAAAATGTGGCATTTTAAACTTATTTTCTTTTCCGTCCTGTTCAGTTACTGTGGTTTTCAAATCTATTGAAGGACCCTTAATACCAATGTTGGGCGCTGAAATGTTTATAGCAGACCCCTCATCAGGGATACTAATGTCAGTTCCATCAATTTTGGCATCTTTGTTCATATCGGGTACTTTTGCAGAGGCTTTTGGAGTTCCAACTCCAAATTTTGGTAGCTTGAATGATGGCATCTTAAATTTTGATGGCGATCCTTCAACACCTTGTTGGTGAACTGCAATCTCTGGAGCTTTGACCTCAACCTCAATACCAGATTCTGTGTATTCAGCTTCAGGAAGTTTGATATCTGCTTCAGGTAATGTCACGTCTACATCTCTCTGTGATAAGTTCAAATCAATTTCAGGACCTTTCCCTTTTGGCAATGATATTCCAAATTTTGGCATTTTGAACTTGCTTCCTTTCCCATCCAGTTCAGCTGTTGCTGTGTTCCTATCAGGCGATGGACCCTCAATATCAATGTTGGGTGCTTTAATATCAACTGCAACACCTTCAGGTGATTTCACCTGTGTTTCAGGAATTTGAATATCTTTGGTTTTGCTAGATACTTCAATGTTGACACTCCGAGTAGCAGCTCCAAATTTGGGTAGTTTGAAAGTTGGCATTTTAAATTTTGATGGTGATCCTTCTGCATCCTTCTCTATGCCTTTAATCTCAGGGGCTTTAATTTCCACTTTAGCAGAGGGATCTTTTAGTTCAACATCAGGGAGTTTGACTTCTGCTTTGGCTTCTGGTAGTGTCAAATCTACTTCTTTCTTTGATGAGCTGAAGTCAATTTCAGGCCCTTTTACCTTTGGCATTGTGATTCCCAATTTTGGCATCTTTAACTTGCTTTCTTGTCCATCAAGCTCACTTTCAATCTGCAGAGGTTTGATTTCCAATTCAGGCTTTTTGACTCCCATCTTTTGCTCTGGAATAGAAACATCTATGCCTGCAAGAGTAACATCAACATCAGGGGCATCTGGGAGTTTCCCTCTAGCTTTGGCTTCAGGTAGTGTAACATCCACATCTTTCTTGGACATGCTTAAATCAAATTCAGGCCCTTTAATTTTGGGCACTTTGATACCAAACTTTGGCAACTTGAGCTTGCTTCCTTGCCCACCAAGTTCACCTTTGATTTCCAACTCAGGTTTTTCAGCTTCCACCATTTGCTCTGGAATAGCAACGTCTATACTTCCAAGAGTTACATCAACCTCAGGAGCATCAGGGAGATTGACTTCAGCTTTACCCGCTGGTAGTGTGACATCTACATCTTTGCTTGATAAGTTTAAATCAAATTCAGGCCCTTTTAACTTTGGCATTTTAATTCCAAACTTTGGCATCTTGAATTTGCTTCCTTGTCCATCAAGTTCAACTTCAGTCTGCAGAGGTTTGATTTCCAGCTCTGGTTTTTCAACCTCTATCTTTTTCTCAGGAATAGAAATATCTGCATCCCCAAGAGTTACATCAACCTCAGGAGCATCTGGGAGCTTGACCCCAGCTTTGGCTTCTGGTAGTTTAACATCTACATCTTTCTTGGACATGTTGAAATCAAATTCAGGCCCTTTAATCTTTGGCATTTTGATACCAAGCTTTGGCATTTTAAACTTGCTTCCTTGTCCATCAAATTCACCTTCAGTCTGAAAAGGTTTAATTTCCAGTGCAGGTTTTTTAACGTCCATCTTTTGCTCTGGAATAGAAACATCTACACTCCCAAGAGTAACATTAACCTCAGGAGCATCTGGGAGTTTGACTTCAGCTTTACCCTCTGGTAGTGTGACATCAACATCTTTCCTTGGCAAGTTTAAATCAGATTCGGGCCCTTTTAACTTTGGCATTTTAATTCCAAACTTTGGCATCTTGAATTTGCTTCCTTGTCCATCAAGTTCAACTTCAGTCTGCAGAGGTTTAATTTCCAGCTCTGGTTTTTCGACCTCAATCTTTTTCTCTGGAATAGAAACATCTGCACTTCCTAGAGTAATGTCAACTTCTGGGGCATCTGGGAGTTTGATCCCAGCATTAGCATCAGGTAGTGTTATATCTCTCTCTTTCTTTGATAAGCTGAAGTCAATTTCAGGCCCTTTTACTTTTGGCATTGTGATGCCCAACTTTGGCATCTTGAACTTGCTTCCTTGTTTATCAAGTTCAACCTCAGTCTGCAGAGGTTTAATTTCCAACTCAGTTTTGTCAACTTCCACCATTTGCTCTGGAATAGAAACATCTATGCCTGCAAGAGTAACATCGACATCAGGGGCATCTGGGAGTTTCCCTCTAGCTTTGGCTTCAGGTAGTGTAACATCCACATCTTTCTTGGACATGCTTAAATCAAATTCAGGCCCTTTTATTTTTGGCATTGTGATACCCAACTTTGGCATTTTAAACTTGCTTTCTTGTCCATCAAGTTCACCTTCAGTCACCAGAGGTTTGATTTCCAATTCAGGCTTTTTGACCTTCATCTTTTGTGTGGGAATAGAAACATCTTTGTTTCCAAGACTGGGATCAATGTCTGGGGCTTCTGGGAGTTTCCCATCAGCTTTAGATTCTGGTAGTGTAATATCTATACTTTTCTTCGACAAGCGTAAATCAAGTTCAGGTCCTTTTATTTTTGGCATTTTAATGCCAAGTTTTGGCATCTTGAACCTGCTTCCTTGTCCATCAAGTTCACCTTCAGTTTGCAAAGGTTTAATTTCCAGCTCAGATTTTTCAATTTCCATCTTTTGCTCTGGAATAGAAACATCTATGCCTCCAAGACTAGTGTCGGCCCCAGGGGCTAGGAGTTTGACCTCAGCTTTAGCCTCTGGTAGTGTGACATCTTTTTTTGATAGACTTAAATCAACCTTAGGCATGGATATGCCAAGATTTGGCATTTTAAACTTGCTGCCTTTTTCTCCTCTTTCAAGTATTTTTATATCTGCCCCATCAATGTTTACATCCATATCTGCACGAGGCACATTTACGCCATCTGGAGTAACTCCACCAGTAACTTCAACCAGTTTGATTGTATGCTTCTCAGCTCCAACATCTTCTACTTCCCCCTTGATCTCTGGAAAGGAGATGTCAGCCTTTGGCATTCTGGCATCAAGATCAACACCAAAACCTGTAAGGCTAATACCACCTTCCATTTTTGCTGGTGAACCAGCTACTGAATCAATATATTCAATGCTATCGATTTCTGGTATTTTGACATCAGTTCGGACTTGCCCCTTGCCTTTGGTTTCAGTTTTTGATGTTGTTACTTCTTGGAGCAATATGGTCCTTTCTCCTTTAATTATATAACCTTTTTGGTCAGAGATGTTTTGTTTTGGTAAGTCAATTCCAATGTTAGGGATTCTTATGTCTGGTTTTGAAATCCCAAAACTAGGCGTTGTTATCTTACTCTTCTTCTGTGCCTGAAGATTGGCTACTTCTTGTGCACTTTCTTTGCCAGGTATTATAATATCTTCACGTTTATAGACCTCAGTTTTCATCTGTTTGTCACTTTGTTTTGGCTTAGTTTTGGATTCCTTTTCAGGTTTTTTTAAATCTACTTTGGTTTCAGTTAAAAGTTCATCTGAGGTTAAATCAGTAGTTGTGATCTTTGGTAGTTTGACTGTAGTCTTGGAGATTTCTGGAGAGGCAGTTATGTCAAACATAGTGAAGTGTGCCTCATGTTTTGTTTTGGTATCTACAACTTTAGTAGGTGTTTTCACTGATATTCTTTGTGCATTTGCATCTATCACAGTAATTTCTTCAGGAATAGGCACTCCAGATGTGTCAACCTTTGGAAGCTTAAAACCAGGCAATTTAGAAACTGCCTCTTTCACGCTGTCAACATCAATTGACATTTGTAAAGTTTCAGACTGAATTTCTTCATTCCGTCCTGGCAAAATAGCTTTAGGCTCTTTAATTCGTTTGACCTTGGTCCTCACAGACTTGTCCTCCATACCTGGAATCTCAATGTCTTCACGTTTGGGGAGTTGTGTTTTGGAAAGATTGCTTTTTAACAGTTTGTCATAAGGATCTTCTTTCACTTCTGTACCTTCACTTTTAAGTTGCCCCATTTTAGTTGGCCATTCTTGAACATTTTCATTCACTTTTTGTGTGGTTTCCTCAGTTGCAATGTCAGTCAAGCCTATTTTTGGCAGTTTGAATGTTGGACCTGTCTTTTTTTCTTGTTTTTGTTTGATGTCCTTGCCTTTCTTTGGTTTTTCTTCACCTTTCTTTGGAGATTTCTGTATAAATGTGACATCAGAAATATTAAGTTCCACCTTTGGCAGACTCATTTCCATCTGTGTTGACATCGACTTTGCCTTTGAACTCTCACTGCTAATTATTTGGGTGTTGGCATCAAGTGGTAGCTGATCTCCCTGTAGGTCTTTGCATGACTCAGAACTTGGGATGACATTAGATTTTTCATTTTCAGGCTGATCTGCTGTTTCAATGCTTGCCCCCAGTGTTTTGAGCCGTTTTGGCGAGGCTTTTGCTTTTGCATCTTTCTTGTGTGATTTATCCTTCCCCAAAATTTTCATTTTTAATTCTGACTTTTCTTTCTTCTTCTTCTCACTGGGAGACTTGATACCAGAGGGGCTTTCTTGATCAGCCAGAGCCACAGTTAGATCTTCTGTCTTCAAAGTGCTGTCTAGACTGATGAGTTCCACCTTGTGTTGACCAGTTAGAGGTTCAGTCGGTTTTTGATCATTTTGCTCAGGTCTCAAATCTCCCACTGCTTTCAGATCCTCAGTCAAATGAAGTTCAGGTGTTTCTCCTGAGAGGCTTTCAAGGCATTCGGGTGAAAGCATGTCTGATGCTGTCTGGTAATTGTCACCACTGGTCTGACCAGTCGTTGGTACGTCTGTGTCCTGGTCTTCAGATGAACTTATGCGGCCTCTCTTTGTCAAAGCAGAAAGCTTCATTTTGTGCTTCTTCTTGCCTTTGAGAGCATCTTGAGATTTTATAGGTGACTCTGTGTCACTTGTGGTGGGGCTAAGCTCCAGCTTTCTCTGCTCATCCGCTTCTGAGGAACTGTGAGACCTTGTAAAGCGGGACTTTCGTCCTTTTCCAAAGGAAGGAAACTTTGGCCATGAAATGCGAGCATCCCCACGCCTTTTGTTTTTTCCTTGCTCCCTCATTTCTGGAGCATAAAGCTCTTCTTCCTGTTGAGCAACAGAAATTTTAAATGTCAGTTTTTGTCAAAACATTCCTTATCACAAAGACTTTGAGCAAACAACTTAAAAATATTTACAGGGATAACGTCAGATTCGATGGCTGGTTCAGTCTCTGTGATGTCTGGTTTACGTTTCAAGCAGAGCTTCAATTTGTAAGCCTGAGCGTGCTCCAGAATCTGAATGGCATCCTCATATGACACATTGTCAAAATACACAGTGGCGCTCAGAATCTGATCACCTGTGTAAATAAGAAAATAATATTTCAGAACCACTGAAATGAGAAGGCTCTCAGTGTACAAAACTGTTTTTATGAGTGATGAAGTGTCATTATTCAGTAAAAATGTAAACAGCAAATACAATATGATTGGTGATTAGACTGTGCAACTTTCTTAAGTGCTACCTTAAGTGGTAGTAATGAGACTTGGAGAGACAAAAGTGTTAATATTTTTGGAAAATACATCAACCAACAATTCAGGACTTACATAGATTTCCCAATACACCCATTTGCAATTGTATAAATCCCACCTTTCTTATTGTGACAAGTCATTTTTAGTTTTCATTGTATTTGAAAAAAAATATCATAGTTTCTCATTTCCAACTGCTAGCTTACCTTCTTTCAGTTTGAGATTTTTTGAGGCAGGTGACTCTGGTACCACTTGCTTAATGAAGATCCCCTCTTTTCCACCTCCATAAATGAGACCCTCTGCACATCCATCTTTGGCTGTTTTTACTATCACCCCAGACTCAGGGCTGTGAACTTCCTGCAACACGTCAGAATAGAAAGGATAATCATTTTACCTTTAGCTGTGTTACTCTCTGCTGTAACACAGCCTTGAGGGATTCACAGATACAGTACAGAGAAGATAAGGTGGGCATGTCTCACCTTCAGTTTACTCATCTTTGGAGTTGAACGCTTTTCAAACATGGACCCGAGCCCAGACTTTTTAGCTTTCTTTCCACTCCCACTTTTGTGTTGTGGGTCATGCTCTGCTTCACACTACAAGCAAAACAGGAAATAAAATCTTAATAGTCTGACTACACATCATATTCTAAAAAGATTAATGTTGCAGTCAGAGCTTGAACTGCACAGAAAATGCAACAGAGGTATTTCATCACTTGAAACAGGCTTGGGGAGTATTTATACCATGAGGGAAGGGGATACACTCTGTACATACTGTACATAAATTCATACACAAGAGTAGCCAAGTCTGGGTCATTGTTGCAATAAGTAACAGTAAACAAAACAGAAATCCTATCTTACAGGACACACTGTTGATTGGACAGAGCAACAGAAAGCCTGATAAGTTCACATGGACAAATTTTGTTCTTCTTCTTGGCACACGCAATGTCATGCTTTTAATGCACTTCATTTCTCTGTTTCCCTTCTGGTCTGTCTTCAAGGCCAGCAACACACATTTGTCAAAGTATATCCACTTATCACAGTACATTATCAAAATAAATCTGTCCAGAATGTAAGTGTTGAGGGGAAAAGAAAAAATGGATGTAGGGTAATAATTTACTAACTCTTAATTTGAATTACTAAATGAATAGAACAATTTATTAAAAAAAAAAAATCCCTTTCCACTCACCAGGCTTTGCGCAGCAAACAAGCTACAAGTAGTGATTTTTCTTAGGAGGTTGTGGCTGCTTCAGAAAGACAGAGAGCCAACAAAACCTTTCCTCTATCAAAGATCTTAAAGGTGTTGACATAAAATATATATTTTAGACTGAATTACATATCTTTGCCAACACTAGTCATTAAAGATATTCATCATACTTGATTTTAGGACATAGTAGCTCTATGTGAGTGAGACATAGAGAAGCTTGCTTCTCTTGGTCACAGGCTTATTTCTCTAATTTGATTTATCCACAGGGCAAAGTAGTGTCGAATCAAAAACAGGCTACTGAATGACTGAGTGTGTTTATTTAGGTAACCAGGTTATAGACTGCTTGCTGGAGCAACTGGAGTTCTCAAGTGTAATGTTAAAAGAAACACAGTTTCCCCAGCTGAGGTGAGAAATGAACAGAAATCCTGATTCCTCCTGTTTATGTCTTAACTGTATATCCAGGTCATGCAAGTGCATGTAAATAGGTTCTCTGATTTATTGTCTTAGCCTGGGTTCTCCCTGTAACCTGGTTTGTTGTGTTTACGTAACACAGTGGTATGTCAGTGCTCTGTACCTCTTTGTCACTGTCGGTATATTTTTCAGGATACTCCTCGACTGGGGACGATCCTTGAGGGCGTGGTCTCTCTCCCTCCGTGAACTCAGATGGCTCGTCACATATCTGTGAGGACATAAGGTCAGTCACATGGTCTGTTCCCAAAGACTTGTTATCATTTCAAAGAGATATCATGATAAAACACTTTTCATTTCCTAAAAACTGTCTCGTCTTCTTCAGCCACTTGAAAAACAAAAAACAATAATATAACTTGTGCATTAACAACAAAGGTTTGGGAGGTTTGGAGAGAACTGGATCATAAATAGTGTGATGACACCTTGCTATGCCAAATCCAGCAGAGTTAGTTAGTGTCATTGGTGGTGTGTTTCCAGGGATGGCGATGCTGGCCGGTGTATCAGACCAACACCAGCGTCATAAAGTTTGTTTCAGACAATAATTTTCCCTAGATGATGAATCCTTATAACTTTGCTGATCTACTGAACTTTCATTTCAGTTTGATAAACGTTAGCATGTTTCACTACCATGCTAAGTGTTAGTATGTTTAGATGCTGATCACACATATTAACATGCTAACTCTAGACATTTGTCACAGTACATTAGAAAATACTAGTATGATATGAATAAGTCTATATATAAAATAGAAAAATAAATCCTAAAAATGTAACAGAACTTTGAAAAGCTGGTTTCCTACAAATGGTAGTTTCATATGATGTACATTAATTGATCTCTGGGGAAATGAGGTTCATGTAGCAAACAACCAGCAAAAATATAAAAACAGCACGTTATGAAATAATAAAACGGCTAAAGCTACAGTACAAAACTGAATGCAATTGTGAAGTGCAAACAATGTCAGCAGATGCAGAAAAATGGAATAAATGATTTTGATTGAAGTAAATAAATATAAATATTTCTGGAGCCAGTCCAGAAACATTATCCTTACTTGTAGAGACTGACGTAGACTGTGATGAATGAAACATACAAAATAAAAACATTAACTTAACAGTGTAGTCACTCACTGAATCGTCCTCTGTCCCGGGCTCTGGTCCCCTCAGCCTTCGACCAGCTGCTGTTCACAACAACAGAAAACAGACAAAACCTAAATACCAAAATAACATCTGATTTGATATCTGCTCATTTTAGTAAATAATAGAGCTTCATTCCTTCATGCTCTGCACACACAAGTTTTTAACTTAATCTCAGAACTATGTTGCTTGGTGATACATGGCTAAATGGAAAAATTGCATTAGGTAATTTTAGCAGTGGCAGTCACAGAACTGCTGAGCAAAGTCTGCCTACTCTAACTATAACTTAATGATGCAGGTTTTCAATTAATCACACTTATATGTTTACAAACACTTCAACTAAAATGCGTTCAGCAAGATTAGGTATGTAATCACTTTATTATATTTTAGTATTATTATATTAGTATGAAAAATACACTCTGTAGGGTTATCTCAAACAGACTGATGTTTGGCACTGGTTTTTATCTGTGTCTATATTGCCTGAGCCGTAAGCTAAGACTTCCACCCTGCCTGACTCCTGACAGTTGTTTTGAGGCTCAGGGAAACACTGGAGCCTGTGATGAGACTATTTAGAGTTCTTCCTGGCAATAATTCCCTCAGGGACCTGCCGCCTCCTTTGTCTGTTAAGTGCTCCACTGTATCGACCCACAGATTAGACTCTGCAGCTGCTCGGCTCAGCCCCTCAAGGCTGCTGAAAAGGGAAAGTCTGACTCCAATTGAATCTGGTTAGTCAGGTTAGTGTTATAACATGCTCTTATACCTAACCTGTATTTGATTTGATTCCATTTTGCTACTACTCCTTTATTCAGGCCATTTTAATGTGAGGCCAAGTGTATCAGGATTCCCACTCAGGGATATAAGCAGTCAAACATTTGGGTTAAAAAATAGCAAGTTCTTAAATTGATAGATGGTGTAAAATAAAACTTGGCAATTGTGGAAAAATAATGTTACCTTGAACTATTCTTTTATCCTAATTGGCAAATAAACTAATATCATCAAGTGGCCACTGATCAACAGATGTTAGGTTGTCAGGGCAAATAAGGCTATTACTGAATAAAAGGTAGTCACACTCAACATGGAGATTCAAATTGTTTCCATTGCGGATAAAATGAGCAGCTGTTTCTATTGTGAGATACTGTCGCTGATAAGTTGTAGGACTAAGATTGCAGTCTTTGTAACTCAATCAAGAAATGAAAATGAAAATCTTTTGTATTCGTCATCACATCATCCCCCATGAATCCTGAATGAGAGGATTTGTTGAATTGTTTCACAGTGACAAAAAAGAAAACATAGAATCATGAAATAAAAACACAAAATACTTGTGCAGGGTAATTGAAATCTTGGTTATCCAGGTGAATCCGTGCGGTGTGATTAATGGGTACCCAGTCTATATATATTAGAAGACTGGTGGAAGTGGTTTCTTTAGCAAATGTATCAGAAAAAAGGTGTTTGAGATGTAATTAGCATTTTATTCCACCAGTAGTTTGAGAGGTGTTTATAGATGTTCTTTTGCTGTTGTTCAAATCAACAACTCAAAAAATAGCTACAACAAGTACAAAACTTTAAGTGAGAACAAACTTAAGTCATGCAAAACGCATAATTTTATGGTTAAATGTTCCTTCAAATCTTTAAAATTTAAATCATGTAATAATCCCGCAACAATGCACACTGTTACTTGCCTGTATGCAGTATCACCATTTAGTTTTTCAACTCACCACCACTCTGACACCCCACCTACGTCCTTACAGTAATGTGTGTCATGTGAAGAGTCTGTGTAAGTGCATTAGAAGACAGTTAAGACAAGAGACTGATGGTATAAAACCGTCTACTATATCAGGGTGTGTCACTGCTGCAAGATGATCATTCAAGATCAGATAACATTATAGCTCTATTGAAAAAAACTACCTGCACTGTCATCATAGAGTCCCATTCCACTGACACTGCAATTAGAAAAAACATTTATCTGGGAACATTTATCTGACAAAGAGGATTTACACCATCCAGTGGTTGAACACACCTTAGTCTAGACATGTTGTGAAAGATAATAATTAAAAGTCTTTACAGCTGCCTACACATGAACTAAAGTGTTTACCCTTATCATACAGTCATCATCACCCTTATCTCTCAGACCAGGTTTAATGAAAAACAAAAAATAAAATAAAATAAATAAATCTGAGTTTAAGGTTTAGAGCCCAGTCTGTGGAATCAAACATTTCACCTACCTGCTGCTGCTGCTGCTGCTGTTTGTTTAACTCTTGGAAATAAACTGAGGTGTTAACAGTACGTTGTCCAAACTTCTCTTAAACATTTCTGGTGTGAGTGTGACTGCCAAAGTGGATGAAGTGATTTGTTCAGCCTCAGATGGACAAAGGAGGCGGGACACTTTGCAGTTGTGGTGATACCTTGCCTTAACTTGTGTCACTCCCAAACTAAATTAGGTGTTTTTCTAAAGGTCCTCATAGTGACTTAACTCTTTGCACAACCTTTTTCCTTAAAATGACCTTTCATTTAATTTATCACTCATGCATTAATACCACAGTTAATTCATTCATTATGCAAATTACTTCGTTTTCAAGACTACTTTTAACACCTTCTTAATTTTAACATCCTCAACCATGTCTGTTTATTTGTCAGCAAGATTCCACAAAAAATTACAGAGCCGATTTGCACTAAATTTGGTGGAGGGATGGTACATGGCTCAGGGAATAACCCATTATATTTTGAGGCAGATCCAGATCATTTGTATGTATATGTATTGTATGTATATATGGTACATATATTCATGATCCACAGTGGATGAATAACAGTTATAACCCTGGTGGTCCCTGAACTTTTCATCTAATGCAGACATCATGTCAAAATCTCAGGATTTCAGTAGTTTAAAGTTTTAACTTCACATCACAACCAAAAGGCATTTGGTTTAGTATGATATGAGACAGAGATTAGAAATTTGAGCAGCTGGAACCTGAGATATTGTAGCTTTTTTTTTTTTTTTTTTTTTTAACTATTTTTTGCTTCACAAAAGACAATTGATTGATTATGAAAATAGTTGCCCTGTAGATCAGCTAATCGTTTCAGCTCTATGAGATGGATACCCCTGTAGATACACTGTATTACTGTAAGCATCAGTCCTGTTGCAAGCAAAACTGGCAAATATGTCAAATGTGCCTCTTGAAATACAACGGATCAAAGTGTCCTGTGCAGAAAGAGAAGGGAAGGTGCAGTATGTTTCAGTCTCAGATGGAGAAGAAGAAGGACAGGGTCTGACACTGACACAGGGCAGTGGAAAAGAAACATGTTGAGGTCTTGCAAAGATATTGACATTGAAGTCTGACAACTGTGGTGCAATTCAATAGAAGTTTTCCATTAAGGATTATAGCTGCATCTGTCCTTTCAGTGGTAAATTACTTGACTAAAATAGTTTATTGTCATTAAGAAGAAAATGTTATTATCAATAATTATAAACTTTTTGAGATTTGAGACAACTGGTACATTCAGTCTTGTGTTTTAGTTGTGGAGTGAAGTGGAGCCACTTACAGCCCAGTGTATCTACAGGAAGTTAAGTTGAACAGAATTAGGTGGATTTATTAAATTAACCGGAGTGAAGGGTCCCTCAAGGATAAAAACTGTCATGTGCCATGTCTCTAGGACACAGCTGCTGCAGTAGAAGTCTCATGAAGTCATTGTGTACAGTGAGCTTTATGGAGGGTTCAGGCCCTGCTTGACATGACTGGGTGATGCATTTTTTATGTTATTTACCACCTCATTCAGGCGGATCTCCAGTATTTCTACAGGCCCAACGATAGGCACCGCATACAAAACCTCCTTTCTCAAATATTTGACATGTGGGCGTTGCAGAGGCCTTGATAACGACTCTCACTGCTGACTAAAAGTGTCAAAATAAAATCACTTATAGAGCTGTTTACCTGTTTGACTTATCGTAGATTAGATAGTGTAAATTTCATAGAGCTGCTGCCTAATGTTCTAATTCGACTTTGATGGAAATATTCTGCAGATTTATAAGCACGAGCAGTAGAGGCTGAAGCCTTTTGTGGTGCACATCCTGCATGATTCATTTTTGGGTGCAACTGCAGCTCTGGATTTGGGTGTGGCTCGTCCCTCAGTGCTTCTGCTAATGTGCTAATGTGGGCCTTACAACCTGCAGCAACTGCGTCTGCTTTAAACAGCACTGATGTGGACACTTAAAATTCCTCTGCACTAACACAATACTACAACAGTAAAGCTCACATATACTCGCTTGTGTCAGCATTGATGTAAATCAAAAAGATGTTAGAAAAACAAAAAGTGTAATCCTAGAAATATAATTCAGTGTGGGTTTACTCTTGATTGTAAACCTTAGCTGCATTGTGTTAGTTGCCTGTCCTCAGCTCATCTCTTACGTAATCACTTTCTGCTCCAGTTTGAAGAAGCCCCCCCGCACACCAAACTAATATAAAATAATACAGCTCATTATTTGTGCTCTTGGATTTGGATTCTGCTCTTTTTTTTTTTGCGACAGAGAGACACAAGCTCCTTTCACTGGAGGTAGTTTGTTTGTTTGCATCCAAATTATAATCAGATTTGAGTGAAGGGGGAAAAAAACTAAATTAGATTTTCTGCATGGATTACATGAACATGAGACCGTAAAGGCGCATGCTTTCAATCTATTAATCTGCTGCAAATTTACAGAGAGTTTCATCACAGCTCTGGAATTCATATCTTAATCTGCCTGTATTCCCACGACGCGCAATTGCACCAAAAACACAGAGACACAATATTATATCAGGTCAGCAACCCACAGCTGAGTTGAATTGTGCTTGTAAACACTTGTTAGTTTTTGTTTTTCCTTGCATGCCCTGTGATAATTTAGTTACTGGATAGATGGATCTGAGATTTTTTTGGTCTTCAATTAAAAGGAATTTATGAAACTGATTACTGCCAAAGTTGCTAATAATAATATTAATCTATTTACAGCCATGTAAATATATTTTTTCATTTAATTCAGTTATGATGTTTGAGAATTGATGGAAAGTAACTCAAAGTTCTCCTGGTCTGTGTTTAGTCTGGGTTAAAGTGTTTTATAATGGTTGAAAAGACATTTAAGGTCTTTTCCTCCTGACAAGAATGACTCAAATATGAGGACACAAAAGAGCAGAAACTTTAGTTATGAACTGAATGAATGTCCACCTGGCTGTTGCTCCAAAAAGGAAGAAATGCTCAGATTGCCTTTTTCCAATAAAACTAGTCTACACTGAGTGATAGCAGCCACACATACAAACTGTTCCAGTGGTGTAATATTGATTTAAGATCAGGATTTGTCCGACTGAGACTGATGCTTTGTAATGGATCAGGATCGTCTGCGTTAGGCTCCACGGCTGAGGAGATCAGCTTCTCTGTCTGTCTCACTTCCTAGCAGTAAAGTAAGCTCGCTCTCTCTCTCTATGTCTCATTTCTTATCATCCTCTCTATCTCTGACCTTGAGCGTCCCCTGAAGCCTCTCAGAGCAACAAAAACCTCTCCACGGCTTCAGGTTTAATTAAAAGTAGCAGCAGAGACAAATGAGGAGGAGAATTGTGGGAAACGGGAAAGATGCAACACAGAAACACAACCAGCATTATTTTTAAATGAATAATATACCACACAGCAGATACCTGTCTCCTTTTCAACAAACATCAACCTAAGCCCCAAACATCCGCCATCACAATAATATGTCTTCGATATAATAAATAGCTCTTTGACATCCTCAAAAAACAAACACAAGATCTTTTTCTAGGTACGTGGAAGAAATGTATCATAACTGCGCAGTTACATGAGGCATGTTGTAAATCCTAGTAAGCGTTTTTATCCCTTTCTCCAGACCGTAAACTTTATATTGTCTGAATGTCATGTTGCTGATATTGAGAACACCTACCCTGTTAAAAGCCAAAGAAAATCTTAAAGCGTCAATGATTTTCATCTACATGGGCTCTGAAATCGTTGCGGATGCACCATAAAAATCCACCAAAAGTAAACACAGATAAATTGCACACAAATATGTAAGCGAGATCTATAAGAGCTTTAAAACAAGTGTTGTCTTCAAAAGCAACTTGCATAATAATAGTGATCATGCATTTTTACTGATTTCACAAACTTTCATCATGATGAATAGTAACATCTGTTTTTTCCAGCATAATCTGAAGATTACGAACAATTTTCTTCATCACTAATTTGTCTCTAATATAATCAGTTTCACTTAAACCATCTAACTATGCACTGTGCTCAGATGTTTATTTAAATGGCATGTAGACATGTTTAAATTATGCAAGCACATCATCAACATCCATTTGATGTAACAAAAATAGAATTGATTAGCGGCAAGTAATTTCCACCTGACTCTCAAACCCTGCATTTACAATCATGAAAAATTCATAAAGGGATGTATCAAACTAGAGATGCACATCTTTTAGAGCTTTCAACATCCTAAACTTGAAAAAAGAAATTTTAAGTGACTGCAGTAAGACAGACACAGGTAGTAGCTCTTCCTCTGTCACTTAAAGCCTGCAGCTGTAAAGCTTGGACCTGTGGGGGTTCCTAATTTTGGGAATAGTTTTCCTCCCACATTCCCTCCACCTGCTTCATATTTACCCCCAGGAAGTTATTGCTTCTATTTTTCCTGATTTCTGCTTTACTGAATGCCACAGTAAGTGTGTGTTTGCCTTTCAGCCTCTGCTTCAAACGCACAGCAGGAGGAACAGAGGAGAAGTGCAGAGCTGCCTGACATCCCCGATGATGACATCCTCAAACACTCCCCCGCACTCTGCAGACACACCCAGCACTCACTGCAGGTCAGCAACACAGCCCAGCATCAGCACCATCTGCCTTAAACTCGCTCACCGTCTCTGTTCGTCACAAACACACACTCAAACGGGTTCTCTCCCACTGCACTACTGAACCCTGCTGCTGAATCAGTGAATTGCTCAGGGAGAAGCAGCACAGAAATACACAGTCATAGAGAGAGGCAAAACGGAGCAGAGAGAGGAAGGAGAGTAAAGAGAGCGATGCCCACCCGTCCCTGAGGAGGCGGCGTGCCAGTTGGGGAAGGCCAGGTGGAAACAGTCACACATGATGGCAGCGGTGGTGGAGGCGGCGGCGGCAGGAACCAAGTCCTGGCCTCGGCAGGCAGGGGAGATGGAGGGAGGGACGGTGGAGGCGGTGGTGATGGAGGGTTAGGCAGGTGCTGCTGCTGCTCTTCCCCCTGCCTCGTCCTGGATCAGCCTGTGTGTGCAGGTCAGCCAGTCACCGTGCAGCGAGGGATGAGTTGCAGAAATAACCAGAGAACTGAGAGAGAGCTCACTGCTGCCTTCTCCGCGCTCAGAGCTGTCCACCAAGTGAAGGAAACTCCCTCGCCTGCCCCGTAAACATGGACCTCCAGTGCAGCACACTAACTTAATTATGGGAGGAGCTGCCCCCCCCCTCTTCAGCACACACAGACATATCCCTCAGTTCTCCTTCTACTCCTCCTCTTCTTCCTCTCTCCTCTGTTCAGTCTCATTGATCGACCTAATCGGACAAGGACAATCACGATGTCAGCTTCTGGCTCCAGCAGTGATGGGAGGGAGAGGGGGGTGAAACAGTTTATTGACATGGAACGGTAACTCAATTTGATGCTGTGTACACTTAGTTTAAACCGCCTCATTGTGGACATGGAGGCAAGATAATGAAGATTTCAGCTGATTTCGGTTGAGGAAATTGAGGGAAATCAAAACACTACAGCCACAGCCTGTGCTGATGTCCTGTGAGGCTGCAGCCTGACAGAGTTTGGAGAAAAGTAAAATTTCAAGTAGAGCTGCAATGATTAGTCAATCAGTCACAGTCGACAGCAAATTTATTAGCAACTATTTTGACAATTTTTTGTCATTTTTTAAGCAAAAATTCGGTGCTTCCAGCTCCTGTGACGTTAATATGTGGATTAGCTGCTTTTTCTCTGCTCTGTATTAAAGTAAACTGAATATATTTCGTTTTTGAACCATTGATTGGACATTTGAAGACATCTCCTTCATTGATAATATAATATTCATAAATACAAGACTTGTTATGATAAATCTAAGCACAGCAAGTCGTGCTTCATTCTGTGGGAATGTTCACTTTAGTCACACTTAGTGTCACAGATACAGTCAGCATGTAGCTCATTAACTTACAGTGTGAAGCGTCCTGTGACCACATGTAAAGGCAACAATAGAAACTGAGGGTGTTGTGTTCACATGGTGAAGAATCAAAGAATCAAGGTAGTGGTTGAAAAATGGTGCATCATGAATTATAGATGCTAATGTGGGAACTCAGAAAGAACAAACCTGGGAAGCTGCTGTTTGTTTTGATTTAAAGAAAAACCACTTTGGTATGTCTTTACTTTAATTCTTCTCAGGTCTTCTTTAAAACTTACAGTGAAACAATTAATTTATTGACAACAATAATTATTTAGTTAATCAAAAGAAAAAATAACATCAACAACTGTGAAGATTTTTGGTTTTTCTGTTTTATATTATTTTTAAAGTGAGTATATTGGGGTTATGGAAAAAACAAGGCTTAAAGACGTCATCTTTTGGCCATTTTTCATTCATTTCTGACATTTTATTGACAAAACAACTCATCGAGAAAATAATGTGCAGATGAATCGATAATGAGAATAATCATTAATTGCAGCCCTCTGATGTTTTCATAACCACTACAGGTGGATGTGTGAGAAGTTATTCACAGGTGGAAAGAAATCTTCAGATGAATTGATAATGAATAGGTAGAAGTAATTTACACCAAACATCAAAAAGAAGTGAGAAATGTAGGAATTTAATTGCAGCAGAAGTTTTTATAATAAAGTTACATGAATTTAGGGTGGATTGTCCCTTTAACAGCCCAAGTGGCTGTTTGCACACATCCCCTGTGTCAGCACCAGGTTGTATTAGAAAATCCATGTGGATGTTTTACCTGCCCGCTGGCCGATATCCCACAAATCTAAGCAAATCATCACTGCCCCGACCCCGCCCGCCCCCGCTCTAAGTGATATTTGGACCTGAGAGTGAAGCTAGCAGTGCATTAGCCATGTTGGACGGAGCACACAGATCAATACCACAGAAATGCTAAGCAGCGCTGTGGTGACAGTAAGCACAGGTATCAGATGGCTCGTATCATCCAGACCTGTCTCAAGTGTGTGTTTATGTTTTTTCCTGCTGTGTGCAGTGTTTGACATGTCTGTACAAAATGACATGAAGCAAACAACAAAGCAAGTATGAAAACAAAAAAAATTGCAGCAGTATTACTAAGTTATACTTGCAGTGTTTAGTCTCTAGGATGGGTGTGTCTACCGCAGCGGGGCAAAAATAACATTCTCAGGTATCAGGACAAGTATCTTTAGGCATGGTCATGTCTGGTTCCTTCCCAGTTATGCAGTCATTCAATCTGATAAAACAAAATTAAGAATAATTTATTTTGGAGGGAATAATTAGTTATTTTACCCATTATACATCACAATCAAACTGCAGTTAAACTAATTTAATGATAAATTCTATGTTCCAGCTTCCTTTTCTGCTTCAAACAACTCTGCATTTCTGATTTTTATAAATGTCGTTTCTCTGAATCTGCATTCAAGTCATGGCAAATCCAGACAGATGAGCTAATCTCTTTACATCTTTTCTTTTTCTTCTTCTTCTTCTTCTTGGCCAAGAGCAGCCAAAGTGACACAGCATTTAGTCTTGGCTCAAGTTCAAAAAAACATTTCAAAACCTAAATCAATTTCTGTCCAGAGAGAGGCAGAAAAAACATTTACCACAGGCTGAACAGCTGCAGTCCTCTCTGCCACTTGTGCCAAATACCACATTGATGTTTGTTGTTTATTTTCCAATCATATATGTATAAAATTTAATTTTTGAAGCATTCATCAGAAAGCATGTTACTTGAGAAGACGAGATGATGAAAAGACATGAGTCAGAACAACGTGGACATCAGCGCCAACGCGCCACAACAGACCGATTTTTCTGTCCTGTGGTTTGTTGTTTATCCGTCTCAGGTAACATGTTGGACAGTGACCTTCTCAAAAAGTAACAGTGCATTCACATTTGAAGAAAGGCTAATTTTTAATGTCTGTCTGCTGCAGGGGTTGTTTCACTACAAAAAATCTGTAACATATATCATTCTAATGGTGCACAAACTTGTGCATACAACTATCCTTTTGACTGTGTAATAATGTGGCCAAAGATAGCAAAATCACACACATTTAAACTGACTCTGCTTTCTTTTTGTTTGCAGACAGTAATAGTATTTGCACATAAGCAAATAACAATTTGACACAATAGAAAGTCAAACTTCTGAGTCTAATAACTGTCTAGCAGATAATAATCAATATTAACTCTGGTTAAAGAAACACATATTAAACTTCATGTAAAACCTGGTGATAAAATCTGTTACAGTCACTGTGTCCTTTTAAACATTTTCCAGGAATGTTTTTAAAGGCCTGATGTTACTTGTGTCCTGAGTGCGTTTCCGCAGACATGAAACTGTTTTAGCAGCTGGTGTAGTTGGAGCTCTTAGTGACGTATTATCTGTATATCCCAAAGATTTAAATCACATTATTTTAATTTAATGTGTATAACATGATCAAATCAAATCTTAATTGTCCCATGACATTACATTCATGTGATAAAACCCCATCTATCACCATCTGATAAACATCAGAAGAAGCTGCATACTGTTTGCATTGCTTTAAGTCAGTGTGGGTGTTTACATCCACATCTGAACCATATAGAATTTGTAGCCCTTTGAACCTTTGAATGCACATGGTTACAAGGTAAGAAGGGCTATGATTCCCACACTGATGCCCCAGTATGGACAACACCCTTAAGTGGCTATAACCAATTTACACATTACAATAACAATACATCACATGATAATAATCAAACAATGTGAAAGAGGTTACTGGTACTGATGAACCTACAGAGACTTATCACTTGAATCTGCAGCTCTGGAGCTTTATAATGAGTTTCAGCTTCTTGTTTATCTGCCTGACCCATAACTTAACTGCTCTGGTTCACCCTCATTGCTCTCATGGTGTCGTTTTGCAGCTGCTTGAAGAGTAAAATCTCAAAAAAAAAAACCCAAAAAAAACAGCCGGTAAACATAGCTGAGCATTTAGCAGCTAAACAGCCAAATATTTTCCTCAGGAGTTGATGGCCAAAAGTAAGCTTTTTATATCTCCTAGATATTTGTAAAAAAATATGTGGAGGGGCAGAGAAATTTGACCAGAAAAGCCACCATGAATATGCCAGTCTCACAAAACATATTGCTTAATAAAGAATAAATGGATTTGTTGCAGTTAACCTGCTGTGAAAATTTCTGGAAAGGTGAGTGACTTGGTGAGAAGGTTGAGTGCACTTCAGTTCCCAGAGAAATCGAACCTAAAGAGCGTTCCACACAACGCAGTGTGAAAAGCAAACCTGGTGATTCCAAAGACAAGACAGCATCACATGTTACTGAGGCCTTATAATGCATGTTCAGAAACAAGGACACACACACAGCATGCATGCAGACACATACCACAGACTTCATACCATATATTCTTAGGCCGAACTTAATGCTTGAGGTTTCTGTAGGAATATGCTAGATAAGACTGTAATTGATCTGTATGCCCCACCGGAGTCACAATGATTTTAATTCAGCACATGGGGAAGACATATAGGTTCCCTATAGGTTCCCTACTTCAGGGCAGCCAGCATATTTCTGCACTTCAGTTGCATAAGTTAAAGAGCAAAAAACTATTACAAATGCAAATACAGAAGCTAATTAGCCTGATAAAACTCTTTGATTTTTCATCTTTATCCACGCTTGCACTGTGAGTTTAGGGATGATAATTTCAGTCTGTCCGCCGGTCAGTCAGCCAGTTTGATACAAACTGAAGTATCTTAACAACTAGTGCATGGATTTCCTTCTAGCGCCAAATTTCACAACAACTTTTGGACGGATCACCATGAAATGTGGTACAAATAGTCATGTTTCCTGTTCGGAGAAATTGTGATAACTTTAGTGATCCCCTATCAAGTCACACATTTTAGTTTGTCTAATACTTTGTTTTATTGTTTTACGTAGGTGTAGACAGTTTTTAACTGACACAATTAGGCAGCATTACAACAGATCTTCTTATTTGTTTAGATTCTTTGCCGATGATGACACTGTGTTTTACAACGTTGCATTTGTTCTTAAAAGTGAATTCTCTACTCTCCAATTCCTCATCTGTAAAGCAGGTAACGAGGGCAGAAAAACTGTTGAACTGGTGCAGTTTTCATTCACAGCTCTACATTCATGATAAATAAGGATTTGATTTGGTCATCTTGACGATACAGTTTTGTTTTTTTAAGAGATTTATTTTGACAATTTTGTTTTTATGAAATAGTTGACATGGCGATGTGACACAAATGACTGGAAAGACATGAACTGACACGTAGGAAAGGTCTTTAGCCCAACTTGAACTTTGTGATTACATGGCCAATATATTAGACCCCGAGGCGACCAGGAAGCCCTGGATACCATAATTTAAACTGTCTGCAGTGTTTTTATTATTCTTGAATTAACAGTGGGAAAATAGTTGCACCTGATCAATACCACTCACAAGAACAAATATGTTGGGTATTTTATTTTATTTAGTTGTTTACATGTAACACACTTTAAATAAATTGAGAATTTAGTACGCATATGAAGTAATATCAAAGAACATAGTTACTCTCTGCAACTGGGTTTATTGGAATGTGTTTGAAAAACACCAACACAAACAGTTCTGCCAGCATGAAATACCAATGTTCTTATTTGTTTATGGTAGTTATGTCCACATATCATCATTAATTTGAGATATGTTGATTGTGGTCATGTTAAGTCCTGTGGTTTCATGTTTTTTACCAAAGGAGATTCGTCTCAGCTGTGTTGAAATGCCAGCAGTGGCGAGTTGTGTAAGAGGGATGAATATCTCTCTAGTTGGTGATTTTGATTGCCATGCTTTCTACTCAGCAGTGTTGGGAATGGATTTGGTCTTCATGCATACAGCATGATTTCATTCTCCATGGACATAAAAATTACCAAAGGTGGAGACAGTAGACATGTTCAAGCTGCTGCATAGACATGTTGACTTCACATAATCTGAGCTGCAGTTATTTATGAAAAATGAATTTATTACTCACTCTGTGTAAATGTTTATCACATGGCTTTATTCATATTGTTGCTCACAGAAAGAAAAATGTGATCAGTATGTGGGTAATATAAGGACAACCATAATGTACTTGAATATGGAAATGATTTATAGTTAGATGCCATATGTTTTTACACTGAGTTTACTTCCCTTTATGTTCTGACTGTGTTTTCTCCCTTATTTCTTTCAGCTTAAGGAACAGCCACAGAGGTGAACTGGAGGCTGGAAGGTTGCTGCTTCAAATCTCTGCATGTACAGGTAAAGTTACATATTCAGTTTCTCAACTCTGTCAGCACCTGTGAATTAAGTGACTGAGCACCGAGCAAGTTTGATTTATTGTTATAACAGTGGGAAACAGTCATTACATGGATTCCAGAGTCAGTTTGGTATTGAGAGGATACGACCCACATGCTTCATCTTGTAATGACTGATGAGTGGGATATTTAACTGCACATAAACATATTATGTGCTTGTTCCACACTGAATCATACCCTGAACATTTTTTGTTTTTTTAATATTTTTATCTCTGAGAGCTGTGCACAAGTTTTAAAAAAGAGCTGTACAACCAATCCAACAGTGACTGAGGCCTTTCTAAATAATGAAATGACAGATCAACAAAAGGTAAAAAAGTGACAAGTATGAAAGTAAGAAAGAGTATAGATTCAAGGAATTAAACTAATGGAAAAAAGCGAACAAGGCATCTAAGATAAATTAATATAAGGATACATTAAGTTCAGATAAATCTAGCTTTTCCATAGTTTTGTAGTATAACATCACTGAGCATCTCAGACTCTGTATATCTTATATCTCCTGACCACTGTAGTGAGCTGCTGTATTCAATTGTCTTTACAGGGGTCTATAAGCAGAATTGGATTGAATTGAAATGAAAAGCTTGACTGAAAAGCCTATAACTAATGTGTATAATCAATTTAATCACAGCATACAAGTCAAAAATCTGTCCCTCTGTCATGTGATGACCACATGATGGACCTCTATGCACGTTAGTGAAATCACGTCCGCCATATGCATGTGTTTCATCTACATGCGACCAGTGGCAGACATGACTAATAGTTTCTACTCTGCCTTTAATTACCCACATTTATAATTCATTTGGGAGAAAATTAGATTGAACCGTGCAGGCAGCAAAGCCACGTGTTATAGTCTCACTGTTGTTCAAGGACTGTAACCCACAGGAGTCCAGAGATTATCTAGGAATCATCTTTAAATTACACCATGTTGATGTTCCCTCCCATGAGTTCTCAGTCATTATTACTGTATTATTTCATGAGTATTCAGTCCTCATGAGTCTGACCACCCCCATCTTTGAGCTCGGCCTTCATTTTGATCTCAACTACACACCTGTGAAGTTTCATGACTGTATCTTGCAGGTTGTGATGCTGTCACTGTGACAAAATCTGTCCACAGACAGACATATAAACACCTGCCAAATACTGAACACCACCTCTGTGCTAGTTCCTGCTACAGTAGGTGTCTCCAGGACCACACACACACACACACACACACACACACACACACACACACACACACACACACACACACACACACACACACACACACACACATACTTGTTTTCCTATCATGGTGAGGACACTCATTGATATAATGCCCTAACTTTAACCATCACAACTAAATGCCTAACCCCTACCCTTACCCTAACCTGGACCTGATTCTACCCCTAACCCCAAAACCCGGTCTTAACACTCACACAGTTCTTTGGAGCTGCGTCAGAAAGTGAGGATCGGCCAGAATGTCTTCCCGTTTCCAAAAAAATGTCCTCACTCCATAAGGTCTATAACTCAACTGGTCCTCACAAAGATAGAAGTACAAGGACACACACATACACAGTTTATAGTCTATTCTGTTTAAATGACTCATCTCTCTTCTTAATATCAGTATTTTCTAATCAGTTATAGGGAAAGAATCCAGATCTTTTGCTTCAGTAGAAATAACAATAATCCGTCACAAGTAAAAGTCCTCCATTTAAAATTTAAAAGTCCCTTGTCAGTTTGATATTAAACGATAGGATTGTTATTATAACAGATGCATTATTGTAGGTTTGCATGCAGCATTTTATGTTGTAGCAGGTGAAAGTAAAGACTCAAGTATTTGTATGGAAAATCTTCATCAGTAACTGTTGATGTGAAACAAATGTAGTGAGGTCAAAAGTACAATATTTCCCTCTGAAGTGTAATGGAGTAGAAAGTTGCACAAAATAGAAACACTCAAGTGAAGTATGTTATTCTCCACCACTGGCACTAATATTACTTTGGTCCAAATTTTCAGGATTATGTTGAAAATGGAATTACTATTGTCGTTTCATGTTTTCATTGTGTTGTCAAAAAATGTTAGTGTTGCCATAACACTAACTTCCAAAACTTGTTCTCCAAAATGTCATTATTTCTACTATATTTCAAATCAGTTTAAAAAAATGCATCGAGTCAGATTCAATGAGAGATAAAGTTTGGCGGTGGCTGTTTGGAAATGACCTGGTCTCAAACCTCCCCTTCTTCCTCCTTTCAATTAGTGGGTCCATGTGGTCTGGGGTCACAGCCTTTCCAAGAACGTCTGGCTACAGACCACTTTGGCTTATGCTCTGTCTGTCTGTCTGTCATACAGTCAGTCAGTGTGTCTGCTCATGAAAAACAACATACCAGCAGTTAATTTGTGTCCCTGTGAAGAATCAATGATGCCTTTTCAAATCCATTTCTCCACAAACGCGGGTGTTCAGGTCACGTCCTGGACCTGCACTTGAATCTCCACAGTGTCTGAAGGAGCTTGTGAATCACTTACAGATAATCAGACAGAAAGGAATTTGTTACTCAGGGTCATGTAGTCTTTCAGACACATCTCCGCATCTGTCTTAACCAGGAGAGAAGCTGAGACGTTACTTGCAGAGTCACAAGGTTTCAGTCATTTTTATGCCTCCACGCCAGCGACAGCCGTGGCCGGATGCATTATGTTCTCGGGGTGTCCGTCCGTCCGTCCGTCCGTTCGTCCCATTGTCATGAACATGATATCTCAAGATCACCTTGAGAGAATGGTACAAGCATTCACTGCGACTCAAGGATGAACTGACTATAAGGAGGTCAAAGGTCAAGGTCACAGTGACCTCACATTTTTCTGAACACAATGTATCCCAACCCAATTAGTCCAAACCTATACACTCATTTATACTTTGGTGTTTTTTAAACTTTCTCACGGTTTGTTAGAGTCCGTCCCACGTGTACATTGAAACTGTTCTTGCTGTAATCATACTTCCTGGTCATTAAGAGGTTCCTTCCCAATGTACGTTTACTGTAAGTGATTGGGGACAAAATCTACTGTGCTCATTCTGTGAAGTTTTTATGAAGTTTCAGTTGTCTGAGTTGAAGTCAGTCTTTTTGAGCTGCAGTGGAAAGACAAACAAAAGACGAATGTCATACTAAAAAGAATGCAACTTCAGGCTTCAGATAGACTTCAAATACATTTTAGCACAAGAAGAAGTCTGTTTTATCCCCCACAGTGTGAACAACCTGCTTCGGTGTTTATATGGTCACCTGACTATTAGTTTAAGTAAGGCTTGAAAAAATGTGAATTTTTGAGTCCTGTGAGCAGAGGAGGGACCAAGCCCAACATCAGAGCTTATTTGGGCTGTTAAAAGTCTCAAACACGGCCCTACTCTACACCTTAAACATCATTTACACTGATAAAACATGCTTTTCTTCACATTGAAATTGTTCCACATTAACAAGTCAACAAGTGCTGTTGGATCTATCTATCTAACCATCTATCTATCTATCCATCTGTCCAGTCGGTCCATCCCATTGTTTAGCAACAGCAGAGGATGTTTGTTCTGGGAGTGTGTGCTGAGTCAGCCCAGTAGACGGAGGCTTTCCGAGCCAAATCCCAGCTTCACTGCACCACAGCAGCCTGATGTCTGCCTGCAGAGAAACATTAAACCCACATCAACACACCGCAGCACTCTGCTGGGCCACAGGCAGACATTAATCCTGTCACCACACCTTCATAGATAGAAATATAGATAAATAGATAGATAGATGTGGTTATACAGTCAGACGTGCTCTCTTCACGTGTTTAAATGGCAGCAGCAGTAGCAGTGTTTGTGTGCAGTAGTTCACGTGTTGCTCCTCCTCGTGTGGCCACTCCCTGAATTCCAGCACCAGATTCCTCTCACCAACAACATCTACTGTAACTCTGCTTCTGTCTCATTCTCGAGAGTGAAACTAGACCCACAAAGATGCACTGAGAGAGGCATGAAGTGCAGGAAAAACAAGGAGATTTCTATGTTGATTACATCTGCTGCATTTCTTTTCCTATCTAACAATGTTTATCTGCACAGTCCCTCTTAAATATAGTAAACAAATAGAAAAAGGCACAACTTAGGCTTCATGGAGCCACATTTAATACAATTTCATCCGAAGCAGCCATATGGGAAGCTTTTTGCTGTTTTTGTTCAAGTAGAATTGACAGTGGAAAGTAATCAAGAGCACTTACTACAGACAAGTATTCAAGTCTAAGTTTGAGTAAATGGTATTTTATTTGATTGTTTCTATTTTATGGGACTTTTCTGTTGCAGTACTTATCTGGCTGCATTTAACTGACCGCACAAGTTTCTGCTCACTCTAAATCTTAGGATTTTTGAATGTAAGTAATGTAATTGTAAGTTTATACTATTAAACTGTATGCAATGCACCTTCTAAATACTGCTTACATGTTAACACGTTTATGATTTTATTATGTCCACTTTAAATTCTCACGTACATTTGACTGATAATACTATCTTTGTTGTTTTCTTTAGTGGTGTTGGCACTTTTTATAGACTTGTAGAACTGCAGATGTGTCTGCAGCAGAAGTGGATGTGAAACATGATTAGGCTTCTCTCTCAGTACTCAGTACATGACTGGGATAGTTTCCATTGAACCAAGTGACATTCCCAGGAGCCCTTTACCCCACTATAAGAACCTAGGGTACTTATTTTACCAAAAAGCGCAGATGCTGGCTTTGTGCATCGATCAGGTTCCATGCATCTGACACCAGCTGTTGGTGATGAAGCTGCAGAAACACAAGGCAACAACATCAATGCCACTAAACATACTTTCTCAATTTGCACAGTCATGCTCACCAAGTGCACACATCTGCTTTTCCATCAAATGGCCACCAGAGGGCAGCCTTGGCTTTCATCTGGCTCCTCAGTCTTGCATGGAAAAAAAGCTAGGGCACTGGATGCCCTGAGCTGAGACTCTCAGGTTGCGTACTGTCTTTAACAACCGCTAACATTCAAATGTTGCATGAAATATGTGTTTAATATTCTGATTGGGGTTAAGCTGTTCAGGGAAGGCAGGATTTTGCTGAAGCCTTAGAGGAATGTTTGCCTAGGAAGCAACGCTCAGGGCGTAAAAGCCCATGCAATAGAAAAAAAAAACAGAGCCTTACTATAAACCACATAGAATCAATAATTAATTGACTAATACCTCATTGTGCATGCATGGCTGGCGTGTAGTAAGGCATGTTTTTCTGAGAGGTTGGCAAAAATGACGAGAAATGATGTGTAATCATCTGTTTCATGATCATTGTTTGTAATGTAGATGTAATATGAGTCTTTGTCAACATTACCCAACAATCCTGGGTGACGTTTCATCATGAGGCCGACTTTACAGTTTGTCAAAGGAATAAAGACTCACACAATGAAGTTAGGGTATTTTTACTTTATTATTGAATAAAATCTATAAAATATTTCACAAAAAATACATTACATTATCAATTATCATCTTATTACCCAGCAAACTCTTCCTTCACTTACACTTGTAATAGGCATCAACAGTATACAGCTTGTGCTTTATAGACCCTGCTGACACTCTTTCATACAATTATAAATAACACTGCAGCTTTCTGTTTATGTAGTCAGTCCTGTCTGATAGATTACATAAGTGAAGAAAAAAAAACAGAAGTGGTTTATTTCACGGCTGAAATCCAACTGATTCACACTGCCTGTCTGTGCAGAGCCATTAGGAGCAAAAACAAGTTGTTGTTGAAGCAGCAGTGCGCTCCTCGTACATCTCATGTGATTGGTCCGTGGTCTGAGTCTGGGCAAAAACAAGCTCTAAACCCCTCCTACTGAACAAGTGACGCAAGCTGCTTCCTCCCACCCCTCCTCCTCCTCCTCCTCCTCCTCCTCCTCCACATTCTCCTCTTATTTTTCCCTCCTGGCCCTGGCTGCCACCTCCTCCCTCAGCTAGTTCACTGTCAGCCTGTCAGGATACATTAAGCTCTTATGGCAGTAGTGTTCACTGAGCGCGGAAAAAGGGCCAAGAAAAGAGGGAAGAAACGATGATGGCTCTGTGCTTTACATAACACCTCACTGCAGATCTTAAGGTTTTTATCAATGAAGCTCAGCTCAGATGGCCACAAACACCTCAACAAGAGTGAAAACTAGGTTCAGTAGTAAGGCACGTTGTTGACATGAGACCAGAGATGGGGTGAGGATGGATTACTTTGGTCTGACAGGGTAGCATTGGATTTTCAGCCGAGATCAAACAGTGAAATAAACAACACTAGATTGTTTCTATCAGTAACAGAAAGTCTATGGCTCACAGTGTGAAACAGGAGTGTCCAGGTTAACTGACAATAAACAGACATCAGGAGGTAGAACGGGAGTAAACCACATATAGTGGAGGTCAAGCATTTGATTCATCACAACCTTCCACTCACTGCATCACTTCTACTGGACGGGACATTGGAGTTTCAGGTAGAAACACATATAAAACTTTTTTTTTTTTTTTTAAATCCCAACATTGGAATAAAAATTCACACCATCAAGGCCATAAAAATACATAGGCTTCTGTTATCATTTACAATTCTGAGACATGGCAAAGTTTTCCTGATTGTTGACTTGAGGCAATCAGCTCCTCAGTCAGAACCAGACTGGGATTACATTACTATTTAAAATACATGTTTTATGCTGCGTTCATGTCATGTTGGATTTACCGTAAAATACAAGCTGCCAACGAGGAATAACTGAGTGTGTTTCTTGTACAGGTTCTGATAGTTTGTCCCATTTGGTGTCACAAATGGCGCAAGAGGGTCAACAAAAGCAACGGACATGGCAGCCAACACACCATTAAGTCCATAAAGAATCTAAATGATAAGTTACACTCACACCCAAACAACAGACTCTACATACAAAGCACAAGTAATATCTGTTTGTGGTTGATTTTTCATTCATAAATAAGAATAATATTAGATAAAGGCGTCACAACAAGTCAAACATTTTACCCTTTCTCTGCTGGACTGAGACGTCATCCCATTTTCCCGCTTCTTGTGATACAACATGAGCGTGGCATTAAAATCCGAGGACTGGAAGCTTGCTTCTTTGGCTAGTAAATCCCCAGATTCAGTGACCACATTCTCTCTTTCACCAGCCAAATGGTCCACCCTCCGACTGCCGGACGACCAAAGCCACAAGAGTTTTGGCTGATGTCCATTTCTAATTTAAAGATCCTACATGGTGCAATAAAAACCATTCAGTCCCAGTGCTGAAGGGAAACCCGGGCCTCTGCCCTCCTGGCTGGCTCAAGCACACCCTCTTTAGTAATTGATGGGATTTCAATTAATAATCAACCCAGGTCTGATCGAACAGCCCGAGTGACACACAGCCCCCGGCAGCTCAGGTTCCTTCATCCTGAGCAGTGGATTCACTCAGAGCTGCTGCTACTTTTACTCAAACTTGACAAAACAGGAGAGAAAGGTGTCATAAACACATGAGATATTTAAGGCTCCACCTGCATTTACAATTTTACCAAATGAGGGAAAATCCACCTTTGAAACTCTTACACATGGCATCAAGTTGTGGTGTCTGATCCTGTCTGTTACAACATTTCCTTCACAAGTGTTGCAATACTCTTTAGGTATACTGACTTTAAACAGCGTTGTTGAGCATCCAAAGTCATATCTGATTGATGTAAAGCTGCAATTAACAATTGTTTTCGTTGATTAATCTGCCAATTGTTTTCTTAAATGACTGATTCATGCTTCAATGTCAGAAAATAGTTTTTAAAAATGCCCATCACACTTACCCAGGGCCCAAGGCAACACCTTAAATTGGTACAGAGAAAAGCTGCAAATTCTCTCATTTGAGTAGCTAGGATCTGTACTTTTGCTTGACAGATGACTTAACTAATTAATCGATATCAAAGTTTTTCTGTCAATCAGTTAATTGGTTAATTGTTTCTGCCTTACCTTACTGCAGTATTTTCAACCATTTAACTTCATGCCCTTACGTCCCCTAGAGTATGTTTGGTCAACCACAAAAACACTGCAAAGTGGATTTTCCTAATATTATGAGACACTTTACTTTGGATTCGTCATCCACTACAATGAATATTTCATCTCTAATTTGAGGCACCAGCTTGTTCATAATGCTGGATAGTTCCTTATGAATGAGGTGGGAATTAGTGTTTTATTCTACCTAAAACCATCTGTAGTTTAATACAGTTTCAACCAAAATGTCAAATGGAGCCTTAAATTCTCCAGTTCATCAACCCTAAAATCAGTCTTTGTTCCCCGACTCCACAGTCAGTGTCCTCAGTCAGAGTAGCTGCAATCAGATTCCAAATCCTTGATTAACCAAGTGAAGTAAATGTTCACGAGTTCGTCTTGGTGATCAAGACTTTACCAGAATCTCCATGATGTGGTCCAGCTCATTCAGGTCCATTAGACACGACTGAAGACTCCCAGGTGAGCCGTGGCTCGGGGAGCGCATTTTCACGTCCTCGTCCGCCCAGAGCGACACACTGACGGGCCACAAAGAGCCTGATGCCCATGCAGAAGGCAGATCTGAAGTCTCGTACATTGATGTGTCAATGTCCTCAAAGATGTCGTCCAGGGCAAGGTCGCTGAGGTAGCCCATGGCGTTTACTGCATCACTAAAAGCACTGACCGTCGCAGCGGGCACTGATTTCTGCTGGTCAGGAGAGCTGTTTGCCTCCTGAGAGGGGAATTCAGGAGACAATGGTGGAGACAGAGACAGGTCATCCCCATCACCCTCTGCACACCCGGGGCATGTGACCGGCATGTCCTCCCTGAAGTCGTCCCTGAGAATACAGGAGTCAGGGTGGACGCCGTTGAGGAGTACATCCGGGCTGCAGGTTCCCTCCCCGTCGCTCCGCATGTCCTCCTGGATCTGCCTGAGCGTGTTGATGAGCAGCACGGAGCGACGAAGGCTGAGCTCCATCCCGGCCTGGTAGCGCTGGAGCTTCTCCAAGCAGAGGCCGAGCACCAACTGACGCTGCTGCAGGTGGTTCATTTCGGATTTGGACGGACCCACGAGGAGCCCACCCGCGTCCTCCCTGCCCTCCTCCCCATTCTGCTCCTTTTCCTCTGTCGCAGCAGCAGGGACCACCTCGGCCTCCAGCTCCTCCAAGCAGCTCCACTTTCGCTTTACGCCACGACCCAACATCGACCTTGATCTATGGATAAAGAGGTCACAAGTTACAATGTGATGACGTACAATGTGTTCGACCAATGTGTGTGCAGTTATTTAAAATTAGACGTATATGAGGTGTATATGTTGTGATTGGGATTTTAATATTGATCTTTGAGGAGTAGCCTGAAGCTAAAAGAGACACAACTAAACATTAATAAACAAAACTCTGAAAACGAAAATTTTGCCATTTTCCTTAAAAATTACTTAAATAATTGATAATCATATTGTTACCGATTATTTTCTACAGGTTGATTAATTGATTAATCATTTCAGCTCTGAGACACAAGCACCTGCGATTTTAAAAGTCACTGGTAGAGACTTTGCCCAATTGACAATAAATGAGAAACCAACTTTGACAACAGTAGCTGAGACACATGTGGGATCTCATCAGGCTGCACTACCGTGTAGTAAACCCTGCATCCAGTTTATGTAAGAGCACCAACCCTGCAAACATGGCTACTTTTCCATTTACTTTCACTTCAACAGCTCTTCTTTAAAAAAGTGGAACTGACATCGAAAATACAACTACACACAAATATTGACTAAACTGCACAAGTTTACAGGGTGGATGTGAGAGGTTTGTTTTGTTTTGTTTTTTCATTTGAGACATTTGATGAGTGAACATTGTGACTGTAGTGACTCATAGAGCCACCCCTGCAGGCTGAACCGACTTTACTCATCCATACAGACATTAGTTTCCTACAGATCATTGTCTCACAGATGTTTTACTAATAATAAAAAAAAAAAAGGTACACATGAAACCTATTTGATGAGCGTTTGACCTCCATCTGAGAAGATTAAAGCTGCTTGGTATTACTTAATGTAGTAATTAAGTAAAATGATAGTTAAAGAACTTATTCGTTCATTTTTCTCTCCTTAAACTCGTAAAAAAAAGAGAATAATTTCACTCTATCTTACTTCTTTTACTCAGGACCCCCCTCAAGAACAACCTCTAACCCCTGAACGGTGCCCGGACTTCAGTGGGCAGAGACGAGCTCCGTTTAAACCAAGTTTAAAGAGGAAACTTAAGGACGTTTTAAAAGAATAATAAAGTGAGATTAAAAAAAAACAACCTTACGTGCCCTTTGAAAGTGTCATGAGCTGTGGAAATCCGTCGTGTTTTCGGCTGGTGTCGTCTCGACGCAGCGTTCCTCCGCTATCGAGCCCAGGAATATGAGGAATGTGCAGCCAGGCCATCCACCGCGGCGGGGGGAGCTCCGGAGCCCCGGGCCGGCTCTGATTGGCGGACTCGCCCGGTGATCAAGCCTCCGCCTCCGCCACTCACGGGGCAGCGAATGTGCGGCCGTCTGTTCCGGCGGCGAGCTGCTGCTGCGTTCAGGTGCGGCTCGGAAAAAATCCTGAGCCATCTCGGAGAACACGTGAGTGGCGAAAGTGGTCATAATGAAGCAAAAGAGAGAGAGAAAAAAAAAAGATGTTTTAATGTAACGATGGCTGGATTCCCACCGAGCACAGTGGGAAGCTACCCCAGACCACCAGGGGGCCCGAAAGCCTCAAGTTTACTCCACGCCATATGGTTCTACATTACTGGATTAATTAATTTATTTTTTTGTAAATTTGCACTGATGCACAATATCCACTATGGGATCCCCATCTCATGGCTCTGGTCTTGTAAACGGTTCCTATGTCAAAATCGAGTTTTGAGACCTACATTTATCAAATTATAAGCATTTTATTTGTAAAACAGTGCTTTATCAAATTGCTTCAATGTCTTCTGTCTCAAGTAATTCAAATAATCATGAACATTAAATCCTCAGGAAAGGTAGAACTGATCCATTATTTAGTACTGACACCAAGGTTTCCTACTGCACTGAAGCTTTAGTGATGTTCCTCACTTGTAAGTCTCTGTCAGATGAGTAAATGTAAATGTTGAGTGTATATCTTATAGCAGGGATCTATTTTGTCCTATGAGTAATAAGATATTTTTAAAGTCCTGGTCATAGTTTGAACACACAGAGCAAAACTGACACCTTCATTCATCGGTGTAGCTACAGAACGAGTAGTGGGATGTCAATAAGTACTCTGTACTTAAGTGCATTTTTGAAGTATTTGTGCCCATTTTATACAAATTTTCATTTCAATTTCACCACAATTGAAGTGAATTATTGTATTTCCTACTCCACTACATTAATTTGACAGTTTACGTTACCTGCTACTATTCAGATTAAAACAATACAGAAAAAACACATGATCAGTTTATAAAATATTACACATGAATTAAAGATTAAACCAGTGGTTCTCAGTCTTTTGGACTTGTGACTCCTTGTTTCAGATGGTTATGAGTTATTAGCACTTCCACCAAAAAGAGATATTCCCTATTAACTTTTCAAATAGTTTAATTCAAATAACAGTTTGAGGCCTAGAGCAGCAAAGCTCTCTGATATGTCATGACCCCTCAGATTTATCTTGTGACCCACTATGAAGGCTGTAACCCTTAGGTTGGGAACCAATGAGATTAGTTTTCGAGAAAGTATTTAACTACTTCCCCTAATACAATCAGATTTTCTGCAAAAAAAAGTGCTTTTATACTTTAAGTAAATTGAACTGATTATACTTCTGTACTTTTATCAATATAGGATTTTAAAACATGACTTTTGCTTGTAATGGAGTATAATTACAAAGTTGTATTGGTACTTTTTGTAGGATATTTCTGAGCAGAAAGCAGAGACAGCTTTATGTGTGACACCTTTCATGAATTAGATGTGAGGCAGGCCAGTTGCAGCTCGGACCAGGTACGAGTGGTGTTTACATTTAAAGACACTCAAAGACCTTTTGTGGAAGAAGCAGCGATAAGACCGGGTTGAGTCACAACTGCTAGTGGCCCTGGAGAGCCACATCTGAGACCCCACAGACACCTCTAGTTGCCGGGACAGCCGAGGACAGAACTGACACATTGAAATGCTGAGCACATAACGTTTTCACAGCTACACATAGCAATAAATGTTTCAAGTATAAGATTCCCTGGTGGAGCGTGTGCTGTTCTGACTGAGTCCTTAAGGTCCTGACCTAGATTAAAATCCAGCCCTTTACAATATGCTGTATCTTCGCTGCCCCAACTTTTTTTCCCTTAAAAATTAAAGAAAAAAAAAAGGTGTAAGTATAAAGTTGTTACCTTTGTAGTCTATAACTTATTTGATTTCACTTTACATATCCTATTCCTTGATACTTGTTCCACCCATAGTTAAGTTAATTCCTTCCCAAAGTTAATTTGTGTGTTATAGAAACTCTCGATTGATCACCAAGAGAAACTGTTGTTAGTTTTATTGTGCTGACTCTCAAATTATATTGCTCTTCAAATAATTAAAATGGTTCCACGTGATAGTGATGATAGGCTAAATGACGGCTCTCCCCAAACTGAGCTAATTTTCCGAACATATTAATTCAGCAAAGGATCTAAGTAGTGATTCTACTACTGACTAGAAATACCATTGTGGCTTATGATAGACAATAATATCAGATCAGTTTTTTACCAGTGCTGTCACTCTTTAACTTTAAACGATTATGTGTCTCTTTAAGTATTACCATAAAATAGGATTTCTCTATTTTCTGGCTTATAACTTGTTTTTTAGTTGACAAGTAACTGGAAAAGTTGTCATATCAGTTTGAATATAACAGGAGGCCCAAGTGGAATATGTAGAAATTCACATTTTTCAAAAGTGTTAAGTCTTCAAACAACATCAAACAAATATCAATATATCAATGTTAGAAATATCTAGAAGGCCCATAAAGTTGCAGTGAGTCCCTGAACGCAGCATTTTAAAGGGGCAGATGACTCAGAAGGGAAGGGGGAGGATGTGATCGGAAAGAAGGCAAACACCATATATGGAAACTCTTCATTCACGTTTTTCCGCTTCTTCCTCCTGAACCTGTCGCAGCGAAACTTACACTTCTTCTTTCTTATTTTACGAAAATGAAGTAAACAATCGACATTACAAAATTATTTCATTAGCTGTCTGCTGACCTATATTGTGTGGTGTTTTGATGACAGAGCTGCATGGCCATTAAAAACCACCTCAAAGACTAAACTGCTGATGTGCTTGTAAGCTCTTTAAACTTCTCAACAGTGCTAAAAGGGTTAGTGGAAAAATAAGTGACATTTTCAGCTGGGGGTTTTTTTTCTGGTAGTTTATTTAAGGCAGCTCATCTCGGTTAGATATACACATAAGTTAACTAGCTATGGGGTCTATTTTTTATTGTTTTCACCCAAAATGTTTGATTTGACTTTGGTTTTCCTGACTTCAGATCCCACGTTTAAGAGAGGCCCCTGAAGGCAGCATGTGACTTGCGGCCAGTTAGTACTCATTAACCCTGAACTCTCTCACGTTTTAAAGGTGGTGCAGTCTCCTGACACTATAGGACACATTATTAGTCAACATTAACACGTGTTATGAGTATAGTACGTTACATACTATATAGACTGTCAGAGTAATTGCTCCCAGATATGTCAGAGGTTAAGAAACATGCCTCTTAAACATCACATGATGTAAACTTTCTATTTGTACTGCGTCTCGGAAACACTGCTTAGATTTTCTGCATCAGATTCATTGTGTTTTCTCCGTTGCTGCTTTTTAAGACACTAAAGTCTCTATCTCTGATGACTCGTTTTTTCCTCAGGCTGCCTTTTTTTGCTGACTCACCAAGAGGCCATTAATCTTTAACTATAGACTAACCGAGACTAGGCAGCAGGCCAACATGCAGAGTTAGCTAAAATTGTAAATACCTTCTGACAGCTTCAGACAAGAGAGAGTTTTGTTTAATTGCAACATATAAGAATTCATAGAATATGAAAGGCCTCTCTTCATTTGACTGAATAGTGGCATTCATTATTGATAGAACACTTAAAATGGGTTTAGTGAGGCTCCAGTGAAAACAGGTTTGCTTGTAGCTGCAGACAAACAGTAGTCCTGTTATGTCGACTGCATTGTAACTCTGTATCTCTGCAAAACTAATGCAGGATCTCATGGTCCAGTGTCAACATGTGAGACAGAATGTGAGGACAGAGGTCCCACTGCAGCTGGGTCACAACTTATTACTATTTTCAGCATTTTTACATTACAACAAAGGGAAATCTACTCACAGAAAACACACTCAGCAGTTACTTAGGCAATGAGAGGCACTGAACACCTCCAGGATTTACCTGATTGTTGTCAGGACAAGTTTTTGCATGTATTACAGCCGGTCCTGCATGCCTCACAACTGACTGTCACATCTCTATCCATCCATGACACTGAGTTTAGAAATTGTCAAGTAGTGAAAGCTGGCATTGAATGCTTAGCTCTACTTGTTGTTTGATGTTTTTTGATAGCTCTACTTATTGTTTGATCAGATGTTTACAATAGTTTTGTTTGAAAGTAGTTGATCTTAGTCTATACGTCTGGTACATAGACTGAAAATAGTTTTTAACTATTTCTAGCCATACAACTGCCCAGTTACTGGTCAGTCATTGATTGCTGTGAATTGCATCAGAACTGCCTTGAAACTAGCGTTTTGAAAAAGACAGGTTAAAGGTTAAGGATGGTGAAATTCTGTAATTTTCGTAATCCGACATATCTCTTGAAAAGACCAAACCCAATAATGACTTGATCCTCCTAACAAGCATTGTGTATCTACAGCCTAACATATCTTATTCCTTTGTGCCGCAGAGCTCCACTGTTTCCAAAAACTATTACAAACCCAGCAATGAGTCATGCTGTAGGTGACATGCCATCGTTTTGATAAACATGGGCACTGTTGTGTATTTGCAACCAATCCTGCATACAAACACTTGTGAGTTCATTGCATAACTGTACGCTTTATTCCTGTCTAACATTTGCTGAAAACTACGATTCCCAGGTGTTTGAGGAAATTTCTAGCCATTTTAAAAAGGATGAGTAAAGTGAGTAAAGTATCAAGGAGAACAAACACATCATTGGTTTATAGCTTCCACTGACAAGAAATAAATTCTGTATAAAAGCAGCCCAGTTCTTCAAGCTCTTGCAAATCCATAAGTCAGTTCTGTTCTATGGTTGCAGCAGTAAAATAGAAAAAATAGATTTACCACCTCGCCCGTATGCCTCCACCAGCCAGTCAAGTTAAGGAGCTATGGTCACAATCTCTCTCTGTTCCAGATTTACTGCGTTGAATAATGGCCAGAGGTGTTTTTGAAGAGCATTATGATGTCACAAGGAAGTTGACCTTTGACCTTTTGGATACAAAATGTCATCACTTAACCCCTTTATCCTTATAGACATGTGTTAAATTATGTCATAATTAGTGTATCAATTCCTGATTTATGTCCAAAAATATGTTTTGTGATGTAACCTTGACATTTGACCACCAAGATCTAATGAGTTCATCCATGAGTTAGAGTTAGTAATTTTAAGGTATTACTGAGATAGTGTGCTCACGGGAATGGGATGGAAAACCTGAAAACATAATACCTAGAGCCAAAGCTGTCGCCCAGGTGGAGGCATAAAAAATAAAATCGAGATTTATTGCAGAAAAGTAAACTGTTTATGTCTATAAAGCAAAATAAGTGATTGAAATCACACACAACAAAATCAATAGTTGCACCTTTTATTATAAAAAATATTTACAAAGATGCTACAATGTTTTTTCCTTAATATAAAAAATGCATACATTTTACAACGGTAATTAGTCTTTGAAGTTCTAGCTCCCATTCAGACCAGAGTGACATCCTTCAGGAGTGTTGCGGTAAGGTATCAAGCGTGTCGTAATACTGTATTTTAGTCAATACATTTTGTTTGCCTGAGTTAATTTCTTCATCATGATGATAAGGAACAATTTCGAAAAATGCATTTGATTTTCCACATCTTTAGGAGAAAGGCAACTGTTTGCATAAAGGAATTAAAGGACATTTGAGTCATATACAATCATTTTGAAACACGTATGACAGAGCTGCATAGTGATTTGAATAGTAACCCGGTTATTATTATTACTAATAATAAAAAATGTGAGGAATAAATAGGTACTGCATTCAAAACGGAGGGCAAAATTTGGATAAATACAGTTTCATCGGGCCAATGAAGTCAATATGGCATGTCTGTACCTAGATATAATAAATACAATAAATAAAAACAACAATAAATTAGATGGGTTAACACAAAGAGTTCTTCATTTGTAGTTCTAACAAATGACAGAAAGAAATATGGCTTCTTGATGCAGTTATCACCCCGGGGTTTCTCCAAATGCTTCAGGAAAAAAGCTGCTATTATTATTATTGTTATTAGATCTGTAAAGAAGAGGGGCAGGAAACTTATTTCGAAATTTGTCAGCTGGCTCCTGTTAACTTACCAGAAACAGACAAATCTTAACCAGCGTTTGGATGGTGGCTGGCGGTAGTTTCACTGCCCTGCGTAAAGCTTTAGAGAAAATGAAAGAACAGCGCCTATAAAGTGTGACGGTGCCAGACTTGACACCTGTTACAGTCGACTTGTTATACCAAACCATGGGAAGACACTGTCTCGAGTCTGGCTACATTAAAATTTTAAAAATCGCCTGGTAGGGAAAAAAAATAATAATAATATCAAATGATACTTGCAAAATCCCCCAGCTGTATAATGCAAAAAATATATTTCTATATACACATACGTACATATACATATATTCCATTCATAATTGCTCAAATCTTTAGGAAAATATGCATTGATTCATAGATTTGGATTTACAATTTGTTCTGGTTTCTGATGCATGTAGTGTGAAGAATTGTTCCTCAGTCCATGTAACAATAAATAGAAATGGACAAAATGGCAGAGAGTATGACCAGGAGCTAGTATGACAGAATGAATGACAGACGTAAACATGGAAAGTACGTAAATAAGAATGCATCATGGTATAGGTAATTATCTTTGCCTTCTCACAGATATTGTTGAGTTTTGGATTTCATCAACAAAGTAGGAAACTAACTGCTTTGCCCACAGGCCTGCATGGCTTGTGAATCCCCAAATTTATTGATTTCACCCTCAATACTTCGACTGCCAATTACATTTTCTGAATAAAAGATGAAGGTCCAAACTACAGCTGCCGACTTGCCTAAGTGACTGTTAGAGGAGACTAACTACATCTCTAACAGCCAATCCCAAAATCTACTTGGCTGTGCTGTTAATTTCCCAAATTGTCCCAAAACCTCCAACAATTTCCATGTGTAACAATACCACATACAGAACATGCACATGTACTGTGCATAGTCTGGAAAGAGTCTGTGGGATCAGTACAGGCCAGAGGAATGTTCTGAGTTTCAGGATCCCACTATGATCTCCATGATGTGGTCCAGTTCATTCAGGTCTGACCTGCAGCTCGAGCTGGAGCTCAGGGCCGTCGGCCCGTGAGAAGAAAGGCTCTCCAGCAGATCGTAAGGCCCCATCTTGGGGGCGCTCTGCATGCCTGTCAGCACCGTATCGAGGTCATAGTAGGAGGGGTCCACATCTGAAAACAGTTCCTCGAGCGCAGGGTCAGGGGGCGGCGCTGGGTGCTTGATCTCAAAAGTCCCAAAAACCTGCTCCCCTGTCCTGGAGTCTGCGCTCAGGTGGTCCCGGTCTCCCTCCTCTCCCTCCGACACACACTCCTCGCTGTCCTCCTCATCATCCTCCTCGCACTCGCCATCTTCCTCTTCCTCCTCCCAGCAGGGCCCCATGCCAAAGGGTCCAGCCAGGTAAGAGGCAGAGGACAGCTGGGGGGAGACAGGCGACAAGGTGGACATTGTGACCTCTGTCTCAACGTCTCCCTCCATCACCACCTCCTCAGAGTGGTAGCCTTCCTCCAGACCAACCACTGAGAAGGGTTTAGGGCTCTGCCCAGCCTGAGCTGCTGCATCCGTCTGCCGGCACAGCACCTCAGTGGCCACCAGGCGGTCGGCGGGACATTGGGCAGCTGCCAGGGCCTGGGTCATTATCTGCCAGGTGCCATCCTGGGTCATCTCCTCCTGGATCTGCCGCACTGTGTTAGCGATGAGCACTGAGCGGCACAGGTTGGGCTCCACCAGCATGTGGCAGAGCTGCAGCTTGATCAGTGACATGTCAAGCAGCGACTGCCGCTGCAGGCTGTAAGAGGACGACAGCGTCCGAACCGCTGCAGATGATCCCGCCTGGCCCTGGTCGCCGCTGGTGACCGGCTCCTCCCCGGAGTCTGAGAACTTGCGCTTGGTGCCCTTCGGGAACATGTTGTCTCTCTGTGATGATGGTGAGGAGACAAAAACAGTCAGACATCCAACAGCAAAACACTTCTGAGCATCAAAAAATGTATCACACTGACAAACACACAAAATGCCTACTGTTCTGAATTTCACTAGCTAGAGTCATAGTGAAAAGAATAAGTGCCATGTAATTATTAATGTATATGTGTGATGTAATGAGGCTATGTGGTGTAATATGTGTGTATGGACATGAGGGAGCTAGCGCTATAATCTGCTGCACAGCAGCTGTGACTTTATAAATAAACACTACAGGCTTAAACTCTTTGTGAATTAAGGTAAACAGTAAATTGTTTGTTGTAGTTGTTTTTTTCTTAAAGTTTGCTATACCTTTCCTGTTGAGAGGCACAGGCAATAGCAATGCAGCTTGGTCCCGGCTGCAACGCTTCAAGTACTTTTGTACGAGCGACAAGCAGCTTTTGTTCAGCACCATTTCTGCCCATTTTAGGCCAGTCTGAGGCAAGACTCCTGCTGGGCGGAACAACCACACTTTTAACAGACCACTGAGCCACCGAAAATAGCATGGTTACCAACTAAATGCGGACGCTGCATCAAAGTAAGCACAGACTAGAGAGACCTTTGTCAGAAAACAAAAACAGCACTCAAGTTACATGATCAGTGCACTTATATTCTTTCCAACTGCCACCTGTGATCAAGAAAATCAAAAAGATATCCTAATGAATAAGGTGCTTTTAAGGAGTAAAAGTGATAAGAATATGAAAAACAATAGCATTCACAATATTCACAATACAGTATACCACCATGAACCACTAGTATTTACAAGAGATATCAGGTTTCCGGGTCTACACACGCCACGCTTCAAAACTAGAAGAACAAGATTTTCACTTTCTCTTCACTGAGGAGGGGAAGAAAAGTAGAGTCAACTTCCTTATCACACACCACTTCGAATACACAGATGTCTTACAGGAACAAAACAACACTCCTGCTAACATTAAAGGCCCTCTGACTGCTCAAAATGAATGGGGTGAAAGTAAAGAGGAGACTGAGCTCTAAACAGAAGCCTGTGGCATTTAATTTTCCATCAGACAGAAAAATAGTGCGCAGTGTCCAGCTGTGTCTCCTCTGTGTAAAACCTGTGGGCAGGGCATTTGGGTGAATGATTCCACTTGCTTCAAATTTCTATTTGTGATACAGTTTTTAAAAAAACAATCACAAAAACTTAAACCAAGAGTACAATGAAAATAATATTCATACATGTTGCACTCCAAAGCACAGCATTAGGGTTTACAAAATGGACATGAACAGCAAAGAGTTGTTAACAATTTTACTGCCCTCTTTCTTTGGAAACCAAAATGAAACTAGATGCACAAGACACTGCGGTTTTTGTCACAAATCATCTGCAAACAAGAAGTCAGAATTTTTTTTTCTTTAAATTTTCATTTACAGTGCCAGGCAAAACTAAGGCCCTATAACCTGTGCAAATTACATAGTATATTTATGATAAACACAGTCACAGTCAGGGATGTAATGCAAGATTTTATTGCCAGAAACTGTGATGACAAACCACCACATACTTTTAACATTTAATCAAAATGTAATCAAAAACAAAATCAAAAAAATGAGTGATTTCTAATCAAGTAGAGCCTGATTATACACTCTTTCATCATCCTTCAAGAGAAGGAGTTATTGTGTTTCTTTTCACACATAAAACCTGACATTAAATGAGAAAGAATGATTAAATTAGAGCTATTGTCTTCACCTGATGAGTGAACTAAATCAGCACCACATTTTAAGAAGTTACCATCCATACCAAAAAAGAAGTGTATCTAATGGACACTGAAATGGCTTGGGAGTCTGGAGGTCTTTGAGTCCTCGCTTGCATAGAATAACATTTCCTGACAGTGGACAGAATAGGAAAAAAGTCATTTATGAAGGTGCCCGGAGATCTAAAATACAAAAAGTGAGAAAACAATTATGGACATATGTTGTCTTCTGACATATGTTGTCCCCTGTTAAATAAGAGACACTAGAGAGCACTATCTCCCTGAAGGAAAAACAACAACTTGTAAAAATTCAAATTGAAATACAACCAGGAAGACCTACAATCTGAGAGAAAGCACACGGTACAGAGAAGAGAAAACAGTTTGGGATGTGAGAAAGTTTTTTTTTTTTTTTTTACAGGTATAGTGATAAATATGTTTTTTGAACACCCAATAGTTTAGCATTTTGGGGTTAAATCTCAAGGATTTAACTTGAATTAGGTTAATTGTAAATACCATAAATCTACAGATTAATGGTCAATAATTACTTTCTTTAAAAGATCAAATTCAGACTGGAAATGGCTTATATCTTCATCACTGTGATCAGGCACCTGTAGCAGACAAATGTCACATCCTACAACAGTGTGCACCGTGTTTTTCACATCCTGTAGGTCTATCAATTCTCAGACCAACAGGATGTTATTATAACCAAAATCTCAGATACTAATATAGCTACATTATTTTCTTAATGAATGCCTTTAAATGTATTTTTAGGGTTTGAAACAAGTAGTTCATTGACAAAAAAAAACAAAACAGCAACATTAGCAATATTTTCATAATCAATCAATTTCTCTCCAGTTAAGACAATTGAAAACTGAAATTCTTTGGGTTTTTGAGTGGTGGACGGTAAAAACAAGATATCTGTCGTACTCACTTTGGTAGTTTTCGATGGGAATTTATTTGTTGACATTTAATAGACTAACAAATACTCAAAGAAAATCATCAGGTTCATCAATAATGAAAATGATTAGTTGCAGTCCTTTATTTTACAGCATGTTCCCGAAAACCATAACTGATGGACACAATAGTATGAAACACAGCAGATTTACACCAAATATCAACACCTCAACAACAAACAAAATGCCATTTAAAATGTTTTACACATTAGAAACTTCATTTTGTATGGTTATTGTGCTATTTCATGCACCTATGGAGTTTAACATTAATACGTACTAACATAAGACCTATCTTGTCTGCTGAAGATGCTTAATTGTAGTGATTGAGCTCTAGATCATTTCCAGTACAAGTGAACCATACGCACAACTTTCATTTAAACCCTACTGTCTTGTCATGCCCTCAATAGCAGATTTAGTCACAAGATTTAACGAGAAAATGCTGACATATATGGTGTTCAATAACTTCTGTCTAGCAGATATCAGGAAATGAGTAATAAAGTGCAAAGAAAATTAATATGGTTGAACAGCACTTCAATCAAACACTACTGTTAAACGATTATATATAAGTGTATATGTCAGACAAAGCTGCTAAATACAGTGTTTGGTATAAAACATTATTACCACGCCGAGCACTTGCCTTGTTCTATGCTAGGAGCCAGAAGCCAAACAAAATGCAGCCTCGCTTTACGTCAATGGCTCCTAGCATGGCCCATCCCCCACTGCACACCGAGAGCCCAGCTCTTCCAAAGCTCGCCGTACTAAATTAATAATTAAACTTAAAAACACGGCAGCATTAACATTCCCATTTTTTCCCCCCAGCAACCTCGTTCTGGAAACACTGCCGGTCGGCAAATTAAAGCCGGTAGAGCCGGTTGTGAGGAGCGGGTGGGAGCCGCTGGCCGTGACTGCCGCATGCTTTGTCTTTTCAGCATCGGAGCCACCGAGCGACAATGAGGCCATTTTGCGCTAGTAGCTAACAGTTAGCCGGCTAGCTATGCTTCGGAGCTGACTTACGAGCTGCCGCTGGCTAACTAGGCTAAAGATGTTCAGTGAAACGGAAAAACGATGCCTCCGTGGGGCAACAAAACGCTTGGCATTCGTTTCACTTTGGCCTTCTTTGGCAATTTCCTCTAACTCCCCCCCACCATCACCAAAAAAAAAAAAAAAGAAAGAATGCTAGCAAGCTAATTAGCTAAAAAAGCGCCCACCCACCACCACCCATCCTCCGCGGTCCTTCCTCCTTTTCTAGCCAAAAACAAGAGTTTTCGCCGCGGCTCGGCTGTTAAGTTCCCAAAAACAACAAACCGCCGCCCGGATGCCCGGTAAAAGCGACTATCGCCGGGCGGCTGGGTGGCCGTACTCACCTCTTGTTTGTGTTATTTTACTCCCGTCTCGCTCATAGGATCGACGGCAGGGAAAGCGGAGATCAGGTTCAGATGAGATCATTCATGCCACGGCTTCAAAAACTGAACTACCTCTGTCCTGCTGCTGCTGCGGAGCGGACGGCAGGAGGGAAGGAAGGGAGGGGGAGGGGAGCCGACAAAAGCCAGCCATATGCCTGGGATTCCTCTCTAATGATTTCTGCCTGCTTTTCTCTCCTACTAGCGCTTTAATGTGGCAAACTAGTGAAAGCTTTGCGATCGGCATCAAGAACAAGAATAAAAAAATAAAAACAATAAAAAGATTTTTGGCTAGGCGTTCCGCGCATCACATTTACATTTACTTACATCCTTATCAGAAATTAAACTACTACAAAAATAAATAAATAAATAAATAAATAAAAAAGTGGTGGGGGAGTTATTTATCTTTAAGTAAAAGCGGTGGTAAAAAAAAACAACTAGGTCTTAAACGTAAATAAAAGTAGTTGTATAAGTGTAAAGAAGCTTAAAATGGGAATAATCAAGTAATCCTACAAGTATACAGCTTGAATAAATGTATTTAGTTAGTTTCTGTCATGAGTAAAAGTTGTAATACCCAGTGTGGAAAGTAACTAAGTACAATAAGTACTCTACTTAAGCACAATTTTGAGGTAATTGTACTATATTTCACACTGAAATATTACATTCCCATACTCCATTACATTTATCGAACAAATATAGTTACCAGTGCCTTCCTGCTTTATAATCTTTCATTAAAAACATTATAATAAGCTTTTAAGAGATAATGCATTGATGAATTAAACCACTGGTTCTAGACCATTTTTGTAAAAGTCGTAATACTAGAGTGTAGAAATACTCTGTTTGAAGTAAAAGTCCTGCATTCAAAACTTTACTTGAGTAAAAGTACAAACGCATTAGCATCAAAATATACTGAAAGTACCAAAATAAAGACTACGCTTTGAACAGGATGGCCCATTTCAGAATAATTTATATTAAGACTGTTATATTTCAATGGATTTATGTTGGTATCGTTTAACGTTGCAGCAGGTAAATAACAAAGACATCTCACAATAGCCCGAAACTCAGTACATCTACACCAGAACACTACATCCTCAAAGTGAACAAATACAGTTTAAAGCATTATTAACTTTATTGTGTCTGCTTATCATGTTGTTCTGTGCACCCACAGTGCCACTATTACAGCTGTTTAATAGATATATTTAGATTTTAAGATGTATGTTATCTGCTACAGATGCTTTTGTTGTAGTAGTGATTGAGATTTAGATCATTTCCGATACAATAAAATCATAAACATTAATTAATACAACATACTCCTATTATGTTCGTATTTAAGAGCCTTAACAGTAAATTTAGTCAAACTGTTTTAACACGATTTAACAAGAAAGTGCCAACATCCTGTATGTACGGTTCAAAAATGTCTCTCTAGCAGACATCAGGAAATGAGTAATCAAGTGTCCCTGACTGCATCATGTAAAGGTGCAGCTAATTTTAGCTACTCTATGTACTGTGTGATAGTTCAACCTGTAATAATACATTAATATAAATGTACCACTAGTATGTTAGTTTCTGTCATTGAGTGAAAGTAGCAATACCAAGTAGTGAAAAGTAAGTACAATTACTCAAATACTGTACTCTAGCACAATTTTGAGGTAATTTCTTTACTTAAGTATTTCAGTTTCTGCTACTTTATACTTCTACTACTTTTTATTCCATTACATTTATCTAATAGATATAGCTACAAGTACCACCCCACATAAGGATGTGTTTGTGGCCCCTTGTCACATTTCAGATGTCTATGCCTTGTCAACAGTTCCAGTGAAGAGAGATTTCCCCTCTAAACTTCTCAGATGGTTTCATTTAAATAACTGTTTGAGGCCCAAACAGGCAGAATTTTCCACTGTTCCACAAAAAATCAAGGATTAGAGAAAAGACCATTTGTTTCTTCTGCTTTCCTCTTCTACCCTCAGTCTAGGAACCACTGGACTAAATCAACTGACTGTATGTAACATAAAATATCCATTATTTAGATATTTTATCCAAACAAGGTAAAGCAGGTAAAGCAGTACACACGTTTTTAAGAATATGGGTCAGTGCTACCAGACCACATCAGGGTTATCTGAGTTCACATCATGTTCAGATCTCAGTCATCGTCAGCAGGTGTAAGTGTGGTTCATGCAGTATGTTCTCATTCATGAAACCACAATTACAAAACAGCCAAAATCCCCAACGTAACAAGTCATATGTTTGACTGAGAGCTTTTCTAAGAGCTTTATCTCAAAAGTTTTTGGTAATAATTTGTATCAGTGACAAGGTCAATAATCTCACCACACTGGCAAATTTTAATGTGAAATAACAAATGAATGTACATATGAAGATTTATGCAGTGAATTATGGACCTTCCTTATATACTTACATGCAATTGATAGATACAGATTACAAATTGCAGAAAATGGGAACATGCAAGTTGGTTTTATTTGTGCATCTTGATACAGATTATGTTTTTAATGCCAAGTGTCAATGGGGTCTTTGTTTTCCTTTATAGTTGGGTTCGAAAGCTTCTAAATTGCAGTTTGAATAAGGATTAAAAACACTGCTTTTCTCCCACTAAATTTTCCCTTTACACAATTTAATCACTGCCATCAGCCACCCTCAGTCTTTTCAGTTGTCTTTTTTCTCTGTCTAGATGACCACACATGCCACACTTTGAATCTGATTGGTGTAATTACCAGTAATTAGCAGTGCTGGTGATGCTCATTACCTCTGCCATGGAGGTTTTTAGTTTTTGCTCCTGGTAATTAGTTTAATCTGCCTTCTTATTTACGATGTAGCTCAGAAACCTAACAGCAGATTATAAAATTTGTTTGAAAAAACTGCTGATTAGGTTTCTTCACTGCTCTGGAATCTCACAGGTACAGTAATTATGCTTGACCAGCCCTGGAGGGGGTGTCGTGGAGGGTCATACAATTAATTTCACTCAGTTTAAGTGGTAGAAATTATGTCATCCAAGTCCTTTCTCCTTAACATACCACTTGTTTTCACCTCACACCCAGATTGTACCACCCCTCCATGAGCTCTGACCAGTAGTAGGCATTAATACAACGTCATGGACATGATCCCTTACTGACGTCCCACCTGTGAACACCGTAAAAACAATAGAGATAGTAAAATATTTTTTCCCATGTCAGCAGTAGAGTTTCCAGTGACTTGGACTGCAGCTCAAGGGGAACTGGCTTTTTGAAACTAGAGTAAAACAGCACTTCCCTAACTGTCTAATATGTAAATTCTGCTTACCGGAGGAATTTGTTTACTGTGAGTCATGTAAATGTGAGGGAATATCATTGTAAGGGTTTAACTAACAGTTATTTTCATTATTGATTTATCTGCCAGTGATGTTCATGTCACTGCTGTAGCGCCTCCCTTTATCTGTAAAGGCCCCAACACGAAAACATTCTCATTACCTCTACTCTCCGGTCTCATAAAAACACAGCACTTACAGGGTCAGGTCGCAGGACACTGTGTGTGTGTGTGTGTGTGTGTGTGTGTGATCTGAGATAGGTCTGTTTAGATAAAGGACTAAATCAATAAATAAAATTTCTAATACAATATTCCTGCAATAAATCCACCTTCATGAAGGTTATAATGTTCAGTTTTTATTAAACCTGTTTTAGAGAGTTGTTTATTCAACTATATGATCATTTTGAGGGATGTGCACAGCATTATCCAGAGATTTGTCTTTTTTGTTATTTAGCTCGGGTTGGACAAAATACTTGAAACACCTGTCACTGCACATACTCTTACCTTTCACATAGATCAGTGTCCACATAAAACTTCAGACTGAATCAATTTCTGTTTGTACATGAACCATTATGGAAAAATCTATTGGTGGAGTTACAAACCATGAACAGCCCGCATAAAAACTGTTTGAATAGTGTTCAAATAGTGGATTCTTCTTATTTTTATTCAAAGTAACAACAAAAATACTCTCCTTTTTGAATTTGTTACTTTCCCAAACTGTGTTTATCACGTTTGTAACGTCTGCAGATTTTCCAGCAGTCTTCCTTCTCGACGCGGAACTGTTCTTCAGAATAGGAACCCTTCTTCCACAAGGTTCTGTTTCCAGCATTTTCTGTGCACGGCGAATAAACGGAGGAGCACCGCTACAGCGAGCCAGCAGCAGCCAGAGGCTTCTAGAAACAACGTGCACCGGGACAGTCACCGGCAAACACACTTGCTCTCCGCACAAAACCGTACACTTCATAACTTTTTATCGTCATTTTGCTGGCTAATGGCTAAGTGGGGAGAAGGAGACCCTCGCTGGATTGTAGAGGAGAGAGCCGATGCGACTAATGTCAACAACTGGCACTGGTAAGATGTGATGAAAGGACATTGACTGCTAGTTAGCCTGCTAATGCTAACATCACACACTCAGCTCGTATTACTATGAAACTACAGCTGTTATTTTTTGATTTTGTTCCTCCGTGCATGTTAGTTAGTTTTACCAGCTCGTCCACAGGGAGCAGTGAGTGTTATATCTTAAGGATCAGTAAAGCAAAGTGTCACATTAGCCGAGCTAATCTTATGATCATTTTCAAATTAGCTTCGCCTGTGGCTAGCGACTGTAGCTTCAGATGCGTCTGTTGAGATTGTTAGCCATTTGTAGTGATTTCACAACACCCTGGCCCACTCTCTGTCAATACACCAGTATATCTGTGTAATAACATGTTAAACAGATCGATTTTATGGTTTGTAAGTTTCCATCTACTGCTGTTAGACCAGTATGAAACACGTGTAGTGACCCCCATTTACATAGAGACTATAGATTTGATCTTGTAGTTTGCATCTCCCTGAAAATGAAGGATGAGATTTTGGTGTTTTGACAGTTGTTTCTGTCTTGTAGTAGGCACACAGTGTTAAAAATGACTTTGAATATTGAGGTTGCATCACATACTCAATACTGAACTGTAGATGGAGAGAAATTGTAAAAGTGCTGCAGCAGCCACTTACATCACTACAACAGTAGGGTAGGTACAGACCACCAACAATGCAAGTCAAGGCTATATTATATGTTGTTTATGCAGGTCTTTAAAAGCATTTCACTTGCGAATGCGTTAGGAAATAATGTCAGTTATAAAATGTGTCCGTGTCCTCAGTACCATTGTTACAAACCTCAGAAATTCATGTATCAACCTTAAATAAATGATCTGTTCATCCATTCATTTCCTGCTTTACATCCAGGAGCAGGTCTTCTTTAATGATTAATTAGTGATATTATTAGCATTTTTTGTTACAAACAAAAGGGTAGGGGTGACAAAAACATAATATGTTTGTTAATACAATTGGCATCCACGATCCATCTTTGGTCAGGATATAACTTTGTTTTTCCATGTTTCTGTTTTTAGATTGTTGATTATGCTCCTTCTTGCCTCCAGGCAGCTGTTAGTTTGTTTGTTTTGCGCTCAGTGTAACAATTAACTTTAAGGATGCCTGAGATGAGTGATTCATCACATCATTTTAATTGTGTAGTTAATGAAACAAATTCCCAGCTGTAAACTCGGCCAATGTAACTGTGACAAATAAGAAGGAGTGGACATGATGTTCACTGGTTAGGCTGTTGCCAAACCACAATGAAAATGTATAAAAACCACCAGCAGCATAAAAAGAGATACCACTGCTGATTAAGTCATCTAGTATAAAGGTATTGTAATAAATTAATTAATGTGAAGAATAGATTGTGGAATTGATTTTACCATTGATTCCCTTTTCCAAGCAGCTTGCTGTTCAACTGTAAAGCTTTAGTGTCAACTTGTGTGCAGATGACTCACTCTGAGTTCTTTTTTTCCCCAGGACTGAACGAGATGCAACAAACTGGTCTTCAGACAAATTAAAATCACTGCTCATTGGGTTGAGCGTGGAGAGCGAAGAAGGGATGTGCGAGGTGACCGAAGTCAGCAAGGTGGAAGGAGAGGCCTCGATTAACAACCGCAAAGGGAAACTTATATTCTTTTATGAATGGAACCTGAAAGCTACTTGGACTGGTGAGTAGAAGACTGTTTGTTTTGTTTAGGGAGAAATGTGGTTTAAATTATATTTATAAAACTGAGGATTTGCCTGCTAATGATGACGGTCCACCTCGTTGCTAAGATATTGTGCCACTGCTGATTAAATACTGAGGAAACAAACAGGAAACTAAGCTCATTACCAGTGTTTGTTTTTATATTTCATGACGTTGTTCTCTTTTTTTTTTTTTTTTTTTAAATAGGACAGATCATGACTAAAAATTCATCAGCAGCATCTTTGTCATGAGCAGTATCAAAATAAAGAAACATATATGAATCTTTACTGACACTTATTCCCCTTGTTTTACCAGGAAAGTCAAAATCAGGAGTCAAATATAACGGAACAATTGAAGTTCCAAACCTGTCTGATGAAAACGACATGGAGGACCTCGATGTGAGTTTCACCACATAACTCCACACATGTAGTGATTTTAACTGACGGGGTGGAGTAGGGACAGAGTGGTGGTGATGCCTCTCCTGTGATGTTTGTCTAGATTTCTGTATCGTTGAACAAAGATGAACCCGACACGCCGCTGAGCAAGCTGATGAAAACGAAAGGAGCGGAGAAAGTGCGTGAAGCCCTGGGAAGCTACGTGGGGTTCTTAAAAACAGGCGAGTGACACCAGACTCATGGAGGAGTTCTTAGATTTTAAAGTTCAATCAGACAAAGACAAAACATAAATAACAAAATGGGGTCAGCTACCAGCTCCTTGTCAAGGTTTGTGTGGATGTACTGTATATACCTGATACCTGATTAATATGATCAGAAGAATTACTGATTAGGCCTTTAACTGAATCTTGGTTAAGTTATGGTCACAAGTTGTTTTAATGGTTTATGACCCATAAAAGCCTGGATAGTATTTTTCATGTGTTACAAACGGTTGTACGGACAAATAAACACATTTCTAGATTAAAAAAACAAAACAGAAATGTCAAATATAAATAAGCTAAACATCAACATTTTCATTTTAAACAAAAAGAACTATCATTTGAAGATGTTAAAGTAATGTATTTATAAACTGAAGATGTTAACATAATATCTTATAAAGTGACGTGAAAATTAAGAAAAGCACAGAAAGTGTCACCTGTGTGATTTAGATGCAGCATTTTACATCCTCCTGTCTGTTTTATCGTGACCTTACAGTTAAACTTTTTTTTAAATGTCGGCCAGGCAGCTCAGACAGAGGAGCGTAGACTACAGTACATGTTTACATATAAGACTTTTTACGTAGCTCAGTTTTTGTTAAATGCTTATCATCAGTGTATGAGAGCATTGTATGTTTAATATGTTCAGTTTCTATCTGATATAATGTGTTTGACACATAAATGAAGCACGTATTGATATCCTTTCTGTTTGTCAGCTCTTCTCTCTCTTAAGCTCATGTAGCAGTGTTTTCTAAGCCTTTATAATGAGACCATTGAACATTGTTCTGTCTTTCCAGACAGTAGAAATTAATTTCACAGTATTTAGTATCAGTATTCTCAACAGTTTCCTGCATGATGCAGAGTTTTATAATGGAATTCTTTGTATTTGCTTAAAGTGCACTGTTAAAAATTCTTAAAGTTGAGGAATAATGAAGATAACATTGCTCTCAAGCTCAAGTTTTTCCCCTTTTAATTGCAGAGTTCACACAGGGAATGATCCTGCCCACAGCCAACGGAATGGCCAAGCTGCAGTCCACATCGCAGTCCAAAGCCAAGCTGAATAAAACTCAGGTTTGTGCTGACACACAAGATCTTCAGCCATCAGACAAAACTCTGGTCCCTAAATAATTAACTGTAACAGAGACATTTTTCTTGCAGCAGTGCAGCAGATCTTCCCTAACCAGACTTTTGTTCTTGTTGTGTTGAACAGATTTCCTCCTCAGGCAGCACGGCTGCTCCAGTCAACACTGGAGTCAAGATCCCCACCTGTAAATTCAGCATGAAGGAAACGTTCCTCACCTCACCAGCTGATCTCTACAGGGTGTTCCTCAACCAGGAGGTGAGCTTCACCTGCTGATCCTCAGCATCGCAGCTGATGCAGCTGGAAGGACGGGGTCAACAAACACAAACTTTTTCAAGCACTTAACAGAAATTTGATCGGACTTGATCTCAGTGTTTGATTCCAGCTTCGTGACTGAAGTGTTTATATCGTGTGTGTGTGTGTGCAGATGGTTCAGGCGTTCACACATGCTCCAGCCACGGTGGATGGAGAGAGGGGCGGAAAGTTTCGTCTGTTAGAAGGAAATGTTTTTGGGGAATTCACAGAGCTGGTGAGACAAACTTTCATCATCAACACTGTAGTGTCATAGATTATTTAGTGATGTAGGTTTGTATTCATATTAGTTATTGTTTATTCTGAATGAAAACAATACTGTCCTTTGCCACCAGGTCCCTGATGAGAAAATAGTTATGAAGTGGAGGTATAACAACTGGCCCTGTGGTATGTTGACTTCTTGTTTTTACATTTTAAGAATAATTTTCTCGTGCAAACTGTGCATAACTAGCAGCAACAGAAAAACTTTTTACATGACATGTTGACTTTATTTTATTCAAACTGAAATTAACTGATCTTTTGAAGTGACTCGTGCTGAAACAACAAATTAAAATATTAATTGATAATTTTAATTATTTACTAAAGAAATTTAACCAGTAAAAGCAAATATTTGCAGGTTTTTTCCTGCCTGAATTGTCTCATATTCTCATTATAGATTTGAATATATTGTGTTTTCTTTTTTGACTGTTTGTTTAGACAGAGTGTATAGTTTAAAGACATGAGTTGAGGTTATTTACAAAGCACATTGACCATTATTTTGACATTTTATATTTGATGATTAATCAGAAAAGTTCTGTCAATCAGACACAACATAACTGCAGTTTACCGGACAGAAAATAAATGTCATTGACGGCAAAATCGTATTCATCATTGGTCTGAAAAAATGTAGAATTAATTGCATTAAACTAAAATAACTGAAACTGAAATGAGAAACATCTTCTGCCTCAGTGCTGCGTGTCAATAAATCCTTTCGTTGGATATTTTATATTTACTATACTGTGTTCTTTTCTAATAAAGTTTATAGTAAACTTTGCCGTCCAGCCTCAGACACTGATGGTAACGCATCTGTTCTCCTGCTCCACAGAGCATTACGCAACAATCACGATGACCTTCTTGGACCGGAGCAGCGAGACGGAGCTGAAGGTGGAGTGTCGAGGCGTCCCGGACAGCGAGGAGGAGCGGACGAAAGAGGGCTGGAAGAGATACTACTTTGAAGCTATTAAACAGACTTTTGGCTACGGAGCGCGACTCTTCTGAAGGCGACGTACTGTAGTACTGTTTCTCTTTTTTCTGTTTTTTGGATTTTTAAACTTTTTGTCCGTTAATATCTCTGGCACAAAGCGTCCCATTGTGAGCTCATAGCACGAGTTAATGAAAGAGATGAAATAGGTGAGGCCAACCTGTCACCTGTCTGTGTCTGTGTAAATGTTTTAATTTCTGAACATATTTAAATCTAGTTTCTCCCCTTCAGTATTTGGGTCAGTTGTTCAAAGGAGCGTAAATGAACTGTGCCTCTGGGACTCTGGATGAAAAACGCATTGAATAAAGCAAAGGAGAATTTATTGAACCACTAATGCAAATTGGCCTTTACTTCTATAAATATGTAATTATTGCAAGAGTTAAAAATAAATGTCGGTTTTCTTTTATTTGAAAAATATTGTTGCTTTGAAAAATGAATGTTTATTTTTTACTTATTTTACTCTTTTCAAGTGTAACTGTAGTGAAGACGCTTTCAGCCAAGATGCATGTTCCATTTCAAACTTTCAGATGGAGGAACGACCACTGGACTTGAACCTTACTCGTGTTAAAGCCTAGCACCACTGTACTTTCAGTTGTTTCACTGAGACTTGATTTCATGCACATTACGAGCCAAGCGTCTGTCTGGGGCATCAGTTCAGCTCGGACCTTCAGCGGGAGCGTTAACGCAAATGTTGTCAGTGCTGGAACATGAAAACAGTTTAAATCTCTTATGCAGGTAGCTAGCGTAGCAACTAAAGAGAGATGTTTTGCTATATTTGGCTTCAACATGTAAATTTCCAGTTAAAAAAGCTTTTAGAACAAAATTGCATCTATTTATTCCTCATTTCATCCCTTCACAATGTAAAAAGATTAGTTTCTTGGAATAAACCAATCCCTATATGTATGCTCTCAATTTGTTTTTATTTATGTGAGCTCATCTATTCACTTCCTCTCATTAAACTTCTCAATCAGAAACGTGGAAATGAACTTATTTATTTATTTATATATTATTTATTTTCACATTTCATTTGCAAGTGTTTTCTGCATTTAAAACATTAATTTACAAGTGCTTTAAAATTGAAACAATAGAACCCACAGAGGCCACTGTTCAGCTCAATAAGCACTTAGTTTGGTTTTACAGATCAGTGCAGGTCACATTTTTACATCTCTTCTTAATGGAAAACAAAATTTAATAAGCAAAGTTGAAAAAAACTTTTCACTACGACGTCAAATTACAGTGAAAAAAGATGCAGAGTCAGAAAATCTCGTTTCTAATTGATATATGCAAAAACCACAGATGTAGTAGAAACAGAAATGTGCTGTACAAATGAAGTTAAACAAAACATTGCTGATTAATAATAAAGTCATAAACTTTATAATTTCAATTATTTTCTTCAGTGCAAACTAAGACACATCATTCAAGTTCTTCATGTCCTCCTAAAACACATCTGCTACAACTTAAAGGTGAAGAGCTTCATAACAAAACGCCACGTCTTTTTTTTTCCAAGAAAAAAAAGTATATCCAGAAACTGTATATTAGCAGGCGAAGCTCTAACACAGCACAAAACTTAAATGCTTTTCCCCCAAAACTATTAACTTGTAATAGTGAATCACTTTTTTCTGACTGAAGTGATGAAATAAAGCTTAAATAAAGATAAAGATAAACAGAAACGACATGATGGAATGACTGTTAAGTTCACAGCAGTTTCCTGTGGTTGTAGACTCACAGTTATAAGCAGATGTAGAGCTCCGACTCCTGGGGGAGGGAGGGAGAGAGAGCGCGAGTCATTATCAATTAAAAAATGTATACATATATATATATATATATATATATATAATAAAAATGGAGACACAACATTATCCTTCCCTCAAAATCTTGTGAAGTTAATAAACTAAGCTCAGTCAAAGGAACAACTTTAAATTTACACAACAACATCATTTTTCTCTGGTGCCACAGGACAAACTTAACATTTCTGAGCCCACCTGATGTAAAAATGTAAGAACAGTAAAGTTGTCTATGAATTTAATGTAATCTACATCTCAGCCCCATGGGGCCGCTGTTGTAACCATCACCCACCAACAGAACCTTACACTGCTGAGGTGCCACTGAGCAAGAACCTCCTTATATCTAACCTGATGTTACAGTGGCTACAAACAACAAAGACAAGCAAAAGAAGGTCCTTGTTGTATCTTTGGAATAAAAACATAAGCTGCTTTGTTTGCATCTCACAGGATGAGTGTGAGTGAGTGTTTTCAGTCTCGGGATACGTACACCAGAGCTGGAGTCGTTGTCGAAAGAGTCCAGGCTCCTTCGCGGCAGCGTTTCACTCACATCAGTGGTTTTTTTAACTGAAATTTCATGACGTTTGGTCCTGGAAAACACAACATGTAAAATACAGATTAGAAAAACAGAAAATGAATCTGTCATTTTCATATGTGACTATTCATTTTGGGCTTTTTTCAAGGGAAAAAAAGCTTCTCAAATGTAAAGATTAGCTGCTTAACCTGGTCTCATGATATTAATTGAACAAAATAAACGATTTTAATATGTGATATTGAGCTCTGATAAATATTTTTACAATTTCTTTTTTATATAAAATAATGCAAATAAACATCGGAACCCTAATATAGACAGTAGATACAAGACAAAGATCACTGTTAGTTTCAGACTGAAGGGAACTTGTAATTTAGAGCAAAGTTTCAATGAAAGATAAAATGAGCCTTTATTGATCCCTAGAGGAGAAATTCAGGTGTTGCAGCAGCACAACAGAAGTTCAGATCAGAAAGATATAATAATAAAAATCAAAATTAAATAAATACGTTTTCAATATTTTTACATTCTGTAAATTAAAAAAATCACTAATTGAGAAAAAAAAGCCACAGATTAATTGATAATGAAAATAATTCTTATTTACGGCGACAAAACCGTGCATGGTGTTAAAAGTGAAACCCTTCAAACACTGTAACACTAATACTGTGCAGTCCAGTCTCTACCTGTATAACGGCCATATACTCATGCCTCTGTTGTCCTTCTGGGCTGCCGTAGATGTCGCTCGCTCTGCCAGGTCTTTCAAGAAGTGGAAAAGCTTCTCTGACTCAATGCACTGCTTCCTAAAAGATAACACACACACACACACAAAAAAATCATTTTCCACTCTTCATATAACATTTAACATTTTCATTTTAAAAATCTATGTTACATCCTAAATATTTTGGGAATGTCACACCAAAAAAATTGACGTAAGTAAGTTTATTCAAACTTGTCAGTACGCAGACTTAATTTTTTAAATTTTGAGTGTACTGTAAAATTGAGACTGCAGGTGGTAAAGAAAATGTAATTATTAAATCTAAAGTCTGTTGTTTTTGTGAGGTTTGTTTGTAGCAGCCAACAAAAGTCACAGTTTGATTAATATCCACTAGTAAAATTTAAAAAAAGAGCAAAGTACAATGATTTACTGTGTACCAATACCAAATAATAACTACACTATGAAGATAAGTATGTAGTACATACTGCATACTATTGGTTTGGCATATAGACAGTGAACACACCACAGCTAAATTAGTCCTGATTCGTTCTTTAATTCAAATTGACATAAAAATATCCAGTCAGCACAACTACAAAAGACAAACTGCATTACCTGGAAACAGTCAATAAGTGGATGTATATGAACTGACTGACGGACATACACTCATCATGCTAAATAAGGCAAAGATACAGTAGTTATATCTTGGGTGTAGCGTCATGAAGTGAGGAAACATAACCGTCATGCCTCTGTGAAGGTGGAGCAGCAGCCTTACTTACATGTGAGCTACAGACACGACTGTGCTGAGCTTCGACTGAGTGATCAGACAGGTTTTGGTCAACAGAGACTTCAGGAACATCTCCAACGCCCGGGCTGATCTCTGCGGTTCAGGACCTCACAGCTCCACAAAACCACACACTTCACTACATCACTTCGGTTTAAACACATCTCTGCACGTCTGCTCTGAGAACACACGTACTGTTAAATTAAAATACAGTCGCTGTCTTCCACCAGTTTGACAGTTTCCCCTATGACAGCAGGAAACAGATTTTAGGTACATTTCTCAAATCATTTATTGCTGCAGGACTGGTTCTTGTTTATTGATGCCTCATTTAAAAATAAATGGTGTATTAAACCGAGTAGGTGGTGGCTTTCACTGCCTCAGAGTGCTGCAAAACTTGAAAAAATACATCAGTTCGAGTTTCAGTCCACAGTTTTAGTGTCCAATAATAGTCTCAATGCAGTTTCAGAGACTTCTCCAACCTGACAATAACATACTTTATACAATAATGCATACTTAGCATAATTTGTTTGACATTTTTCAATTCTCTTCCCATAATATCCCTGAGTTTCAGTAACTAAAACACTAAAAACAGCAAAACTATAGCACATTCTCAAGTAAATGCAAATTAAAATTACCATTAGAAACTGGTTATGCATTCAGTATCAATGTTAAGAACAGATTTTGATTTGGTCTGTATTCAAGAGGTGTTGCATGTCATGTATTAAGAAGGTTCAGCTAAATAGGAGGGACTACAGTTCCCAGCATGCCGAGCAGTAATTCAGGAAGAGCTGGAGGAAGAGAGGAGGAGAGGGCAGCTGCAAAACAGATGGATGAAAGCTGAATTAAAACCTGGTCTCAGCAGTGATCAGAGCTGCACTACACTGCACTTCTCAGCCAGTCCTGCACAGCTGCAGGTGTCAAAGGATACAGATGATCACAGGAACCGCCATCGCAATCCTCCCCACCTCTGTGTCCTTCTGCATGATCTTTTTGACACGACTCTGGGAGCAAAAACAAAAAGATTTCACTACAGTAAACCACTGAAGTTAAGATGCTGCATTCAAGTGCTCCTCGTAAGCTCTTGTTCCCTGGATCTCAGGTCGTGGATTCAGTTTCAGATGAGTTGATGAATCGCTCAACATCTATTTAAAGACACAAAAATTCATATTGCATGATTTTAATCTAGAAATGGGGAACGTGTATGTGCATGTGGACTCCAAGATGAGCACTAAGATAGTCCAAAATATCTGGAGAACAACATGAGAAAAGTGTGGGAGGAAAAGAAAATATCCGATAAGCCATGTTGGTCACCCCGCATACACTTTAGAGACCGTCCCTAACTTCATCTTGTCTTCCCTGAAAGATAAAATATTACCTGTGCAGGTGAATGTCTGAATAACATAAAACTATCCTAAACCCACTGTTGACAAAGCGCCGTGTTTACGCAAGGCGATAACCAAAATCTCCGACAGCCCCTGAACGCAGCGGGTGCCCCCACACTCCTTGCTAACGTGAGCGGAGTTAGCTGTTAGCTGTTAGCTGTTAGCATGTAGCCCGTGATGTGGCTTCTAAACAGCTTTAAATCCCCAGAACAGAGTTCGTACTCACAGGAGGGAACCGTACACTATATCTTCTCTTCTGTCCGGGCATTTTACTCGCTTCAATCGGCGCGAATCGGTCACATTTTTCATGTTTTGACCGCAAAGCGCCGCTGAGTCCATTTGTTTACCTCCAGCAGGAAGACACCTGAAAAAGTGATGGAGAAAAACACACACACACACACACACCTGAGGTCAACCCCCGTGACCCCGACAATCACACCATGACCTTTGATGATCAACACAAATATATTTGGTTCAAACTAAGGGCTTTTGAGGTTTGGTAAATGCCTTATTTTACATTTAAAGAAATCCTGTTTCATTATCAGCTATTCATTTTGTTGGGGGGTTAAATAAAGTGTCTGTTTAAACACATAAAATCAGGAGAAGTTCACATAAAACTACAAAATGATCCCAGGCAATTGTTGATTTGAGTTGAAGATGCTCCTTTTGTTTATCTGAACTCTTTCCCATGTTATTTCTAATTCTTGCCAGTACACTCTCACGTTCACATAAATATGACTTTGACACATAAAAGCATTTGTATTAGTCTGTTTTATTTCGGTGTAATAATTGGTGTTATTTTATTTATCAGGAAAACCAAACACATCACTGTGCTTTAAAAGTGGTAAAATGTTAATTGTCAGTTGAAGTCCATGGAGAGGTTGATGTTAAGAATAAAAACAAGCAGCACAAAAAATTACAGCAGGTTTAAAGTGGCAGCAGAAAACTAAATGAAACCTGTTAACAGCAAACACCAAAAACAGTGGTGGAGACTGAACATAACAAATGACACAAATGTACCATAACAAGCAAATACTCAGGAAGAATGACACACACTCAGAAACACAAAATGATAATAGCACAAAACATAAAAAAATATTTGCCAATTTATGGAACCGTATTTCACATGACCCTTTCAGTTGCGTCTGACCCTGAGTCAGTTCAGCTCAGCTGAAGATTTGATTCCTTATTTTAAGAGTTGGTCTCATATAAATACATTACAACTAATAATATACATGAGAAGATGTAGCTTTCACCATAGTCCCTTTAAAATGAGACAAGAACTTGACTTAGACCTGACTTGGTGTTAGACTTGGTATTATTTTTATTATTTTATCCTGAGTGTTATTTCAGCAAAGTTTAACTGGTTATCTTAAATATGTACGATGTCAGTGCTGAGATTCAAATAATCACTTTACTTTGAGTCCTTTTGTTTAGCATTTATAAGCAGTAAACAAAGGTGTAACAGATGGTTTATAACACACTATAATGTCGCTATCAGCAGATTTTAAAGAGTTAATTAATGTACAGTGTTTGCCAACAATAACACATTCTCCCATGAAAACATATTTTATATCATTACAATTTAATTATCTGTTTATACTCCAGCCTCCACTTCTGGCTGTCAACAGGAGGAGTTATGGTTGACTAATACATAGATACATACATACTTAATTATATAACTTAGCTGTTTACGACTATATTATAGTGTTTAATAAACCCTGTATTATATATTTATATAGTGCTTATAGATACTAAATAGGAGGATTTAGAATAAAAAGTTGCCAAACAATCTGCTGGTCAGATGTTGGAGAACTGAAGACCACACAAAGCAGACCTTTTAATTTGGTCTTGACATGTTTATTATCAACACTTATCTACAGTATATTACTGTTTCTGGAACACTCTGGCTTTGCTAATGGCTACAAAGGTCAAAGATAAGACTCATCATTATTCATTTCAAAGGTTGCACCACTCTAATGAAGCTTCCGACCTGCAGGACAAAACTCTGCATTATTAATTCTCGGTTTCTTTATTGGAGAACGGAAACATGCTGCACTCTGTGCTGTTTGCAGTTTGTGTATTTGCCACATGTCATGTCAGCGGTAGGTGATAAAATAAATGTGATTCTGTCCTGGTATTTTCTTGTTCTGTTTGTACTTACTGTGAAACTCATCAATCTCAACTCTTTTATTCTGATCTTTTGCAGCTTCTACAGTTTAGATTTAAACAGGATCTGAAATAAAATATGTTTATTTTTTCTTCTCTCTTGCAGGCTACACATTGAGAGGAGAGGAAGATGCTTTCGACCAGGTATTGTCTCTAAGACATTCAACACTGCACAACCTGATGAGATTACATTACATTACATTGCAACAAAACAATTTAAATTCTGATTTAGATCTGTGTGGTTTATCTTTCAGCAGAGAGCAGCTGTAATCAGTCTGAATATGTTAAATACATGTTTGAAATATAAAGAATATTTTCACAATGCAAAGATATCTGCAGAGATATTTTTTTATTAAATCTCAAGCAAGCCACATAAATTAGTTGCCAGATGATGCAGCAAATTAGATTTTTACTACCATAAACATATAATATATTATGAACTATTATTTTACAAATTTAATTGTTTGATAATGCATTTTGTAAATTAATTCATGTAAAGGTCAAATAAAGAGGTTTCATAGCAAGACGCATGCACAGTCTGCTGCTTTAGACATAATAAAGAAGCACAGTAAAACCTCTGACTGTAACCACTCAGTAGTGATAGGTTGCTCTTCTTTTAACCCTAAATAAGGTTAATTTAAGGCCACCTAAGAGTGTGTTGCTGCATCAATTTGCATATTAATGAGGTAAAACTGAATTAAAAAAAAAAAAAAGAGTTGATGATAAACTATTTGTACCATGAGAATACATGCTCTTGAGTCACAGAGATCATAATGGGACATAATCTAATTCAAGTACCTTGTGTGTCTCACCTTTATCTAAGCAGGAAAAGCCTCATGCGATTAAAAATTTCTTTTTCAAAGCAAGGATTCACAGTGAGCTACATTATTAAATATGTGTTAACATAAGTGTCCACAGGCTGGTTTCACATTCAAACCCTGAATGAATAAACACATCAGTCACACTATCACAGTTCATGTAACACTAAAGAAAGTTTACCCTGAAGCCATTCCAGCCCGATTCAGATCAAATGAAACGACTTTAATGCCATCATCGCTCAGCGCTCTAAAGGCCACATTAACAGTGAATGTGTCTGTGTGGTTTTCCTGCAGGGTGTCTTTGGAGCAGATTTTCTCCAGCGTGATCTGCATCCTCTGTTTCACTGCCCTGATATGAGTCCGTCTCCAGACGTCCCCACCTCAGGTGACTATCACTCACACTAATATTAATTAGTGTTGGTGGTCCTGCATAGCAGTACACCTGCACTGAAGTGGTTTATACATAAGAAAAATGAGTCCTTTACTTTATTTGTGTCTTTTTAAATCCTTGATCCTGATAAAGTTTAAAGTCTGAATGTTACATAGGTCATCTGTGTGCACGTGAAAGCTGCAGGGCATCTCAGAAATTCAGATAACAGTAAGAAATAAAGCATTGTTTTTATGCCTAACACAGATACTATTTTGATTGTGCTTTTAATATTGCACAAACAAGGCATGAAGGGAAATTTACCAGAAGAATAACGCACACAGATTTATTTGTATTATTTATTTTATAATGTTTATTGGTGTCTTTGATTTTTGTTTTTCTATTTCTCCTGGTTTTTCTTCTGTTTTAGTTGAATATGTCAAAGCTGCAGACGTCAAAGTCATCGCTGCACTGGGAGACTCTTTAACTGTGAGTCAAATGGTGCTAAAAAACAAGCATTGTAATAAACTTTAATTTGGGCTTTTGATGATTTAATTGGGAACTTGTACTGGTTTGTACTGGCGGGGGGAATCATTTCAAGTTTGGGTGTTTTATTGGATGCAGTGGATGAAATAATAATCCCATCAGCTCATTACTTTGAAATGTTGATTCATCCTGCGTCTTTTCACAAGGTTATTGGTCGGGTTTTATTTTAAACCCTTTCACTAAGATATGTTTGTATTTCATGACATTTTATGCAATGGCATTTTTTATGATGCCACTTTTCCTCATAAAATCTTTATCCATCAGTCAGGACAAACAGGGCAGAGCCTCTGTGGTTATGTTCATGATTGTTGACTGGTTCAGACCAAAGCAACAGTCAGTCCCATAACGGACTGTGCCTTGTTTGAATGTACAAACCGTTAGATAACAGATAATAATGTCCTGCATTAGAATCATCAGTCAGGATCTTCATATACTTTGTGTTTCCAGGAAGTCAAAGTATTGTTTTGGTCTGGGAATGATCTTTTTTTTCTTTTAAAAGAACATTACTTTTGTAACTGTATTCCTGTATTGTCAGAGAATTGTCTGTATGTGTTTTTATTGCAGACAGCTATTGGTGCCAATGGATCAACAATTTTCTCAATACCTTTTGAATTTCGTCAAGTGTCGTGGAGGTAAATCAGGACCCCAGCTAAGCCCATGCTTCATTTGATTTAATCTTTTTACTCTATTTTATCATTATCTTTGTTTTCTTGTCTTTGGTGTTTTCTCATTGCAAATTTATGACATTCACAGTAGCTTGTTTTATTTTTATTTGATTTTTTATGATAGTCATTTATTGTTCTGTGTGTGGATTTATTGTATGGAAAGTGCTTTAGAAATAAAGTCTGATTGATTGATTGATTCTCATCTCATCAGGATCTCCAACTCTCACTTGACTCAGTTTCCTGTCAGAGATCATTACGTCATTTATACTCAACCATCCCCTGCTTAAAACGCTGTTTGTTCTTTATCTTATCTAACAAGTGACATTATGACTGATTATATGGACTTGTTATATAGAATTTTGATATGATGAGTTAATTATCACGGTATGTTTTTATTGGTTTGTTTATTAGAAGCTGTGTTCCTTCTCTTTCTTCCTCTGTAGCATCGGAGGTTATGGGACTTATCAAAATGTCATTACACTGGCAAGTAAGTTCATTTATACTTTATCCAGTTTAATGAACACAAACATAAAGTATCACCAACACAGAAATAGTCTAAGTGGCTGCATTGAGTTTAAGACCCCAGCTATCTGGTTTAGCAAGTTAGCTTTGTAGATCTAAACTAGTTAATGAATGAAAAAAGCAATATCCATAGATTTCAATCTTTTCTCCAGTTTCTTATGCAAGTTTGTGGGAAAGTGATTCTGTGTCTGAGATTATTTCTGACTCCAAAGAAACTAAATCTAAAATTAAAACCTCCCAGGATGACTTTGCTTGTTTGTGCAACAACAATCTAGGTCAACATTTTAACAATGCTTTTTTTTAAGTTCAAAATCAGAGGCTCATTTCTGGTTTTTTGGGGGTTTTTTTTCAGATGAGCATCTCTAACTAATTCATTGACTCCTCTGTTTCTAGATATTTTTAAACTCTTCAATCCCAAACTGCTGGGTCCATCCCCGGTGATGACGCTCCACGGTCACCCCACAACTGTCAACGAGACCGGCTTCAACTTCGCCGTCACCGGCCACAACACACTGTGAGACTGTGACTCTGTTTTACTTTGTCTCTCTGGTTTTTCAGTCTTGGATTTTCTCTGGTGATTTTCCATTTTCTTTGTCTGTTCATCCTCCAGTGACCCTCACTGTTGATATTTTAGAAACTCAGCTGTGATTGGAGGGAATATTAATACTTTATAAGTGAGCTGGGAGGAAAACTTGTGATTTTGTGGAGCTGCTGTATTACTCAAATCAGGGAGAGTATATTTCCAATAAGTTAATGTTCGTACCACAGCTATAGTCCTAAAGCTCCAATATTAACACAATTAAAACTGCAAATTGTTTGATATATATATGATTGTTGATTTGAATGCAGACTGTACTGTTTTCCTACAGGAACGTCTCGGATCAGATAAGACACATGATTGATACGTTCAAGTCTTATCCAGTAAGTCTCTGGGTTCAACCTTTATTTTCTATGAGATGAATTTTCCTCTTTGTGCACCAGCTTCAGTTCCACCATAGTGACCCAGAGTTTCTTCTTCAGGGTCTGAATTTCCAGGAGGACTGGAAGGTGGTGACGATGCTGATCGGGATGAACGACATCTGTGATTACTGTAAAAACAAGGTGAGGAGGGGCCGGTGTTTTTAGCTTTTACAAGAAACTGCAAATGAATTGTTTCATTTCAAATTGAGGCACTTAAATATAAAGTTAACACCAGATGAAAACCTTGGTTTTTGTTGACATCCAGTGTTTTTGAACGTCTCACTTTGCTTCAGTGATGTGACGTCACGCTCCAGGGTGTGTCAGTTCACGAGGACATCACTGCTGGGTGTGGTTACCGGTGTAACAATGGACACTTTGACCACACCCATCGGCTGTGCCAGGTGTGGTGAGAGATGAAACTCTGAACCAGAGAGAGCTGAGAAACACTGCAGACCAGTTTGGTGTTAAACTCATCTTTAAATCTGATAAATATCCTGCTGAAAATGTCAAACACTGAAGGTTTTCTCACCACAGTTTTATTCTTGTCAGGATGGAAAATCATAAGATTTTTGTTATCATTTATAGACGATTCTCTAACTTGTCAGAGACAGAGGAAAGAATATAATATATATTCATTTTATTAAAATAAAATGAATGAAATACTCAACATTTAGATATTTTTAAAATGAAAAAAAATGAAACGATGATAAGAATAAAACTACATGTGATCCTCTTCCTTTCAAACTTTCCACAGACTTTGTTTTCCCCCGACAGCTTCATCCACTACATGACAGAAGCTCTCGACATGATGATGAATGAGGTAAAAAAAAAAAAAAAAAGAATCAGAGATTAAATGTCTACAGCTGCAGGCTTCATGGGGCTGTAATCCTCATTAGTGCCCAGTCACATCTGGAAATGACAGTCGCAAAGAAGGTGGTTCTTGTTTCATCTGGTCAAACTGATCACGACGACTCCACTGAGAAGAACTGAATTCAGTCAGAGGATTTCTTCAGAGTTTGTAGAATAACAGTTATAAATGCTGTCTTACATTCATCCAAATTCAGAACAACCTTTTCTTTGTGGCTATAATAGACATTTCAGCATTAAGGTCGTCTGGTTTCAGATCCCCAGGACCATCGTGAACGTGGTGCAGATTCTTCCCATGAAGCCTCTCAGAGAAGTTCAGAGGCCAACTCTGGGCTGTCAGCTCCAAAAGTTTGCTAAAACATTTTCTTATTTGTTCAAGTTTAAACTGTTAATTAATAAAACATCAGGATCTACCTTTAACACTACATTTTATTCAAGATAAAGTGTACTACTATTTTTAGATAAGAACGTCTTTGTTACACTCTGCAGAATGAGCTTTTTTTTATCATTGTAAACCTAAAAAATCCAGAACAGGGACCAACTAGCTTACTTGATTTCCATTTTCAGGAAGTTAGTACATCTTCTTAATATATAATTGAGCTTTAAAATATGATTAGACAAAGAAGTGGCCAAAACTTTATCAGTAAACAGTGACAAATTATATTTATATTTATTTACTTATTGTTTCTATTAATATTATGAACTGTTGAGTATTTATTAATTAAATTATAATAAGAAAATATATACTGTAGTATATTATGATATATATATATTGCAGTATTACATCATATACACTGCAGTATTACATCATATATATATACTGCAGTATTTCATCATATGTACATACTGTAGTATATCATCACATATACCGTGGTGTTTCGTCAGTGCTGTAGTGACTAAACCAGTGGATCCATATCTCACCTGTCTGACTTCAGTGTCCAGATCTGATGAGATTACAAGTCATAACAGATCTAATAATCTTATTATGTTTTAACCAGATTAAATGATAATCCAGTGGTGTGATAATCTGATAATCTGCTCACAGGAGATTCTGCTCTTGTCTGGTTCAACCTGAAGAAAACTCCCCAGAGCTGAAGGAGCTGGTTGAGATTAACTACGAGTTCCAGGTGTGTGTGTGTGTCTGTGTGTCTGTGTGTATGTCCAGTGAAGCGTGTAGTGTTACTGTAATTGCGTTCAAAAAAAGTTGTGGTGGGCAGTTTTTAAACCAGGCTCAACTACAAGCAGAGCCCTAAACTATAACCTGGATGTTATTAATTGTTACTATTAACCCTTTTAACGCACTATTTGACACAGTGATAGTCTTGACTTGTTGTCTTTTTAACGTTTATTTATCTTGTTTATAGAGAAGATTAGAGAAGCTTCTGCACAGCGACCGGTTCTTCAAAAAGGACTTTGCTGTTGTTCTGCAACCTTATTTAAAGAACGCAGGACCCCCGAGACTTCCTGTAAGTCAAACACACACACACACACGCACGCGCACACACACAATCTTATATCTTAAGTTTTACATTTTTCACTGTCTGACATCCTCTCTCTTAACTGCAGGATGGGACACTTGACTTGAGCTTCTTCACGGCAGATTGTTTCCACTTCACAGTTAAAGGACACGAGGAGCTGGCAAAGGGGCTGTGGAACAACATGGTAAAGGTTTAGATTTTTAAGTTGTTATAACTATGTTTATGCAACTGTCACAGATAGTTATACTCAGGTAAGGGTTTGGTTTAGATAAAGTTAGGATCTCGGCCTGTAAACACCATGTAAGGATGAGATCACAGCAGGTGGTTAAGATGAATATATTGTTATTTCTGTCAAAAGTTTGAGTAAAAGTGAACTAATTGGGTTGCAGACAGATGACAGTTTCTGTATGATCCATTTGGAGCTGTCAGAGCTGTAATTACAGACAACTCTGTAACAGTGCTGATCATTTTGGGACAGAAAAGGCTCAGAAATGCTGTTCTTTTCTCAACATGGAACTACCACAGACTGTCCCTCAAAATAAATGATTATGATACTGAACCCGTAAATTAATCAGGATGTTTCTTTAGTTCCAGCCTGAAGGAGGGAAAGAAATGATAAAGACATTTGAAGAGCCAATAAAACTGATCTGCCCTCCAAAGGTAAAACATGACACTTTTTAAATGTGATCTCTCTTCATGAAACTGCACGAAAGTGGTTTTGAGCACATTGTCCTCACTTTTCTGCAGGAGCATCCTTACATCTACACCAAACCTCGAGCTGCATCGTCTGCAGCGGCACCGAAATGTTTCTCCTTCATGCTGATGTCTCTGATTTCTGTTTTTGTCCCGTTTCATTCACTATAATCCAACACAACAGTGCCTGGGCTGAAGATCTGAGTCCTGCAAGAGCCACAAATCCTAAAACATAAACACCAAGGGAAGTCTAAAAGTATAAAACAAAACTTATAGTATTTATAATTCTCATCACAGATCATTGGGCAAAAGATATTTTAAATCATTCTGTTATTATTATTGTTTTTGCTTTTGTCTTCTATCAGTTTTTATCTGACTGTAAATTATTATAAATTGTAGATTTTTTCTAGATTTTAATTTGCTGTTATGTGTGAAGCACTTTGTCAAACTTGGTCCTGAATAAAAAAAAAGATGACTGTATATTACACATGCTGTTTCCCTCATTTGAATATGATTATATCGCAATTTTACGATCTCAGTTTGTGCTGTCGTATTTTCTTTGGCACATTTGTCGTCATGTCATCAGGAAGGTTTTAATGTTCAGTTTGTTTTGAAACGTTTACAGTGTTTGTTGATTCAACTGTGTGATCATTTTGGATGATGTAGATGTGGTGCTGTTGAACTGAACTGCATTATACAGAGTTTCCGTTATTTAGCCGGCCCTTAGTCGTGTAAACAGGTACAAAATAATAGAAACACCTGTCAGTGTAACACAGTACAGTTCACCAACACCGCAAACAGCATCCTCCAAAACAGTTTCAACAAAAACCTAACATTATAACCTTCATGAAGGCAGGATTAACCTAATAACCTGGCAACTGAGTGTACCCTTCAGTTTATTCAATTCAATTCAATTTTATTTGTATAGCGCCAAATCATAATATAAAAACCCAACAGTTCCCACAAAGAGCAAGCGCTTGGCGACAGGGGGGAGGAAGAAACCTCCAACAGAACCGGGCTCAGGGTGGGCGGCCGTCTGCCTCGACTGGTTGGGTTTAGGAGGAGAAAAAAAAGGGGGGGTGGGGGGAGGAGAGAGGAGAAAAGAGAGAGAGAGAGAGACCAGGAACAGCTGTGCAGGTAATGGTGTTATCAATAATAATGACAGGTAACAGTGGTTAATAGTAATGATGAGTAGTGGTGGATCTGGATCCTGCTGCTCCAGAGGCAGAGAGACCTGCAGAATGAGGAGAGAGAGAGGGAGAGAGAGCCCAGTGCATCATGGGAATCCCCCAGCAGTCTGGCTCTATAGCAGCATCACTAAGGGATGGTCCAGGACATACCTGAGCGAGCCCTAACTAAAGGTAGAGAGGGGGTCTGCCTCCCGCTGGTTCCACAGGAGAGGAGCCTTAATATACTAACACTGCAATATGTTGATATTAATCATTATTATCAAACGTAAACATTGGCTGTCTGCATATACTGAACTAAGACAAGTTCATCCTTGTCCAGACACCAGCAGGGTTGATTATAACTCTGGAAATCATCATCAGTTTTTCCTATTTCTTTCCTAATAAATCCCTCCTTTTATTTTGATTCCACATGTGTATCCCAAACTCCTTTCCAAGTGAGATTATTATATAATTGTGATGTGACATGCTGAGGTGTTCGCGGTGCAGTGCCGCGGGCGGCCGCTGGGGGCAGCACCGCCTCTGTTTACAGGCGGAGCGGCAGACGGCACAGGCTCCGAGCTGGTGGCGTGGAGTCGGAGCCGGAGACCGAGAGGAGGTCGCTGTGGCGCTTTGTTCAAAAGAAAAAAGTTACAGAAACTCGCAGGTAAACCCGTTCGGCTTGTGTCGTTTACATGGTGACAGACCGCGGACTCGGAGGTGACCGCTTGCTGGTATGAAACAGTCGATAACGGCGGTAAATAAGTACATTTAGCTCGGACTCGCTGACTCCTGCATGGTCGCTAGCTAGCTAACGGTTAGCTACAGGAGCTACTCGGTTAGCTGGCTAGCGAGGTCCAGCCCAAAAGTTGTTTACCTCAAGTTGTGGATGTGGTCGCCCCCTGAGCTTTTCACGACTTTTCTCTGGGATAAGAGAGCAAGGACCAACAATTCACACTGGATTTAACACCGTGCGCTGTTAGGAAGCTAGCAGGATGTCCACAGAGGTCGAGTGTAGTCAGGTCGACTCCGGTTTGACAGCGGCCAGCTGCGGCGGAGCGGAGGAGAAGAACCAAAACAAGTCCGAGGGGCAGAAAGAGCAACAGGAACAGGGGCAGAAAGGCTCGGAAAAACCACTACAAGAGGGCCACAGCTCCGAGGCAGCTAAGAGCCCGGCGGACACGCACAAGAAATGCAAAGAAAACGATAAAGAAAACGACCAAAGCAGCAGCGGCGCTGACTCGGCTGTCGAGGCGGTGAAGAGGAAAGTAGTCGAGGCTCCTCCGCCGAAAGTCAACCCGTGGACCAAGAGGACCACGGGCAGAGTACCCGTCAACATCAGCTCCCAAGAGAAAGGTGAGACGGGTTTTTTTTATTCAATTCCCTCACATGATAGCAGATTTATTGAGTCTAAACTTTACAACACTACAGCCACAGCTCACAGCTCACCCCCCCCCCCACCCCACCACCACCTCCTCCAGGCTGAGCACGCTGCTGCAGCATTTTGACTGCAGAAAAGTCAGCTTTAACCCGCTCTCCTCGGGCCTGTCACACCTCATTTGGGCTTATTCAGAGCCGAATGAGGCGCATGAGCTTGAATGTCAGCGCAGTGGAGAGGTGTTGGTGGTGGCGTGCAGCCTGTGCCCCATCCCCCTCCGGAGCACCACGTGTTGATTGCTGACAACTGCTACTTCTTTAGCCCGAAACTTAGCCTCTAACATCGGGCTCTCTGGGCTGCCCCCCCCTCCCCCCTCCTCCCTCCTCACTACCCTTCTTCCCCAGTCTTGGAAATGCCAGTGACACAGCGGCCAAAGTGGTTTAAATGCAGCAAAAGGGGGGGGGGAAACCTCAGCTTCAGGTTTGTGCTCGGTGTGGAGAGGCTAAGACAGCCGAGCTAACCTGCTCCTGCTGCTGTACAGACACGTTCTGCATGTCCAATGGCCTGGCTGCCTGCATCTCCTCCCACCAGCCTGCTCCCCACTGCCACCAGTGAAAGTGCAAGTATGTGAAGAGGTGGCCAGACAGGTTAAGTTGGAGTGTGTGATGGCTGTGAATTAATGTATGTGTTTATCTGTTATGAAGTATTAGTTTTTGTGATGCACCTTTTAATAATTCACTGTATGAAAATTATACAATCATCACAGCTGCCTCTCAGAATTTAACACACCTGCTCAGACTGACAAATAAGCAAAAGATTAACCATTATAAAAACTTTATAAATGACAAAAACACGTGGAAAAGCAATTAATACATATTTATAGATTATTTTTAAAGAGCCAACAATTTAAAGAACTGTTAAATAAATTAATATTGATTACTTTTCTGATTGGTTCCTCAGTTGTTTTTATAAAATGACAATAAAAAAAAGATGTCCGACCAACAGTTCAAAACCCGAAGATGTTAATTTCCCCCCAAAAAGCAGAGAAAAGTAGCAAATCCTTGTATTTGTCAAGCAATAGATGCCAGTAAATGTTTGTTGCCATTTTAGCTTCATTAATGAAACAGTTATTTGCTTAAAAGAAACTTTTTGAAATAAACTAACAACAATTTTCATTAGTTTCATCTGTTTTTCCAGACTAACTGTTTAGTTTATAGAAATTTAAGAGTTTCCCAAAGCCCCTTTTGATACCAACAAATAATGTTTTGTCAACTGTGAGATTATAAGTTCTTAGATCCCAAGGAAACATCTTAAAATACCTCATTTTTTTCCAACCAACAATCTAAAACTCACATCTGTTAAATTTACAAAGATTCAAAATGGAGAAAAACAGAGAGAAGCCGCAAATCCTTTTATTTGAGAAGCTGGAACCATAAATATTTTTGTAACTAGAAAACTATTTGTACTTGTGACTTGAACAGTAACAAAAATTAAAGGGGAACTCCACCAATTTTACACATGAAGTTTGGATAACCTGTCATAGAGATAATAGAAGACACTGTTGCATTATGGGAAACATAAGATCCAGGGTTTTTGGTTGGTCTCTCCTGCTTCCATTTTACCGACTCTTTTTCTTTCCTACAGTCCCAACTTCATGGAAGTTAATTATTTAATTTCTGGAGTACCCTTTTAATAATTGACTATCGGATATCAGAATTGGATTGATTAACTTTCTGTCTATCTGATCAACTGATTAAATATCTAATTATTTCATTGCCAGTTCTAATGTCGAAAAGAGCAAAACAGTTCATGTAACATGTAAGAATTTATTGATAAAACGACTGATTCATTTTGTGGTCACATTTATTTGGTTGGCTCTGAAATGAAACAGTAGTCCTGTTGAATTCAGGCTGTTCAACTAAATTTGAGTTGTGAATGTGTGTCAGAGCCCAGAGAGAGCAGGGGAGCTATATTTGAAGTGTTCAACTCTGGCAAGAGCACAGGCATCATTTTACAACATTACTGTACAGGCAGCTCTGTGGGTGGACGTCTGCAGGCTTAGTCGGGCATACACCCATTCATGTGGAAGCCTCGGCCCCGAGTCTCTTATCAATCCGACCATCCTCTGTCGAGCGATAGGGACTGTCAGGCTGCAGCGGGCCACTCCCAGCCTGCAGCTGCCTGTGGAGACGCAGCCGCATACCGCCACTGGCTGAACACAAAACACCCTCAACTAGTTGATTTACTCGGTCCCTTGAGTTAGGGGGTATTTATTCTTTCTGTACTGACAAATTCCCATTGCTGCACACACAGCACAGCATGCAAAGAGTACATGACTTGACTTTTCGACTCCAGCGTTGAGCAACCTTCCAGGCCGGCGGCGTGCTCACTGGTGTTGCTGAATTAACACTGTGTGACAGGGATTAAAACTCTTTGGATTTAGGCCTGTTCTGGTAAATGTCATGATGTCACTGTCACTCATTGATTCTGTGTCTGCAGATCAACAAAACGCTCTGAAAGTCGTCCGTGCCAGCAAGCCCAGAACGAGAAAATCCAGCAAGGTAATAATTTTCTCTCTTGGTTTTTACTTGTGTTTTTTCCCTTTAAATCTTTCAAAGTTTCTCTGTTAGACATTAAAAATGTCACAAATAAGAAGTGTCCAAAACCTCATGACAGGTTTAGTGTCGTTATTATTCATCATTAGTTGTGTGGAGTGCTGCCTGGCTCTCACTTGAAAATAAACCAACATGTTTAGCTTTTTTTTCCTATGATCACATGTTCACATTTCACCATTGTAACTTCTGCCAGGTTGTGACTTGCTAGATGGGAAATTAACATCTGTTACTAACCAAATGTTAGCGGGTCTAAGCTGCTGACTGGTTGTTCTGTTTGCTTTTCCAACCAGTTTTTCCACTGCAATTGTTTGAAATTAATGGTTGGAAAATGAATGGTTGGAAAGAGACCAAATAATATGAAATGTATCAAAATTTTAAAGCGCATTTGGCTCATCAGCTTCCAAAAGGTAATGGTGATTTTGAAATGGGGAAATGTTGACATCTGTAACTGTGGAAAGGAAATAGTTTTGACTTTGTGGTTTATCTTCAATGCTTAAGTTTTTGTACAGAGGATTGGTACATTTTCTTTCCAATTTTTTATTTCTTCCCTTGAAAATGTTGTTATATATGTATAGATACAGTGGGACACATTCACCTGACTGGTTTTGACCTTCCCACATACAGTGCATTTTTCCTCACATTGTACCCTGATGACCCAGAATGCAACCTGCTGCCATTTTCATGGTCAAAGTCAAGTCAGTCACATGCCAGAGGAGACGGGTTGAATACACACAAACAGTTACGGCCAGAAGATTCACAATATTCACACATATTTTTTATAAATGTATATCACAGTGTGGGAAGTGTTTGCACTCAAAGACCAAATCCTTTGAATGTGTGAAGTACAAACTTAAAAATAGAAAGTTTTGTTAGTTTTGAGTTACAGCCTTCTCAGAATTAGGGCAGCAGTTGAGGATTATTTTCATTATTGATTAATCTGGTGATTATTTTTTCAGTTAACCTGTAATCTATAAAATGTCACAAAATTGTGAAAAATCATCATCATAGTTTCCCAGAGCCTCCAGCGATGTTTGCAACTGTTGTTTTTTTTTTTTTTTTTTCAAACTAACAGTCCACAACCTAAAGTTGTTGTGTTTACGGCTGCAGCTAATGATTATTTTTATTACTGATTAATCTACCAGTTGTTTTCTCAATTAGTAGTGACTTGCTCTATAAAATGTTAGCAAATTGGATAAACATCCCATGGTAAGGTCCCAAAGCCCATCGCAGCGTCATAAAATGTCTTGTTAGACCAATAGTTTAAAACCCAATTTATTTAGTTTGCTATCATAATAAAATAGGAAAACAAGGAATTATGACCATTTGAGCTGGAACCAGAGCCTCAAGTTTTTTGCTAGTAATCGATTAACTGACTCATCGCTGCAGCTCCAATTCAATGTACTATTTCATGACCAGAAAAAAAAAGCAAATCCTCACACTTAAGAAGCTGCACCCAGAAAATACTCGACATTTCTACTGAAAAAGTAACTGAACCAGGTAATTGATTATCAAAATAGTTGCAGATTAATTTGTTGAAGCTGACGAATCATTGGAGCTCTGCTCAGAATCATTCATTTGGATGAGGACAGAATGTGTGGAAAGTTAAGATCCTACAATCACAATATGATTTTGATAAAAATGAGACGCAACAATAATATTGAGCCCAACATCCTGTTTTTTTCCCCAGATTTTTCCAGTAAATTCTGATACAGCTGGATTCATTGCACATGATATGTTGTCATTATGTTCGTTCACATGTGTCGTAAGCACTGCTGGATTTAAGTAGTTTTAAAAAAGGCGGCTATGCAAATGTTTAATGAGGACGGAAATCCATTCATTACGTTTGTTAGAACACAATGTGTCTGGTGAGTAGCACTGAATGTAAACAGAAGCCTTGTTTGTTTACTCCACAGGGCAAATTTAATTCACTGTGAACTCAGTGTAAACAAAACCCAATTTAAAACAGAAAATTTCAACCTGCTGCTACCCCCACATGGACTTCAAGGTCTTTTAGCGCAGGCCGTCACAAATTAAGTAAATGTAAGCTATTAATGTTTTCTTTGTAAACACAGCAATTATGTTTGATAAGAGGCCTGTTAATGACAGTTGACAACAACAAACAGATTTTTCAACTGTAAGATCAGTGGTGTTTGTTGATTTACCTCAAATCTTTGTGGTCAGAAATGAAAAATTGGGCTTTTAGCTGCTGTAGTTTGTCTTTTGTGTTGATTAAACACAATCACAAATCTTTATTTTTATGTTTTGTTTCATCTTTCACTAGTAAGAAAGAGGAAAAAAGCTTTTTTTCTGATTTGGGTGAACTGACCCTTTAAGCATATGTTCTACCAAGAGAAAAAAACGCTTCAGTCAGTACACATCCAGCAGTGAGAGTTGGTTAAAAGCCAAAATAGCCTTAAGGGTGAATTCAGTTTTTTCCATCACTCTTGTATCAAAAACACTGTAAAAAAAAAAAAAAAAAAAACCTTTTGGATACTATCCCTAGTAGAATGATCATCATCATAATGTGTTTAATTTATATACCCACCTACTGTGCAGCTCTGACCCTCGTCTGTCTAACCTTGATCTCATATCAGATTGTCCAAATTTACAACATTGACGGCTCTGGAAAGTGACTCGGCCTGTTTATCGCTGTTGTTTGCAGTGTCCCCACAGTCGGAGCACTGACCTCCTTTTTCTCCCCACTGGTCTCCAGCAGAAGGGCACTGAGAGTCTGCCTGCTCCACACACTGTTGAAATAACTGCAATGAGTCCAGGTGACAGGGGTCGACGTGTGAAAGCCGAAACGATGATTTGTTGTTGTTAATGTCTCTGTTTCTGTCTCCATTTTACAGTCAAGTGACTTCAGTGACATCACAAACTGGCCCACTCCTGGTGAACTGGCCAAAGAGGTATGGTGTGTGTGTGTGGTTGCATGTATGTGTTATGTTGTCAAACCCATTAAAGCCCATGTTTAGTGCTTGTTTCCTGCTGCTTTCACCAGGCAGACTGGTTGGCTCACAGAGACGAGCTTTTCTGGTTTCTGCTCACTAGGTGGAGCACTAAAACTCTGCAGTCAGCCTCAAAGGTGATATGGTCCAAAATATTTGAAGTCCATAAAAAAAAAAACAACACAGTGCAAATTGTTTTCACATGCCATTAATTCTTGAGGTATTCTTCACAATTTAGAAATAAGTCGTTGAAAAGAAAATGTTCCTCGGGCACTTTCTGCAGAGCAAGGAGAGGAATCCTGAGTTAAATTTTTAAATGTGTACGCAAAGTGAAATAAAGACTAATGAGTGCCTGAAAACCTTTTTTTCTTTCCTCTAAAGTGGCATCTTTTTCTGATCTATATAAAACACCAAGAACAGGGCACATTGGTTTGCTCCAGGTTAAGCTGTTGACCATGAACCACAGCAAAGAGCTTTGTATCTTGTTCTCCTTCTCCTTCATCTCTCTACTGTAAAGTACATGTTTAACCAGCTTTAAAATCAGCTATAAAACCAGGTAGGTGAACAAAGAAACTTGACAGTAAAGAGCCATTAGACTTATAAAATTTAGCAAAGTCCAACTGAGACTCTCATAAAGAGCTGTGAGAATAGTTTTTAGATTATTAGAGGCATGAAAAGCTTTTTGTTTATTCATATGTCACAAGAAAAATGAAAAATACGAGAAAAGACAATTAAAGAAAATAAACACAACTTTCTGTAACAGAATTCTTCTTGTGTCGCTTAAATTATTTTGTGACCCTTCAGGCTTTTCTTTCTTGGGACCCATTGATCCAAACTCTATTCTGATGAGAAATAACTCTGATACATGTCGATCTTTAGTCCTTGAATTTGCTGTGAATGTGTTAAATCCTTTGCTTCAGGAGCTAAAGCACAAACATAAAATGTGATTTTTACAAAGGAGCAATGGACACAGAACAAACAAGCAACCACATTTAAAAAAAAAAGGGAAATGATTAAGAATTAAAGGCCACATAAAGTTTGATTGTCCTCTAAAAATATGATTAAGAGCTGTTTTATTTCCATTTTTCCAGCAACAACAAAATGTCCTCAACAACAACGGAAAGAAGCCTTCCTCCTCACGCAGAGACAAGGAGAGGAGGAGAGAGCGACCGGAGAGGAAATCAGAGAGCAGCCATGACGGGGGTGAGAGCAAAGAGAACCAGGAGGCTCAGCGGGACCCGCTGGGAGAGCTGCCCAAAGATGGAGAGCCCAAGGTGGGACAGGACGCCAAGAGCGCCAGCCTGAAGAAGAGAGGAGGTGAGGGTGAGGAGATTTTCTCACTGGGTGAAGCATGTTCAACAGCATCCTTTAAATTATCAGAATAAGGCTGCAGCCCTGATTGGGTTTGATTAATTCACTTTTCATCACTGTCCTGTGAAATAATTTATCTCCAGAATGTCAACTTTTCTTTAACCTTAAAAAAAATATAAAACTAAGTAGAAAAAGAAACGGAAACCCAAGGCACTCTAAGGATTTCCTTTTGTGTTTCTACTGGTTTTCAGTCCCCAAACCCAAAGACCACCTTTCGACACATTTCTTTTTTTGTTCTTCCTGATCACTTTGGACTCTTTGTCTAACAAACAAAAAACTAATTTTAATAAACCAAAGAGGGAGATGAACGTTTTTCACCAGACAGTGATTTGTATCTGTGATTGCTGCATCGGGGGAGCATGTCAATAACTGTATTGATCAGTTGATAATTGGTGGTTGATTCAGATTGGTGCATGTTCTGCTGTGATTATCTATTTTTCTCACTTCCACCGATTAACTCCATCTTTACAGACGTTTAAACGAGAGCAATAACAGACACCGATATATGTGGAGGCTAAACAGATACAAACTACAACATCAGTTTTGTACCTGAATGAGATGAGAGATAATCAATCGCCTGTAGGTTCTCACAGACTCCGAAAATCTTTTTTATTTTTGTTATTGAAAATGTGTTTTAACTGAATATAGATTTAAAATGAACTACAACATCCGGCGAGGACTTCAACATATTAAAATATTACACCAAAACACACAGTGATAGACAGTTATGGGATATGTGTGTCAGATTTTGTTAATTCAATTAAGTATATTAATAAAGTTATAGTAGTGCTGGTGGTAGTAAAAATAAAACAGTGCTGCAAAAATGTTAAGAGGATCTTACCAAGGAACTACCCAAAATGAATGACACTACCATCTCACTACGAGGTCCATTAAGTAGCTGTTCTGGAGCTTTCAATTGTATCACACAATTTCCCTTTTGAAGCAGATGGAGTTTGTCCTCAATTTGTAGATGCGTTTTTGAGCTCTTCAGGTTGTCCTAAAAGCTGATCCCATGTTTCTTGACTCATGGTCTCAGTTTCCACCAAATTCCATTAAAACCTGTCAAAGGTATAGATCGACATTTTGGGGAATACACTTATTTCTTTCTTGCCAAAAGTTAGATTATGAGGTTTAATACCGTTCTCATGTCTGTATGTAAATAAATTATATGAAGTGTAGTTTAACTTTCCTTAGCTTAGCATAAAGACTGGAAACAGTGGAAGGCTTTATTTAGCTAGCTATTCTCCCCTGTTTACACTCTTTATACTAAGCTAAGCTGATCAGCTACTGGCTGTTTCATACTTCAGAAACGGACTTGTGTGAGGTATCGATTTAACTCCTCATTAAACTCTCAGCAAGGAGCGTAATTCTTTTAACTTGTTTTATTTTCTAAAATGTTTCCTGCTAATAAACTTTAAAACAAACACACAGCACAAAAGACCTACCCTTCTTGGTGGAGTAAATCATTTCACCAAAGATAATCAGTAAATTAATGATAATTAGTGATAAATATGTTGGTGAATAAGCTCTCCGTTAGGTTTAATTCTGCTGTACAGTACGTTACATGTTGGAAACATCTCATAACCCTGACTCATATTTCTTCATGCCCCGAAGATGAGACTGATTGATCAGTAATAATACAGGTTTACGAGCTGGAACTTGACTCACATTCTTTGAATATATGAATGATGAAAGGATGAAAGTTTTGTAAAAGAAAATCAAAAGGTTGAAAATTATTACCAGGGTTTCACTTTTATATTGTGTGAGGAGTCTTCACGTCACAGCTCAGCCACTTTGATTGTCTTGGGTTGGGAGTGTTACTTTGAGGGAAATAATTTACCAAAAAGAAAAACTTGAAAACCATTAAAATGTTATTAAATTTGATGTCCTGCTGAGTGTCTGAGCCCTGATACATTTAGAGCATCATCCTGAAGTTTCGTCACCAGTGAATCTTTATCACAGTGATTTAATTTTAATTTAATTTGTTCCAAAAATGGAACAAAATTTCAGCATTTTCGAACAAAACTCCTCAAGCTGTGTTTCCGGTGTGCAATCATCGCTAGGTAACAAACGTAAGTGGGTTTCTCTGCCGCTGGAGGAAGCGTCCCGGGATGACGGCGACAAGGCGCCCAGCAGGGGCCCGACACGCTTGGACACAGAGCCCGCCAGCGATTCAGCTGACCCCACGTCGCCCAATCACACGCTCCATAATAACAGGGCGCATGATAGCAGCAGGAGTAAGTGGCCAGCAGCTCACTGTTTTCTGTTCACGCCTTCAGTGTCTGTTTTGCTTTTTTACTCGCTGGTTTGGCTTCGCTGTTTGCTCTCTGCCTCTCTAATAGCACTTCGTGTTTGCTCTCCACTTCAACCAAAACTACCATCTGTCGCTACAGAATCTGGAAGCCTTTTTTCTATACTTACACATGACATATTGAAAGCATGCTAGAAAATACAAATTAAGACTCCTGTAAACCGTTAACCTGAACAAAAACCTCAGTTATTAATTTGTTTCACTAAACTTTTGCATCAGATTGGTGATTCAAAACCTGTTAGGTCTCTCTGCCTTTATTACTCATCAGATTTTCCATTGTTCTACCAGCAAAAGAGACTATAAACTGGAAAATTAAAGGTTTCTTTTTTCCATGACCTGGGTTTTATTTTAGTAATTTCTCTTGGATATGATAACGTTTGACTCACCAATTTTTTCTGAGATTTAAGGACATAACTGGAGTCTCAGCAGAGGAAGTGAGATCTTCACACAGGTTGTTAACAAACTCCCACAGAGTTGGGGAGAGAAAATAAAATTAAACATCAAATGAGTACCCAATGGGTTCAAGAAAGTCACCGTGAACTCCAGCGTCCTCGGTTCGGGTCCAGCTTAATTTTTAATCATTTTGCAGGCAAATTCTTGGTTTATCCTTCATCCACAGTATTCTGCAGTGGAGGATTTTTACACACATTTCAGGCCTTCTCCCTTCAGAATAGAACCAAGAAGTTAGTCAATTTATTAATTTCTCAAATAGAAAATCAGTTGACACCGATTCTGATTATTGATTAACCATTTAAGTCAAGCAGAAATTCATATGTTTGGAGTGTTGAACAACACAAAACATATGTCACCACTGTTTGACACCACAAAGGATTAATCAGTTAATTATAAAAGCAACAGGCAGATTAATCAATACAGAAAATTATTGCAGTTACTTTTGATCACCTCCAAAAGTGAATCAGATAATCTGACTAAATTGAAAGTTTATTTAGAAGCTGTGTGATGATCTGACTGTTGGCGTCTCTGTCCCTGTACGAGCTGTTTGTAGTGATGTTGCTTCTCCCCTGGATCTAAACAGCCAAAGTGTATATAGAAAACTAAGATGGAAGAGTTGATAGAAATAATGGACAAGACTAAAAAACAAAAAACACTTAACTAGAAGTAACTTATCAAAGTGTTTTGCTTGTATGAAGCTGCTCATGTCTCCTGAGCTCTTAGTAGCTGTTAATATAATTCCTCTTATGGATTTATCAGATTTGATCAGCCCCTTGGAGACCTTTAGGACTTCTGGATCGGGAACCACTACATGAACTAACTGTAAGATCTGACAATGTGCTTTAATGTTTTCTTGCTCACAGGTTGGAGAAGAGAGCCGCGGGACTTTGGGGACGATACTGCCAGCATCAGAAGTGACGGTGGGAGCGTTCGTGGAGGAATACGAGGCAGAGGGAAAGGTCGCGGACGCGGGAGAGGACGCGGACGAGGCACGGTTTTTAGTTTCTCCAAGGTTTCCCTATGGATTAGAACCATACTGTACAATCATGTTCACAGCACAAAGCTTCAGTCAGGGTTTGAAAACTTTTGTAACAACATGAGGAAAAAACTGAGATCCAGTTCTGCTTTTTGGAGACATTCCTGTACCAGAAGACATTTCAGTTCTTGGCTGTTTGCCTTTTTTTTTACTACAGACAAGCTAAAGAGCTGCAAATTAACTGTCGACATAATAAATGTTTTTGCAGCTTATGGCAGGTTTTAATTTCCCACAGGCTATAGAGGATTCACTAGTTGTTTCTCATATTTCATTTCTGTTTGTCTTGCTCTCTCTCAGGTCGATATGAATACTCTCAGAGCTTCCGCGACTCTCAGTCGTCTGACGGCTCCGTTCAGGTCGCCACAGAGTTCAGCACCAACATGGTTTACTATTACGATGACGGCAGCAAGGTCCAGATGTACAAAGTGGATGAAAAGCTTCTGAAGGAATACATCAAACGTCAAATGTAAGTATTTGACAGCTTTGTTTTTCCTTTTCTTTTCTTTTATTTTAAATCTGGGAGGCTGCATTTCTGCAAGCAGCGAATTTGCAACATTGGAGCTTTAAGAAGCAACGTTTTGATAGGAAGAACTGATTCAGGTTCCTAAACCACCACAGTTTTTCATTTTAACATCACAAATTTATTCCTAATCCAGCAGCCTTCATATGAACAATAACTTTGCTGCTGAAACAGCCAGGCAACTCATGATTGACAGAAAATCAGCCAAATCACCAACTGTTTTGGTTATTGCTTGATTTCCTCAGTCTCTTTTCGAGCAAAAATGCCAAATGTTCACTGGTTGCAGCTTTTCAAATGAGAAGATTCTTTATCTTATATGAAATCGAATTGAATTCAAGCTTTTGAGCCATAAATAAGACAAAACAGGACATTTGAATGCATCACCCTGGCCTCTGGGAAGCTGTAATCAAGATTTTTCTGCAGTGTTTCTCATCAGAATTGTTGATCAATTAGATGGGAAAACAACAAATGAAAAATGAGAAAGTAATGACAATAATCAGTTGTTGCAGACAAAATAAAACTAAATTAGAAAATATCTAAGAAACCAAAAGAGGATGTGTTTTTGTATTTGTTTGGGGCAGGGGAATGATCATGTTTCATTAAAGGGCTGTCACATGACTTCACATTACTCCTAAAAGTCGTGACTTTTGGAAAATTAATACATAGGTAATTTATTCCATCTAAGTTTGCATAGTTTTTAAACCAACATACAGTATTTTGGTCGCAGCTAATAGGATTTGTGACAAATAGATTTCCTCAAAGCTCTCTGATAAAGATCCACTACTTTAACTGTAAGATAAAAACATCTTTAACCTGCATCAAACGCATCCCTTTCAAAAGAAACTTTTAAAAGCTTTAATTTATGGCACTCTCTAGGACCTAATTAGCTCTTTTGTGAAGCAGGTAATAACATTTTGGCTTCAGTCATTTATCAGTATGATGCAAAATCAAGGCTGAAAAGGTAGAAGTTATGTTTTAACCACCAGCTTCTGTTGAGTCAAGATTGTTTCTGCACAGTGTAGATCAGAGGTGTGAGGGAGACAGTGTTTTTAGTGTATAAAATCTCCTGTGGTTTGCGATGTGTCCTGCAGGGGGCAGTGTGCCCTCTGCGCCTGACTGACAACTTTGGCCTCATTACTGAAGCAGACTCAGGCTAGTGGAGGCTGAGGTGGACTCCTAAATATAGCCTGAGTGCCTTGGAGGGGACAGGGGATGAATTATATGCAGGCCTGAGCAAGGAAATGTTAAAAAAAAAAAAAAAAAAAAAAATTCAGGGAGGAGGGTGAGGGGAGAGAGAGTGATGAGAGGGAAGGGGGGAGGAAGAGGGGAGACATTCTTGTCTTCTCCTCTCTCGTCTTCCTCAGCGTTATTCAGGCCGCTCACTCAGCTGGCGTTACTCCACATGAAACGACCACACACCGCCTGCAGGCTGAGCTCGACGTACAGACGTGTGTGTGTGTGTGGGGTGTTGGGTGGGTGAAGGGGGGGTAAAGGGGGGGTGGGGTGCCTTTGAGTGGTGTGACAAGTAATAGAGAGATTTTCCAGTCTGCAGATTTGGTGCACCAGTCAGGAGATTCTACATGTATTGTGACTTCCACAAGAATTTATAAGAACATTTATATTATGATGTTTAAATTTCTCTTCTTTTTCTCTCTGTTGCTGACATTGGCCGGATACTGAACCTCAGTACGTGACTGACAGACTTGACAGTATCAAAAACTGTCACGTATCACAAGTATTGAGTATCAAGTCAGATTTTTTATCTTGTCCAGTTATTCAGATAATCAGATGAAATCAAATTAAAAAATCTGCTAATTTTTTGACTATTAAGTTCTTGTTCTGCTTCCTGCAACATTTGATATTTTGATAACATATGTTAAATTAAATCAAGGGTTTTGTAGAAAAACATGTTTCTATTTCTCAATATAAATGACCAAAAATTCACATTTTAGTATTGGTACTGAAACTTAAATTAAAAATTATTACAGTTATTGTAACAGTCATTTTCAGGTTCTGGTTTTGTGGTGGTGCAATGGTTTAGATGCATACATAAACTGTGGTCTCAGCGTCATTGGTTCAGTTCCTGTGGGGGAGCTTTGTTAAATCTCTCTCCTCCTTAACATTAATTGTCTGTATTTCTATTGTGAACCATCCAATGCAGGTAAATGACAAAAATTAATCCTAAAACGCCTCCAGAGCCAAAGGTGATGCTAAACAATCTGAAATCAAAGCTATACAATTGACAACAACAGGATAGAATAAAACAGCAAATTAAAACCAGAGAATATTTAGCGTCTTTATTTGATAAATGACTTTAAGTAGTTGAGTATTGAACTTGTGTGGTCAAGATCGGTGCAGCAGAGTTTAAGATATCCTGGCTTTTAGTCTTTAGAGTGTTTCAAGCTCCACGAGACACTGCACTTCCCTTAATGCAGCTGGATAGCATCTTTCATGAGACCCTTCCTGTCTGGTAATATTTCATACTCAGTGCCTCCAGAGGATCGTTTTCTCAAGCAGTGCAGCACTAACGATGACTGCTAAAATGACTATGACATTTAAAATTGGTTGAATTATTAGTTGATTATAAAAACTGCTTTATTGACTTTTAGTATATTGACTAAATAGTTCATTGGCTAATTGTTTTAGCACTAGCAGCTACATTAATACTCGTCTAGGAGCTGCTCTCATGGCTTCTGTTTGTGGCTCTAATTTTCAGACGTTATTTCTCAGTGAAAGATTTTGATGAGCACTTATTGTACCACGCTGTCTTTCTCCAGTGAGTACTACTTCAGCCTCCACAACCTGGAGCGAGACTTCTTCCTGAGGAGAAAGATGGATGCGCAGGGCTTCCTCCCAATCTCCCTCATCGCCAGCTTCCACAGAGTCCAAGCCCTCACCACTGACATCAGCCTCATCATGGAGGTAATATCACAGCATCAGTCATGAATGGAGTTAAATTAGACCCCTCGCTCTAATGCTAGGTTTCAGCGTTGCCTCTGGGGATCAGTTTAATTAAGTTACGTAGGTTTCACTGTTTGGCTCCAGGTTATGTTTCAAGTCTGTTGGGTACACAGATCTCAGGATAACTTGCACCTTCAGTTGTGTATTTGCTTTAAACTTTTAATCCTATAATGAGACAGAGTAGGTCAAGAATGAGATGTTTACTGAATGATGTTTGATCATCAAATAAAAGTTCAGGAAAAGTAGTTTGTTAGATTTAAATATACAGTATATAGCATATTTTGCTATTGTGATGTTCTTCAAATTTAAATTCTTCAAACATTCAGATCTGTAAATTATTTTTGCAGCAAGGCAACATAGAAAACATGAAACAAAAACATAATACATCACTTAAAATCACTGAAAGTGCTGCTACTATGCATACACTTCATGGTTCTGAGAAAATGTGTTTGTCCTTGTGTTAATAAATTCTCCTCCCCAGGCTCTAAAGAGCAGCACAGAGGTGGAGCTGGTGGACGACAGGGTTCGCTGTAAAACCGACCCGGAGCGTTGGCCCATCGCTGTCCCTCAAGTCGTGGGTTCCCCCCGCACCGACTTCTCCCAGCTCATCAACTGTCCTGAGTTCGTTCCTCGACAGACCCTCAGCTCCACAAACTCTGGTCAGTGTTCAGCTCAATCCACCAAAGTGATGAGTAAAGGCAGAGCTTGGTGGTTTTCTCTTCAGAGTTTCCTCCTGTTTGAGTAACTTTGGCTAAAAACTACAGTGAACAGCTTGTTTAGTAAATTACTGAGACTTTTTTACAATAGAAGCTATGCATTCGTGACCCACATTTAAATATTTATGTCCTGAGTAGAAACCAGTTGGTCTGGGAGGTCAGAAAGTGAAACAGAGTCACAGTCTGTTGTTGCTTTTGATCTTATCATGGGATTTGTTGACACTAAAAAGAAGATCATAGTATCGCCTGCCTTATCCGTTAAGTCATTCACAGTTTTTAGTTAATAATTACTCAGTTGTGGACACAAGTGATAACTCCAGGAGTCTGAATTTATGCTGAAATGATATGTTTATTATTCAAGCAGTTGAACTAATACTCTGCCAAACAACTTAACAATAATAACATAATAACAAAAGCTTTACCTCTGATTCCTGCCGGGCTTCATAGAAACATATATTTCAATATATGTAGTAGATATGAGCAAGTACAGCAGCATGAACTGATAATTGACCTTAACTTCCCCTCCTTCTCTAATCACATTTATTGTTGATCAACGATGCAGAGTCTAAAGCAGTGTTGAGGCTCCAGACTTTAGCACCTTGTTGCCTAAATGAGAGCTGACAGCGTGATGTGTGATTTTAAAGCCGTGCTGAAGGTTGTGTTGAGTGTCTGTGTGATGTGTCGGCTCTTTTAGCTTCATCGCCCGTAAAGGAGACTCCTCCCGAGTCTGCTGGGCCTCAGGACTCAGCTGAGCCCGGCTCCAACAGCCAGGAGTCTGCCACAAACGCCAGTAAAGATGCCCCCGCCCCTAAACTGGACCCTGACGCCTGGATCCAGGTGGAGAAGCGACACAAACAGCCCTCTGGGAAGGCAAAGGTACGGAGGATGAAGGAGGGAAAAAATCACTAGAAACACTTAAAGGCATTTTAAAGTCCATGGTTCAGTGTCTGAATTTAACCATTAAACACAGAAGCAAGAGGACAAATTGATAGATTATTAAAAAACATCACCACTCCTGTTGCCAGTGCTATTTAGTGACCATGATATGAAGGCTATTTCATGTCTCTGTAGCATTTGTTCTTCTCACTTTCACCTGTGTTTTCATTGTAATTCATCTCTTTTAAAGGATTATTCGACCTTATTCCTATTCTTCTCATATATTCGAATCTCCATTGTACGTAGGAAAAGATAGATAATAGAAGTGAATAATGAAAACAAAAACTAAATGGAAACAAGTAAATAGCAACAATCATGCACAGGTGAGGAAACTTAATCAGTCAGACACTCTTTAAACTCTAGGTTTGTCAGATTTCTTTGGAAAATAAAACAAAGGAAAACTGTACAATAACTGTTCGAGTTTACAGGCAGATCTTCTGCTCAAACTTTGACCCCTGCAGCTCTGCACTCACAACATTACCCCCGAACAGACTGATAATAATCTGCATAAACTGTTTGCTTGTGCACAGCTTGTCTGATAGTCTGACCGACATGTTTCTTAAAGTTTTCATCAATTTTATTTGTATGATGCCAAATCAGAAATTAAGTTGTTTCAGGGTACATTCATTTAGAGCAGGAGTTGATTCTACTCTTTATTTACAGAGACCCAACATTTCCCCATGAGCAGCACTCTTCCTAGATTTCAGAATGTACTTTGAAATAACCTTTAGAAGTAATGGCTATAAGTATAAAAATAAGTTTGAATTAATTGAAATGATCCTTTAAGTTTGCGTTAATATTGAGATATTTAGCAATCAAGGCTACAGAAATGTGAAAAAAGGATAAGAGATCACAAAAGCTGTGCAGTTTGTGTAGAAATCTGCCATTGTTTTGCTCTTATTGTTAGGTTTACTGTAGGTTTAGTGTACGGTGGCCTTCAGGGACAAAGTTTGAGAACAGGAAAGGGCCAAAGAGTATCCAAGGAGTTTTGGTATTGTCTCAGGAAATGAGTGGGCATTGTAACAGGAAGTTTTCAGGATGCACAGTCGGCAGTAAACCAGGCCAGAGCCAAAGACTATTTACAACTCTATTTTAATTTCAAATCCAGACAAACAAAGGCGGGAAAATGAAACATGTCTGAGCATCTTTCATCCCTTCCATCATCACTTTTCTGTTCCTCATTACCTGATTTCTTTCTTCCTTCCTCTGTTCACCTGTCGTTCTCTCCCCTTTTTCTGTCTCTCTGTCGTTGTCTCCTCCATCTTTTGACCGGCAGCACGTCAGTGATGATGTGTGTGCTGTCGGCACTTCTCCACCCTCACCGCTCCCACCTGACCACCTCCCCTCTGCAGTTGAGTACTTCCTGCTCTCACTCGCCCATCTCACCTTCTCCTCCCCCGCTTCTTCCCTGTGCTTCTCATTTATTTCATGTCTCATATTAACAGCCTTATTTCCATATTTGCTCACCCTCACTAATCATATGATCATTCAGTACTATTTATTTTTCAACCTTTTAACTTCACCTGTTAAATTAAGAGAGTCACCAATCATCAGTTTCCTCCGTTGCTCCGTTATCACATACGTGTACAGTGAAGTTCTACACTTTGAGTTATATTAAGAGACTAGCACCATCCAAAGTATGACTACTGACCTTGTACTTAGATAAAACATTTTAGTGGCTGTGAAAAAGATATCGCATTACGTCAATGTAACTGATACAGGCAGTTTTATTTTTACACTGCACAGTTTTCCATTGTGCAGTTTTTAGCTGTGCAGTCACATTAAAAAGCTTTTCTGTAGTATTTTCCTGTAGTTATTGATTGTAACTTTTCGATCATATAATATCAAATTGTACCAAATTATAGAACACTAAAGTTCAGTTCTGGTAAAGTTGTTGTGCAATAATGTGATTCAGTTTGTTTCATAATCTTGGTTATTGATATTCTGGCACTTTCAGGTAAACCTTAAAATTAAGATATATTACATTCTGTAAATCCACAATTCCACCAACAATAAGGCAAAACAAGAGAAAGGTTTTTACTCCCAACTAAATACAATAGAATACAACACAATAACACCACATAGTGCAGAAAAGGTTTTTATGTCTATCTGTCTTACAACCTAATTGGCATCAAAATTAACAGCAGACTGAAATGATTAAATATCTTTTTCAATGTGCCATTCTTAAAACACATTTGTCCAATAAATGATATATAAAATCTATTAATAAAGATGCTAAGTGTGTTTTAGTTTCAGTTTCAGTTGCTCGCTGATTTCCCCTCTTCAGTGAGCTTTATTTTTACTGCACTTTTCAAAATAAAAGTTACTAAGTGCTTCTAAGTCCTACGAACTACTTCACATTAAAAGCTGACCCTTTGTAAACCTGCACATCCTGTCAAATTATATTGGTTTTCCCTTATTCTAAATAACTTTGGATACTTTCAGGTGGTAATTTAATATTAGAGGATATAAATATTTTATAATATGTGGGTATTTTTTGTTTAGTTTTGTTACAGGTACAGTATTGTTTGAGCTTTAAGGCAGTTATGAAAAATGTACCACTGAGCTCCTTTAAAATCCCTGAATCAGACGCAGTGGGAAGAAAAAAGCAGAGAGCAGTTTATAGTAACGATATGTCAAAAGTCTGCAGGTGAACAGTGTCAGCAGAGCATCATATTGGTTTTAGCAACATTTTGGAACAGTAGTAAATGTTCAGCTGTTTATAAACATCCTCTATTTCTATCATCTCCTCCTGAAGTTGAATGTACGTCTTGTCTGGTCCTTTGTTAACGGCTGTGTTCACTGTGTTGAACAGGGGGACAGTAAGACACCTCCTCCCAGCCACCAGGCTCCTCCACCGGCCGAGCCCGATCAGGAGGAGCTGGACTTCCTTTTCGACGAGGAAATGGAGCAGATGGCACCCAGGAAAAACAAGTTCACGGACTGGTCAGACGAGGACGACTCGGACTACGAGCTGGACGACCAAGATGTCAACAAGATCCTCATCGTCACCCAGACCCCTCCTTACCTCCGTAAACACCCCAGCGGCGACCGAACAGGCAACCACGAGTCCCGAGCCAAGATCACCGCCGACCTGGCCAAAGCCATCAATGACGGACTGTTCTACTACGAGCAGGACCTGTGGAAGGGAGAGGAACAGATCGAGTGCAGCAAAGTAAGACAAACATGGTGTTTCAAGTATAATAATAAGAACGTTTTGATTTTTACTGACTAATTATGGATGAAAGAGTTTGGGCTTTAGCTATTAGCCATGGGTTTTTTGTTTTATTTTTTATATCCCAAGTATATCCCTCTTTAGATTGACAGTTAATTAAAAATAGGTAGGAAACAGGTGTGAGAGAGAGGTGAAGAAGAACCCTGACAGCAGCCAAAAGACCACCAGACTGAAATTTACACCTAACACATGTATTTCAAGTCATGTCTGAAGAATCAGGCTTTTATATTACACCACTCCTCACAGAAAGGGCAGCAGCGAGTATGTCACAAGATCCTCAATACATCTTCTGCTTTTACTGCAATTTCCATTTAAAAAATGGTTTATAATTTCTATTTATATACACAAATACAACACAAACAGATGTGGAGTTGTTGGAGAGCACTTGGTTGTGCTAAGCTTCCTCCTTCCAGTCTTTTTGTTGAGCTAATGTTGACTTTATCAAACTTATTTATCTTGGTAAGACTGCAAATAAGAAATTCATATTCCTTCAGCTTTAATCTTGTTTTTCAAGAGGAGAAATTTGTCTTTCAGCCAGACAAGTGACACAGATAAAGTATGATATAAATTAATGTATATAGATATATAAAACACAGGCTGACAAAACAGTCTGACTGCAAATTTATTTTAATAGCTTTTGATGCTTAAATAAAAGAGATGATGTTAAAGCTCTAAGTGAAGACAGAAAACTCTCTCACTGAGAGTGTCCAGCTGACTTAAGACTCACTAAATTAGATTGTTGAGGTTGTTTGGCCTTTGCAGCATTTGATTCACTTCCTGTTATTGAATCCGCTGCTCTGTTGTTAACAACTGAATTTTGCAACTTTGTGCAGCTACAGTCACTTTGACCCTGGGTCCACAGGGTCACACTGTCCACAGCTGAAGACAAAAACACAGTGCATCAACAGCTGAACTGCTGGACACAAACTATGATGCTTTAATAGTTTTATTTTTCATTCTTATTTCACAGTTTGAACGATAGGAACTTCTTTCTTTCAATTTTATTTGTGACAGCAGGGAAAATGTTGTCTGAGAATCTGTACTTCACAACAGCTGTTAAATATAAATGTTTATTTTATTGGTGACCTCTCTTGAGACCTATTGAGAATCTCACCCTGGATGTCAGTGGACTTGACAAAGAAAGATAATGCCACTGATTTCATGAAGCTTGAGTTACATTAGATAGTTACTCGTGTTGCATAAATATAAAAATGCTCTGCAGAATCTAACCTGGAAATTTAATTTCCTTTGTATTCCACATGTAAGCAGCCATACTTTGACTCAAAATGACCTTTTGTGTGTGTTGTGATAACTTGATTTCCAACATGTAGAAATTTTACACATCGTGTCCTAACGCAGGAAATCACATCTACACATAACATTTAACAAAAAATGTACATATAATATGTTCACTGAGAAAAAAACAGAAGCAAAGATGGATCTTGGGAAATTTAAGCCAGTCTCATGAAATAGTCAGACAGTAAAAATGTTAAATATGAAATAAAGTTTAAAAAAAAGGTGCTCTACTGGTTTTATCTGCTGTTGTAGGATTTAAGATTCAGAAGCTCAGTGCTGCTGACACTTTGACATAAAGACTCCATGACAGAACTGTTAAATCTCACGCTGTGTATAGTGGGACCAAAATAAATTACTACTTGTACGAGCCTCCAGACTACATGTGTGTCACACAGCTGCTTCCAGAGCTGAGCGACCTGCTTTTTGGAAAAGCTCTGTGTTCTGCAGAAACACTGTGGAAACACTGTCTACAGGCTGCATAGCGTTATTTAATCTTATTTTATTACAGGTACTTAATGCTTCAGGATCAGAGTGCAGCCTAGTTTTACAACACTGCATAAATGTTGTATAGTGATTCTCAGTGATCCATGTACAGCTGCAGACACTTGTCCTTTATTATAACTTTAAAATTTATACCACAGATTAAAAGAACAAATTGAAACACAAAACTCTTATCTCTGTCATCAGCTGTTGAACACATCCTTGTAACTTCTCTAGTGAACATCCTTTATTTCTTTAATGAAACTCAGAACAAAAGTGCAACGTTAGTTCAGAAAGTGTGAAGTGAAAGTTGAAAAGAAGGACGTGTGCAATGGCTCCAAGTCACCCAAAAGTTCACAGTGAAATACACAACAAATACAAGAAATGATATTTAATTGCTTTGTTGTATGTTGTTGGTTTTATTGTATGTATGCAGGCAAAACTGTATCACCCTCAGAAAAGTAAATTCTAACTTCAGAAAAATGAAATGAAATGGAAAGGTCAGATTAAATGGAGCCAATAATAAATATCTTTCATACTAATAAGATTTACAGAGTGTAAACGCTGAAAGTGTCGCCCAAAGGTGACACTGTTTGAAAGCTGAAAATCCTCAAACTGTGAAAATCTTTCTCTTTTTGGTTGCTGACGTTGGTTTTTCAGAGTAGTCAGCTCATTCTGGCCTCGAAGGTTGTCAATAATGTCTACATATGTGTGAACTGTCACGCCTGAACACACACACTCCAAGGTTAACTGGCTTTCTCTCTCTCTCCCTCTGACGCTGCTGTGTAAAGTTCAAAGTACGCTGCACAGCTGCTGTGTGTCACACAGGCCTGCGTGGCTGCCGCCGCTGGCATATCATGTATTTTTACCACCATGTTGCACCGTTATCAGTTTAAACAGCCTGTAACGCAGCCATAGAGGTCACATTATTATGTATTCATATCTGAGTGTGGTGCAGGAGTACTTTGATTGTTCACATTGATTATATTCTCCTACAGTACAAAAACCTCAGAGACCAAAAAACCTTCATTTACATGTTTGTAAAAATTTAAAAACTGTCATTTTGAACAATTTTAACCTCAAGGTATTAATGATTGTTACAGCAAATTAAAACAAGGGATGCACCTAAAGATTATTTTTGTTAATTAATTTTTAAGTTTTACATTTTGTTAGAGTCAAACATTTGATGTTTTGGGTTTTTTTTAATTAAATTAAAATTATCATCCAATTATCATTTGATTATTTAAATAGTTGCAGAGTAATTGTCTGTCGATCAGTTAAATCGGTTAATTGACTAATTGTCGCAGCTCAAATCAAAATACTTCAGCACACGTGAAAAGTTTAAAAGGACGATTAAAATGTATTAAATTAATGATAAATTTATACAAGTTCAAATCACAGTCAAATGTGCTTAATTCTCAGGTCATGATGTAAATAAAAATTTAAAATGTGCCAATTTTCCTCTTACGCAGGATCTTCAAAAGTTTATTTCACGTCTGTTTTTGGCGCTTTAGGTTCGACTGTTGCCTCCTCACTGCTGGTTACTTAAAATATTTCAGGAAAATGAATCTTAAATCTCTTGTTAATAAGAAGCGGCTTCATTCGTCCTCTGCTGTTCTTCTGACTCTTTTTTTGACTGTATACATGTTTCTGTGTTCCTCAGCAGGAAGTGGAGCACTTCAAGAAGCTGAACGTCATCAGTAAAGATGAGTTTGACACACTTGCCCCCAAAGTGCCCGTTGACCCAAAACAGGAAGTCCCACCTCCTCCCATGCCAGGTGTGTTGATGGAGCTGCTAGTAACACACAAGCTGAACAGCCTGTCTACATTTGTAACCACACTCTTGTCATATTTCTTAGACATCTCCCTTTGCTGATGCCATTTTGTTAATTTTTTCATGACTTCCTTTATTTCATTGGGATAATCCACTCAATAACAATACTGCTTCCAGTGGGTCTGTTCTCCATATGTTAAAAACAAACAATAAGACAATTAAAATGCATCAAACAAATGATCAGTCGATCAAGTTTTCTGGTTTGCACATTTCAGTCAAAATAATCAGTAGATTATAATCAAAGTAGTGTGAATCTAAGTGTTTTTGTATTTCTTGGAAACAATGTGTGTTCTCAGTGGACAACGGAGCAGAGCTGGCCCGCTCTCTTCCAACAACGGTCCCAGAGTCGCCCAGCTCTCACCAACCCCGAACCCCTAGAACACCTCGCACCCCCGGACGCCAGGACCCAACCAAGACGCCCCGCTTCTACCCCGTCATGAAGGAGAGCGGCACCGTCGATGGACAGGTGAGCTCTTTTTCTCCGTATGTACACGTGTGGAACCACTCTTTTTTATCTGAGAGAAATCATGAGATTTCACAGATTTATAAAAGCACCAATAACGATCAACCTCAGAAGTTAAGAGCATTTTCTAACAGCATTTCTACAGACGCTCTTTAAATTCAGCACATTTCCCAAAGCAACAGTCAAGATTGAGTTCACACTGTTAACAGGTTCTTAACTTCAGGTGTCTGTGGTCAAAAACACCACCAGGACAGAACAGATAGACACTTTAACATTGGTGTTCACGATAAAAAGAAATATATTTTTGTTCATTTAAAAATGAACAAAAAAAGCAGTTTTTGTTTCCTCCCCCTGTGATTAAGGAGGAAGCTCTCGTTATCATTTCTAAGTGTCTGTAGTTGTGATGCTTTCAGGAAACACTTCTTAAACTTAACAAAGCTACGTTCATCTTAGCCCTAAGAGGCTTTTGGTAAACGAGGGCCAGAAAAGAAAGATGTTTCAGATGCACAAAATAATGATTATTTTTTCAGACGCTTCTCTGATGGTTTGCCATTTTAGTTGCAGATTACTGTATAATTTAACAGGTTGACCCGTGGCAGCTGGTTATGAGTGATAACAAGCTTCGTTTCAACAGAAATTTTCTCCGTAATGACAACAATCACAGCAGAAAACAGATGCACAGTTCGCTAATCTGCTGTTCATTTATTCACTGATTCCTGGTGACATTTGTGCTTTCTAATTTAAATATTACTATTTTTGTTTGTGCAGTTACTTAATGTAACCAGAGCTTTTTCCTGTTGTTCATAGTGAAGCAGGAGAACTGTTTAGCAGGTTTTGTACTTGTTTCAGTATGAACCTGATCTACAGTGGCAGGCAGCGACTGCCTATTGTCTGTTTTGCATGTTTACAAAGATACGTTGCCAAAAGGTATCAAGTAACATTTTCAGAACCATCTCTGTTTGTTTTCACCTGCTAAGAATCAAATGTAGTGTCAAGACCTCATGTTAGATCCCACCACTGAGGCTTTTTTTATGTAGCTTTTTTTTTATAATCTATGGTTATACACAGTGTGAGGCCAACTTCTCTCGTCTCTCTAATTTAAAACAAATTGTAAAACTACAAATTCAACTACAGTTCAATCAATTATGAGAAACTTTCTGTATTAAAACCCTGCCCTGTCCTCGTGAGCAGCTTTTTGTAACGTATGAATGCGATGAATCTGTTGTGATTTTCCATTCCAGATGCCAAGGAAGAAGAAGACCCGCCACAGCTCCAACCCTCCTCATGAGGCCCACATCGGCTGGGTGATGGACTCCCGGGAACACCGACCCCGCTCTGCATCCATCAGGTCCGACTGCTCGTTTCAGTAGAGCCTCACTCCTTCATCACTGTTGTTTCAGTTGTAGATGACACAGATAAAAGAAGAACTCAATCTGGTCACTTCCTCCTTTCCCTCTGCAGCCATTGCCCATCCACAGTTGACCTTTATTCACTTCTCTGTGTCAGTACGCGCGCAACATGATGCTAAAGTGCTTCACACAGCCACAAATGGGTATTACTTACAGATCTCCAGATCAAGTTATTTTTGCCTCGGGTCATTTGATATGGAGTTCTGCAGCTACAGAGTTTCAATGTGATTATTACTCAACACAAAGGACCATGCACAGTTAAAAAGCCGTCCAGTTTTGACAAGAATCCCTTGACAAGTGCATAGATCTCATAGTAGTGTAATAGCATCACATTAGCAATTGTTTTAGCTTTTTATTCCTTAAAAAAATGACAAAACAGTAACTTAATCTGTGTAGATCATGATCATTAATATAAAAAATACTAGAAGGGCACTCCGCCAAGGCCAGTGTCACATAACATAAACCAGACATCACAGAAAAAAACTTCAAATTCTTAGTAAATGATCCTGATCAGAACAAAATTTAATGAGTTCTTCTTTGGCCCGTGTCCCACCTCTCAACCAAGCTTGGTGCAAATCGGTTCGTTCATTTTTATGTCATCCTGCTGACAAACAAACATGGATGAAAACATAACTTCCTTGGTGGAGGTAATAAAACATGGATCTAAAGTGAAAGCAACATTTGGCTGAATTTTTAAATCTAAAGACTATCTGAATTTTATACCTCTTCATCCTCTTCCTCCCACAGCAGCTCCAACGCCTCTCCATCAGAAGGAGCCCCGCTGTCAGGAAGTTACGGCTGCACCCCCCAGTCTCTGCCCAAATTCTGGCATCCATCCCACGAGCTGCTGAGGGACAACGGGTTCACCCAGCAGGGATACCACAAGTACCGCCGACGGTGCCTTAACGGTACAGAACCAAAAAGCTGATGCTCATACACACCTGCCTGCTCTGTGACACCTGCCCATGTGTCACATGCTCACAACTTTTAGACATTTCAGAAAGAATAAGAAATAATCTGGTTTGAGTCTGAAATCATCTTGTTTTTAATGTTTCATTTTGTGTTTTAATTTAGATTCAAACAATCTCCTGTTGAGCATCTGTGTATTGAAGATGTGAAGCTGTTTTTGTGATGACTGAACTGATGTTTTTCAGAGAGGAAACGGTTGGGGATCGGCCAGTCTCAGGAGATGAACACTCTGTTCAGGTTCTGGTCCTTCTTCCTGCGGGACAACTTCAACAGGAAGATGTACGAGGAGTTCAAACAGTATGCGGTGGAAGACGCCAAAGATAACTACAGGTGAGGCGGAGGAATGAAACTGCTGATGAAACGCTGAGCCCCATGCAAATACATTTCTACACCTGAAGCAGCAGATGTAAAATATTGGCTTAGAAATTCAAACAAACCAAGTTGTGGTGAAATGTAGCCCTGGAAACAAGCAAACAGCAAACATAAGTTGATTCACCTGCGTCATTAATCACACCTTCACATCCTGAAGCCTTTCTTTAATTTAAATTAGTCTCAGTATGAAAACTTCCTCCTTCTTTCTTACTGGTAACAATTAATCCTAATAATGATATGTATTCAGGCTGCGGGTTACAGTTATTTTTCAGTTAACTGCTCAGTTTATTGAATGTTAGAAAATAATGAAGAATGACCTGAAGTCTCACAAGTGCAGAAGCTCATTGGCTTCAACCAAAGACAAAAAACGGAGCTCTTTGCATTGTAATAGTGGCTCAGTATAAAATCTCTCATAATAAAGAGAAAACAAATTTATAATCACAGTATCTTTATCTGTAGCCGCCTTTATAATCAATGTAGCTGCAGGAACTGATGTTCTAGCTTGTTTTGGTCATCAGGACAATTAAGAGTTTTAGCTAAATGTTAAAGGCTTTGTTTCAGTGTGTTGAGTGTAGTAACTGTGCAGCGAGCTGAGTGCTCATCCTTTTATCAGAGTGATCTCGTGAGGGCAGCTCATGAATCATTGTTAAGTGACCTGTCAAAATGCAACCAGTTACTGTTTCAGTTGATTTTGTTGCTATGGAAACAAGTGTGGGTCCAAGTTTACTTTCTGCCAACTTTTGAAAAGCAGACATTAAAGCGTCTTTAACAATGAAGTGGTCTGTGGGAGCTGGACTGGAGGACTGACAACAGGTAGATCAGATGACCTTTGTGTGTGAAGCTGCCTGAGAGGCCTGACGACCAGAATGATTTTCCTTTTCGTTCTTAAGCTCTTTTTTAAAATGTTGTCGTGTCGTCTTGTTGGTTTATATTAGCGAGATAATCCTATTCTCCAAAGAATAGACCATTTAAAATGGATGATGTTAATAAATATTAATACATTTTATTTATAGGTGCCTTTTAAAGGCACTCAAGGACACCTTGTTGTTTGTCTTCTTAAATGATAATGATTATGGTGTCATGAGATACAGATATTTTAATAAATGAAGAGATACTTTGTTGTGCTAAGTTATGATATGATGATGATTTGTTGGTGAATGCAGTGCACTTTCACACTTCAAGGTGGTGTCTTGAAATCGTTTTGTCTGATCAGTAGTTGGACGCAGACTTTTAACATTTTTGCTTGATAAATGGCTCATTCATTGTAAAGAATTTAAATGATTAAAATGTTGACTGTTGAGTGAAGAAACATAAGAAGTTTGGAAGTTTTTTCAAGCTCAAAGTAGAGTAGAACAAAGATTCGATGAATAATAAAAACCAAAAAGTACTGAAGTGAATTAAAAAAACATAAGTACAAGATGTGCACAAGTGAAGCTGTGTCAACCAAAAAATGGAGAGGAGTGAAGAAAGCGGTGAGCCACAGATTAGGAAGACTGGGGTTTTTTCATGTTAATGCTCCCTGACGACTGCAGAAAGGATTGTTTACATGCACGCGTGTACACTCCTGTCTGTGTAAGCTTGGCTAATGGATGACCCCTTCAGTGTGTCTGCAGAGAGCTGCAAGGTCATTATTCCACAGCGGAGGGTTAACAGGAGGCTGCCTGTTTGCAACACAGTTTGCCAGAAGCACCTTCACACACCTGCCAAACCCACATTCTTGTCTAAATAAGTGGGCGGCTCAGGGTGTGTGAGCAGACATTTAAACAACCCCATCAGCTGTTTATGCAGCAGCTCGCATCGAGTTAATTTAAGCAAAAACATGTCAACTCGTCGGTCTGGTTCCTCTGTCAGCTGCATTAAAGTCGTTAATAATCTGTGAGAAAAAGCTGCTGCTGTGGTGAAATGTTGGATACACACGTGGGAAAATGACTGGTACACTGAAGATCAGTTTACAACGCAGTAGTAACATCACACAACACCCTGTCCGTGGCAACATACCAGTGCCTAGAAGCTACATTAGAAGTCATTTGTGTAATTGTTAGAGAGGTCAGAGTGCAGGTAAATATTTGTGTTTCCCCTGCAGATATGGACTGGAGTGTCTCTTCAGATACTACAGCTACGGTTTGGAGAAGAGATTCAGGTTAGATCTGTTCAAGGACTTTCAAGAAGAGACCCTCAAGGACTTTGAGAAAGGTAATTAACATCATTAAGGAACCAAGCTGTCCCAAAATTCACCGGCCACTTCCACTGTTTTAACAAGATTTTCAGAATAAAATCACATCACTGTTACAGGTGATTTATAGAAACATAAATTGGGTTTTAACACTATTTGTTAATTTTTCCTAATTCAACAAAACATTGTTGACAGTACAAACAACAGAGTGAACAAGTGAAGACTCCATATCGAGAGTAACAAATAGTTGAGTCATATATATTTTATGACAGAACAGTTGACCCTTTATATCATAAATATTTGGGTATGGGAGTGTATCGCAAAGGTTCAAGCATAAAGGCAAAACTAAACCAACAAAAATGCAATAAAAGATAAATATGTTATTAACAAATATTTATTTCATGCATGAACAATGAAAGTCCAAGTCAAGATTTTTTACCCTGTGTTTATATACTTAATTAGACATGAAGAAAATATTTAGAATTTTATTTTTTAGTTTATATGTATTTTTCATGATGTTTTTGACATGTCCATGCAGCTGGACAGCATGCATGTTTACTAATCTGCAATAACAGTGTAATAGATAGAACAGAATAGAATATAGTGTATTTTTGTGAAAACTGTGAACATTTAATGTCAATTTCTTGCTGTAACACAAATCCTTTTTCCATATTTTAACATGTTCTGCTCTTGGATATGGAAAAACAGCCCAAACTGAAGTGAAATTAAAAAATAGTTATTCTATTTAATAAGAAGACAGATGATTATATATGATTACAACTACGTTTTATAGGATGAGTTGTAGATAACAAACATTAATAATGATAATAATAACACTAATTAGTGTGTTATAAACCATTTTGTCATTGTTTATTATGCTGCTTACAAATGCTAAGGAGGGAGGGTTAAAGTAAAATAAAGTGTGAATATTGTGTAAATCTGCTTCATCCGACTTAAAAGTGAACTTTGCTGAGTTTCATTCCTCTAAGCTGTGAATGTGTAGTTGTGTGAAAGAAAGGGAAAAACAGGATTAAAGTCGATTTCTCAACCCATTCCACCGCTGTGGGTGACTCAGTGGAGCAGAATGGAGGACTGCCAGTAAACGCCTCAGCCACTTATTTCCAGCTCATTTATTTTGGTGTTCAGTAAAACCATTCGAACCCAGGGAAATTGTTTGTATTCGATTTCTATATTAAATTGTCTGCAGCAAGTGTCATAATGAATTTGAATCCAAGGTTAGAGGGAAACACATTACATCCAACCAAAGACAAAAAAAGCTGAGCTATGATCCAACAGCTCAGAAGAAATAAGGAAAAAAAATGAGCTGTTGATAATGTACCTCTGTTATTTAAAAAGTGCTGAAATCTCTAAATGTTTGCATTGAAACTATATCCTCCTCCTCCTGCAGGTCAGCTGTATGGACTGGAGAAGTTCTGGGCCTTTTTGAAATATTCAAGGATGAAGAACCAGCCCATTGACCCAAAGCTGCAGGAACACCTCTCCCAGTTCAAGAACCTGGAGGACTTCAGGGTGGTGGTGAGTGTCCAGCGAATTAGACCAGGGTCTGGTAGCTGAATGTCACAGAAAAAAGAGAAAGCAGCGTATCTTCACAATCTCCCATCATGTAATAAAGTCAATAAGTCAAATGGCTTGTGTTTAGTATAATAACCAATATATTTATATTTCTACTCTTTGTTTTTTGGATTCATGAAAAAAAAAAAAAAAAATAGTGAACATAAAATTCAGTGTTTGAACTACACAGAAAACAAACACATCTTATGACGTGAAGATGTTTGAACACCGTCCTGTAACACATTAAATCTTCTATCTTTGTGTAGGTTTGGTCAGAGAATAACATTTATATTGAGGCTCTAATTTATTGTTTTAATGGATCAGGTCATAATTTGTAAGAAAAATGTCACATCTTTTTTGTCAGTAGTGACAGAAACGCAGATGAAGGATATGTTTACAGTAAAGCTTGTATGTTTGGGCTCAAGTGAATCAGCTGCATTTCTGAACATAAGAGATGTTGATGATAGAAGTGAAAGTGAAAACTTGATAACCAGGCAGCCATTTTGTTAGTTCAGTCTGACACTGTTCATACTAACCGACTTCCTGTCGGGACGGAGGGTTTTTTTTTTTTTTTTTTTTTTCTCAGTTGTGAGTGACGTTTCTATCCCACTGTTGATATTGGCAATTATCTTTTAAACACATTGATAAGTTGACTTATGAGCTGCTTCGATCGCTGAACAAATCTGAGATGTAGGCAGTGAACCGGGTCTAGAGGCAGGCTGGAGACGAGTTCTGTCCCAGTACTTGTGCTCTTTAGCGCTTTAGTGTTCGTTTACTCTCCAGAAACATGATGCACACTCCTCTTAACACTGCTGTTCCACCTCAGTCCAGTTGTTGGAGGTACTGCTCCTGTAAGGACCAACAGTAATCCACAGATATGAGCCTCCACAGATGGTTATTACTCACTATCAAAAATCTCTTATTCTTAATGACGCTGATCAGACTGATGCTGCACATCTGACACTGCCAACTTAAATATTGAAGAACATTTAGTTTTATGAATAACTTGGAAAAATTCCTTAAAAATTTCATTAGATTCAAAATAGTATAACACTGTCTCACTAACTTACATTAGACCTCCTGGATCACTGGATTTAATTACTGTATTAATAGTAATAGTTCTCTTGTAAACACACACAAGGACATTTGGACAGACCGACTATTATCATTGTGTCCCTGTTTCATTATAATTCTGACCTTTGACCTCCATGTCTGCAGCCCCCAATGGGAGAGGAGGGAGGCAGGAGGAGGCGTCACTCATCCTCGGCCGGGGATGAGGGGAGGCGTCGGCGACATCCTTCCAACACTACCTCAAAGCCCACACAGGCCTCCAAATCCTCCAGCACCACTGCTCAGCCTGCTGCCGCTGCCAGCACCGCTGCACACAAACAACCCAAAGACAACGCCCAGAAACCAGCAGCAGGAGCAGCCGCGCAGGCAAAGAAGACAGAGGGCGGAGCCGGGAAGAAGGAAAGTGTTGCACCAAATAAATGAAAGCTCCCTTGTAGAGGTGTGGGTTTGGATAGAAGAGATGCAGAGCGAGGCGGCGGCGGCAGCAGCTCTGAGCTCAGCGTTCGCTCTTTTCAGCGGCAAACTGTTTGGGTATGAAGAGAGACTGAGCGTGGTTGACTTAATTTGATTGTTTTTATCAGTGCATTTCATTTTAAAGCAAGCAAGCAAGCATAGGCAGTGAGCTTGAATCTGTGCGCCTGACAGCTCATAATGTTTACAGAAAAAAAATGCATTCCCTGCATTTTGCCTTTTGTTCTCCCACATGCCAAAACTCTTCAACAAGCCTGTTGATCTCCACAATATGTCAACCGCTCTGGTCTGTAAAGAGCTTTTGAACTGTGATTCTAGTTTGCCAAGATAAGACATACTGCAGAGTCTCGTGTGCCTTAAGCTGATTCACCAGGACGACTGGAGGGCGATCAGTGACAAAACAGTCCAAATTTTAAAGTCTTCCCAACTGATTCTTTGGGGGTTTGAATGTGTTTAAAACTGACACCACTCGCAGATTTTTTTTTTTTTTACTTGAGACATTAATATCTTCTGTTTTCTTCATGACAATCAAAATTGACAGCTGCAGTCATAAATTTGTGAAGGACTGACCCCCTGAGGCTGCTGCTCCGTAACAGATGTGCCCTGATGTTTTTTAGACTGACTGACAGGCATCACAGCTGAACTATCATGTTGGTTTTTAATTAAAACCAGGAAAAATAATGACAAATTTATCTGGGAAGCTTTACATTAAGTCCCGTTTTACAACCAGAGGTAGTATAATTTATTGTTTTATTTTTGTTTTTATTTTTCCATTTACTTGATTGATGGAATAGTCTTAGGTAATCAGTGCAGTTTTAAATGGCTTTTGCTATTGAATATGATTTAAAAAAAAAAAAAAAAAAAAAAGTTTCTGCTGGAATTATGGGTGTGCGCTAGCATCATAAAACTACAGTATATTTTAGTTTACTTCATATTATGTTTGAGGCTTGGTGCTCTAGAGCACTTTAATTGTTAACTTTCCTTTTCTTCATCAGTGGACTTAAAAGGTTTTAGAGTTGAATTTAAAGAAAAAAATGTAAATACTATAAAAAATCATTTGCTATTCAATTATCATTTTGATTTTAAGAAATGATTTGTTTTATTGGTAATGTGGTTTTTGAGTGTGTTTTAGGCTAAAGCAGTGCATGTCAATGAATTGTAAAATGCAAAAAAATATAAAATAACAGTTGATTGTATGAACTTGTGTTTGTGTGATCTGTTCTACTTTCTTAGTGACCTAGCTCTTCAGATTTTCACCTCCTCTACCTTTCGATATTCTCTGGTGTTACTGAGGCCGAGTCATCGAGCCTGATCAGCAGGTTTTCAGTCACAGGAACTGAAATTCATCAGCTGTCATCACCTACTTTTAAAACTGTCCGATGATCAGCCGTAAATATAAAGTGAGCGGAGAAGTGTTTACATAAAGTGTGCAAACAGCATCCAGATAACAGCTGAATGAAAAGAGCAATACAGGTGAAGTTGAAAAAGTGAGCAGAAAAGTAAAAAAACAAACACTGAAATAACATTTAATAAAAACATTTGTGATCACAGTAACGCCGAATAATGTCTCATAAAGAAGAAAATTGCTCCACTTGTACTAGAAACTCACTTTTGGCTTGTTATTTTACTTTTATTCTAATTTAGGGGCTGTTTTTACGCTACGGGTACTAATGGAGGGACATAATTCAACAAGACTCGAGTCTCAATCTCGACCAACTCTTAACAGTGGTAGGCGGTGCTCTGCTGCCTTCAGAAGTTCCTCGGAAATCTGATATGCCACATGTGCTGTGGTTCTCTGTTTAAAAGTCAAACCAGTGCAAAGTTTTAACATATGACTTGGGAATAGTTCATTTAGATTTGTGTTTCCACGGCTCCATGATAGTAAATGAAATATCTCGAAGTTTTGAACTGTTGGTCAGACATTTAAAACGTCACCGTGGACTTTGGGAACTAGTAATTTGGTGGCATTCTATAGACAAAACGATTAGCCCATTAATCGACGAAACAAGCTGTAGGATGATCGATGGGTGAAATAATCGTTAGCTGCGGTCCTGTATTTAACGTGGATAGCTCTACTCTGCAGCCAAGAACACGATGTAACGAGAACAAACGCTGCTCAACTAGTGGTTCTGTTCTTCCGACAGAACCTGAACGCAGCATCAGCCCAGGGGCGGGTAGGCGCTAACTGTGCAGTATGGCGGACGATGGAGACAGTTCGAGCGGACCAGTTGACACAAGCGGCGGGCAGGGGGCAGCGGATGAGTCGGACGGGCTCGGCCTTGGCGGGATGTTGCTGAATATCAGTATTTTGGTTCTGGTGGTGGCGGTCTGTCTCGCGGTGTACCGGCGGTGGGGCAGGCGGCTCGGCTGCGACGCGGCCCAGGGCGACGAGGCCTCGGCTCTTCCCAAGATGAGGAGACGGGACTTCACTCTGGAGCAGCTGCGGGAGTACGACGGACTCCAGAACCCCCGCATCCTTATGGCTGTCAACATGAAAGTTTTCGATGTGACCAGCGGCAAAAAGTTTTATGGGAAAGGTGAGCGGTCAGTGGGTAGATGAGGACCTGGCAGCCGGGTGAGTTAGCTGACATGTCCCGCTTGTGATGAGTTTTCCAGAGTCAGAAATTTGGGCGCAAACCGTTGAGGTTAGCTTAGCTAGGTCTGGCTTTGTCCGTGCTTTTGAATGGGATGCTAGCTCTCAGCTAACTAGCACAGCTGTCTTGGGGGAAAGGAGGGTCACGACTGCTGCTCTGATGTTTGAACAGCTTTAAACTTTATGCTTATGTGGTCTAAACCTGCGAAACTTTTTGGTCAAGTTAAAGCTGGGTTGCAATGTTTCAACGGGCTAGCCTGCTAACGTTAGCCTGTTAGCTTGTTGACGTGCACAGAGACACTGCACCGTCTGGCTGTCTGGTCTGGACCCGCCGCTTGTTTACAGTGATGGGACTCGCCGTGCATGGATATTGGAAACCGTGCACGAAGATTTTAACTTTATATGCCACATATCTCTGTATATTTGCCTCTGTAGCGGCTATTTTCTGCAAAAAAGACGTGTTTTAGCACCTGCGGCTACTAAGTATTCTGCTGTGCAAAGTTAAACACATAACTGCAGCTCAGGAATGAGAACAGCGTTTGTGAACAAATATGAAAACGCAAATATAACATTTCTTTGCTTTCATAAAGCATGTCTGAAGCCCCGTAAGTCTTTTCAACATGTCTGTCTTTCTTTGAGAATCAAAGCTAGCCTGCCAATCCACATTTTCTTTGACCTGACTGACTCACAAATCACCTCTGTAATACACTATAATTATTCAAACACACTCCCAGGAGACTCGTGTGTCACGTCTGCTATCCCACACCGCCAGCACCCAGCCATGTAGGCCTGAATCTGTCCAGCCCTCCACATTCTGATACACAGACTGAGAGCCACGCTGGAGTTGGCAGGGTCATATCTTGAATAGTCCAGTTGGTGTTCATCACATCTGACTTGGTGCTTATGACTTGTTTGAACAAAAATTTTGAATATTTCTGGATTCAGCTTCTGGAAAATGTGGATTTGTTGCCTTCCTCTGTTTTATGCTGTTATAAATTTGAAAAGATGTTGGTTCTTTCACAACACAAGGAGCTGAAACGAGTATTTGCTGACAGTTATAGACCCAATTATTAACTAGTAGCTGCAGCCCTGTATTGCTGGTTAGAGGAGAGTCCTGCTGGCTTGAGCTGCCATTTACAGCTGACACATTCAAGTTTTTCAGACATTATCCTAGCAAAAATCTAGCTCTTCTTTTGTTGTGAGTGATTCAGGACTTTAAAGAAAGACAATATGATTCTAATAATAGGCTGTAAGACAAAAATATCAGTATGTTGCCTTTTCCTCAGGCTTGCAGTTAAATAGGATTAGCAGTTTATCTGTAAAATGCTTGTTCGTCTAGTTGTGCAAGGTAAAAGCACATCTAATCTTCCAGGTGATAAGGCGCCTTTGCCTCATGGACTCTTTAACAGTGCTTTGAACAGTGGACAGAGTTTTTTCCCTCCTGCTTTCTGTTGCACAATTAGAAGCAGAAAACCTGAGGGCCTGTAGAGTTTCACATGCTGGTCAGATGTTGTTCCCACTGGAAGATGACGTATGATTTAAAGGACTTCATGGCAGGCCTGGGGCGTTGTTAGAGAAAGTCTGAATATCACCAGTGCCTTAAAGGGGATATTAAATGATATCATTCCGATAACTGGAAGTTCCTGAAGATAAAGTTCCTGAAGATAAAAGACGTCATTTCAATATCCTCTACTTGAAATCATGAAGATATTTAAACATGTTTTACTGAATTGTTATTGGTAGAAGTTGCATGAAAGGACAGGCAATACTGGACAAAAACAAATATCACAATGTTTTTAGCTGAACACCCTAATGTTGGTGATATTGTAGCTAAAGCTTCATGCTTTCATACCTGGCAACTGAGAGTCAATCCCCATGGACTCCCGTGTTAAAATGTTCAACTTTAAAGCAGAAATGAACATGTTTACAGCCTGGTTTAAAAAACGGTTTTAGTCTCTTTAGCTAATTTCCTCCTTGACAACTATACAGGGGGTGAATTTTTATATAACTCACCTGTTAAAATTTTATTAAGTTACTAAAGTGAAAGTTGCATAATTGAGGGTGTGGCCACAAACCGGCATGCACCAAAGTCTTTGCTCATTTTTGGATTCGTCAGGAATAAGGCAGAGTCAGGCAGTGCCAAGATGGTGATGGCGGAGCAGCCCACTTCCAAATCATTCTTCAGAAACCATGGAGGCTACGTCCATCTTTATTTACAGTCTATGTTCAAAATGCAAAGATCATCTGTTCACTATATTGTAAGACAATGAAAAGTACATATCTTTATCACAATTCTTTAAAATAATAATAATAATAAGAATTGTTTTATACATTCATCTGTTATTTTGTTTTTATCCACTTATCTATTTTATATATTTTTGGAACCTTTTTAAGCCCTTACTGTTGACAGACAGTGGAGAGATGAGAGGAAATGAGGCAATGAGAAATCCAACAAAGGCCTCCAGCTGGATGTTATGGGCTCATGGTCGCCTTCTTCACCCTTAAGCTTCGGGGGCGGCTGTGTTTTATGAGTTTATGTCGAAAAATAGAAGTTCATAACGGCAGATATATCGTTGTTGGATTATTTCAAACTTTCAAATATGGACATCAGCATCAAAAGTTCAGCATCACTTGGCCTTTATTAAGAAACAATGATCAAAGTAGTTGCCAGTTTAATTCTCTGATGATGGACTAATAGATCAATCGACTAATCATTGCAGCTCTAATTATACACTAATGGAGTCTTAAAGACCAGTCAGAGACAGGGTTGTGATCACAAGACTCCTGTACCATATCACATTTCACATCACAATTCCATACCAATATGTCTTCCAGCTCCAATAAAAACGTGGTACTAATGCAGGGATCTGCTAAGTCACTCTCAACACAACAATCCCTCTTCAGAGAAAGAAAAGCTTCTCTAATTTTTCCTGGAGCCAGAAGCCGCTGCAACTGTGAACTCACAGCATCTGTACTGTATTCAAGTGGTTTACTCATTAGCAGATCTGAAAGGCTTTTAATGTGAAGCAGCAGCAGCAGCAGCAGTCACATGACATAGGTTTGACTTAATAGGTTAACTTGTTGCTTGGCTGGGAAGGTATTTGTACAGTTTTACCACTTTACCACTTCTCGGTCCATCAGTTTAAAGCCTTAAAAGAGCTGACACTGAGCCCAAATCAGGGCAGGAAACTGACCCGTGTGTCCACTGGCCCCTGACTGGTATATCCAAAACCTCACTAGCAACACATACACAGCATTATGTAGTAAAGCAAAGGGTCTCAGTCAGCATGATTGTAAGGCTGGGACATGAATACTAAAGTAAGAAACCTGTTAAACCCTCATTTGTGTTTGTTTTACAGATGGTCCTTACGGCATTTTCGCGGGCCGGGATGCTTCAAGAGGCCTGGCCACTTTCTGCCTGGAGAAAGACGCCCTGCGGGACGAGTATGACGACTTGTCAGACCTCAATGCTGTACAGATGGAGAGCGTGAGGGAGTGGGAGATGCAGTTCAAGGGTAAGATGGTTTTCTGATGCCTGTAAAGAAAATGTCCCTGAGATATTGATTTGTCTCAGATGTCATTGATGCATCCATCATGTTTATGGCCTGTCCCACTGTGTCTCTGTCTGTATCTCTGCATATTCACTCAGGCCACACTGAGGATACGAAACACAAGCACAAGATTGAACTGAGCTTTGTTTGTAAACCTCTGCTAGAGCATCCACTGCTTGTGTATGTTGTGTTACATGTTGAACAACGTGATTAAGTCAGACAATGGAAAGTACAAATACTACCATTTGTGCTTAGGCACAACTATCCATTGCATCGTATCCAAATGTATTTTTAGTTTTACTTCATATTCAGAAACAAATCTGCCTCTTCTAGAATTGATTTGTATCCCAGTTATTTTCTCAATCATTTAATTTTCGTTTGGCCTGTATAACATCAGAAAACAGTTTAGAATGTCATCACAACTTCCTGGAGTCCAAGTTGAGGTTAGTGTCTGATATTGTCCAATAGGCCAAAATCCAAAGATATTTAAAGAAAACAGAGGAATATATGTCCATCACAAGCCCAAAGTGACATCCTTTATTATTTTATTTCTTGTTTGTGCAACCAGCAGTCCAAAATTTTCAAATAATCGATAAGTTGATCAATAGAAAATTAGTCTCCACCAATTCTGATAAGCAATAATCAATATCATTGTCAAGTAAAAATATAGAACATTTTCTGTTTCCTGCTTCTTAATTGTGTGGAGGTTTTTAATGTTTGTTTTGTTGGGTTTTTTTTTGTTGTTTACTTTATGTGATTGTTAACAAAGATACCACCATGGGCTTAGAGAATTAGTGACTGAATTTTTATTTTTTGTATTTTGTAGGTTAAACGATTGAGAAAAGTCAAAAGAGTAAACAGTAAGGAAAATAAATGTTAGTTACATCCCTAATTGAGTTTTGTATCAGATCATAAGAAAAGCAGAAAATATTTATATTTCAACCTTGAAAACAGTGAAAATCCATCTATTATCAAAATAGATCCATTATTCAACAGATCATTTCATCTCCATCAATAGGTTATTTCTGAAATGTGCTGTTGAACCAAACTTGTGAGTGCATTTCTGACAGACGTACAATAAGCCCAAACTAAAAATATCTCCTGCCACCACATCTGCAGAAAAACAGTTACAACAGGAAACACTGAAACTGGACGGAAACAAAGGCCTCGCTTCAGAGATTTGTGTTTTGCCACATCATTTATGTCACAATCCAAAGATTTTCTCGAAATATAGCATGACTTTTACTCCTAACATAGTCTGTAATTTAAAAAGTTTTCTCAAATGTGCTTTACCTCAAATCTAATCTTTAATTTCAAAGTCAAGTGTTGTTTTTTTAGGCTTGAGTGTCTAATTTTGGGCTGAAACCCTCTAAGTCAGGCTCTGCTCACTTAAAGGAGAAGTCTCCAGGACACTGCAGCAAGTACGGTTGATGCTAATTTAAATTTAAAGCTGGACCGAGCAGCTTTCAAAGTTGGCTGCTCCAAGTGGTGACTGATTAAATTATGTAAGAAGATGTCAGTAAATTACTGCCAGCATGTTTATCACACTGGCTGTCCAGTGTTCTCTCTGATGCTCAGGGGGAAACTTACGGTAAAAAATGACTCGTCTCAGTTAGCGAGGAAAGGTCGTACAGCTGTTTGTCAATCAACATTAATCATCAATCAATGAATCTGCAAGTTTTTATTTATTTATTTAGTTGTTGTAATTCATTAATTGTTTGTGCCACCGTCCAAACAAAAATCACAAATATCCTCTGGTTCCAGAAGATTTGCTTCTTTTTTCCTTTTTTTATGTCAACACCTCTGTAACAGTGTAGTTCTTAGTTCTAAATGTCGAAAAGAAACTCGGCTCAGTCCATTAGGCAGAGAAAGTGGTGTCTCAAGGGCCCTTTGTGCTGACATGTAGATCACATGATTTATTTTTCTTCAAAGGACAATATTGGTTCAGTGCAGTGACAACATTATCATCTGTTGGGCTGAATTTTGTAATTGTTTTTTTTTTTTCCCACACACACATGCTCCTAAACACATTTTACAATTCGCACCAATGTGATGTGACTGGATTATATTTGCAACAAATTATTAATTACTTAGGGGTTACACGTTTTCCCAGAACCAGAGCTGACATTTCAAAGAGCTTGTTGTATCTGACAAACAGCCCCAAAGACATTCACTTAACCACCATGTAAGTTAAGCTGAACCAATCAGTTGATTGCTTGAAAAGTCGACAAACAGTTTTATTAGTTGAGTAACCATTTTTTTTATTTTTCCAAGCAAAACAAATCACTTTTCCAGCCTCTCAAATGAGAATATTTGCCGCTTTTATTCATTTATATAGGCTGATTTACTGATAACGAAAATAATTGTTAATTACAGTCATCAGTACAGTGTAAGACAATAAGGCAGCAAATGAGCCAATATCAAATCAACGGACATTTTTGTATGAAAATGCCTCAAACTATGAATCTATTTTCCAGTTAGTTTGAATATTAAAGGTTTTAGACTTGTTTTATATTGAAGGTTTTAGACCCCCCCCCCCCCCATTTTTTCACTTTCTATAGATTAAACAATCATCAAACTAGGGGTTAGTTGCACCCTTCAATTAATTTTTGGTTGATTGACCGAATGATTCAATGGCTAATTGTTTCATTCTAAAGTAAAAGTCATAGCAGCTCTATGAGGACGTTGCTCCTGTTGAGGCCTGTCTTTGGTTGATATCTTCCAGAAAAATACGATTACGTTGGGAGGTTGCTGAAGCCCGGAGACGAGCCATCGGAGTACACGGACGAGGAGGACATCAAGGACCACCTGAAACACGACTGAGCGGTTCCATCACACCAACCAAAGCCAGGAGCCCCAAACAGCTGCGACAGACCGCCCCAGACCCCCAGACCACCTCCTCCTCCTCCTGCCCCTTCGATCTACCTGCCACTCTCTCTGCCTGCCCCGCTTCCCAAACTCTTCACCCTCCTGAGTCTGTTCCGGTGCCGTGGCTGTTCTGGAAGGACGGGACTCAAGTCTCAACGCCCAGACCTCCCTCCCTCTTCATCCTACAAAGATGACCACCAACAGAAAGCAATTGGAAACTTTCGACGAGGGGCTTTTTTTAATGACAGCAAACGCGTCTGTGGGGAGAGAGGTTGTGCCATTTGATGTATTTGAAACAAAATCACAAAATATGTAGGGGAGAGGGAAGGGGATACGTGTGGTCACTGTGGTCGCCGCTGAGCGCTGGGTGGAGGTTGGTCGGAGTTAGTCAGAAACTCACTGGTCAAAGATGATCAGTGGATCGGGATGGGGAAACAGATTTCTCTCTTTTTATCTGTGGTTTAGTCACATTGCAACTGAAACTGCTTCAGCTTTGGACAGCTTATCTATCAATCAATCATTTCTGTTTTGTTTTTTTCTTTTTGTTTTTCTTTTTGTTCAATCATCCCCCCTTGTTAAGAGGGCAGTGCTGTGGCCTAACCAAAGGTAATTGGCGGGGCGTTGCATTTTCCTGTTGTGTTTGTAGTGTATGCACTACTAGTTTTCTTTGTTTGTCACCATGTGATTGTATTTGTTGAGTAGCATAGAGAGAGATGGAGGCCGGGAGGGAAGGCTATTTTTTTTTTTTCTTTTTTTCTTTTTTTTTTTTTTTGATGGGGTTGGGGGGGATCAAAGGTCCTTGCCATATGAAACCTGTTTTGAATCACATCAGATGGACTGAATCACAGATTGGGAATATAAAGGGAAGGTTATAAGGCAGTCCTAATCAATCGACTCAATTGTTTACATGCCTCACAAGCCAGCTGCAAGTCTGTAGATTCCCCTGGAAATGGTCCAAGTATTAATTGTGCCTTATTTTGTTTGTTGTGTCAGTCCTGACTGGTCTAACAGAGGAGGTGAGCGAAGGGATGGAGGTGTTGGTTTTTCCTAGACTCAGTGCCCCAGACTTTAAAGAAGGCATACGTTCTGGCAGTCGTCCACACACAGACTGTAATATTTCCCCACATCACAAACTTTGTAAATAGACCGTATGAATTACTCAGTGTTACTGCCATATTTATGTAGATGATGAACTCCATATACGTATAATGCTATGTCGTATTGGCCAAAACCCCCATGGTTTGTGTGTTGGTTTTTTTTCTTTTTTCTTTTTTTTTGTTTATTTGTTTTTCCTTTCAGTTCTGAACTTCTTTTTAAATGTGTGAATTTCCAAAAAATAATAAAAAAAAGGAGTGTTGCAAAGTGCTGCAGGGCGGGACCGGGAGCTGTTCTTGCGAATTTTTTTTTTTTTTTTTCTGAGACGTTGCTTATCCTGTAAATATATCTATCATTTTATTAAAGCATGTGCAACAACCAAGTGAGCTATGCCGAATTCCCACCACGTCATGTATTTAAATGTTGGGTGTGTGTGTGTGCGTGTCTGCGTGACAGAGGCAGGAAGGGATTTGTTCATGCATAATAAATCGATTTGGTTAATAATTGAAGATGTCTGGAGTTTATTTGCTGTTAGAGAAGGTATGATTGAATATATAAAAAAATATTTTTTTAGTTCATTCAAATGTTTACCAGTAAATGTCTTCGATTCAGGACTGTTTACTCCACCTTTCAACAACTGGTATTAAGGTGTAGATAATAAAATGCAATCTCAGCAAATGAGTGATACTGAGATAATGATTTCCCATCACATCTTTCAAAAATAGAGATGTGGATTTAACATGCAGGCTGCTTCGTGACAAACTTCTGGGTAAACAGTTATTATTAACACCAGATGTTGAGAAGCACAAAAGGAAACTGAGAAATGCAGGGGAAAAAAAGTTGAAACAAACCAAAGCAGATCAGTAGAAGAGAAGAAGTTTTGAGATTGAGGCTGTTAATGGCAAATAGTTCTTAACTTGTGATTTTGATCCATTAATTATGGGTGGCCAGAGGGGGGACGTGCACAAAAGATTCCTAAATGTTTAGACCACACCCTTCATCATATAGGAGAAAGAAATAAATGTGAAAACAAATAGAAATAATATATTGGAAGAAAAATATGTACTGCAAATATATATTGTGATCTGTAATATGGTATGTAATATGTGTTTATAAATCAATAGAGAAAAAATATAAATTAGAGCAGAAATTAAGTTATATCATAAAAATATATTGTAGAACTGCAAGGACTATTCATATAGAGAATAGTAGAAAATATGTTGGAAGGATAAAGGAATGGGGAAACTCATTAATATGTGGGGAGATAATTTAATCAAATAATAAATAATTAAATGTGGAAATATGAATAGGAAAATAAATAAATGTGCATAATAGATGCATGAACCACACCCTGTCCCCTCCCCCCATCATGAAAAAGAAACAAAAATAAAAAATATGTGGAGTATTAATTCAATTCAGTACAGACATAATTTAGTTTGGAACTGAATATATAGATGAATTAACATTTGCAATAAAAAAATAAAATGTAAATATATAAATGTTAAATGGTAAACATTATTTAGCCATTCATCACCCATTTATTTATTTATTTCTCTGACAAATCTACATTTATTTTTTTATTGTTAATGTTTATTTATTTGTTCCTTTTGTGCCACTATAATATTGCCAATAATGAATATTTTAAGGGGTTTGCCTTTTAAAAACGGCTCCTTTACATTAATGCCGGGTTAGTTTGAGGAGGATGTTTCTTTATATCAACCACCGACTCACCGACACACACGTTCACCCACTTGCGGACATGAGGTTGTGGGGGTCACCGCTAAAAATAACCCGCCCGACAGCGGCAGCAGCTCGGCAGCGCCGCCTCGACGCTCCGGCTGATCCTGGAACTGCACCGGGACACTGACGGATCTGTGTGTGTGTGTGTGTGTGTGTGTGTGTTTTTAAGGTCTCTGTTGTTGCTTGTCGACCTACAAAGCCGAAGCGGATCCTCCGGCATCACGTCCCGGAGCTGGGGTGTGTTTTGTCCGCTGATGATCCGACGGCGGCTCCTCCTCCACCCACCCACCGACATCTTGGCTGCTGTTTTCGGCTAAAAACAAAACTCCCCGAATTTGCACCACCCTCCACAAAAAAAAAAAAAAAATATCCCGTCCTTCCCCGGATCCCAGCACCATCTCGCCTGCTTCCCAGACGACAACACCGGGTGAGTGATGATTCAGAAGACCGACGAGATTTGTCCAAATTGTCAGACACAATAAAGTTGTGTGATTCCTCCGGGAAGAAGCGGCTCTGCTGGGGTCTGTGTCTGCATCAGGAGCGCAGCCATGGCCGAGCATCTGTCCCAGAGTGAGCTGGACTACCCATTCAAACTTCTGGAGTATTTCAACGGCTTCAGGGTCTCAAAGGTGACATTTCAGAGATTTTTATTCATTTAATATATATTTATATTAGTTATAGAGGAGTCAGCCTGCCTGGGTGTATCTGGGGTCCCACTTTCTCATGAGGAAAGGTGTTGTAAGCTGTAAAATGAATAGATTTATGAATGGTCAGTAAGTTGTGTTGCCAGGTTGTGGGCAGTAAATCCTCCCTATGCTGTTCATTTTGTGATGGTGTTGATTCAGCTCTATGGTCATTCTGGAGGATGGGATCCTGTTGAATTGCACTGGTAACTGATATCAACAAGGAAACGTGACATTTTCTTGCTGATTACTTTTCTTTTTGTCAATCTAATCATTAATTGTCCAGCCTCTCTGCATTCAGTGTCTGTTTAGCCAGAGGAATTCCTTCATGTCTATAAAACACAGCACAGCTGATCCTGCCGGTGTCACTTGCGGCCTCTAGGCTTATCAATCGATCAGCTAGATAGTCTTATATCACAGCCACACATATTTCCCTTCATTGACTTCCTGTTACGTACAGAATTCAGTTCAAAATCCTCACTCTCTGCACCATCGAGCCTCCATTCAAGGGATCTACTCCATCCTTACTTGTTTTAAGACTTGATGGAGCTTCTGAGGCTGCAGCTCCTACGTTGAGGACTGCTCTACCTGCACCTCTAAGGTTTGCTGATTCTGTGGAGTCATTTAAAAAGCAGCTAGAGACTTATCTGTTTAAAGGGGCTTCTGGGTAATCTGTGCATACCCGGTCTGTGTCTTATATATTTTACTGGAGACTGTGTTGTACTCTTCTGTTGTTTGTTCACTATGTTTTTGACTGACACCACCGTTTCTACAGCCACACTGTTACCATTGCTAAAAAAATCTTGATCTACCAGAGCTGAGGTGCTGATATAGCACTGTCTCCGTCCCTCCAGGTGATATTTTCAGCCTGTGAGCTGGGAGTGTTTGACCTCCTGCTGAAGTCCCAGGAGCCTCTGAGCGCCCAGCACGTGGCCCGGGAGCTGGGCACCAGTGTGGACGGGATGGAGCGGCTGCTGGACGCCCTGGTGGGCATCGAGATCCTGGAGGTGGAGACCGCAGATGGGACAGGTGGGGATGAAGCAGACAGTCTGAACTGCTATGTTAACTGTGTATCAGTGTAGCAATATAAACTACATGGTCAAATGTATGTGGACACCTGTAATGCTGTTTCCCTTTACTGCAACTAAGGGAATTATCCCATAAAACCCCAACCAAAGATTTTTATTTTTCCATGCATCCTTAAGGACTTCTGGTCCATGTTAGCGTAAATTTAGTTTATTATGACCTTGGAAACAGCAGTTAACAAAATAATCTCACCTCAGTGTCCATTTAGTAGCTGCTCTGGAGCCTTCGGTCATTTGATGTGAACGTCTGTTGTTGAAACAGCTTTCTACAGCAGCACTGACGTGGCGAACCTTTACCTGGCCAAAGGCAGCATCAAGTCTCTTCACGACATGATCATCTACCAATCCCAGACCATCTACCCACTGTGGAACAACATGGTGGACGCCGTCAGGTTAGTGGGTTCAAGTGGAAAAAGGTCACATCATTAAACTGAATAGAGACCAAACATTTAGCATTTTACAAAGCTTAGTGAAACCTCCTGATAGCAGAAGCACTGGGGTTTTTATGGCTAATTAATTTTCAGACTAAAGCTGTGAAAAGAGGTGAAGTTATGTGAGTTAGATAATAGCCTCTAGAGCTGCTCTGCCTCTGGGAAATCTTTGCAGAACTATATAAACTCCACAGAATGAAAATAAGAACAAACGCTGCATCTGAATGAGTCATTTTCCGCCCCGCAGGGAGGGGAGGAATCAGAATGAAAAGACCTTCGGCCTTCCACCAGAGGATGTTTTCCAAGCTATCTACAGGTTGTTGCGGAGCTTGTTGCTGCGAATGCTTTATTATATCATTTCATCAGTAAGTAGTTGAGTTTGAAGATTCTGTGTTTGATCAATAAAATATCCCGCGCAGATCAGAGGAGGAGATGCTGAAATTCATGGGTCTGATGAACTCCTCATGGGTTCTGGACGGACACGACATCGTGACGGCGTTCAACCTCTCGTGCTTCCAGACGATTGTAGATCTTGGAGGTGAGAGGCTGTAAGGTCAGGGCTGCACTGCGTTTCACTGAGGTTTCATTTGGTATGTATTATATTGCAGCAAACAGCATTTAGATCTACACAAGGGGTCTGTGTCTCCAATGTGTTAATATGAAATTACTTTACTATGAGAGACACCTTTCAGGTGATCCTACCTCATGTAAAAGATGTCGTCGTAAACTCGTTCTCAATAAATTCTATTCAGAGGAATAGAGGTAAAAATATATTCAGAGTGAACTGACTGTATACAGTTAATGTATGAGCTGTGGTTATTAAATAATGAGACTAAAGCTGGTTCGACTTGTTATTTAACAGCCACGCCTGGTATATAATTATACTGCGGGCAGCTGATCAGCGGTTTGCTTGCTGTTTTATGTGTCGTAGTTTACTGTTATAAACCCTGAATGTCTGGTGTTCCTCAGGGATCCGTTTTTGGTCCTGTATTGTTTTTTTCTGATTGTTATCACTGCGTCACATTTATACATATATTACATAATAATGATAACATCTCCCTTCACTGCGATGTAGATGATATCCACCTTAAACATACAATTAAACCATACACTTATTGTAACTATATGATGTGGCTTTATTATAGTACTTGATGCTTCAGCATAGTTCAGGGCAGCTAAAGGATGCAACACAATACATATCAAATTTGTGATAAACAAGTAGGGTCACTCCATGAAATACTGATTGTTTAACTCCCTGTCAGTGAAAATATCTTGATATATGATTTATTAACAGCTATAAACATTTTAATTGGTATTATTCACCATCTGATGATGCGTGTTTGATCATGAATGTTAAAATTTTTCACAGACACAAAAAAACTGAGAAATTGAACATTTTGATTTCACACCAAACAAAGTGAATATCTGTTGTTCATGCACTGACATTATTCTGTCTGCATACTTCCCAGGTTGCACTGGTGCTCTGGCTCGGGAGATGGTGAAGGCGTATCCCTCCTCCTCCGTCATAGTGTTTGACCTCCCGCAGGTCGTGGAGTCGGCTCAGAAACATTTCCCTCAGGAGAACGATGCCGTTGTTTTTCAGACTGGTGAGCCCCATTCAGCCTCTTTCACCACAGCAGGAGTTGACTGCAGTGCTGCTGATTGTTTCCACTGTCAATAATGACCTTTGATCCTCTGCTTTAGAGAGGCACAGATTCAACTTTATGATAACAACTAAAAAACCTCAGCCATATATGATCATACAGGAGTGAATCAACACGTCTCTGAAACAGTTTCAACAAAAACTTTACATCATAACCTTCATGAAGGAGGATTTATTGCAGGACTGTAGGCGACCCTAATAAACTGGCACCTGGCTGTATGTTTAAAAACGTTTCATGAGCTTTCTGTTAACGTACGTAGGAGATTTCTTCAGTGGTGAGATCCCTGCTGCTGACCTGTACGTTCTGGCCAGAATCATTCATGACTGGCCTGAAGAGAAGTGCCTGACTCTGCTGAAGAAGATCTATGACACCTGCAAACCAGGTGAGTTTAAAAGCAACCCTGTGGAGGTTTTATGTTTGGTGACAAACACCCTCAGCCGCTACCCGCATCGCTCGTTAGCAGGATTTAATCTGTTTGCTGTCTACATGCATAAAAAGCATATGTTGTGCAGGTACAGGTTAATACTATGGAGCATTATGGACTTAAGACTTTGTTTTTCAAATTTTCACTGGTCAAAGGAACATAAAAAATGCACAGCTGATGCTTTTGAATTACTGTATTCTGTGCTTTTTTAGCACTCACTGTCTTTGCTGATGTTTGTCCTCCAGGCGGTGGCGTCCTGCTGGTGGAGGCCATGCTGTTTGAGAACAGACGAGGGCCCGTCATGGCTCAGATCTTCTCCCTCAACATGCTGGTGCAGGCGGAGGGCCGCGAGCGTCCGCCATCACAGTACACCCACATGCTCAAGAAGACGGGCTTCCAAAACGTTCAGGTGTGTCGAACTGGCAAGTCCTACGATGCCATCCTGGCCACCAGATGAGCTCAGACTGTCGAGAGAGGCATCCCTCAAAAGTCTGGGAAAGTAAAGACTTATCTTGAACATTTCCAGGCCTTGAAAAGGTGAGAATAAGAACATGAAACTATCAGCTCTGAAACTGTCATGCACATGGATCTCTGTTATATATGTTGTGGTGAACCCCAGTGACTTATTTTTCAAGGTTTGCACTAATACAAATATTTTATGGACTGAGGTAGCTAATGGATAATATTTGTAATAATACCATCCTCTGTCAGTAATACTGTAAACATTTTACTGCATCTTTGTAAAGAATCAGATCAAAGTGATTAAAGCAGTAGAGTCAGTCAAAATCAAACTGATATTAGAATAAATGTGACATTTGGTAAATGTGCTTATTTGTCTTTCTGAGTGTTAGATGAGAAGATTGATATGTCTGATAGATATAGCAGTGGTATCAATCTTCTCCTCCAAGTCTCAGTAAAGAAGGGAATGTGTATTTCCTCTAAATGTTTCCCATAGACAGCCAAGATGCACAAGGTTCAGTTATTTGATATTTTTTTGCTGATATTGATATTGATTTTTTTGGAAGAACCAAAATGCAAATACAGGCCATGCTACTCAGGCTGGCCTGATGTTTTTAACAACTTGTTAAATAAATGTTTTTATTTGTACTGTTTTTTAAATGACATGCTCTTAGAAAAGGGTCACAAAAATATATCATATTTGCCTGAATTACACACTAAATTATTATTATTGACAGATTTGGGATAGCCTTTTAAGAATATTGGATCAATATCACATAAAGATAGTCTTGCAAAATATTTTTTACAATATATTTTATAGATATATTTTATAGATACATAATTAAACAGCAACATTTCCATCTAACCCACAGAGTGATATGTCTGTGTTTTCCAGTTAAAATCATCAGAAAGACTGTAAAGATAAAATCATTTGTTTATAACAAACTGTTGAAGGATGTCTGCATAATGTCAGTGCACATTATTTTTTTTTTCCTAATATATTTAAGTCAATAACATAAAAAAAAAAAACAACACTGTTACCAGTTGTCTTCCATATTACAAACATGATAACACTGGTTATGTACATAGTTCTGCATCATTTGTATGTAATTATCCATCAATGGTAAAGCATACAAGAAAATAGGGTAAAAGGGTTAAAAAAAAAAAAGGGAAGTACAAATAATTTCTCAGTCGGAGTAGAAAAGTCTTTCATTCCATCTCATTGCTCGAGTATCTGCTGTAGGTGGATATTAATGGTCTTTGTGTGTCTGTTCTTGGAATCGACAGTCAGAAAACCATATTCAGTTTGTGTGTGTTGATTTGTTTTCATCTATTTGTCATGTATGTGGAGAGAGGAGGCGAAGATTAGGAAAAATATGGATATTTGAACTTGAAAAGGTGAAGATGTGTTCTGTGTGTTGTGAGCCTCTATTTGTTTTGATGAGTTCAGGGTCTTTGCTGGTCTTCAAAAGTTTTCATTTTTGTATTTTTGAGAGAAAAATGTGTTTGTTCTTGGTGATGCTGTTTGTGTATTTTCTTTTTTCTCCTGTGGACAATGATGATGCTGCGGCACTCTGAGATTCTGACAGCAGCAGCAAGTGTGGACAAACTGTTTCAAAGTGAAAAAAACATAAATAGTTTACCATATATCAGTTTACATCATCTCAGCACCAAATAGCTGCTAAACAGATTCTGCAGTAGATAACAGTGTGAGAGGAGCAGTGAGAGTTTATCTTTTTAAATTGAGATTACAGATGTTTGTGATGTGCATGTGTTATGAGGTATGAGTGCAAAATATCAAAATGTGCAATAGAAACCTATGACACAGTTTTTCTCTATCAACACATCGTACCATAAGCTTGTTTTTTCTTCTTCTCATGGTTCCACTAAACTAATGTTGACAGCATGCATCGTTCATATTAAATCATAAACACATGATGTTTATTCTCTGTGAATGGTTCAGTTTTTTGTTCCTATTAAAAGATATGCATGTGTAAACAACTCCAGTCTCTTGTTGCAATTTTCCATGATGAAAAATTGTCTGTACTTAAGAAACTCTTTTTCCCCACAACTACTGAATTTTTCTGCACGTTTTCTGATAATTTCCAGCAAATCGTTGAGTTTTCCTTTTCTTTCTTTTCTAAATATACAAAAAGCTTTAAAAAGCATTAATGACCCTCAAAATTAGGCGACTGGTTCAGAATCTGTGAATACGAATCTGAAGATTTCCCTCTAAGTAAATAATTTAGAAAACAATGTCATGAATAAAGTTGAATTTCTTGAAGCACAGGCAGATTTTTTTTTTATTATTATTTTTTTTTTGGTGTAGTAAACTTTTATTGCAGGAGCAGTGTCAGTCTATTAAATGATATGTTTCTCAAAATTGTAGTTGAAGTTTTATTGGTGGCCTGTCCCTTTAATAGATGAAGCCGTACTTGCCAAAAAAGGAGTGCGTGTCAGCCAATGGGACGGCTACGGCATCCCGCTTGGGAAATAATTATGTTCACATTATTATGTTTGTTGACGCTTAAACTGGCAACTGGGCAACGTAGGTTTATACTGCGACGCTCGAAGCATAATGATGATGCATTTTTTCCTGCCTTAGTCCTTTGGATCTGTTGGATCACTGGCACCGGGAGCGGTTCAGGGGTTTCTGCTGCCCTCCAGCGGCCTACAGGCGCATCTGCAGCCCGGGATAGGTAACCTCCTCCCCGGCCGCCGCCGCTCCGTGTTTGTGTATGTGGAATGCGGGTCAAGCGGAACTCAAGGCAAAAACTGCGCTTCACATCAAACTCAAACACCGGCTCGCATCGGCCTGACGTGCTCTGTATGTACTGTCCACTTTATTTTCAACTCTACATTCATGTGCATATCTGCCAGACTGTTCTTTGCGGGCTATTTGGGCGAGTTAATGTCTGTAGTATGGTCGCACTAGCAGTCCGCTAGGAAAACGCGACATCGTCATTTAAAATGGCGCCAAGAATTAACCTCATCCAGTGGATCGCTGGTAAACCTGCCACACTGTGTCCTGCTGGCTAGCAACAACATTGCCGTATACATTAACACCTTTCATTTGTGTGTTCACGTTGAATTCATTAACTGACCCCTAAGCTTTGGTGGATATCTAGCTGTGGCAGTAGGATTTAATGAGAAAGGAGGAGCAGAAACCCCTGTGTTAGCGGCATTGACTTGTGCTAAATACAACTACGGTAATTTGCGTGTAGCTTAGCCTCCAGCTAACTAGCTTGCCGATACTGGTAACTATCAACGTCATCTAAATGTAATGTGCAGGCTGTTACTACGCCTGTTGAGAAAAAAAAACATCCTGATATTAACCTTTTTCTTTGGGGGCAGTTTTTATTTTTTAGAGTGGGGTATTTTAATTTAACGTAGTGGAGCATTTTGAGAAAAAAAATGTTAGCATAAACAACATTTCCACTTGAGGCGCCGGGTGTGGGCCCGCACGTTGCATAACGGTATGGGGAGATTAGCAATCTGGCTAACATTAGCCAGCTAGAGCCTGTAGTCTAGTTACAAAATGCAATGCTGTGTTGTGTTGTTGCTTTGAAGCAAATCAAGATCAAATCGTAAACACACAATCTCGCCTAGTGTGTTTCACTGTGACGCCGGGGTAACACAAACTAGAGGATTTGATTTAGCCAGCTGTTTGCTAAAGTTAGCCGCTATCTAGTTAGCTTCCTGCGGTCTGTTTGTTGGTAGAAGGGGCGTCACACAAACCGTGGCTAGCCCGCTGTTAGCCTAGCCATCTAAGACAGGGCTAGCGTCTTCCCCCTTGTGCATGCTGGCAGCAGTAAACCCTGAGATATTTCCACCTGTCGGGAGCACAGAGTCCAAGCTGGTGTGTTTTTGCACGGCGCAAGCGGAGCTCATAGCGCTGCAAGGCGTTGTTTCCTGTCTGTGTTGCATGTGGTAACTTCTTGTTGTCATCAATGGAAGAGTGTGTGTGTGTGTGTGTGTGTGTGTGTGTGTGTGTGTGTGTCCCATGGCTGGTATGCTGTCAGTCCAGCAAGGAAACAGCTGTTTTAAGAAGTGATATTTTAGTAATTCACAAGTAGAGTAAGTTAACTTAACTTGAATTCCTATGAACCAAAACACTTTTTTTTTTTTACTGATTGGCATCTTAAATAAATACATTGCCTGTTTTCAGCCATCAATATGCTTTTAATTCTGGTGTAATTGTGCATCATTGGCTATATTAGCCTCATATACATGCACACTAACACTTTCTTTTAGTCTAGCTTTGCGCTACAGTTTATGCCAGTTACATCTCTGTATGACTTATGTGTGTATTTGTTGGTATTTCGTGTTTGATTTTTTTGTGTTTTTACAAGCTAGATTGCTAAATTTCCTTTGGGATCAATAAAGTATCTATCTATCTATCTATCTATCTATCTATCTATCTATCTATCTATCATTTGAGCTGAAGTAAGGGTTGTATTAACTTGTTCATTGAGTATCCCGGGATTGATTAAATTCAACCTGTATTCCTAACAGATGGGGCTGCCACTAATGATTATTTTCAGTAACAATTTATCAAATTATTATTATTTTATTTATTATTATTTTAAATTATTGATAATATTTGCTTATTCTTGTTTCTCGATCGTGAGGATTTGATGCTTTTCTTTGTCACACATGACAGTAAACTGATTTTTGATTGTGGGGTGGACAGAACAAGACATTTGAAGATGTTACTTTGAACTGTGGGAAATTATAATGATGTCATTTTTACTATTTTCTATTCTGTAGACAGATCAGTCAATTCATTGAAAAAAAAATATCAGCAGAATAATTGCAAAACAGTGAAAAATGCCCTTCATGATTTTTTGGAGCACATGGTAGTGTCATAAATGATCTTGTTTTTACTTACCAACAGTCCAAACCCAAAAATATAAAATTTTTATAATGTCAGACAAGGACAAGCAGCAAACTCCTGGACCTGGAACCATAAAATCTTTTTAAATGATTGTTTGATTATATTCCAATTTATTAATTAACTAATTGTTGCAAAGTTATTCGTGCCAGTTTTCGAGTCTGAATTCTTATCTTATTCATAAGTGTTGTTTTCTTTATCTTAACCCTCTGCCTTGTTTGTGAAGTGTCCCTAGGCTGGAGCTCCGCAGATAGACAACGATGAAGAGAAGCAGGCACCCCAGCAGCAGTGATGACTCCGACAATGGAAGTAAGCAAAATATTGTTTCTGCTGACTCATTCACTCTAGGCCCAAATATAGACCTCAATGAGGTCATTACAACCCGCCACTTTCCTTAAATTCAAAAGTGGAAGTGCAAATCAGTAATTTAAGGTCAGCAGGATCAGAGGAAACACTAACTTTTATTCTTAAATAAAACAAAATCTAATTTTGGAGTAAAGTAAATTGTTACATAAAGATTCAGTATCTTTGACTTTTCGTCTTTTCATCTGTAAAGGTAACATCTTTTTGTCAGCCAACTACTTTTTCTGTCCAGTGCTAAATAACCAATTCATATTGGAAGTGCACTTTCTTTGTCAAAGTGGTTGTTTTGTCCTGAAAATGTATCTTCCATCTCGTCATTATCAGTGTCAGTAAATCTATACTTCATGTTCAGGAAGGAAACAAAGAGAAAGAAAAAGAAAGAAGGGCGGCAGATGGACAAAGAATAAGGAAAAGAAGGTCAACAGTCTGAGAAACGGGAGACAGAGTAGGGACAGGAGGCACATTTGGACCTTTAAAGACATCCTGGCAGGTCAGGCAGACAGGCTCAAAATCTGAACCCAGTGGCGTTGGTTTTATCGTCCATACATTCTCAGATGGGTGGGGTTCTTACCACATTATACACAATGCTGTGGTAAGTTGTTAATTACAGAAAAGCACAGACGTGTGTTGATGCCTCCCTGTGATTGTTTGGGTTTTCTCGATGCGCACTCTGGTATTAAAACGAACCACAGAGCTCTTACTGTAAATTGCTTTTAGCCTGCTCTCATTCAGAGGTTTGTGAGGTGAACAGTTCAACACTGTAATTTATGACTGAAGAGTTAGAAAGACTGAAGTAACTCTGTCTGCTGATGAAGACTGCAAAATATGTCTGAGAGCTCTTGGAAAACTAGAAAGTGGACCTGAAGTTAAGAATGTCTTATCAAGCTATTTCCAATGAGTTTAGAATATATTTCTGACAAGATAAGTTAGGGAAACTTAGCCCTGCACACGTGGACACATATACACAGATTGAGTCTATTATATGTAAAATACACCAAAGTGTAAAATATAGTGTTTTTAGATTTGAGGTAAAAATTCTTCAGGCGTTTTGAGGTCCCACATTTAATGCTGATGAAGGCTTTGCTTAGTTTTCTCCTGGTTTCATACAAGTGCAGCAAACTGTCAGTAATTTTATACTAAGAACAACGTCAAACAAGTAAGAAGTAATGAAATGAAACAGAAAACAGAAAATAGCAGTTGCACCATTTTGACTATCCAAATGAGCCTGGCATGTGTAAGCTTCCCCTGTGGGGGAAATCCATACGGTTTTGAGAATGTGAGGTTGTTCATTAGAGCAGCAGCAGCAGAGACAGACGGAGGAGACATGCTGAGACCTCTGTTAACCCTCTGTGGCGTCTCTCCTGCAGGTAATTCTACCTGCTGGTCCCAGCATTCATCACAGCCGAGGAGGGGCACCGGACAGAAACCCTCCGAGGTACGTCTGCTCATTCCAGCTCATAATCATGATGCTGAATTAGATTAGATTTTTATAAAAACACATACAGTTCATGTCATCGACTGTCTTCCGCTCTCCTTTTTGTACATATAGTTATATTCATCAAAAAAAAGACTTGGATAAACATTTTTGAATAATATCAGGAACATTTTTAAAAGTATCTGTATAATTAGTTTTTATTTGATGCAGTAATTTATGTATTTTGCCACATGAGACAGTGAGTCATGGAGAGTGCAAATGTTTCGCTTGTTATCTGTTGTACAGTCTGTGGACTTGGTCCCTGCAGGCCACTGTACACTCCGTTTGTCCACTGGCCAGTTAAATTAAAGCAAAACAATCGTTCTGGCCTAAGCAGGATCCTGATTGGCTGGCTGCCGTTCGGCTGGCTGCACACAGTCTAGTAGTTTTTTTTAAACCTGTGTAAACACTGATAAACAGTATCTCTATGGAAAAAAGGCACGTCATTGAAAAAATGACTAAACAATTAAGCAGGGCTGCAACTAACCGTTATATTCATTTTTCATCATCAGCTGATTAATGGTTCAGCCTGTGAAATCTTTTAAACCAAAAACAATTTTTTTAACAGTCCAGTAGCCAAAAATATTTAAATACTAAATTGTATAACAAGGAAAATTAGCAAATTCTCACATTTGAAGATCTGGAATCATTGAATTCTGAGCATTTTGGCTTGAAAAATTACTTAAACAATTAATTGATTTTTTTTTTAAAAGTAGTGTCTGATAAGTTGTCAAATAATCGTTGTAGCTCTATAATAAAAGTTGTAAAGACAATTATTGTCATATGTGTTGTCTAGCTTTCCAAAAATTTAAATAAGCACACTTTAATGTTTTAATGTTTTCACTGAAGATTCAAATCTTTTCAGGCAGCTCCTCCTTTTCTCTGACACATAAAAGTATTCCTCTGTGCAGTCACAGCAGCACTGCAGTAATCAGCCACTGTCACCTGCTGTGGATTATAGATGCAGTGAAATTGTTGTTGTTGTTGTTGACTGTTGTAATGTGCTGCAGGTTTTCAGGACGGACCTGATCACCGCCATGAAGGTGCACGACTCGTACCAGCTAAACCCAGAGGACTACTACGTCCTCGCCGACCCGTGGAGGCAGGAGTGGGAGAAAGGCGTCCAGGTCCCTGTCAGCCCCCAGTCCATCCCACAGCCTGTCGCCAGGTAGGACATAAGGATCGCTGTAAAACCTCCACTGTAGGAGAGGCTCATAAAGTTAAGATGCTGCTGCTTTGAGCAGCATTTAACAGCATTTCTTCTAAAGTCAGTGCTTTGCTTCACATTTTACAGGCATCTACTCAGATAGTTTGGCGTAATGACAAAAGTTAGACTAAAGTCAAATAACAAAACCTGTGTAGACCTGAGTCACTCAAATAGAGACTGAAAAAGGAAACTTTAACAAGCATTTGGACCAGAGCTAGACTGATGTACCAGAGGATATTAGCTTATTCAAGATTTCTTGGTTTGGGTAATATGTCAAGTCAATAAGTAAGGTGATTTTTGCTTTTAAAGATTTCCTGCTCAGTGTGTATCTGGGTTAAAATTTAAAACGTAGGGGCGTCTCGATGACCCAATGATTAGGGCATGTATCAAATAGGCACAATGAGCCCTGAGCAGCAGGTCCCCGGTTTGACTCCTGGCCAACAGGGCGCTTTATTACATTTCTCTAAATGCAATCTAATAAATCTAAATGCTTCTATGTCAAGATTGTTTATTTATATTATGTGTTTATGGTATAAAAAAGAAAAAAAAAAGATTAAAAGCCCATGTATTGTTACAAAAACTTAAGTATCGATAGCACTATCAGTCTTAAAGTCAGGCTTTCATTTGGACATTTCAGGTGAAATTTTTGCATCTTTGTGTTAAATGGCACTTCCAGTGTCTGAAGGTATTGTACCGTCCTGTATATGTAAGAAAGTAAATTTAAGTGTCTCTGTCTCTGGCTGTGTTGTGCAGGGTGCTGGCAGAGAAAGGGAAGGAGGTCATGTTTGTCAGACCAAAGAAATTGATCCGGACGTCTGGGGCTGAGGCATTGGGCTACGTCGACATCCGGACGCTGGCAGAGGGGATGTGTCGCTACGACCTGAACGAGGAGGATGTGGCCTGGCTGCAGATCGTCAACGAGGAGTTTGCTGAGATGGGTGAGTCGCAAAACAAACGGAAGTCTGTTGAAAGTATAATGGCAACAAAGAATTAAAATAAAACTTGGCAACAAACAAACTGTGAAACGTTGCCTCCGTCTGTCTGCAGCCATGCCGCCGCTGGACGAGATCACCATGGAGCGAGTAATGGAGGAATTTGAGCGCCGCTGCCACGATAACATGACGCACGCCATGGAGACGGAGGAGGGCCTGGGCATCGAGTACGACGAGGACGTTGTGTGTGACGTGTGCCAGTCGCCCGACGGGGAGGACAACAACGAGATGGTGTTCTGCGACAAGTGCAACATCTGCGTCCACCAGGTCAGAAGTCAACACACAGACTCTCTTTAACTCAGTTAACATGAGGGAAAATAACTTTATTGACAGGAACTCTTCACTTTGAGGTACTAAAATCAGACAAATACTTTTATTGAAAAGAGCGAAGCTTGTTACTTCAACCACGGCTTAAAACAGCGTCAGACACCATCAGCAACATTGACTTTAAATCAGAAAGAAGCAGAAACATGAAGCATTTGGCAAAAATTTGAAAAAACAATGAAATCCAATAACTGTAGAGGTTCCATAAAGTCTCATGGTTTGTAATAGTAGACATGAATTATGACAAAATCACAGTGGGATGTGTAATAACGTGGTAGCGCTCAGACTAACTGTGGCTGCCTGAAGCTTCACTGTGGTAAAAAGCAAAATGAAAATGACTCGTCTTACATGTCAGATCAGCTGTTTCTGTGATTTCAACACAAACACACACACACACACACACACACACACACACACACACACACACGTCTTCATTGCTGCTGCTGTATTGATTGTTGTTGTCCATTGTTGTTTTACTGTCTGGAAGCTGAATGTCTGTGTGTTTGCGTTTCTCAGGCGTGTTACGGCATCCAGAAAGTCCCGAAGGGCAGCTGGCTGTGTCGGATCTGCGCCCTCGGCATCCTGCCAAAGTGCCAGCTGTGTCCCAAGAAGGGTGGAGCCATGAAGCCGACCCGAAGTGGAACCAAGTGGGTCCACGTCAGCTGTGCCTTGTGGATTCCAGAGGTGAACACAAATTCTACCTGTACACAGTCACATTGTAGTTACATGTCACACTTCCTGTTTTTGCAGCATTATTAAAGTAGCTGTTCGTAAGTTTTGAGTTGCTACCTAGCTAACGTTAGCATTAACAGCTGTCTCTATCTTCTCTATCACATTGTCGTCTTCTCTTCTGAAGTTAACATGCTAACCAGCTAGCCCCTTTAATGTCTTAAAGCTTTTACTGTCTGTAATTCTCTGACACTGACCTTGATTCAGATTGTTTTCAAATTTTCAAACAACTCACACTTGAGCTGGAAAAGCTGATCCATCGCTGCCAGCACTTTTTACAAATTAGCATTTTGATCACTGCTTCATACAAATGCTCATATCAGAGAACTTGATTCTGCCTCTGCTTGTAAAAAATATTTTTGAATGTTGTTTTGGTGATTTATTGGACACAAACACCTTCACACACAGTTGTTTGTGTTGTGAAAACAGCATGAACTCTGAAGGAGGTCGGAGGGTTTTATCCCACTGCAGCAACAATGGCTGAACATTTCTGCACACATGGTGGTGATTTATACAAACATCCACCTCTCTGCGTGTGTTGATGTGTTTGTGTTTCTAACTGAGTCAGCACCACCTGCGCTGACATTCGAACAACACGTGTCTTTATTACTCTGTGTTTAATGTGCTGTGCAGGTGAGCATCGGGAATCCAGAGAAGATGGAGCCAATCACCAACGTGTCCCACATTCCCAGCAACAGATGGGCTCTAATCTGCTGCCTGTGCAAAGAGAAGACCGGAGCGTGTATACAGGTAGAGTCACCGCTCACATTTCACTCCCACAAACACAAAGACTTTTAATTTAATGAGACGTGAAAAGCAAAGCGTGACCTCGCCTGCTATCAGTAAGTGATACCCTCAGTGTGGTGGTTGTTAGCGCTGCGGAGCGATCACAGCAGGCGTGATGCTGCATCTGTTTCCTCTGCTGCTCACAACCAAACACGTGAGAAATGAAATTGTAAAGACTTCACAGCTCACCAGGAGGGAGGAGGCAGCTCATCAGAGAGCACATTTTTTCAATAAAGCAATAGACAAATTTAATACTTGTGGTATAAAGAACCAAAAACCGTCTCAGTGTAGTTTTACATCTCCTCTCCCAGGCTTTTCTCTGGAGCTCTAGTAACAACAGGTTGGTGAAGCAAGGCTCAGAGCCTCTCTCCTGATTGGTTCTGTCTGTTTTTTGAGTGACCTAATAAGAATATAGCACATTTCAGGTAAACACTCAGAGAAACCAAATCCTATAAGGTTGGATGGTGGGTCCAGGTGGGCGGGGCTTGGGGCATGGCTGACAGCGGTGACTGGTTTGTTGACATCACAAAGTTGCAGGCTAAATACAGGCTGTGTGCATTTTTCTGTGGACTGAGGCTTCGATACTTTCACAGTATTAATATAGAACCTAGACCTGCTTTATAATCAAAAAAACACATGGACATCTACCTTTAGACTATATGGGTCTTTAGAGTGCCACCATAAAACTTTATCAATGTCAACTGATTAATAAGTGAGTGTAAATTAATGTATTACCAGAAATAATCCGGGTATAAAATGATGATTTTATGGATCTATTATCAGGTGTTGGATTATAGTGCAACCAGCAAATTTGCATGTATTACAACTGGAAAAGAAGACAAAGTAAAATCTTATCTTGTGTCAATAGGAAACATTTGATGTGTTTTAACGTTTAAGTCTAACTTGTCATTATTGTTGCTGCTTTAGTGCTCAGCAAAAAACTGCCGGACTGCCTTCCATGTGACGTGCGGCCTCCACGCCAGCCTTGAAATGAACACTATCCTCACAGAGGACGATGAGGTCAAGTTCAAGTCCTACTGCCCCAAGCACTCTGGGCTTGAGGGTGCCGAGTCCAGAGATGGAGACTCTGGGGGCGAGGAGGAGAAGGAGGGCGCCAGAGACAAAAAGGGCAGGAGGAGAGGCAGGGTGAGAGGGGAGGAAGACGCAGCCTCCTCCTCTTCATCTTCCTATGTGGTTCCTCAGCTCATCGACAGAGCGCCTGGCGACCCAGAGAGTCTCAGCAGCCGCCAGCAGGACAAGAGAGTCAACCTCCGCAAGCTGAAGCTGCAGGAGATGGAGGAGGAGTTCTTCCAGTTTGTGGAAGTAGAGGAGGTGGCCAGTCACCTGAAGCTGCCGCCGGAGGTGGTGGACTTCCTCTACCAGTACTGGAAACTCAAGCGCAAAGCCAACTTCAACCAGCCCCTCCTCACGCCCAAGAAGGACGAGGAGGAGAGCCTGGCACGCCGCGAGCAGGAAGTGCTGCTGCGGCGCCTGCAGCTCTTCACACACCTGCGCCAGGACCTGGAGAGGGTAGGTTTCCACTTCATCAGCATCAGCACTCACAGGAGCCCAGAGAGGAGCAGAGGCAAGAAGGAAAATATCATGAAGAGGAGGGAGTAAAAGAAATGTTTGAAATAAATTTAAATCAATTCAGAGTGCAGTGTATTTTTATTGATCCCCAGAGCAGCAATTCACATGTAACAGAATCAGGCTGAAGACGCAGGAAACTAACGAAGCAATTAGTGTAACTGTGCAGGTCTCAGTGAAGAAGTGCAGTGATTGGTTAAGAGAAACAGGAAGCTGTAGTGTGTGTGCTGTACATAAAGTGAAGGTATATGTAGTAAAACATGGAAATATACAAAATAGATTACCAAATAAGGCATGTTAAATAGACATACATCTTTAGTAATGCTGCAACTAACTACTCAAGATGTGTTACTATTGATTAATCTGTTCAGATCAATAGAGTAATTGTTAAGTTTAGTTTAAGTTTATTTATTTGCACAATTAACAAACAACATTATGCATTAGTGGAGTGAACAGGATTGTGCTAGAGAGATTTTAAAAAATGCAATTAGCACAACTTAAAGAAAAAGAGAGAACTAGAATAATCAATAATCATATACCACCAACTGCTAGAAAAAATACAAGCAGAAAGATGTTTATATTTTGACTCCTGAAATAAGCCTGAAACTTTTAATTTTTGTCATGATGATGATGATGGTAAATTTTCCACAGCTGAGTTCCCTTGTATCTGATTGAGAGATGTTCAATTGTTCAGTCTGTACAATGTCAAAGTCTCAGCGACATCAGCCCAAAACTCAAAGATTATTTCAATTCATAAAACAGAAAAAAGCAGTAAATTATCAACTGTAATGAAGTGGAACCTGGTACGTGCTGTAGCTGCAGAGAACAAGGATTTTCATCTAATATCATCTTAATGTGTTTGAAGAACAGGAGCCAGGACTAGAACTGACTACAGCTGCTTGGGTCTCAGACCAGGACACTTGTTTTGTGTTTTGTTTCTATCATCTTACTGCTCATTTATTGTGTTTGTCCTTTTACCCCAAAACACAACTTCAGCCATTGATGCAGCTCATATAAATATCAGCAACAGGGTGATAGCTTGTTAGCTAAACTGACAGCTATAACATAACATGCAGGCTGCATTTTTACAAGGTACCTCAGCTAACGCTTGCTTGCAGGAAGGTCACAGGTACTGGTGGGTATATAGACTGCTCTTGGTCTTTATTAATGTCCCTGTGCTCTTGCTGCTCTTAAGGTTCGTAACCTGACCTACATGGTGACTCGGAGGGAGAAAATGAAGCGCTCGCTGTGGAGAGTCCAGGAGCAAATCTTCCAGCACCAAGTCCGGCTGCTCGACCACGAGCTGCTCACAGGTCAGTCGACAGGACGACACGAGCTTTAATAGCCATATTCATGATATTAATAAGGCTGCTTTCCTTCATGACAAAATGGCAAATGTATGCAAGATGAGAAAATAATGACACTCATGTTCAAAGTGAAGAACTGTGTCCTGCTGATGAACATTAAATCGTCATGAACTAGTTTTTAATTTGAGCCCAAAGGGAATCCTTCATCTGAGCAGAAATCTGCAAGACATTAGAAATGTCTCTTCTCATTGCATAGATGTAGTACTTAGTTCTTAAGCCAAGGTCTTCTACAGCACTGAAGCTTTGGTGATGTGCCTGCCAATGCCTCCAAACAATGAGAGGATTCGGATTCAAAAGTTTTAAAGAAATTTGCAGAAGCAGAGGATCATGTTATCATCATTTCTCTGAAAGTCAGTAGAGTATAAACATGGCCTGTACTCTGTCTGTTTCAGGTGATCCCTCAGCGAAGGATCTGGAGAAGCTCTTCTCTCTGGGCTGGTTATCCTCTCAGGGCTCCCAGTCTCGCTCCTCCTGGAGCCACTCGGGACTGAAAACCAAACGAGGCTCTTTAAAGCAGGAAAAAAGGAAAAGCAGCGACAGAAAAGGCCTCTCTGACTCGCCACACACACACAAGAAGGACAATCTGAGCAAACCACTGGAGACGAAGGATAGTAGAAGCTCCCGATTCAAAGAGGCGGGGCCTGCTGAGGCTGCAAGTGATGCCAAAATCCAAAACTCTGACCTTAGTCAGGAGATCCAGCTCCCAAAGCTTCAGAAGCCAGAGGTCATTCAGGAAACAATCGCCATCAAGCTGCACAAACTTGAGAGCAGGAAAGGTCCTCGGAGAGAGGCCACATTGCCAGAACATGAGGCGCTGACCAGAGGGAAACGAGACATCGACCACGAGCAGGAGGAGAAGAGGAGGAAGAGGAGGAGCGAGGTGACAGAGAGCTTCTCCAGCCAAGTAAAGAACAAGCTTGGGTCGAAGCATCTGGAGAAAACAGTGTCCATCAGGCTGGTGGATATCAGAAACTCTGACACCGATGATTACTTCTTAGATGAAGGCATGACCAAAAGAAGCTCCGTCTCTCTGGATGTGACGGCCAACACTAAACTTAAAGCCAGCGCGGCGTTAGACGCCACCACCACCAAACCCAACGGCTGGCTGAGGAAAGCCCAGTCTGCCAGCTCCCACACACACAACGGTCCTGTGAGTGGACACCTTAAAGGCTGGGGGAAGTTCAGGATCCCTAAAAGGAGCGAGAGGCCTCTGACAATGAAGGAGCAGCAGGAGGAGCAGCAGCAGCAGCAGGAGGAGGAGGAGGAGGAGGAGGAGGAGGAGCAACGCAAGCCACTGCTGAGGCCACTGACTAACACGCCGGAGCCGTCATATCCCAGAACACGACTCCGCACAGGGACAGAAAACGACGGCTATGCCTCAGACTCCAAGACGGGTGACGGCGACGTGGAGGCCTGCTTGAAAAGATGCCACTCCCACCAGCTGAGGGGCGACTCGTCACTCAGCCGCCGCTACGGGTCTGACATCATCCGCCGAGGCGTGCTGGCCTCCTGATGGCGGAGCAACACTTTGAGAATAAGCTGCACTGTGTTAGTGGGACAAGGACGACGGTCGCTATTTGTACCTTTATTTTTTTGGATGAATCATGAAATGCCTAGAATAAAAACAGAGCTGATATTTATTTTTTATTTGTAACATATGTAAAAGTGGGAAATATTTTACTTTTTACTTTATTTTGAGCTAGTTTTAATTTTCTTTCCTTCTCAAAGTAGGAAGATGTCAAGTTGCCACTTAAACGCTTGCTGAGATATTTACAAGCAAAAGCATCAACTAGGGAGAAGTTGTGATTGTTGCTTGGGACCATAAGCTTGCAATGTAATTTGTTTTTGGCATAGTATTAAACTCGGCCATGAGTCGGTTGCACTTAGTCGAAGAAGCTGAAACAGATAATCCTTACCACATCAGCAACATAGGACTATAGGTCTGTTTCTTTTTTTGTTTGTTTGTTTTTTTTTAAATCAAGCTTCAACAGCTACAAACAGGGAGTCCAACTGCCCTTTTATTGGTATTTAAACTCCAGCTGTCATCGTTTCTTCAGTCTATGTCCGAAGCTCAAAATTATGAACTGAGAAACCACAAAAACGACGACAAGAGAAAAAGCAACCAGACTGATGTTTTACTCGTCATCAGCACTTAAGTGTAATTGAACTGCGATCGTATCGTATCCATCATGTGCCTAACTTTTATTTGAAGCGTTTGCACTACGAGAGGACGGCACAGGTGTGAGGTATGAGTAGAGTTATTTTTACACTGAAAAATTACAAAAGCGTTTTGTACCCTCGGCCGCTGCTGTACTACTACTGTTATGCAAAATGAATCTTGTTTTGTCTTTGTCTTAAAGAGGAATAAACACTCTGGAGGACTAAAGTCTGTGAGCTCTGTCTGATTCTTCTTCCTGCCTTTGTATAAACTCATTATGCAGATTCAAACTTGAAAATGTTTTTCTAAAATTTGAAGTTTTTCTAAAGATATCAATTGAATGATTAATTGATTAGGTCAATCAAAGGTCAACAGATTAAGTCAAATTTCAAGCAAAAACCAAAAAATCCAGTTTCTCTTAAGACTTGCTGCTTTTCTGTTGTATAATTATTTATCAATTATCTGAATCTCAGGATTTGAACAATACAAGACATTTGAAGACGTCACTTACAGGTCTGACTTGTAACAGGCATTTTTCAGTAATTTCTGACATTTTATTTACGAAATTAATGATTAATCAATTAAATAATCAGGTTAATTGATAATGAAAATAATTTAGTTTCAATCATATATATTTTTAGATACCTTACTTTCAGAAATATTAACTTTTTTTTAAATTGAATGTTACATGTTATGTATAAGAAATTAAACTTTCCCTGAATAACATAATCTAAAATAGAGAAGAAATAACCACAGTTGCAGTGTGATTACACACATTTTAGAGCAATGATTGATTATTGTTTGGTCTAAGTTTATGGACAAATGTATGATTTAAAAAAAAAAATAACCTACAGAACTGATCCACAGTTTCTAAAATTACCAAATGTGTCAGAGTTTTGGGGTAATTTTGAAATATTCATGAGATCCAGCATAATTCAATTATAAGACCACATAGGATGAAATTTAAAATCTGTTTCACTGTCAAACTGTTCATTAAAAATATTACTTTGATATAATGATCATATATTATATATATCTTTTTAATACTTACCAGCACTATTGAACAATAATTCCTAATCATATAAATAATTACATTATTGCTACCTCTTCCTGGATACGTGGCAGAAAATTGATCAATTAACAGATGAATAATAATAAATTGTAATGATTAGTTACTTTTAGTTTTCTAGAATTTACACTTTTACTTCGTCCATTACAAGACAATGAGTTTTAGCCTTTAGCTGCTGTAGCTGCAGCAGAGACAGTTCGGACTCAACGCAGCGCCGGTTGAAGGGACGCATGACCGACGCCATGACGTGATGACGTAGATTCTATCGCGACACTTCCTACCGTCGCAGCCATGGATGTATTATAAGACTTAAGAGAGGTAAAGGAATAGGAAGGTCTTATAACACATCCATGGTTGCAAGCACACCTGTCAAAGCAGTCGCTCCCCCTTTGTAGACAGCTGAATTGCAAAGGTGGGACGCGTCGCGGTCATATGACGTCATGCCGTAGCTGTCCCTTCAACCGTCGCAGCTGTACTGCGTGTCTGATGGTGTCGACTTGAACACCACGATAAAAAGGATTTAACAGCCACCTGCAGCACGATCCACTGTCACAACAGCCGTGCTTAGTTTAGAGGTGTACGTCTCCCAGCAGCTCACACACTGAGACATTTATAACAGCTCTTTTTTGTTTTTGTTTTGTTTTTAGAGAAAACTAAAATGAATGATTTCTATTCATGACCTGCAGATTATACAGTAAACCTCGAGTATTGTCCCCCTCTGAGATTTCTGCCTCCACCATGTAACAGTGGAGGTGAATTTAAGTCCAAGCACTGAAAACAACACCAGATCTCCCTCTTTAAATGGTGTCTCCATCACTCTGGATAGTCCTGCGATCACACTATTGGCAGTTTTAATTGGACACACTCGGCTTCAAGTCTCACAAATGAAAATATATTAACTGAACCTTAAATATCTCAGCGAGTGGATGTTTAGACTTTAAGAACAAGAGGCAATAACAAGAGCTTATATGACTGTACTGTCGTCTGAATATAACTTTAGACAAATATAAAAACTCAAGTTTAAAGGATCAGTTCACACAAATCACAAAAAGCAACTCACCTTGGCCTCATTGTGTCCAACCATGCAGACAGTTTCAGTTTCAGCTGAGCAGGTTTTCAGATGCTATCAGTCTCAGATTTGTGTCCCCACCCTAATACAGTGGAGGTAAATGGACATTTTTAACGTGTGTTCAAAGCATTGGAAGGACTAATACTACAGATGGATGCAAAACAATGGAGGTGAACACAATCTTACTTTTTTGTATCATGCATGGTTCGATACCACTGCAGATTTGGTTGGACTGACCCTTTAAATTAAAACTCACTGTGCTGCAATTTAAATATTTTAATTTTGGTGAAATACTCTGCTGTTTGTTCTATAAAGTTTTAGGAAATAGTAAAAATAATTGTTCCTCAGTTTTCCAAAACCGAAGTTAAACTTCAATTTTTTTCCCCAACCAGTTGTTTTTAAAAGAGCAAATATTTTAACTTTTTTTTCAAAAATAGAATTTATTTTCAAAATAGTTTCCAATTAATTTTGCTGATCAACTAAAATTGTTTCAGGTCTGGTCAGTGGGTTTAAACAGGAGAATTTCACCAGAGATTAACTGTGAAAATTAAAAGTGAAGGTGTAAAGTCTTTACAGAAAAGTTAAAGCAACATGTTTAAATAAATCTCTAAAACTAATTTTTAAAGGCTTCTAGGCAGCTTTCATTCTTTTAGATTCATTTAAATTAAAGTCACATTAAAGATGTTTAAGTGATAAATGTAAGTATCAACACTGGATAGTAACAGAGGTCCAGCAGAGCAGCGTCGATGCATGTTCGACCACTTTTTATTGCACGATTCATCAGATGTGAGATCCTGCACAAAAGTGTTTTAGCATTGCATCAAGAAAAAAAAAAAAAAAACATACAATGTCAGAGAAATTGTATATTTACAATAGATGCATCACTATTACCACTTATACATTATGTACATATTAGTCACTATGACAGTAGTTACAGAATGAAACCCCTACGCACACATTACACTTCAGCTCTACAGGGAATTACAGTGCTTACAAAAACAAAAAACAAAACAAAAAAAAAACTGGCTGGACTACATTCACTCAACACAAATCAAGGTTAGGATGAAGATTGTTACTTAGAAAGTCGCACAATACTCATACTTGCTGCACCTCTGGACATGTCCCATTCACATGCCCTGGAAAAAAAAAAAGGTGCAGTTATTATAAACAGGCTCCTGTTGTGTCTGTACAAGTCCAATCTGCTTTTTGGAGACGTTTTAGATCCTAGAAGAAGAAAAAGAACAGATAGTGGCTTTAAAAAAAACAAAAAACAAAAAAAAACTGTTTTGGACAGATTCAAGATAAAATACTCAAACGTTTTTTTGTCAAATATGAAATTAAAAAGGCACAAAAACAAAACGTCTGTAGCCGTCTGTAGCAGTGTTACTGGAAAGAAAATTCACAACCGACCCAAAACAGAGAATGGTGACATGAACTCTTCTGTTTGTTTGACACAGGACAAACTTAAATATTATTCAGTCAAAAACTAACTTCAGAAACTTGCATTAATGACTGCTGGAGGAAAACCTGGTGTCAACACATCTGCATGTGGACTAGAAATTGTGGACAGCTTTTGTTCTTCTTGTTTGACTAACACTTTTCTGGGATTTAAGATGGTATCAAATCTCCAAGTATGGTGGCCACTTTAGGACATTTCAGACTCAGTTTAGTGTTACTGTAACTGTTTAATCTGTAACTACATTTAGGCTCATCATTTTCACATAAAGGGGAAGCTACATCTGTAAGGCTATGATGCAATTATTAATACTGATGTTAGGAAAGGTTGGCACCTCCACAAGGGACCATGAGGTGAAGCTAAGGGTCATTAGACGATAACTGGACCAGAGGGTGGTGCAAAAATAAATCATGCTGGACAAATATTTATTTCTTAAACTTGTCTCTAAACCTCTTCAGACCTGTGAAAATCAAATGAAACCATCTGAGAAGTGAAGTCAGCCAGGGAGTCAGTGCCTTTAAAAACCTTTTTCCTACACTCTGTGGCTTCACCATCAGTCTGTGCAACATCAGTTAATAATCAATCATAATCATACAGGCGGTACTTTCATTGTCTATGAGGAAAGGCGAGACTGGAGATGAGCCTAAATCAATCTGAGTGGATGTGCTCACATAGTACCTTGTAACTGTTTCACATCAACAGAAACCCTCCAGACGGTTGCACAAGTGCAGAATTATTCCCATGAGGATTAAAAAAAAACAAAACAAAAAAAAACATTAGTGCTGCAGCCAATGATTACTGTCTTAAATCAAAATGCCAGAAAAACATCCAGTTTCCTTCAGTCCAAGGAGATGTTATAAAAAGTACTTTTGTCTGACCAACAGTCCAAAGCACAAAGACGTTCACTTTAGGACAGGGACAACAGATTTTATCTGATTAATGGACTGTCTAATTATTTCAGCTCCAATATCATCAGATTTAACTTTACAAAGGACTTCTCTAATGGACTTTAGGGTTTTGATTTTAAAATATGTGCTGATTGTATATAGTCAATGTACAGCTGTGCCTCTATGAGCAAGTTAATTTTAAGTCAGTCATATCGGGCCTTCCCCTGTTGTAGTTATGACTTGGATGTTGATGAGAACAGTATTTATCAGTCAGAACCTGATGATTACTGTAAATTGAACACAACATGAACATAGAATTAGCATGATAGGCTACAGACAGTTCTTTATACTACACTGGGCTTCTGCAAACATTGGTCTCAGTGCAGTCATAAATTCTGGCCTTCGGACACAGGGACGTGGGCAGATGTTCACTTTTACACGAGGCTGATCCTCGAGGCACACAGATGTGTGAAGCATAAACAGGGCTTCACTTCATGTTAACGTACAGCTGAGAATTAAGGGCAGATGGAGCTCTCGGAAAACTGAGTCTGACAAAAGTTGAAGTCCGACAGTCCTAAATTGGCCACAGTACTTCTGTGTCAATGCTTTGTCAAGTAAAAACATGAAGAATTAGGCAAAATTTGCGTTACAAGGCGTTAGCCAGTGTGCCGTTAGTAATGTTAGAGTATTCAACAGCAAGCAGGACGCAGTTCTGAGACTAAAAACCTCCTGAGGATTAGAAAAAGTTGAGGTCTCTCTTTGAAAACCTCCGTTACAGAAGAACTACTCAATGACCTTATCACCAATAAAAAGCCCAGCCAGTGACACTGGGAGGCCTTCAGATTTCAAACAGCATGATGTGTGTATTTATACATACAAATCTTTGTACCTCAGATTTCAGATACTTCAGTGGAAAAACAAACAGCACCTTGAGGTTATGACTCAACAGTCGACTTAGGAAAAAAAAAAAAAAAAGGTTCAAGAGAATCGCTGTCATTCCTTCATTTATCTGGTTCACCCAGTGAGCAGAGAGCGTCAAAGACCTTTAAACCTCCCAGTAGTGTTTTTTTTTTCGTCAGACGGCAGTTTAAGAGCGCTCTCGCTTTAATACGTTCTGTAATCCCTCATTTTCTGGACAGGCAGGTAGATACATGGTTTGTAGCGCCATTGTTCAGCATCCTGATACAAAAAAAGATTCAAATCTAAAAAATAGAACTGAGCTAAAACAAAATAACAGGTTGTAAAATAGCAAACACATGTCTACAGTTAAATGTAACCTATGGCTACGGAATAAAAATAAAGAGGTCATCTGAGGCCTATCCATAGTGTCTTGGTGTTTGATATTACATCTGGCATATATATACTATATATAAAAATAAAAACAATCCATTTGGCAGCCTGTTTGATGTTTTACACTATTCCAGTAATCATAATTTTGGTCTTTGATATACACATATATAGATATAGCTATAAAACTCTGCTGTTCAAAATCATCCGTGTTGAGTGAGGAGGGGGGACTGAGATTCAAGTGAGCAGACGTGACGCTGCCGCTCAGCATCACGTCCGACTGCTTTAGTTTCTTTTCTGCAGAAACCAACTGGTTTCTTTTGTTATTCAAAAATAAAAAAAGTCAAATGATTGAAACAAAGATGAGAAAACAAAAATAAAAAAGGCAGTCTGGTTGGTGGAGGAGTGAGTTAGAATCCACTAGCTGAAGTTTCCTGACCTGCGCTCGCTCTGCTGCTTTGTGCTTTACCACAGATGGTTTGCCTCAGTGCAGACAAGTAGAAATAAACCTGAAAATGTTTAAAAAAAAAAAAAAAAAAAACAGAAGAGTTTAAGCGGCAAGCTCGAGGTTGTCGCCGAGCATGTGAGAGATCAGCGGCATTCCCTGATGACGAAGATGTACAGTGCCTTGGTTTTTGTGATCTTCCAGACAAAATTACGTGGGGTTCATATTTGTTCGTGAACGGAGAAGCAGGTGTCAGAGCCTAGTTTGGTCTTTTTGCTCTCTGAGGGGTCAAAGGTCACTTCAGGCCTCTGCTGCTTTCCTCTTAGAGCCCTTTGTTTTTGCCTCAGCTCCTTCCGCCTTCCTGGAGCCTTTAGGACGACTGGCGATGGCGGCAGTAGTGGCGGTTGTTGCAGTCGTCTCCAGGTTGGCGTGCTGATCCTGGTTGTCTGTTCCCTCCAGCTCGTCGTGCTCCTGGCAGCACAGTTGTCCCGTCGGAGGCCAGGGGCGCAGCGCCCCCTCCTGATGAGCCTTGCAGAAGGAGTTGGGGCAGAGCTGGCAGAAAGCCTCAGAGTTTTTCCCGCAGACGTCACAGTGGTGCCAGGGGCAGTCCCAGCGGCCTGCAGAGGGTGAGGAGGATGATATAGTTAGAATATAGAGCTTCAACTACTTTTTTATTATTATCGATGAATCTACTGATTATTGGTTGACATTAAATGTCAGTAACAGTGAAATATGCGAAAGATGCTGTGATGGCGGCAGCGTTAGTTGCATTGCTGTTGTTTCTTACCAAAGGGTCTCTTGGTGAGGTTCAGGCAGGACAGGTGATAAGCTTTGGTGCAGGTCTTCTTGTCACAGAGCACCAGCTGTCCTCCGTCTCCACAGCGGAAACACTCGTCCTCAGACTTTTTCTTTCCCTCACTTTTCCTCTTTTTATACTTTCTCTTCAACCTCTTCCCTTTTGGCTCAGCTGTTTGGCCGTTTGAGTTCTGTGGAGAAGACGCCACGTTGGAATCAATTTGAGCAACATGGGCAGCAGCTCTTGTATCATATATTTAAATTCACTGGTATTTTGACGTATATAAATTCTTTAAATTAAAAAAAAGGAACATTTTCTAAAGCAAGAAAGAAAGTGAAAATGAAAAACACTCCTGAATCCACTTACTCCCTTAATTACAGAATAACTTGTATGTATGTAATTTTTCCTTAAACCAGCCTCAATCACTCAAAACAATGGAAACATCTGGATATGATGTGACGCAATCCCAATTTAATCATAATTATGATTATGAAGCTCACCTTCGGACGATCACCAAGAAAACCACTACAGTTTGGGGCGCCGCAGCGACAGACCGTCTTCTCATTGCCGAGGCAGTCGAGGTTGTAGTTAAAGGTCAACTCAGTCCCTGTGGTCCAAGCAAAAAAATAATGCATAAAAAATAAGGACCATAAACAGGATGTGCACGTGGGCGTATTTGTAAATGATCTGAAATCTGTCGACAAAGCTGCAACTTGTTGGCAACTCGTCTCACCTGCAGGGATGTCACAGACGGCGAACAGGCCGACCCGTGTGTCGCCATTCACCGTCCACTTTTGCGTCTCACAGTTGGGCTGACAGCTGTGGTTCATGAAGCGAGAGTAGTTTCCCTTTGGACCAGCATCGATGATCCGATCCTTGGAACAACAAAGAGGTGGAGGCGTTCTGAGTCATTTGTGGCAGTTTATTTATTTATTTTATAAATTGTGATACTAGTGGTAAGAGACTGAAACAGGAATAAATTACAACTCCTGTATTACTTCTGTCATTATGTAAATATGTAATGTAATTATCTGTATTTGCATCTATATTACATTAGCATTAAGATCCATTTGTTTGGATTCCACTGGCCCCTGGTATTTGTAGTATTGACTACTGTAATGTTACAGTTGCCTGTTATGCAACATTCCCAATGCAATACCAGTTTGTTGCTGTGGCTCCCAGTAGAAATGGCACTGCTGCTGAGGAAGCAGCACCCCGACACACTGAGGAGCAAAGACCACTAGTCCCACTGTGAGTGTACTGGGGTTTAGACATTTGAAACAGCAGATACTGGGAAAAAAAGTGGAAATTTCTGTCTGGACACTACTGTTGACCCACACACACACAATCCAGACTTGGCTGGCACTAACCTTGTCAATGGTGAGCATATAGAAGTCGGTGATGTTGTTTTCTTGGGCGTACTTGATCCTCGCCCTGCACTCCTCCTCGTCGATCAGCTCTCCGATATATTCGTTCACAAACTCGCCCTGTTTGAGATACGCTACCATCAGACCAGAGACCAGCCGTGTACTGACACCAGGGGGTGTCCCGGGACGATCCGCAGGATTGCCAACGATTTTAAAAACGCAAGATAGTGGATACAAAATCCAGAAAATGTATTTACACCCCTTGAATGTTTTATGTCTTACAACATTAAATCAAAGGGGATTTAAAGTGACACAAGAGGAAAAAAACTCTTTGTCAAAATGCTTGTATGATAGTATTTAGTATAAAATACTTGTATAGGCACTTTGCTGTAATACATCAGGCTCTAGGTAGATGAGCTGCCAAAAAGACAGTTTAACTGAACACCACAAATGTTTCCTAAATAAAATAATGATACATTCACCAATATTCATTTTCTTTATAAAGCCTGTAACATAAAACACTTTTGATTATGTTCCCTCACACAGCACATTTTACAGATGAAAACTAAACTCGTCATTATTCTCTGGTGGAGAAATTCCAAGAAACTAAAACATGGATTTGCACAAAGAGAAAAAAAGCCTATAATATTATTATTATTGTTATTATTATTGTTATTATTACATAATATTGTAAACTCAGCTTATGCTCATCGAGAAAATACCAGTGTGATGATTTTTTGTGTCCTTCAGACAAAAACAGATCTTCATGTTTTCTGAATACATTTCCAAAAACAACATAGACATACTGATCTTTAATAAAGACGAATAAAGTTGGGTTTTGTTTTCTGGACACGAAATATTACCTAATACCTCTAAAAGACTGTTTTATGGTCAGGAAGCCTCTCTTCTCACCTTCTTGATGTCCCGCAGTGAAATCAGGCCCCAGCCTTTGCCGGGCGTCTTGATGATCTTGGTCTCTGGGTAAAGACGTTTGGTGAAATCCTGGTTGCAGCACCGCTCCCCGCTGGGACACACCTGAGGGTGGCACTCGTACTGCAGCATACGGTTCAGACACTCGGACTCGAACCCGCACGGCCTCTCGTCCGTCGGCTTGCAGTTACACTTGGGGATCTCAGAAATGTCTGCGGTGTAGACCTGAACCTTACCAAATGGTTTGTTGACCTGTTGACCGGAGGAAAAAAAAAGTAGAGACATAAGAAAAGTAATCGTCTTTTTAAAATCATAATTTTTTTAAATGATGCTATACATCATTTCTACAGAGATGAACGCAAAAAGATTCACAAGATAAAATTTCACACCTTGATGAATTTGTATGGAGGTGGTTTCCGGCTGTTCTCTTGTGCCTCCTTGGCCTCTCGTTTCATTTTTATCACCTTGAATCGAGCTTCAGCCTCCAAAAGAGCTGAGAAAACAAAACAATGTGAAGGCTCATTTCTTTTCATCTGTGGAAACAATCATCTGCATATTCAGGTTCAAAAATTAAAGAGAAACATTTTCTGCATTCATGTAGCAGCTGTGCTTTGATGCAACTTTGGTCAAGGTTCTATTCTTCACTTTTTAATGTGTTTTAATGATTAAATCAACTCATTAGAGGACGCTGCCTAAAATGTGCATTCAGCCGTACCATTCTTAAAAACTTTGCCGATGCCAGTCCTCTGGTGCTTGCTGCCCCTGTCTCCCTCCATGTAGGGAAACACTCGGCCCTGGTGAGTCCAGAAGTAATCCTTGGAGCCGAAGAAGAAGACGGGAAACTCTCCGATCTCGTGGCGAAGGTGCTGGATGTTGGTGGGAATGTTGCGGGGGTGGTGGATCTCAGCGGGCCACCACCTGAGAGGAAACAGCAGCAGTACGAGTGAGAGTTTTAATTCAGGGTCATACAGAACAAGAAGGTAGACAGCATTGTGGATTAAATTGGGAAAATGTATCATAAGAAAACAAGTGACAACTTTAGTTTCTCTCACCTGTATGTTCCTAGTTTGACCCAGATGATGTCTCTGTATTTGGGTTTCTTTCCGGCTCTGCAGTCGTTGCAGAACCAGCTCCCATCAGGCATAGCGATGTTCAGGCAGTCAGGGTGAAAAGCTGCTGGACAGGACTCGCAGCACAGCAGCTGCCCTCCTGCAACACAAAGAGAAATCCAATTAAACCTGGAAGACATTATGGATTTAGTTACGAGTCAGCAGCAGTAAAGCTGGCGAGCGAGCTCTAATTTACAGTTGAGTCATCTGTATGAGGGCGATAAAAACAAGCACAATAAAGTGCAAATGTTTAGTCTGACTCGCAGCCATGTACCCACTCATTAATCGACCCCACACGTTGTTCTGTGTGTTTTGGTTGACGCTGAGTGGATACATGCAGAGCAGTGACGCAGTGGCTCAGAGGCATTTCCACAAGATTTTGCGATGATAATAAAACTATTAGCAGGTAAACATTAAAGTAAGAAAACTGTTTTCTGTGTTTCAGTATCATTTCTCACTCACTGAAAAAAATAACACCCATTACAGCTGTCTCCTGGATGTAGGAGCTGGCTGTGATTTCAACTGAAAACTGACTCTCAGGAAGTGCTGCAGTTCAGCATTTCCTCAGTGATTTTCAGCAGCAGCCGCCACATGTGTGATTAATGGTTCCACACCCACTCCAGAGCAGCGTTAGTGCAGGAGGCTGTGCCAGAATAATTTCCCTGTTACAGCTTACAGAGATTAGGGAGATAATAATTTTTAGACTACACTGCTGCTCTGAGCAGCCTGAATGTGCGTGTGAACAAAATGTAAATCAAGAAAACAAATGTAAACAAAGCAAAGCGAAGATGTTTTCCAATCATCATTTCCAAAAAAGATAAACTTAAACATCCGCAGTCAAACATGAAAAGTATTCATGTTTATTAGTAGTTTAATATAAAACTTGCCATTTTCTGAATGAAATCTTGTTCTAGCAGCACAATAGAGCCTTAAAACGATTGCATTGTTGTTACATGGCTCATTGGTTGAGTAGACAAACTGTCATTATGTGGTTTCTCGTGACTGCCGTCTGACAAACCTTTGGAGCAGACGAAACACCAGCTGACGTTGACATGGCTGTGGTGGCTGTAGCCCTTCTTGGCGTTGAAGTGGTTGGTGCAGATAATGGCGGTGTTGGTGATCATCTCGCTTCCTGCAGCCACACACAAGTCGCCAATGTGGTAGGCCACCGGGCAGCGTAGACAGCGCATTAACCTACCTGCAACACGGAGAGCAGGACAAACACCGGGTTACACAGATATACAGCTACATCACACAGAAATCCAGCGTCATACAGTAGTATGAAATGCTGAATGATGGAAGCTGATGCACCTCCAACATTGTTATTGATAGGTTCAATTAAAAGTCTAACTGTAGCCTTTGGATATTTTTCCATTATACTGACATTAACTTGCGTCTCAGTCTAAAACTTGTTTTATTCTAGTTGGGGATTATCACAGATTAGTCACAAACTGGCAGCAAAGGACAACTGCATTATGTTTCATCAGTGTCTTGTTTTCATTGTCACAAGATCCAGTGTTGTAATCTGAGCACACCACAAGCTTCCCAGGCTGATAAAACAAAGAGGAGAACCTGTCTCCACTGAGAGGAGCAGCAGTGGAGGCCACAAAAGACAACTTTCTACAAACAAAAAAACGTCTCCAGCTCACCTCTCATTTACATTTCATGCTTGCTACACTTGTATGAAGAACAACTTAGAAAATCTGAAGATGTCAAAAGTTGTTTTCTCTACTCCATGCACCTTTAAAAAAGGTGAAGTTGAGCCAAAGTTTTCTACTCTTTATCTACTCTCTTTGTGAAAAAAACTAATATTAACAAAGTTTGTTTTTGAATTTCTCACACATTTCCTTTTTTTTTTCAGTGTCTTTTCCTTTATAATACTAAACATGTCTGTTCTGAAACTCTTCAAAATGTCAAGAAGTTCCTGACTGATATGGGTGAGGATGGTGATGATGATGATTTGTTTCCTTTACAGTTATTGCAATGGACAGCTGACTCAAAATATTCCTGCCCACACAGCTTTAAAGAAGCTTCAATAAAGTTTCATCCTCTGATCTGACACGTACGTGCAACAGCCTGATATATCTCAAGATAAATAAGTTTCAAGCAGCTCCTGACCCCTGTCCTGATCACCCCTCAAGTCTGAACATGTCTCAGAATTAAATGTATAGGAACGTAAATGGTAAAAATTAATGTGTCATGTTGCAGCTCCTCACCCTTGGTGGACTTGTGCTTGGTGCTGCAGCTGTAGTGGCAGCTCAGGCATGTGTGGAGGGGGCAGCGGAAGCCCTTGTTGTCGAACGAGGTGAGGGGGTTGAGGCGGACGCACGCCTCATGGTAAAACTTGCCGCAGTGTAGGACATGGCAGCGACGCACCTCGCCCTCCGACTGCTTACAGGTGAAACACGAGTGAATTCCTGACGAGATAAAGAAATGTTAACAGTTGAACAATTACACAAATGTACATCAGAGGTTAACTCATAATGCAGTGCTGTCATGTTGCCCTTCCCATAATAAAAAAAAGGTAATTAATCAAGAAAAAAATAACATTACCTGGTCACAGCCTCTAAAATGATAAAAATTAACTAATTAAATCTACATCTTGTGGCTTTAAGAGTAGGTGAGAGAATTAAAAGAAGTTTTGTTAATTTTATTGACCTGATTAACTTCCATTTATTAGTCAAAAGGAAAAATGTGCAGCAGGAGTTCCCCTGTAACATAAAATACCTGCCCAATGACTGTTTCTTTAACAAAATGTGAACGTCTCACCTGTGCTGCACTCTTGACACAGCAGCTTGTCGTCAGGTTTGAAGGACAGACCCAGACAGTGCAGGTGAAACATCCCACAACATTGACCTTCGCAGGGCACCAAGTCCTCACCAGCCTGTTCACACCTCTGTAGGAACCAACACACACAGATCAAAACATAAGCAGAGATGCAGACATTTCAGTGAATGCTGTCAGAATTAAAGATCAGAGAATGACATGGAAACCAGGAGAACTAGAGAAGTTATCAACATGGTTAAAGCTAAAAAGATCTCTATTCCACACATGATTAGAAAAGGATGGAGACTGGTTTAAACCACTTCACTGATATATTTGTATTTAGTCAAAGACCTACCTGACAGACAAACTCTTTTTTCCGTTCACCCTTCTTCGTCCCGTCTAAGCTGTCACTCGGAGAATCCGGTCGTCCTTCACTCCCAGAGCCCTGCAGCAAACAAAGAGTGATGACTTTGAATAAGACAGTGATGATCAGTAACACATCCACAGCCATACACTAGTGCTGAATGATCAACGGAAGCCTGTGTATTTCCTTCACACCTGAGCCAATGTAGCTTTTTTATTGAAGAGTTCTACTATAAAAACCCTTTTAAAGCTATCCAGTTCTTTATACTTCAAAAATGTCTCAAAAATTATTCCTGAGGTCTAACACCACCTGACGTCTCTCTCTCTCTCACCTCAGGATCAGGACATGGGGAGGACCTCCTCTTCTTTGCCTTAGCAGGCGTGGCCTGGCTCTCTCCATCCTGTTTCCTTTTCCTCCTATACTTTGGTTTCTCTGTGTCTTGTTCATCTGTGAAGAGTCAAAATGTTGAAACTGTAATTACCAATTACTGCAGGTCCACAATAAAGCAGCTATGATGACAGTGAGGCCACAGAGAGGTGGGAATTTAAGAGAGAAGCCCAGCAATGGAGCTTGTTATTTACCAGTAAGAGGCTCTTTTGTCTTTTTCTGTCGTCTCTTGGTTTCTTTCACGTCTTTGTCAGTTTTCTTCCTTCGTCTCCATTTTTTCTCCACTCCCTCAGAAGCTGAGGCCTGGAAAGGTTTTTGTGATAACTAAGTAAATTAAGGTTTTATTCCAAAGGGCTTAATGTCCATTTTGGGCACAAAGTGGTTGAAGTTCCATATTAAAAATTATTCTGATTGCATCAAACACCAATTTTGTCAGGCATTTTCTTTAAACATGAATAATAAAAGTCTCCACAGTGAGGTCTTCCTCAGTGTCAACTATTACTATTCAACAACAGATGCAGTTTTGTCTCTGTCGTGACATCACACCAGATGGAAACTAACCTGTTTTTCTGCATCTTTGTTCATTTTGCGTCTCTTTTTAGGCTGCTGATCCTTGTCTGCTGCAGCATCTGTCAGCTGCCTTTTAGAGGTCTTCTTCCACTCCCTCTTGACTTAAGACAGAAATGTTAAAATGTGGTTTAGAATTACACATTTTTATCCTCTGTTATTAGTTACAACAGCAAATCCTGACAACATCGTCCAGGCAGCTTTCAGAGCGGCTCAAGGGTTGATTGAAAAGCTCGGTCCCACCTTGTGCCAAGCTTCTAAATCAGCTAAAGAAAATACAAAATGGGCCAAAATAAACTGTCACTCAGACTCAGGAAGAAAAATCTCATTCACCTGAGCTGTGGTTCACTTAAATAAGGCAGTGTCTACCTTTGTGTTTTTTAGCAGCACTACATTAAAATTAACTAACAAACGACTGACTCACCTGAGGAATCAGTCTGCTCTTTGGGAATCCCTTTCTTTCGCCTTTTCTTCACTTTGTCACCTACGACAACAAAAGGCTATTTTTAAAAATTTAATTCATTTAACAAATCTACACGGATGCGTCATCGCCATTTTCTCCAAATTAAATACAGATGAGGATCAAATTATTAGTCTGACTTGTGGGAGAGTAATGATTCAAGCGCTTTTATCAGCTCTTATTTCAAATGTTCACTGTGTTTTATAAACAGCAAATAAATAAGCACCAAATGGCCACTGAAATCTGGTTTTCTACACAATTACCTTTGCAAAAAGGATGTTGTCAACCAAACAAAACTGTACACAACCACCAAACAGCAATTTGGATACATTTGGATAATTTGCATTTCTAAGCTTTAGTTCTACTGAGGATAAGCAGTCACACAGCAGACATTTACCCTCTCTCTACAATCACAGGCCACATTAAGTGATAAATTCCATAACAATCCACCCACTTCACTATTTTACTAGCCACATGTGGCAATTTAAAGCAGGAGATTCCACAGCTCTGCTTTGGTATGTTTACCAGAGCTGCCACAGCCAGATTAAAGCAACACTTTACTGATTGCTAGCGTTGATCTGGTGCACAGGTTTTTAATTTTCAACCAACCTGGAACTGAAACTGGAGGTGAGTCTGGATCCAAAGCATCATCTGTCGAAGAAACCAGCTTTGATTTCCTTTTTTTCACGGGGTCAGAAGAGTTGTTGGTTGCAGATTTTTTCCTTCTTCTCACTGTCTTGGTGGGAGACTGAGCTTGTTTGGGTCTCCTCTTTTTCTTCTGAGGTGCAGCTGCTTCAGTTTGTGCATCTGGTGCAGAAGTGGTGGGATCCTGCGAAGAAAAAACAAACAAATGAGTTCAAACGGATCCTATTATACTTTTCTTTATTTTCTGTCATATATAATGTTACAACATCGGATGTTAAATGTGGCCAAAGTTTCAAATGCAGTAAATATATGCAAAAGTAATTCCAATCTGCTTTGAACATGAGGTTTCCAGTGGCTTTTTCTACGCCTGACATCAGCATGTCACAGATTTCTTTATACGGCTGTCGGGTCCAAGCACAGCTCATTCTCCCAAAACAGTCTACTTAAGTAGCATTACAGGCATTTAATGTGCTCCAGTGTACAAATAACCAATGCAGGTTTTTGCAGGTTGTTTGGCAACAGCAGAATAATTTCACAAGCAACGTTAGCTTTAATATTTCCCAACAGTAGATGTATTCCACTTCAGAAAGCTCATTTCCCACATGTACCACTATTAATAGAGAAATTATTATATAGAAATTGTGATTGAAAGAATAGATCCACTGTTCTGTCGCACAATAAGCAGCTTATGGGTGTAAGATTTACAGAACAGAGACGTCCTGCTGTAATATTTGTTGCTGTGATGTTCAGGGTCAGATTCGGGCTCAAACATGAACAGATGGATTTTAGAAGTTTCCATTTCCAGTCATTTATGTTCTGTTACTTGGTTTTACAGTTTGCACCCAGAAGCTCCACACTGATCAGAGGATGAGGTGGTGATCACAAGAGCTGGGCGCCCTGCCCCTCAACAGGCTTCTGAATGTTCAGCCAATCCAGAGAAAGTGAGCTTTTAAGGAGGGCTCTTAAGGAGGCCCAAGCTAATATTGCCTATTTCAGTAAGAGGCTCAAGTGAGGGGCTAAGAGACAGTTTGAGATAAATAAAGACCTTTTCTTAACTGCTCTAGTGTAGTCCTATAAAAAAAATAAAAATAGCTGTATGGGCCCCTTTAATGATGCTATCCAAAGTTGAAGGTTTTCTCAGGCTGTTTAAGTATGATCATGGTATTATCTTATTGGGGTTTTAAAAATATGTCCACTCCAAAATGTTCTTAGTATTTTTAGACTTTAATTTCTTTGCTGAACTTAAATATATTAGATAAAATATAAAGTGAAGTGGACTTAATTGTGAGTCAATATCACTCTCTACTTTGCTAAAAGATTTTTTTTTTCCTTAATACTATAAGTCTGAGGATGAATCAATACCCAGATGAACTAACAACTCAACTGTATTATGGGTGAAAAGCCATTTACAATGTTTTGCAGTCCCTTTCATTTTCTGATTTTTTAACTTTTCAAGACTTGTAAAATATAAAATGTATCATTCCAACATTTTTCCTTCTTTTTAAACGTATGTACAAACTAGATCTGCAACAACTAATTGTTTGGTTGATCAACAGAAATAAATAAAATGCATGACAAGCTTTCCTCCGATAGCACATATTAGTTATCCTAAGCTGTAAAGCAGGTGTATCTTTTTCTTGTCAGAAACTATTTTTTTCAGTAGGAAATTATTTAGATGGCCTTTGCCCCTCTTTCGTCATCCTCTCCTTTTGAGTTTTGTTCTGTGTACTTGTTTCTTTTTCCCTGTAGAAGTGTTGTCTTGGGACTGGGGGTGACTGTAGGCTCATGGAGACCTACCAGCAGGGAGGGAACATCTGGGCTGAGTCGTGACTCTATTTCCTGGTTTGTCTCGTCACTCTGTTTTGGCTTCAACTTCTCCAGGATGTGGGGGTTAAGATGAGGCCCAGCATCGTCATACAGAAATGCAAAGTTCCCCATACGCTCATCCAGTGACATGCTGAGGGCCTCCTTAGCCTGAATGATACCCATGTTCCACTGTGCCTGGAATTTACGGGGTACAGATGAAGGCGTCTGCATTACACAGGGAGAAAATGACAAGATTATACGACAAGTTACAAAAAGACAATACAATAATGATGTTTAATCACTGTCCTGCATGCTGATATCAAGAAGATACAACAAAAAATGTTGCTTTTACTGTGGGCACAATTTAAAAACAAGACTGCATTATTGCAGCCTATCTTGTTTGTTAATGTGGGTGAAAACAGGCTGAAACTGATTAAACTGGCTGCTTCTACAATGAGCTTGATGTTAATGGGGGAAAAGCTGAACAATCATCAAATTGATGTTTACCTTTTAAACCAACCATTTGACTTTTCTCTAACTCTGTAGAAATTTAAAGATGAGAAGGAACCTCGTATCAAGCATTTTATAGAAGTGCAATACTTCAATGGTGCAGGTTTTCTAAGTGGCGTCTTTTAATATGGGCCAATAGAGCCTATAAGACCAATTTACAAGGGCCTCACAGAAGAAAAGAAGCTGATTTACCTTTTTGTGGACGATGCGGGAGGCTGCCTGTTTGTTGCCCTGGCTAAGCTCCTGGTATTGATCCTCCCCAGTGTAGGACACCATGTTCTTCTCAAAGACATAGCCTCTCTCTGGGGCGTCTCCAAAATACTGTACATGGTAAAGGAGGCCTGACCTGCTATTGGCTGCTAAAAACATAATAAACCAAAATCAACAATGGTATAAAAAAAATAGATTTTTAAAAAAGGATATCTGTTTCATACACAAGATAAGAATAGTTATAATATAAGTACTTATTAAACAGTGATTCTTCAACTTTTAACTTCACAACACATCCCTTAAAGCCAAATTATACGAAGCAGGTGGTTGTGAGTTTATCTCACCTTTTTGTTTCTGTTTGAAATGATTGCTGATTTCTGGATCTGTGGTCACCATGCAAGGCCACCAGGGGTATCCCGACACCTTTGTCCAAACCACATCACCAACAGAAAAACGGATCAGCGAAGGAGACTCTTCTGCAACCTCCTCCATCACCTCTGGGATGAGATCAGGCTAGAGACGTGACAAAAGATTCAGTTAATCAATAGATAGAAATAGAAACTAATTAAGGTTGCTGACACCTTTTCCTTCCTAAAATCAATTACTTTACACACATGATCTATTTCAGACACACACATCACTGCCAGTATTTATTCCTGTAAATACTGGCACATTCAGTACACTGTGTCTCCAGCTCTGCATTTTGGTTTTAAGACTTGCAAATGTTCTATCAACGTGAAACTATTTCTACTTCATGTTTATCATTAATTTTCCCAAATTAAGTGTGCAAAACAATTTGAATGTTAATAGGTTAAAATAATTCAATATCACTGTTCACAAATATTTACTGTGTAGTCAGCTGTACATAGGAAATTTGGTCACATTTGTATGTGTGGTCTGTCCGCATAACTGTAGAACATTATTGTGTCAATGTTTGTCTTAAAACCAGTATTAGTTCGACATATTGCAGTGTATTGTAATGTAGTAACTTGCAAGAGACAAACAGAAATTGTATCTTAAAAAAAAAATTCATGCTTTTGTACTTAAAAATGGGAATAAAAGCAAAACCTCATCAGTTGTTTCAATTCCATCTACAGCATCTGTGTGGTCAAGTTGTTCCCCAGGGATGACAGAAGAACTGAGGTTTGGTTGAGGTTTTGGTTTGTTAGGTCTCCCCCGCCTCTTCTTGTCACCCTCTCTCTTCTCGGGTCCAGATATAGTACCTTCAATGGCCGTGTCCAAACTGGTCCCATTGGCGCAGCATGGTTCAAACAGTGGCTGCTTGACCACCTGGGGTATTGTCACCTTCAGTTCAGGTTCTGTAAGGGGACTGCAGTTGTGCTGATGGGTGCCAGTCGTAGCAGGGGCTTCAGCACCCTTCAGCATTGGTGGCTCTGGAGCACAAAGCTTGGGCAGCGTGTCTTGGTCCCCGTTCAGCACACGGGAGGTGAGGTCTTTGAGCCTCTCATGGCTGTGGTTGTTATGACTGTGGCCAGCCATCTTCTGAAGGACGCCGTCTTGTAGTGTGGCGGCCAGCTGGGCAGCAGCTTTGTCCATTAGCAGAGCTGGGTCACTGCTCATGTCCCCCCGACCTTTCCGTACACTGAGGGACTCTGGCGGCTGCTTCATGCTGATTGGGTTGGCTGGTTCGGGCATCGAAGGCAGAGAGCTACCTTTAGTGTCCATCCCATCTAACCCCCCTCCAGGCTCACTGAGCTGCAGGGACAAGGAACACACAGAAACTTCTCATTCCACAGGTTCACACAGAAATCATTAACAATATCTTGCAGCCCATTTTTGATGCTCTCACGTCTGGCTATATGTAAAATGGCATTCTGGGATATGTGCATAACATTAAACACTTTACAAAATGGCACTCACTTGCTTCAGCAGAGCATGAACACAGAGACTGAACGCAGACTGGAAGGCAGAGAGGGCTGCACCTGTCACATAATGTTCTCGCCGCCTAGTTTTGGATGTTCTTATAAGGTAGGCGAGCAAGTCGATTGACCACAAGTCTGAAGCAACAATACCTCAGTAAAAGAAAACCTATGCCTCAATGAAATCTACATCTATATGTTACACTAATGTGCAAGAGGTCAAGTCAAATCTATTCCCGATTACTCCCATGCATAAGAACAAAAAAAAAAAAAAAAAAAAAAAAAAAAAAAAAGAAGAAGAAACACTGGGCGGCGGAAAACCTCTTACCGCGACAATTTCAAGTTGGCTTTCTCCTGGAAAAGGACTAGCTAGCTGCTAGCTACAGTCTGTGGCAAAGCGGCAAGGAGAAGGCTGGCTGCAGGCTCCACCGCATGCAGCGAATGCCCGATAAGTGGGTGGCCGTGCCGCGTAAGCCACCGCATCACCGGCTAGAAAAGCCGCGGAAATGGAAGCAGCTGACAAGTCGGAGTAATGCTGCTGGAGTGCGAATAATCACCGGAATCGAACGTATCCCGCTTCAATTTAAAGCTAGCATATATCATTGTAGGCTGCGGTCGGGCAGCTGGCTTAATTGCAACATAACGACAAGCCGGCTGGACGTATCTCGTTAGGGCGAGCGTTTTTAAGAACCGGTCTTCGTTTTAAAGTTAACTCTAGCCTTAAAGAGCTCTGCTGGCAAAAGGTAAAATACCCACCCAGCGGCTACCCTGTGTCATACACGAAACAGGCTGCGACTAAATCTGATGTGGAAGCCACGATGTGGGAATCTCATGGATTCCAGCTATGGACAAGCATTTCCCAAAGAGTACAACCGCATCTCTGTCAGTGCTACAGTCAGCCATTACATTCCAGCAAATAGACAAAGCCGCCACCCAAAAGCTAAATGCAATTAACTTTGTGAATAGCTATCCTTCCCAATTAGAGCAAATACGTGAATAAACGAACGGGTGCACGGCTGGACGATTGCAGCTGTATGTTTAAACTGTTTTTCTATTGTTTCACTAATATACTCAATTTGTAGGCGCCATGACAGCTCGTTTCAAAAAGGCTAACCGTGCTAGCCAAAGCTAACCAGCGTACCATTGAAGCCAAGTCAAACTGCACATTTAACGTTAGCATAGCTAGCTAGCTTGCTAGCGGGTCCTCTCTTGCTAAAATGGATGGTCGGCCCGAACAAGTGTACTTGCAAAAACCCATACCAGCTACTACCCCCGGGGCTGACAATAACATGAAAGACCGTTTCTTTGTAGTTACCTGTTGAATCTCCTGTCGGTGGTTAAAGGGAGAAAATGTCCGCATTCATCCTGTAAAACGGAGGCTTTCATTCAAGTCGAATCAAAAGCTTGCGGGAAACTCAAACTCTCCGGCCAACCAGCGCGAAAAATACTCACTTCCGATTGGTCGGTGGCGGAGAGAGGATCCAACCGGTCCTTTCAAAAAACCAACCGTAGGAAGTGGCTGACCCCGGTGTCTCCCGGCTGTTATCACCGCTTCACCTCGTTTCGAGATTATCTTTTATCCTTAGTTTTGCAGCTATGATGTGTGCATGTTTATTTGCATAGAATATGGGATTTACCCATGTTTAAATGTTTCTGAACTAATGGGAATACAATAGTTGACAAGACCAGTGCGGGACATTAAGTCAATAATATAATATAAGTCGATTTATAATATAATATATCTAATATAATATATATTTACTATATATATATCTTCCAAAATCACCAGAGGCCTAATGTTTAGTGAGCACTCGGCCTATCCTGAGTATGAATCCTGCCACCTTCATATAGCAAAATGAAACTTCTAGTACAACATATACTTTGGTCCTCAGCTCAGTGGGGCCCTTATACTTCCACATCTGGGCTGGTACCAGCTGTTACCCTCAGTGGTGGCTGACAGCCAGAAGATTTTCTATATGTGTGTTGGGATGTGGAAGTAGCATCTCATAGTCATGTTGTATGTGGGCTGGACATGGCCCGAGGAAACGGGCAGAGGAAATACTATCTGTGCAACCGGGCCTCCTGTGCTGAAACATTACTGCATTATACAGATTTTCCATTATTTTCTCCACACCTCTTTAGGGGAGGCTAAATAACACTTCTTTATATAGTGCTGCAAAATACATATCCTCAAAATGGACCCTAATACTGAAACAAAAAACAAACTGAACATTAGAGTGCTTATGAAGGTAGGATTTATTGCAGGACTGTTGTATTAGACTGACCCCCTCACTTTATTTATTGTATTACTCTAAATGTTATATATTGCAATTATTTTTACATACTAATTTAAGTTTTAAAGTCTTCTTAAATTTTCAACTCCTCTTAAGGTTTAAAATTAATACTCTACTTTTCCCGCCAAAGACCAGGAAAACATAATTTCATATTAACATATGCTGGAAAAGTATAAATATAACAGTGGTGAGGTGACAATAAAAGTCCTTGTATTGTTGTTTACAAGAATATAATCCACATGAGTAAAACATAAACTAAAACACTGAAAACTAGATTTTGGCACGGGGCCCCTCCTGAAGACAGGGCAGAATAATTAGATAATAATGCAGGACTCACCTTGGCTGATATTGTACTTTAGTGTAGTTAGTATATTGTACTGTGTGACGTTATCTGTAACTAATCAAAATGACAAAAACCATAGAGTGGATGAACCTGGGGCTTTTGGGGCCCCTCAGTGTTTGGGGCATTTTCTCTCCTTGCCTAGTTGGTATTCTAGCCTTGTTAACGTTAGTATCAACTGTGATCCACAGTAAAGCCAAAGCATATGACCACAGCACGGCCAGAAATACAGCTCTAAACCTATAACACAGCTAGATATGGGAAAAACTGAAGCCAAATACTAGATGATCGTTTCCCTTAAAACGACAGCATGGTATTAGGCAGCTGGAGCACAGGCCCCATGTTTCCTTGTTGTACATGAGTACAGTGAAGTAAATTCAAGCAAAAACCTGCAGTACCCACAAAGGAAGCTAAGGGGCGTGAAACTTTTTGGAATAACACAAGCCGCTTCCGGTAAAAGTTTGCCTTTCAAAATAAAAGTCCACAATGTCGATAATAGGCGTTATAATGACAACGAATTATATAAACATGGGGATCTTTATTTAACTTATTAAATTAATTACTTAGTATCTATTCCGATTTCCCCAGTGCTATATAGTTCAGAAATGTATTAATTTTATTGCAGACAAAGAGGTTTGAAGATTTGATAGTGACAGATTTACTTCGTCCATTCTGGACTTCATCTTTTTTTGGAAAAACACAGTACTGTGCAAAAGTTTTAGCTACTTTAGATGTTTAGATTTTTATATCATCAGGGAGGCTCCGGATTAGTCCTATTTTTTCATATTTATGTATGCGCATGTATGAATATGAAGTATATGTATTTTAACTATACCAGGGGTAGATGCACATCCAAAGATGAAAAAGATGCATATCAAAACACTCCTGAGGGTAGACAGATAATAAAAAAAATAAAACCAATACAAAATTGTCATGGGTAAAAATGTTTTGATAAAAAGAAAAATAGAACACTGCAAATAGTATACAAGTTATTAATAAAATGGAATTGCATAGTTTAAATAAAGAATCTATATATTGACGTAGTTAATGTGCCTTTACAGCTTCTCCACTGTGATGAGGTAACAGTCTTTATGTAAGAGTCAAAATAGTTACAAAAGGATATAGAGCTGTGAGACGTATTTACCTTGAAGAATAGTTACGTTGATATAATTATATTTCTCTATTTACCAGACTTGTGAATATCAAAAATCAAATCTTCATATTTGAAGGAAAAAGCAGAATCAGAAAAAGATGTATTGGCCAAGTATGTTAACACACAAGGACTTTGGTTCCGGCTGCTGCAAAACAAAACAAAAATATTATTTACAGACAGCATACAATAACCGATGGCATCAGGATACTGGGGCAGTAAAGTAAGAATTTAACTGTAGTGATAACTTACCGCATATTACAATAAAGCTTTAGAATAGAATAGAATAAAAATAGAATTGTATAAACTCGCCGGAAGCTTTCCCTCGCCACACATCACGGGTCGCTTAACAACAACATCATCGCTCAGATTGACGTCACTGGGGTGTTTGGCCCGGCTAGCTGTCATCCGCGAAGCAGGGAAGGGCATGACTTGACATGGATCTACATTTTCACATGTCCTGTTATATATGCGTCATAGCCTGTTAAAATAACACGGGGATTTTGGGATTTCTTTGTACCTCTGTACCGGTCCTTTCTGGTTTCGACGTCGTGAACAAACAGAGGCTAGCTAACGGGCTAGCTAGCTTGTAAGTTTACTGTAACTGTTAACGGCAGCGAGTTCAGACAGAAGCCCTCCGCATGGCGTTAATCCTGTTTACGAGGTCCCGGGCACCTTTAATGAAAACGTCCCGATCTTTAAAGAGCGAATTCCGGAAAGGAAAAGGTAATTCTTCTGTGTTTACTGTCTATATTTACTCTTTATTTTGCCAAAACGAAGCTAACTTAGCTTGGTTCATATTAGCATCTAGATAAATCATGTAGCCACAGAAGTAGGTGGTCTTGAATTGGCCCTGTTTAGGTTTCAAAGAAGCTGGTGGATAACTCAAGGTGACCAGCAGATAACTGGGTATAACACCTTAAATAGCCTGTCATTCATTCCTTTAAGCTACAAATCACAACCAACTTGGAGCACTGATGGACTTGCATGTTTAGGTATAGGGTTATGATTTCTCAAGACTCCAAGGCACCACACCTTGATGCTAAGAATTAAATAAGAAGCAAAACATGATTTAGGATCCAGGTTATCTGAGGACAACCAGGTGTCTGTTCTGACTGGAGCGCCCCCTCTCTCTACTGCAGTCTGAGAGGATGCTCGTTGCTATGGCAGACTGGATCCCATCTGTTTACTCTGCATCCGCAAGATATTCATACCTAAGCAAGATCTGTAGTGAGAGACTTAAAAAATAAGAAAAAGGGATTTAAACATAGATGAAGCTGTAGATGACTGTATGGTGTGCTGATTTCATTATCTTAATCCAAATGCCTAGTTATACAGTTTATCTTGGTCGTCTGTTTGGACAAGGTTGTGAAATAATAAGCCACAGGAATGATGATGTTGCAAATGCAGAGCAGTGTGGGTATTTTTCTGCTTTTCCCAAACTATGGCTGCTGCTAACATTTGACTTTCAGTTTTGGCTCATATGCAGTACTTTTTTCAATTATTCCACTGATCGACTGATAGAAAAATAATCAGCTATTTTCATGATACACTTATTTCATTAATTTAGTGAAAAAAATTGCTCCGATTTCTTTCTTTCCATCTGCAGTCCCTGGTCTGGCCCTTTTATATCTCTGGGTATATAAAACTGAAACCTGGAAAATAAGCCTGACATTTAGGATTACTGTTTTATAGAAATAGTGGGTTTATATCAGTGAAACATGTTAATTCGTCATGTATTTAATACACAGGATTAGCCAAAAACAGACCTTCCTGTATGGTTATTTAATCCATTAACAGTTTCACAATTGATTTTTAACACATTTATTTTATTACATATATTCACTATAGAGTGATATCATGATATGAAAGGAGATGTATGACAATAGAAGATTTAATATATACTGTTCACTTCAAAGACTAATATATGAGTAGAGTAATCATAGCACCACACATCATAGCACCCTAATAGCCTTAAACATACAAACTTCATTCCTTTTATTCATATCAACCTTCTTTTTGGGGAGTGAGTGTGGCTCCAGACCAACTCAGTGATTTCTTATCCCTGCATGTTTCTGAAAAGCCTTGTAGGTTACCTGTTGTATAACCAGTGAAGACATTAAGGTGATATGTCTCTTTGCACTTTCATTGTTTAAATTGTAGGTGTGTCACAGACGGCCAGTGAGTGGGAGTTCATAAATTAGAGGACCATGCTACAGAATGAGTGATAAATGTCGTCTGTAGTTTAGTTGGTGCTTTAACGCTGTGCTTATAAATAGATGAGAGGGTCGTGATGGGGATTTGTCTGTCTGCAGTGGACAGACTGAGACTGTGCTCTTGGCTTTAGGCCCAGATTATCAGACAATTTGCAGTGCTTCCATGAGGAAAGGTCAGTGCCTCTTATAACTCCACCTGAGACAGACTGGGCTTAATTTTCCCATTATGCATTCATGTCTTTGCTGACATGAGCACTATTACATTCCTGTTATATGGTGGACATTACCAATATCCTGGTAGTGATCATGATATGAGCGTCTTTTAAGTACAGTTGTAACTTGATCATGAATCTCCCTTTGCACAAAGCTGACAGTCGCAATATTTATATAATAATCAGTAAACAATAATCCCAGCTCTAATGGATGCTAAATAAACAAGAAAAAAAAAAAAAAAAAAAAGAAATTTTTGACTCTGGTTTTATAGCAGTGGTGACCAAGCGCACCCTGATCAGCCTTCAGTGCTGCTGAACATTGAACACTGTGCTGTCTTTGCAAAGTGGATGTGTAGCAGTCATCAAACCAAGGCTGTATGGTCAGACGTAGTAAAGATTAGAGCATTATCTGACACAGCATCAATAAACTAGGAGACAAACAGCAAAGTTTCACTTGTGATAAAGTGATGGTACACGTGCATGCACTGGTGAGGGCGCAGTGTTGGTGTGTGTGACAGGGCATCTGGAGGAACATACTGAGCAGTGTATGTAAACACTGGAGCGTTGACTTGTTTTATGTGGTTTGTCCAGCTGAGACCACTGTCATTACCACTCATTTCACACTGAGACGCCTGAAAATGTGAGTCTCAGTGGTCTCTGCGCTGATGTTCAGTATGACTGAGACTGTTGGGAATGACCCAAAAATGTCATGTTTTATGAGCACTGTGAAAGGAGATGCATGACACTCACCAGATCTACATACTCAGAAGGCCATACACAATTAAGTCAACAGTCTGGACTTAAACTTATTAAAATTGTTTCCTATAAAGAGGCGTGTTTATTTACATGTGGCCTCTGTACATGTAAAAGAAATAGATAAAGAATATAGATGCAGTGAAATTAATGGTCTCACAGTGGCCGTGGATTTAGAGCAGACGATTGCACTGTTTGCTGTTCTGAATCTAATGTTAAGAAACACCTGTGATAGGAGGTGTTCCGTAGATTAACCAATTATAAAGTCTTACTAGCTGTCCTCCTTTTCTTGCCTTCATTTCAGTCAAATTTATACGCATGAACTCACACCTTTGATAAAACAACGTTTTTTTTTTACATATGATCCAGTATATAGTTAGATGTTCAAGCAAAAACAATATGTATGGTTTGGCTTGTTTGTGTGCAAGACAGTTGCACCTATAATGACCTAGCTGAGGCTAAAAGTAACAACTGATGTGTGTTTACTCAACCAGATCACAGGAGCACCTCAGGATACTGGCCCAAGGCTCACAGAATGAATAAGGAAGTGTCGTTTTAATGCTTTACAGCCAGGCCCCTGTAGGCTGCCAGTCACACATGAGTTAACTGTTAAAGGTAAAAGTCAAGCGGGCAAGGCATGACCTAGTCGTGACCTTTCAGAACCAGACTGAGTTTATTTTGAGTCAACACCAAATCAAGCCACTGCCTTTGTAAAATAAGTCTGATCTATTAAGTAAAGGCCAATGAACACTAAACATTACCTTAGAAATGCAACAGTGACATGCTTCAGGAGTCTGCAGAGATTCTCATGGTTCTGTAGAAGCACTGTGCTGCAGATTTCAACATTCAGATCAGAGGTAGGTTCAGCAGGTTCAGCACCTTTCATAAAGTACAAGACATAGTTTCTAGCTTAAGCTAATGCTAATCATTGACTAGATATTCTTGGTGGACATGAAAACATATGATTAGACTGGGATGGCAACATTAGTAGGTTACAAAACGAGAAACAACATGTTGTATCTCAGCTTGTAGCTGAAAACTTTTGGTTGACTGAGATCACTGTGAGGACAAAGCAGTTTCAGTTTTGCTGTGCGACCACATTACCACTGAAGAACAAATGAAAGTTATGTTTTAAAAAGCTAAATTAACCCGCAATAATAAGTGTAAGGATTGTATTGCCATCATGTTACACCACACATTATGTAAGACAAAGTATTTCATCACTTTAGGGAGCGTCTGTGTGTTTAAGAAACACAGTGTTTGAAAACAAGCATGTTGGAAAAAAATGTTAAGGAACAAGTGTCATGTGGTGATAAATAATAGTTGTGCAGCCAGAATTAGAAAAGAATTAGATAAAATCCCAGAATGTAGATGTGTGTACCGCCCAGGCCAGCAGAGTAGTGTGGTGTAATCTCGTGTATTTCCAGGGTTTTCTTTCAGTGCTGCAGCAGCCAGCCACTCAGCCACAAAGGTGACTCTGTTCCAGTAAACTCTGTGTCCTCCTGGCAGGCAGCCACAGCCTGTCATGTTCAACCAGGCCTTGCTGGATTCAGTCCAGCCGGCCATGTGAGAACCAGAGGAAGGGCGTGGTTGAGCCATCTGCTCTCACATGATTGGTTAGAAGTGCCTCACCAGTCCGCCCCCACTCCAACACGCACTTCACTCTGATAGCGGCCTCTGGGGGTTTGGAAGCCCCACTGTGAGCCCCACATACTGTGGCCACCAAGGCAGATCAGTGTGAAGATATTTACACAGAAACACTTGATTTGTCTGTAAAAGTTCTTCAATACAGAATATTTATAAACATTAGTAAGTAGTAGGAATAAGCTCTGAACTTGGTTATAGAATAAAAATGGCAAATGTAATTAAAGCAGAAACTAATTTTAAAGTCTGTAAAGTGATTAATTGTATTTTTTAGTGAACTTAACTCATGGTATAGTATTAGCAAACATTGAAAAACAGTGCAAAGGCCTGGTTAAGATCTCAGCAGACACTGGTATTTAGATAGAGTGTTACATAAGACATGGGGAGTGACTTCCCTTTATATCATTATTGGATAACCACTGTGCGTTTTTCATGGTGTCATAGCTCGGTCAGTGAGTTCAGAAATAAAATTGCATTAAAGTGTCAGACCAGACAGTCCCTGCAGAGAGCTGCTGATGTATGAGCTACTCATTTACTCATCAGCAGCAGTTCATGAAAGCCCTGAGTATGCTCTGCATAAATGTGTGTGTGTTTGTGTCCCTGTCTGACTAATGTCTTATCATTAGAACTCAGCTGCTCATGTTTTTTTTTTCATCCTTTCAGGGAAACTACAAGATGGTGCCTGTTTCAACTGTGCAGCCTTCAGACTCTCCACTCAAAAGTAAGATAAATATATGTGAAGATTGCACAGTAAATGCAGCTCCTGAGAACATCTGAAAATAAAATTAAATTAAAAAATGAAAAATGAAAAAACTTAAAGGTCCCATATTTTACACTTTTCTTGTGTTTTATTTTAAGTGTTAATATACATTAGAAGATATATTTGTGGTTTTAAGAACCAAAAACTATCTCAGTATAGTTTTACATCTCCTCTCTCAGGCTTCTCTCTGGAGCTTTTGTAACAACAGGTCAGTGAGCCAATTAGAAGAGAGGCGAAACAGTAGAAATGTTGGTGAGCCGATTGGCTGACTGTGTGACCAAAGTGATCAAATAAAAATATAGCGGATTACAGGTTAACACTCAGAGAAACCAAATCCTGCAAGATTGGACTGTGGGTCCTAGTGGGCTGGGCATGGCTGAGAGTGGTGACTGCTTTGTTGTGACATCACAAAGTTACAGAAGTCCTGAAGGCTTGTTTTAAGGCTCAGTTTCTGAATACAGGCTGTGTGCATTTCTCTGTGGACTGAGGCTTTGATACTTTCACCGTATTAATAAAGAACCTAGACCTGCTTTATATTTAAAAAAACACATGGACTTTTCATTTTATACAATATGGGACCGTAAAGCTCTGTGCTTTACTTTTTTCATTCCCATTAAAGTATTAAAAGATTTCGAATGATGAACCTTGCAGACACTCTTCCTTCACAATACTCGGAGACATTTTGAGGTGGTTTTATAGTTCCACTGCACATCCTACAGCATTTTAATGGCAATTTTAAGACTATATCCATTTTTATCAATCACTTTATTGTATTTTATTCTGAAACTCCTCATCCTGTTGTCTCCTCAGACTTGAAGGACTCCGACTTGGCAGTTTGGCCCAGTTCTCTTCATTCGGTCCTTCCAACCCCTTGTCAGATGGATACGTGGGCCCCTGCCAGAGCCCGGACTCACAGCGACTCTACTGCGCTTTCGTGTTGGGGTCCTCCCCATCACCTTACCCTGCGATCACACCGGGGGCCCAGTGGACGATAGCACGACCGCAGGACATCTCCAGTGTCAGGTGGATACACACTTCCAGGAGGAGATGGGATGACTCGAAGGTGGAGAAGTCTTTACGCTCCTTAAAGGACAAGAAGAAGCTGGAGGAGGGAGGGCCGGTGTACAGTCCGACGCTCGATGCAGAACCTGTGAGACGGACGCTCCGACAGCGGGTTGTAGATGAAATCAAGCACTACTACCACGGCTTCAGGCTGCTGTGGATCGATACCACCATTGCTGGGCGCATGCTGTGGAGGGTGCTGAACGGAAACAGTCTGTCCCGACGTGAGAGGAGACAGGTGAGGAAATACAGATGTAGTTCTCATCTATTAAGACAATGTTTTTTTACCTAGGAATATGCTTTTTCTATCATTGCACTGTCAAGCCACCACCACCAGGACTTGTATTTACACATTTCTGAGTCTGTGATGTGCTGATTACAACATACATAATGTTCTGCTACTGGCCTGGGAGCAGCTCTACTTCAGTAGTTATTATCTTTTTAGCTGATGTCAGACATTTTAAGTAAATCGATGTATAAAATTTCAGTTTTCTGGCTTAAAGTAAAGGTAATTTTTAAAAGTTAAGAACCACAAAATGTTTAATTCACTGTAATGTAAGGCTGAGAGGCAATTCTCACATTTTAGAAGCTGTTTTTGTCTAAATGGTTTAACTGATAATCAAAATAGTTTCCAATTAATGTTACTCTGATCAGACAATCAATTAGTTGACTAATTATTGCAGCACTATTTTAAAGCATGTCATGTAGCTGATGTTAGCCTAGTTAGCAACAACAGGAAAAATCTGCAACACACAGTTTTCATTTGTAAGCTGCATGTGTGCTGTGTGGGGATGGAAAACTTTACAGGTCTAGCAACAGTAACTAAGGGGGTGGGGCTTAGCAAATGTTGAATTACTGGTATATATTGACCATATCTCGGAAGTGTATGTATTCTGTCAGCCGTTTAAGCAGAAACTGTTCTAAAGTCTGCTCAATTATAGAAAATTATATTTGAACAGAAACAGTAATGGCAGAACTGATCCGTCAGCCACTGTTTCCAGTGTAAGGCAGCCATCTTTCCATTCTGACTCAGAGTTTACACAGCGGAAAACCAGCATGAGTTAAGAGATCAGGGATGACTGAACAAGGATTCAAGTTGTCACATCATGTTCTGTAAATGTTTAATCTTCTCAAATCTAATGGGATCTATTATAGAAATTGGCTGTTTACTCATCAGGCGCTCAGCAGGTTGGGCTGCTTGATTAAAGCTCTTTAGGCAGAAGCGTTTACGTGTTGCAGCTTTGATTCATTTAGCTGTAGATTTGCCCAAAGTTTACACTTAGAAAAAGTTACAAACACTTACAATCACCTTTTATTGAAACAATCATAACCTTAGTTACTTTCCTGAAAGGTTAATGGTAACTGATGATTATGATGCTGCAGCTAGGTGATGAAATAGTTAAAATGTAGTAAAATTTCACTTGGCTGAAGTGTGTTGAAATAGTAAAACACCTCTTGGTAATAATCAAGTTTTAAGTGATGATGTAACCATATCATTTACTCATGTGGATGTTTTTACAGTCACTGATTTAAACCAGATGCAGAACAAACACTGACATGAACTAAACAAGAAACAATCAGTGAAGCGATAAAATTCGTATTCTTTGACATAATCTGCTGCTTGTTCTGAATTCATGGCACCCGGTCGTCTGACATTGAGAGAAGCTGTCTGGATCGAGGCCCAGTGCTCACTGCAGTAATCTGATGAAGGTGCTGGCACTCGGGTGTCATTTCAGGGACGGGGAGCAGGTCAGCTCAGGTCTCACTTACTTTTGCCACACCCGCCCCCATAGTACAGGATGTTACATACGTGGTGGGCATGACTGGCAAGTTGTGAACGCTCCACTTTATGGTGTGAAGTATTCAGCGACGGGATGACCGGCCGCTGCTGCTGCTGCTGCCCTTGTCTGGGAATGTTGCGCTGTGGCTTCAATACTTTGAACTGTGGGTTCAAAATTCACCAGCTCATTTTGCCAAATGAAGAGATTTAAAAGCGTTAACCTCAAAATCACGGTTAATAAGTGGCTAATAGATTGTAATCGTCAGGTGCAGTTCGGGAACCTAAAGGAACGTAGGTGCCAGACTTCCAGGCATCAGAGCAGAGGCATGTTTAAAATGTGGAGTTTCACAATTCAGACTGACACATGAGGACAAAGGCACCTGTTGTGTTTGTAAAGGGCTGGAGCAACATGTCTTACAAAACTAGTGCAATAAAGATTTGTAATGTGCCTTGTAGTTTTTCCTTGGCTCATACTGTTGAGGTACAGTTTTCATTTTCTCTAATAACATTTTTGAAGCCTGTGGTTACAACCAACAATTATTTTTATTATTGATTGATCTGCCAATAAATCTCAAACGATTGATTATCTTTTCTAAAAACTGTTAGAAAATCATAAAAAATGTCCATTCCACTTCCCAAGAGTCCAAGCTGACGTCTTTAGATGTTGTTATTTCTGATATGAAACACAGAAAAGCAGAACATAGTCACAATTTAGACGTTCTCACCTGGGATTTATAAAAGAGTTGATGATTATTTTTCTGTCTAATTGTTTCCGCTCTGGAGATGACCGTGATAAAACTGAAATGAAAAAATGTTATAGGTCATAATTATGGGAAAATGTGTGGGAAATTGACTTGCATCATTTATACTACTACATCATCTGTAGTACTTTCAGTAAATGAGATAAAAGTTTCAATTTTATTTTCTCCCAAATGCATTAGATGAAGTTAGTGTCAGTTTAATACAGTCTCAGATGCAGTAGTGCATCACAGTGTGATTCCAGTGAACGACATTAAACAATAGCTCGTTTCCCTTTGCCAATACATCCCACATGTCCCGTGCTCTGTGTGATTATGCTAAAGGCACAGGAGAAATGAAGCCTCATTGCAGTGCTAATAGCTGCTGGCCAGTGTTGATGATGACCATCTTGCCCCTCCACCCCTCCCCTCCATTAAACCCACACCACCCTATCTGCACCTTTTCAAATGCAGCTGACTCCCTCGGAGCGCATGTCCCGAACCCATCTACACTCCCATTCTTCCAACCTGGACTGGCCTTGCCTCCTTAATCTCCTCCTTTCATATTCATTTACAACACTCAGGCCTCCATTTAAGGCTCCTTCTATTTTAATCTGTCACCCCCTCCACCCTCCTTTGATGTGGAACTCTGGGAGATGATATACATGTCAATGGGTCTGTGGACAAAAGGCCTTTTCACTCAGGCTGGCCTAAATCCTTCACCCTCCTGGTCCACTGACATGCAGGTGGAAAGGGCGGCGAAAGAAGGACTCGTGTTTTGGCCTTCTCCCCTCAGGGCTGTTTCTGTAGTCGGGTTGGGATTGTGTCCCAGGACGGTCAGTAAGCCACATTTGGACAGCAGTACAATGAAGTAGCCTAGTGTCTGCCTGGTACTTCTATACCCAGAGGATTGTTCAGGTCTGTGCTGAACAAATGTGCTTCCTGTTGGCTCAAGTGGGCAGTTTTTGAGCCTTGTGAGGCAGAATGTTCACTTTGGTCCACGGCTCCATGCAAATAATGCAGCAGTGAATTAGGAGGTTTCTGTTGCTGTGGGGATGTATGGGCTCAGGGTTAAAAGTGCTGACTGCTGGAACTGTTATTAGAGGGATTGAGCAGGGTGATTGTACCAAGAGACAAAGGAAGATGGGGTAAACATTTTCACAGGTTTCCCTGGTGGCTTTTTCTCTCGACGCTGCTCTCTGCTGGACGCGCAACAAACTACAGCCTGGTGGAAACCAATGGCACTTACATTCTGAGGAGGCATATTTAACTGTTGAAAATCCAAACAGAAGCAGACCCTGACATAGATGGTAACAAGTTGGCATCAAGATTGCTGGTGTCAAAGATCGACTTAGTCCTCATGTCACTTTGTTAAATTTTCTCTCCAGTTTCTCAGAACATGTGCAGACGTCTTCAGACTTCTCCCCTTCCTGGTGTTCATCATCGTCCCCTTCATGGAGTTCCTGCTTCCTGTAGCTCTGAAACTCTTCCCCAACATGCTGCCGTCCACCTTCGAGACACAGTCAAAGAAGGTAATGAAAGCTGGGCCTCCTGTCTAAACTAAAACTGCGTGATGAAATGCACAGGTCAAATTTCAGGGATTATTTTTCCAGTTGTTGTAGTTGCAATTAAAATTTGTTGTCTACTTTTCACTGGGGTTTGAGACACAATGGCTCAGCTAGTGCTAATGATTATTTACTCAGTTAATTTATTAGTTGGTTTAAAAACAGTCAGAAAATGGTGGAAATTTAAATTATAATCTCCCACAGTCTAATGTCATATATTCAAATTGCTTGTTTTATTTAGTTGAATCCTCCAAATCTATTCAGTTTACTGTCCTATGACAAAGAAAAACATCTGATCTTCACATCTGAGAAGCTGGAACTGGAAACTTTTTGGCATTTTTATATAAAAAAAATAAATTAATTAAAAAAAGATTTATTAATCATCAAAACAGTAGCTGATTCATCTTCTGTTGATTGTGAGAAGTTTTTTTAATTATTCCGCAGACTAATGTTTCTAAGTAATAAGTCTTGACAAAGTGAGTATCACAGTCTCCCATATATAATAATATATTCACATTTGAATCCTCATCTGCCACGTGAACTTTCACCCAGGATCCTAATGAGTGTAGTCTCATCCTGGCAAAAGTTAATCCTGATTACAGTCTAATCCAGATCATAACAGGATCCCTGACCTGTTGTTCCACATTGTTTATGTTTGGCAATGCTTAATGCACATATATATATATATATATATATATATATATGTGTGTGTGTGTTTTAATCAATTGTAAATATATTTTTTAAATTTCATCTAATTTCATTGCATAGCTGATCATGATCTTTTACAGTGCCTAAAAATCTCATTTATCTCTGTTAAGTTGAAAAAAGTGTGTTTTTTTTTTTAAAGCACATTGAATTTATGACCTGTTGTTGTTTTCAGGAGGAGAGGTTGAAAAAGGAGCTGAGGGTCAAACTGGAAATGGCCAAATTCTTGCAGGACACCATTGAGGAGATCGCTCTGAGGAACAAGGTTGCCCAGGGCGACGTGACGGAGGAGTTCTCCACCTTCTTTCAGAAGGTTGGTGTCAGTGTTGAGTGAGAGCGGGCAGCATGAACAGAGGGAAACACAGGCTCACTGCTGCCCTCTGGTGGTAGAAACTGTGAAATGTCTCTGCTTGGTCGGTCTGGTTGGTGTATTATATATTGCACAAGTCAAAATGGCGGAATAATTAGGCCATATATGTTACCTATAAGTGCTTATAAATTTCAGTTTGTGAGAAACAACCTGATGGCATCAAAATTTAGACAAATGCAGAAAATGTTTTGACCTCAATTAATGAATTCTGTTGAAATCTCACTCCTTGAATTAGGTTTTTATAACATATCATTTTGCATGAAATCTGGCCTGTCCCAGCTCCCAGACCTTTCACAGACCTCCATCATTCAAAAAACATTTACAGCTTCTTTATCTTTGTAGATCCGGGACTCCGGGGAACGTCCCAGCAATGAGCAGATCATAAAATTCTCTAAACTGTTTGAGGATGAGCTGACTCTGGACAACCTGACCCGACCCCAGCTGGTGGCTCTCTGCCGCCTCCTGGAGCTCCAGTCCATCGGGACCAACAACTTCCTCCGCTTCCAGCTCATCATGAAGCTGCGGGCCATCCGCGCAGATGACAAGGTAGAAAACCTCTGGTGACTGTTTTCCTCTTACACTTCTACCTGTTTCTTCCTGAACTTATAACATTTCCTCTTATCACTGATCAAAACTGAACAGACAGATACACTTAGAAATATAAAATCAGGAATCGGCGGAGGTAGCCGTGGTGGAATTGAAGTGAATCGATCATAAGAGGCTCTGTGTGACCACTGTGCTGTGTCTAACCAGCTGATAGCAGAGGAGGGAGTGGAGAGCCTGAACGTGAACGAGGTGCAGGCGGCCTGTCGCGTCAGAGGGATGAGGTCTCTGGGAGTCACAGAGGAACGACTGAGAGAGCAACTCAGCCAGGTAACAACAACAACAACAACAACAACAACAACAACAACAACAACAACAACAGGAGGGGGCGGAAGATATTCTCAGGATTTAATTATCTCAGTAACAGGACACATTCAGTCTGTTGTTGATGTATTTTGATGTTGACTTATTGTCCTGTTTTTGTGCCTTTTTGTTGCAATGCTTTCTATAAAATGGAAAAAAACTAGTACCGTATTTTCCGCACTATAGGGCGCACTGGATTATAAGGCGCACTGTCAATGAATGGTCTATTTTCGAACTTTTTTCATATATAAAGCGCACCGGACTATAAGGCGCATTAAGCGAAACAAAACAGTCAGATAAGTCAAACTTTATTAAACGTGTTCACAATAACTCCCAACCTTGTTCAGTTGTAACACGTAAAAAAAACACAGTCTGATACTGCTAAATCAAACGTTAGCGTATTCACAATAACTCCTTATAGGTCCTTATACACGCACACTGTAATATTATGGTGAAGCACAGTATGTATTACTCCGCGACGCTCCTGACTACGATAGCCGTAATGCTGCAAGCGGTGCGGCTTTGTAGTTTACCAAAGTCGTACTAAAACATTTTGACAGAGCGCCGTGAGCGCCGTGTACCACACAAAATCGCTTCGAGGTCAGTAAGCACAACCAGAATTAATCCATATATAAAGCGCTCCGGATTATAAGGCGCGTTTTTTGAGAAAATTAAAGGCTTTTAAGTGCGCCTTATAGTCCTGAAAATACGGTAATCTGTGCCATTTGTAATTTTGTAGAATTTGGTAATTTTCAGAATTTACAAATTAAGAGCATTATTAAACGAAGGGAAAAAGTACGTGCAAAATGAAACCTTATTTCAGTAACTGTTGCCCCAGCTGATACATGGTTCTACTCAGTGATTCATCTTCATATTCACTGAGGTTACTAAACACTCAAGGTTACTTCAGATTTTTATTAATCTGTGGAAACATGTGATCTCTTTCTGTTGTATGTAGTGGTTGGAGCTGCATCTGAACCAACAGATCCCCACCTCCCTGCTGCTGCTGTCTCGGGCCATGTACCTCCCTGACACGCTGTCTCCTGCCGACCAGCTGAAGACCACCCTGCAGACGCTCCCTGAGATAGTGGTATGTGCATATGCATATGTATAACTCGGATGTGTAATGAAAGTGGAGCTTTTATTAAATGTTTTATTTAAGTATAAAACATATGTAGAGAGACAGTGGGTCTGTGACTACATTCAGTCCTCACTGGGATTGTTCTCTGCTGTGCTCCCTCCTCCTCCTCCAGACGAAGGAGGCCCAGTTGATGGCGGCAGAGATGGAGCTCTCCAAAGTGGACAATAAGACCAAAGTGGAGACGATGCTGCAGGAGGAGGCGGCCATACTCCAGGACAACAAGGACCGTGAGATGGAGAGGTTGGCTGACGCTGCAGAGAAGGTTGCCAGGGTAAAGACTCTTCTCCTAATGTATTTTATTTGTTGAGTAGAGCCTGATTTAGTTTGATACTCATCTTAAATCTTGACACAACCACATGTGTGGGAATTTACCAAAATAAAATACATACTGACTTAAGATCAGGAGACTGGGTCTACAGTACTGCACTTGGAATAGTGCTCTGGAGACTCTGTGTTATCATACAGATTAGAAAAATTTACTTTTGTTACTTTATCCAGCCCTGTTGTTCTCTCTGTGACTGATCACTGTCTTCTACAGGAGGGTGAGTTGGAGCTTGAAGCAGAGAGGGCGAAGCACAGCGAGGCGATGTCCATGGCTGACAAGGCCGCTCATTCAGAGACACTGAGGGACGCAGCTCCTGTCATCGAGGGAATCAAGGTAACATCTCTAAACATACAGCTGGTGAAATCAGTGGATTGTAAAACATTGAAGCTGATGGGTTCTGGTAAAACTCTCAAGTACCTAATACTCACTTTACCTTTGTATCAGCATCTTAAAATGACTAAAATGACAAACATTGTTCCCTCTAAATGGTGATTTTAGTATCAGATACAAGTGCTGTATTTAACTTTTTCATGATATAAAACCATTTATTTACCATATTACATAGTATATCATCATATCTTCGAGTAACTTTAAATTTTTTAATTAATTTATTTTCTTTTTACTTGCATCACTAAAATCCAAAATGAATAAAGTTAATATTTTCTTATGGGGTTACATTTATGTTATAACTAAAACAAAATTATTGTCAGATCCTTTTTCTAACCTTTTCCTGAGGATCTATGAACCCACAAAACATTAACATTAGATTTTTTGCGTGGACACATTTTCTGTTTCTTATTTGCTGAGTATTACTTAGTAATTTACTTGTGGCCACCTTTTCATTTTACCACCTCTGTGTCTTCTGGACTGCACAGTTTGAACAGTGGCAGACTTTCCTGCGCTTCCAGGTTAGGTTTAACGATGTCTCCTCCCCAACGACCCTCACATCCGTACCATTGTATCCCTGCACGTACAGCACCCCGTCTTTCTCTGAGCAGACCCAGATGCGGGTTAAACAGTACTTGCGAATATCTGTGGCATTTGTTTGACCTTTTCTGACTGCTGTTTGATCTCCTGTTCAGAAGGAAGGAAAGTGTAATCTGACTGACAGGAAAAAAAACCTCTAAACACAAGGTTTTACGGGTATGACGAGGTGGATGTTGACATCAGGCAGCATATGCTTGGAAAACAGAGCGGGAGAAAATGAAGCGAGGGCAGACCACAAACGCTCATATTCAGCTCTTAAGTGGGATGAAAGGCAGACAGGGTAAATTACAGTAAGGAGAACAGACAAATCACAGACAATTTATAACAACTGAGAGCATGTAAATACAGCCTCTTTCTTTCTAGCATGACAAACGGCTGCAGTGTGGACAAACCAGGGTCATCTTGGTGAAACACATGCTAAATATGATTTGCAAATTCTGTTTGACCCACATCTGTTAGGACTTTTCCTCTTCTATTCCCCGTCACTGACCAAGCTGAACCTTTTCTTCCCTTTGTAGCTCCACAGATCTCCCTCCATCTTGTGGTAACATGTTGTTGGGATATGGGGAGTATCCCAGAATCCTCCCTAACTTCCCCCTTTTACCCATTTTGTGTGTTTGGGTTGGTCTCTTATGTGGGTTTATATTAAATGAACATGTGGCTCTTGTTAAGGGAACACACTTTCTGACCCATTTCTCGATGTAACTGGGTTGTAAAGTGACATACAACCATTTTAGAGGGGAAAATATGACCATAAGCTACTGTGTTTTGTAGTCTTTAAAGCAGTTTTAATTTAGTCTGCTTTAAAAGGACAGTTTTTATTCAAGCAGTGGATAATCAAATACAGTGTTCAGGGGCAAATCTCTCCAATTGTGTGTCCATGTTTCAGGGTGAGGAGATCACCAAGGAAGAGATTGACCTTCTGAGTGACGCCTGCTCAAAGCTGAAGGAGCAGAAGAGGCTTTTGACTCTGGAGAAAGAGGAGCTGGAAGAACTGAAGGATGACGTCCAAGAATACAACGAGGTGCTTGATTCTGACAGAAACTACGGTAGAGAGACGTAGCTCGTCTCAGAATAGACAAGAAACAGGTGTTAAATGTGCTGTTGCAAGCCTGGGGATGCACTTTGTATGTTTCATTCGTGTCTTCACGATGTGTGTTTTCCAGGATCTGGAGGAAATAAAGAAGGAGCTCTCCAAGAGCGGCCAGGAGAAGACGGTGGAAGAGTCAAAGGCCAGCAAGCGTCTGTCCAAGAGAGTGAACCGCATGATCGGTCGCATTGACAAGATCATCGGAGAGCTGGAGAAGGACAAGGTCATCCTGGACGGACAGATGGACAGTGGAACCACCCCACCTGTTGGGTAAGAGCTGAACGTGCCGCATCGACTCCGCCCTGCTGTCAGCTGAAGCTCAGAGTAGTGCGCTTCATTCAAAAATGCTACTGTGCATTCATTTAGTCATAAATGTTAAATGCTGAATATTTCACAAATTCCTCATAAATATAATTGGCACTATATTACACAGAGTGTGGACCAAAAACTCCTCACTAAGTTCAGTTGGTCTTTCACTTGAAAAATACTGTTTACTAATTTACTGCTAATTTAAAACTCTGAGAGAATTATGGCTCCTGCAGCTAGTGGCTTTTACTGCAGTACAACCACATTATAGTGATGTCAGCCCTGAGGCATTATGATGATTTTACCCTTTAAAGGATTAGTTTATATTTAATAAGATTGTTATCAATCCTGTCATCCTGCTTTTGGAAGCAGAAGAAACCATTTCCCAATTTTTCTCTTGAGAGTGAAGCTTTTCTTTCTCTCATGGCTTCAGCACCATCTCACGGGCTGTGGTGTTTGTGTCTGTGAAGGACGTGAAGCTCTTCAAAGCGAATGATGCAAAGGCAACGTTTTGATGTCGAAGACAGTCACTGTTTGCACGAATGAAAGAGATTTCTTGTCGCCCATTGTTCCAACAGCCATATGAACAAACAGTCGGTGCTGCTGTTTCATAATTCAGTCGTCTACTGTGCAACTTCTGCAGAGAGTTCTGCCTGAGCAGGCAACACGTTTTGCCTGTTTGAAAGTACTTTATGATTTCTCTCAACATTTTGGCCCAAAATGTTGCCTATGAATCGTTTACCTCAGCTCTTCATGACATAAAATTTGTATCTTTTAAGTTATGTTTTTTAAGTTATTTCTAATTTAAAAATGTGATTATGTGCTTTGATTTGTAGAAGTCCTCAATTTTTATAACAACCATCCTCATCATTAACATCATCTTCATCTTCATCATCATCATTACTTTCATTGTAAAATGGTGGTGGAGATAAAAGCAGGAACAAAAGGTTTCCCAGGAAAAAATTTATAATAATTGTTTTAGTTGACATGTTTAAGACCAAATCCAGCTCCTAATTAATTTAAAATTTTACAGATTATTCTTTACTAAAGCTAGTGATGCCACAAGGTAAGACACACCGTGGTAAACCGCCATTTGCTTGCTTGCCTGATGCTAATCCTGCAAGCCGCTGAAACTGTGCTGTAAAAAGGATCAGTCATTGCTTTCACCTTATTCATAGCTTCCATTTCTCCTCCCCACACCGAGGTGCTGCCCACTGAGTGCTGTGCTCCAGATTTACTAAACAGTTTTTATCCCTTAATGAATGAAATTATTTTAAATACAAAAGATTTGACTTAAAGGTCCCATATTTAACACTCTTCCTGTGTTTTATTTGAAGTGTTGATATCCATAAGAAGATATATTTGTGGTTTTAAGAACCAAAGATTGTCTCAGTGTAGTTTTACATCTCCTCTTTCAGGCTTCTGTCTAGAGCTCTAGTAACAACAGGTCAGTGAGCCAATCAGAAGTGGCTGACTATTTTATGAGAGATCTAATAAAAATATAGCAGATTTCAGATAATCACTCAGAGAAAACAAAACCTGCAAGGTTGGATGGTGGGCAGGGCTTGGGGCATGGCATGACTGCTTTGTTGTGACATCACAAAGTTACAGAAGTCCTGACGGCTCGTTTTAAGGCTCAGTTTCTGAATACAGGTTGTGTGGATTTCTCTGTGGACTGAGGCTTTGATACTTTCACAATATTTATATAGAACCTAGACCTGCTTTATAATCAAAAAACACATGGACATCTACCTTTGTATAATATGGGACCTTTAAGCTGCTTGATTTGAAAGGTTTAAGATGGTTATTCAGACTGTGTTAAAATCTGTGACCTCTACTGAGGTTAAACAATTATGAGTTCTATTTAAATTCTGATTTATAAATCTGATAATATTCCTATGAAAAAATGCAGCCTTCACATAATTATTCCTCATGCTATTAAAAGTTGCGCAGAGCAGCTTTGAAAGAAATACATATACTGTATATCAGCTTTAAAAATCTATTAGTGTGAAGTGTGCTGCACTGCATTTCAGCATGATTTAACTTTTTGGCCCAAATTTAAGCCGTTATAAATTAAAAAATTGAAACTATAAATCAGTTTGATTGGTGTGATCTGGGAACCTTGAATACAGAGTGCTGACCTCTGACTTCTCCACCACATTTTACGTCCGGTCAAACCTTGTAACCGTTTCCTGTATACAGTCTGTTCTACACCTTCAGGGAGAACCTCATCAGCATTGACGAGCTGATCAGCGTCATGCGGCAGATCCAGAACATTCCCGAGCACAAGCTGCAGAGCATTGCCGAGGCGCTCGACGACAACAAGGACGGCAAGATCGACATCGATGATGTCATCAAAGTACGTTGACAGTGTGACTGAATATGACACTTTCTCTGATTTATGTTGTAGTTTTAGTTTTGTATTTTCTGAATTACCAGCCGACTAAAAGTTACTTTTTAAACTCAACTACAGTAGATCAGTTGTTGGAGAGCACCAGATGATGGTTTCTGAATTTTAAAGCACATGTTTAATCTGATTGTTATTTTTAATTCTTGCAAGTTTCCAAAATCTCCCTTTAGCTATAAATGACCAAAGTGCATCTTTTAATGTGTTGATTATCACTGTTTTGTGGTCCAGCTTCCAGCTGGTACTAATTCTGAATGTTTTTCACACAAAAAACTGCAATGGCTGGTTTGTGAGGCTAGATTTTATTTTTTATTTGGAAAAAAAAAAAAAAAAAGTAAAATTTTTATTCTGAAAGTCTTAAAGGTAAACAACATTGAACACAACATTTTCATGCAAAAGTCAGAAATGTTTCATATGAAATAACAAAGCTTATTCTGTATTTATTTTCTGTTTGATGGGGATGGAGTTCTTATAAAACTTTTATTCCAACTGAAATTTAGCAACATTTGAATTAAAATGTAATGACAGTAGCCTTTTTTTTTGCATATCTTGCTGGTCAAATATGGTCAAAAACACATCGACATAGATCTGTTGAAAAAGATTAGCTGAGTTTGACTGTTAAAGCAGTTAAAAGAAATCGCTAGTGGATATTTTTTTGCCAAACGTAACTTTGATCGTTGCTTATTTAGCTGTTGGTTTTTTAAAATGTCATATAGAAATACTTCAGATTGAAAACAGAGTTTTTAGCAGCTTTAATAAAATTCCTGTCTTGCCTTATCCTCAGGTGGTGGAACTGATTGACAAAGAGGACATCGACATCTCCACCACACAGGTGGCTGACATCATGGTGATGCTGCAGAAGGAGGAGAAGCTGATGGAGAAGGAAAAGGCCAAAGAGAAGGCAGAGAAGGAGCAGGCAGCCACACTCAACAGCTAACTCAGCTTTCATAAAGGACACAGAGCGTTTGTCAAAATTATGTTGAGAAGTTAGTGGCTGGTACCCGGTCACAGGAAACTCTGGACACCAGATGGATCTGGACAAGTCTGGAGAAAGAGTCACAAGGTAACAGCTGCCTTCTCAAAACGTCATTTCATCATGAAGTGAGCTCCGACAAACGTGTTTAAAAAAAAAATGAAAAAAAGAAGGCTCATTGCCTTCAAAATGCACAAAATCAAAAAGACACTTAAATTAAGTTAAGCTCCTCTGGACTGATCATGTAACATATGTTGATATTTGGTTTTGTTTCATTTTGCTCAAGAAATGTATTAATCCAGGGGGAACAGAATGACATGAGGCCACGGTTGTTCTCCCAACGTAAAAGTTGTCAAAGAGTTGAAAAATCTATCACAAATTATGTTTGGAAAATATATTAGGAGATATATTATTTAAATTTGAGGTGAACCGTCTTGCCTTTCATTTCATTCATGTCGTCATCTCAGAGAAATGAGAGATCATTTCTGAACTTTGCACAGAAAAAAAATCATCGTCATCACCGTCATTCCACTCAGTTTCTTTTCCTCTTAGATTTTGTTTCTCCATCAAACTCCCAGATTGTAAAGTAACTTACGTTCACTGAATTGTACCTGGACAGAAAGCTTATTGCTGGCTGTAGGATGTTTTAAATGGTGGCTGCAACCAAAGATGGCATTAGACACAACAAAATTCATATAAATTAATTCAAACACATCAAGTTATTAATTAAAAGACAAAAAAAATCAAAACTTTAGGGTCATCATTCCTTCTAAAAAAAAAAAAAAAATAAGAATCATGTTGGAGAAGTGTTGATGTTTTGCCTAAAAATGCCAGTGAGTGAAGTGAGCAACATCCTCATCAACATTAACAATGACTGTACTGTAATTTCTTTTCATTTTGTATTTATTAATCTTTTGTCTTCACGTCTGTTCCTGTGTTTAACGCAGCTCTCTGTAAAACTCCGAAGTCGCACTGAGGCACATTTAATAACAGATTCTGATTATTCCCAAAAATCAACAAACAACCCAACAAAGAATTTACGAGCAGTGAGGTTCACAGTCAGAGTAGGGACAGTAACAACAGCCCGCCCACCAGAGATTAGTCAGTGGTCGCTGTGGGTCATGGTGGAGTTTTATTTTATTTCTTACTAGTTTTCAGTTGTCTGGAGGTCAGAGGGTGAAGCAGCTTCTTGTGCGCGGGTAGAGTGACGACCTTCAGAGGTTAAATACAAAGTGGCCTTCTCTCGATATGGATCATACACTGTTGTGTATTTTTTAAGAAGACAGTAGAGCTCTGATGAAGAAGTCTGGATGAAATTAGGTGTAGATCAGGTAGTAATGAATTTTAGGCACATACGACCTGAGTCCTCTTTTTTGTTGTTTGCACTGGAGCCATGAATGTGTGTTTTCCTCAGTACGAAGTGACCAGAGACAATATTCAAATCAGATACTCAGCACTGTGTTCACACTGCAAGCAGCTCGGCAGCTTGGCTGTTGTATTTTTTTCTGCTCTTACAGCATCTTCCAATTATGATGATTATTTTGATCATGTTTAATTTGTTCTTTCAATTATTTAAACTATAAAATGTAAAAAGAAATTAAGAAAAATGCCCAAATTATTACCCAGCATTAGCAGGGTAATAGCATTTTTGGTCAGTGTAAGAAGCTGCAGTCATTGCTGTGTATTGACAGCTGTTCATTAATCAATGAATTAATATGAGAAAAAGAATAGAAACACGTTATTTTACAGCTGGACTGACCTCAGCAGTGGCATAGCCCATGTTTGGGTTTTTACTCCTGTAATCGATCAAATAACTAACTAGTACTTAATTAAAAGGCACATCTTTGGTTTAAACAACTAAAATAGTTTGGTATGGTTTGGTTATTGCTCAGCTCTGAGGGGAATGTTTGTCGTGTTGTCTGCAGTGTGAACCCACACTCTATCTGCTGAGCTGAGCTGACTGTTAGTTTGTGGTGTTAGGCAGCCCTCTGTTATTCCTCCACAGTAACTAGAGAAGAGCTCAGGTGTAAACAGAGATGACAGAGTGGTACTTGAGATAACGCTGAGTGGACGACACTACGTTTAATCCGTTCCCGGAATCCGCCGTCATGCGTGCGGATGATGAAGAGCTTGTTCGTCTTCTATCAGGTGCTGTCGCGGTTCAGACCCAGCACTGCCTGACAGGGCGAGGGCTCTGCCTGGCCTGGGACCAGTCAGACTGATGGGCGCAGGGTAAACACTCGCCCCATACATGGGCCAAAGCCAGCGCCGCTGGAGGGTTGTGTTTAGGTTAGAGACGCTCCGGCGGGACATGGCATGCTCTCCGCCGCATAAATCAGCAGCCAGTGTAAACACGTCGGAGGAACGTTGTGACAACTTCTCGATTACACTCGGCAGGAGAGGCTGGTGTTTGTGTCCCCTGCGTGCACGAGCAGCACTGCCACTGTCAGGGGTCAAAGGTCAAGAGGCCACTGTGCCATGTTGTTGGTGTTCGGATGCACTGGTCTTCAGCTCAGTCTGGTGCAGATTACTGAACTGATTGATCTGTTATTTGACAGGAAATTAATTGGCAACTGTTTTGATAAACAATTAATTTTCAGATTCACTAGTTCCACCTTCAGTGTGAGGATTTGCTACTTTTCTTTTAAATTACAGTGAACTGAACATCTTTGGGTTTGAACTGTTGGATGCACAATAGAAAGCTATTTGAAGACACCACTGTAGGTAGGAAACTGTTTGGGGCATTTTCTACATCAAGCCATTTATCGATTAATCAAGAAAGTGAAGTGATAATAGAAATATTAGTTGCAGCCCTGCAATCCGGTCTTTAGTTTTCTCACTGGTACCTGAAACAATAAGACCTTTGTAGTTGTGTTTTTGGTTTAAACGCCCACAAGAAAAGTGATGTGGAAAATAAGATAGAAAGCTATTGTTGTTTAAGGCCTGATGTCAATAATTTAATCATTTAGTCTATGAAGTGTGTTTGTTTTGTCCAAACCCCAAAGATATTTAGTTTACAGTGACTGAAAAAAGGTAAAATCAGCAAAACCTCATATTTCAGTCGCTGAAACGAGCTGATGTTCATCTGATGTGTCATTTTTCATTTAAATAATTTCTATTAATGGACAAAACCATTTATTCCAAATTTGCAGCTCCAATGTGACGTCTTAAAATTGCCTGTTATTTGACCACCACAACTGTCTGAAACCCAAAGATCTTCTCTTCACAAAGCAGAGACAGTCAGGAAATCCTCACAGTTTAGAAGCTGGAGACAGAAAAAAATTGGCATTTTTGTTTGATAAATGACTTAAACAAGAAGATTTTCTATATTTCAGCCACGCAGTCAATGATAGGACATGACTGTCATTTCCCTCATGCAGCCAGGGGGTGAAATCTTGAAATGCATTCAGGAAATCCTGGAAACAATAATTACATTTTGAAATAGAAAACCTGTAGAAACCCTGATATAAATAAAAGAAGAACGCCACATGCCAGTCACTGAATATAGACTGTTTGCTTATATCTCCAAGACACAGTCATCTCTCAGCCTCAGGCTCCACAGCAGTGCACGGTAGTCGATGACTGTGCGCCCTTGCCCGCCACTGCGGAGCGAGGAGTGGAGTGTTCTTGGCTCGCCACTGGCTGCAGTGTTGCTCTGCGTTGTTTAAGCTGCTGCTGTCGATTAAGGGAGGGGGGACGGGGAGAGGCAGACAGCAGAAGAAGCATTTTGACAGTGAGCTTAAATCAGTCGTTTTTCATTGTCAACCAGTTCAGTAACCAGGATGAGAGCTGTTTTCTGCCTTGCTTTTTTCTTTTAGTGATTTTATTCTTGACATTTTAGTTGAGTAGGAGAGAAAAAATGGCAGATTTTAGCTCACTGTCCTCAACTTTGACTGCTGTCTGCCGAGTATTGCCACTCTGTAAATGCACTATTTCATTTTTAAGTAGTTGTGTGTTACTTGATGGACTCAGGGTGTGAACGTTGAGTCTGACGACGTGGTTTCAGCAGGGAAGCTGAACTGTGCTGTAAACTACAACACAAACCGTCCTAAAAGATTCCTGTTGAGTTCCAGGAGCAAAGTTGTGGAGTTTGTGAACTAGAGGAACAGATATTTAAAGCAATAAGTCATTTATGCATCATGTACCTTTTTTTAAATTTTGTTTTTCTCCTTTTTTGAGGTGTTTAATTTGTTAAAATATATATTGTAATAATGTAATTTAGAGAAGGGAGTGGAAGCAGTGAAAGCACCTTGTGGATTCTGCTTTTCCTCTTGATATCAGCTTATTTGGGGGGTGAAGTGTTTGTAGTTGATTGTATGGACTTTCTGAGGACGGATGGACCCATTTTTTGCACCAGCCCTTTGTACCACTATAGGAATGCCATTTTTTGTAGAGTATATAAAAATATTTTTCTTTCAGTGGAAGTTAAGGAGGAGTGTTTAGGCAGCTGGAGACTGAAAACAGGATCAGTAACATTTTTAACGTCAGGGAAACGTGATGTGGAGTCAGAGTCTGTTCCTGCAGATACAGACCTCTCTCAGGTTCATGCAAAGTTTTTGAAACCTACACAGATGTTAAAACGATTTAACTGCAGATCATAGTTGAAATAACAGAGCAGCCACCATCATTTACACAGAAACCTCACACTAACGTTGTGTTCAGGCAGAAAGTGAAGCCAGTTTTTGCCTCATTGACCATTTGCCAATGAACCAACTGTAAAGACAACAGCTATAAAAGTAGCTCGCAACACACAGCGGCCATGTCTGTATGAATGTACAGTATCTGTGTGTGTGTTTACGTTCAGCTCAGCCTCTGACTGAACTCAAAACTCACACACCAACACCTCACCTGGGTGACTCTGTGTGAACCGTACGCCCTCGTGTCGTGTTCAGTCTGAACCATAGACTGTATATAAAAGGTTGAGAAGCCTCAGTTTGGCAGCCGCGGTCACTTTACGTGACATTAAACCCCAAACATTCAATCATCAAAATATTTTCCAGATCAGATTCTTAAATCAGGAAAAAAATCTGTACCCAGTTTGGAAGGTGAGACGACAGGTTGCAGTTTAATCTCTCGATTATATTAAGTTTAAAAATGTAAAGAATAATAGTCATTGACTCAATATAAGATATAGCCTGTATTGGAGTTTTTGTTTTGAGATAATTGTCATGTTATTTATTTATTTATTTAATCAAATTTTCCAAAGTGTTTTTTTTTTTTTTTTTTTTTCATCCAAATGTGAGGGGTTGCACAGGAAATGAACAGATACTGGATCTGATTTCAGTTTTAACTTGAATCTGTATAAAAAAACATCTGGTTTTTTTTTTTTTTTTTTTTTTTAAACACAAATCAAGTGTTCATGTAAAGAAACATTTACAACATTAATGAATAAATAATGGTTGATCCTGAGTTTCCTTTGGTTTGATTTTGTTTTATTTCTTTTCTGTCTCTGTCTGTTCTGCATCTCACCATCACTCATCCCTCATCACTCTCACGCAGCCATTTTAGGTTGTGTGTGTCTCTAAACCTCCCACACGAGCCTTTTCTGTTATTTCTCATCCGTCATTCCTCAGTTGTTACCAGGCTCACCGCACTCGCTGCCACTCCCCACACACAGCCTCCGTCCTCTGCCGCTGGAATGCAACCAGACTTATTTTTCCAGCGACAGTTTTAACGTCTGTGTGTAAAGAGGTTATTTTAACAGACTAAAGCAGGACACAAACGCACAAAAGACATAAAGGATCTGGTTTTAACCCCATGTGTGCAAGTGTAGATGTTGCAACCATGAAGCTGAAAACGTCTTTGAGGTTACAGATGATTTTGTAAGGCTGCAGTAATATTGCCTGTAAAAACCACAGTAGGCCCATCTCAAAGGTCAGAGAGAAAACACTCCTCTGACCATCTGAGGAAAAAAAACACTTGACCTCATCAGTCCCGTTACACTTTCCGATGCCTTAAAGTGGAGTTAAGAGCCAATGGAAGTGACTTTAATTTGTTTGAGATGTTTGAGTTGTTGACCCTTTTACATGGATGTCAAAGACCCAAAATCATGACGGCAATGTCTGTGTTTTTATTTCCAGTCAGCAACGTCATGCTGATCAGGCAAACAACGTACATAGTGTTGTCAGTTTCCCATGTTGCTAATATGATGATAAGACCACCAGTTAGAAGAAGTAACACAGTGGACAGTAGCCTGTGCCAGCCTTAGAGGAAAAAAATTATCTAAATGGTTTTTTTCAGATGTCCCAGCAGTGGGTTGAATCTCACTCATGATCTTGATGAAGTTTGCAGTTTTCTGAGAAAGATAAAATGTTCACCAGTGATGAAACTTGGTTTTAAATCCAATTTGTCCACAGACTGATGTGTTTTCCAGTAACATAACAAACTAAAGCTGAGTGCAGGTGACTCAACATCTGCTATGATTCACTTGTCAAGTACATTTTTGAGGGTTGAGACAAAAAACCTTGAGTTGGAGAATCTGCACTCGTGCAAGTCAGGACGGGTCGTTCACAGACGAGTCTTGATCTTGTTGTGAGCTGACCCAGATTTTAAGTTTTTTTTCTGAACATGCTGAAGTTTATTGTACAAAAAAAAAAAAAAAGAATATCTTTGAAAGGAGTTTGAAACAGGAGGTTAGCTGGGTCCAACAGTGGGCATGTGCAGTAAATTTATGGTGGAGGGAATCCAGCAGGGAAATCAGGTTTCTCTGTGACCTGCTGTTATTATGGAGACCAGGTTTCTTATTTATTCGACATTTAAGACACCAGCCCGCTGAAGAAAGCTGACTTTCACCTGGCGACTCCTTGCAGATTTTCATTGAATATCACAATCTTTCAAACCTGCCTCGTGTCTTTTCCACTGGAATAATCTTGTCTTCTGTACATTTAGTCTGAGATCAGTTAGTTTGTGCATCCTCACGTCAACAAGACAACAGTCTGGGATAAAGAAAGAAGTCTTGTTGTGATTCTGTGGTTTTTAACATGGCTCCACTTGTCTCTTCTTTGCTGGATGTATGTAATGTTTGCTGCCCAGCCTGTAGCAGGAGGGAATGGTCCAGCTTGCACCAGACAAAACATCAGATTGTCTTCACTGTGTTCAGCGTCAGATCAAACAGTGGCAGCAGGTTATTTGCATTTGTCAGAGCAGGTATCTGCATCAGTGTTTGGTGCCATTCACAGGATTTGTTTCTGAAGGAAATATCTGGGAGGCTGTAGATTCTGCACATTTGAAGAAGCTCAATTTGGATTTTCAGACATGGTCACTTCATTCACATAAAACGCTTTTTGTAGAACACTCTGTCCAGAGAGAGCTGGACTCACGAAACTAGATCTTTGAATTTAATTTTGTGCAGCCTTAAATATAAAACACGGCCTGCTTAATCCATCTGCTACATTTCTGCAGAAAATTAAACCCAGTCATGCAGAATTTTTGTGGCAGAATGTAAACACCAAGTCTGAAAAAAGACTAGACCTGGACTCACAGAGCGCTGCAGACACCCTGTGAGCGTCGGTTAAACGTTTCCCCACTTTGTTCCTGCTCCCTGTTTCCATCCGTCGTCACGTCTCTGCAGAGAATCACAGATATTTACACCTCAGTCGGTTCGGCGGGTAGGTGTCAGGAGTTTGTCTGGGCTGTCTGTCAGGATGGTGAAGTGTGTCTGTAACCAGCTCGCAGCCTCTTCACTGAGCAGGCCCGTTGATCTGAGGAAGTGTGTGAACCGTCTGCTGCTTCAGGGCGCTTCTGCAATGAGGAGGTGTTGATTACAGAGGAGGAAGATAAAAGCCCAGGAGCGAGTGGCTTCAACATCACATGAAGATGATGTTGACAGTTGTGTGTGTGTGCGTGCGCAGTTTGTAGACAGATCCTTTTGAGACTGTGATGCCAGAGGTCAGCTGTCTGCAGGTTAGTCTGTCTGAGACAAAATGTGAGCGGCACAGTTGTGTCAAATTCAATTGTGGTGATTTAGTTTGTGAGAGATTTCAAACGTGAGGCCTGGAAATGAACTGGAGATCAAAGTTTTTACCTTGAACTTGAGCAAAACTGATTTCTATTGATTCAATCTGTAGAGATTTAGAGTTGAAGGCTCAGAAGTACTCGACTATCTGTTATAAAGCAGCACATCGCTGTAAGAGTCTAATGGCTTGACAATGATTTTAAATGTTTGTACATGTTCTGTGAATATTAAGTGGAGAGTTGGTATTGTTTATAAGATTAAGTTAAGTAGGAATTTATTCCCTGGTTTCAAACCACTCAGTGACCCTGCAAGAGACCCCTCCCATCAGGACAGAAATATTCATCATAGGATAAAGCTGATCACTCAGAACAACTTTACAGTGATTTGCAGGGAAACTTCCCTCTAGAGGGACAAATGGGCCCAAACCATGCCCCACTTTTCTCCACATCCAGACCAGCGTCCCCACAGAAGCATCAGCATTGGTCCCATTTCATCTCTCCACTCATCTCTTTAGTTTGTCACCCGTCTGTATGTGTGCGTATAGATAATATACACACATGCATGTTCTTGTTGTTTTCTACAAGAGATGTTAAAGATTTTCCACAAATTAAACGAACATTTTCTAATAATTGAAATAATAATAATAATAATAATAATAATAATAATAATAATAATAATAATAATAAGCAGCTTTTTGACTCCAAGTTGTCTTTTAGGAAACGTATGATTGACAGAAGTTTGATAAGATGTTTACATGAGCCACTCATAACTGGGAGCCTCCAAACACTGAGCATTATTAGGGATACATGTGTGCATGTAAACACACTCTGTGGCTTGGTGAGAATGACGAAACCTGAGTTGCAAAGCTACTAATGTGGTCAACAGTTGTACATAAAGGAGGATGGGTTTTACCCCAGGACTCAGTTCCACTAAGTGGCCTCTTCAAACAGCTGATGGGTCATTTTGAAGTTCTAACTTCTGTACAAACTGTATGTAGGTCTTCTTTTAATGTAAATATGTTAAGGAGCTCTCTGTGTGTCTCTGCAGCAGTAAGTGAACCTCCTTCACTGAAAGGTAAACTGGGCACGCTCAGGATAACCACCACAGCTGACTGCATGCAGTAGTGAGACACTCATTTATACAGTTGCATGTTCTCTCAGTGTAACCGTCACTATGATACTAATGTTTTGTAAGTTTCACATTTGGGGAATTTGCTCACTTTCCTGTCGCCTCTGCTGCTGCTGACAAACAACATCCACACGCTGACGTCGTGTTGAGGCTCCTCACAGCTCCTGTGCTGGTCGTGTAGCTGCAAAGTTCTCAGATATGTAAACTGACTGGATGAGTCTGCTTCACAAACCGGCTCTTTGTGTTACTGTTAAAAAACACACAAAGAAGAGGAGGAGGTGATTTGTTCCGACACACAGACGACGTTTTTTCAGCTGAAATGTATTTTCAAGTCTCATCACAGGTGCTTCATGATGATCTACTGTAACGTTTCATCTGGAAGTAAAATCAGTGCCTGGGGATCAATTTAGCTTCAGTTTCACATATGTCCTTGTTTTTGTCCCCGGTTGTAGTTACTGTGCTTAAAACAAGTTGTTCTTTGGGTCTTTTATTGTTGTAAATACATTAATAGTTAACATCTTTTTTGGATGCCAAAAGGAGATTGTGGTTTCAGTGAACGTTTAGGATAATTTCTCATTTCCTCAGGAGTAGGAATGATGTTTTTTTTTTTTTTTTTTGTGTTTGATCTGAGGGCGAAAAGTCATTTTTAGAAATGACAACTTAATTACAAAAAAACAAGGGCATTTAATACCAGAAAATTACTGATTTCCTGCTCAGATTGTGCATCGACATTATTAAAGATTAACTGAAGTTATTTTACTGCTGTTGAAAAAAAAAGAAAATAGAAAAAAAAACCAAACAAACAACACATTAGAACAACATTTAGAGTATTATTTTTATTTAAAGCTGCATTCATCAATTCTTGGCCACTCTAGGGCAATAGAACAAGCTGAGAACACAATCGTAGCATATTATTACCCTATAAAATTCACATGAAGCAGACAGTTGCCTATTTACACAACCAGCAGACTTCGGGGAAGTTTAGCACTGATTTGTGGTTTTTTTTAAGCTCTGCCTTTGGTCTCCACCAGCTCCTCTGGAAATATCTGGCTTTTTAGCTGCTAAAGGCTCCACTGTCTTCACCGGCCAGACAACAACTGTGTCAGTTGAGCAGGTGGTGCACAGTGGGTTTTTAGAGCTTTTGTCGTGTGTTTAAAAACTGATTGTTGCTGGAAAATAGGTTAATGGCAGTGACTCAAAATAGACAAAAAAACTTAAGTAGAGCTCAGGGAGACGGCAGAGTTGGGTTACAAGTCTGGGGCAAATGATTACTTTGTTGGGGATATTTGGTTACTTGGTTAAAATTTTTAAATTATGGAAATTATGGTTTAAAAAACCCCCAAAACTTTGGCAGTTGGAAATGGGAAATGAACTAAGATCTCACATGATAAAGTCGGATGTTTTGTTGAGCAATTGTTTGATCCATTGTTGATCATCAGATATTGATTCATGCAGCTTTAACATTTTTCAATCATGTTGAGGTTTAACTCCATTTATGCATAATCCTCCTGCTGTGGAAACAGAGGCTGCACACTGCGAGCGTCTACCCAGATTTACCATAAATGATATCATCCACACAAACACAAACTGAGCAGCACTGGTGCTAAATGATATTGAAACACCTGCCAGATAATGTAATTAAAATGTCCCTGAAATGGAACATTTGTTAATTTATGTCCCCTTCATAACAACCCTTAATTGCACCATGAGGGCTTTGACATGTATTTAATGAATCATGCAATAATATTCACAAGAATGTACATCTAATCTTTAGTTATTGTCAAATCATGATTTACAAGCCATTTATGTTGTAATAAGTTACTGTAACGACTTGATGATTTATCATAATCTAATTATTTCATTTTGAGGTTTTATTACATTTTCAAGCTGCTCCATTATCCTGTAGTTATTATGTTATTGAAATTTTCATCATTTCAGGTTTCCTGTGGTTGTTTTTCAAAGTGTCAGAGGTCGAAACCATGTTAAAGATTAATGGTCACTACTGTTCTTCCATCAGTCACGACATCTGAATGTTCCGTCACATGAAAGGCTCCACGCACTACTTCAGAAAACTGGGGAAGGACACGCGTGTAAGAAACATGAAGTTTGGAAAATGCAAAACAGCCCGAGAGACACAATGGAATATGTGTTTTTTATGAAAGAAGCGTTAGAAATAGTGAAGTTTATGTAATGAGAAACCCTAAAGAGGGCTTATTTAGGGTGAAACGTGTTTACCACTGATAGAGAAACCACACAGTGCTGTCTGTCTGCTCTGCTTACTACTCTCATGGTCTGAAATGTGAAATGAAGACGAACTGAACACATCTGAGACATGTGGGTTGTTCAGAAGCTGCTGTAATCATGCTGTTATTCATATTGCTTGAAACAAACTGCAATAAATTTCTGAACACAGCTTCTCTCTGAGGCTCTGTCTTCTCTAGTAGCTGTCTGTTTTTTAATATAACCCAGTTTTATTAGGACACTTTCCTCCTGTGAAAAACGAGCCCATGGGTCGTTTGTGAAGCAGATTTTTATGACCCCATAGTTACGTTTTGTTGTTTGATTCCCATGTGAAAGTAGCAGTTTATGTTGTTTCTATTATCCATGACAAAGTTAACGATGTTGTTCTTATTGTAACCATGACAACAAAGATCATCGCATGTTGAGGAAGTCCTTATTTTAACCTAAATCCCTAAATTTCCTAAATTTAACCAAGTAGTTTTTGTGCCTAAACCTAAATCATGACTGTTATGTTATAGTAACCATGGCGACAAAGGTTGGTACACCCTGTCATTACAGCTGTCAAACATCACCTGTTTATTATTGTGACCATAACAACCAAGGCCCGGCATGCCTGCCACTGTAGGGGCGCTATTTCAGGAGACACCACCTATATGTGCGTTCTTGTTGGAGGACTGGTGCCAATACTGATACTTTGGGCCAATATTGATCTTTTATGAAATATTCTCCCTGTAGCCTAAATCCTGCTAATTGTATTTTCCATATTTCTATTGTCATTTAGTCCTCCGGGGAAACTAATTCCCTTATTCAGTAATACACCTAGAAAGTCTACATTTCCTGGTTGTATGTTGCGGGTTACTTTACTCTAAAGAGGCGTTAACTTTGAAATATTGAGATTATTCTGGATTTCACTCAAAGCCTCAAGTCCACATGCTTTTTCTTGAAGTTTGTCCACCATGAAAAGAATAAAAAGGATTGTAATTTGGAAAACTTGTTAAACAAATTTCACAGAATGAGATAAGATCATCAAGTAACCATGAAAATACAATTAAAAAAAAAAATCATCAAATAAATAAATAAATAGATAAATCAATAGAAGACAAAAAAGAAAGAAAAAAATATCACTTATCAGTGTTGAGAAATGCAAATTGCATTAAAGCCTTGCTCATGGGCTACCTGGCAGTTTTTACTGTTGCATGAGCACAGTTCGTCTCGCTTGGTTTGGTGGTGTCTGCAGCCTGGACACTAGATGGCAGTGTGTGACAGTGTGTCGGGAAACAAACTCACTGTCAGTGATGAATGAGCAAAGTCACGCACACAGAAACTGGAAAAAAAAAAAAAAAATACAGGAAACTGTTTGTCCTGACTCATTTGGAGCGTCAGGTTTTAACTGTGTCAGGTAGGTTGTTAATCAAAGAAAAGAAAAAAAACTCAAATTGACTTTTAGCCATTTCCCTGTCATGATTGTGAAATCGTTCTGGTCTCATTACATTTCCTTTTAGGGCAAACCCCACCTACATGGCATCACAGTAAGGAAAACAAACCATTAAAAACGGTTTATGAAACTGAGCTGGATTCAGAATGGATCTCCTTAATGACTAGTTAACTTGTCATTTATGTATAAACTGGCAAAATCGATAGATCCACAATTTTTAAGTGCATCTTAAAACAATACTCACATACTTATATGGGTATTAAAATGTATATTGGTCGCTTTAATCATTCCCTTTGATTGCAAAAGATGAATTCCTAAAGATATTTCCATGTAAGTGCTCCAGTGGGATGGTCTACAGTCTTGGCTCTGAAAAAACCACTCTGAAATAAAAATAAAGCTAAACCTTTCAAGGTTAGTCTCTTGAGTATGAAATTCCCTCTTTGTGCCTCCAGACAAAGGGAAGGAGGACTGAGCCAGAGGAAGAGTATTACAATAAATTGCCACTAAAAAGAGTTGAAAAAGAGTCAAATGTGGCAGATACTATCACTTAAATTGAAAATGCCTTCAGAAGGAACCTCATTATGGTCACAATGGACAGAGGTAATGATTTACAAGGAATCCTTTTAAAAGGATTGTTTAGAGATAGACATGGAAAAATGTGAACCTATCCTTTAAGGAAAATACCACAGTACTAAAAGGGTCCTGAAATCAAACCTTTACTTGCCAGTAGACAAGTAGCTGCAGTGAAGAGGTCTCAAACTAACTGCATCATCCAAACGCTGAACATATGAAATGGCAGAATAAAGACTGGCAACACAGGATTTGTCATTTTACATACTTTCAGATCTGGTGCAGGATTGCCTGCTTCTCTGCAGGTTGAGAAAATTGTCTGAAATGCAAAGTTGTTTTATGGATTTCCTGAAAGGTTGACATTTTGGGGATGTTTTTTTACTCTGTAGCCAAAAGCTTATCTCAAACTCAAAACTAGAGTCTGAACCTGTGCAGATAAAAAGCTTTCTCCTACTGCGCCTGAATGAAAAAAAAAAAATTGAAACCCTGCACATACATCAGTGTCTATCACAATTCAGACCCAGAGGCAGATTAGAAACATAACTATATGGTCAAAAGTATATGGATGAGGGTGTCCTGTCCACATATTTTATACTATTATACATATACTTTTGTGTACTTTTGGACTCGGGGTGCTTTTCATGGTTTGAGGCCCTTTTGGTTGCACTTTAGGGAAATCATATTGTCACAGTGTACAGTTACACAGTATTTTAGATGTCACTGTTTTTCCAACAGTTTGCTGAAGATGCTTTTCCTGTTTCAATATGAGACAGTTCCAGTTCAATGAGTAGGAACTTCATCTTGTCCTGCACAGATCCCTGACCTCAAGCTCATCCAACCCCTGTGGGGTGCACTTGAACATGAGCAAGACCTGATCACCCAACAATTAATGCCCATGGTTTTGGACAGAGATGTTCAACAATGAGATATGGGTGTAGCGTTTGGGGGTCCATATACTTTTGGCCATGTAGAGTATTAAAATAAATGCAAAGGCCTGTGCAGCCTTGATTTAGAACGCAAGTAAAGTAGCAGGACTACAAATTGATTCCTAAGTATAGTACTCAGACTAATTCTACAGCTCTGGTCTTTGTGTACGGCTCAGTTCAGTTTTCATATGTCAGTCAGTGGGCGAGCTACACTGAGCCCTCTCTGTTGGAGGGGGGGGGGGGGGGGGGAGAGAGAGAGAGAGAGAGAGAGAGAGAGAGAGAGAGAGAGAGAGAGAGAGAGAGAGAGAGAGAGAGACACTCCAGGCCTGTCTCCCGTCCAGACCAAACACAAATCCATCTCCTTTTCCCCGGCTGCTGGTGACCTCTGCTATCTGGCATCGAGCTAACCTTCACTTTGGCGTCCGCGAGCACCCTGGCTCATCACCGGAGGCCACCCAGCCTCTGTGGTCACTCACAGGAATCAGTATTAGCGGGAGATGATGAACGTCTTGGAGCGCTTCACCGACAAGCCTCGCAGTCACCAAGAGCACATACAGGAGTTTTTTAAAGAGGTAATAAAACTTCCCCAAACTCCGCTCACAGTGGTGGTGTTTCTTCGCTCTGATGGATGGACAGAGTGCAAGTTTTGTTTCAAACTTTGAGCGAATCCCAGTCAAAATCTGCCACAAACCATGGCAGAGCTGTACTCTCTATCAATGCCCTAACATGTAGGAAATAGGTGTTTTAACTCTCAGGATCAGCTCATGATGGGGCAAAGAAGCATCACTGTTTGTAATAGGCTGAGACAACTGTCAATCAAGGCAAACCTGTCATAAAAAGCCTAAATATCCTCCTGATGGAACAACAAATTTTCAACACATTTTGATGCTACAGCTTCAAGTTTGGAAAAGTATGACTTTTATCCAGAGAATCAGGAGTTTCCTGAGTCTGTTCCAAGTAGCGGAGCCAACAAGTCTCCAACCTGAACAACCATAAAGGTCGTTATTTTCCAACCCTCTCATACGACCCATGGAGCCTTCGTCTTTTGTCGCCATGGTTACAGAAATAATGGTCATGGCTTGGTTAGCTTTAGGCACCAAAACTACCTGGTAAGGTTTAGGAACAAATGGTGATCTGAGTTGAAATAAGTACTTCCTTAACATTACATGTCATTGCTACAATAATAACAACATGGTTAACTTTATCATGGATAATAGAAACAACATGAACCATTCCTGTTTTGTTTACCCATCCATCCACCACAACCTCCTCCTGATGTGGACTTTATAGAGCGACAAACTACGTCACCACACTTTTCCCTTTGCTCCTGTCATAATTACTACGACCACTAGATATTGCCTAGCAACTATGGGTCATAATAACATGAGCCGATATGAACCAGCTCTTATTGTTGTATTTCTGCAAAGTGTCTGCATCTATTCTCTGCATGCTGATATCTCTCTGCTGCCCATTTCTGCCTTTTAAGCCCATTCATCAATATCCAGCCAAGGACAACAACATGAAAAAAGAGACTCTTCTTCTATTCACCGTGAGTCACGTGGCTGCAAATATTTACGGCGAGTCTTCACAGATGCTTCTGCCCGCAGATCCTCTTAATGAAACACGCTGAACCTCTGCAGAGAAAATGAGCCACCAAAGTGAGTTTTTAATTTAAATGCAGATGATGTTTTCAGGTGACTGAAGGCCGAGCGTTTGGCCGGCTGCTCAGGTTCACGGTTTAGTGCAGAGGGAGGGAGGGAGACTGCAGCATCGTCTGGCAGGTGGTGAGGCCTGATGCAGGTTGCAGCGTTGGCGTGTCTGGAAGGGAAGCGGGTGAGCAGCAGGGATGAAATGATTTTTGAGTTTTTAAACGGGGTTTCCTGGCCGCTGCGCAGCTGGCCATTCCTCAGAGACTCATTAAGAGTTCCTGTGGGTCCTGGTGTCTGGTGGCATCACCAAATTCAGCTGATAAACACCAGAGAAACAAAGGCAAAGTCCCAACTGCTGTTTCCCTGCTCCACTGCAGGGAAACAGTAAGTGAAAGGTCTCAGTAAGTGAAAGGTTTATTTGGGAGTTTTAGACTTTAAAGTTATAATATGTAAAGATGCCAAAAAAGGAACCAGACCTGTGTGATGTGGTGTGGTTGTCTGCCAGAAGCCGTCTTTATATCCAACTTTAAGCCACATTTTTACAAAACACCTTTTAGATCTTAATTGTTTTTTAACTTTATTTTAACAGGGTGAAAGATCTAAGTCATCGGATGTCTGGATCCCAGCCTCTCTGGGACGTCCTGTGTCTGCCGAACAGTGTCACAGAAACACTGATTCATAACATCAAACTGCTTTATTCAGTGTATTTACCAGATTGAATCACCTGGTCTGATTGTTGGAGAGGATGAGACCTGAGGATCATCTGGCTCCTGGTGAAAACCTCCAGAATGAATGACACCGAAGGAATCCAAACCAGGACAAGCTGACTGCAGTGATGGCAATGGTGGTGGAGACAACAACTCCCATGATCCCTTACTACTTCACTGTCCTCACCGTATATGTAATTTTCTGCTGTGTCGTGAAGATATATTGGGGAAAATCTGGATATTTTTGTGAAGTAAAGACACAAACTCATGTTAAAGTTTACTTTACATCATATTTCTGGGAAAGTGAGAAACGTGGCCTCTCTTTTCTCACTCTTTAATCAGTCCTGTCACAATAAAAGCAACTGACAGCATTTTGTTTGGGTCCTGACCACAAATTTAAAAATGATAAAATAACATATAAATAGTATAACATCTGCACATGGTGACAATAGACTGGTTAAAGTAAAAGCAACTAAAACACACGGTTAAACCTGAAAACACAACACTGACTTAAGTTTAGCATACAGCTGCCTGTTGCTACGTCTGGCAGATACAGATCAACATTCATCTGGACTTGTGTCTCTGGCCACCTGATGAATCTAAGTCCAGTATTCACTCTTGTTTTAGTTCTGTTTTGATCTTCAAAAAAGTTTCTGCCTCTTTAGCTTCTCGCTGCGTTCATCTGCTGGTAACTAACATTGTCTCTCTGCTGTTTGCTGCTGAGCAGGCAGCGAACAGTGGATTCTTCAGATGCCCACTGAGGCTGAAAATGACTCGGAGAGAGCAGTGAGCATGAACCAAAACAGTAAAGTGAACCGTAAAAACAAAACAATGAGCTGAATCAGATTATGAATCTCCATAGAGCTGAGGAGAGCTGCAGAGTCTGGGGATAAAAACGTCAGTTTATCCATCATTTTAAAAATATTGAACATGGTCACTTTGAGGTTAATATAAACTGTGGCCTGCAGATTTATTATATATTAATGTTATTTCTATTGATACTGGACTGTTAACACTTAGTTTTAGGGTGAAGGCCTAGAAATGCATCATATAAATTAGGGTCGTCACAGGTATATTAGTCAAAATGCATGTATGTGTGTGGGGGGTGGAGGTATGTGTGTGGAAATGATGCTCTTAAAAAGTGTGTATGAGTGTGAACAGGAGTACAGGTGGCTGTGCTCAGACGTGTGTGTGCAGCCGGGCAGATAAAGCTGCATTGTTCCCATTTAATCACCATCCTCTCTCTAATTGTCAGCTCTCTCACTGAGGGCTTTTTAAGGGCCATCATCAGCATTTTATCACCATTATGGCTAATTCACACCGACGCTCAGAACCAGACGCTTTCTTCCCCCTGTGCAGTTATATATCCTGAGTAAACAGAACAGAGAAAGTCTGGGTTTATAAATATCCTCTCAGTCAGCCGGTAGCTGCCGCCGACGCAGGTAAAGTGAGAGAATTTGTATCCTGCTCAGAAACTCACGTAATGTTTGTTTAATACGCACACATTCCTCCACTCTGGACTGCAGGGCTGGAGACGCTTCTGGGCCCTAAACAGGATCTGATCTCATCATATGCAACAAATCAATACAGCTAAAATATTCTTTTTTTTAAATTGATATTTTCAGGCTAAATGAGAGTTAACACATTCAATGACTCTGCAATGTCAATTTTCCCCAACATTTGACATAATGTTAGTCTTTAGATAAAATCCACATTGATGATGTAAATGTAATGTACCTGTAAATATTTTAATTATCTTGCAAATAAATGAAGAAAGAAATGAACATAGGAACCCAGAGAGAAGTCAGATCTTCAGTTTGGTGCAGGATTGAGCTCTTGACTCCAGGAGCAAACTCTCAGCTCCTCGTTGAGCAGAACGTCACAACCTACATTCAACCAAACATCAACATCTAACCATGTTGGTGGCCAACTATGTGCCTGCAGGTTAAGTTTGGAAGGAACCTTGGCCCAGATTTAAGTGACCACATCACTCTCACTTTTTTAGCCCATTAACTATAAATTTCATACTTCACGCTGCAACATTTCTACAAACCATTTTACAAACCACAATCTAATTTTTGAAATTGATTCCCATCTCCCAGGCACTCACTGGTTTCCATTAATCTAAGACAAATCTACTTTCTTGAAACAGGTGATTCATCAGATTAAACATTGCTGTGTGAAAAATAATGAGCATGATTAAAAAAAATGCTAGAGGGAAACACTTAACACCACAACTGATTAGTCAGCTGCAAACAGTGGAGTGCTCAGTGTTAAACTTCTGCACAGGCCAAGAACCACCCATGTGTTTAGTGACTTAGTCTCGGACAACCCTGTCTCCAAGAAATTATGTTCGTATATCACTAAGCTGTTGACATCCAGAGTCCTGCCTGTGGTTCAGGCAACAAAAGCTCTTTGGTTACTGTCAGGGAAAGATCCTGGTCTTTGTTAAATGTCATGTCTGAAGTCACTAACATTTTCTGTATGAAACCAGACCACAGTCTCTCTCCAGCCTTAACAAAGACTGAACCATCAAACTGTGTGATAAAGCTGTAGTGGATATTGTGCTGCAGGATTGGACATTTTGACAGAAAAAAAAAAAAAAAAAAAAAAAAAAAAAAAAAAAAAAAAAAAAAAAGTTTTCTGTGAACATTTAGCTGATGTGTTCAGTATCAACATATTTGCCAAATATGTAAAACAACAACATTTTCTCATTCCTTCAAAGGAACATTAATCTGGTTGCAATTACATTTCCTTCAAAACCTATTTACTGATGCAAATTAGTTGTAAATGCAATAAATGTAGTTTCTAGGAGACAGAGTTAACCACAGACATGATTTCACTTCCATTTATACTATAGTATATGTCTATATATACACACTGTAGGTCCATGTGTTTATACATTTCTCAGCTGATACACTCAGTCTGCAGACCCTCTGCAGACATGGGCAGGTGATGAAATTTACATCACGTGGACCCTTGAGGCAGAGGTGTGGACACAGGTGGCATAGAGTTTAAAGTCATGTGTGGAGGGTCCATGAATACACCAAGAAGGAATAAAAACAGTGCCTGTTGATGTTTGAGTGTTTGTTTTTTCCAGAAACTAAGTGCAGCCAAAATGTGAAGGAATTCAGATCGTGCCGTGATGTAAATCTGACTCCACTTCAGTTCTCTGTTCTCAGTTGTCTGCCCACAGGTAGGAAATAAATCTGATAATTCACGGTAGGTCACATGAGATTTGCAGATAATGAGCCAGAAACGTGCAAAAACCACCAGCACGGTGCTTTAAAGTGGCATCCAGCCGGCCAGGAAACGTGCCATGACTCTCCCCTCCCCTGCCCACTCCTTCCTCCCTCTGCAGAAAGTCTCACCTAAAGCCCAAATCTGGGCTCCCTCCAGCAGTTTCCCTATATTTTCCTTTATGCTAATGTATTTTCATCAGTCCTGAAAAAGCTTGATTATTTCTGCAGAGGGCACACTGGTGTGCATCGTGCAGACTGACCTGCAGGTAATCAAGGGAGCTGTGATGGAGTTTCATACAGAGCTGGAGGACTCGGTTTGCTTTCTCAATAACACAGAAAGTTTAACTCCCTCCCTCCCTCCTCACCACACACACACACACACACACACACACACACACACACCTCCTCCCTCCCTCCATCTCTTCCCTCCTTTAAAAAACCAAACCACACTACAGATGTGGTTGGAGCTCTGCTGTGGGAGGATGGAGGAGAAGGCGTGGGGGGATAAAACCAGCTAAATAAGATGGCTTGAAAGAGGAAGAGTGCATCGACACGCTGCCAAGAGGATATTTCCATATTTCTTAAAAGCGTCTCTGTTAAATGGAAAACAAATGTGTGATTGATGTGTCCGACTTCGGCGACGACGAAAGAGAGGAGAGGCCGTCCCCATCTCCAAATGATCGCTTTGAAATCAGAAATGGGAGAAGAGAGAGAGTGAGGAGTTATATGAAGCAACAGTAGGATTCAGAAGAATGTGAGGCCACTTTGATGCCAAAATACACAGATTCCCTCTGAGGCCTCTGATCAAAAATACATTAGGACATAAAAAATGTGTAAAACTGAAACAAGGACAAGTTAATTAGTGTCAGTTAAAACATTTATACAGTAAAATAGTATAATAGAAATACAGGAGAATTGTAACAGAGAGACAAAGGAACCTTAAATTAACTGATGTGACAAATTGAGCTCTTACCTCCAGGAATAATTGGAGAACTTTAACTACTAATGCTAAACTAATCATTGACTTCCTGTCAGAACCAGCGACCTCACAGCTGTTGCTTCAGACTGACTTTTTGGCCATGAAAACATCATTGCATAGTTATGGCTGAAAGACAACACTCGTGTCTCGGTGTAATTTCCTGATCGACAACAGAAACTGTTCTCTGCTCCAGGGCTGTCCATCAAACGTCAAGGTAATCTGTTGATCAGGTATCGAGACCTTCAGCTGGCAGTCAGACAGACGCACTAATAAAAGGGTGAAATGTGAGACCTTTTTGGCAGAGGCAGTAGCAAATCACAGGGTTTGTGTGAAAGGGGTAAAAGGATTATCTTCCTTCAGTGATTTCTGTCAGTGTTTTCAAAAGAGCGGACAAAAAAATCCAACTCCTATTTGTATACCTGGAAAGAAGACGAGCTACACAAACATACAAGACACAAAACCAAGCACATCATTCACATGTCTGGAAGGAAAGAAATAAAAAGGAGACAGAGAGACAAGGAGGAGGCTGAAGATCCAGATGGTCCAGCACAGAGAGTCTGAGGACAAGAAGGAAGAGCATCAGGGGACAGATCAGGTCCAGGTGTTACCAAGGGTCAGAAAGGCGTTATTTAAAGCTTTATTCAGGTAAATATTCAATAGTCATCTATAATTAGAATCTCAGAGTGAGGAACAAGTCAGATAAATTGTGTGTGTGTGTGTGTGTGTGTGTGTGTGTGTGTGTGTGTGTGTGTGTGTGTGTGTGTGTGTGTACCCCACCAACTGTTGCAGCACACCTTTCCCAGAAGCTGCTCACTGCCCCCCTCTGCAGGCAGGTGAACAAATCTCACACACACACACACACACACACACACACACACACACACACACAAAAATTGCACAGTGTTTGACGGTTAAGGGCCTGGCAGAGATTTGGCTGGACGGCCTGCCGCCACCTTGGCATCAAAACAGACAGGACCTTCTGAGTGCTGAATTTGGTGGAGCCCCCCCATCCCTAACACACACACACACACACACACACACACACACACACACACACACACACACACACACACACTCTGGCTAGGGGCGAGCAGCAGGATGGTGGGAGGAAGAAAGAAGAGAGGTGGAGACCCCCTCGTGTCTCTCCCTGTCACCCCTCCATCCTCACCCGTCCACCTTAACAGCTACAGGGGTGGGTGGACCATCCTCAGCCCTCCACCCACCCCTTTCTGACTCCCAGCATACCCCCATTCAGCTTCTGCTTTAAGGATCTGGCAAGTCGGAGGAGAGGAAGGAAAGGGGGAGGAGAAAGTGAAGGATGGGAAGGAGATTGGAGGAGGTAGAGGGGTGGGGCTCACCTCCATCCCATCCCTCACCCTCACTCCCCCTTCAACAACACATTCTGGCAGGGGGGGGGGGAGACAGGTGGAGCTCCTTCCCTCTCCCTCTCTGGGTAACTACATTTTCATTTATATGGCTGAGTCCAGTGTGTTTGAAGGGCGTACACACACACACACACACACACACGGCTGTGGAAAGCTGCCAGGGTGCTGCTGGTGTTGATGAGAGGGAGAGAGAAGCCTTTACAGTGAGTGATGCAGTCCTGAGCCAGCTCTCATCCCCACCCACCAACAGCAGCTCCGCTCTTTGTTTACTGCTTTAACTTGGAGGACAAAGGAATGCAGTCTTCAGTTTAACATCGGGATTTCATTTTTTTTTTTCTTAATTTAAAAAAAAAAAAAAAAAAAAAAAAAAAAAAAAAAAAAAAGGTGTGGTGGCTGAGATTACATGCAAAAAAAGTGACTAGAGCAATAGAAATAGAAAAACACTGAATTTATGATAACATTACCTGATGATCTTTAACAAACTCATTTAAGGATTAAAAAAAAAAACAAAAAAAAAAACTATTATAAACTAATTAAGATAAATCAATAGCAAGACTATGAGTCAGCTATGCTAGCAGCTTTTGTATTTAGGTGTAGCAGCGTTTTGAGCTACATGCTAACACGCTGATGTCTAAGTATAATGATTATCATGTACAACGTCATAGTTTACCATGTGAAAATGAACATTTACTGATTAGCAGTAAAAACAAAGAGGCTGATTATTTGGTATTTTGTTGGTATTACAACAACTTTGATTACAACTTGATGTTGGTTTGGAATTGGTATGAAGTCTCATGTCAATTCACCTAATAGTTGTTGAGATATTTCAGTCTGGACTGAAGTGGTTGACCAACCAGCTGACATCACCAAGGCTTAGAAGCAGAACAACATCATGAAAGAAAACAACTAAAATGATAACAAAAATAACTTAATGGTTTAAAAATGAGTTAATTTATTTGTCGGGGACAGCGCTAATTAACATGGCATTTTGAAAACGAAGTCATTACATTGCACAACAGTTAATTTATGAAAAGAAAATAATTAAAAAACAGACCATAAGGGTGATCAAGATAGTCGTGCAAATTTAAAAAAAAAAAAAAAAAAAAAAAAAGTACTTGTATTATAATATATTCTGTACATTAGTATTTCAGTTATTTTATGCCATCTTTGTCTCGTACAACACTCAGTGTCCTTCCAGCAGTGTTATATCACGTCCACACTCTCAGTACTTTCCCTCTCTCTAGTCAATTTTTGTTGTTTTTTCCTTGATGTTTTGTTTGGTTTTGCATGGGCGACCCGTCACTCAGTTGATTGGTAATTTTAAAGGCCCCAGCAGGAAAAAACCTGAGTATAAGCAGCAAATGAACCAATTTATATGTCTCCTCAGGCTGTAATGGAATCAGATGAACAGTGTATGTGCAGGGAACCCGTTGTTTTGATATCAAATCCAGTTTGGAGTGATTAAACTTCATTAGTAAACTTTTCTGGTGTTTTGTATGTTGTGACCTGGAATGATACAGTGATGATTACTGCTGTCAGTATTCAGGTACATGCTTCTACATTACAACATGCAACAATTGCACAATACTTGTGACCCATGTATGAGCACATGAAAGCTCCAGAATTAAAATGTCTGTAATTTGAGGCTCACAGACCTGTGTGAATCTGTGTGTAAGCAGTGCTTACAAATTACTTTCAGAAAAACAAAAAAACAAAAAACTGCCTTGCAGTTGTAGGCATCCACCACTCAGACTAATTTCAGATTACATCCCTTTTCATCCAGAGTCATATAAATTTACCATTTGTTTAAAAGGCGTAATTGCTGTATGAAATCTTGAGCATAGCTAAAAAGTGATTTGTGAGGTCCATTGACCTTGACCTTTGATGACCAAAATCTAATCAGTTCATCCTTGAGTCCAAATGAAGGTTTGTGTGATATTGTGTTCATAATACCAAAACTGAGTTTTGCAAGGTCACCATGACCTTGACCTTTGATCACGGAAACATCTAATAAGTGCGTGTTTGTGTCCACAAGAATGGGATGGACAGATGTATGCCACACTTATGGACAACCTGAAAACAACACACCTCCTGCTCTGGCTGCTGCCAGTGTGGAGGCATAAAAATGTTGGAAAAGTGTGTCCCCCCTCCAAAAACAACAAAAAAGTTGCCTGCTGCAGCTTTAATTTTAGGACACAGTGTCGTCCAGGCAGAAAGCCAAGCAAGTTTTTATCTCACGTCATTTGGGAGCAATTTGGCTGCTGCACTGTTTGTATTTATTCTCCCCAAACAGCCAATACACTGACAGTACAGACATTAACTGTGAGCTAGCTAGCAGCAGCCATATATATATATATATATATATATATATATATATATATATATATATATATATATATATATATATATATATATATATATATGTGTGTGTGTGTGTGTGTGTGTGTGTGTGTGTGTGTGTGTGTGTGTGTGTGTGTGTGTGTGTGTGTGTGTGTGTGTGTGTGAGATCAGTTTGGCCTCTGGAAGGAAAAAACAGGAATGCAGCTCCTGTTGCTCAGTCAGCCTCTAACCTTTTTCCTGAAGCTTCAGATTGAGTTTAATGAGGACAGACTTTATTCTGAGTCAACGAATAAACCTTCATTGTTAAATGCAAGACAAGAGGAAAGTAAGATGTGGAAATTTTGGCGATTAAACCCCATTGTGATGTCATCATGTGAAAAAGGGGTGGAGTCAGTTTGAACTCTCTGGTACCACTATGGAGGTTTGGTGCATAGTTCTCAGATCAATTAAATTAAATACATTTCAGGAAGCGGAGCCCGGTCTGGGGGTGTAGCTGCAGTGGCAGAGCTCTGGGAGCTCTGCGTCCTCCCTCTGTGACGGCGAATAGATCTCATTTAGATGGGGATGGATGAGGCTGCGTGCAGAGCTGCTGCAGCACAACTACATCACCATTTGTTTTCATTACGCAGCCAAAACAACCTCACTGAACAGAGAGACAGTGGACGACCACAATATAGATTTTGTGGGACGCGTCATTGTTCACATGGAGAAAAAAAAAAAAAACAAAACAAAAAAAAAACTTTTGAAACACCAAGCTGCTTCAAGTCCTTCTATCTGCACCTCTCTAAATGTCTGACCCACTGGATCATGTGTAGATTATGCATGAAAGCCACAGTCTTTAGGTTAAAGTGAGACTTCAGCAGGAAAATAATTGTCGACCCTCCCTGTACACGTCACACACAGACAGCTGAGAGTCCATTTGAACCACCTCTTATTTCTCTGCCGTCTCAGGAGCTTCCCGAGGGTCAAAGTTAGCAGCAGGCTTTTCTCCTCTCAGTAACTGTGTTGTGTTGTCAGTGGACAGGCTCTGTGATAGCCATATTCTCAGGGGGTGGATCTTCTTTTCTTATCCAGAGGCAGACAGACACTTAAATACAGGTGTAAAAACACCACAGGATGACAGTTTTATCATGGAGCAGGATAACAGGATATTTCGAAGCCTCCTATTACATGTGGAGACTAAATTCCCCGACACGCTTCAGTGACAGTTCAATCGAAAAACTCTGAAAGGGATTACATTAAAAACACTGGGTGTTTTTTTTACTTGTTCTAGGAACTGTAACTGGTCTGAATGTGGCCTAACTGAGTCACTACAAAACCTGGAGATTCATTGAAGACCCCCTCCAAAGATTGTTGTGTTGATAAACCCTGTTGCCCTGAGGTAAGAGTATTTCCACCTTGAACTGCAGTGAACCAATGACAGTCTCATAAAAACAGACTCGGAAAGTCAGGATTGGTTCTTTAGGTTATGTGATGTATGAATCCCTGTCAACCTGTGGGGACGGGGGGGCGGGGCTAAATAAATCTGAAACCTTGTCAGTACAGTTTACACTGGCACAACCACTAACACTGTGTCAGCCACTGCCAGTTACAAGATAACAAATAAAAGATGCTAACTACGCTAACCGTCTGCTAGTCTCTGATTCTGGTCTCAGACTTCTCATCTGAGCGTGGGTCTGACTGAGGCTCAAACATGTGGCTGAGTCTCGCTGATGTGGGCGGGGCACAAAGCCTGATCCAGCTTTCTCAATCAGGAAGTGTAGATGAGCTTTCAGCCTCAGATTTCCATTTTTTCCAACTTTATATGTGGAAAATGTTAAACAAAATATGAATCATAGTTTTAAAACATGTCTGGAGAGGAACTTTAAAGAAAAACAAACCTGAGATTGACTAATTTGGCATTTGAAATACAGGTTATGAGATAATTTATCAAAACTTTATACCTCAATTATTCCAAAAATATTGTTTTAATGGGCAGTCATGAGTTACCGCTTAAAAGTTGGGATGCTTGTGATCAGATGGGAGATTCTAGGTATGAAAAATCTTTGCAGATATAAAGACGTCAGGGTGTCAAAATTAAGAGCTAAACTTGGTTTAGCCACAACAGCTGGATGTAATCCAGATGCCTAAAAACTCTCTCTACACACCCCAGGAGTTTGTGACCTGCAGTTCAACAAATCAATGCTTACAAAGCAGTAGAAGTTAGTTTGTGGGCTACAGACGGGACTGTGTGACATGACTGAAGCAGCAGGTAAAAACATCTGGACTGTTAGACAACACTAACTAACCTGAGTGGAACTGAGCGAACCTGCTGAGTGGAGCACGATGAATGAGTCCAAACCTGGAGGGAGCAGACAGTCTGGTCATGCTGCTCTGAAACTGTCTAAAATGTGGTTCTTTTTCCTCCCTCTACACATCAGATGAAGGTTGTGTATCTGATTTTAAACAGCAAAAAGTGTAAAAATGTACTTCCTGTAATTATTCTGCCTTTTCCAGCTTTTATCATTTTCTGATCTTTTAAAATTTATTTTCTGTTTGATTTGCCTGAGTTCATGTAGGAACTGAGGGATGAAACCAAAACAGACAAAAATAAAGTACATATAAGTATAAAAGAGAAATTTAAATTAAGAATTAAATATAACTTGACTGTTTCTCAGATTAACTTCTACCCACGTTTTCTGGCCATGTAGCAAGATGATGAAATTTTGTCTAAAGGCAGTGAACAAGCATAAAAAGCCTGCTAAGAGGAAGCAGGAGCACATTTGATGGTGATGCAGCACAGACTTTATTCCATAAGCTGAAGTGAAGACTGAAACAAATCACATCCTATAAAAACCTATGAAGCACCTGGATGTGAAGCCAGTCCATGTAAAAACAAAAAACAAATTACACTGAATAAAATCTTCATACACTATGTAGAAATGTCAACTCATATCTCCCTCAACCCTATATGTATAGAGAACAGTTTATTCCAGGACAGACATCCGACAGAGAAACAAGCAGTGAGAAATGATAACACACTGACAGAACAATTAACTTCAATATAAAGAACTGAACCCAAAGACATGTCCTGTGAAAATACAGAATACTGCCTCAGTGCACAACGTGGCAGCAGAAAATAAAGATAATTTCAAAAGGGACATTACAAAAAGGAAATCATACTACAAAATATGCTAACACTGATTATATCATAATGTTTAAGGTTTTCATATAAAGGAACTCCATCCAACACAGAAATGTAATATATGACATATGCCCTATATCAAGAGTGATGTTTCTATATGTCACTGATAATGGGATATATATCCATGGTAAAATTTGTATATGCACATTAAATATATCTATAATGGATTTTTAAAATGGTATAACATGTTGCAACCATATACATTAATGATATTTATCTTTGATATTTACATAATATCAACATGGTGATGGAATTTGTGATGGATATATGTATGTAACATGTGTCTACAATATAAGCAAACATACATTAATGTACATACATATTTGTTTGAGCTAGACATATGCCAATATATGAAATGGTTCCAATTTCTAATAGGTTTCATATGTAAGTTTTACATATATGTGCAAATGTTTTTACTTATACATATATATTCAATACAGGTACATAAATTATATTTGTACCGAAGGAATATTAATTGAATATCCTTCAACTTAATTTGCAACACATTTCTTAAAGTCACAATGTGACACAAAAAAAAAAAAAAAAAAAAAAAAAAAAAAAAAAAAAAAAGTAGTATAAATGGAAAAAAAAGGCATTTACATTTAAAACCATTTCAGACATGTATTATTAGGCCTTTGAGGTAAAACTTTGCTGTTTTATTGAAGCATTGCAAGTGTTTAAACTGTCTAACAGCACAGTGAACCATCCACCAGTACAGTAGATTTATTCTCTCTGTACACTTGACTGAAAAGACTCAAGAGCACATGTGAGTCTCTCAAGATTTCAGCTGAAATAAGAATTAAAGCCAGAGGCTTAACTTATTTGCCATGACATTATGCAGAACTACTGGCCTAGACATGATTGATTGACTCAGGCTTATCCTTTCAAGTGCGTGGGCACTTATGAATCTCAAATATTGGTTGATTTCATGGATAACCCCCAACGCTCCGGCTTCACGTCACGCTCGGCTTTATCTCTCTCTGTGGAATTGTGCTACTACAGGTCAAAAACCTCAAGGAGCAGTTGATGAAATTTCATGAAAGAGCAACGAGGAGTTAGTCACACTGCTATACTGGGACACGTGGGAAAGTTGATGTGTTCCCCCCCTTGGCGCTCCCCCTCCGGTTAGCTCATACTGTCTCAGTGTGAGAGAGAGACCCCCCAGATGTCTCATTAGCTATATCATTAGGGAGACAGCTGGAAGGGGGTGCAGACAGCTGACGCGGGGCTGCAAGGGCAGGATTAGCTGTGACTTTTTGGAGGGGAGGGGGTTTGGGGTGTGGGATATATTCAGATCTCATGCCCAGTGTTTCAGGGTCTCATATGATATCCCACAGAGCACTCAGAGCTTTTAGTCAAAAACGACCCAACCAGTGTGTGCTTCGAACTTTGGTGCTTCACCAAAAACTTTCTCCATGACTTGTAGTGAAGGAGCTAAACATCAAAACATCTGCTCCTCTGACAACACATCAAAATGTCTCAAACTTTCTGCAGCTTAGTAACTTTTTCTCTGTCGATGCATACATACAGTCTCATGTTTTTCCCCCTCATGACTCGACACAATCAGCATATTTACCAATTCATTGGTGAATAAATGATTGTTGGATACAGAAAGAATAGTTACATTTTTGGTGATCATTTTCAAATACAGTCTGGTGGATTTTTAAATGTGTTTTCCTCTGCAGTTCAATCAGCCACTGCCATTTGATTTTCATACCTCACAGACAAACAGGCTTTTAAAAAAAAAAAAAAAAAAAAAAAAAAAAAAAAAAAAAAAAAAAAACATACTTGTTTGAGTTGGGTAATCAATGATAGTGAATATCAAACCTGCTTTAATTGGTCAGAGTTACATGAGCACTGTGAGGTGCTGTAGTTTCACAGGCAGGTTGATTTTGAAAGTAGACAAGAGACACTTGACAAAATGCACCCAAATTTCTAAAATGCTAAATGATTAGCCATGATGTGAAAAGCTTAGTGAAATGAGCTTAGACATACAAATAGTTCTTTATGTGGGTGATACGGTGTAAAATGACTCAAATAAAAGTCTGCAGTCATAACACTAAAGTAAAATACATCAATATAACTGATACATTAATGTTGCAGTTGGTTGAAATGGTGGAGCTAATTATATATTTTATATGATATGTATGTGGTGAGTATGCATGTGTAACATATGTAACCTTCTGCTTCTGAGAGTCTCTCAATCAGCACATTTAGAAAAGATGGAGTTTGGTTGTTGCTGTGAATTAGAGTGGGATCATGGGAGTGTCAATCAGGTTTTTACCAGGAGCCAAATTATCCAGATGTACGACGATTTTAACCAGATGAAGGATTTTGAAGTTAATGACCAAGATCTTAAAAGTCTATAGAAAATTGTGGCTTAAAACTGGTTAAGTCAATTTTGATGGTTGTGGCAGACAAACACATCACTGACACGTGCACAAAGGGGAAATGACGCCAGCTGACCAAATGAAACAGACTAACCTCGATCAAAATTATGGATTTCTTTATGGTTTGGGATAATGTAAGAGCACAACAAAATATTTGAGTTTAGTTGTTTTCAGCCTTTTAAAAAAAAAAAAAAAAAAAAAAAATTTAGAAAAGTCGCATATTATAGCTTTAAGAATCTATTTTAGGCTGATCATACATAGTACATTTACAATATTAAATCTGCATCATGACCCCTTAAGAAAATAAAAAATGCTCCTTTGCATTCAGGATCCCAAAAATCACCTTTACCTTACATTATATTCAGAAAGACGTGGGGTAGGGAATAAACTGTCCAGTCACTGGAGACTGTTTAAACAAAATTATGAAAACTCAGTGTAGAGAAGTCATGAAGGACAAATTAAGTGGTTAAAGGTACGGTGTGATAAATGAACAGGCAGGGTAAACATTTGCAGCAGGGTCGTGTTGAGCAGGCTCTCACTCTCTTTAATACTTCACTCATTAATGCACTCTGCATTGACTCATGGATCACTGACGGCTAAATTATAGGCTTGCCTTTGCTTATACAGTCAATGGGGAAATTAATGATGTAACAAGCCACAGCTAAGGCGTTTTTTTTTTACTGTTGATTCACTCAGTGTAATATGGTTTTCACATTAGAACATGAAAAGTTGCACCATTGCAGCTTTGGCTGCAAACCACAGGGATAAAAGCCTAGCTGTGTGTGTGTGTGTGTGTGTGTGTGTGTGTGTGTGTGTGTGTGTGTGTGTGTGTGTGTGTGTGTGTGTGTGTGTGTGTGTGTGTGTGTGTGTGTGTGTGTGTGTGTTATATGCAGTCTAGTGTCACCAACTGCATCTCTGTTCTAAATCTGAGATCCAGTTTCCTATGTGGTAGGTTTGCAAGCGTAAATATGTCAGTTTTTCTGATAAAATCTCACCAAGACTTGATGAGTTAAGTTAACCAACACAACTACAGTAGAGTCAAAAGGTCAAATTAGCATAAAGTAAAAGTTAAGTAAAAGTTTGCAAAGGTTTATTCATGGACGGTTGATGCATGATGACTGAACTTGAATTGAATTTAAAAAAAAAAAAAAAAAAAAAAAAAAAAAAAAAATTATTTTCACTGGATAGGTCAAACATTCTGCAATGATCCTGCAGAAAACAAAAACAATGGCATTAGAAATCTCTGCAACATTATATATATTTCATCAGTTAAGAAACAACCTGAGAACAATGCAAAAACTCAGGGACATTTAAATACAAGATTCAATAGACAAACAAACAAACAAAAAAAAGTGAGTAATTCCGTGTTTATGTCATGTGGGGTGGATGGTTGAGAGGGCGAGTCAAGATGGTTTACTCGCGTCGGTGTAGCAGGGGACGACAACAACAATGTACTATTTCAAACGTGTGTTTAATCACCTTGTACATAGGACTTTGGCTGATGCAGGTCGTCCCCATTTACTTGCTTCTCAGGCACTTTCAAATTATTAAGCACCAAGGTGAGTACTGGAGCGTTCAGAAAACTCTGCTTGGATGTTGACGTCATTTACAAGAAGGATTCTTGGAATTATATCAACCTAAGATATGACATGAAAGCAGCATAAATCAGTAAAATAGAAATGTAAAAGTGCTTCAAATTTGCATGTAGGGATTAAACGCATGTGGTTACTTGTCATCACTGAGCAGATCAAACATGCTGCAAAAGAAGAAGTTGTGATGACTGATGAACATATCCTGAGCTCCAAACTAGAGTCAGTTTGTAATTGTATAGTTTTGTTTTATTCGCTGATGTCCTGAAGAAAACCTCCAGCACAAATGTGATGAACATGGGAGTGTGATAATTGTAAGAACAGCACTGGGGGAGAGCGGGGGGGTGGGTTTACATTCTTGGGGTATTGCATTTTGCTGCACTTATGCTTCCTCAACAATGTCGTGCCTCATTGGGGCCACAATCCTCAGTGACCACAGGGACGAGCGGGGGCGACAGCTGCCAAGCCAGAAAAACAACGGACGCCACTTTTCCTCCATGAGAAATTCCTGGAATGGCCGCGATTGTAATGTGGTCCTATAAGGTTACATAATGAGGGCGCTTCATAAACATAATCTCCGCTTCCTTTTTCTCCTTCCTCTTCCCTCGATTTCACCATCTCATCTCCTGCCCGTGAACAGGCTCACAGTCTTGCGGCGCTGGATCTGTTTCCCACCCCCCACTGTCTTTTACATATTTCACATTGTGACTTTGGCCTTACACAGCTGCGCTTATACAGCTGTTGTTTGATTGCAGTTGTGATTTTGCTTATGCACATTGTTGTGTTTTTTTTTTTTTATTTTATTCATTCCAGGCCCACTGACAGCCTCACTCTGGGACACGAAACAGTAAATATCCATAATCCCTGACATGCTCCAAGGGCTGATTCCTGAACATTTGGACCCACTCTTCATCTTTGTCCTAAATGATTAGGAAAATTCGGGACATTTAGCTAATGGGGTCCTACTGTGCATGACCAGTTATCTGTTAAAGTTAACCCTTTATTTTGTCTGTGCTCATTGTTTAAGTGGGAGGGGCTCTGCTGGAAAACAGTGATGCCAGTTATTTCTTCATTTGCAATGCAACAGTAGGTGGGTTTCCATCCATCATCCCATTTTAAATGCATTTTCAATTTGTGCAAAAAAAAAAAAACCTGGGCAGTTTGAAAAAAATCCACAGGACTGGCTGAGATATAAAACTTTTAGTGGGTTCACCTGCATTAAAAACCCACTGAAACCTGCTAATCCTGGTGTAAAGAGGGTATTAGCAAAGCAATCGTGATGTGCATGAAGCATCAGATCTCTGTGGAAGAGACTTTAACCATACACTAATTATTGCACAAAACCTAAGATGCCACATTTCCATGTTTTCTACTGGTACTGTTTGCGGTTTGATTGCTGCTTTTAAATTACACCACTTTGTTGTCCCCCCTTCTTCCACATCCACAATGGTTTAATTACACTCAACTGGAAAACGACCTCCACCAGCTGTTCCTTAACAAACCAACGGCTTATCTTTGCATAATGGTAGTGGAGGTGAAATGTACAGCATGATTTGCATGATTTACTTTTGAGGATTTACTTGAAATCCAGTTAAAACTTGCACAAGTTTTGACAGAAACCTAGGCGATAACGTTGAGGATCACATGTTGCCATGGAGACGTCCCTGTCAAATCTGGATCAAACACCCCCACAGCTATAAAGCAAATGAATTAAACATTGTTGTTATTCATAGTTAAGGACTCCATCCTCAAATTTTAGCTGTAAATGTTGCTTAATGTTTAAAAAGAGGGAATATTGGATTTGAAATGATTGTTTTTTCTGTGAGCTCAAAATGTGTTTTCTACCAAGTTCAAAAGATGATCGTCTATAGCTGTGTTTCCATTAGGTTATGTTATGCGAATAAAGCTGGATTTTCACCTCTCGCAATATCATTCAAATGAAACCTGATGCAGCTTTCCAGCAACTGCCTCTCGCTTAGAATGGGCCACATGGGGTATACGGCAGGCACCGCGACTTGGATGCAATTTCATCAGAGTTTTCAAAATGTAGTTTCAAGTTGCGCATTAGGCAAGTTAAAGGAAACTTTGTTGTTGTATCTGCTGCTCCCAAGTGGTGAAAACAAACAAAAGAAACACCACTTACTACAGGTTTAAGATTGTACAATCACTTGATGTTGGCGCTTTAGTTTTCAGGGTGAGTAGAGACAGATGGCCATATTTACCGATCAGGTTTCATGTTTACTAAGGAGACACATTTTTAAGCCAAACGAGTCCTTTTGTCAACAGTTGTTAGAGGTTATTAGTGGGGCTCAAGACCTTTGTCTGAAGACACAGGTTTACAGAAGTGTTTCTGGTCATTTTCTCGAAGAGATGAAGTCATAGCAGTTGTAATCAAAATATTTGGTTGTCTCAAAATGTTAGACTGAACTTTAAAAAAAGATTTATTTAACCAACATCCTGTATCGAGTAACACTCTCTCTTCCCATTCAGTTTCGTATATTGTACGGAAAACCACTTTACCAACGCTGTTGACAGCTTGAAACAACAGCCACATAACAGGAGACCGACAGCGCACTTTTTCCACCAGACAGGGAAATACTATTTATAATATTTATGTCTGCAGTCCGTAAACAAGCAGATCTGCTTCGATATGCCGAGTTTTGTTTATGGTGCACTCGTCCTCCTCATCTCCCTCCTCTTTGTTTCTTGGAGTACTTTGAGTGGGTGTTGTATGAAAAGGCCCATTTAAAAAAAAAAAAAAAAAAAAAAAAAGGACCTGAGGGACCCTAGGCACTCCAACAGCTGCCCAGCTGTGCCCCTAGTTGACCACCCCCACCCTCCCAACTACCCCCGACCAGCCCAACCGCTCTCCAGAGCCTCGACATCACAGTAGATATGTGCACAACAACGCCAGCAGCTACTGTACAGCTGGAATGAAAGGAACCCTCTTCTGAGTTCTCAGGGTTACATGAGGGTCAGTTTTTAACCTCTGTGTGAGGTTACCAGCTTGGTCCGATAAAAATATACTTTGACACTCACCGTCTGCTCCTTAAAGGGAGAGAACAAGTTCCTTTGAATGTGATGCAATGAGTAATGAGTTGTACTCAGCAGATCAAAAAACTGCTTCTCTTATCAGAGGGATTAACATTGATTTAATACCACCCTGTCTTCCTCTCCCTGAATATATTGTGTCACTCCTCCTGCCTCACCCTTGAGATCCAGCCCCCCCCCATCCTCTTTTTCCTCAGGCAGGAGCAGCAGATGAAAGGGAGACCGGGCGAGCTTGAAAGGCAGTGTCTTGGCAGCCAAGTTGACCTCCAGGCTTTTCTCCTCTCCTGCCTTTTTAATCCATACCCTCCCACCTATTCACCTGTAAAGCCCTCCACCTCTCCCTTCTAATGCCCATCTGCTCCTACAACCCCTCCCCCCCAAACAAACAAACAAACAAACAAACACCTCTCCTCCATCTCTGTGGGTGGGATTGAGAAGTTCAGACAAGGGTGATTAGGAGTCCATCATCCTATTATTCCCATCTTTTGCCCCAGAGGGAAAACCTTTAGGAAAAAAAAAAAAAAAAAAAAAAAAAAAAAGTCATAAGTTGCTAAATTTTCCTGTCAAAGCAGTTTTGTTAATCACAGGGAGAATATTGAAAGTGTTAGAGCTAGTCTTAATTTAGCTTTCATCCTTTTGCTGATAAAGATGTGGGATCAGGTTTTGAGAGGGATGGTGGGGATTGCTGGTTAGAGGTTTGAATGAAACCTGCTGATCTGAGGCAGTCGCCTTTAGACATGCCTCTGAAGGCAGTGTGCAGCGTAAGCATGAACCTATTGCATGCAGGTGTGAATGTCATCAAAGGTGAATGAAGGAAAACAGTTATGGGTATGAGATGGGGCTTGCCAGTGTTGAACAATGGGCTCCATTTCACAATATTTCCATTTATATGTAAAGTGTTCTGTGCTTTTGAGTGCACAAACATAACAAAAGCCTGTTGTTAGGGAACTAAAATTAGAGGATAATATAAGAATACCTTATGAATGCCTTTTCTATTTTATCATTTTACCAGGATATTCTTGGGATTTGAGAATTTTCTTTCATGGTCAAAAATGGCAGCAGTTTACAGAGTCTACATGCTGGCAGCTCTGTGAGTCTGTACTAAAGCAAATGCTAACACCAATGACAATGCTAACAAGATGATGTTGAGCAGGTATAATGTTTACCATGTTAAATACTTTAGTGTGTTCCCAGCTAACATTTGTTAATCAGCACAAAACAAAGTACAACTGAGGCTGCTAGTGTCTTGCGTTTTGCAGGTATTTGGTCATAAACCAAAGTATTGGACAAATGGAAATTTTGACCTGATGGTGGCGTTAAGTGAAAAGTCAGGAACAAAGAAGTTATAATAATTCATTCTGAAGGGGAATATGAGTAGTGTGAACCAAATGCTTTGGCAACCCATCCAATAGCTGTTGGGATATTTTACTATAAACCACAAATGTGAACGGCATGGTGGTGCAAGCAGAAAGGTCAGGGGTCATTAAAGTCAGCAGGATACATCAGGGGATCATGAATGTCTGGAGATGCGTCTGTAGTTGCTGGTATATTTCAGTCTGGACTGACCGACCTACAGATGGACATCGCCATCCTTAATGCCACGTAGCTAAAACCACCCACAGACCTAGTATATTAAAACCATTTTCAGTTTTTTTTTTTTTTTTTAATAAAAATTGTACAGTTTGTGAGGTGTTTTACTCACATGCACATAGAAATTATCTATGCACTGCTAATTTACAACAACAAATACTAACAGAAGGCCCCCATGTTGATTTTTTAAATGAGGAAACATTAATCATCATCTGGCATGTATGCAAGATATTCACTGACATTTTTTTTTTCCTTCTACAATATTTACTCATGACTAAAAGCATGAATACCGTTCGTAGTTCTGTTTAAGCATCACAGCACCTGGTTGAGGTTATGGAAGGTTTGTGGTCTTGGTTAAATACCGGACAAGACAACTAAGTTGTGAACATTGAACTAAGACTCCCCTCATTCCCTCACCAATGTCATCTCCAGTCTCCAAGTCCAATTATGGTTCACAATCTGTAATCGGCAGGAAAAAAAAAAAAGCGTATGCAAGTCTAAGTTCTGGGAACTTATCTTAAGGAGGTGGGAAATTAAGTCAGTAAAAGATGTCAAGTTTTCCACAGTCGGTTGCAGCCTTGTTTTAAGTAATAGATGAGTTTAGCTGCTAATTCTTCAGCAGGAATCTTCCTCTGGAAACAAAGATGTCTTTAAAAGAGGGAGCACCAGACCAAGGGAAAAAAGAAAAAAAAAAAAAAAAAAAAAAAAAAAAAAGGGGGGGGGGCTGCAAAACAACTGGATGAACTCAACATCCCATCCCCACAAAGCACCTGTCAGACGTGCTGGTTGCTAGGCAACAGCTCCTCGCCTCTCTCCTGCACTGTGCTTTATTCCCCTCTCTTGCACACACCCTGAAAAAACTAACCTGGTGTTCTGCTTAGCAAAGAGCTTTTTATTACCTCGGGGATGGGTATCATTTTACCACGCTGAGACAGAGAGCTGTGTTAGCTGCTGTGGTGAAGACAGGTTTAGCGCTCAGGCTAATTAGGTTTGTGGCCAAAAGTGTTTCTTCTTTTTTTTTTTCCCCCCCTCTCTGCCCTCTTGCTCTGTTCATAGAGATGAACAGCAAGGCGCTAACAGCCATGAGAAATCAGGCATGGAATTATTCAAAAAGCAATTCAGTCTAAACAGTGGGGAAGATATGGAGCGGGCCTTTCACTGAGGCGGGCACCTACTGAAAATAAAACACCCACACTCTTCATTTCACCCCACCACTGATAAAATGTTGGGAGCAACAAGCTTGAACAACAAGGCGGCACATGTTTCACAATTAACAAGCTGTCATAAAGATATGCAGGAAGGTTTTGACCAAACTTAATACATATTTTTACTGTTTTTAATTTGAACTTCAAGCTGTGTTTCAGCTTGAAGCGACACCATTTAAAAAAGATTAAAAGGCCTTAATCAAAAAAGTAAAGTAATGCTGCTCAGCAACTTTGTTTCTACTCGATTTTATTTATGTCTCAGTTGATGATGACAAATGAGACAGGCTGGTGATACTTTAATGTCATTATCCTTTTAAATGTAGAAGCTTTGGTCAGTTCATGGTGCTCGGTTTTATGGTCTTCAGGAACGGCGGCCATCATGCTAGCGCCACCCTGTGATAGCATTTCAAAGCAACTACAGATGAAAAGCTTTTCAACTTGAACAATCAGGTGAAACAACAGGCAGATAACAGTCAGCGTCACAGTTGCCAGGAGTCCTGACAGTCTGACAGGAGTTAGTGGGCAGAGCCGCCTTTATGCCTTCAGCATGATGAGCCAACAAGCAACAGCTGAGCAGGCGGCGGCTCACAGCGATGATCAGCTGATGAGAGACAGGTGTGCAGGAGCGGGAACCCTGCCAAAGCCTCCCATACTCTGCAATCTACTTTTTGCATTGTACAGATTTGCCTTTTTAAAATGGACAATATCACAATCCTCCGTAAATATACATTTTGATGTGATAAATGTGATGTACTGCTGTGCAGAATTTTGTATAATGTGTCTTGGCCTGTTTGTTTAGCGTTGCTATATGTGCTGTGATTATGATCTGTTAAGGGACAGAAGAAGACAAGAGAAAAGTGACGCCTATCACAGATAAAATGAAATAAAATAAAATAAAATAAACTTAGGGCGGGTGAGCAGCAGCAGAAGCAGCACAATGCACAGCACAGAAACTATATAGAGAGGTACAACACTAAACAGTAAACAGTAGAAATATGCACAACTCCAAATAGTACAGTAATGTACTGGCTGCATGGCTGTTGCTATCTAACCAGAGCAAACAGAATAGTTTAAGTAAACAGCCTTGTTTAATGCGGGGCACATTAAACAAGGCTGTTTACCTGTGAGTGCTCTGTTTAACACCGAACAGTAGCAAAGTCAAAGTGTTGTGAGTCATTGCAATTGTAGTCCAGATGCGAGCAATCAAGATAACAACATATGCTACTGATAGCGAGCAGCAGCTGCAGATGTTGCTACCTCACCAACTGAAAACCAAGTCAAGAAGTTACAACTGCAAACCACACCACGCTCACCACAGACATCTCTCTGTCTGACAAAATCTGCTTCGAGGCCACTCATTTTTATCTGCTTAATCAAATCACTTTTGAGGGAAATGTAATCACTGGCTGGACGTTCAGGAGCAACATTTTTTCCAAGTGTGACAGATATTATTATAAATTCTGTCTTGTGCTTTGCTATGTTACTTCTGTGGATAAAATAATTAAAAACATCTTTGCTCCTGCAAATCTGCTGCATGTGGACAAAGTTTTAGGACACGAAGTAGCCAGAGAAGTGGTTTTAGACTCAGCCACCCCATGAGATGTCAGCACTATTTATTTATTTATTTTTTTGGCCTTTTTTTATTGCCTTAATTAGATAGGTACAGTGAGAGAGTGACAGGAAAGTCAGGGAGAGAGAGGGGATGACATGCAGCAAAGGGCCGCAGGTCGGATGTGATGCCCGGGCCGCTGTGATTAGGACTAAGCCTTGATGGTACGTGCTCCACCAGGTGAGCCACCGAGGCGCCCCAAGATGTCAACACTATTAGACGAGTTGTTGATGGTTGGAGCCAGGAATATGCACAAACATCCACACAGAAACTACATAAAGAGGTATCAGGTCCAAACAGTGGCAAAGTCAAAGTGCTGTGGGGCACTGCAGTTTTAGCACAGATGCTAACATCAAGATAGCAACATATGCTACTGTTAGCCAGCTGCAGCTGCAGATGTTGCTACCTCACCAACTAAAAACAAGATGAAGATGTTACAACAAACTACACCACTCAACAAATATGCTGCTATGTTACTCATTTACTTTAACAAATGAGTTTGGAGGGAAATGTAATCACAGCCTGAACATCTTTAACAGGTGTGGCACATATTGTGTCCTGGATCACTAATTCCTTAAGCTACGTTACTTTATGTGGTTAAAACATGTTTATCCAGCCAACATTTCCTTCCACACAAAACATTTTGCTACTGAAAATGAGTTGCATATGAACAGACTTTGCCAGAGACTAAGCAGCCAGAGAAGCTGTGAATGATTTAGACTCAGTCACCCCATCAGAGGTCAACACTATTAGACAGTTTGCTTTTGTTCAGCAGCACAAATTCCCCTGTCGGGGGTTGCTAATGTAGCTTAGCACTGATTCCTCTGTTTTCATTCAGATGAAGCAAAGTTGGTGCTCAGATTTACAATCATTGGTGTGACAGGCCTTAAGTATGGAGAGAGATTAGCTTCAATGTTGGGGATGAATGCATGGATGCATCACCCAATCCACAAGCAAACACTGGTCATACACATGTGTGAGTCTCGTGTTTATGTATAGATCATAAAACATGTATTTATCACTGATACTGAGACTAATTTCTCTCCATGTGTTACAACAATGATGCTAACAGTTCTTTTTTTATTTCTAGATCAGGGTTTTCAAATTTCCCACAATGCACAGAACAACATCCCACAGAAGCTTCCAGCCTTTTATACAGATGCTTCTAAATCATCAGACATGTCTTGTACCTTGTATCTTGTACTTGTCTATGAGATTGTTACTGATGACTTGATTAATAGACAGAATGTGTTAACTTTCTTGCTCCTGCCACTTTTTCCTTAGCACAGGATTTTCTATTTGCAGAGACAGAACAACAATCCTGAAATTTGAAATGTATTCAAGATATGTTCTTCCCCGCCACTGAAAAGTGACAACAAATTTCCAACAGAAGAAACAAATTCTGACGCAACAGAGGAAAACTGCCTCTCAACATTTGGTGTTCGGTCCTGTGTTATATCAGTCAGAGATAAACAAAACCGGGAAGACAAACTTTTATTTGTCTCTACTTTTTGCACATCATTACCTGAAGTTTTCCAGCATCAGTGAAGCGGATGAGTCGAGGTTCCAGATGTGGACGTAATGACGGCCCGGTCGTCTCTGGTCAGATGAAAGGTTGAGCATTTGGTGGATGTTTGTTGATCCCGGAGATCAGACGTCAGGAGGAATGTTCCAGATGTGATAATTGTTCACAGTCAGAAGAAAAAAAAAGGGATTAGGGGGCAGAAAACCAACAAGCTGAGGAAGAGGAAGGTGATGAGAGAGGGGAGGGGAGGAAGAAACCTCTGGGTGTTCAGTGGGGGTCACAAGAGTAAATTACACTGCAGAGATAAGACTGTGTGTGTGTGTGTGTGTGTGTGTGTGTGTGTGTGTGTGTGTGTGTGTGTGTGTGTGTGTGTGTGTGTGTGTGTGTGTGTGTATGTGTGTGTGTTGTTACAGGTGAATCCCACAAACCCTCCACCATCTCTTCATCTTCTCATTGCCTCCTTTTCTTCTCCTCATCTTCTTTGCTTCTATTTCATTAGCGCCACCATCAGGTCAAAATGTAAGTTTGTCCAATATATTCGGTTTGTTATTAAAATCCTGCAAAACTAATCAACCTCAGTTTTACTTTGTCTTTGCTGCTAATTAGCCTGTTTGCATGCTAACACACTAAACTCCATGGTCACAATTAACATTAGTGTGTTAGCTTTGTCTTCTCCTCCTCTTCCTCTTCTTCCTCTTCTTTTTTTGCAACACATTTTGTCTCCTCACCTTCTTTTCAAATCCTGGCCTGTCTTGTCCTCATCGTCTTATCCTTGACCTTTCTCTGTATCTCCTCTCCTCTCTTCTTCTTGTCCTCCTCAGATCCTCTTCTCCTCTCAATTTCTCCTCCTTTGTCCCTCTGACATCCCTCTGCTCCTCCTTTCTCCTCTCTCTTTCCGTCCTCCCTCTTCTCTTCCTCTCCCTTTCTCTTGTCTTCCTCTTCTTCTCTGCTCATTTCTCTGTATGCCGCTGCCTCCAGGAAGTGCCTTGTCAATGGGGACCATTGAGCGTGCCCGGCTCTGGCCCAGTTGGGCCTCTCTGGCCCCGTCAACAGTTGTCTTGGAGAGGGACAGCAGCCGCCAGAGCTGGCCGTCCTCCCGCTGCGCTTCTTTAACCCGGCCCGGCCCCTGAGCTGCCGGGCTGCCCGCTTCCAGCCCAAACAAACCGGTCCAGAGCCAGCGGTGGTGCTGCTGGTGGAGGATGTGTGTGTGTGTGTGTGTGTGTGTGTGTGTGTGTGTGTGTGTGTGGGCTGGTTAGTTGGCTGAGCTCAGTGTCACAACACAATAAACCCTCTGGCTGGGACGAACCGAGCAGCAGTCACTGGCTGACGAGAGGAAGCAACAAGATTTCTGTGATTTTGCTTTTGCTTCACTTTTGGTATGATGCAGAAAAACAAAGCAAGTTGAGATTATTATTATTAATATACAAACATACACAGAACAATGTCTTCACCACCGACTCTAAACTGTCCAAGGAGAATAAAATACAAATCATAAAACCAAATCCCACATTTTCACTCCCAGTTCTGATGCCTTCAATCAGGATTTCTTCTCATTACAAACACCAGTCAGATACCAGAGTAAACTGCTCTGCTTCAGGTGAGTGATATAAAAAATCCACCCCCTACAGTTTTAATGAAAGAGGAAATTAGCAGTAGAGACCAAAACAGTTTTTTGCTCTAGGCTGCAAAGTTGGACATTTAACATGAGAGTCTATGGGGACTGACTCACTGTTGGAGCCAGACTCTAGTGGTCATTAGAGGAAATGCAGCTTTTAGCTCTTCAGTGTTGGCTTCAATTTTCAGCCCCGGATGTTGCCGCTTGGCCACAGCCACCCTCCATCTTCATGCTACACCATACAATCCTAAGAGTGAGGTTTAAATATTTCAGAGAATAGCTTGCTTCCATCTTTGTGTCAACAGTTTGTGTTTGTCCCTCTCCTGTTTCAACGTGACACGAAGCCAGATCCATAAATAAACGTTCTCCCAGTTGAGTGCAGAGGAACAAGAGGAACTGATCTCTACAGATCCCTGTCCTCAGCGCCTCTGGGATGAAATGGGACGCTGACTCTGAGCCAGACGTTATCACCCGACATCAGTGCTGGACCTCACCAGCCACATGTCATATGGAGTTCACACATCTAATGACACTTTAATTAAAGCTGAAAGTCTGCACTTTGATCTGAGTCCTCTTTGTTCAGAGCCAGTGTGCTGCAGCACAGAGACAAAGAAAAACATATCACTGTCCTATTACTCCTGACTGCACTGGATGTAGGTACGTACTTCATGGCTGCAGCCCTCAGTGACCATGAACAGGATAAACAGAAGGTTGGATCCACTATATAATCACAATTTAAGGGCTGCAGCCTGTTTCTGTGAGAGAAAAGACAGAAATAAGAGATTCATGTGATTTTATTTTGCTCTGTTTTAAAATGGTCCATGAAAACAAAGTCTGTCTGTATGGCTGCACGCAGCACTGCAGTTACAACATATAGAAACTATGCTGTAAGCCACAGTTGTGGCTCTTCTTTGGTGTGATGTAGGAAAACACGATGCAACTGTATGGGAGCATGTGATACTATAATTATGTGATGTAAATACAGTGTATAATTATACAATAAACCTCAGGCTGTGGTTTCTTTCAACAAGTGAGGCTGTTGTTGAGGAAAAAAGGGCAATGTATGAGACTTCTGTGCCGTTACTTTACCATGCAGCTGGGAAGTGAAGAAAGAACTCCAGCACCAAACCTAAGACTTTCTGAATGCTGCTCCATGGTTACACTCAGTCCCCACATATAGGGTTATACAGAGGCGCCAGAAAGCAGGGTCAGCCTGGGTCGGCCTCTGTTGCTTGCTCAAGGATACGGGCCTGAGTGGTGACACTGTGTGATGTTACCGGCCTCCCACCAGTCGCTATCTTAAACTGGAATTAAGTTACTGTCAGTTACCTCTGAGCTCATCCGGTGCATGCATCAAGGTCAGGCAATAAAGCCACAGCTGCAGACACAAAGAAAACAGAAAGATTCTGTGCTTTTATGTAGCTTTGCGTTAACACACTGTAAATCTATGCATGAATGTGAGCTTATATTGACTGTGTATATACAATATATGTATTACATAATTATCCACAAACAGCATAATAACTGTTATTTTTCTCTTCATCTCTGCCTTAAAATGTAGGAAAACGCTGTAAATATACAAATGCATGTAACTCTATACAGTATTTACATCACGTGCAGCTCAGACGGTGAACCTCAGCTGCGCAGCATCTTTTGTTTGAGGCCAATAAGTAAAAAAGAAAGATTAAAACAGGCGCAGCCACTGTTGTTGAATGGAAAACTAAACTAAAACAAACCAGTCGTTTTTCAGTTTTGTTTGCTATGTCATGTTGAAACGACATGAAATGATAGGACCCTGGAATACGAATGCACTGTAATCACTATAAAACACGAGGCTATAAACAAACGGCGGCTCTTTGAATACTTAAAACACTACATCACACAGCCAACCACCGCTGTGCACCTGCATCCTCTGACTGATGTCAGGGAGAGACACTGAGGGTTTGTTTTGCTCCACTTTGTCGTACAATAATGGAGGAAAATGAGAAAAACAGAGAGAATGTAAAACTTCCCCCAAAATACTCCTCAGTCACAGTAGGATTACAGTTCTTTGAATGCATCACATGGAGACACCTGCAGCCTCTGACTCAGGAGATGTGGGAAAAACACAAAGTACATGAAACCGGACTCCACCTATAATCACTATGTCTCAACATATTACAACTCTGAATGCATGAAAATTACAATGTGCTGACTATGATCTCTAACACATGAATAAAACAGGTAGAAATCAGCAAATATTTATATAAATGATACAAACAGTGGTTCCACTGAAACTAAAAACACTTACAAACACTTACAGTGATATAACTGCTGCTTTGAGCTTTTGATTTGACTTCAAAACCATTATAAAATATAAACAAGCTTCTGCTTCCATTGCATTGTGTGTCATCATGGCGTCTGTCTCCGCCCCTAAGTCCTGACTAATCCAAAAATGGGCAAAGATGTGGGGCGTGGTGGAACCGAGATGTTGGTGCAAAACATGTGGCAAACATACACTCACCCACCTGTCACTCAAAGCAGCCACGCACTTAATTTTGCATAACTTTAAGCCTGGATAAATTTAAACAGGTGAGTTATATAAAATTTCAAATTCCATGCAGTTGTCATGAAGGAGGAAATTAGCTCTAGAGACCAAACTGTTTTTTGTACCAGGCTGTAAACGTGTTTATTTCTGCTGTAAAGTTGGACATTTTAACGTGAGAGTCTATGGGGACTGACTCACTGTTGGAGCCAGAGGTTACTGTTCGTGTGTGATCTATCTGTTCTGAAATGTAGACGACATCTTTAGAAACATTATATTTTTAATATTTCATCATTGATTTTTTTTCTTTTTTTTTTGGGATTTCATCAAACAGTTTGTCTTTGTGACACAGATGCAGATAATACTGTGCAGCAACTGTCAGCCTGAAGTACTGTTTGTTTGTGTACTGCAGAGAAACTGATTACATATTAGGCACCAGACGGATCCTGTTTGACATTTATTCTTTGCACCTACACAATCAGATATATTCTACTGTGTGTGTGTGTGTGTGTGTGTGTGTGTGTGTGTGTGTGTGTGTGTGTAGGTTTCTGTATTTCACACTGATGTCAGAAAGTGCAACTGATAACAGCATCAACAGTTTTATCCAGTCTTCAGTCAATACATGTTTTCATATGTGAGTTTATTGATTCTTTTTTATCATAATTGTTCATTTTTTTGTGTATCTTATATTTTATCGTATGTCTACACATTTCCTCTGACCTCAGCTAACTGTTCCAAACATGTCATAAAATTTACTGTACCACACTCAAACACATTACAACACATTGTGTTGTATGTTAAATCCACAAGGCTGCACTGCATCATGTTTAATACTACAAAAGCTCTCTGCCATGAGACTCTATATTTCACCATCATTTTAATTGAACTCCCCTAACAATGCCAGCGGTGCTTTCTAACACTCTACCTCCGTATTGATTGCAGGGAGAACAATGGAGACCTGAAGGGCCTTTGTAGTGCGGCCAATGACAAAGGGCCTCACGCTGTTTGGAGACAGACAGAAATGCGGCGCGGAGGACAGAGCCGCCGGACTCACCTGCCACCGCTCACTGAGGAGCGTTTAATCTCCTCCACGGCTCATCCATCACACACTGACGGCACAGGAGACAGCAGCTATGTTTACATGCACAGAGCGTTCACTTCTTCACCTGGTTCCACGAGCGTTATCAGTTGTTTGTCTCAGGGACAAGTAAGAGACCTTTCTAGTTAAAAAAAAAAAAAAAACACAGCTCAACTTATTTGAATGTAAAACATCTAAAATGCTGAGAAACATTTTCTAACTCAGATTTCATTGACATGCAGAGAAGCAGCCCCGGTTTGGATCAATGCATATAAATGTCATAACACTGAATAACCTTGCTAAGCTCATAATTTAATTATGGGTCATAGGTAGATCTGAATGTCAATAACACAGCATGGCGAGTGAGCGGCGCCTACGACCGCCGCTGCAGTGGGAATCCTCATTTATTTCCCCTGCAGGCCATTAGACGAAGCCTCCGTCGCTGAGGGAGCGTGCAGCCGAGCCCCCTCACATATTTTATGGAGCGGCACGCTCGAAGCAGACAGGAATACTCTATTAACTTTTTCTAACAAGAGGGACACTCAATCCCACAGTATCAAGGTTCATGTAAAGGTCTGGTAGCTTAACCTGAATAACACTTTAAGTATGACCAATAGCTGCGTGGCTGTGTACATGTATTTCCCTGCTGTGCAGACCTGCAGGTTCTGTATTGTGTTGTACTGAGATTTCTTTCTTTGTGTGGTTCAGAAGCTGCTAAGATATTTATTATACATTTAAGTCTCAACTAGTCACTTTCAAAAAGGCTCCAGTAGCTGTTGTTTCAGTTTTAGATCATGGTGACATCTTGTTCAGGCTCTGGCTGCGACTCCACTTGATGCTTTTCAAGTCTTGTCAATGATTGTACAAACAGGTTGGGTGGTCCTCTCTGTCTGAGAGGTATGTGTTTTTTATATGTTTTTTAATTTGTGGTCCATTTAATTTATTTGTGTTTTAATTGATTGTTCTTCTTTTATCTTGTATCTTTATTAATTAGTATCTGCATGGCATCATTGATTGATTGATGCAACTTGCGTGAAACATGCAAATGGATAAAACACAATAGAAAAACATGCTGCAAGTAGCACAGATGACAATTGAAGTGTTCAATGCTTTCAACTTAAACAAAACTTTAACCAAAGTCGCAAAACATTGAACAACAAGTGCGTCCCAGCCAGGTTCATCATTTTTTTCCGTCGCCTGGAAACTGTCATCTGTGCTACTTGCAGTGCGTCTGTGTATTTGGTTGTGTTGTGTGTATTTGCAGCACATGTGTTTTCAAATCGACATTTTCTGAATTTGTTTGTGTTTTGTCCATTTGCATGTGTTTTCTTAAGTTGCAGTGTGTTGAGCTCTCAGGGCCACTGTAGTATCAATTATATAATTACAACAAACTCAATGAAACTGTGTCATTTCTCAACCTGAATTTATTGTAAACATAGTCTTATCAAGTGGAGGATATTACACTGAACCCCAGGATAGAACACAACAAAGACACCAAGGTAAAAAATATGCTTCCTGCTTTCATAACAGTTCAAACAAAAGCGTAAATTGACAAGCAACAGGAGTCAGCTCAGATATGTCAACCGCCGACAGAACGACGAGGTAGAAAAGCAGCAAGCACATCAGCAGCCTCAGCAGAGTGCTGATGCAAATTCAAGCCTGGCAGGGGGGAAAGAAGGTGGCACTTGTCTTAAAAGTTGTTGCACTATGAAGCTTTAGTTGTAAATGAAGCAGAGAGGCATTGTGCTGGCAGGGCTAAAGAGCTGAGGTGTAGTGATGCACCAGAAAAAGTAGAAGCACAAAGACAACGACTCTAGAGAGGAGCTGTGACAGCCAGTCAGCCTGAAAGAAGTAAACCTCGTGTCTTAACAGCTCTCTGTGTTAACTTTACTAATCTTGCCTAAGCTCCTCTGTCTACTGCTGAACCTTTATGTTTTCGGTTTTTTCTGCATGTACAGTATATCTGCAAGACCCGAGACTGAAGTTACATCTGTCGCATGAATATTGTGATGTTGAATTTTGAATTTTTCTATATCGTGATGTGTGGGAAGCTTTTGCTCCTGTTCTGTTGTGGATTAAAGCCCCTGGAGAATGCATCTAAAACACTGAACTTATCAATCAAGGCGTCTGCTTCGTGCAGATTATGACTGAGAGACTCTGAAGTAGAGTTTCCAAAGCCACAAACTAAAAGACATGCAGAGGGCTGAATTGCAAACTTGTAAAAAGCCGGACAAGTTTGCCGCCCTGTTGAAAAATACATGAGCTGTGCTTATATTTTGCAGCATAAATAGGTGCGTTTCATCAGACTTACAGCATACTGGCTGATGGCAGCATTGTGGAAACTGCAGGGGGTGATGATTTCATCTCTTTCTGTTTGCAGGATAATATCTAAAATGATTTGGCTGAATTTTAATGAACAGATTGTCACAGTCACGACTGCGTCTGCAGTTTCTTCCCTGTGTTTAGTATTTCCCTTCTCCTCTGGTGCTCACCTGTCTGTCTCTCTCTGTATCTGTGTGTGTGTGTGTGTGTTATGGGTGTGGCGCTCCTCTCACTCAGCCTGCACACAACTCAGCACTACATCAACTCCACTTCTTCGCCCACTTGTCTCCAGGTCGTTGTTTCAGTCAGGGTAGTAGATCACGTTCTCAGGCCTTTGGCTTTGGCTCTTGTGATGTTTTGATCACTGAACTAATCCTTGTCTCTCTTCCTGCCTGTTTTCCTGCTCGGTTCCCTGCCTGCTGATCAGTCATCCAGCCGCTCTCTCAACCCCACCTCCATCCCTGCTCTGCCCTGCTTCACCAGCCAGTCGCTTCCTCCTGCCTTCACCTGTGTAAACCTCACCTCCATCCACCTTCACTACCCTCTAACTCTGCTCTGGGTTTGGGTTCCCCTGTTGATTGTAACACAGATTTAATATCTCAGTACAGTCCAGCCCAGATGTCACGATATAGGACATAAATGAATATCAGTCAAAGCCTCGATTCATAGGAGTCACAGTAGAAGCTCATTTACACTACGAAAAGAAAGAATAAAAAGTTAAGCATAATAAAAATCTTCTTGGGAAGCCAAATTCTGGCTCTGTCAAAACTTAAAGATAAGTTCTTAACATCCAATTTCATAATATTGCTCTGTGAATCAAAATTATTATTTACTATTTGATCATTTTGAGTTATTTTGACTTACAAAGTGAAAATGATTAATTTTGACTTTTTCAGTCAAAACTTTAAAGTCCAATTGTTAACTCAAAATGATGAGATAGGAAGTAACAATTTATCTTGAAGTTTTTACTTCCTAAGTCAAAACTTGGCTGCTGATAAGTATATTTATTAAATTATAAGTCCATGTTGTTACTCACTAGACCAGAATTGTGACTTATTCCCTCATAAAGTAACATATCTGACTTTTTTTTAAAATTTTGACTTATTATATCATAACTTTGACTGAGCATCTGTATTTTTATTTTTATCCTGCAAAACATTTCATCTATTTTTCTCTTTGTCCCGGTGGAGAGCTTCCACAGATACGACTGTTCAAAGATAATTTCCTCACAATAAGAAGATGAAGCAAGATCACATTAACCGTCCGTCTGGTTTAAAGCCAAAACCATGACACCCATTTTTCCAGTTGTTGCTTTTTCACTTGATGTCAAAAACGCCAAGGTCCTGTGATTTAACCTGATGGTGTCGTCATGCGTCAGCCTCTGTGGAAATATCCTCAGTTGCCGTCTGCAGCGACCGCAAACTTCCTGTTCACACCTTCTACCCATCGTGCTCCACCTGGTCCTGTGTACACGGACCGGATGAGCTGTGTCTTGACGGTAGCAGCTAAGTCTCACAGTCCCACTTTAAATTCCTCATCGGTAGCTTTGTGTTACCTCAGTGTCATCAGTCATGTTCATTTCTGGCTGACAAAAAAAAAAAAAAAGAGGAGGAGGAAGTTTGTCTGAGCTTTTCTGTGTGTGTGTGTGTGTGTGTGTGTGTGTGTGTGTGTGTGTTGCTGTGCATCATCAAAACACTCTGCAAGGTCAAACAGAAATGTGAAATGTGAGTGTGAGAAAAGGAGATGTATTGTTGGTGTTGTGTTTTGTTGAGTTTGTCATTGATGCTACTTTCTAGGTCAGACGTCTGGTGAGTGGGAGATGTGTACTCTCAGCGGGGCTACCTGCAGCTAGCTAAAGGTTATAAAAATAAAAGAGTCTGGCACGAGTGAGCGAGAGAGAGAGTGAGAAAGAGTGGAGAGTGTGAGAGAGGGAGAGCTGTCTTTCTTTGTTGTTTACCTTGAACGTGAGATGGAAGACAGTTTTCACATGTGGAACCGTTTTGCCCTGGCCTTAATGACTCCTAATTTCATGGCAAATAAACTAAACAATGATGCCTTTGAGTCTCGCTCCATTTGTGAAGCACTGCTACAAGACAAGATCACATTCTTTTCCAGTTAAAGTGCAGTTAAATGTTCCTTTCTTATCTATCGATCGACCTGCGAGTGCACCGGGTTTGTTGCTGTGCTTCTGTTTTTCAGATGTTGTGGTCACTTTGAGGTCCAGTGCTCCCTGTTAGGACACTGTCAACGTATCACTGGTCTTCAGATTTCAGTCTTTGTCTCAATCCTTTTTAATTTAGCCCCAACTGAAGAGGGTTCACACATGTATTAAAACTGACAGAAATAATCTGATTTAATTGATCTTCTGAGAAACAAGGACTCATTATTTTTGGAGCACAAGCTGGCTATCTGTTGGTCACTTAGCTATCTTGAATTTAAATCTAGATTAACTATCTAATCTAGATTCAAAGGAACAGTTTGACAATTTGGGAAATACATTTGTTTGTTTCTTTACCAGACAGTTAGAGAGTGACTATCAGCCGGACATAACTCACTGTCAAATACAACTTGATGTCCGTATGTCTCTTTTTGTGTATGGCAGTGTTTCACAAGTGGGCCAACAATTCATTTGTGCAAATCAATAGTGCAATTTTGGTTACAAATTTGTGAATGATGTTGTTTTTAAGGTTTGTATTTTTTCTCGTATTCAGGGCCTATCACTGTGATAAGTCAATGATAACAACTTTTATGTTCATCAGCCGAACCACTCATATACTTGTTTGTTCCTTCAGCCTGACGCACGCTGAAAGATCACAACCATGGCAAAAACTGGAGTATCAAAGTGGACAGCTGGTCAGCAACAGGAGGAATTACAAGGAATAAGTCAAGAGACAGATGGTGAATTGATAAGTGATCTCACCTCAGTCAAATAAAAAAAGAAAACTGAGCTTCCTCTGCTTTCAGTTCAGTCCTGAATGTTTGGTTGTTTTCATTAAAATAAAAACTGCTCTGAGAACGTATTATTTGGCCTCCATATCGTTACAGGGTCGGATGTGGGCCGCCAACACTTTTTGAGATTTTCAAATGGGCCATGAGTTGGAAAAGGTTGCGAACCGCTGGTGTATGGATTAAACAAATAAGATATAACATGATAATGACTGAGCTGAAGTGCTGCTCTGAATAGTTCCCCCTGCTTCCAGTCTTTATGCTAAGCTAAGCTAATTGCGTCCCTGCTCTAGCTCCATATTTAGCTCCCAGACATGAGAGTGGTATCTGAGTATTTCTCCTGTCAGATTTATTCCCAAAAAGCTTTTAATCCATGGTTTCACTGTTAAACAAGAGTTTTAATTTGGTAAAAAAAAAAAAGTCTCTAACATCTCTTGCTGTGTCATTTTGTTTATCTGAAGGGCAGAAACATATTGTATTAAAGAGCATATATGAATATATCAAACATTTTGAAGCTGTAATTAGGAACCAGGGTGTATTTATGTGGGATTATTTTTCTCTGTGAAGAAAAGGAACCAGATTTTCATTGTGCACTGATTTCCCAAGGAGCCACTGCAGCTGCAGCACAGAGAAGGAAAACACATGGAAAAATAATAATAGCTGTCATCTACAGCACATACGGTATTTTCTGTTAATATTAATGTTCATTCATATGATCATATGGTGAGTTCTTCTCGCCTGTGATTCATCTCTCATATTAAATCTTGCATATTTAAACACACTCCATTATATATGATTATCCTACAGTCAAATTAATATACACATGAGGCCTTATTCCACTAATGACTGTCTCTTAATAGCAAACACGTCATGCAATCTTTGTATGAGACACTAAAGATGGAAATGTCATGTAGTAATAAACTCATTATAGTTCAACTACACACAAGGAGTTATGATTTGTTTGCACAACCTCTCTCTCAGTAAATCACAGAGGACATTTTCAGAAAACGAGCAGAGGGAATTATGAGCACACCGTGCCCTCCCCTCCCCTGAGTCATCCTGCAAAATGCTATTGAACACTGAGATACCATGACCTACACCGACATTTTTCCCTCATGATCGCACATCATGGGTGAACATGTCAAAACAGCTCAGAGACGACTCTCAACAACCAGGGCCTTCCCGTCACCCTCTAATCCAGCAATTAGAGAAAAGGCCAGAGAGATGGAACAGATGTTCCATAAATGGGAATGGCAGAGGGAGCCCTGGCCACTGATGGTATTCCTAATCTCTCCAAGGAGGACGAGCAAGAGAGAAAGAGAGCAGCCAACCTGCTGCAGCTCAGACTGAGGTCAAACGGAGCTCTGCTAATAATATATAACGCTCGCTTCAAGCAGCATCAGTCGACAGAGGAGAGGGGTTTGCTACTTAAAGGGTCACGATGCTTCAAACAAAGATTTGGAGTTTGCACAACATCTGAACCCCCAACCGCAGCTTTTCGAACATGAAGGGAGGTGTCTGATAATTTTATAACTTTTTGAACTTCTATCTCTCTCAATTTTAATTGTTCTTAACACAACTTCTTAATCACTTTCTGTATGTACAAACTTGTGCAACACCATAAATATCTTCGAGGACAGTGTCCAAATGTATGTCTCATTTGAAAGATTATCACATCTCTCCCCTCTCTGTGACGCCTGACTTTTCTGTCCAACTTTGATTGTTGCTGTTCAAAACAGCTATAAACACCTTTATAAACACCTTTACTTTCAGACCGTCTGACAACAATTTGTATGACGCATATCCCAGCTGGTAGGGTAGGGCTGCTGAGACCAGAAATTATGAGACAAACAGACAAATCGATTGTACGATACCTGCTTTAGAGACGAGCTGGTGAATATGTGGGACATCCAGCCGCTGTAGAGGGGTGGAGACCAAAACATAGTTGAACAGAGAGTAAATACTGGACATATATATTAATCAGGTGACAAACAAATTCCTCTGAAAGCAAAAAAGAAACAATTTTTTACACAAAGCCACATGATTATATTGATTATATACAAGAACATTTATTTTTTGTAAACATGTAGATAACATAGAGAACTCTAAACAAGGCTGAAAGTTTGTTTTGGGTCTTTATGCCTCCTAGTGGTCAAAACCACATAATACAGCTTTAAATACTGTACTGTATATTAACAAGTTTGTCCTTCTTACAAACCACTACTGACAACAAAACACTTGCCAGTGCATGATTTTAACAAGAACATTTAAATGGTGCAGTATTTCTTTAATAGTCGAGTACATCCCAGAATTGCACCACCATTAATGACTGTAGATGTTACAGGTTGTTCTTTCTTCAAAACACAGACTTCTCTTAATAAAATAAAAAATGTCAAAATGCATCAGTACTAATGACAATAAATGAATGTCATATTGGTCTATTGAATCCTTGTCAACCTGTTTTGAGAAGTTCTGAGCACTTTTGTTGGATCCAGGTTTCAAACAGCAAAGAGCTTGTCTGTACAATTCAGTTTCAGATAGTGTGAAACTGAGTTTCACAGCCAGGGTGAGGTCCAAACTTCATGTTTTGAAGTTGTGTCCAACAGTTTGACAGTGTGCTGCAGAGTTTTATGTGATGCTTCTGGTGTCCAGAAATACAAATGCTGTGGAATCTGATATGGTAATAAATTGTTGTGACAGCAAAGAAAAAGAGGAGGAATATCTTGAGTTTGTAACATGCTATTTATGTCCTTCTTATTCTGTAAACACATTCGAGTACCTGTTGAAAACACTTGACTATATGAGGTATAGGAAAATACCTAAAATTTGTCCAGTTTTCACCTTTGTTTTATTCCTCTACACCTTCCCACCCATTGTTAAAAGCTCTATAGTCACTAAAAACAATAAATATACTGAATATTCAGATTTTTATGAGAGATTTGACATGAATACCAATATATTCCCCTTTTCATCTCTTATGAAACCTAAATCTTGAACCATATGCGTGTACAGAAAACATCACAAGCTGATGTAGCATCAGTTTACATGACTGCATCATCAGACTTACATAAACACTTAAACCTCAGAAAACATCTTTTTGATTGTTCCTCCTGTCCCGCCTCTTACATACAGCATAAGCCAAACAAATGTTTTTGGGTTTGTCTTGTGAAGCTCTTTGTGACCTCAGCTCTTCAGAGGTTCGATATAAACAAACTTACAAATATGGATGAAATAAAAGTGTGTATGAACTGTGTTTTCTCTCCTGGTGAAGCCTGGAGGTGGAAGTCACTCCAGTGTGATCTGTGGCCATTGATGCAAAAACTTTAAAATGGAAAATGCCTCTTTTTCTATGCAGGGTTTGGTCTCTGAGCTGAGCTGAACTCCCATTGCTGTGGTGTTTCTGCACAGCACCTGTCAATCAAACAGTATGGGCGGGACTGTGAAGTTCTTTCTTCTCCTTAAAAGGATTTCCTGTTGATGTGGTTCTATAGGTGGTGCTCTTCTCCTTTGCTTTTCTTTTCTGAACAGTACAGTCAGTATTTCAGCCAACCTTAAACTGATTATTAATCTATTTGCATAATTTTGCAGAGTGTTACCTTTTCCCTAATTTTGCATATTTTCCTTTTTTTATCATTTGATTAAAAAAAAAAAAAAAAAAGACAAATCCATGAGTTCAAATCCAATTGTTGCTGCTCTGGCCGACACTTGAGAAGACCCCTGCTGTCAGAGCGGCATCCACAACCTAAGCAGCAAACAAACCTATGTTGGTCCCTCAACTATCATCAGGTCTATTCCTGCTGCTCAGTGGGACTGCAGTTCTCCAAGGAGCGCTGAAAACCGGATTGTTTTACACGCACCTGTTCCTGAACGTCACTCGACTACACGCCTGTCTCAGAGGGAGCGCAGTTAATCGCTGATTTGGCACACTTACAGTGACAACATACCAAGGTCCAGTTTCAGGAACTCAGTATGCACACGCACATACATACACACACACACACACACACACACACACACACACGCTCTCATGCATACACACACTCACACACAGATAGAAGCATGGTATCGGTTCAGACCTCTGACTCACACACAGATCTGCACACATGCAAACTCTCACACACACTTCTGCACAATGGCTATGAAACTGAAGACACTGGAACCTCATGATGAGGCAAACAGTCCGGCCGCTCGCTCAGCAGCCATCTTTGATTTTCCTCTGACTGTTGACTCACCAAAATAACTTCAAACTGTGCAAAACACATAAGGCTGTGTTTTCAAAGCCAGGGTGAAACTTGCAATTATTTTCAGTTGTCTGAAAAAAAACAAAAAAAATGGGCGACAGTTTGTATATACTGGAACGCTCAAAGCTTTGTGGCTTTGACTGAATAGGAAACAATTAAAGTGCTTCTTGGCAGCACATGAAGCCAGACGGCGATAAAAATGGCTGAGCTTTTCAGCACGAGAGAGGCCTCTCAGCTCGGCCTGTCTGCAGTGATGAGAATCTTCCAGAAAACTTTCCTCCTGGACTCTGGGTCAGTTTCTGCTCCCTTTGTCTTCTGACCTCTTCAGTTCAGGTACATGATTCTGAAACATCTGCAAAATGCAAACTTTCTTAGCAATGAAAAGACAGTAAATAAGTGCAGAACAGTCTTTTTTATTTTCTAAAATCCTTGTTGAAATTTAGTTTTGTACTTTGGGTGTTCATTATACAAGAAATGAAAAGCCCCATTGCCTAGGTAACACGTGTAGCACTAGCATCTGTACAGGGTTTCCTTCATCTGTCAATCACAAGCAGAAGAAGAAGAGAGTCCGGAAAGACGGCTACAAGTTTTGAGGTAAGAGAGTATGTGTGCGATCACCTCCACAGACACAAGAGGGATCTCTGAAAGGATAATAAATAAAACTAATGTCTGCCAGGCTCTCACATGCAGGCACGGGTCATGAGTTTGGTTGCAAACTGCAGCTTGGAAATATCTTGAGACTTTGTTACGAGAGAATTGTAACTTAATGTTTTTTTTATTTATTTTTTTTAAAGAACGACCATCCTTACCTGAACAAATGAAACTAATCACATGACATTCACACCCTTTACACCTGGTGTCACAATGCCTGGTATTTTTAATGCGCTCTCATTATCCTCTTTCAGATCGGATCTCTGTCCTCTGGAAGAAAACCTGCTGTAGGTGACTGCGTTTACACCTACCAGATAAAAACCAAATGCCACCAGAGAGTTAATCTGCTAGCATGCTCGCCGCTGGCTGTAGCGAAGTGCAAGCTAATCTTACAACGTTTTTACTGCTTTTAGATCACACTGGCAGCAGGTTTTTTTTTTTTGTATTTGAGTGAGGATTCGTGGTGGAAAAAAAAACTGCAGGGGCTTGAGGGTTTGGCCTCTTTGTAATGTGAAATATTTGCAGACAGAATTTCTGAACGGAGCTGGTGAAAGTCTTTTGATGGGTGACAGATTCACAAAATGAAACAATCAGATGGAAAAGTAACTTACAGAATAGTGAAGGCATTCTTAAAGGGTTTTTTCAGATTGACTCGAACCGCTTGCATATTCATGGTGAGTATAAAGTTGTACTTCGGAGGGAGATTAGCTTCCTACAAATCTTAATTCAGTTTGTTTCTCATCGTTTGACGTTTGAAAAATCTTGCATTGTTCACATCGGTGAAAGATAATGAGATGCGACAGGTTGATTGATGGGCTTCACTGCGTTCTCCTGAGTTTCACAAAAAGTCTATTCAGAATGAATTTGCTGTCTGGTTGTAAATTGACCAACGGGATGATATCTCCCAAACTTTATAATGACTGTAGCCCAGCCACGCCCTCCTCCTCTCCAGCTCCGCCTCCTCTCAAGGGCAGGGTGAGAGTCGGTTTAAAGGTCGTACAGCAGCCTAAAGAGGGAGAGCGGGTTTGATGAACGACAGCCGAGGGGATGGTTAGTAGAGAGGGGAATGGGGAGGAGGACTGGGGGAAAGGAGAAGGAGAAAAAGGGGAGATGGGAAGGAGACAGGAGGAGGAGGAGCAGGAGGAGGGGGAGAGGGGAGGAATGGAAGGCGTCCACCAACGTAAACACCTCTGAAACAGAAACATCCATTTAGCAGCGAAAACAAGCCCCCCTCACAAGACCTCCGTGAATGGGCCACTTCAGCCGGCCGAGGAAGTTCCAATGAGGGGCAGGATGTTCCCCTCAGGACGCACTTGAGACGGGCTGAGGGCCAAAAGTCTGAATACATAGACCCCTCTCTCTCCCTCTGTCACTGTCCAGCTTCGCCCTCCCACCCGGGCCGAGCGGCTTCAGTACCCCTTGAAAACCCCACCCCCTGCCTGTACCTCCCCTGTGTGCCCGCTCCTTCTCCTCCTACCAGCCGTTTACTGAGCTGCAGCCAGCGAGGCGGTGAGGGAGGGCGTGGAACTGTATTCAGCAAACAAAGACAGAGGGGCAAAGACTTTCCATGATTAAAGAGCAGTTAAGATGCTATGAGAGGCTAATTTGTTCACTGTGTGACAGAATCAACAGGAACTGGGGGCAGAAATCTCTGCTGCCTGCATTTCCTGCTGCAGTTTAAAAGAGACTACCCATGTGGTTCAAAGTTTATTTACTGACGTCTACGTCAAGTTTACCTATGTTTACATTTTTATGTAATTCCATTTTATCACATCATACATTTTATGTGTCAATAATGTATTTTTATTGAGTGCTGTGAAACAACCTGAACATCGGATTACTGTGAGAAATCAGATTAAGACAAGAAATCAGAATGTGTTTACTTGCTCTGCACTAGTGTCAAACCACAGTACACATGCATGTAATACAGGCATCCTACATGTAGTCTTTGACATTTAGAAACCCATTGAAGGGCTTACATGGTTTCTCCAGAGGAAATCTATCTGAAAAAAAAAAAAAAAATCAGGAAATCAGGGTTCTCCTAACGTCTTGACAGAATAGTTTGACATTTAGGATCATTTGTTTAGTCACTGTTGAGCCAAGAGTTAGTGAAAAACAATAATAATCAACTGAAAAAGGTTTTTTTTATTTAACCCAAGGACATTATGAAGAAAAAAAAAAGTCTTCAGTCTGGATAAAAAAATGGACTCAGCATTGAAGACTGAGGCACGGAGGGCGATTCAGAGTCAAGAAAAGATTTATACTGTTATTGTGTAAGTATTGAACCAGAGACACAATTGGTTTAGTTTAGCCTAAAGACTGAAGGGAGGGGTTATCAGCTAGCCTGGCTCTCTCAAGATAAAGAGTCCACCTTCCAGAACCTCACTCATTAACATGTTATTACTCAATAGTTTAGTGCAGACAAAACAATTTCCATCAAGAGTAGTGCAAATTGTAACCAAATTTGGAGATAATCTGCAAAAGAAAACAAGAATTGAAGTGTGAACATGAATATAAAGAGCTTGTTCATTGAGATAAACATTTGGCAGTGCTGATTCTCCGATTGGTGCCTTTATGGCCAAATGGTGTTAAAATGCTGTATGTAGTAAACATGATGGAAATGTGGCATTTATTTTTGTTTCATGTATTAATTTGAGGAACGTTACAATCTCCTCATCGCTCCACATGGATCTGTTTTCATCTGTCACTGTTCAGAGGACAATCACATCACTTGCTTAATGTACTTCATGATTACTTTGCTGAATCTGTTTCCATTGCACTTTGTTGTTTTTTGATTTTATTTATGTACCAACTTTTCCACTTCAGCCAAACGTAAAACTTTTTTTGGGACATTCCTAGATTTTTTGGGGTGGAATTTCAATGAAATATGCAAATGTCTGCAAAACCAAATGATGAGATTCCCATCTACCTCAGCTGTAGTTTGTGTTTATGCTAATTAGCAAATGTTAGCAAGCTAACCTAGGATAGTGAACATGGTTAACTTTATACCTGCTTAAAGGAGCTATTTGTAAGTTTTGCTATTGCTACATAGCTAACATTAACATTAACAGTGATTTATTTACCAGTCTAGAAGAAACGTTGTGAGTTCAGCATTAAACTTTATTCCTCTGCTCCCCAAGAGCTGTCTCCAGAGGTGGAAAGCAACCCTCTTGTTTTGCCTCTATGTCTATCACTTCTTTTTGTCTACTGAAGTTAGCATGCTAACAAACTCGCTGCCTTGCCATTTTCCGATACCGAGTCAGTAGCGCTGCTCAGTGGGCGTAATATAAACTCTGGTCTTTTAAACTTGATGATGCCTGAAGCTTTTGGCAAGACTGTTAGGTCAACAGCTGTTAAATGACACACTGACTACACAGCAATAGCAAAAATTACAGATAGCTCCTTTAACAGCAGCATATTAGCGTTTAGCTTAAAGCCACACTATGCCTGAAAACTGTCAGACAGCAGTTGACCTCCACTCAACACCGTACCTGGACTGTGTGGATACAGACACAGGACTGGAGCTGCTGCTATTAAGCTAATATGCTAAATCTCCTGTGTAGACACAGCATTAGCCTTGTTACTGTGTCCAAAGCTTGTTTGTATTGAGTTTAACCAACAGTAAGGTTAGTTTATGTGGAGGGAAAATGAGCCCTGATATTTACATTGTTCAGACAAAACAAACCGAGACACCAGGCAAAACAACCTGACTGACGTGTGTATTCTGTGGTATTTTGGTTTTATTTCATTTACATAAACCTCTAAACTTCTGATTTGTTCTCTGTGATTCACAAAGTCTGTTTGGGTTTTTTTTGTTTGACTTATTTTTGCCACGGGAACTGTTTGTTTTGAAAATACATGCTCAGTGACAGACACAGCGTTGACAGCAAACGCTATTATAACATGTTTATTGAAAACCTTTTTTGACAGCATAGTTTGTCAGGCACAGAGAGAGAGAGAGAAAGAAAGAGAGAGAGAGACAGAGAGAGAGAGAGAGAGTTGTGAAATTGTTTTTTCCCAGTGGGAGATGTTTGCCCATAGGGGTTGTTGTGGTGGAATGTTACAGAGGATTCATCATGATCAAAACAGGTACATTGCAACAAACAAGCTATGAATTACAAATAAAAAAAAAAATCACATAATGCCAAATGGTTAGTTCCACCTTTCTATGTTAGAAACATGAATACAGACGTAGGAAAAATAAATTATGTGGGACTGAAAAAAAAAAAACAACAAAAAAATCAAAGGACAAACATGATTTTGTCTCACTTTTGCTGTGAAATAAAAACCTGATGTGGAATGCAAAATGAAATGTGACAAACCGGACAGAAAATAAAATAAACTTTATATGAAAATTTCCTCTCTAAGATTCTTACAAAATAGCTCACACAGCTACATAAAACTCTACTCGTGTACACCAGCAACGTAAAAGCATATTTCAAACTATAAATTAATCTGGACTATTTCATCATCAGGTTAGAAATGCATGACAAAATGAAAACGGGATGAATGAGAGCTGTGTGAAAACTAACCATTCTCACCTGGAAAATAAAACAAAAACATGAAAGCAATTTATATTTGTTGAAAACTCTGGAAGCAAAGGTGTGTGTCCCGGACAACAAAGGAAGCCCAGATAACACCTCTTTCCTCCCAGTTTCATCTTCAATCCTGATTTTCTTTGTGTTTTTACAGAAAAGAGAATAAATAAGTCAGTCAGAGTGGAGACGACAGGTGATTAAAGACCCATGTGTGACTGTACATACAGTAAGAATCCCTCCCTGCTGAGGCTGCACTGTTCATTCATTCAACAGCAAAGAAAACGTGTTCACGTGTAAAAAGGATTTGTTGTTTTTAACATAAGTCTGTAGAACAATAACCATCAGTTTTATGGCGATATTTTTGGATAGGAGCTAATAATGTTTAGCTAATACAAATACTGTTAAATGTCAGAATTTAGTGTTTTCAAACAATTAAAAAACAAAATAAATTTTATTAGATGTATTTGTTTTATCAGGTTAGCAGTGCATTAATTCACACAAACCTATCACATACCAGAACACCAGTATCCTGTTATTTCTGGTCAATGCAATGACTTATCTCCATTTTTGATGAGGTATTGAAATAACATGAAGTTAAAGTCATGTCTAGTTGGAACCAGTGTTAACATTAGCAAGCTAGGCTAATTAGCTTAAATTTTCTGAGTGACAAACAAAATAGAAACAAAACAAAAAACAAATAAACTTAATAGTATGATGGGGCCTCCAAACATTTTTCATATTGTAAATATCTTTAATCAATATTTATTAACTATGCAAAGTGGACTGGCCATCTTGTGCATTAGCATTAGCATTAGCGCAGGGTGATTCACAGGAAAGTTCTGGAGTTAAAAGAACGTCTTTATGATTTCTAAGCTGTTACAGATGTTTGATGATGTTACACTGAATCTAAAAGGATAGACAAACTATTTTGATGTAAATTAGGGCAATCAGGTGGTAAAGTTTTTAAAGCACCTAATTGCATCCACGACTAAGCTGATCAATGGGTCAAACACAAAAACACAGGCTGCAAAAGCTTAGACTTCTTATTTGCCGTTTTCCACTATTATGGATATCCAGCATTTCGCAACATACAGTAACTCTTTAGTTAGTAGTAGTTTAGTTGTCAAAAACAAGACGCACGTTAAAAACAACACATCCATTTTAAAAGTGACCTTAAAGGAGAGACAGAGGCCGTCAGTTTCAGAGTAAAAAGCTTGACAATGACAGAAAAAAACAGCCAGGGAGGGCATCCAAATGAAATAAAAATAAAATACAGGATAAATTATGCAAGGAGCAAAGCCTGATGGGGGCATCAGTATCTAGTAAAATGACTACTTTACATCATCGTCATCATCTTCTGGCTCTTTAATGAAAAACAACACTGAAAAGCAGATAGCTGTGAATAAAAATACTCTCACCATAGGGAAAGCTTTTACCCAGCATGGAAGAATAAATAAAACAAAACACCATCCGTTTCATTAGATCCACCCAACCTTTACAGAAGTGCCTTTTGTCTGCCTTATACACTCAAAAAAAAACAAAAAATAAGAGGGCTTGTACTTTCACAGCCTGCTTCTAATAAGAACTGCTTTTTAATTTTTTTAAATGTTTTTTTTGTAATTATACATTCAAAATCAAAAATCAATTAATCTCCTTTTTGTTTGCTTAATTATTCCAGGCACTTTGTAGATTTGGGCCAAAACTGTACTGAAAGCAGAAATAACAATAACTTTGTGTAACCTTTCACTTTACAAAGGCCTAGTTTCTGTGTTTAAACCAATGGAAAAGTACATAATTTGGTGCTTAAAAAACATATAAATCTCCCAGTGTAGCAACAGAATTAAATATACATTTTCACTCTTTTAAGTACTTTAAATACTGGGGAGATTTCATTAAGTACTGACACAGTCTTGTTGGGTATTTATGATACATTTCTTTATATAAAATGGTTTCCTACACTGGAACAAGGCCGTTGCACAGTGAAGTGTTACCACCATTTCCATTTAGCAGCGAGTGAATCGTGTTCCTGAACCTTTCAATGCCACTTGAACGTTGCTTTCCCTTTCATGACTTTGCTAAAAACAGACTCTGTAAACATTTCAACCTTTATGCTTTTTTTGGGGTCAGCTGGAGAGACAACTGCATATGAAAAAGGGGTGGGCTGGGGGGTGGGGGTATTGATTTGGCAATCCCATGATCCTTCCCTGCACATTTAACCTCCGCCCGCCTACATTCGACAGTGCAGTAATTTGGTTCAGAGATCTGGAGAACTCGGTGAAATAGACTTTTAAGACTAATTTGGCACTTTTCTTGAAGAAGCATCCACCACAGACTTCAGAGTCTCCCTAACACACTGATATATATACTGTCTATATATTTTCTTTTTTGCCATGCAACTTACAGATCACACAGCGTGCCTTCATTTCAGTATTAATACTATAGAGCAGCGATAAAATCTCAAGCGTCTGGGCATTTTTCTTTAGTAACACTCAAGCACAAAAGGACATAACAGCTTTAACTTCTGCCTTTCAGCCGATGTTTTTACCCATGAGTGTGCACACAGGTGATGACACTGTCACTACACGCAACTTGTTAGAATTGACCCTGTGACCTTTCTGTTACAATAAAAGAGTTTGAAGCCTTCAGAAGCACCTTCGAATCCACCTATATCTGCTTTAATCCTGATCAGACAAACACCAGACGGTGGTGATGAACAGCCTTTTAAATTTTTGTCCTGTTTGTCATTTGCTGTATTTTATTTATTCTTGTATATAAATGGTAAATGTCAGATCTTTGCGTCAAGACTAATAAGAAGCAAGAGCTTCTTTTGTGCAAAGAACGTGCAAAACTTTCACTTTTCTTTTTTTGTATAATATATTTTTGCTGTTATGATCAATTGCTGCCACTGTTTTTTTTTTTCTTTTTTACATGTGTCCGACTGTCACAAGTTCAAGAATGTTCTCTGGTTCTGGTTCTACTGCATTCTGGGAAATGTAGTTCATCACTCAAGTTTTGCGTGAGATTGTTCCCTCATCATTAACTGACAACTCTGACCAAAGTTTTTTTTTTTTTTTTTTTAGATGATTCATCATTTAGCTGACAGGTGTAGTATTGCATTAACTCTAATTTCAACATCATTGCATTGTGGGATTTGGTGTTTTTACCAACTAGCACACATGCTACGGACATATTGTGTTTCATTGTGGGGATTTTGGAGAGCACTACATTGCATTAATTTTATATCAATAAAAAGTAGTGCACTAAGTAGCAAATAGGCTGCCAATCCATCTTCATTCATTAAATTCATTTCAGTTGAAACTGAATAGTGAAATCATCAGTAGCAGGATTGCCCCTCAGATACAGGCTGCTGAGGTTCTCTGAAGGCTTCTTATGATTCACAGCTAGATGTTGTTGATGTTCAACATGTCTTTAAGTACTTCAGTCGTACTAAAAGGCCTCTCTGGTACATATCTCCAAGCGCTGCTCTTTCTTGCCCAGCAAGAGTTAATCGTTGCTTTGATATTGCAAACGTCAACTTTTCAAACCAGAGTTTGAGCTCAGCAGAAACATCCAGCTCCAATCAGCGGGAGCCATCAGTTCACCGCTCCTAATCTGGCGGTCGAATCACACTCGCTCTCAAAAAATCATCATGTTATACATTCTTATTTTTTTTTTAAACTGTAAACAAACCAAGAAAAAAAAAAAAGATGGATCAAAAACTAGAGGAATCTGCCAGTTGTGAAAATAACGTCGCAGTTTTGTTGTAAAATAAGTTACAAAAAAATTGAAATAAAAATCTTTGCGTACAGTACTAAAATCCTAAACTAGACCTTTCGAACTTAAGAACCACATGTTAAGTCTATAAATATCTTTACAAATATACACGTTAATTATTCAAATAAACCTTTTCTGTATCACTTTAAATGATTAAATGTTTTACACGTTCATGACAGTGTCTTCTAGATTGCAATGCTTCCATCCTAAAACAATATTTAAAAAAATGTAATTTTTTGTCTTTTAAGTACATGGCTGTGGACAGCAATATGATACATATTTGCATTTATATATTTACAATAAATCATTTTCTAGATACATTAAAAAAAACCTCCGAATCTTACGGTACTTATTACTGAATGGCCCTGAAACTTTGCCTCCCATGATTATCACAAAACTGTTTTTGTCTTGTTTTTTTTGGGATGCTGAAACGTGAAGACGGTGTACAAATTCATGAGAAAACATACTGTATGTATTTGCTGTATTTGCTCATGTAATCTTTTCTGCTGCTGAACATCTTCTGTTGAAGTAGAGACACGTTACTGAGTATCTTCGGAAGAACGAGTCCTGTCGTTTGCTGGTTTCTTGTCTTTCAGATCGCAAACGTTCATTGCGATCTCTGGGCTCCGTGCAGACAAGAGGATAAAAATCTGAGGTCCTCACAAACTGGATCGCCAACCAGTCACTTACCAAATGCCCTTCAGTTCCTCCTCTTGTATCCTTTTTGTCATTTATTTTCAATGTCAGGAGGTTTTATCCGAGTAGGCACGGAATGGTTTCACCCCACCGATTGTCCGTAACAAAAGACTGGCCCGAGTACAAAAATATAATTTCATTTCTGAAAAGAAGAACACAAACATGGTTCAACGGCAAAAAATAATCCTTCAATGGTTCAAGAGTCTCTTAGGGAGGAGGAAGAGGAAGAAAAACTCGTTCGAAGAGGATTTCGACCAAGAGTTTAAGACGAATCGACGAGCTGAAGCACTGTGGAAGTATTGCATGCGGAGCTTTTAATTCCATATCTTGAGGAGCTTGAGTCGCTGAGAGGTGATTATTAGTCACAGACTGTGTGAGGAGGTTAATGTCCGCCCTCCCCTCCCAGCGCAGGTTTTATGTCCTAATCACCCCGTTACTGGGAAGCTGTTTGGGAAGACAGGGCTCGTCAGGCAGCGGATCGTGGGCGAACACTGAGTCGTCTCCTGAGGAGCAGGTGCTGTTGGAGTCCTGACAGGTGGGCGAGTACTGCTCGAAGGGCACCGACAGGTCCAGGTACTCCTGTCAGAGGAGAGGTCAGAGGTTAGACTGGGGTGCCACGGTAAAAACCCCTGTGTTGTCACATAATTAGGTGAACAATTAAATACTTCTACTGTATCATCACTTATATTTTAGCACAGAATTACAGCTCTAAGGTTTAAACTCTCTGTTTTATAATTGCATTTTAATCTGTACATTTCCTACACAGATTTTCTTTGACACTGTGAATATTGTTTTATATTATTTAAGCAGATGTTATGAATGAATCCTTTTTTGGGATTTTTTCCCTCTGCCTATCCATCACTTTACTTTCCTTGTCCTTTGAACTTGTGCAAATGCATAAAATTAAAAAAACAATCTTATTTTAAAAAGACTGACAGAAAAAACATTTTCTAACTTCTAATCCTGTGTCCCTGTGTGAATTATTTAGTTAAATCTTGTTATATGCTCAATATATGTAAAAATATATTATTTTTGAGTGTGTTTTTTGTATCAAAATTTCTCTTTTGTTGTCGAATCAAAGATTAAAATGCTGTCTATGACTCATGTTGATCTTGTGGGCGTGCATGCTGTGGCTAGCTTGCTAACTTTGCCCAGCGTACTGATCCACTGTTGGTGAGATCGTGGGTTGCAGAATCTGGCAGAGCCACGTCACGGCAGGAGGTGTGAGTTTAGATCTCAGAAACCATCTTTGTTCGAAAAAACATTGTTCACATTTCCAAAGAATTTATTCCACTCCGCTCAGACTCAAAAAAGGGCTCAGATTTCCATTTTTTCCTGTGACTTTAAATGCGCCAACCTTAAGAAATGTGTTTTCTATAGGTGAGGCCTAAAAGGTTACAGTGAGCCAAGGTCAAAGCAAGACGAGGGGTGTTGGCGTGTTATCTGTGAGCAGCAGCTGTGCGGGGAGACTTACATCGGTGGAGGTCATTGATAAAACCCGGTCGTGATCTTCTACCAGCTGTCGGAAGGTCGGTCTCTGCGACGGCACGGCATGCCAGCACTCCCTCATGATCATGTACCTGAAACACACACATCAAGGTTTGGTCCAGTAAAATAAATCATCTTAGATATTCAAAGGAAGAAACTGGATGGAGGAGGTCCAGCTCTGGTCCTTTAGATGTACTGGAGGTCTGGATGTTTTGTGTTGCTTTGTATTTAGGGGGATGTGGAGCTGTTTGTGACCTGGTACTAAACCTATAACTGGTGAAACACCTACAGTTCATGGGTGCAGTTGGCAGGTTTGTCCATCCGATGTCCCTCCTTCAGCAGCTTAAAGAGTTCTTCTACTGGGATCCCTGGGTACGGCGAGCCCCCCAGGGTGAAGATCTCCCACAACAACACACCATAGGACCACCTGAACACACACACACACACACACACACACGCACACACACACAAACACAAGATTACAATTCAAATTCAATACACAATGAATACAAATTAGAGGCCAAATGGCACTCATGGCCTGAAGCAGTCATGGTTCAGAGAGAGGCCTTCCCTCCACAGAAACACCGATCGATCTGTTTGGAGTAAATATTGATCTTTATAATGTTAACTGGCCTCAGTTTGAGAATCAATTAGACGTTCTCATTGTCTCAGACAGCAGGTCAATATTTATAAAAATCTAAATCTCTCCCCTCAAGCCAGAGATGAGACAAGTGAAGACTCACACTAAGAAAGAAATGGAGGACATCATGGTGTGTTAATGGCTACAGGGATGAGCTCAGCAAAGACATTCATCAGTCTACGGTCAGACAGAGAACTTCCTCTGAACTTTTATCATCTTGAGGCTGATTTCTACCTTCTATACTTTTCCTATTGTTAACAAATACCTTAAAAGGACCAAAAACAACAGTGTGTCAGTCTGTTTCACAAGAATTTGTCATTTAAAGCCCACTGGTTTCTACTGAAGAGATAAATCCTTACAATTATGTTGATTCATTGTTAAAAAAAGAAACAGCTGGAAACTGTGGATTTCACCAAACATTAGTCAAACAGGAGTAAATTATGCATTTACTGCGGACTATTTTCAGCAGCAGATTAATACAGATGTGGTACTCTGTGAGTGTTTGAACCAGCAGGACTGAGTCTAAATAAACTACAGTATTAAAGGAACATGTAACACAGTGTAACAGTGAGGCTCACTGATGTGTTTTTAATAGTTTCTGGACAACAATGGAGCTCTGGGAGGAATAAGACATGTCAGGCTTGGATACACACACAGGTTTTGGTCCTTTCATTTGTTGACAATAAGAGAAATATAGAATATAAGGCTCCTTTTCAGCTGAGACACTGTTTAACTCAATAATACACATCTGCAACTTCAGAAACGACTGACCATGACTGGAAAAAGCCTTGTGTGTATCAGCAATATATCAGCAGTTATATACTTTGCTTGTGCTTCATCCGTGTAATAAAGACATCCCTGTCAGCGTCCTTGACTCTAGAACAAGGAGCCACGGCCATATCCACACAACAAAACAGGTATCTGAAGTTGCATCTTCTTTTTAAACATTTAAAAACAGCACCATCTCATTGTGGAGTGGATGTAGAAAACTTTTTCATCTTGTGTTTGACTCTCATATGATCCACTTTTTTGCACACAGGTTCACAGAGGTTTTATCATCTGTTCTGAGTTTGGTAAGAGAAACACAAACACGCCCTGACCTGCAGTGAGAAAATAACACAAATGGACAAACGTATTAAACTGTATGAGCGGCTACAGCCCAGCTGCCGATGTCCAATCCGGAAACTCTGGTGGCTCTAAACCAGCCATCGTCTCTCTTCCTTTCTCTCTCTGTGGCAACAGCTCTGTTCAACTGCTGCATTATTCCTGAAGGTTTAAAAAAATGAGGGAAAGTAATCAGATAATGGGCGGTCTATTAACCCAGTGTACTATTGTCTGGCTGCTCGTCCAGTGAATCGGGATCAGACCCCTCCTCTCACTGTGGTGCTCAGTGGGCTTAATCTAATTATCCACGCTCCGGTCCAGAGGGTGGAAAACAGGCGCTACTGGCCCGGCTGGTTAGTCCACTATCCAAACACATGGATGGCGAGAGAGACAGGAGACTAAGGAAGGACTGTGGTGAGAGAGAGACATCAGAAATTCAGAGGGGAAAAATGGGGAAACAACAACTGAAGGCCGATCTGAAGCTGAGAATAATCACCCAGACTGAGCAGTTCTCATTATCATTATTGTGTTCTGGATGGAAACAAATCAGGACTTTAGGGTCAGACTGGGTTCAGGAGCATCTCAGGGACGAGTGCAGGAATCAGCAGAGAGAGAAGGAAACAAAGACGCAGACTCAAGTCTGTTTATATTCACCACGAGTTGTCAGGGATGAATATTCACAGGCTATTAGGCTCCTATTAGGAGCAGGCAATAAAGATGTAAACACTTAATTTTTCATTGGCACCTGCGGCAACAAGAGCAGACAGAATGAGAATGAGAATGAAGGCCAACATCACTGTGCTGTCTGAGATTTAGATGCACAGTGTATGGGGGGGGGGGTCTAAGGCCGAGCAGACTCTGCTCTTTTGCTTTCTTGTGATTTCTTCTTGCACGTGAATCTTAATGAACACATGTATTGTCTCTCTGGGTTGTCTTTCAGCTAATCATACCGAAAGTCTCCTTGGTGATCAGGCAGAGGTAAAAACCTCCAGAAACACTGATCTGTTAAGTTTTATCATTGCTGGAGTTTTTAGAAGCAGAAGTTTTTTTGTCCTTCTTTATACAACAAGAAACTTTTTCACTCACATAGAAAAACTGCTTTAACTGGTTTAGTGCATCACTCTGAAGGTGTGGTAAAACACCAGCTGCGTCGCTGCTGCAGCCAGCTCTGTCTTTCTACATAAAAAGTGATTTCTTGTCACTATAAATTCATTTCTGATTTACTTTTGACAGAAAATCACACTAAAATGCACATGGAGCTGCTAAAATGGTAAAAAAAATATATGTATATTTTTTCATGTCTGTGATATGTTCAGCTTCAGAGTCAGTTTTATGTAATATTGCTGGTATTATGTCAATATGGCATCAACAGGTCTTTTCTTTGTGTATTTTTTCTGGGAACTGCGAGCATCACGTGTGAAAAACTGGCGAGATGGCGACACTCTACATCATGCGATGCAGCCGGCACGCAGGCAGTGTGTCCACTCTAACCTGTTAACATGGACGCAGAAATAAAAACCAAGACGTTCTGCAGCTACTACGAACACGCCACACCACCAGTGTGTTCCTGGCCTGACACCTCTGAGACCTCCATGATATTGGCACTGGTTGAAAAACTAAAACGTTGTCAACATGAGTTTAAAACAGTGAATTCAAACGTATATTACTTCCTGAAATGACAAGTTGCTTCTGTGTGAACTGATTCTCCGCTCAGAGTGTGTGAAACTACACTGAGGGTCCTCGCTGCCAGTTCTGCCTCAGAGCTGTAAATGTTTGTGAAGCTGAAACACACGTGAACCTGAACCGTGGTGTCGGTTGTGCTTGTGTGGGATGCTGCAGCTTTGTAATATTCAGGTGTTATCTGGCTGTTTGGTTGTGCGTGTGTGTCAGATTTTGTTCTAATGTGTTTTAATGGTTCCCCCCCGTCTGTTTGAGAGTAATCTGTTTCATGAAAAACCATCACAGGTCAAAAGTCAAAGTCCCCCGGGGTGTGTGAGAGTAAACTGGCTGCGGAGCGACTACTGTATAAAGGGAGGAGGAGGTCTGGCAGGAGGAGTGACTCTGTAATCCAGACCTGCTGAAATAACAGAGCGGGCTGATTCTCCTCTCGGCCCGTTCCCAGTCTAGTGTAATCACACAGCGAGCCAGTGTTGACAGGGTCCCGTGTTTGGCTTGGATGGCTGTGCTGGGGGCACAGCGTCTGGCTGCAGCCGACAGGGGGGCGAGGAGCGGTTTCAGGGGGTGTGGGGGGGTGCAGCTACTGCAAGACAGATTGACTTTGTGACCTCCCCGCCTAAACGCGACTTTCTCCTCCTGATCACAGCCAACACGGGAGCAATCAGAGGTCGTAAAAGGCGCGTTCGTCTCCGCCGCTGCCATTCCTTTGAATAGTTGTAGAAAAACACCCCGAGGGAACACCCTGAGGTAAATCCACTGACCCTCTTATCCAGGTTGGATTTACACTGATAAGACAACAGTGAGATGACGGGGCTCCGTTGTGTTTCTGCTTCTCTCTGATGTCGTGTCGGGAGATTAAAGAACAAACGCAGTGTGGAATGTGCAGCCACGGATACACAAGAAGCTCAGGATTATCAAGAGAGCGCAGATGACAGCGAGCGGGAGATGTTTGGAGAGGGAACGCTATGATTCCATATTCACACGCACAGACTCGGCTTTTGATGCTAACACGCTCAGTCACGATATTTCAACACCCGGATTCCTCCGGTGTGCAGCAGCTCCACATGAGCGGACAGTTGGCATGTGGCCGTTGGTTTGTGCAAACTCACACGTCGCTCTGGTGCGTGTAGACCCGGTCGAACAGAGCCTCCGGAGCCATCCATTTCACGGGCAGACGACCCTGCAACAACAGAAGCAGGACAGAAGCGCTTCGGTCAGCAGAACCATTCTGTACAGAGCAGACAGTAAAAGACGGGACACAACCGTCTCCTGCCAGGACTGTCCTGACACCTTGAACCTCAGAGACACTGCCTCATGTGAAGAATCTCAGCCACATTCATTTACCATGTATAAGTATGTGTTAATAATTACTGTATCTCCATAAATACAGCTCTTGAAGTTTCTTTACTTTCATAAAAATGTATGAAAGAGTTATTGATCATACATCACTGTCTTTCCTGGTCTTGAACACAGTTCTTGTTACTCTGGACTCTTCTATTTCAGGAAACTGAACCCTGGGCATCACATTCATGTGACTCCAGTATGTTTAATTTCCTTTTTCTTAAGTGTAGAAATCTCCTGAAAGGTTGTACTCATCCACTGTCATAACATTAGTATCAGGGTGTTCTGTCATATAGTTTTATTTTGTAGCCTTAAACAGTGGTTCCCGACCTGTCGGTTGTGAAGGTACTGCAAGTGGGCCAACAAATCATTTGCAAAACAGGACAGTAAAAGATGTATTTATAAAACAAAATTATTAATTATTTCTATGACTGTGATAAACCAATAATAGGAACTTTTTTATGTTGTCGCCGGCAGGACCACATCCTATACTTGTTTGCGATCTCAGTCTGATTGTGCATTAATATATTACATCCAAGGCAAAATGGAAAACTGGTCAGCAACAGGAAGAGTTAAAAGGAAAGAGAGTCAAGAGACAGATGGTTAATTGATAAGTGATCTTTCCTCTGTCAAACAAAAACTGAGCTCTCTCCTGCTTTCAGTTCAGTCTTGAATTTTGATTGTTATCATTAAAATAAAAAGTGCTCTGGGAGAAAATGTTATTTGGCCTCCGTATCGTTACAGGGTTTGATGTGAGCCACCAACATTTGTGAGATTTTCAAGTGGGCCATGAGTTGGAAAAGGTTAGGAACCACTGCCCTAGAGGAATCTTAAACAGTTAATCATTTGTTGATTTACTGAGTGTTTGGTCTCACTTTCCTTCTACATCTGACGGTGACAGTGAAAAACAGAATCTAATTTTTAGGGCTGAAAAACTGTTTCTCTACCAACAGCTGTAGAAAAGGGGAAATGATCCTGCTCTCATCAATACTGCCCCTTGTTGTAAAGTCTGAAACGATTCACCAGTTCTGTTTTTCTGAGCATGAACACCAATGGAATGAGACTCACGTTCGTGGTCTTTTTGTAGTAGTCTATATTGTGCACGTCTCTGGCGAGACCGAAGTCTGCGATCTTCATAACGTTGTCCTCTGTCACAAGCACGTTTCGTGCTGCCAGGTCTCTGTGGATACACTGAGGGAAGAAGTACAAATGCATCAAACACACATGGACAATGCATTTTACACACACACACACACACACACATTCTCAGACTCAGATGTAGGCTGATGACTTTTACTTTCCCTCCTCTAACTTGAATATTGACCTTTACTCCAAACATAAGGCCTCATCCTGACTTTAATCACTGAGAAAGAGTCCTGACCCTTAAAATTCATTTTACACTGCAAAGAGTAATTTGTCAATATTCCACACCGAGGCTTTAAGATTAAAAAAAAAAATCAATTGTAATTACATTTCCTAAATTTACTCTAACATGTCAAAAACTTTTTTATTTTCCTACATTTTTTAGAAAGTTCATAAATGGTAAGTTTTGGCCATAGGATCCAATAAAAATATAGCAGATTTCAAGTTAACACTCAGAGAAACCAAATCCTGCAAGGTTGGATGGTGGGTCCAGGTGGGCGGGGCTTAGGGCACGGTGAAGAGCTTTGACTGCTTTATTGTGACATCACAAAGTTACAGAAGTCCTGACGGCTGGTTTTAAGGCTCAGTTTCTGAATACAGGCTGTGTGCATTTCTCTGTGGACTGAGGCTTTGATACTTTCACAGTATTAATATAGAACCTAGACCTGCTTTATAATCAAAAACACATGGACATCTACCTTTTTACAATATGGGACCTTTAAGTTGAAGTTGTGAGGACAGTTGCTGATTCTAAAGAGAATCCACACACAGAGGCACAGCTTAATAAACAGTACAATGTATGTGCACTTCAGCATCATTGCAGCTAACCTTCTGCGAGGCGAGATACTCCATGCCTCGGGCCACCTGGTAGGCGCAGGACACCAGGTCTTTGAAGGTGAGCTGCTCATCAGGGATTTTACAGGTGTCGAAGGAGTAGTCCATACCCGGTGGGCGCCGCGCCCGCAGGTACTCCCTCAGGTTGCCTTTAGAGGCGTACTCCACCAGGACGTACAGAGGACCTGCATGCAACACAAGTCACACTATCACTATCAGGATTCTGTTAATTACTGAATTAAAGATCTCATCTGTGATGCATTGTGGCCTCACCGTCCTGCGTGCACGCTCCCAGCAGGTTGATTATGTTTTTGTGTTTTCCAATCATCTTCATCATCTCCATCTCTGACACCAGGTCTGACAAATCTTTATCTGTGGCGTCATCTGGGACAAACAAAAACCAAAGCACAAGAATTAATGTGCTTCATCTGTAGAGAAGCAACAAAGCAGAAGAGAATAAAAAAGTTCAAGAGACCAGACAAAGCAGATGAATTATTACGTGCAGAAATAAAGGGAAGGTATGAGACAAACTGAGTGGGAAGGACACACTGCTGCTGATTTCCTTCAGGAAATCACAGACAAAACTACCTCTGCTGTCACCGTCAAGGTTGTGTGTGATTCCTGGAGCGCAGGCAGTACAGTCACTAACCTTTTAGCATTTTCACAGCCACAGTGAGCGGCTTGTTGGGCTTCTCCTTGTCGATGCCGACAGCCTCAGCCATCACCACCTGACCGAAGCAGCCCTCGCCCAGAGGTTTTCCCAGAGTCAACCTGAACAAAAACAAAACAAAAAAAGAAGAGTTTTAATTTTAGCTTGTGCAGAGGAGTGTTTTTTTTATTTCTTTGTGAATTACACTGCTGAATGAGGCTAATTTGTTTGCCAAGTACAATAAGTGTGGAGGCAGGTGTCATTGCGACCTTGATGTATTGATGGCTCTTGTGTTTTCACAGCACATCATGGTACAAGGACCACAGTGCAGTATCTGTCAATTCTGAAATATGTTGCTTGGCAGCATGAAAAAAAGCCACAGCACCATGTTTTTTTTCTTTTCTTCTGACAGGCTTTTAAATGTCAGTGATGAATGTCGATCTGGAGAATTTTTTTTTTTGTTCTGTCTCACCGTGTTCGGGGAAACTCCCATTTGGGGTCAGATGGTAGCTCCAGCTCCGAGACGTTGGCCAGCATCGGTCCGTCACTGGACGACAGGCGGGCGATCCGGACCAGCGGCGTGTTGGAGTTCATGGAGGAGTTTGAATCCAAGGACACCTGCTTGGGTGCAAAAGACAGACTGTTATAGTCTCTGAAAAGGCTGAGCTGATATGTTTTTAAACAAGGTGACAGAGGGAAAAGAGAAGGCCTAACTGTAACCTTTGACCACTGGGGTATTTACTTGATTTTATTTCTGGGTTTCATTCATGCCTTACTCTACAAGAACTAACTCTCTAACTCTGTTCTCCAGCCTTGATCTTAATCTTAGAGCTAGAATCTAATCTTTAACTGTAAAGACAGAAGAAAAACTACAATATTAATCTGTCTGAAGTTGAAGTCAAAATAATTTAAGGAAAAACTCCTGCTCCAAAACTACTTTGAGGAAAACAAATTCATGGTGGTTTTTAATCTGAAAGTGAAAATATAATTAAAACAAACATTTTCTTGTAAGATGCTGAAAATGTTCAAGCTGTGTGAACTTCAGTATAAATAAGTGATTGAATAACTTGACCAGATGGACAGACTTTTGGCAACAATCAGCTGCAAACATCACACATCTCAGGACGGGCATCAGAGCTTCCAGCAGCTCGGAGTTTCTCTAACAAACAGCCTGACTCCTGACACCAGCGGTGACTTTTACAAACAGTCGGCCCGTGGCTGCGCGCAGGAGGAGGCAGGCGCTAACAAAGACGAATGAAGGAGGATACAGGGGTGGGAGTGGGGTGGTGGGGACGAGTTGGAGGTGGGATGGACGTCTCTATCCATCAGCGAGCTCCATTTTCAGACCGGCGGTCCTGCCACCGCGCCCGTGGGCTCGACATCCTCACACCATTTATCTGAGAGCTGGGGGGGAGCTGATGGCTCCGGCCCCGCTTTTGATGAATCTGTTTGTGTCAGAGTCTGCCAGCTCGGCCCCTTCAGGTGGGGTCCTGAAACAAACATGTCCACTTACCAACTTCCCTCCTCAACTTCTCAGCTGGAGGAAAATGAGAAAAAGGCTGTGAAGCTAAAAAAAAAAAAAGAAAAAAAGAAAAAAGGCCCGACCACAATTTCAGAGGCATGAAAGTAATATCTGATAGAACATGCCAGGAGGTTTATGGGAGATTTACTCAGAGTTATGAAAGGAGAGAACCAGGAGATTAGTTTTACAAAAACGAAGCGAAGATTACAGAAAAATGCAATAAGATCTTTCCCTGCACTGCCTTATAAGAGCATGTATATGAAGGCAGCAGGAATAGAAGAGGCTACAATTAGAGCACCTCGTTTCTACCTGATATAACCTAACATCAAAAAATACATTCCTCTGCAACCTCCTCATCTAAATCCTAACTTAGGTTTTAAAAATCATGTGCATGTTTTCCAAGAACTGAATTATGAGACTTTCAAACAACAGTTTTCTAAAAAATGCTTCTTTTGCATTTTGAAAAGCACAACCCTTCAATTATGAAGCTGGAAAACTGGAGCTTGCACAGAGCAGCCACACAGCAGCTGTGTCCTGCACACAGTGGGAGGCCAGCAGAGTGGGGCAGGGCAGGTAATGACAAACTCATCTGCATTTTAGACATTCACGTCACCGTTATGTCCAGAGTGCGATCATAAAGTGTGTAACACTGTCCGTATTACAAACACTACAAGAAATAAAGAGTGAAGCCACACTGCACCGCCTGATGGTTTTCTGAAGATTATATGAGACAGAGTAGTAATAAGAAAAGAAATGGAGGCTAAGGAGCTCAGGTAGAATCTTTTCACGGGAGTAAAGTGGAGTGAAGAGAGCAGGAGATGAAGGAGTGGGCAGATTCATTAGTGTGGAGAAAGAAAGGCCCGATAAGGGAAGGTACTTCAGTCTGGCCTTTAGAAAAACACTTTTCCCTTCTTGGACATGTCTGACTCTTGTTCTCGTTTTGACTCAGGCTTGTCCTGCTCTAACCACTGATGGATGTTGACTCAACTTAGCTTAGCTCAGCATAAAGACTGAAAGCCTTGCCTGTGTAAAGTTTATCTGACACTAAAGCAAAGCAGCTTCTTCAACCACAAAGACTTTGACTGCAGAAATAATGTCACGGCAAATATGGACAATGAGTAATTTCCCTTTTCTTTTTTATTTTCCTTTAATGTGTTTGGCTGTAAATTTAAGAGAAACTCATTTGTATATTTTGATCTTGAAGTTTTTTCCTCTTGGGGTGCCTCAAGGATCTATTCTGGGTCTATTTTTTATTATTATTATTTTTTTAACAAATTCAAATAAACTACCTTAAACCTTATGGTTTATCATATTCATATGAAAACTGGTTGAACAAGCTTACATTCAATTTGATAAAAATAAGATTAACACTTTGCTCTGTCCAAATGAAAACGCTAAAACTTCTCCAGTTTTCATAATTAAAATATAACATGTTATATAATATAATGTGGAGCTTTTTTTCAGAGATGTTCGTTCGCAGATTCTTCGCTGCTGTTTGACAAACTGTAAACTGTTTCCCCTCTGCTTCCAGTCTTTGTGTTAAGCTAAGCTAAGATAACCAGCTCCAGCTTCATGTTTTACACATCAAGAAAGTAAATAAGAGAATTTTTCAAAATGCCATTCCTTCAATCCTTCATCCTTTCCGTTGATTGGTTTTTCTTGTCTCGGTTCGTCTGAACCTGGTCTTGGATCTGACTCAGACTCCACCGAGGTTCGCCTTGAACGTGGCCCTGAGAGACACTGACGTGAAGAGCTCTGCAGGCTGCAGGCTGCGCTGAGGCAGCTGCTCCACTTTATGTTTCTCTCCAAACAGTTGAGGGGCGAGTGTGTGTTACACAGAGAGTGAAATCTAAAACTAACACTGACAGTCACAGGAGGGCATAAATATCCCTGAGCTGAATCTGCTCCAAGATAAATGTGAACACATGTCACCAGTGTGATGCCTCCCAGTGCCTGCTCTACGTCACCAGAGCAGCAGGACAGGAGAGAGATCCTCGACAGATAGACGCACAATAACCTCCTGTATTTGTTTACACTCGTCCCTGTGCGAGTCTGATCCTCTGTGTGATTCTTCTTTGAAAGTCGAACAGACAGATATTGAAAATATAAACTCTTTTGCAGGGTTGTCACTGTGGCACTGATGCAGAACTATTACACTATTTTTCCATGACTCTCCTTAACTAATTTAAAGTTCTTTCCTGAGTTAATAATGTTTCTCCCAACTTCACTGTGGAGGGTGTTTTTTAAATTAATCTGCATCCTGCTGCACTTCTATTTGCTTTGGTAAAAACAGGATCTCATGCAATGAGTTTACCAAAAAAATTGGTATTGATATGATAAATTTAAAATTTTTGAAAATCTTGAATACACCTCTGAAAGTTTTCTAGGAATTCAAGGACTCCTGATAATCTCTGTCATATATCTGCTGCTATTGTTGTTGTATATTTTGTAAATATCTAATTGTGGTATTTGATACTGACATTTGCAGTTTTTTCTCTTGCACTGTCCACTTTGCTGCTGTAATACTGCAAACGTCCCCACTGTGGGACTAATAAAGGCTAAATCTTAATCTTAAAAACTGCTTAATAGTTATGGCAAAAGCATATGACATTTTTAATACAAAATAATTTTACCAACATTGACGTCACATTTGTTATGTGCTTAAAGCTAAACTGAACAGACAGGGAGAGAGAAAAAGAGGGAAAAGTCTTGTACGAATCTTGTATCTACTTTCTGTTACCTGTCTCTTGAGGGGGAACTTTGAGAGCTTTTGCACGGGCGGCGTGGGCAGCGTCTTCTGGTTGGTCATCCTCATGCGGCAGAGGACGACAATGACCACAGCGAGGATGAAGAGCACGCAGCCCGTCACGTAGATGAGGATGTCAGCGTAGTAGTCCTCCTTCTCTGAGCTCACTGCTTTAAGAGGAGGAGGAGGTTTTACACACACACACACACACACACACACACACACACACACACACACACACACACACACACACACACACACAGGATGTCAGTCAAAGTACAGACATCAGATCCACATCAAAGAGATATTGCTTTTCTCAGTAGCACGCTGCACCTGGACAGATTCTAGGAAGCATTTTCTATGAGATAACATCCATAAATCAAAACACAAGCTGATCACAAACTTGACTTTGTACCCTGAAACTATGCATTTTCCCTCAGCGCAGTAATCCTGTAAGATTTATCCTGCAGCAGGTAATTGCACCTGTGATATGCTCCTCCCCAGGGAGGTAATTATTGTGTTGCATACTGAACACATAAATGTCTTAAAACTGCCTTGTAGCCTTGAGACATTCAAACAGACAATCTGCTCTGATTAAAAAGCGTCTTTTGATGGATTGCATGTTCAGTGCCTTAAATTAAAGGAACGATGGTACAGTTGCAACACACATAAAACGTGTAAACAGTAACAATCTATGATAATTAGGTTTGAAAATGACTGTTAAAGATTGTGCTACTGAGCAAAACATGAAACTGTAGATAAAAAAGTACAGGAACTATATTTGAGATGTCAGAGATGGGTGATAAAAGTCCACAGAGGGAGGAGGAATATACCTGGAAGCACCGTCAGCCAAGCAGAGTGGAAAGCAAAGCCGATAGAGTTCCCTGCCAGACAAGTGTACTCGCCCGCATCCTCAAAAGACACATTGGTCAAGAGGAGAACCTCTAGCTCCTTATCTGTAGTGTTAATACCAGCCGTCTGTGGAGGATGAGAGAGGCATAAGATGGAGGAGGAAGAACAGAGAGAGAGAGAGAGAGAAAGAAGAGATATCGTGAGCCCAAAGCTTCTTAGAAGAAACACCAAATACACCCTGGAGGGAAGGACAGGAATGAGGATTTGAAGGGTCAACAGTGCTGTTTTTCTTCTGCTGACAGTCCCACCACCACCACCTGAAAACACCCAAGCAGCACCGTCACCCTGCTGTGAAAGACGCTTGTTGGTTCAACCTAAGGCCACAGGTGACCCTGAAACCTTTCAAACTGTCGTCCAATTCTTAAGGTCATAATTTCCAGAAAAATGAAAGAGAGTTTAAAATGTGCCAGTGTGGTAATTTAAATAAAAAATTATTATTATCAAGGACCATTTTTCTTGATTCTAGCACAGTGATCTGCATTAATGTATCCACCTTTAAGGACTGGATAAGATGGAGATTTTGCTTTTTTGTTTGTCCAGGGGAGATTTTTCTGCCACTTGTAACACCACCTGTGAGTTTAAATTGAACCAGTTAAAAGTTTACCTGACGCTAAAACAAAGCAGATCCTTCACAATGGGGGTGTGATGGCAAGGGCAAATGTGGACAAGGAGAAATTTGCTTTCTTTTTTTTATTTGCTTCAAACCTGTTTTTGGCCATTTTTACATTTTTTCTTCTAGGTGTGCCTCAAGGATCTATTCTGGTTCCCCTGTTTTTTTTTTTTTTTTTTTAAATTAATTCAAATAAACTATCTTCTTATGATTAATCAGATTCACATGAAGATCTTAGTTTGCCACTACAAAGTGTAGCCACAGGAATGGTAGATATTTTACTGTTGTTTCAGCTGAACAAACATTCAATTTGATAAAAACAAGATTAATACTGTGCAGTACCATAAAGATTCACTATAGTTTCTTCTAAATTACCTTGAAATGACTCAAAAAGGAGAAATGCTGCAGTTGTGGCTTTTCCTCTTGACTGACTAATGGTTAATGTGATGACCAGTAAGGGAGACTGTTTCAAACTCAGTAACTGATGTGGCTTGGAAGAGATGGGGCGGGGGACTCTAGTTCCCGAGGCCTCAGTAATGAACAGTGACATCCAGACCCAGCCATGAATCACAGTCCTACTGCATGCTTTCATATAAAAGCACATTAATACAGCTGGAGAATGCACTCCTGGGGAAATCAATGTCAGTCTATGTGTGTGTGTGTGTGTGTGTGTGCAGCATGGCTGGGCTAGTGGGAGGTTTTATTTTGGCTTTTATATGTGTGTGTGTGTGTGTGTGTGTGTGTGTTTGTGTATAAAGGTGGTTTGTGAGAGAGCCAGGGTAAGGCTTCTGAAGTCATCGCAATAATTAAAGGTGTGATATTGTGCTTTGTTATTGATCGGGAGGGAAGACAAAGTGGCGCTAGGTGTTAAAATGGATGATACCTACTAGCTAACAGAATGTGAGCATTTAAACTCAGAACCCAGAAAAACAAAATGTGTGTGTGTATGTGTGCGAATGTGTGGTGTTTGTCCTGTAAGCAAGCCAGTAAGTATAAAACCCACAACCAAGAGGAGCCCTGCAGAGAGGAGGACACACAGCAGAGGATCAGAAGTGAAGGTGGCTGTCGCTCGGCGCTCAGGATTTACCTGGTTTGTGTACCTTAAGCCAGAAAGCGTTTTCTGACTTGCCTACAAAGTTTGAGGCGCGACACCAGTACTTCCCAGCATCTGTCTCTGTCACGTTGGACAGGATCAACTTACTGTGGGCCTCAGTGTGTTTACTGACCACACTCTGTAAAGGGAAAATTGAGAGGCACAGTGAGGCCTTTACAACAAATTCCTGCAGGAACATATGTACAAGAACACACACAACGAACACACATCCACTCATGTACTGCAAGCAGGTAAAGAATGGCAACTGCAACTTTCCTGACATTTCTTATTTTTACACTTCTATCATTCTACTATCAGTGGCCACTTTATTACACCTTTAGAGTTTAGCCAACATACGTCAACTTTGACTTGTCAAATGATTTTTATTTGGCTGTTGTGGTATAAATGAACTCAGCAGAGGACATTTTTACTTCTCTTCTTCTTGACTATTTATTACTGCTAACACTTGTTTTTTTAAGGAATAGGTTGATATTCTGGGAAATACACATATGGTTTATTTTCTGAGGGTTCGGAGTTGTAAAACATAAAAAATGTTGTTTTTACATTTCTTTCAGTACGGATTAAACAACCGAGACACAGCTTGTTAATGAGTGAACTTTAGGGGTGCTGGTAGGTTTATCTATTAACTTTAGAGGAAGCAAGGCTAACTAGCCACTTCCCCTATTTCCCCCTGCTTACAGACTGTATGGAGCTCGCTAGAGCCAGGAGGCTATTAGCTTAGCTTACAGCATGTAAAAACAGAAAAAAATGTTGTTTTTACATTTCTGTCTGTGTATGGATTAAACAAGCAAGACAAACCTTAATAATTAGTGAACTTTATAGGTGCTAGTAGGTTTATTTTTTAACTTTAGAGAAAGCAAGGCTAATTAGCTGCTTCCCCTATTTTCCCCTGCTTACAGACTTCATGCTAAGCTAAGCTAATCGACTCTCGGCTCTTGCTACACTTATTGGAAAGTACAGACATTGAGGTGGTGTCAATCTTCTCATCTAACAAACAACATGAAAGTGAATCAGTGTATTTCCCAGAATATAAAACATGCTAGCTGAAGCTTTATTTGTAACTCACTGTTTTGCTTCAGAAAAGTGGACTAACACACTACAACTGCACATCTAGTGAAGCAGGCTGTCTGAGAGATTAAAGCACACTGTACATTGCATACTTGCAGTAACACATGCTGTGTATTTTTATATTAAAGGCATTTCACTATGTCAATCTTCCCAAAGTGTGTTCACTGTGTGCGTGAACACACACTCACACTGGCTCACACACATATTGCTTATGACAGGCTCTCCAGCAGAGAAGCTGCCGATGAATAATTAAATGGGCAAAGCACATAAAGGGGAAAACATATCATGTTTTATGGTTGCTTAATGAACATCCAGGGCCCGGCTCCAGACGCCTCCCTCTCCCTCCCCACGATGGGGCGAGTCGCTCATCATTAACTCTTTTTCCAGGCATCAAAAGAGTGATTCAGGCATTTCTCAAACATAAAAAAAAAAGATCGTGCATGAACCCCCTCCTCCCACCCTCAGCTGTATTTAACTCCTACAGTATATACCACACATGAGATGTTGCAAAGAGTTTGAATGAACTGTGGTGGGGCCAGAAAGAGAGACAGAGAGAGAGAGAGAGGGGGAAGAGAGAGAGAGCGAGAGGCACACACAGATCTCAGCAAATACTGTTTCAATTATGTGGTAGTCGAAAATAGAGCGTGGAGCCGCGGTCTGGGCTGACAGGCTCACTTGCCCCCTCTCTTTCCTTCTTTCTTTCTTTCTGTTGGCCTGTCTCTCTCCTCCTCTTTCTCTCTGGTTCTCCCGCCTTCATCTCTCTATCTCACCCCTTTCTCTCCCACTCTGTCACTTCCATTTTCTCCCCTTTCAGACAGTTCCCTCGTTAAATAAATGTGATGGCAACTTGTCAGTATCACGTTCGAATCAGACCTCGAGTCCCTTTTCTGTGAAAGTTGCGACTCTAATCTCACTAAATCAGAGCTGGAGACATTTCTGCTGAAGTCTGAATCAAACACGGTCACGTGAACGTGAGGACTTCAGCACACAAGCAGAGACAGATATTAAATGGATGTGTTGCTCTGCTGTCAGAGAGCACTGTAATAAATTTGTCATTTTATTATCACTTCTTCTGTGCAGAGAAAATAAAAGTTTGATGGCTGTTAAATAAATCATGAAATACTGCAAATGAGCCAGTTTTAAAGGAACATTTAATCAGTGAGCTTTAGAGAAGCTGGTAGCCATATTTTGTTACCTTTAGATAAAGCCTAAGATGTGTTAAGCTAAGCTAAGCTAACAGGCTGCTGGTTGTGACTTCATATTTACTGTGCAGATGTGCGAATGGTAACAATCTTCTCATCTCACTCTTGGCAAGAAAATGAATAAGTGTATTTGAAACTGTTCCTTTAAGTTGTGGAGGTTTTTTTTGTAATGCCACATCATTTTTTATGTGTGATTTTTTTTACTTCTGCAACATGAGGCAAAATAGGGAAAAATCCTTATAAAACCACAATGATAATGAAACTATTACTGTCAACTGGTCGGAATATAAATATGTTACATTTCTATCTAATAAATGATTCAAAATGATTAGAAAATGTGTTACAGGAGAATCTGGAGATGAGCCTCTCTTGATGGTTATTAATCTGAACTGCTAAATAACCCGTCATGGATGGAGCCTGGTGCTGAATTGATAGTCTGAGAACACTCTTCTGTCTTGATATCATTATTTTAACTCACTGCTGAATAACGTTGACTGAAATTTAAAACCCCAAAATCCATCACTCCAAGAAATAGATGAAGCCAAAAACGCTACAGATTCCACGTCTGTCTCCTGTCACTCTCTTTGTTTCTATCTCCCTCCTTTTTCTTGTCTCTTCTCTCTCCCTGCCCCCTCCCCTGCTCATTCTCTATAAGTCTCTCGCCCTCTATCTTCACCCACCACTCTGTCACACATTCTCTCTCTCTCTCTCTTTCTCTCTCTCTCTCTCTCTTCCTGCTGACTTTGCCCTTCCTTGTGTTCCTCCACTCATTTTTTCCATGGCTTTTTTGGGTGCCTCTTCCCTCTTTCCTCTCTCCTCCTCCTCCAAACCACGCGACGCAGCACATCTGACGGCAGCGGCGGTTAACAGAGCCCGTCTCTCTCCCTGCCGCCACCACAGCAGTTAACTTAGTCCAAACCAGATGTTTTTATTCCCTCGCTCTCTCTAGAGGCAAAAAAAAAAAGAAAAAGGGGGGGGGGGGGGGGGGGGCCAAATGAGAAAGCAAAAGCCTGCTTGGTTTTTTTCGATGGGAGTCTTCCTCTCTTCACCCCAAATAAAAAAACACGCCTCACAGTGGGTTTAGGGTGTTGTCCTCTCTTGGTGAAGAATGCTTTCTGCTCTATTCTTGAACACCAACACCGCCTGGGGGAGGCGAAGGGAGACCTCCAGGAGCTGCTCTTTAACAGGGGCAAACCCTCCTAAGATTATCTGAAGACTTCCCCGCTGCGTTTACTTAACCTTTCTCTCACAAGGGAGCACTTGTCGTTGAGAATTGCTTTTTAAAGTGTAACACGATGCAGAATCAGAGCGACTTTAAAGGCTGCAGACAAACAAAAACAGGACAAAACTCACAGTACGAACCAAATGCACATACACTCAGAATATCGGTCATTAATGGAGAGGCAGGTAAGGTAGACAGCTCCATGACAGTCTTGCATTTTATTTGATGTATAATTGCAAAAATGAGGTCAATAAGCAACAAGATGCATCATCTAGTTTCATTAAGGTTGGACCACCTGTGTGGCAGGTGTGGCATCACAATATTTGAAATGATCATCTGTAATGTGGATTTATGCTGTGGGAGATAATATTTTATCTGTGTCTAAGTATTGTGTTTTCCTTTATCTGCCCTTCTTCTTATCACCTAAAGCTGGTTCAACACTCAACATTTGTGAGTAAAGATAAAAACGTGCTCATCAGGGCTGTGAACATAGAGCTTTATCAGATCAGCTCATGTTTTCAACTTCATGTGGAGATTGTTGATATGAAGAAAGTGAAAAAAGCTCAGTCATCTTGCAATATGACCAAGTGCAATATCCAAATCTTTTTTTTTTTTTTTTGATAAAGCTAAAATGTGTCACAACACACCATAAATGAAGCATTGTGGTTCAACAGAGACAAACACGGCCTCCAAATCAACAACATTCAATCAACATTTTTTAAATTATTTTTCAGTGAAAGTGAAATGCAAAAATGAGTATTCCATCTGCTGAGCCCTATTTAATTTTAAATAATAATTTAATTTAATGCACTTTCACCAGTTGTTGGTCATCCTTCAGGACAGCACCAGAATAAAGTTCTGCAGTGTATCATCTATTTGAGTTTTGTCATAACTGCAGAAGTGCAGGTGCCACGTTTCTGAACCTGCGCCGTGATTAACAGTGATATCATTAGTTTAATGAGTGTACGTTTCTGCTCACTGCAGTACAGTCCATAATGAAGGTGTAGTGTTCGAGGAATGAGCTTGTCGATTATACGCTGCAGTGAAAAGAGCCTGTGGGCTCTGTAGGCCCACCTACTGTAAAAACTCATTAAATAAGACATTTAGGAGAGATTAATTATGAGTCAAATTATCATAGGCTGAAATCTACTTCAGGCAAACTTCGGTGAGACCAGGACTCATTAGAGTGCTGGGCTGCACACCCACCTTCAGGATGTTGACGTAGGGAATGCCATCAGGGCCGTAGCGGCTGCCGTTGACCTCGATGTGCTTTAGCCACTGGATGTGCGGCTGGGCGTCGCTGTAAACCTTGCAGTGGAACTCCACGTCACTGCCCACCACCACTGTCTGATTGGCTGGCAGGCCCGCTTGGAGGATGGGCCTGTGAGGGGAGCGCTCTAAGAAAGAGAGAGGGAGAGGGAGAGAGAGAGAGAGAGAGAGAGAGAGAGTCATTAGCACAAGTTATGCATACGAATGATGTGCTGCAGGAAATGCAGACGAAGGTAGTTTAAAAAAATCTTTTTTTTTTCCCGTGAACATCTCTTGTGGTTTTTTTTAAACCACTTGTGAATGGTAATTTATTCCTTGTTTACACAGAAGCAGAAGTGAAAGTAAATGTTTCCGTGGTGTTTACCTAACACATCCAGCTGGTAGGTGTGGGTGATGGCGCCGTACTTGTTCTGAACCACGCAGGTGTAGTTCCCTCGGTCTGATGGCACGGCGCTCTCCATCACCAGACTCCACTGCTGTTGTCTCAGCTGAGGGGGGGCAGAGAGGAGGGAGGGAGGGGGGAGGAGAAGGAAGGAAGAGTCAGAATACATGATGAATGAATGAACATGTCAGGGGGAGTTTGGTGTCATTTCACGGCCTGATTGACAAGCAACAAAATTATTAATTCAGTATATTCACATGTGTGAGGACAACTTTTATATATTATTGGTTCTCAATATGACAAAAGCACAAGAAAACTGAAGAAGAAGATGAAATTGCACTTGAATCTATGCTATGAATCTAAACTCAGCCCACTCACCAACTAGGGCTAAAACAGAGACAAACTCCCTGCCCACTAACAGATATTCCTTCTGTTTGTACAAATGCGGTGACTGAGTGCCCTGTCCAGAGAGAGCCGTCCTCTCCAGCCTCGGATCTGTTCCTTCCTTTGATATCCTCTGGTATAAAACATCACAGAGCAGACAGGATGGTAAACAAGAGCGTGCCGTGTTTACTGAGGTGCAAACCCTTTTGAACAAACATTTAAAATGGTAATACAACTTAAACCTCCTTTTATTAATTGCACACAGCTTGATGCAGCGCAGACGTGATTAGCAGAAAACAATCTTCTGACGTGATGTAAACGTCTTGATGGGAAACAGTTCTGTGTGCCCGCAGCGCCATGTGAAACAGAGATGAAAGCGTTAGAGAGCAGTATGATTAGGTGTCTGGTGCAGACTTTGGATCTGATTTTTAAGAGCGATATTGTCGCCTAACTCTGGGCGTCGAGACAGATCCATGTAGTTAGGTTAAAGCTGCTACTTTAAGTTACGCTACAAATGTTAGGGATGTGATATATGTGATATATAAACAGCAGTTTCACTGATTTGTGAGGTCTAGTGATTTACACATGGTGGCAACCAGAGCTGCCAAAACAGAACACAAATCCTTGCATAGACAGTGGAGCTAATGTCAAGCTAGCAAATGCTGTGGGCTCTGCCATATAAGCTTCTGGTGATTTTGCAGAAGCAGATACAGATATGACAGAAATCAAAGAGGTGAGAGTTGAGCTAAGAACGACCAGCTTCGCCAAACAGCAGAGAAAAATGCCAAAAAAGTGCGAGGAAGGTTGTCGAGGATGCGGCTAACAGACAGGGGCCAGAACCTACAGCTCATTGGTCTGAGGGAGAAAACAGAAAACAGAAAACCACCAGTATGTGTGAGAAACATAGACTGGAAAGAAAGATGGATGTAGCCTTCCTGACGTCACACACAGGTTTCTGAAGAGTGGCTCTGAGCTCAGAGTGGGCTGCTCCACCGTTGCCATCTTGGCAGAGTCCCACTCCACCTAACACCCGGCTAATCCAAAAATGGGTGGGGTGTGGGGGGCCAACAATTGGACAATTTAACATGGGAGTCTATGAGGATTGATTCAATGGAGTTTGGAGCCAAACTCAAATGGTCATTAGAGGAACTACAGTTTCTGGCTCATCAGTATTGGCTTCATTTTCCAGCCCTGGAGGAAGAAAGACCTGAAGACCAGACTCCCAGACTGATTATCATACAGTTTCTATGTTTTTAGGAACAGGAGTAAGTCCTGGCAAGGGACATGACTAAAGAGACAGAGAGAGAAGAGGAGAAGGTTCATCGATGTGAGATGAAGGTTGCATGATCTAGACGTGCATTTCACCTTCATATATCCAGCTGACCTGCATCTTACATGGAGGGAAATAAGAGGGAGAAAATAATTGCAAAAGAAGAAAACAAATGTTTTTACACTGAGCAAGATGACATGAAGAAATAGGATGGGGCATACTTACTACTTCTCAAGATGGAAGATTGCTTCACAAATTGCTAAACAGTGATGGCAAGAGCATTAAAAACAGAAAGCCACAAGCCTCAAAGACTCTGGGGAATCAGTTAAACTAATTGAAATGATGAATAAAGAAGATTTCATGCAGGATTATTTTCATAAGAGAGAGCTCAGTAAAGTCAAAGCGTTCTCTTCTCTCTGTCTGCACTGAGGCAGGATTTTTTTTTTTTTTTTTGCACCTCTGAAATTGGTTCCACTGTGCCAGTCAAAAGCAATCCATCCCTGGAGAGTCGAAGGGTAAATTTTGCGTAGTAATTCAAACCAGGTGTGGCTGGAGGGCAGCAGCAGCAGACAGATACTAACTTGACAGATTCAGAAGCTCAGAGGCGGAGCGAGCGGCCTCGGCACGGCGAGGCGAGAACAGAGAACCTGCTACGCTTTGATAGGCAGAGTCTCCACGGGCCAAGAGGGACGACCTCCGCCGCTTAAGTGGAAACATGCGCCCCTGATGCCGCAGCTCGCCGCTCTGCTCACTGCTGCGAGACGAGCACAAAGTGAACTCCTCCGAAAGAGGTCAGAATTACTAAAGACGGCAGTGAGTGATGTCAACAAGGAGGCTTTTCAGGGTGGAACACTTCACATCACCTGCGTAGGAAAATGTGCCGACCCAGAGAGGGCCGAGTGTTTTCACAAACGTTTAACCCCACGCGTTTAGGTAACCGGCCAGCCCTTCACACAATGTATATATTTGTAGGTCGAGGATCACACTCCTCCTCCTCCTCTCCTTCTCCTCCCTCTGTCTCACAGTATACACTCCTTCACTCTCTCTCTCCCTCTCTTGGAGGCGCATGCGGAAAATAATGTAACAGTGTAAATATTATGCCTGTGTGTGCTTTTTGCAGTTGCATGGTAACATAGACCAGGCTGCCTGCTCAACGCTGGCAAATGGTTTTTCAGAGCGGCTGGCTCCACCCCGTCTACCCCTCTCAGAGCCGAGGAGTCAAACTGAAGTCAATGGCTGCTCTCATGAGCAGATGAGTGACGCCTTGTGCTGCGGTCGCTGAGCAGAGAGGAGGGGGAAGAAGAAGAAGAAAAAAAACAAAACTGCAATGCACAGGGAGTTAAGCTAAAAGGTGGCAAAATATGAGCAGAAGTCGCGAATCTGCAGAGGCCAAGACCACCAACAGAAACAGACAGATCCTGTGATCAGAGTTATGGTCTTATTTATGTCCACATTTCATAATGACCAGGGAAAGTACCTTTGCTTAAGTTCTGCACTCCTTCTAAGGTTCTGTTACTTTGAAGTATTTAGAGTTTGGATGGGGACTTTCTCCTTTTCTTCTGTTACAAATATTGTGTTTTCCCTCCCACTACATTTATCTGACAGCTGTAGTTACTGTGCAGATCCTGATTTTACACATATAAAGCTGCTGATCAAGCATCTTGTCACAGCTTAGTTTCAGCTCGATTGGACATGAATTTTTGACACAGTCTGTCGAGTGGCATGTAATCCTTTAACTTAATCTGACAGCATGAAAACCAGGATACAAGACTGATAACCTGTGCAGATTTCTGTCTTGTTTTGTATCTACACGATTTTATAGTTTTATAAAGAAACATTCTTCACAATAAGTTCTGTTTTTTTAACTTCTTAAAGAAGAAATAACACAATCACTCTTGCTCATCTACGCACACTCAGGGATTTTTCTGTAATACTCGGTCTGGTATGACCCGTAGCTAATGGTTGTAGGAGTTGGCTTATTTTAGCAATCGTATACTAGTAATAATATGTGATCTAATCTTTAACTGAGTCAGTTCACTGACTTTTGACTCTAATTATACAACTAATGCATTATGTTTCAAAGGTCCCACATAGCATAAAGGTAGATGTCCATGTCTTTTTTTATTAGGTTCTAGGTTCTATATTAATACTGTGAAAGTATCAACGCCTCAGTCCACAGAGAAATGCACACAGCCTGTATTCAGAAACTGAGCCATAAAACAAGCCGTCAGGACTTCTGGAACTTTGTGATGTCACAACAAAGTGGTCACCACTCTCAACCATGCCCCAAGCTGGACCCACCATCCAACCTTTCAGGATTTGGCTTTTCTTGGTGTTTACCTGAAATCTGCTATATCTGCAGAGCCTCTCTTCTGATTGGCTCACTGACCTGTTGTTGCTAGAGCTCCAGAGAGAAGCCTGAGAGAGGAGATACTACATTTAGATGATTTTTGGTTCTTAAAACCACAAATATGTCTTCTTATGGATATCAACACTTCAAATGAAACACAGGAACAGTGTAAAATATGGGACCTTTAATATCAACCACAATCCCATACCTGTTACTTGTGGGAACAGTGGCACATTAAGCAAAAGTTTTAAATACTGGACTTCACTATTTATAGCTGCATAAAGTCTGAATAACAGTTTCATAAGAGCAGCAGTTCTAAGGCATGGCACACTTACACTGAATTAATTGTTTATGGTTATCCTAAGCCCTGAGTGACATTTCTACTTTAATTTCCCTCCGTTTTTTCCCTTGGCGCCTTTAATTATTTTCTCCATATATGCCACTTGCTTTTATTACCATGTTACATTGGCTAACCCCTGTTGAACCTGCAGCATTAGTGAGGAAATGTGATAATCCCATCCATTCCAATCATGCCAGATTCCAAACAGAATTAAATTATTAAGGAGCTTACATTAGAGTCATACGAGGCTTTAAAGGTTTTAGGGCTTTGGCCATGGACCTACAGAAGGGCACAAGCCATGGGAATGGACAGGGAGTTTTACGCTGCAAGAAGTGTGCACCTGAAACATACGGAGGCTTTGCATGAAGGAGAGAGGACAGAGGAGTGGTGTTGGATTTGTATTCATTTCAGCATTTTGTGCATGAAATATCTTGGGACAAATAAAGTGATCTGCCTCGTTTTAGGATATTTTTGGTTGCCTCACAGAGTCTGCCATGGAAAACAGTGAAGTTACCTCACTCTACTGGCAGATTCTTTAAGTTATTTTAATCAAAACAAGAATTCAGGACTCGACTGCCAACTTAAATGACTCGCAGAGATACAGACATTTTTTGCAGTGTAGCAGTTGTCTGAGAAAACACAGGAAGTGCTGCTCCCTTTATAGTCCAAACCCTCCGTCTTCACCTCGCAAAATAACCCTGTCAGAACCAGCGGGGGCTAGTTACCAGAATTTATGACTGTGTCAGAGCGGACCAGTGGCCCGGATCTGTGCTACCGTCTAATTTGACCCACAGAGAAGGCGGAAACAGATAGAAGCAGCCCGAAGGGTTTGCTATTAAGAGTTTGTGGGTCTGTTCACTGGGCTTGGCTCTACAAGCCGCTGCATCAAAATAGAGGAGAAGATTGTACAAGTGGAAGTGTGAGAGTTCAAAGGAGAAAAAAAAAATGCGTCCGAAAACCAAATACATAGGATAATCAGTCTTTTGATACCTGGGTAAAACGACAGAGGAGGAAAGTGAATGACCACTGCAGGTCTTAAATTAAAGAGTCCAAAAATAATCTTGCAAAGTGTAGAAATTCCTTCGTGGCCTACAGGGACTCACAATCCGGGCTGTGTTAAAATCTGCTCTGGAAAAACAAGGATTTAAAGTGCTTAAAGTCTTAAAAAGTAACAGTGTGGAGCCAGTTTAAGAGCCCGGCCTTGGAAACCTGTCAAAACAGGGATTGAAAAATCAGTTAAGCACCGAGCGACCTGGATGGAATGAAACACAATAATTACATTGTCGACTTTTGTCTCGCTTGTGCCGCTGCAGTTTAGCATGAGCACAATAAAATCCCTTCGGCCATATGTGGAAGCATACAACAGCATTGGTTTTGGCTGTCAAAGACTCAGGCCGCCTCAATAGGCTGGCGACACGCCCATCTCTCCCCACCTCCATCTGATGGCTCAATAGAGAGGTGAACTTTGACCTTAAGGCCCTGCCTGTCCATAATGGAGGAGGCTCCGAGCGCCACAGTTGTCTGGGAAGGCGCACAATGCTCCGGCACGTCGCCCGGCTGGAATTATTATTTTCCATTTTACACATCGTATTTACCGTTTCATTTGGTTCCAACAAACGCAGCGTTCAGTTCTCTGTGTTGCATTTCAATAGACGTACAAAGTGCCTGTAAGATAGTGAACGTCTGAACATCCCCCAATAGCCTCATGGGAAAGAAAATACAGAGAGGATGTTAACATTTTACTTATACATGTGTCGGACTGGATGTTAATGGGATTAGTGCTTTTCAGAGTGATAATTATTCTTCAAATATTGACATCTTCATACTGCAGCTGCTGATAGTTAAATGAAGTTACATTGACAAACCAAAATAAAAGCAAATAAACAGAGAAAATACAACAGAAGATAAAAAATTGTCTGTAGCTGTGGCCAGACAGGAAACTAATGTCTGATACTGACACATCTACCTGCCATTACTTTTCTTTTCGGGCAATACCGTGACGACACAATCTCAAGGACCCTTTTTTAACTGTGCAACTACAAGGTTGGTCTCAGATGCATGGACTGTGTGGGAGTCTTCAAGAGCACCTTATTTTGATGTGGAATATAAACTTGAGTGTGCAGGGATCAATAAATTCATCACAGTCACATCACTGGTCACATCGCTCTGGAATCACAGTCACACACGAAAACAACAACAACAGCTCAACAAATGGAAAGAGGCTCCTCCAGGAAATCATTGTTTGGATGGTGCTGAGCGACACAAGCTAAACATGTAGCACCTCAAATCTGCAGGCAGATGGTGTGGGTTCAGTGATGATAGAATAATAATTTCAGTTTTATTTCTACTCTATTTCCCGTCACAAATGATCACATCTCACCGTAAAAAGTGACATGAAACGCTACTTTTGTTAAAAATAAGAAAGAAAGGAGCTGCTGTAATCTGACATCTCCCACCTAAACAACAGCACACACAGTCATAACAGACCAGTGTGATGTGTTGTAGTATTGTATGGTGTTTACTGTGCAGCAGCTCGGTCTCATCTGCACGTGATTCAATAAAGGTAAACGCAGTGGACAGCCGTGCATAACGGCGCCGCACTGTGGAGCGGGACCTCTCTTTATCGACATAAAGGTCCTGCTGCGCTCAGACGGCTGCAGGGGTTTAATGAACTGAGGGAGAAACTTTCCACACACGGTATAAATCAGCCGCGAACAGCTGAGACTGTAAGAATCTCTCACACTCATTTAGAGATACATGCATCATTTTTTTATCCTGATTTAAATGTCTCTGCTGGCTGGGGAGTGATTAGTTAAAATGGTTGATTTGCATCCTTGTGCTGCTGAATTAGCGTGAACCTCCCATCGGTGGGAGGAGAGGTGCCAACAGGTGGGAGGTGAGTGTTTTGCATCAAAGCACCACACAGAATGAAAGAGTTGGTGCACTGATAGACCTGGATTTAAGCCTATTTCCATTTTTCATTTTGTCTATTCTGCCCTGAAATATTAATTTGGATCTAAAGTATGTGTTGCTCTCATTCCAGACTTCTATTAACTCGACCATAACTAAAAAAAAAATCCCTTACTATACTGAAGTTTTTTGTCTTTTGAGATTTTTTCTTCCAGGATAGATGTCTCTCAGCACCATCTTATCCGGAGCCATTTAATATCGCATTCAGCTTTAAAATAGGTGAAATACTTTGCTCGTCACACAAACTCATGTTCAAGGATCCTCTCGACTGCTGATGCATGTTGGAAACAAGAGAACCAATTTGCCTTAAAGTGCTGCAATCTTTTGTCACATTTTGAGTGAATTCTTGAGTGAAGTGAACCTGATGAGACTGTATGGATCTCCTCGTACTTTAGGACGGAGATGTGATTTTACAGCAGTGTGGAAGCTGCTTGTTAAAGTGGATGTCTTTAAGGAACAAAGGAGGACACGGTGCATCCCCAGAAAGGCCACTTTAGACCACTCCGGTGTGAAGACAGGAGGTATGTTTGTAAGGTGGTAATGGACCTTAATGGTTGGCGCAGTCAGTGATTTTCTCTCACACCTCTGCAGATCTGAAGGCACTTAGAGTAAATGACACATGGCTGGTAGGCAGCGCTGAGCCGAGAGGACGCTGCTGTGCTGATCAGCATGGATCAGGTAGCAGGTTAGCGTACTGTCACAGACACACTCCCGGCCCAGAAAAGACGTGTGACAAAACCATCCCATCACCGTGTGTCCAAACCTTAAAAAAAAAAAAAAAAATCTGACACGCTTGCAATTCATTCTGTTGAAATTAACCATGGCTGTCAAATCAAAAATGATCTTGTCGTCTCAATACGGATGTGAGAGGAAGACGGCTTCACCTTGAGGTCCCCGATGGAGGAATAGAGTCTTTAGAAGGCCATTGTCAGGCTGTCAGGGCTCAGGGTGTGCCCCCACCCGACACCCATCTACCCCCGACCCCTCTAGATGAACTCATCACAGGCAGATGTGAGGTGGGGTGATGAGGGCTGTGACACGGGGCGACTGAATGCACTGTGGAAAATGTCTGTGCTGACAACAGTTGTCTATTATCTGTCTGTCTACACAATAATGATTCAGTCCTCAGCCCAGTTTTTCAAAGTAATTAATATCTGATTTTCCTTTAGGCAACTTGTATTTCCTTATGCTTTTTACGCATATTTTAATTTTTAATTGTCCTATTATAAAATCTACCATAATACATACACATTTCTATAATTCTACTTCCTTTTTTGTACATTTTAGCTACCAAGAAGTATCATTTTTCTATTGTATGATTTGTGCTCAGTTGTTTTATTTTATTTGCGATGCACTACTTTTATTCGTGACTGGAAAAAGTTACTGCTCTTATTTTTTAGGGATGCCAGCCGGGATTTGTGGTTGATGTGTCAATAAAGTGACCAACAACATGTGGGATTTCTGCTGTTTCCACAGTGCTGTCATTCCCCTAAAACATGATGAATGGACTAAAGATCATAGACTGCGGTTAGCTGGAGCAGCATTAGCCTCCATGACTGGGAGGACAAAGACAAAACAAGGCATCTGCAGAAAGTTTTAAGAAAAAAAAAAAGCAAGTTTGACTGACAGGTGATCTGTGCGCTGCACAAACATTAACAACCACGAGCATGTGGCACGAACAAAAAGAAGGGACCTGAAGGATAACCGTGTTAAAAATTAGGTGGCAATATAATGACATTAGGCACATCACTCAACTTAATTGAGGATAACGTGACTTGATTGTCAGTGCACAGATGAGAGTGAGAATGAGAGCAAAATGAGTCTTTGTCGATGGTTAATACTGAGAATGCAAGTGAAAAAGCAAGTAATAAAAGAATTAAAGTTTTTATTAGCGATGCGATTTATCTTGACACATTTCTGAGGGAACACATTGAGAGAGGAGCTCTAAAAGTTGGTTCTTAAAACCACAAATATATCTTCTTATAGACATGAACACATAAAATAAAAAAAGTGTAAAATATGGCACTTTTAAGACTTTTTTTTACTCAATAAGTCTCAGTGATTTAAGTTGCTGATTAAAAAATGTTTTAATGCAGACATTTTTTGCAGTGTACTCGGTCAGGTTTTGACATTAAGACCGGGTAAAGATGTTACCCCTGACCCCCCTGAAGCCCGGTCGTGTCACAGGCTTGTCTGTCACCCGGCACCCTGATTCTATAGAGAGTGACCTCTCCGCTAACCTCCCTCAAGGCCAACAGCGGCCACATGGTGACTGGCTAAGTGGATTTTAGATCAGCTTCAGGACAGGAGGGGAGGGGCAAGAGATAATGTCTCAATAAAGACACAGAGGAGAACGTTTTAATGATGACTTCACATCTCTATCAGACACTTCTACTTTCATTCCTTTTTGACATGATCATTCAACTTCAATAGTAATTATGATTTAGGAATTTAAGGTAGTTGTTCTAAATAACAGGAACAAGCTGCTGAAATCTTACTTAACACAGAAACTATAACAAAGTTTGGCTGATGGGAAATCACAGAAGTCAAAGCCTGGAGGGGTGGAGGCTGAGCCACGCTGTATTTAATGGAAAAACAAGGAGAGAAATGTCTTATTAAGGCCTCAGTCACCTTTTAACATCTCTGTCAGAACTAGACTAAACTTGGTGACTCAGACTGATGTGAGCAGACAAAGGACAAAGTTAACCCACACCACAAGTATAACATCTCTCTGGTTGGACACTTATTACAGCACCATGATTGCCTATACTTTCAGCTTGGGTGGCCACAGTGGGAACTAAATCCACAGCGATGGCTGGTGCCAAGCTCGACCTGCTGAGCTATACACAGCGGAAAATGTACAGGAATTTGTCCCAGTGGCTTGTTGACAACTTATAGTGTCACATCTCACAATGACACAACACAGTACAAGGCCAACAGGACCTCACATACTCTCTAAAGTCTTACTGTGGAGAATCAGCTGTACACTATATATATATCACTCTCTAATCATATATCAATCATCCTGCAGGAGCATGTGTTAAAGCTGGAAAATGCACAAAATGTCTACTGCCGCTCAGGGAAAACAAAGTGCTGCACAGGTTCAGTCTACTGTGAGGAAATGACACTGATCATCCTGACATTAATATCTTAATACGGCCTCAGTCGCCACAAAAACATCTATATTGTGCTATTCAACTTGCCGCTGGCGAGTTGTTTCGCACAGAACAAGGACACTCAGATATTTATTCCATCTGTTCACCAAATCTCTGTCTTCTCCCACAAATCCCTAAGTGCTCCGACTGGTCAGTTTGGGATTAATTTGCTACAACAACGCAGGCTCAGACTTTATCATCAGCAAATATTCCTGAATGCTAAACATGCTAAAGGTTGTTGGAGAGCTACTGCAATCCAAGCTGGAGCGTCCTGAGGGCTGGTGACAGGTGTGTGAGAATCTCTGTGTGTGTCTGTCTGTGTGTGTGTGTGTGTGTGTGTGTGTGTGTGTGTGTGTGTGTGTGTGTGTGTGAGAGAGAGAGAGTGGGGACAGAGGGAGGGAGACAACTGCTGTTGGTCTGCTGGGAGCAGATGTTGGAGATCTCTGTAAACTGTTAATAGCTGCAGGATCTCATTACATTTAACCCTTTAAATGCCAAACCTCCACTGGGGGAGAAAGTGTCTCTCACTGCCTCACCACCAGCCTCACACGTTTACTCTGCTGAAGTTAGAAGATGCAAATTCAAGTCATTACAGTACATTAAACACTTTAAATTCAGTATTTTGCTTCATTTATTCTGCTGACATTACCACAGATTCTGAAGTTTCTGCTGCTTTTATGACATTTAATTAAAGCTCCACTGTGTCACTTTTGAAAAAACTCATTCCCTCTCTTAGAAATAAACAACTGAAGTCATAAGTAATAAAAACACCACCACTTAGTTCAGTACACTCACAGTCTGGTATGTCCAGGAGCTTATGGTAGCATTTTTTGCTAATGCTAGCAAACTTGAGGTAAATTTGTTCTGTAACAGTCATAGCTGAGTCAGTACTGACTTTTCTTTACTTGTGCTACTGTTACACTAAGGTTTAGCATTTAGTTGTCATTTGAGGTTATAGTGGCAGCTGCAAAAGCCAGCAATGCAGAAAAGGCTACACAAACCAGGATAACAGGAAGGGAGAAGTTTGCTGCAGTTAAAGGGTACACTTTAAACTGAAAGAGAAGCTTATGGAAACAAAAAATTAACCAAAAATCATAGTCTCTCTGGAAGGGCTGCAGAGCCACATGAAAAGCTACAAAGACTGGCCTTAAACTTTGATCAGAGAGTTCAAATCTCCATTTATAGCCAATGTACTTGGTTTACAAAAATACTGCTCTTTAAAACAATACAACAATACGCCGTAAAAAGTTATGCTAAACTGAGAGAACATTTGGAAAACGGAAGGATTTAGAGGTAACAAAGCAGCTTTTAAAAGTAAAGTTCCCCCAAACAACAGTTTGTCTTAAAGAAGACAAAAATGTGAATGGGTCACTGTGCAAGTCGGTAATGTGTGACTGCTAAATCTTAATAGGTAAATCCCCTCATCCTCAGTGTATGAAGGCAGACTGAGGGGGGAGAGAGTTTAAGACCCAGGACAGAATGATCCTGGGAGAATTTACATCTCTGGACATAATTTCAGAATTTATATGTCATTAAGTTTAAGTTTATTTTGAACCAAAACACACTTTTTGACTGTTTGAATTCCAATGTTCTTACCACACTGAGTTTGTCTTTAATCCTACAGCTCTGGGCCATTAAACGAACACAAAAGTAAACCAAGCCCTATTACTTTAAGCAGTGCCATTCCACATGAGAGCTCAGTGTTTAGAGTGAATCCGATGACAAAACTGAATACAACAGCTGTTTGCTGCACTGTGTTACTGTCAACACTGAGCTATCACGCAAGCACACATGTATCTTTGTACCACTCTGATTTCAGCACAGCAGTTTGAACCTCTAAATATATTTCGGCCAGCTTAGCTGAGGCTAAGAGTGGTCCGAATCCTGCTGGGCCCCGAGGCGTGTTTTCCAACCTTTATTTACCGTGAGAAGATTCACTGAGCATGAGCGGTCTTTCAGCACTCCTCTTCACAGTCTTCTAGTTATAGAAATTCACACCGGGGATGATCGCAACACCCATCCTGATCTACTGATGGACACACAGCAGCTCCACTGGACTAACAGGGGATTAAGATGCCTTGCTAAAAGGCACTTTGATGGTTGCTCAAGCAGGACAGAACATTACCTCCTCCAGGCAGAGCTGGTGCGAGGATTTGATTCTCTGAATCACAGCCCTGCTCTCTGACCTTTAGGTGTTAACAAGTCTGAAGTGAAATTCTCTCACCTTGATGCCTCCCATCCTCTGCTCTCCCTTGAACTCTTTGCCGTTCTTCAGCCAGTGGATAGTTGGCATTGGGTTTCCGGCTGCGGCGCAGCGGAATTTGACAGTGTTGGCAGCGGGAACAGCCAGAAGCTTCTTGTCCATCCGGTCAGGCCTGGTCCAATATGGAGCTTCTGTTGATGACACACAAAACAGGGTCTTGTGTCAGACATGGAAATATACTTTGCCAAAACAAGACATATGTTCTATTAGGATATAAAATTTAATGGATAGTCAAGCCATTTACAGACAAGTCCAAGTCGAGTCTCAAGTCTGTCAGAGTATTTGAGACAAAACTCAAGTTAAAACTCAAGTAGAGTAACTCAAGACATATCTCAAATAATTTGATACTGGTCTCAAGACAGCTCTAAAGTCATTTAAGACAAGTCCCAGTCAAGTCTGAAGTCATTAAAAATACTGATCTCAAGTCAAATCTCAAGACATTCAAGACAAGTCCCATAAAGTCTTGAATAATTTAAGAGAATTCTCAAGCAAAGTCTCAAGTCTGTCTGAACAAGTCTCAAATCATTAAAGATCAGTCCAAGTGAACTCTCGAGTCTGTCAGAGAAAATCTCAAGTCATTTGAAATCAGTCCAAGTCTCTCAGACATGACTCAAGTAGAGATTCAAGTCATATATGACAAACCCAAGTCAAGGCACTATTGTCGGTTGAAACAAGTTGCAAGTCAAGTTTCAAGTCATCTGAAAAAGGTCTAACTTGTTACGTGAATGTGAGAAAAGTCTCAATTCTAGCATCAATGTCAGTCCAAGCCAAGTAATATGTCTTTGAAAGCAAAATGTTAGTGGATGCAAACCTTTCAGGGCTGAACGCTCACTATTAAAATGACACAACATTCAAAAATGTTCTCTTGAAAGCTTTGTTAATAGTGTTTTAATATGGCTGATTGATGGCTGGCGTTCAAGTCCTAAAGGACTCATTTCTCATGTCTCATTTTTGTGACTGACTTGTACCACTTTTGTACCCAAACTGATTTGTCCTCAGTTCTCCATTTTCTTAGATCATAGACATTTTGGGGCAGACCCTCCAGTATTTCATAGTTACATGTTTTTGAAATTGCTAAAAGATGGTACAGATGGGACAACTTGTACCTCTGCCCTGTCTTCAAATTGGTCCATATTGGATGAGTTATGTACTTTGCCGTAACAGATGTGAGGTTGTGGTTTCACTGGAGGTCTTCCCTCAGTGCCCTGACGAACAAAATATAAAATACCTGGGCCATTCATAGAGACAGTCATAACCTTATACCTTTGTTTTTTTCTTCTCATAGTTATAAAAGTTATAAAATGTAAAAGTAGCTTTTGAAAAGGTGAGTTTGAAGAGGTTTTTGATTCAGTAAGTTTGGCAGATACAGTAGTTTCTTGAAGATGTTTACTTGCTACAGTTGGGATCAGACCTTTTACATTTTGGTTATAAGCATGTCTTTCTCTAATTTCAAGCCCACCTCGCTGTCCGAAGAGATACAGTTAAGTTCAAGATGCCCAAATGGTGTAAAACACAGCTTGACAGATGCTGAAAGGACACAAAACGTGTGTGTGAAGCGTTGTGAGGGTCAAACAAAGCTCATCGTCTTCTTCCCCTGCTAACAATGCAAGAGTTCATTTGAATCATCTGATCCTGAGAGTTTGGAAACCTGTCAGGGCGATTTATTGAGTTGTATTGAGAAGACGACGGACAAAGGGAGAGTAGCGAGTCAGAGAGGCCTATTGTTCCTGCCGTGTGGGTGTGGAGGGTGAGAGCACTGATGCATGGCTCACTCGCTCTCTTTATAGGTCTGTGTGTGTGTTTCCCAGGACAAAAGCTGGGGAGGTGGCTGACCGGTCATCAGATGTCTCTTTTACTTTCTAAATGCAGGAGGAGAGAGAGGAGCTAATTACCATCTCAATATCTGGGGCTTGTATGTGTGTTTGTGTGCGCTCATGTGAGTGTGTGCTATCAGACCTGTGTCAAACAATATTTAGAGAGTGATTCTCACCGTCGAGCACCACATGAGTGGAGTTGATCTTATCAGGACAACTCAGGTGAGATGTCAATCACAGCAAATATACATTTAATACCTGTGTGTGATCATCTCTGATCTAACACGTGTGTGTGTGTGTCTGCTTATCATAATGCCCGGGGTGCTCTGATATATTTCTGACACACACTTCTGTGGCTCCTGCCATAAAACTTTGGCTTCAGCTTTACAGAGTAATTACAACCAGACTGAGAGAGGTTCAGTGATGAAAGATGCAGACGAATCTTCATAGAAAGCAAACAAACAGAACGTTACTTCACTTCTATTGAACTAACTGTGTGTGTGTGTGTTAACAGACTCTGAACCCTGCTCCCTGCTTGAGTTAGAGACTCCCCAGCTTGCAAAGACAAACACTCTCCGCGTGCAACCACACACACACACAACTGCCTCCACCTTAAAAGGGAAATATCTGTTAGATATCATTACTTCTCTCTGTCTGTGTCTCCTCCGTCTCGGCGTATTTGGAGCGACACCGCGCGCAGCGTGGGACAATCCTCCAAGGAGTCTGAACACATTGTTTTCTTGGCATCGTAATGAGCCACACACACACTCGGTCAAACAGAAACACACACTGAGTTTTTAAACAGTCTCTCTCCTGATGTGTGGTCCTCCACCTCCGCTGCCTCCTACTGCTGCTGCTGCTGCTCCTGAACTCATCTGGGCCTAAAGACACCTCCTTACTCCTGCTGATGATCCTTCAGCCTCCATGACCTTTCTCACCCAAAATAGACACCTGCATGGATTCAGAATGAGCAGTGGTGTCTCCATGGTTTGGTCTCAAAAACACAGTGAGACTGGTTTATCTGCTGACCATTAGCTGCTAAGTGCTAACTGCTCTGTTTCTCCACGAGATCACCTGTCAGTAAAACAGAGTGGGAGAGCTGTGATGTCTTCTTTTTGGATTTTCTGGCAGTGAAGTGCAGTGAAGGTGGTGCTAGTTTTTTTTTTTTTTTTTGCCTGCACAGGGACATTGGAAAGTGCTGCTCAAGCCATCTAGCCTGATTCCCCATGAGGAACTTCTCCCTGCCCTGAGCAGAAGGTACTTCATCAGTTTTTAAGGGAATTTAAGACTTATAGTTTTTACTTTTTTTTTAAGTAGCACATTGATATACATTTATTTTAACTGCATTTAGTTCCTCTGAATTTACAATTTGTTGTTTATTTTCTGCAGCTTGCAATAAACAAGGTTCTCTTGTGAAAATCACTGCACAGTCTATGCTTCAGAAAATCAATAAAAATGGGATAAAAATGCAGAGAAAGAAAAGCAGAATCAAAGTCAATATTACAGAAACAAGAAATGAAGAATATAAAATATTTAAAACACACACACACACACACACACACACATATATATATATATATATATATATACATATATACACACACATATATATATACATATACATATAAGACCAACAATTTAAAATAAAAATGCACTGAGGATAAAATAGATTATTATAAATGAAGGGTTGATTTGCTCATTTTATTATCATCATTTAGTAATGTGATAAAAGAGTACACAGAGAAATGTTTTCTATCTAATGCTTTAAAAATGTGACTTAACAGCTCACTTAAGAAGCTGATACGGGCACTTTCAACTCTAAGAAAAGGAAAAAAATTGCAGCCTTTTCCAGTTCAGCAACAGCAGTCGATATTTTGATTTCAGAGTGTTTTTGATTTACTGTGGTCCTGCTCTGTACGCTCAGAAACACACAGGAATCCCATCCCGTGTCTAATTGGCTGGATGGTATTTCCTCAGCAGAAGGGAGTGGGATTTTCTGAGAGAAGGAGGAGGAGGAGGAGGAGGGGGCCCAGGGCTGATACCCCTAAACCTCCGCAGGGACGGGGTCAGAAGATAACCCTGCCCTGCGTGCAGTCACTGGAGTGGAAAGTGGTTTAACACAACATACTCTCTCAGCTCTGCAGTTACAGTGTCATGCATGTCCACCTGTCAGTTGCAGAAGATAACTGAGGAGGGAGATCTCTCCGGGAGCCTAAAAATACACGACTGTACTCCTGTTCTGCTGTTTGTTTGGTTTACGTTCGATAACAGACTCCAAAGCACGGCTGCAGAAATCACTGACGGGGTGAGGTCAGGCGGCGGGTGGAGTTATGTCTCATTCACACGCACAGAGGCTGTCACGCCTCCAAACACACACATGCATTGGTATGTTTACTGGGAAACTGTATTCCATTACACCTCCCAGTCCACTCATCAAAGCTGTAATCAGTAGCAGTGTCTGAAGCATGATCTGAACTCAAATACAAAAGTCAGGATATACGTTTCAGGTGTTCATTTAACCACAAGTTCTGCACCTTTCACAAAACCTTTAACAAAACGTGCTGCTTCTAAAAGGTTCTGTGCGTAACATAAAGAAAACTTCAAAAAAACTAAAGTAATTAAGATGCACTGTTACTTTAATTAGATTATAAACTATATTTGATAATATAGAAAATATTTGACCGCAGCGCTGCACCAAAACAAAGCGTGGAGATCTGGCGAAGCTAACGCTAACGTCACGTTTTGTTGAAATAGGCTTTGTAAAGTGCAATATCCTTATCAGCTTGCTAGCTAGCAAAATATAGGCTAGTGACGTCGATCTAATCCACTCTCAGTGCATGATACACTGACTGCATTTATATGATATGTCGGTTAGCTAGCCAGCTAGCCAGCCTTATTAATCAGCAACATAGCTAAACTCCCTGGATGATAATGCTAACAGTTAGGGAATGGAATATTATAATAATAAGTGTTGCCACACTTCATTATTGATAAGATAGCTTCTATCGTAGCTCTCATTTTGCTAAATTGATGTGCTAATGTTTCAGTATAGTAGAACAGATGTTTTATATTGTTTCTGTACTGAATGGGTCGAGTGGGCTGAGACAACAATAATCCTAAACTAACATCACAAACAGCTATCATCTGTTTATGATGTTGGTTTAGGATTATTGTTGTCTGGGATGAGTGTGATGAGTAACATTAGACTGCAGACAATGCACATAAAATAGGGTCTAAGTATTGTGACTATTTTAAATGAAATCTGGTGGAAAGTTGGATAAAAAAACAAACAAAAAAAAAACAGTTTTCGATAAGGCTCAGGGACCTTTTCTAAGAATTTCTTTTACATCACAAAGCTTTTTTTTCCTTTTCTTTTCTTTTTCCATATTTTATTACGAAGCTACCAAACTTACTTGAGGGACAGAAATCTGGCACATGCATTGCAAAACACACTGTGTTCTTTGATGCAGATCCAGATGCACATTAACATTTTCTAAATACTTCTGTTATTAAATTAACAGGTTTAGGGGATTGTGCAGTCTTGGCATTTTCTTTGTATTTGGACTAGGCTTTACTGTAACAAGTGTTTCACACTCATGACAACACACACACACACACACACACACACACACAAACCCTGCAGCTCTGTGTTCACTTTTCCTCTGACTTCTGGCTCTGCGTTGCAGGTCGGAGGAGCGTGACTGTGGCTCTCTATCAGCCCGACTTCAGTGCAACAGCAATTAGCTGGAGCAGGACACGCTGCGGTGCTGATCGCCACAGCACACGGCCCTTGAGCGCTCAGACACCGATCTGGGGAAAGGAGGAGGGGGGAGGTCTAATTGTGTAATTGTATAATTTGCCCTCGCTGACGCCTGCGAGCCCATAGGCAGATTTCATTACAGATTACACTGGGGCTCTTTGAAGGCGCGCTGCCCCGGAGGGCCTGCAGGGACTCTAGGCAAACAGAGTCAGAGGAATGGCGGCTGCGGAGCAGCGTAGCGTGGCCCGGCGTCCGGCTCTCTGCTCTCCTGCCAGGGTAAACAAGGAGGCTGCATAGCTCAGGAGCACAGCACAGCACAGATTAGGCTCTGTTAACATTCCTCCCTTTCGACACACACACACTGCCCTTTCACTACACACAGGCTCCGAGTGTGTACACCACTTTCCACACTGCAAAAAGTACTCACTTTAATAAATCCTAATCATCGTGTGAGGGCGGATGATGGTCTCACCTCTGACCTTTTATTTGCCCGTCTATCAGACCTGCATTATAACGCAGCTGGTCGGTTCTTGTCTTCAAACTGTTGAAAATGTTGCATCACAGAGCACATTCTGAGAGGTCCACGTCAGGGAACTACTGCACAATCACAGGTCAAAACAGGTGAAATATTTTTTTACTGACGAATGCATAAGGAATGAATCACACATAAGGGACAGTTACTGATGTTTTTTTTTTTTACTTAATATCTTTAACTATTTCACTTTTTCCACAAATTTCAATATGATGCCACCTTGATTCAAGAATATTCATTAATTCATTCAATATTTCAGTTTAACACTTCATTTGCATTGGAAACATCTTTTTTTCCATGATATGACTTTAGTGCATGAATGGCAGCAATAAGTGACGCCTTCCTGGGGTTTCCTTTGTTTCACAGGTGATTGTACTTGTTCGCTGATCATTAACCAATTTTAACTTTATTTCTTCTCCTGCAACCCATGTGGTTTCCTTAGTGCTGCCTTTCAGAGCAGAACTGCCACATGTTGACCTCACGGTTCAGTGTCTATTCACTCCAAACCTTCACCTGCTCACTCAGTGTGCATGCCTGAGATTTGAGTGTAAACTGGAAAGATGCAGAGGCAACAGCAACAGACATGGTTTCATATTAAAATATGAAACACAAATCTGGTGTCAATCTCACACACTGGTGGATAGCATCGTTTATGCGCGGCGTCGACTCCGCAGGAATTACTGTGGCTGCTGGGCGGGCGCATATCTTCCCTGCCTTTCCCCAGAGGGCCTTTGGAGACAGCTGAGCGCGTTCTGGAGGTGGTGGAGAATGAGCTCATGACTGCAGCAGCTTGTCTGTCTTTCTCTCTGTCTGTTTGTCTCTCCTCTGAGAACAGTCAGCTGTGGCCAGCAGCATCATTTCAACTGGCAGCTACGGCGACAGCTCCGAGTGACTCAACTCCTCAAATCTTCTCTTCTTCTCCTCTCTCGCCCTGCAATTCTCTCCATCTGCCTGTCAATCAGTGAATGTTTTCTACCACCTCTCCCTCATTAATAACCTGACTCTTTTACTGTCTCCACATCTCAGTTATTGTCCTCTCTGCATGTGGATGCGGATGTTCTTCCGCTCACCGACGGGGACTCTCCGTCTGGCTGTGTGGCTCGTCACATGGCTCCTTCCTGCTACAGCCGGCTAATTAGCAGTGGCTTAGCGGACATTAAGCAGCGATAGGGGTTTAGCGTTTCTGGGCTAATCCCTCTCCTTTTGGCCAGGAAATCGGAGCCTCGTATGTCATGAGGTAGACTTACATCCAGAGATTAAGTCTGGCAGTCTGAGGCTATTTACTGGCATTCAGGATGTCTGCAGTAAGCCTCTGCTGCTTTTGCCACTTTGGCCTGTTTAGAAAACACTCCAGGCTTTCACCAAGAAGTAAAGCTGCACATTCAACACACATTCAGGTTCTACATTGCAGGCGTTAAGCTTATCCAGAATGACTTACAGTACAAAGGCAGCAACAGGAAGCTTTCAGCTGCTTTTTTCTATAATCTGGATAAGAGCAACAGCTAAGTGCCTTAAAAAAAGGCAAATATGAATATAAGGCAAGATTTTTCTAATTCTGCAGCATCTGAAGTGAGGAGAACGAAGGGATTAAATGATGAAAGTGATCTCACCAAAACAACAGACTTTAACAGAGACTCCTGCCTTTAATAAATGATTGAGCGCTTGAACCATCGAGTGCTGCGACAGGAGATTCCACGGAGGTAAAATAAGAAAATAAGAGAGTTATAAGGTGATTACTTGACTTGTTACTGAGACTTGACAGTTATTTTTTTCCAAGCGCCAGCCACACTAACAGTTGCTGCATGTTTCTGACAGTCTGTTGTTGTCAGAGCTCCCTTTGCAGTCTGTCATCAGCAGCAACTGCTGAGTTAAAATATAGATTTCTCTCCCGGCTCTGAAAAGTAAGGAAATCCTTATGACAAAAAAACTTAAATACCAAACATTTAATGTGATGTTTTTACTTATAGAACTTTTTAAGATTTTTTGAGGAGCATATTTACCTTTATTTTGATAGTAGAGAGGTGACTGGAAATGACCCAATTCAAAATCTTAAAAAGTGTTGGCGGCCCAAATCTGACACGTAACAATACAGAGGCCAAAAAATACGTTCTCAGAGCACTTTTGAGTGAGAATGATCGAATGATTGTCAGGACTGGACTGAAAGCAGGGGTGAGATCACTTGTCGATTCACCATCTGTGTCTTCACTCTCTTTCCTTTTAATTCTTCCTGTTGCTAACCAGCTATCCATTGTTTTTGCCGTGGATATGTCATCTTCTAGCACACGATCAAACTGAGATAGCAAATAAGTATATGATGTGATCTGGTGGCAAAATCGTCCGACCAGCGACAACAAAAAGGTTTTCACCAAAATATTGTGCTATTTTGCAAATGATTTATTGGCCTACTTGCAATGCTTCTGGGGACCACCAGTGGTCCCAGGCCCACAGGTTGGAAACCACTGCCCAAGATCATCAGAACACCCATTGAAACTAGATCTAACTAAGACAAGTAAGCTTGGTTTTGAATTAGAATCAGATTTTTAATGTTATTTCATCTGATGTTTTCTTTATCCTTGAGAAAGTCATTTGCTGTCAAATTATTTGGATTATAAAAATAAAAAAAATGTTTTGCGTGGCAACTCATCTTGGGGTGAAAGATTAATAGAGTATTTGGGCTGTTTCAGCAATCTCAGTGTCATTGACTCAGTATTTTACTCAGTGTCAAGTGTGGCGGTACTTGATTTGGTTGCAGCTTTGTAGTGACGTTTACAAAGGGCCTTTGATTTCGGCTTGGCGTCCGCCTGTCATGCCGTCACAGAAACAGTTCCACATTTCGCTTCTGGCACCAATTCTGTTGAGCAGTTAAGGTTCTGGGATTTAGTTCAAGATATCTTGGGCTGTTTGACACTGCTGGCATGTTTCTGGCATTTTTTCAGTTTTGCACTAACGGCTGCAGCCCACTGTCAAGATGTAGACTTGTTTAATCGAATCTTTCATCTTTGTCAAAGAATGCAAATGGTTTTATAATTCAGCGGAAAGTTTTGTGTTTCGCAGTTGTATCAACTTAAATCTATCTGTGCATCTATCTATCTATCACTTCCTTTCTCTTAGTTTCCCAGTCTGGCTTCCTGTTGTCTCCCTCCCTTCATTTCTATCCTGTCATCTCTTCCTCTTTCACCGCGTTTCCATCATTTCACGTCTCTTGTTTTTCTCGCCTGCCTTTGACTGTCTGCACCTCACCTTCCGCTGTCTCCCTCTGTACGGTACAACAAAGGCAGCACAGTGTGGCGTCTGGCTGGTCGAGAGCCCGCCAAGGGGTGGAGACGCTCTCTCTCTCTCTCTCTCTCTCTCTCTCTCTGGAGTCATGCTAGCTGACAGAACAGAGCGTGTAAAGTGTGCGCAGCCTACAGAAGTCATCCCTCATTGTTCTTTGTTCACCTGCGCCTGAACTCCGCGTGTCTCCGAGTGCCAACGCAGCTCACATCACAACACAGCGCCAAGAGGGGTGCTACCCGCCGGAGAAACCCCCGGCTTTTGATGTGTGTGATGGTGGCGTTTAGTTTAGCGCTCGAGGGAGAAGCTTTAATGTGAGCACAGGAAGACAGCGCGTGGTTATAAGAGCCATAAAATTCCAATCACAGATATGAAACTCAGATTGTGCTCGTAGAAGTCTATCAGCTGCGTAAATCCAACGGTTGTCTGTAGAAGAAACTTTCTTGTGGCTCCTACAAACAACATTTTCGACAAGTGAAATGAGCCCAAAACTCTAAAATTCAGATTAACTGTTGACAACAAAAAAGACAACTGTAACTACAGCAAACACTGGGGTGCACTTTTCACTCGCTTATCAAGTTTGGTGAATAATCCAGAGCTGGCGCTAGAGCTAACTGAAGATATAAAGACTTAAATAAGAATCAGAGGGCCTGCAATCTTTTCAATAACCATGATTTGTTTAGAGGCATGTGGAGGCAAAAACTCTCCAGTGGACTATTTACACCATGCATCTATGTTTTTATATATTTTTTTAAGTAGTCCGTTAATCAATCTAAGTTACAAGTAAATTAAACCCCCTTTTTGAGAATTTTATAACTTTGTTCAATTCATTTATACTGCACTTGATTCCTGCAGGGGTTCCATTGCTTTGTGAATAATATATGTGCTGTTTGCAATAACTTATCATGGTCTCCAATAAAAGCCAATATAATCAGAATCTGACTTTTAAAGTAAATGAAAGAACTGTGGTTTAGTTGGGGCTGTGGTTAGTTCAGTGGATGGATCCATATCGGTCTGTTCTTAGTCAGTGCACAGCCTTTAATATTAATATGCTCCATATAGGAATCAAATCAACCCTTTTGCAACCAAAGCAAAGGTTATAGAACAATATAACATTTAAACAAAGCTGAATCTTCCTGACCTAAAACTATTAACAGCAGTTAACACCTCCCACTTCTAGCTGTGTGTGTGTGTGTGTGTGTGTGTGTGTGTGTGTGTGTGTGTGTGTGGCAGGTGCTACTCATTAAGCTCAATGATGTGGTTCATGCTGCCTTCACAGAACTTGAGGTTGTGTTTTTGCTGGGACACATTAATGCTGGGTGTTTTATGTGATACAAACACTGTTGGAGGTTGCTTTGTTTTCTTCTCAGAAAAAGTGAATGGTTGTGTGACTTTTTTTTTTAGATTTCAATGAGATACAAAAAAGTAGAAAAAGTCTATTAATGTTTATCATGAGCTCATATTGCTGTTTAACCTGAGTGGTGTGGCTAGAAAATAATAATTAAGAATTCACCATTTGCATTACCTGCATCTTCTGGATCTTCATCATAGTCCTCATCATCACCAGACGACAGAGAATCTTAAAAGAAAAGACAGAAGAAATCAAAAAAATATCTGGACAACTTCTTCATTGTAATAAAATGTCCTTATTCCTCAGACTACTTGAACTGTGTTAGCCATCAGATAACACAAAAATTACATCTGGAAGACTTGTACCACATCATTTATTTTGTGCAAGAGGAAAAATAAAGAGAGAGAGAGAGAGGGGGAAAAAACAAAGAAAAAAATAAAAGCAGGAATTTTGTGCATGTTAAATGCTCAGTGGAGATTAAATGGTGTGTGTTCAAAAACAAGTATGATTACACAAATGTCCACATAAAAACATGCACGCACACACACACACACACACACGCGTGTGCATGAATGCATGTTAAAACTGACTCTGCTCATTGAGAAAGTCATGAATGAGTCTACAGTTCTCTGTAGCGTGGCGGCTCTCTCAGATATTACAACCCAAACATTTCCACAGACGGTACAAATGAGAGGGTCATTAGTGCTGCTGCTGCTGCGACATGCTCGTGTGAGTGTGTGTGTGTGTGTGCATATGTGGAGATACACACACACAGATACACATACAAAAACAACAGTTTCTAGTCATATCTTTGCAACAGTTAGCGTGTCAGATGACGTCTAATTACCTCTCAGCCACGAATGCGACTGTTTAGATTTGCTGTATCACACATTTTTGCAGGCGCTCTGTAATCATTTTCGCTCTGACCTTTAAGTTTTCTGGTTCACCTCCACAGGTCTTGTTAATGAGAGCCAGCTGTTACCTTGACAACCGTGGCGAGCTAAAACTGCTCCTGAAACTTCTGACTAGCAGGTTTTTGTTTTTCTATTATCCGACACCTTAGTCCACGACCCCGCTCTGCTATTGTGTTGCAGCTCAGCAGAAAGCGAACAGTTTGACTCACATTTCAGTCTTGATGAGCTTCATCACTGCAAACATGACACTACCTTTAAAAAAACTATAATGAGCACTTACTGACACAAACAGAGGCACTTCAGCGCTACGCTAGCAGCTCTGTGAGGCTACACTTGACCTAAATGCTAACTTTAGCATTGTAACATGCTCACATCAATGCTAAGATGTTGATGTTTAGTTGGCATAATGTTAATGCTAACTGTCTTAGCATGCTAACATGCTCACAATGACAATGCTAACATGTCTACATTTGCTAATTAGCATTAAACAAAGAACAGCTGAGGCTTTGGTCATAAACAAAAGTATTGGTGAATATTGTGGACTGAGCCATGAGGCCAGCTTGACAAAACAACATTTCCAGCAGCCAACACACTGATCTCAACAGAAGTGAAAATATTTGTTTATAGTGAGGTTTCAGCTTTTAGCTTTTAGAGCTTTAATTGCTCTTGTTAACATTTTACTCACTAACAAACCAGATTTACCTTATTAGCTTAATCAAACTTTGAGAATAAAAACGAGTGGATGCATCCAAAGCATCTACTACAATCATCTACATGTGCAAGAGCATATAATTACAGGACCTAAACTGAAAACATGAATTAGCAAACACACTGATTCTTATAATGATTAACAGTAGATTAGGAAACAATTATGTGAGCACACTGTTTTATTTAAACCTGACCTAAGCTGAATTTATCCGTATCTGATTCTCATTGAGGAATTTGTGTTGCATCTGCAAAGTCTCCAAACACAAGAGTTGTTCATTTTCATACTCTTCAGACTGCAGAGAACTTCTTTCATCTCCTTACATTACAACTTCTTGTTTCCAACACGTGTACTGTGTGTGCGTGTGTGTACAATATGATCTGGCTGCTCTCCGCTCTCTGGACGCCGTCCAGGTGCTAAATCTGATACTGCTCCTAAATATCTGACACCTTACTCAAATATTTGAGGAAAAACACAATAGTCCATGTGTGTTTTAGATGGAGCTGAGGCTGTGTTTAGAGTAGAGGGAGGAGAGCGGGCGGTTTTAGCGGGGGGAGAACAGGATATTGCCGCCACATACTGTAAAAAGTCTGACTTTATAGGTAGTTTAAACATGTACTGAGTGTTAAAATGATATGAAAATGTCTGACAACGGGCTGCGACGAATTCGCTTCCTGTGTGGTTTTTACTCCTGAGCGGAGCTGGAAGCAAATGCAGTTATCACACCTCAATTTTTGCACTTGTCTAAAGAAAACAAAATCCGACTTTAAAGCTGAGCACGACTTGGAAAGACGGACGGTTTTTTCCTTTTAAAATCGGTGATGTGGGGAGTGCGTCGTGAGAATGTGTTCTCCTGCAGTCGGAGGCTGATATTTGGGTCCATGTGGAGAAGCTGTCTACGTCTGATCAGTCCTGGAAAAGGCCGTTTTCTTCCCGGCTTGCAGCCAAAGACATGCATCTGTGTGTGTGTGTGTGTGTGTGTGTGTGTGTGTGTGTGTGTGTGTGTGTGTGTGTGTGTGTGTGTGTGTGTGAGATTGAGGAGGACGGGGGGGGGTAGGTTGAGAGCGAGTGAACTCTCTCATTTCTTGCCACCCCATCTGTTTCCAATGATGAAATGTTTTGCACTAATTGCTTTCTAATTAGTTGTCAATAACAGTTTCAGCTGGTGTCCATGAGTTTTACGGGAAAAGCCGCCCCGCTGTTAAGCTCCTGCTCCCTCCCTTCTGCCACCCACCCCCAACCCCACCCCTCCCACATTCCTATTAGAGCTCATTCTGCATCACACACTTGTTGAAAACGCTGCTCATTCCCACTTATGATAATTAATTTCACCTTCGACTGTGCATCAGGAGGGGGAATCTTTCTGAAACCTGTCCGGGTGTCTATACCAGTGTGATGCTGTGTTTTTGTGTGTGTGTGTGCGTGCAGCTTGGCAGACAGCTAACCTGGACCTGAAGCCGAGCAGGAGGAAGGAATAATAGAACTTTTCTCTTGAGCTAAGTTTTCATTGTTTTTCTACAAACCGTGTTGAAATGCTGTCATGTCGAGACGTCACTGCTGTAACTGTTCAACAATGTTTATTGATAGGAAATACTTCTCAGTTGTCTGTCAAATGGGTAGAAAAACTGAGGCAGGTCAGTTTTCTGAGAGCTCCACAGGGTGCAGCCAAAGTGTCTGTTTCCATTGGAGCTCTGCTAGTGACTCAAATAGCTTTAAAAATGAAAATGAGCATTTCCCTGGTTGTAGATCTCATTTAAAGGGCAATGTCAGTGAAAATAGGATTTATATCTTTTAATCTTTTTTCCACAAATGCACACTGCATCCTACAGCATGCAACAAAGTGTCTAATCTGTGGTGATACTGGTGCAAACCTGCATGAATGGACAGGAAATAGTGACTTTGTTTTAGTCACAAATCTCAATATTGTTACCATCATGTTCTATGATCTGCAAGAACCAGGTGGGACAATCTTGTTTACTGTCTAATGCAGTGTTTCCCAACTATTACTGGCTTGTGATGTAATTTCCATGTATGTGACACCTCGTCACAGGTTGTGGTTGTAGAGTGGACATTAGTTGTGAGCACAGCAGGTTCCTCTCACCTGTCACCCTGATGGTATAGTTGCTGAGCAGCGTGTTGCTGTGGGCGAGCCGACACGAGTAGACGCCGGAGTCCTCGTACGACACGTTGATGATGCGCAACATCCTCTGACCCAGCCGCGTCCGGTTGCTAGGCACCAGTCCTATGCCGTCTTTGAACCAGACCACAGGCTCTGAATGGTCTTCCAGGTCACATGACATTTCCAGGGTGTCCCCCATGCCCAGAACATAGTCCTCCAGGAAGGCTGTCTCACTGGACACAGAGTCTGTACACAACAAAAGGAGACAGTGGTTTATCAGGAGGTGTTTAGTGTTTTGTTTTTAAAGCAAGTTTACCCAGTCTTTTCATATGTCTTCCAGTTTTAACTTAATTCAAATTCATAATGTCACAAAAGCTTAGATTTACAGATGCATTACGGGAGTTAATTTTTGGTAAATTCAACTCATCATTGATCAAGTAAAAATGCCAAATATTCTCTGGTCCTGCTTCTGAAATGTGAAGATTTGCTTGTTTATATCTGCATCATGAGATACTTTGACTTTGCTTGGACAAAACAGGACATTTTTGAAGATGTCAAGATTATATTTTATTAAGTAAATGATTGAAAAATGAATTAAACAACAGACTAATCAACAATGATATTGGTGCCAACCTCAATACAAATTACTGGCAATTCTGTAGAATAATAAGGTAGGACAGGTGACGTCTGCCTGATTTCTACCTGTATAATCACCTTTCTCGCCACAGGTATGGATTGTGTTATTCTAATAAATAAGGGTCTTAGATCCCGTATAAACACCCTCTTTCTTTACCAACATATAATTAAGAGTCATAGAGTTTCCCCAGTGTAAAAAAAAACTGAAAGGTGCAGAGTTAACCATCAACCCATTGGCGAACGATCAGCTGATCTACCTCTGGAAGTATGAAAAGTGCAACTTTTTATTCCAGCATAAAGAGAAAGACAGATCTGGGCTGTGTGGAAATGAACGCCCCTGCCCCCTCATCTTCAACTTTCCCTGTCAAACACCAGCTCATTTACTCCAGCAGCTCTGTGTGCCAGCTTGGTTAGAGCCAGGGAAAAATCAACATGTTTACTGGCTCCACTAAGGATGCCGGCCTCCGCTGAGGATGGGGGAGAGATGGAGGGGACACGTCTGAATAAATAAACACTGGGTCCCCTTGTGTCTCCGCCCGTCCCTCCATCAGAGGTGTCTTCTCATCCTGACCTCAATTACACATCACCGCCATCAGGGACAGACAAAAAAAAAAAAAAAAAAAGAAAAAGAAAGACAACCTCATGCGCGCTCTGGTCGGTCTGGCAACCATTCAAATGAAGGACACACACAAGGACACTTATACGCACACAAATGCCTGCCTACTTTCACGTATGCAAGGGTGCAGCCGCAGCCTTTGAATGAGCTGCTTGGGCAACAGAGTACACAACATGCACTTGTTCGCACGCACAAATGCACACCCACCCACCCATGGGAAAGCCTGAATGAGGTGTGCTAAGAGCATGATTTATGACGGCAAACACACCCACTGTTGACCCGCTGAGAGGCCAACATCGCTACAGAGGCTTGCTGACAGGCAGCGGACGTGAACGCAGCCCCCTCTCACAGACAGCCTCGAAGTGAGATTAGAAAATTGGAGTTGAGAGGCAAAGTTGAAATCAGCGGCGGCCCAGACGAGACAATCTTCACGGGGAATACATAATAGGTGATCTAAATTATAGATGGGTTCCTTCAGTGTGAGGCAGGCTGCAGACAGACGGAGGTGCTGGTCACATGGGAGAGCCAGCAGGTAACGTCGCCAGAAGTCCCTTAGGAACACGTCTGCACTTCGGCTCATCATCACAACCAAAATCCTAAGCTACACTTGCAGGTAACTTACAGGTAAAATGAGATCGTAGATTTCAGTGATGAAAATCCCCAAACTTGGAGTTAAAATAATGAAATATTGACTGAAAATCGAAAATAACATGAAAACCCAGCTGAGATTTCTACAGTAGTGCAGAGCTGAAGTCAATGGGGACAGCATGCTACATCTATGCAGTGAAATACACACAACATGAGCGAGCAACAGTAACTCACTCCTGAAAGGATTTTCTTGAATAAAGTGAACTGAATGGATGAGTTGTGAATTGTTTTCTCTGTCTTATTACACCATTAAAACTAGTGGAGATGTTAAATCAATAATGAGCTTAACATCGCTGAGCAGCTCTCTGCATGGCCTCTGGCCTTGACAACGATATTTACTGCACTTTTTTTTTAAACAAAAAGGCCCATTCAGGAAAGAAGAAGAAAAACACCGAGGCGACGGTGCAGAGAGCATAAATCCAAACCCAGCATGAATGACTCGCTACTTTCGTGTATTACTTATGACCTCTGTGAAAGAAAAGGAAAAAAAATAGGTCTTAGAATATCTTCAGGTCTTAAACATGGGGAACTGGGCTTTATGAGGTAGATATAATAATCTCCAGAGACTCATAGCTCACTTTAGCTTTATGGGGCCTGAACGCTTGAGCACAACCTCCCCTGGCAGCTCTGAAAGCAGCAGCACCAGAGCTTGACTGGAGCTGCTTCTTTGTATTAGGCACATATTTCCTGTTTAAAGAATTAGTTGTCTCACTTACACCTAATAGTATCTAACCATGCAGGTTTATCATGTCTTTCCTTTTTTTAAGGTGAACTAGCCCTTTAAATATCAACCAGTACTCTGAATTGTGAATAGTGCACTTTTGCCTTTTAAACAAGCCTTAGTTTGACATTAAACAACTGTATCTGTTATTATTCTGCAATTTCTGCAATTTAACTTAAGCAAATACACCATGTCCTCTTTATGGATCTGACATTACAGCTTATTTAATTAGGATTTGCTAACAGCAAAGTAAGGCAGTGCATTTTTGTGATCTTGTTGTAAAAAGAAATACTTTTGCTTTGATCCAGGGGAAATAGATAGGAAGAACATTTGTGCTCCGCTCGGATATTAACGCCGCCGAAGGCTAAACAAATGCAATTTACTGAAAGAACAAAACAAAACAAGGATATATCCCTCATACATTAAAAAAAGAAATCTATTTCTCAGGTGTCACACAAAAGAGCAAAGCTCCCTTTTTCCTGGTCACCGTCAATGACAAAATATCTGTTTCTGCTTCAGATCCTGCACTTTGAAATGTAGATTTAAATGTGGGAAAGAAAAAAAAAGCCGTTCTGAATAAAAGTGGATTTGGTTTGAAAGGCTTCACTGTGTGGCACGGCACAACCTTTCAGGACAGATTTAGCAGAGACTGTAGCGGCCTTGTTATGGCTTTCGGGGGAAAGCCCTGTAACGTGAGGTCACAGGTTTGATCACCTTGACAGGAGACAGTTCTTTGAAATGGGCTCGTGTGAATGTGTCACAGAGAAATATGCAAAAAGAGGAATTCCTAATTAGCGAATGAGCACTTTAAATTCCTAAAGCGTGGTCGTGGACTGTGGTTGTTACAAGGTGAGAACGTGCGGAAGTGAGTGAATGTGAAACAGGGCGTTAGTCAGTCACCTTCCTGTGCATGTGAGTGCAGCTCGAAATCAAACTGGGCCAGTTCTCTCCCTGCATCTGACAGTGAGGCTTAAGACTGGCATCAGGTCCACATTTGACCACAGGAAGTTTTTCAGGAACCTTAAACAAACTCAGGAACTTCACCTTCATGCTGTCTGCAGGAACATCCTTTCAGTTTTGGTTCCTGTCCTTGAAAAAGTCCCTCCTCCTGAAGCAGCTGATATAAACAGTGGAGCTTTATTCAGACTGTGACTCTTGTTGTCGTCAGTGCAACCTGCTGAACCTGAATGTGGATTTACATTAACCAGGTTGCCAGGTGCATGTACAGGCAGTGGTTTCACTGAGTAACCTGGTTTTCCTCAGATGCTAAAACCACCTTAAGCTTCCAAACTGCTCACACAGCTGCTTTGCATATTTCATAGAGCAGTAAAATCACACAGCAACAAATTACAAAGGGTACAACAACTCTGTGCTGTTGTTGTCACACGATGTTTCAGACACAACTGTAGCTTTTCAATCTGTGATGTCTAATCGGACTAATTCTCACGGTCCTTCAGTTGTGGTAAAGATGCAAAAACACACAGGCTCTTAAAGCGGTTTTAATGCTCGTGTTTAATTCCTGGGACTATTTGCTCAAAAACAATCATTATTCAATTTAGGGTTTTATAAAAAGGGAGGTACAAAGGTGCCAACAAGTGCAATTTCTTTTTTTTTTTTTTTTTTTTTTACAATGTTCATGCCAAAAATGTCTCATTATTTAATGAAAAGGCTTTGAAGCTGCATTTTATACCATTACAGGACTACAAAAATCTCAAAAACAAGTCGAAAATGCTGAGAATGTGTCTGCAGTGAAATTTATTAAGCCAGGCTCTGACCACTTTTAAAGAATTACTACAAAAAACTAAATGAACAAAGACAAGAAGAAAATAAAAGAATCTGCATCTTATTAGCAGTGAGCCACATGTCAGATATTAAACAAGAGGCCAACACAGGCCTGATCCTTTAGTCTAATCACAGTAAATACAAATAAAGCAGGAGAGGAGTGTGTGCCTCTTCCGCTGCACTGATTTCACCAGGAGATATTCCTGCAGGTATTTTTGTGCTGTGGGATTAAAAAACACTAATTCAAAGGCTTCGTCTCGTATCATTTGTCATTTTAAATCTTTTGTCTTTACGTTCTTTATCCTCTGTGAGCCACTTGATGACAGACCTGTCTGATATAAAAGCGCTTCATGAATAAATCAGACCTGAAGTGGTTCTGACAAAGCAGATGAATGAAAGCTGCGCCGCAGCACTCCGGTGGCGGCCAACTTGATATCAACATCCAGACGTTCCTGCTGTTTCCGCGTCCGGTGCGGCATATGTGAGCTATCGGCTGCCTGGTGTGTGTGTGTGGGAGAGTGTGTGTTTGAAGGGGGGGCGTGAGCACCCTCGCCGGAACCTGGGGCCAGCTGGAAGCAATGTGTGATATATACTTTTTGAGTGTGTGCGTAAATGCGAAATGTGGGATATGTACAAATGTGTGTATGTATCTGTGATTGTAAATGAGGAACAGTGAGTGTCTGTGTGTGTGTGTGTGTGTTGGGCTGGACAGTCACTCCATAAATCAAGAGGCCCCTGCCCCTCTGGCCCTTCTTACCCTCTCGGCTCAATATCATAACAAATAGCCCTTCAGAATCATATAAGTCTCTCTTTGAGATACTGCGGCGGCGCTATCTATTAATGCGCCGCTTATAGACTTTTCTGTGCGTCTGAAGAGGTTTATTTATCCTCTACAAACTTCTCCAGGGGCTGGCGGCAGACTGCGGCCCCAGGGATGAAAAGGCCTCTTTATGTGGGAAGCCTTTCCACGCCTGCCTCTCTAACGCACAATCACTTACACACTGGGAGACTGAATAAGAGATCCTGGAGGAACAGGAAGGCTTGTAGACCAGAGCGAGGAGCTGTCGCCATGACTGCTGTCGTATCAGGTCACGTGGAGGGAACATGGATGACATTTACCTCAGTAAAACAGAATTCAAACTTTTCATATCTTAAAGGACGACTAGGAGGAGTTTAAATGCTTTGAAACACAGACTGACTATTTGTAGGGAGTTGATAGGGTTGTTAAATTAGGGGTCCTATTTTTCAGGCCAAAAGCCTTTTTTTTTTTAATTTTTTTAATTTCAAGGCACACACTGGTGCTTTGTATGTTTACGTTCCACCTAGGAAGTCTCAGCTCCTTATCAACAGATTTAATTGAAAACTGACAGTAAATCTAGGCCTGCATGGGCCAAGGAACATGTCATTTTGGGGTTAATGTGTGTGCTTTGAGACAGATCCAGAGCCAACTGCAGATTAAAGTATTTTCAAATTTCTATATGACAAATGTAAAAGACTGTGCAGCCTTGAAGAACCTTGCTTGTTTGTATATATGTGTTCTTTGAACTTTAAGAGCAAATCTGCGGTTGCACGATTTTCCAAAGTGCTCTGTCACCCCATTTTCAGCTTTGTTAACGCGTCTTTAACACATTTTTTCAGTCTGACATTACTAAGCATTTGACATCAAGGTTTGTGTGAGGTAAAAATGGGAGAACCAACTCCAAATAAATAAAGATAAATGAGGCAACTCTGAACCTACACTTGATCTTTAAAAGGTTGCTTGAAAGATTTGGGTGTGTGCATGATGTCTCTTGATGTGTAGCCCTCTTTAAAATTCAGAGTCTGCAGGGTATTTTCTGAATTTCACATCTGTCAGTAAACAACCAAATCTCAGCATCAGGGTAGTGGGAGTTTGATGAATTCATTTTCTACTCTGGAGGAGACAAAAACAGAGACTTTCATCTCTGCTGTGCTAAAATGACAGACCTGTGGGTCCTCAATAATACCTGATAAACTTACAAAAAAAAAAAAAAAGTTTTGCCACTTTGTTATCATCCTTTAAAGTTCCTGCTGGTTCTCAAGGCTGATTTATGGTGCTGTTTCAGAACGAGGCCTTCTTGCTTTGCATAATGAAGCATCCACGCAGGTTTAAACAGGCCAGCAAGGAGGATCATAAAGAGAAAAAGATTACAGGACTCTTTCTTTAAGGGCGTTTAACAGGTACTTTTATTGTGTCTGGTAGAAAAGCAGAAACACATACCTTTTTCAAACTATATCTGTGTTTAAACTGCTTTTGAAAGCGATGGATTCCAGATGGGCAAAGGAGACATTCGTCTTTATCAAGCTCCCTCGTTCCATTCTTCTCACTACACCAAGCTACGAATGCAGAGCTGTGTTTCCAACATCTGCAGAGCGGACTGCCCCCAAACCAGTGGCAAGCAATTCAGCGACAAATGGCCTTTTTTATTGCAGGTAATTGGTTGTTTGCTTCTACTGCTGAAAAAGACAGGGCTCCTTCTTTTAGAACGGGGACTGCAAATACTTTCCACATTTTGGCGATCACTCTCCGCCCATTGGTGCGCATGTGTGTGAAGCTCGGAGCGAGGTCAGTATGTGGGTGTGTACAGTACGAGTTTGCACATGTTGGTATATTTAATACTGGCCTGATGATTATTTACATATGAAAACAACTGCTACTGCAACAAACACAAGCAGTACAATGAGTTTTAAAATTAGCCTCCAGAACTTCTGCTGAACTGCAGCCACTGACAGCTATGAAATAATGGTTCATTTGAAAATGTAGAGTTAGCACAAACAGAGCCAATAATCTTAACTCCTCCCTCACTTATTACGTTACTGTTGTGTTTTCAACCAAAACTGCGGTTGAGCTGATGAAGACAGTGAAATAGGGTTGAAAAAAGAAGTAAGTCGACCTTGAGTTAAGATAATTTGGTTGAACTAAACTAAGAATGAACTTTGATGCTCAAGAGTCAAGAAAATTGTCAAAGAGAATATTAATCACACAAGACCAATAAAGACTTTAGCAGCGAAACCTCTGACTGTATTGAATTGAGTTGAGTTAGCTAGCTAACTGTTTTGTTAGCTACCTAACTGTTCGGTAACATCCGAGATCTCAGCCAGCTATCAAACAGTTAATTAGCTAACTGTTGATTAGCTAGCTAAATGTTTGTTAATTGTATGTTAGCTAGCTAACATCTGAGATCTCAGCCAGCTATCAAACAGTTAATTAGCTAACTGCTGATTAGCTAGCTAACATCCCAGATCTCAGCTAGCTTTCATACATTTAGCTAGCTAAGTAGCTAACAAACATTTAGCTAGGTAACATTTCCTAGATCAGGTACCACTCAAAATGTGCACACCTAAATATTTCTACTAATCCACTGCACAGAAAAACTGATTCATTTGCCTTAAAAAAAAAAAAAATAATAATTTGAGATTACATTATTTGTTTACTTCCTGTTTGACAGTCTGACTGTTCATCCAAGCAGTTCATCATCCAAGTCATTAACGTCAACCAGACCAGACCAAGTAAGACTGTAACAACTGTTTGTGTTTCTTACCCTTCAGTCTCAGCTGTTAACCCTCTTTATTACTGATAATGGCCAAAGCTACAAAAATAAGACAGAAGAGCTGCAGACACACAGACAGACAGACAGACTGTTTCAGACCGAGACGTCCTTCACAGCAGCCCGTCTGCTCGCTGTGTCCCACCAACAGATTCTTCTGCTTCCATACGGTATGCTGAAAAAATGGACCGGCTGCCAACTGTTTGGCACGCTCACCACCCCCTCAGACAAGCCAGCATCACATGACCTTCAAACAGGATCTGTCCAGCCCCCTCCTCCACCCACCACCACCACCACCACCACCATCACCTCCATAAAGAGCACATTTCTCTTCCTCCATTTCACAGTTATATCAATCGTAAATCCTGCTCGTCTTGGAAAAGCTCCCTCTTCTTTTTTTTTTTTTTACCTCCTTCGTTTTTTTTTCTTTTTCTTTTTCTCTTTTTTGCAATGTGCAATGAAAGCCCCTAATCTCTGTTTAATATGGTTTGGCCGGATGTAAATACCTTCGGACAATGCCCTTAATCTGGGCCAGCCTGACAACCTCACACCGTTGCAGAGGAGCCTGCCAGGAGGAGATGGAGAGAAAAGAGGGATGGCTCGGCAGAGATCAAGGAGGAGAGGAGAAAAGAGGAGCGAGCGGGGAAGGAGGGAGGGTTTCCCCAGCTTGTTGCCTCTATTCTTTGCTGAGCTGAGCCGCCCTTTATCAAAAGAGCCCCTAAAATCAAGTTAAAGATAGACGTTGCCTCTAAACATCCCGCCCCGGCCTGTGCCAGCCTCTCCCTTCCTCCCCCTCCTCTCCTCCCATCCTCCCAGCGCCTGGCCCTCCGCTCGGCTGCGTTAACGAGCATCGGAAGCTACTGTACGTCCAGAGCGTCTTGGCAGCGCCCAATCGTCTTTGCTCCTTTCATACCCTCATCATCACCCCCACCTCCCCTCCAGACTCAGAACAGGGCCTGGGTATGGTCCACGGTAATTGTCATTCCAAAGACGAACTGGCCTAGTTTCAATTCAACAGACAAGTGTAAGAAGCTCAGCCCACAAAAGCCAGGATGTCTGAGGAGTGTGTGGGGCTACTACACAACATAATCACACTTCCCCAAACAACACCGAGGAACCAATCTGATTACAAGGCGGCTTTTGGGATCTCAGAATTCAGGTTTGTTTTTTTGTTTTTTTAAGGCAGCAAGTTGTTTGTACACTTAACTTTCCCTCCACAAGATGAACTGAGGTGATATTTTAAGAGTCAGCTGTGCAGGATGTTATAACACAGGGTCACAGTGGGAAACCAGATGACTTCCCACAGTCTCAAAACTGATGCTCGGTCAGCACTACTGTATCCTGAGAGGGATGCTGAATCAGGGAAGTGATCAGAAAAAGCAGAAATTGGGGCAAGAATGAAAAAAACACAGATTGTGTGCACTATACTGGCCAAACAAAACCATGAAATCCAAAAGCATGCCCACAATATTATCTGCTGGGTTTTTTTTAACCAATTAATACCACTCCTGATGGAGCAGAGGCAGGTTCAGGTGAAGATAAAGTGATTAAAACTTGACTGATTTTAAAGTATATGTAATGTGACATTGTAATATATATTTAATTTCCTGAAAATGAACTGTTTACAGTTACTGTAACCTGATGGGAATGTCTGTCCTGCCAAAATATATACCATATTATTGAATATTGGCTCAAGCAAAACAGACATTTCTTTCATCTAATGGAATATATTCACATGTTGTTCCACACATTCATGGTTAAAAACCTGGAGGTTGAATGTTTTTAGGGAAATCCAGAATTTAAATTTCAAATGATCTGAATAACTTAACAACAAGCGAGTTTCTAAAAGTTCAAAGTGACATCTGAAGATGTTTTATCTCAAGTCTGTAAAGACAAGAAACAGCTGATGGAAACCATCTCCGAACACACTGACTCAGCACGAGGAGACGCCTGATTGAAACGTTCAACTTTGACCTCTGCTGACCCTGACCAGGACCCTGCCCTGACCTCTCAGTGTGGCAAGTGCACCCCCCCATCCACACACACACACACACACACACACACACACACACACACACACACACACACACACAAACACTGACATACAACTTCTGACACTCCCCAGCTGGGACGACCTGCCCCCACAAAAAACGTCCTGCGCTGGTAAGGGTAGTGATAGCAGTGTGTGTGTGTGTGTGTGTGTGAAGTGACAGAGACATCAGTGTCATGGAGTGTGATCAGTCCAAAGGCACACTTGTCTTCTGAGCACACACCTACACACACACACACACACACACTGCATCACTGTGTCACCGTAGCAACGTTACAAACCTAGACAGCAGCGTTGTGTATTCACCCATAAGAAAAAACCTTCAGTAATCATGTTTACACTCTCTCACACTGACTCTGTGTTTCACACAAGTTAACAATGGCGACAAAGAGAAGCTTTGAGCTGAAAGTTAAAACCTCATCGAGACTTTGCTAATTAATCTGTCAAGCATTACTAAGAAGGAGCCCTTTATCAACCTTTTACATGTTTTCTTCACTTTGAATAAACACAACCAGCACCAGAGACATGCAGCAGGAAATTTATGGCAGTCAGTGTAAACCTATGGACATGTCTTTTGTATTTTTTCTGGGAATTTTGGAGGCTTTACAGGAATTAAAAATGAAAACTTATGTACAGGAGGATAGTTCCTGTACTTTCAGACTAAAAGAGACAACGTTTAGGCCTGAAAATTCACTTTCAATTTAAAAATAGTGTATTTTTGTTCCTGGCAGAGTGGAGAAGGCTTTTAAACAGCATTTAAATCTTCATGTAGGGAAGTAAAATGTAATGGAACAGTTAACTGAATAAATTAAATGTGAATAATCTTAATGAAAAAAAAATTAAATCAGATTTTAAGTCTCTGGTGTGTGATCTAAATATCCTAAGGGGCACATGGTTGCGTTTGGAGGAGTTCTGACTCATGACATCAGTTTTCTGAAATCCTGCTTACAACCCTGTGATGTGTAATTACATTTAAAGAGTTCTCCTCAGTCAGGATTTAAAACTAACCAAAAGCTACAATAACACAAATGCTTTTAAATTATTTCTAGCACACCAAATTGCTGATGTCATAAAAAACTAAATATGCAAAATGCTCTATTTCAGTGTCCTGATCTAAGAAAGCTCTTATTAAATCCGCTGTGAAAATTTTAGCAGTACATCAAGAGATGGAGAAGTTCAGTTTTAAACTTGCAGCCTGTAAAAGTGTTTGATGCAGGGAGGGTCTGAAGGTGGAGGCAGGGTGGGTTGGGATCAGCAGGACATAAAAGCGTTTACTGCTCTGTTTATGATGCTGTTTATTAGTGCGGTGGGACTGCGTAGGTCCGTCTCTCTCCCTCTCTCTTGTTACCTCTCCACGTGAGACTGTGCCGTTGATCTGAGCCGCCATGTGCTTCTGATCAACGGGAGCACCCACAAACACTTCCTGAGCTGCTCTCTGTCCCGTACCGGCCTGCTACTGAACCACCAACCACCAAAACTTTACTCTGTGTTCATCTTTTATTTTTCTCTTTAATTTCTCGATTATCACTTTTCTTCATGTCTTACTCTGGAATTTGTTGCAGAGAGAGTAAAAACTCCTGAATCCAGAGCTGGTGTGTTAAGTGTGTTTTGCTTATGAGAGCAGGACAGGAGCAGGAAAGCCTCTGATCCCATCATCCCTCCCTCCTGCTTCCCTCCAGGTCCGGCCTTCCCTTGCAGCACAAACAGGCCACAGAGAGGAGCCTCTGTCTGGGGAAGAACAACCTGAGACATCCAAACCAGACATCCATACTAACACATGCTGAACAACGCACAATAGCACGAATACAAAATGACTGAAATGAACTGAAACATCTGTCAGTATCCGCACAGCCCAACATATTTATGGTAACCACTTCAGTTACCATGGTGACTGTGCCTGTATGTGCCTCCCCTCCACTGTGGCCTACAGTCCTGCTTTGCCATTCTTCAAAGAGTCAATGGAGTTTCTTCAGGAGCACAAAACAACAGTATAGGTCTTCACACGTGAAAATGTTCAATAGCTCTCTCATTCAGCCAGCGCCACCGTGCCACTGAGCAAAGCACCCGTACTTGACTCCTAACTTGAAGGAGGCTGAACTGGGCGACAGGAACATGGATTTTATCTGAGACTGAAGCCTTGAAAATAGTAGATGATTACTTTACTGAACAATTAATTTATTGGTAATTATGTTTTTTATTAATACACTGATTGCTAAATGTCCACCACTAGTTACCAGAGACAAGTGCGATGTCTTCAGGCTGCTGAAAACATTCAATTTACAAAAACAGAGAAAGGCAGCAAATCTGAACATTTGAACAGATGAAATAAATTTCTTTTTAATTTTTTGCTCAAACAATTAACTGATTTTGATTAATTTTCTATTGAAAATGAATCAGTTACTCATCTAATCATTTCGGCACTACCTCAGTCTTCTTTAAAAGGTCCAGTATAGTATAAAGGTAGATAAAGGTAGTAAAGCAGGTCTAGGTTCTATATTAATACTGTGAAAGTATCAAAGCCTCAGTCCACAGAGAAATGCACACAGCCCGTATTCAGAAACTGTGCCTTAAATGAGCCGTCAGGACTTCTGGAACTTTGTGATGTCACAACAAAGCAGTCACTGCTCCAAGCCCCACCCACCTGGACCCACCATCCAACTTTGCAGGATTTGGTTTTTCTGAGTGTTTATCTGAAGTCTGCTATACTTTTTGTTGATCACTCAGAGTATCTCAGCCAATCAGAAGAGAGAATCAGAGCCTCTCTTCTGATTGGCTCAATGACCTGTTGTTACTGGAGCTCCAGAGAGAAGCCTGAGAGAGGAGATGTAAAACATCGGTGAGACAGTTATTTTGTACTTAAAACCACAAAATGATCTTCTTATGAATATCAATACTTCAAATAGTTTAAAATATAGGACCTTTAATTAATTTTGCCAAATACATTTTTAAAATGACCACAATTGCACACAATTTCAGAAAAACCAGCAGTTTGGTGAGTAATACACACCACTTCACTTACCACTGGGATTTCTGGTTTTCAAAATGAACTTAATTCACATTTCAAAACAGTTCCAGTAACCATAAGATACTATATTCCCATTTTAGACTGTGCTGTCACACTGCAGCTACCAAAAACTAAAGAGCCTCAGTGTTGATTTATTTCTCCAGTATTTGCTCTGAAGACATCTGACTTTATGGTTTTTGTCGGCTAAAGGCCACCGTATCAGCAGGGTGTCGGAGTTCAGTGATGGAGGAGCTCAGCTCTATCAGTGTTGTTGCATCGTGTCCTTATCAGGTCGATAAAGGTCAGAGATGAGATCATGACCCTTTAAGAAGTCTGCAACCAAGTGATGCTTAAAAAGACCAGACGCACACACACCAAAGCAGAGCTCCTCCCTGGATAAACAACGCTGTGGTTGGTGATACGCAGCAGATAAACCACCGCACGCCGCGCCAGCGACGAGGAGAAAGTTGTCACATGAGGAAAAAATGCAGCCAATTACCAGATGCACCACACTCAAAAATAACATTTGATGGGAGTTTTGAAAAATTTTCTGACGTGGGTTATTTTAAAAAACCAAAACTGGAGTCAGCTCCACTGTCACTCCTCTGCTGTTAGCCAGCGCAACACCAAGTCTCTCTCTCTTCTTTCCAGGGAGAAAAAAGGCTTCCATTACGCTCTGCAGACAGTACAAGGGTTTATTATTTTAGCTCTCCTGGCAAAATAACAGGGGAGAGTTGGGGTGATGGAGGGGGAGAGAGGGAAGACGTGGGAGGGATGGAAGCCGAGTTTGGTTTCAATATTAGATGTGTCAGCTGCCCCGAGTGTGGGGGGGGGCTTTAAACAGAAGCGCATGTGAGGGCGTGAGTAGAGACCCTGGATCTTTTTTGAACAAGGCGGCGGGGAAGGTGAGCAAAGATGGAGGAGGTGGAGGAGGGATGGGCAAAATGAAATTATTATACGTCTACTGTAAACCTGGAGTAAACTGCTCGGCCAGTACTGTGCTTCATAATGCAAATTTAAATTTGTCCTGGCAGAGATGAGGAAGAGGAGGAGGAGGATGAAGGGACAGAGTGAGCAGATGTGTGAGTGTGACCACAAGAAAGGAGAGAGAGAGAGAGAGAGAGACGGAGGGAGGCAGAGGGAAGAAGAAGATGAAGGAGACACACACTTACGAGCAAGGAAGTAAGCGAATACCCTTACCCACTCTCAGCCTCCCTCCTTCCTTAACACCTACACACACACACACACACACACACACACACACACACACACACACACACACACACACAATGTTGAACACTGTCTGTTGGCTCCCTGTTTCCATTCACAGAAATGTAAATGGGGTGCAGCAGAGCCAGACAGGACAGCTCTGCTTCTGGTTAGTAGAGAGAGAGAGAGAGATTCAGATGTTATATCTCTATATTAAGTTAACATTTTTATCCACTGGAGCTTTTCCTGGTTGAGTTTGCAGTCACAGAGCTTTAAATTCCCATCATAGCAGCCTATACAATCATTCGCCATGTTTTAAGTTTTGCACAAAGATCTGAGATCATGTGGATCAACGTTACATCTTCTTACATCGTGTGTCCCCGTGTTAGTCAGGTTGGGCCATTAACGGGCTGATACTGTGTCTGATCCCAGGATACTGATATTTGGAAGCTAAGACCTGTATGTATGTGTCAGTCAGTGACCTGTCTGGTGTTTATAAGGTATATTTGGTTGTGTTTATGACAACGCACAGAATAAGTGTGTATGTGAGGAGAGAGCTACACAACTGAGGCTAAATGTGCTTCATAATAAGGAGAAACACAAAAACCAGAAACAAAACCAGAGCTGAGAAAATACCAGTGAAGCAACATTAGTGAGAGAAGTAAAATAGACGCACAAAGAAACAGAAACAAGTACATGACTGTGTGTGTCTGTGTGTGGCTGAAGAGCCATTTGGGGTGTGGAGGGGGAGTCAAGGGGCTGAGTGATGGGTGGGACAGATCAAGCCTGGATTGTGTGTGTGTGTGTGTGTGTGTGTGTGTGTGTGTGTGTGTGTCTGTGTGTGTGAGAGAGAGAGTGTTGGACTCCTTACAGCTCAGCACACAACCTGCCATCTGTTTGCCTCTGCCAGCAACAAAATACACTCTTCCAGTGGGGTTGGCTCAAAGTGCACACACACACACACACACACACACACACAAACATGTTTATACATGCAAAAGGACAGTGTACATTGGCTTCATTTTGTAATTGCCATCCATCATGACAATTCAGTCAAAATTATGTAATTAAATCAATGGTGGCCATAAATCCAGGTGTCAAGAGAGAGAGAGAGAGAAAGATGATGGGAAAAAGAGAGAGAGAGAGAGAGAGAGAGAGAGAGAAAGTGAGTGAGGTGGTTGAAAGGAGACATGTAACTTTGAGTAAAACGCCATCAACCAGTCTCTTCATAGCACAAAAATATTTTGTCAGATTAAACTGCCGTTCCAGCTGACTAACCCCCAACTCCCACCCTCCCCTCCCTGCGCACCCTCCAAAAGCAGTCCTCCTGATACGACACAACGAGCCTCTTTGTTCCCCTCCATGTCTGCCTTATCTGTTAAGTATCTCAACAATTTCCTTAAGGGGAGCTTTGTAATTAAAAACCCGCCGTATGTCAACGCCGCTGTCAGCCAGCAGGCTGAGAGCCGTCCTGAATCGCAGCCAGAGGTAGAGCAGAGGACATATACGTGTGTGTGTGTGTGTGTGTGTGTATGTGTGTGTGTAGGTGCTAGGAAAACATCATTAGGCTGAAACTGGCAGTACATGCAGCAATCAGAGGGATCAGATACTGATGGAGACTTGAAAAAGTGCCAAAAAAGAAAAAACATAAGAGCTGATATCTGTGAAGATTTAAAATGTGTTTGTGTGACTGTCACATTATATCTGTGTGTGCGCTGAATGGGGATAAAAGTGAGGAGAAAGAGACATAAAGAACTGGAGAAAAAAAAACCCCACTGCTGAAAAGGTTGCAGGGGTTGGACGTGAGCAGAGCACACAGACAGGTCTGTATTTTAATCCATAATTCATCGAGTGACATGCAGAGAGGCTTTCAAAGGGCATTAATGAGGTGTATTAATACATACATAGCTTTGGCCTGCAGACAGGGTTTGAACAAAGACCGCTGGCTGACAGTGACCTTCTGATCTACAGCTGTCTGCAGATTTTTCCCATCCCTGGCGAAGGCTTGCCTGAGTGGACATTTGACCAAACCTGAGAAAGTCTGCTGACTCCTGGGAGGATTTCACACTCCATACAGGACAACAGTGACAGTGAATGAGGTTACTGTCAAGGGAGAAATCAAGACAGAGGGCTTTTAATTTGAAATTAAGCTCTGATTAGAGCTGAGTATTGTTTTAAAACTAAAATAAATCTGACTTTAAAGCTGCTCCACAGAGCATTTTAGCATCTTTCAGCTCATTGTTTTGGTTTTATGACCTGCAGCTTTACTGTCTGGGTTCACTCACAGTGACAGACAACTGTTCCTGTAGGTTACCTGCCCAGCACCAGATGGCATGTAAAGTAAGTCTCAGGAGGTGGTGGAGACCAAAACAGAGCTAAAAGGAGAGTGAATATTGGATACTGGACAAAAAACACAGTGACACAAATCAAACTTAATGCTAATGTTGCACCACATCTGCCCCATGCAACTATTTGCTAAGAAGTTCTCAATGTCAGTGTTATGTTCACAGCTTGTTTCCCTCAAGTGCCAAAGACATAATTTAATGCAGGTTTAAGAAATGTAAACATGACAATGTTCTCGAATGGTCTAAACACAGCCATACAAGTATTTTGTTGATTTTAAGTTTAAAATCAACAGAATTTTTGATTTAAAAACAGGTTGTTGAAGTATTCAGAGCCAGCTTTACTCTACAGGTTTCAATACTCATTCATACCGATGTCAGATAAAGAAGTTTAATGTCCAGCCACAGGCCTGAAATATAAGTCCCTCTCTGTTTCACAATGTAGACTGATTCAAAATGACCATTTTTCACTTCAGTCTGTGATCTGATATGAAAACCTTTAATAACATTTTGCTTAGCAACAGGCTTTTTCCACTTGTGCTCAGCCGTGTGTTATCCTTGGAAAAATACTGCGTCTAGACAGTAATACAGTGAGTGCTTAATGAAAATCTCCCAAATACATAATATGCTCACGAGGATGAGATGAAACAAAGTGAAATATGTTCTTGAAAATATATCTATTAGCTGGTTTCTCCTGAAGGACGTCCACTGTGTGAATTCAGGGCCTTCTATAGTTTAATGTATAAATTGATTGTTATGGGTAACAATGCTTTGCTGTACATCGTGAATCTGCCTTACAGCAGTGCAGGAGAAGCACCCCACTGTGATCCCTTGTTAAACGGGACTCTGAGTCGTGTTTAATGTTTCAAACCCATCCAGAAAAGTGTCCAGCGTGTCTGCTGGATTAAGTGCCTGATGGACTGAGGATAGAACAGTCATTGTTCAACAAATAGTCATTCTCCAAAGCTTATTTGGCGTGCGCACATCCCATGCTTGCCAAAAGATTTCTTGATAAAGTTGCCAGGGAAATGAACATTCATGCAGGGACACGGAGAACCAGAGAGTGTTGCTGCTGCTGCTGCTGAGAGAAGACGACGACGAAAAGGAACCGCTCGGTGTAAACTGTAACTGTCGGAGTCATGTAAAGCCCACACATGGAGCAGAACTCATTTACATAATAGTATGATTAAATGGTACAGATGGTGAGTGCACCACGGAAAATTACACTACACTACCGTCACACTTGAAAAAATAATGTTTCTATAAATGCAAACTGGAAAAGGCAAAAATAAATCTTCAGGCTCAGAAAACCAATCAACCAGACTGTGTCGGAAAAATCAACACTGGGTATTTATGATACATATCACTGTTCATTAACATCTGACAGTATAAAATAAGAATTAAAAAGCTAAAGTAGTGATTCCAATAATCTGTCTCACCATACCTGTCCTGCCCTGCTCGGTCCTGCTGGAGCAAACTGATCAGATCTGTTTACATGTCATCATGTAGTCCAGATCTTCTCCGCTGCTCTGTTTTACTCTGAAAGGAATAATTTAACCCAGAGTGCCTCTACCACCTGTTTGTCTGTTGCATATCTGAATTTCAGACAACAAACAATGCAATTAGTTCAATTGCAGTGCTTATCTGATTTTAAAACACTGAAATTAAAGTGTCCTTTTATAGGAAATTTGCAGATCAGAAAATACGTCTGTTTTTTTTTTCAGCACCATGGAAGAAGGTGGAAACGTTTTTCAGCGTAGTCCCAGAATACAGCAAAGGAACCAGAGGTGATCTTGGGTGGACGAGGGCAAAAGACACCGAGGACAGTGTGACAGTGAAATCTGTCCTCCTCCAGAGATGAGCTGAAGAACAGTTGCTAAATACTACAGGCTGCACACACACACACACACACACACACACACACACACACACACACACACACACACACACACAGTCTTCAGGAGAGGTCTTCAAATTCAAGAGTGTGTGATAGAGAGAGAGGAAGAAAACAAAATTTGGCAGAGAAAAAGACACAATGAGCAACAGAGTGACAGAGAGAGTGGCGTGGTAGTGTGTGTGTGTGTGTGTGTGTGTGTGTGTGTGTGTGTGTGTGTGTGTGTGTGTGTGTGTGTGTGTGACTTGTAGTGCCTGCGTAAATCTGAGGATGGCGTGGCTTTAACGAGTCTCCTAACGATCCAAACAACCCCTGCTGACATTTACAGTCCTTGCCAGGAGGGGAGGCAGGGGGTTAGTGACCTCACACAGACACCCACCCAACCACACACACACGCACACACAAACACACACACACGCACACACAAACAGAGACACACACACTTTCTGTCTCTAAAAATGACACAGATATTTGCTTTCTTCTCTGGTTGAGGGCAAACTGACCACACACCCACGCTGTCTCTTTCTCTCTCTCTCTCTCTCTCTCTCTCTCTCTCTCTCTCTCTCTCTCTCTCTCTCACACTCACACACACACACACACACACACACACACACACACACACACACACACACACACACACACACAGACTCAGATGCAATGGCAAAACTGAATGTGCTGAATTTATATGTCTGCCGCTTCACAGACAACGTCAGAGCTGAGGAGCCAAATATTTCATCTGAGCTCCACGGGGGCACCGGTGGGGGGTGTGTGTGGTCAGTAAATATAGAGGGGAGAAGAATAACACACACACACACACACACACACACACGGCCTCTGGTCTTTGTCATCAGTCTCTCACATCGGTCAACTTGGCCTCTCAAACGTTTCTTTCTTTTTGCAGGACATTTGGAAATGCCACCAGCCTTTGGAGAAATAAACAACGCCTCGCTCTGAAACAACATTTTGGTGGACTTAATGGAAACAAGGCACTACACTTCACACACACACACACACACACACACACACCGCAGTGTCTCCTTACCTCACACATGCATAAATACAGTCCAGAGAATGAGTTGAAGACTTATTCCAGAGAGCATTTTTTTAGCCCTGCTCTTTTTCTGAGCCTTTTTAAATAGACTGGGATGAACTGTTTGCAATGCATTCTGGGAAATCTCTATCACAACCAAATTTTTTTTCTTAATATATATTTAAGATAAGTATGTAACATCACTTAAACATCTTATCAAGTATGTAAAATAGTTTTCTAATTAATAAACGTATATTTTCTGTATCAGTTTCTGTATCCTGGTAAGACATACCTATGGTGGCCCAGAGGGGTCAGTGGCTACATCTGCACATTAATCTGTAGCAGCTCAAGGAAAATAAACTTCACTATTTAGTAATATTATTAACGAGTCAGTGCAAATTGTCGTTTAATTACCTTTCATTTTATATTAACATGCCTGCTGTAAACTTTCAAGGGCACTTTTGTCCTCAGCACCCGCTAATTTCTGACCCTGACACACACATTAATCCACAACCCCCACACACAGTCTCACACACACACAAGCCCACACAGCATTACACACAGAAAACACAACCCTAAGTGACAACTTTGCAGCTCGGTGCTGTGGCGGCTGAGGGGAAATCGTGCCATCTGCCAGTAAACGACTGTCACTTTATCCCTACTGCTCGTCCATCTGTGGACGTGGGGCTGTCTGCTGGAGGCCAGGGGGCGGCGGGGGGGGCAGCAGAGGCACGACGCAGGCCGGAGATGCCCACCAGCCACTCAGGCCACTGCATGTGGGCTTCACAGCTTTCTTTATCACCTTATCATATAGAACAGTTTTACGATTGGCGGAATCAAAAGGTTAATATGGAACCTGAAAGTTACAGTTTAAATATAAATGACCATCGAGGATGTGCTTTGGTCTCTTTATGAATTCCATCTTTCTTTAAAAATGAAATATTTTACAACTGATACATTTTTAACAAACTATTATCACTATTTTCCCCCTTTACCACAGCATGGAGACCAAGGAAAGTTTCAAATGCAGGATTTCCAGGCTGTTTTTCTGGCACCTTTAAAACATTAAAGGCAAATGACAGAAAAACAAATCTAATCCCAGGAACTGTCCTCTATGGAAACACGGCTGCACAGGTTGCATATTATCACTTGATCGTCATCTGACACATCCCGGCTGCATCTGGGCAGGTTTGCATTAACATGAAGGTACGGAGATCACAGCCTGGACACCCATCACCCGGAGGGGTTTAAAAAAAACAACAAAACACCCCCTGCTTTTTGGATGATGCCAAGCATGATGGGCTGTGATGGCTCCCAGCAGGGAAGGTAATCAGGCGGACAGAATCACAACATGTCTGTTGTAACATTGGGGTTTTACATGAGAGAGGGCAGGGGGGCAGAAAGATGAGAGCTGGGGGATTTTCTTGGCTACAGAGAGCAGGTAGGACACAGGTAACAGACACAGCCTGGATTCAGAAACTGAGCCTTAAAACGATCCGTCAGGACTTCTGGAACTTTGTGATGTCACAACAAAGCAGTCACTGCTCTCACCTTGACCTACCATCCAACTTTGCAGGATTTGGTTTCTCTGATTGTTTACCTGATATCTGCTATTTTTTTATTGGACCACTCAGAAAACAGTCTCACACACACACAAACACACACACACAGACACACTGTACGTCTATGTTCTTGCATGCACACACAGTGTACCTCAGCTTGCATTAGACAGCTGGGTCCTGTCCAGAAAGTGTCCAGTTCCTCGTCTTTCTTAACGCACTGTAGCATGTGAAGTGTGTCAAAGTCTCATTTTAAATAACTCTCACACACGAAAAAATGAAGGGTGGAGGAAAAAAAAAACACAACACTTGGCTAGAGCCTCAGAAAGAGATTACTCTGCTGTGTTCGTTTTTTTGCACAATATGGAGAGATTAAAGCAAACACAGTCAACGTTTACTTTGGATTGATCTTTGGGTATTTCTCTGCCTCGAGAACAAAGAGGGAAAATCGCGCTAAGCTCAGCGAACCGAGAAGAGTCCAATTAAATCCTCCTCGTAAAAAAAAAAAAAGGCTCCACTACATTCTCATAAACAATAAATGTGCTTTTTGAAATGCCCCTATTTGAAGTGATGAACACACAGAAAGCTGCTTCTGAGCAGATGTCATATTAGTATGGAAAATGAAGCAAGTAACAACAGAGGAGGAGAAATTAATGTGTGTGATGAGCTGAACTTCATCTGTCATGTTTTTGGACGAGCTTCCTTTCAAGCTTCTGGTTCATAACGGAGCGTAAAGCCAACTTGAGGAGGTTCTCCTGCGCTGTGTTTTATTGATGCGCTGCAGGAAAAGTGTTGCTATTTGTCCAAACAACAGATACTCAATTCACAGTGATACAAAACTCAGCATTTCAGAAGTTGGAACCATCAATATTTGGCAATTTTCGTTGATAAATGACCAACGATCAACTAATCAATTCGTCAACTAATGATTTCACCACTTAAAAACCAATTAGGATCATACAGTCAGTCAACTGTGTGATCCTTCACGTTTCTTCATTAGATGAATTCTTATAAACTTTGAAGAAAACTCCTTGTTCGAAAACTGTGACACCTTCAAGGACCTGCAGCTGCTGTCTTGCTGTCTTTAATGTCTTAAATGTAATGTAAAAAAGGCCTTAATTGTATCTCAGTACACTAAACCTTGTCGCTTTGTGTCCTGAAAATTGTCAAATTGCTTCATAATGGTGCAGTTTGGAATTTCCTGGCGTCTGTTGCTCAGCATCCTTGAAGGCATCACTACGGTGGCCCTGAGAGTTCAACGCACTGCAGCTTAAAAAAATCTTCATAAACAGACAAAACGCAAACGAATTCAGGAGACATCTTAGTCGTTTTGACAACACACGTGCTGCAAATACTCACAGCAGAATTGTTTCCAGGGGACACTAAAAAGTGATGGACCCAGCTGCGACGCACTTGCATGGATGTATCACAATACATGTGCACTTGTTGTTCAATGCTTTATACTTCAAAAGTCACAAAGAGGTGAACAACAACAAGACCTGAACCCTCAGGGCCACCGTACATTACCAGTATTGCTTGATGCTGTTTCCTACCTGTGGGCTGAGCGGTGGGCAGCCTGGCCGGAGCGACACAGAGAGGCAGGAGGAAGGAAATCCAGAGTGAGCACCACAGAGCCGTCATTCCTCTGGACGACGAGGTGAGACACAGAGCAGCGAGGCCCGACTCAGACAACATCCTCCGTTCGCATGCTGTCCAGCAGAACGGCGGCCTCTGACGCCGCAAGAAACTATCCAAAACCTTCCCGCCGCTGACCTGAAACACAATAAAAACACAGGGGGGGATCGATCAGAGCTGAGTGAGAGAGCGAGAGAAGTCTGAGCGTGCAATCAGAGAAGAAGTAAGATGGTAAAATTGAACACAGCTAGTAAGAAGCGCCTCGGGGTCTGCACGAATGCTGCCATATTCTGACCTGACATTCCACACAGATTTCAAGGATTAGGGTGGAAATCCCTCTTCGCAGTTTTTCTCAGAAACTTTCTCAGAGCACCTGATCGTTAACATGGCTGGAGAGGGGCTCTGACACAGACCAGCTCTGTGCCATACCCCTCGTCTGCGATACAAGTTCATTAACCAATCAGTTCACTCTGCTGCACCAGGATTAAAAACCACAATATTTCAGACCCAAACAGCCCCGTCATTCCTTCCACAGACTCTTCTTCTGCTTGAGAAACCTTTCTGCATGGTTTAGCAACCGACTGACACGGATTCACTAATCCTGCTGCAGGATGAGGAATGGCGAAGTCTACACTATCAGTTGCCCAACGTGCCCGGAGGCTCGCAGGAGGGAGGAGGGAGGAGGGAGGAGGGAGGAGGAGGAGGAGGAGGAGGGAGGAGAGTGGCGGCCACGGCGAGCGACGGCAGAGCGCTCTGCTCTCTGTTTGCTTAAGCAGGGAGAAGCTGGAATGCACCGAGGTTCGAGGAGAAAGCTCTGAGAGAGGTGCCCAGAAAAGCAAAGCACACACACACACACACACACACACACACACACACACACACACACACACACACACACAGTTAGCTTAAACTTTAGCGGCTCTGTCCAGATTCAGAATAGCTTTGTCTGTGAGACGTCCACCCTGACAATAACACACACACACACACACACACACACACACACACGCACAAACGTTTGAGAGCGGGCTTTGCTTGCACACACAGAGGTGTATTGTAGGAACACACAGTCCAGAGAAAGGTTGTGTTGTCTTAAGTCTTAACAGTGCTGTTTTTCTTTCCCTCTGAGGACCTGTGACCCAGTCCTTGCTCAGCACAAAGTGGAGCCCGGCCGGCTCGGCGAGGCTCTGTTTGCACATTATCGCTCCTGAACGCAGCACAAAACACCGACTGGGAGAACTTCACAGGACTCACATGAATAGATGAGGCAGCACACACACACACACAAAAAACACACAAACACACACTGTCCTAATCTAAACACTGCCACCACACCTTTCATGCTTCAACATACATTGAAGCCTTTCATGTCTCCTATGTGCTCTCCAGAGAGCTCTTCTTCTCCTCCTCCTCCTCCTCCTCCTCCTCCTCTGTCAGCCCATCCTCACCTTCTTACAACACAGGACGCCTACACGCTGCTGCGGTTTGTTTATACAGAACGATAAGGCCTTCGCTCTCCGGGCGCTGAGGTAGCTGATTGCAGGCCCTCTCTCTGATTTGAAAAGTTTAGTTTTCTCTGGCAGACACACACACACACACACTTACACACACACAGAAAATCTCCGCTTTTTATGGGCACTTCACTTTGAGAGCTGACAAAGCTGCAGAGTTGGTCGGAGTCATCGTGCTGCAGATGTGTTTAGACAGGCAGCCTGACAGCCTCTTGAGCCACATGTGAAGACACTGGAAAACATCACAGGCTTTTTGCGTCGACTAATTTGGTGACAGGTATTAGTTTAGACTACCTCACGTACAAAGCGAATCCTTGAGTTTGAGGAGCAGCCTTATATTTGCTGATTGATGGCATGAAACTGAAACTAATTACAGTCAGTGTAAGCGCAGTAGGTAATGTTTGCCCCTACTTGACAAAATAGTAGCCTCACATCCTGTTTCAGGAAATATTTTACACCAAAGTGGACATGCAGAACATTAAGAATGAACTCTTCACACCAACTAAAAACACTTTGATTTCACTTAACAACCTCCAGGAGCAGAGAGGAAGAAGAAGAAGAAGAGGAGGAGGCGGTATGGATCCCAAAGACCCAGCGTGGAGGTTCAAAGCCTCCGAAGTGTTTTCATGCTAACATTTTCTTAAAGCATCAAAAGGGAAACACAGCCACTGCTGTGAATAATGCATGAATATTAATCATGCAGAACTATCTCCACATTGTAATAGCTCCAAGGCAGAGAAGTGCTTTAACCGGGGTTCAAATCCCTGTCATCCCTCTCCCCTCAGTGAGGATCAATGCCAGGAAATCACGTGCTCGTCACACCTCTCCGGAGCATCAGTAATCTTTAATTATTAAGCCGGAGAATCAACAGCCAAGGCCAGATCCACTTTGTCATTTTGGGAAAAGGGGATTAGAGGTTTTTGGGTTTTTTTTGGGGGGGAGAGCACAAGTGCAAACAGCAGCCGGGCGGAGCGCAGAAGGGAAAGACAGAAACACAAGAGGGTCGTCTTCCATATCATCTACACTCTCTCTTCTCCTCCTTTTGTTCTAGTGTCTCCGCTCCTCGCCCGCTGCCTCCCTTCCTCTCCACTCCTCTCCTGCCTTTATCGCACCACCACCCTCTCCTCTCTTCAGAGCACTCACTCCACACAGCACCCTCAGGTGAGAAGAGATATCGATCAGCTGAGAGGCAGAGAGAGAGAGAGAGAGAGAGAGAGCGAGCTGTCAGAGGTGCAGTGTGACTCCAGGTGTGGATGCGCTGCAGGCTGTGGACTCAGCTCACCTCCGGCTGACACTCAGTCAGTCGTGTCGTGAGTCTTATGCTGCACGTGTAAAAAGACTACAGCACCTGTCCACACATTTGTCCTCAGCATCAAACACAGGATACAGAAGGACACTTCAGTCCCTCTGGGAATACAGAAGAAACCACTGAATATAATTAAACAGGAAGGTCTTCAGACAGAGATCACACTCTCTGACACTGTATCTGCAGACACCATGGGAAATTAAGCTGTTATAAAGCTTAATTACGTTGATAGAAACTGTCTCAGACATATAACATGGATGTCCATGTGAAGTGGGGAAAAAGAAAATATCATTAAGTACTATCCGGCTACTGTTAACTTTATTTTGAAGGTTACAGGCTCAGTGTGAGCTCCTGCAGGAATACAGGTCTGTTCACGAATCAAATGTAGAGCAATGAAGCCCAGTAAAGTTTATAATTGAGTATCACAGACATTTTCTAAGTCACAAGAGTCCTGCGGGAAAATTACCACAGAGGCCAGATAAGGTCACTGCTGCAAAACATAAGGATTTTCTAACTGGAACATACCAGTGACTGGATGTTTGTGCATGACAGAGATCAGCTTTTCTTCTCAAATTAGACAAGTTGGAGCCAATTAATGCCGCGTTCTTCCTTTCTGAAAGAGAAGAGGAGGAAAAGAGGCACAAAACCTGCACGCAGGGCGATGGTCTCAGGCCAATTTCGGTAATGAAAAGAGGCAATCAGAGTCTCATTTGGAACCGAACTGTGTCTGAGGCTCGCCTCTGATTGAAAACGCAGCAAACTGGCATGCGTTATTTCTCGGGTCAATAGATACAATTAATTTGCAGCATTAGGCCAACTATTATCACCCGCACGCTTGTTTTACGGCTCCCAAATCTCATTTCAGACCCCCCCCCCCCAGCTATAATCCGGTAATTAATTTTCTCCGGTGATGACTTGTCATGGTGTAAGTCAAAGCTGAGCTGAGTGGCCAAAATCACCATCTGAATCCCATTGAAGCGCCTGTGTTTGAAGAGGGGCTGACTGATCTGCTGCTGAGGAGAGAGGGGGGGGGGGGGGGGGGGGGGGGTCTGCTGCTTTCTGGAGAAACTTCAGAGATGATCAGAGGCATTAGTGAGTGCGGCTGATGTGTAATTCATGCTCCGAACCAGAGAAGACGTCACTGTTGCAGAGAGAAGAAAAGGCGTGTTCGTCCTCGCCGGAACAGGACAGGCAATATTTTACTTTTTAACAGTGACATTATGGGAGGAGGCGTTTGATTGATGACCAGTGGAAACCAAACTCATCTCAGACGCATCTAATGGGCATCTCCAACCCTCATCAGGGCTGAGAGACGAGCGTAATGTAATTATTCATAACCCTCGTTTTCCTTATATTTGTACCACTGGCCTCCACATGTTTCCACCATTCAAGGAATTTAATGGGAACCAAGGTGTCAGTATTTTAAAATGAGGTGGGATCAGGATGACTTTTGATTTTGATACATTTTCTCAAGCGAGATGATTTTCATTGAAGACAAGAAAAACATGAAACAGTAAAAAAATATTTCCAGCTCAAACGTATAGTGATTTTTCGCAGTGTGCGTAATTTCATCCACAGAAACGAACCACACACAGCGAATCCAGCACATATATGAGCTGTGACATGAACCTCCCCTGCGCTCTCTCCTCACGCCGAAGTGGTAGAAAAAAAGAAAAAAGGCACAGACTGCGTCCTTTCCTCACTTCGCTGACACCAGCCGAGACGCGCAGAGTACGCACAGACCAAGGACGGGCCGACCGAGCGCTCCCCTCTGCGCCACCTGCACGGTGCTGCTGGTCCCCGCAGCTCCACGGCCGTGGGGCTGCTGGTCCCCGCAGCTCCACGGCCGTGGGGCTGCTGGTCCCCGCAGCTCCACGCTTCACACACTCTGCACACACTCTTCAGTGCAACACGGCGACTTAACGCTTAGAGACTGGGAAGCTCAACCTGTCCGACGCACATCTACAAGGAAGTGAGGCTATTTCTCTCATGACCCAGAGGCTCATAATAAGAAACTGTAATAATAATAATAATAATAATAATAATAATAATAATAATAATAGGTCTACTTACCCAGAGTATTCCGTTTTGACAGCAAATCTCTGCCTTTCAGATTTCAGATGTCACCAAGCATTCAGAAGAAAACAGCTTTTATTCTCCGGTAAACTTCACAAAACCCCAAAACTACTCTTAAATCCCTCGGCCCCCGCGCTCCGGGGAGCAGTTTTGGCGACAGTGAGAAAGAAAAAAGTCAGAAATCCCCCTCACGACTTGACAGCGAAAGTCCTCGGCTCGGGCACCGCCGCTGCGAAAGCCAACTTCTTCACTAAATCCCGTTTTCCACTGCGCGCTGCTGCCCAAAGTGTCCAAACGTCCAGGACGCGGTCATCCTGCTGTGGAGCGCAGCCGTGCGGAGCCGTGTGGAGCCGGGGACGGGACGCAGGGGACGGGACGCAGGGACGCGGCTCCTCGCTCCTCTCCAGCGCGGATGCCAGTCGGTGTGCTTCGTAGCCTCAGGTCAACCAACTCGCACTGGTGGCTCTCCTCCGCTGGCTGCATGTGAAGTAGGAGCTGCCGCCAAGACAGCCCAGCTCGGAGGCAACAGGAGTTCCGGGATGGAGTTTCACAATAAGAGCGTGAGTTATTTGATGAACTGGTGACGCAATGATTTTACTACACTCTAAGGTACTTTTTTTTTTTTTTTTTTTTAACATTATATTAAAGAAGAAGACGACATTAATTCGGCAGCTTTGTCAAAATGCCTGTTAGCTAAAAGCTAAAAGTCAGTTTTAATGAGAGAAATTAAGAAGTTCACTTGTTTTCACTGATATAAAATCTTTTGTTTCAAGACATAAAGTCAGTTTAAACAGATCTAAAGGAGCAACCTCAACACCTGAGTCCCACATCTTTAAAATCTGTAATGAATTTAATTTTATTTCACTGTCAGTTATGTCATCTTGATCTTTTGATTAGCCTATTGTGTCCTATGTATTTTGTTGTTTGTTTAGATAATAAGTTATTTTAAATGCTTTTAACAGGCTAGATTTATCTATATTATATATTGAGTTATGCCGCAGCCTAAATATCAGTGATTACAAATAGGCCAAATAAGAAACATGACAAAAGCGATGAGGAATAACCTAAGTGAGTCACATGGATCACAAATGAGTCATTAAAACAATCGCAAGACTAGGCTTTTACTTTGAAGGCTCAACCCTTGCGTGTGTTTCAGTGTGTTTGTGTGTGTGTGTTTCGCGGACTTGACGCTGTTACTGTCTCTCCGGTCCCGCCGTGGTCCAGGATGCCTCCTGGCTGCCTCTGCCTCCGCCGGGCTGCAGCAGCGGGGGGGGGGGGAGATCACATTTCGGCGCGCCGCCCCTCTGGGCCCGCTGGAGGCAGCAAGTGAGGGATGGTCCAAGCGCCTCCCATCGCTCCTTCTACTTCGTTCAGAAAAAATCAATCAAGGAGAAGTTGTTGCAGAACCCAGAGCTGCTGTATGAGCCTTACTCAGTGGTTTGCCAGTGTGAGGTTTGGGGGCCACAAGGGGCCCTGGAAGGGGCTCTAGGTGGTCTCTGGGAAGAGCAGAAATACATTTGCTATTATGTCACTCCGAGAGTTAAAACTGTGTCCTGATGTCTAGAGTTATTTGTTGTGACCAGAGAATTCAAATTTCTCTTTAGTTATCTCCAGGGATGCCATTAAGGGATGAATCCTGAAAGAATCAGGGGCCCCAGAGCCACACAGGGGCCCTGGAACATGTCAGGGATTAGAGATAATTTAGTGTGTGTGTGTGTGTGTGTGTGTGTGTGTGTGTGTGTGTGTCAGAGCTGTTTTTGAACTATTTTCTTGTGGAGGCCCTGGTTATCTCAACAGATTATGAAGAGACAGTTAAAATAAGTCACCAGTATTACTGCTAAAACAGTTTTTTGTGGGACCAAAAAAAAAAAAAAAAAAAAATCAGATTTAAGGTCCAGGATATGACATTTTGAAAAACTCTTCCTGTGAAATACCTCGATCTGTTCCCAACAATATATAGAGGAAAACCTGAAAATCTCAAGACTAAAGTGCAGCTGTGGTTTTAACACATGTGAACAAAACTCAAAAGCAGATGGATTAGAGAAAAAATCTGATTGTCTTGGGTACAGTTGATCCAGGAAAGACGCTGCCATTTATCTCGGTACAATTTTGATGTTGTTTCGTCTTATTTGATACAATATTTATTGTTTAAAACGCTTAACATTTTCCCTCCATTTGTTTTTTTATCACCCATAACTGTTACATGTTAAACACTGGTAAAGTGCAGATAATGTGAGGTTCAGTCAGAATTGCCTTTCAATCATTAGAGGACTGAAAACAGCTCAAGCCCATGTTTAACTAGTCCAAGCTAAAGTGTGCTGAGTGAACAGTAAATTACCATTAACCACCCATTTAATCAGCCGTATTCTGCAGGCCTCGGGCTAATTACTGCTGTCATTACAGAGGTGATAGCACCCGACGCCGCTTTAAACAACACGCCAATTACAGTCATCTCCTAAACCGTGTTTTGAGAAGGCGACTTTATGACGCCATAAAGCAGAGCGGCCCCTCTGCTAAGTGGCTGGAGGAGTGTGCCGCTGTCATTTGTCTGTTTGTCCAGGAGAGCCAAGCTCTTCGCTGTGATTTGTGACAACCTACGTCAACACGTCGTAAATGACGGAGGAAGGAGGAGCAGTGCACCTGCATCATCAGGTAGACAGACCTTTGTGGCTCCTACACTTGACCTCATGTATGAGCAGTTGAATTTATTCCTCTCAAACTGGTTGGGAACCGTTGGATTAAACGATTATCAATGAATGCATGATTTAAATCACATCAAATTAGAGTTGAGTCCCTTTGAATAATGGACTCTTGGCTGATGTAACTTGTCCATATGTTTTCCAGACATTTCCATATTCCTTCCTGCCAAGTCAAGACAGAACTTTTCCAGAGAAACACGGTCACAATTATCGCTCCAATGTTGATGTGAACGGTATTTACAAGCTAGAAAATGATTTTTACAATAATTTTAATTTGACCTGTACACAGCACGAAAGTACTGCTACAGGCATCACATATTAGTTCTTTTATTTTGGTGCTTTTTCTCTGGGCCTGAGTCTAATTACACATACTATGGTTTTGTAAACACCTACTCGACTAATTTAGTGTTTAATCAAGTGAATGTTAGTGACAATAAACTTCATTTACAGTGGCTATAAAACGTATTCACTCACTTTAAAGTATTCATGTTTTATTGTTTTACAGCGTCGACTCTAAGTAGATTAAATGTGGCTTTTTTGATACTGAACAATAGAAAAAGACCCTTTAATGTCAAAATGAAATCAGATCAGTACATAAAAAAACTAAATATATGTTTACATCTGCTTTAATTGGACACATCTAAATCAACTCTGCTGCATGCAAGTGGTGGCTTAGTTTTTATAACAGTGTCTGTGTTCAAGTCTGCAGCTGAAAGTGCTAAAAAAGGGTTTAAATCCATCTCTGCATTTATGGTAAATTACTTCAAAGAATATCCTACTTTACAGGTGATATTGCTCTCAGGCTTATTCTCCTGGGAAAGCCAAATGGAGAGACAACATTATTAAAGTAAGTGAGAAAGAAGAGGGTGGACTGATGATGAAGGCCGGGCTCGATGACCCTTTGCACTACAGTGCTCTGTGAGAAACATCGGTGGGAGGGAGGCGAGCTCGGGAACAAAAGCCAGTCGGTCAGGAGGAGAGGTCATACAGATGGTGAGAATGCTCAGTCAGACAGCTCGAGTACTGATGGCCAAAGTGACCAAATGACCTCTTCACACACACACACACACACACACACACACACACACACACACACACACTCCTTGGCTCTCCACAACTGCTCATGTTGGTAGGAAAACAAAACTCCCCCCTGCACCCCCGCAACACCCTTACTTCTAAATTAACACAAACACACTCAAACACATGTATGCAGACACACACACACACACACACACACACACACCCTTCCCCTCCACTTACATTCCTCTTCCCCCACCCCCCCTGTGGAACAGATCAGAGGGAGATGAAAGGTGAGGCCTTTTCATTTAAAATGGAGTTAAAAATTAAACAACAAGGCAGCCTCAGAGTTTAGTTTGACTGCTTCGCTGCGATGATCCAAAGAGCGAAACATCCAGAAAAATGAGGGAACCTCAACAAATTCTTCTTCTTGTGCCCAGCGGTTTATCTGGCCACTGTTATCTGGCTGCATATTTTCACCGATAACCCCAACAGGCTGGTAGCATCGACTGCTTTCTCTTTTGGGCTCGGTGCACACGGTCTGTGTGGGCAAGAGCCAATTGACTCGCACCGGCTTTGTCTGCGAGAGGTGGACAAAAGCAGCAGGACTAATCATTAACACCAGAGATTCTGGCCAAACAAAGATGCAGCACAAAGGGAGGGAGCTGATCACTGAGGCCACTTCATTCTCGACTCTCTGCTCTTTACTGCTGACCCAGATACACACTCGCTAGTGAGCAACTGTCACAGTTCGTCTCTGGTGCTGTCACACACAAACATACTGTATCCCGGTGGTTCCCATCGTGGGGGTCGCAACCCCTCCAGTAGGTCATGAGATGAATTGGAGGAGTCGCATACTGATTAATTGGACAGGAAAGAAGAAAAAACACTGAATTTGTACAGTTTGTACAAATATCTCTAATCTTTTTTTCTTCATTCTTGTTTGTGCAGTTGATGAACGACAGAAAACTAATTACTAATGATTAATTTTTAATTACTTGACTATCTTGTGCTCCCTCAAGTAAAGTGATGCACCATGCTGAGATGTTACTATCTTTTCCTTTAAATGATTTCTTTCATCAACATGTGCAAGAGGAGACGAGGGGCTGCAAGTAGACACGTCTTTATTTTTAGGAGTCACAAAGCAAAAAGGTTGGGAACCAAACCCTTTCTTTTGATAGAAAATGATTAAATCTGCCACTGAAATTAGAATATGCAAAGATGTTTTTAGTTAAAAATCAACTTGTTTTAAGAATTTTATAGACGTAAGAGCTTGTATCTTGAAGCAGGAAATAAAAGTGCCTGGGCAGTGAGGAAACGTCCACTCCAGTACATTTAAAACTCTGTACAGACGAGTGTTTTACCTCCGTATCAAAAATAATCTCTGTCCATATTAACACACCTGAAAAATTTGATCTCACATGGCCTTTCATGTCCACTGGACATGTGCATGCAGATTGTCTACTTTGCATTCGGTTACCGAGATGCAGGAAGAGTTGCTAGCAAAGACAACAAGGTCAGCAAAGCTTGTAATTCATTATCCATTCTGCATTCACCATTTGTAGTGATAGGAGCGTGATGAATCGGGGAAGTATACATTGTGACTCTGAATCGGGAAGCAAACATGAGTGTTTCAAAAGTCTCTGTTACTGACCTCCAGACTAAAACACAACTATAAACCTTAATATAGGAAAAGTTAAAACGTATGAGCATTGATGTGGCCTGAAAGTCATTTCGGCATCCTGTCACAAGGTTTTGCTCAAAGCTTGGCTACGTAAAAATGTTACATGACTGTAAACCATCTTTTTTTTTTGGAGCAGTAAATACGTCAGGTAGGATGTTGTGATACTGCAAACATGATTACCTTCCTGCACCCGGTCTCTCTGGGTCTCTGCTATTCAGTTGTGGGCCCGGTTCAGATGATTGTGTATTGGTCGACAGCAACTGATGGAAAACTACATCCAAATTTCTTTAACCTCCATGGATGAAATCAACTGAAGTTCATTGATTTGTCTAAGATGTTTCTGTCATAAATGCTGGACTGACGGGGAGGTTGTTGCAAGGTAGGTGCATTCATAATGCATCTCGTCACAATATTCCTGAATAATACATAATGCATGGGGGTCACACTCATATTCCAATCATCTAAACACAGCTGTTTGGTTTTACATTGGTCTAATGTTTATGCTAGTTTCAGGAAGTCTTATCTTTTCACTCTGATACCAACGGATTTCTCTGTATAACAGATTATTTTGCTTTTTTCTAGTGTGGTCTCTTTTTTCTTTTCCAGAACATAAGCATCTGCTCATGCACTCATTCACAAGCCCAACACCAGAACACAGGGAGATACAGTTGATCAGTGTGTGTGCAGTGACTCCCTTGTAACCACAGACTGATGAGCACACACACCTCAAAATGAGATGAGATGAGTGAGTCTGAAGGCGATGTGATGTGATGCGAGGAAAGGTGAGCGGGGGCTCAGCGGGGTTCTGGCAAACTGTTTGTGTTGCCTCTCTGTCTCTACTCGCTGTAATGGCCTCGGTAATGGGAGCTTTTTTGAAGAAGAGGGTAGAGAAGTGAGCCGGTCTGTTTGCTTGGGCACAGTCGCTTCCATTACACTTCTTGTGACGACCACCGAGATGTGAGTCATTTTTTCACCCTGACTTGATGTTTTCCTCGCTGCGAGAGAGGATGGCTTGTTGGCGAGGTTGCAAAACAGTTTGACAGCTTGACTCCGAGCTCCTGGGTGTTTGCTCAGAGAAATACATCTAGAGAGTGAAAGAGAAAATCACTCAGGCACAACTGGATCACTGTGTGTCACTCTCAGAGTAACTCCTGTGAGGGAACTGTTTACCCTGTTCATTTAAAGGAAACACTCCTGCTGACCATATGCAAGTAGTGGGAGGTATTAGCTGTATTCACCTGGGACTCATTTTACCTGAAGACAATGTTTGGAGTTGAAAACTAGTCCTGAGTCCGATTGGGATTTTGATTTATAGATTTCTATACATTCTTTTTTCAAACCCAGACCACCATTTAGATCGTTTGTCCCTACATTTGGATACAACCCACAGGAGCTTAGATTTAGGAGAAGATTAGGGTTTCGGTTAAAATAGGTACTTTCTTAACCTTTGTTGTGATGGTTACAATAATAAGCATGTGGTAAAATTTGTGGAACAGTCAAGGATAAAAGCAACAATGTTGACTATCAGTTTCACGCAGGAAACAAACCGCAGTCTCCCATGGGAACTCCTGTGTTCTGCCAATCAATCCACCCACAACATCTTTCTCCTAACCTGGACTTTGTTGCTCTTCATACTACATTACCCACCTTCGCCCTCTGCCCCCATGGTTTCTACGGCTGCTAGAGGTCATCAGACGATAAAACATCTGTGGGCTGCAATAAACTGCTTGCAGAGATGACCTATTGGTTGTTTTTTTCACAGGAGGACGGTCGAGTAAAAACGATGAGCAAATGAATTAGAAAATATCTGCTTCCTTGATGAAGATTCAAAAGCTGTGTAAAGATAAAAACATAAAGAGAGTATTTTTCTGAGAAACAGCCAATCAGGAGATTAAAATTTTGTTGCATGCACTTTGTAGAAACTTCCAGATTAATTTGTCCGCCATGGAAATCCAATGATTATTTGTCCTGAATTTGCTGCAGCATCAACTGCCTTCTTCACTATAGAACTGGCAGGTCGAGGCTCATGTGTGCATTAATATTCACCCTCACAAACTGATGGAAAAAAACATGACACATACAGGTCCGTGAGTTGTACCAGTCTTCTCATCTAACTCTTGGAAACAAAGCAAATTGGCTCATTTCTTAAATATTGAACTATTCATATAAATCATTCAGGAGGGACTCTGTTGATTAACATTAAGGATGTCATTGAAGCCAACTTTAAACCTGGAATTTACAAACATAAATAGTTAATCTACAGCTTGTGTATTGTTGAGTATTTATAATTTTCTATACCTTACTGTCAAACCAAGAAGAATCACAAAATACTTCAATATTTATGAGAAAAGTTTATGGCAACTTACCTAAAATAAAGAAAGACGAGGTAATCATGAGATGGAGTTTGAGACATATTTAGGTTATATTCCACTAAGCTGTAGTTTACTCATTTTTTTTTTAGCATTTTCAAGTAAATTATACGGGTATAGCAAACAGCAAACTATCACAAGAGGTGGTAACATGCCAGCTGGACAAACTGACTAAAGATGCTGATGGGAGGGGTGTTATGTAACATAAGGAAGGCGAGGAATGTTGGCAGTACTAGACATCAGATTTTGAAGATGGATGCTTCTTTAAAGAACCTCTATTGCTGATATGTGTATTCCAATGCTGAATTTTATCAAAAGGTACTTACAGTAAATAATTGATCATAAAAATGTTTCACAAGTTTTGCAAAGTTTGACCCTGTACAGGTAAAGTTAAACTTCAGGATTTCTGAATGGAGTTTGGTGACTTTTTCCTTGTTCACCGAAGGAGCTTGTTGGGGTTTGCTGTAGCGGGGTTAATGTTCTCTTTCTAAAAAAATTACTTTGCACCATCTGAATTTGAGGATTTGAGTCCGATGCAGTAACAAACCCACTGATGTGGTGGTCCAAGTAAATTAAAAGAAGTTCGTTAAAGATTATTTGCTGCTATTCAGAGGTGGTTTGGCACAAAAGGAGTGAGATGCTAAATCCTCTCTCTGTTGTCCCAGCACACAGTGGCTGGTTGTTCCATGTCCGGGCCTTGGCACTCTCCGTCCGTCTCCATTTCCAGCCTCAGCTTTACCTCCCTTCTGCTCTGATTATGAGCTGAGGTGTAAAACTGAGAGTCAACAGAGCAAACAAAACAAACCCTCAGCTGTGTTTGCATTTGCACTCACCCAAAAAACTCCAAGAGTCAAAAAGCAGCTTTCTTTTTTTTCTGTGGATCTGCCTTCCCTTCCTAGAGACCTGAGAGAAAATCTGTTGTTTACAGGAGATAAACAACAGAAGCACTGCGCCACACATATCCATTTATATTTAAACTAAACTCTCAGACAAAATCAAACAAGAGGGAACACTCCATGTGAGGCCAGACAGCAAACTCAACTTCTGGCATTTAGATGGAGCATAAGCTTCTGGGTTTTCATGGCAACAAAAAAAAAAAAAAAAAAAAAAAAGAGAAAGATTTGTAGGAATGAAAAAATGGGGGGAAAAAAGCAGGATCAGATAAAAGCAGCAACATTTTCGGGTGGATTTCTCTTCCCATGCAGCCTATTTTTTTTGTTTTTATTCCAGCGCAGGCTTAAACACTTCAGTCTGATCAAACAAAGCAGCGTTATCTAATCGTTAGACCTGAACGTCAAGTGATATCTTGGTTAAATAGGCAGCTGCCAGTGCTTGGCAAGAAGCACGGGGAAGAAAAAAATACGTAAAAAAAGTGAAGCTCGGCCTGCTGTGTATCAGCTGTAGGGTGGCTCGAAGAGTTGGCCGACTGCCTCGCTGCCAGCCAGACAGTGTGAAGAGAAAAAGCTTTATGAACTTTATTGAATCAAGGTGGAGACAGTGGAGACACTGATCTGTGTTTGGATAAGAGAGAAATGTAGATTTTTTCTTTCTCACAAGTCACACAGTCTGTTTTAAAATAGATCACGACATGAACTACAAGAAAGACTCTGAGTTAAACTGAATTACTTCAAAATCTGAGTTAGTCTAACTCTGCTGCAGTTATTGAGTGATAATATTCAGATAAAATCATCACAACTTTCTTTCTTTCTTTCTTGTTGCTTACTAGTATCTTTCTAAAAACTATTTCTTGCCTCATATCCCTCCTAAAGGAGCTATTTGTAAGTTTTGCTATTGCTACATTGCTAACTTTAGCATTAACGGTTGTTTACTTACCAGTGTAGATGAAATGTTGTGATTAACAGCATCAAACTTCATTCCTTTCCTCACCAAGAGCTGTCTGCAGCAGTGGAAAGCCACGCCGGCGTCAACTCTTGTCTATCACATCTTTTCTTTTACTGAAGTTAACATGCTAACCAGCTAGCCTTGCAGCCTCCAGTCTGCCCTGAAGAAGTAGCGCTGCTCAGAGGGCGTATTATAACCTCTTGTCTATTAAACGCAACAATAGATTAAACTTGTCAAGTAACAATCAACACCTCTTGCTCCTGGCAAGAAACCATGTTTGGTGGCAGAGAAAACTTAATAGCCCCTTCAAAGGAACTATTTTGCTATTGCTTCACAGCCAGCATTAGCAATAACAGCTATTAACTTACCCGTCTTGACTCGTTCAACTAGGGTGGGGCTAGCTGGTTAGCATGCTAACTTCAGTCGAAGAAAGCAAGTGATACAAATAGAAAGAAAACAAGAGGGTTGCTTTCCACCATTGGAGACGGTTATTGGTGAGTAAAGGAATAAAGTTTGATGCTGAACTCAACTTCTCTTCTCGACCAGAAAGTAAACAGCTGTTAATGCTAACATTAGCTTTGTAGCAATAGCAAAACTTACAAATAGCTCCTTTAACTTCCCGCTTTTCTTCTTCCTTCATTGTTCTTCCTTTCCTCCTTAGTCCCTTCCTTCCTTTAATTCACCATTCTTCCTTTATTTATTGCCTCTTGTCATCTATACTTCTTCCCTTCGTCCTTCCTTTATTCTTTCTTTCTTTTTACCTTTTTTCTTCTTCATTTCCTTTTTCCTTCCTGCCAATCTGACACGATTACATTAAAAAAGTATCTGTGTGACTTTGAATAAATGCCCACATTTAGTTTTTTGCACTGGGGTATTTTTCTCACTGTGTTAAATGCTTCTTTATTGAAGTGACTGATTGGAGTTTTTCTTCCATCGCTGTTGGGGCGACAGCAGAACTTCATGTTCACTTCCCGAGGGCAGTCCAAGGCACACAGCAGACAGCAGACTATACATTTCACTACACAAACATACATCGAACACAGCGGAGAGCGGGCACAGAGCCAGAACAGTATACAAGCTCTTCAGTTGAGGTTACGTAAACTCAGCTGTCTCTCTTCTTCTTACTGGGTCAGCTGCTCCTCTCAGAGCCGCAGTCTCACATTATCAGAGTGTCTGAGTTTTATCTCGCCGGCGCTCTGATCACACCACAGCGGCTCTACATTGGTAGCGACACACAGGCATCTGGGTAGAGCGTTCACCTGAGGCTACTGCTGATACAGTGACAGAGAAGTGGAGCAGAGACGAAGAGGCCCAGCGGTGAGGAAGATAAGCTACAGGAAAGTAGCTTTAAAGGCAAAGATGAATTTTAATGATTCTAGTTTTATATCGAAACCTCATGTTGGGAAACACATCAGCAGCTTGTGAAGTAATTTCTGGTCAATTCCGGTCAGTATCTTCTTGTAACTTAAACAAAAAGTAGATGACGTTATGTGATGCTGACATATTTTGGACACTGCTACAACTGAGCTTGGAGAAAATTGGTAATCACCAGGTTTGGTGTCACTCCCTCGCTTTCTCGAGCTTCAATTTCGTGCGAAACGTTTAGCAATAATAGAAAAATGGTGAACGAGGCTCAGAGACCATTTCCACACCAAACAGGGTGGAAAATGCAACTGAACTAAACCAGAATCCGCTGTAGAGACAGCTTGACTTTTCAAAGCTCTGCCTCCACTATTTTGTACAGCAACTAGGGAGGACATACACACACTCCACATTTGTAAAGGACAAAGAAAGATGATTGTATAAGGTTATAATTTTATGATTCATGTCTAAATTTACCTGTTTTTCATAGGAAAAGGCATCTAATTGGCGCTGGAAGTTTATTTCACCACGTAAAGCTAAAATTACAACAAATTCTTGAGTAAAACATTTTATTTTTTTGTAATCTGACAGTGACCTCAGTCAGCCTGATTATCAGCCATTTTCAGTCAACACAGAAGCTGCAGTACAGGTCGATTAGAGGAGTTAACTTTTATGTTGTGTGTGTTTTATGCTTTATGCTGTGTTGATCTCATCTGTGCTTGTCACCATATTTGTGTCTATTTTCTGTGTTAATTTTTCATGGGTGCAGCTAAATATCTAGCTGTATTTGAGGATAAGCCCACTCTATTTGGTCGATTGTTTCTCCAACTGGTGGAAACAGATGTCAATGAGCACAGTACCAAAAAGCTAAGATGTGGGCAGCAAGTCAGAGCTCTGGATCTAGGCTTGGACTTGATGTCACTGACTGTCAGTGCCTAGAAGATCTGTCTGAACTGTCTGCATACAGAGCAGCCTAAAGGTAAGTTATGTTACTTTATATCACACAGTTTATCTTGTTGTGTTTCAAGGTGTTTGTTCAGGCATTTTGCATCAGTGAGAGACAACATCATGAGTCACTTCTGAATCCATTATTGTTATAGTTTGAACGTCATGTTATTTACCACAAACATGGGCAAAATAATTAATCTCAGCTTGAAAGACATGACAGATTTGATTCCTAGCTCGATTGCTGAGAAACAATTGCACACAAAAGCGACTACAGGCATGTGCGAGTTCAACTGGATTCCTTAATGCAGTGGTTTTCAAAGTGGGGTCCAGGGGGGCCCCCAGCAACCCCCTCAAAGACCCAGCAACAAGGGGAATCATTTATGTTCACTGTATTTCCATCCATAAGTAAAACAACAACAATGGTAGGATGTATGACCATTTTGGCCACGGCTTTCAAACACTCTCTGTTGTAAAACAAATAAAAGAAACAATCTTATCAGATGAGGGACCCTGAAAAAAAATCTAATGGGGTCCGTGGTCTAATTTGCATCAGTTTAGGGGTCCTTGATGTGAAAAGGTTTGAAAACCACCCCCCCAATGTGATTCAAACTCACAGATTAAAGTTATGTACCACTCAGGCTTCACTACTTTGTGGTCAGACTGAAAAAAAGAGCAGTACAAACATCTTGCTGGACATTTTTGTGTCAAGGGTCAAAGATTATGTCCAGCTGCGACCTCCGACCTGTTCACTATTTCAGCTTGTACTAATAATCAATTATCACGCATGTTTTCAGCTCAGGATTTCCTCCTCGTGTCTGTGATGGAAAAAGAGAGCAAAAAAAAAAAGAAAAGGGAGCGAGCTGCAAAGACAGATGAAAGGCTATTTTCTGCCCACTTCTCATCCACAGGCTATTTTTAGCCTGCTCCCTCAGTTTCTTACCAACATCAAAAAGCTGCTGCTGCTACAACCAAGGGCTTGAAATAAAAGATAGAGTGGAGAGAGGAGATGGGTTTCAGAGAGTGAGAGAATATGCATCTCCATATATGTGTGTGTGTGTGTGTGTGTGTGCAGGTCAGGGTTAACTTGTCTACACAGCTGTGGTGATGTAGATGAGAGGTGATTGAACAGGTGGGGGATGGGCGGGGTTTGTGTGTGTGAACATGTGTATGTGGTGATATAAGGACGGTTAAAAATGAAAACGATACTGGCTGTTGGCAAATAAAGCAGCATTGCTTTCTCCCATGATTCAGTTGCGCGGCAGCGTGACGACTATCAGGTCTTATTTCATGAACACATTGGAAAACGTGTTGCCTTCATCTGATGAGAGTGAGATATTTTCTCTCTCTCTCTGTGGCTGCGTTAATGACTGTGTGGGAGGGCGGGGAGACGGATCTCTGTCCTGGGTTTCTCACAGAAACACCAGCCTCGTACACTGGATTGTGGCGTGGGAGGAGAGGTGGAGGTGAAGGAGAAACTCATACGGCCAGTCAGACCTGTTTGTGAAGCTCAGGTGAAAACAGCACACACAGCACGTCGCTGACTGACTTCAGTTGATTTACAATCTGCCAGTCAGAATGATGTTATCTCAAATGGTGTGAAGCAACATGAGGTCTGGTTACATCATTGTTGTCCGAACGTCTGCATGACAGGTGTTTTGTTCTGTGCTTATTCCTTAATCACAGTTTAAATACATGAATTGAGCCTCAATTTGTACTGTATGAACAGTTTTGATCCTGTGTTTTTTTTTCCCTGTGTACATCACCTTTTACTGAACTTGACCGAAACAAAAACAATCCAGGTGTTCAAAAATGTTGGAAATTGGACTTGAAATACAAAGGAAAAAAGAGAAAATCTGAAAATATTAGAATAAAAATTGTCTGTGAAGAAATAAAGCAGAGAATTTAAAGCAGAAAAGCAACTGGGAATTTCCTGGAATCAGTCAGTGTACTTGTAGTTTGATTTAGCTCTGACCTTTTCTACAAGCCTCAGTAGTCTCATTTCATTCATTTTTCAACCACCCTTTTTAAGAGCTTAGAAATTGTGACTGTGGTATTTACTGATGTATTCTGTCATAGAATTAAACATGAAAATGTTTTGCACAGAACTAATTTCAGCCATCTAACCCAAAATCCATTCAAAAAAAGCCAGATATTTCAGGACAAGGGCAGTGCTAGATTGCTTACTAATTTCTGGGTTTTAGGACTCATACCTGTGTCTAAAACCTACTGGGAAAGTCATTAAATATCATAATGGATGACCTAATATGCTAACTAGCACGTTAATGACATTTTCGCGACATTTTTCCAAAAAGTTGTGAGATTTGTTGCTAAATACTTGAACAAAAAGTCACTAAAGGGTCTGAAAAGTCAGTAAATGTAGCAACAAAGGTGCCAAATTGACAATAAGGCCTGTGCACACCCCCCTGATGATGTAATTCATTTTGATAGTGCAACAGCCAATGAGGAAACTCCAACACTGACCAGTGGGTGGCTGACCAATGGTGTAATTTCATCACTCAGTCAGTCAGTCAGGAACTGTTTGGGCTGGTTCCGCTGTTGTGGTCCAGCCAAAAGAAGTGACCCAATAGGGAGTTTATGTGGTGATTCCTTGGCTCCACCACAAAAATATTACATGAAGGAGTCTAACCATAAAACAGGGTCTGGAGATTACAGGTGAAAATATCTTAAGGTGTCTAGTATAATTTTTTTAAACAGCTTAAGTCCTACCATAAAAGCAACAGCCTGGTCATCTGTTCTAAACCTTCAAACTACCCACATGTGAAAATGACACGTTGTTATAACAATGCAAACTCCACTGGATGGTGGAGGCACCAGAGAGTGTGTTTTATATCCCATCTCCTACAGTCAGTGTAACAACAATCTTTTCCCAACTTTAACAAAGCAGTTGTAGTTGAGTAAACTTAACCAAACTTTATATATTTTTGCAAAGAAAATCCTGTTGACTGGATTTCATGTGTTGGTCTGCAGATTTGGGGCAGAGGGGTGTAAAAACATTTTCACTTTCTTTTCAGTCAACTGTAAAATATTATTTGCAAACTCTTGTCCTGTTTCATGAGGTATAAACAGTTCCTGTTTATACCTCATGAAATATTGCTTGGATAAAAGGTCAAAACAGTCTAAACTTAACTACCTGGCAATACTTTTAGTGACACCAGACAGAGGAGAAGTGCCGGGAGGTGGTTTTACTTGCGTTCCTGCCCTCAGCAGCTAACAGGCCTGTGAGGGAGTGTTGTTGGCTGACGGCAGGTATGTCACAGCGTTCATCAATCATCACTTCACTTCAGCTGGCCCTGATCTGTCACATAAAGGCAGAGAAAATCCTGACGTGAGCTGGCTGTGTGTTGAAGGTGTAGCTTTACAGTGAGACAAGATGTCCTCATGAGATGTTGCACAACTGATAGTAAACGCTCTCGTCAGGGGGGAGTTTGTGCAGTTGGCAGACCGTTTCGCAAGGGTTTTTTTTGTTTGTCTTTTCTTGTTGTTTTTAAAGTTTTTTTGTGCAGATTTTATACTTTTAGAAACTTTAGTTGTTGGTTGATTTTCATCGGAAACCTCTTTTCAGTTCTTAGTTGCATGCAGTGTTTTTAAGCTCGGATTCACCAGATGCTCTGAAATGAACCTCTCCGTGTGAGAGCTGACGTAGAGCAGGAAGCCTTTATACTTCAGTTAATTAAATTGCAGGTTTGGTAACACAGAGGCTGTCAGTTCAAATCCACTTTAAGTCTGGAAACATATTTTGTCTCTTGTAGAAAAACACTTTTCTGCACTAGGGCCCAACAAACAAGATGCTTCCTCGTTCTCATGTTCTCAAACAGAAATGTAACATATATCTCCCTATATCAGAAGTGTTGTTTCCATATATGTTAGCTATGAGAGGATATATTATTATCACATGTATACACTCTCTGGATATATGAAGGTATAACTTTATATCATATATGAAATATCCATAGCAAAATTTGTATATGTACATATATTAAAAATATCTACGATGACTTTTTATATGTTGCGACCAAAGATGTTAATGATATATATTTAATTATGCAGGTTTATTAAAACAACATAAATACAAAACTTCTATAGGGCTAAATATGTTATAATCTTAAATGTGTTTATCTTCCCATTCTGGCAAAGTGGTCTCAGACTTTTGGACCCCCCTGTATATAATCCCAACATATACTGACAGGCTTTGTGATGGGTATATATTTACATAACATATGTCTCTTCAATATACGAAGTTTCATATATATTTATTTCATGTACATATATTTTATATATGAACATATATTGCATTTGTGTATGGGGTTTATTTTATGCATTTAATTATTTGTTTGTTTCAGCATTTAATTATTACCTGTTACTTAACTCTGTTAATTGCTGAGCATTTTTCTGAGATACAAAGATCTAGGCTTTTTAAAGTTATTCTCCACTGACTTTGTTCCAAAGGTCCTGTTAGCGCTGAAGCTAGTTTTAACGTTGTGGGTTCAAATCCATTAATGTATGTTTTAAATATACAGTATAAACAATATGTTTTGTACAAAATGTGTATGAGTGAAACCGAGAGCTTTCCATGTTCTCATGCACCATCTTGAACAACAGCACTGCACAGTGAGAGCAAACAGACTGACTGTGTCTTCAGGATGTTCATTGATTTGTCATAGTCGACCCATCTTTCTCCTCATTGTTACATCTCAGCTAAACGATGAGCACAACTGTTCTCCCCCGCTGCTAAATGTGCTACAGTGTCGAAATCGTACTTTTGCACATCTGTTTGCTTGCACATGCCCACAGCTGCACCTGCGTGCTCTGTCACATGCTATCACTGCACAAACACTGAACTCCACACGCAGATTATGATCTCTGCTCCCAGACGGAGGGAATTTGCCAAGAGCAGCTCAGCACCTCTCTGCTGCAGAGCTCGATGAGTGAAGCAGAATGTGCAGACTGCATGACGGTTGCTTCCCTGAGGCCACTGTATCGAACACCAAGGCCTGTCAGTGAATTCCTGCAAACAGATCTGATGCTATGAAACTTTGTGGAAGTGAGAATAAAAGGCAAAGACGCTCTGTGATACCTGCGTTTTCCCCTTTGGAGACACTCTGTGACAGCTGATGAATTTGCCTAATTCTGATTAGCCTCCTGCTGGGTTGCCTCTCTGTTTGTCACTGAAAGGTAAGTCTGATTCAGTGGGTTCTTTAAGAGCGTGAATGGGACAGGATGGGCGGGAGGGTGGAGGAGAAAAGCCCCTCGCCGCTCCAAAGCTATTAGCTCGCTCTCTTTCCACCTGTCACACATTGGTGACTTTATTTCGACTCGGCTGAAGCCCCCTGGTAGATATCAGAGAGATCATCTGCGTCTTAAGCTAAATGACTCCAACAAGCGTTGCGGCCCTCCCCTCCCCTCCCATCCCCGGTGACCCCCCGCGACCCCTCGGCACCACGGGCTGCCTGAGGAGCAGAGGTCTGAGCCCGGCTGTGGAGGAGCAGCCATGGGAAGAGAGGGAGATGGGCTGCAATGAGCTCTGTCATGCAGAAAACTGCAGGAGGGGCAGGCGACGAATACACACTCCAACCCCCCACAGATATGCAGGCACAGCTGGGACAAAGAGTGACACACACACATTCACACTCACACAGATAAAAAAAAAAAAAAACAACTCAACAGCTATCAAGCACAGCTCTTTCTTCCTCACTCTTCCCCTTGTGTTTTCTCCTCTTTTTCTCTTCCTCCTATTTTCCTCCCTTCAACTCTCCCCTCCTCTCCCCCTCTCTCTCTCACTCACTTACACACACCACACAAACACACAATAGCAGCAACGACAAAGCCCTCTGCAGGATTAGCCAGTCTTTGTTGGCAAAACACAAATTACAAGTCTTTTAGCACTGACTCCTCCCTCCCTGCAAGTGAGTGAGTGAGTGAGTGAGTGTGTGTGTGTGTGTGTGTGTGTGTGTGTGTGTGTGTGTGTGTGCAGGCACATGTGTGTGTCTTGCTCATCATGATGCATGCATGAGAGCACAAGCTTGTATGTGGGTGTTTTTGTTGCTTGTGTGTGTCATGCTGTGTGCAGGCAATTGTAACCTGGTGAGTGTGTGTGTGTGTGTGTGTGTGTGAGTGAGTGTGTAGTGTTTTTAAGAGGGGGTTTTGTAATCAGTCTGTGGCCAGCAGAGAAAACAGGCGTAAAGGAGAAGAGCAGTGGATAAGATGCGGTGTGAAACGCTGAGGAGGAGCAACTTGTCAATTAGAGACGTCTCTTTTAAAACCGCACTGCAGCTGAGTTTATGAAGCAGAGTTCAAACCTCCCAAATTTCCCCCGATGGTTCTTTACAATCTTTGTGCCGTCACATCTGCAGCTCGCACAGGATGAGAAGTATGAAGACAAAGCGAGGAGACGGTGGCGACGCTGCAGGCTGTTTGAGTCGCTGTTTGTCATTTGTCTTCATTCAGGTGTTGACAAATTCCCAAACTCAACACAGGCCCATTACTGCGCTCACCTTGTTACACTTTCAGAAACACAGTGCAGTTAGTTAGCAAGCGAATAAAAAAAGCAAGACACAAAACCACAACATTTTTTTGTCATGTTGCAAACATCACACGATGTCATTCCTTCTTTTGTTATTTTCACATTTTCACTGCAATGAAAAACGACTCCTCACTTCAGATCTGTGTCTGTGTTTAATCTATATTTGACTTTCGTTTTCCTATCGACCTTTCTTGAGGCGATGCTTCTTATCCACGTCTTCCAGTGTGGGTGTACTTTGTCCTTCAGAGTCCACTCCCAGAGCAAAGAAAAAAAAAAAAAAAAACAAGCAGAAGAGTTATTGAGTATTGATCCATATTGATCATCACAAGAGCTCAGTAATGATGTGGGCTGTGGGGTCAGGAGGAAAACACATGCAATACATCAGCACTGGTTGTTCCACGTGTACAAGAATAGAGTGTATTGAATGTGAAGTGTCAGACATCCTCCATTCATCAGCTTGTCTTAGATCAGTTTTGGTGACAGTGGCTTTGTATTCATTGTATCAACCAGGAAAATAGTGCTTTTATATTTTAATAGCACACAGTGGATCTAATTACCAAATCCCTCTCAGTCATCCAGGCTTGTGTGAATTATCAGACCAGTGCGAGTTTCCCTGGAAGTGATATTCAGTTGTTATTGATGCAGACTTGGCAAACGAAGAAAAACTACATACCCAGCCAGAAAAGTTCAGCCCATCACCCCGTGGTATTTCGCTTGAAGCTCACTGTTCACTAAAACTTAATGTGCGTTATTCTCTTGGTCACCTCAGAGCAATTTTGTCTGCACTTGATTATGGTGACATTGTGTGTGTGTGTGTGTGTGTGTGTGTGTGTGTGTGTGTGTGTGTGTATGTTTCTCCCTCTACCTTAAAGCCTCCTCACTCCATGTATCACAGTCAGAGCTTTAAGTAAACAGCCAGAAATCCTGTTATCTAATGGCAATAAATTGATGAACCAGGTTTTATCAACCAGGATTCTTTCATAAAGACTTGAGGCAAGAAAAGAGCAAATGTCAGTCCAGTTTTCTGTGGATCAACTCTTTCAGCTTTGGATTTCACCTAAAGATTCCATATGAAATATCTACTGTGCACATATGTAGTTCTTTTTTTTACATTAAACTTTTGATTAAGAGGCATTGTATGTAAACATTTTGATTTTATAATAATAAAAGTCTTTTTTTATTTTATTTTAAAACCCGCACTGCTTACATCAGCCTGTGGTCTTCTTCTTCCCCCCTTTTATTATTAGTGCACTGCTGCCATTTATGGTGCATTCGTACAACCATCATCCTCTGCAACTGGCAGAAAAGGGCATCATGTCACCGACAAGCTTGTGGCGTGCATGTGCATCCTTGGCAACAGGACACATGATGGAAACAATATGATCAGAAAATGGCATTGCGGTGCCACTAGTGGTCAAAATCTCCACAGGGGACATTTAATGTTGGCCACACTGAACAATGACAGTTTTGGTAGGCTGTTAGTGACAGAGCATCTCTTTGCCTGGAGCATCTTCAGAGCTTGTTTGACAATGACTGAAGGCACAAAACAACTCTGAATTACAGCAACTTTAAAAAACAAGCGCTGCCCCTCGTTAACCCCTTGTTAAAAAAAACCCCAACCCTTTTATGACTGGATCCTTTTTAATTTATAAATGAATGAATTTCTCTTTCCCCAATATATATGCACAGAGAATTTAAACCCCATGTTTTTAAAAATCACTGGTAGCTGTTAGGTAAACAGCTGTGAGATGTTACCAGTCTTAATCAGTTAAGCACTGAGGTCAGCCATGTCAATATTTTCCCATATCTGCTGAGCATTGTCTCCTTTATTTACCTTCCCGCTCCCCTTTGGGAATAGCATTCCACTTACATCTTAAGATGGCCCCAGATCACTTAAGCCACTGACCATATGTCATAACTCTGCATGGGATTAGGCACATTCTCCACTTTATGGGCTAACTTGTGGGAAAGTGTGCACGGAGGAGGACTACCAGTATTACTTGGAGAATATCCACCTCTAATCAGGATCAGTTGAAGCTTTTATTCAAACCTGTCCTCAAAAATGAGAAATATTTGATTTGCAGAAAGAGAAGATGAATAAAATATCATGAAAAAGGGCCAATTAAGCCAACAATAAAGGCTCCTCTGTTTTATTCTGACACATAATGCATAATAAAATATATTAATAAACATCTAAGGGCCCCTTCCTCACTCATCACAATGTGCATACATGCATATATAATTCTATTAATGTATTAATAATGCCACAACCACACAGATTCCCTGTGTGGCTGTAATTTCTTCTATTCGTTTTCAAGTGACAACGTATGTTATTCTAGTTTTGTTTAGTCTCCATCTTTGTTGCTAAGAGCTCATCTCTGTTTTGTTTCTTGGCTTTATTCACCTGTCAATCAAACTGAGTGGGCAGTACAATGAAGTCTAATCCTTCCTGGAAGATTATGACACCACAAGTTGTCTGTGCAAGCAGCTTATTATGACCTGTAGGTACATTTTAATGTTTGGTGCCGCCTGGCAGGTGGAGTAACTATGAGGGGAGAAATGGAGGAAGTGTGTGTCAGGAGGAGGTTGGGGGTGAACTGCTGTTAATTTCCTGTGTGACACCAACAGTCAGCATGATTTATCTTATCTACACAAACATGGAAGTTGATCTGAAATGGAACCAGCTATTGGAAACCAAACCTATCCATGAACGCCTTGTTTACATCACAGAACCTCTCTGTAACTGGGGTGTCCAACACGTGGCTCTCGAGCTACCAGTAGCTCAGCCCCTGTTTTAGAGATCAGAGAATATAGTCTGTACAAACCATGGATGCATAGTACAAACTTTAAGCAGCATTCACTCGGTAAATGCAACAAACACACAGACAGACCCCCCCTCCCCCCGAACACTAAATCATTATTTGTAAGTTGTCATAAATCAGTTTGTTTTCATCAGACATGCCGAAGGCGACGTGCAGCGATGGCAATTCTTCTGGAAATGTTAAACATTAAAAGCCAAAGAAATGTGTTGCTGTGGATTAAGTGAGTTATGCTGTGGGCTTCAGCTTGAGCCCTGTTCTTCTTTTTTTGTTTGTTTACATTTTGGAAAATGAAGTGTACCAAAGTAACTATTTCACATTTCCTATTTGTTATGCACCATTGGATGTACTGCCAACTGTCCCTGGATTACCTACTAAGCTTCTTCTTTCTCTGATTTCTGAGCAGATTTGTGGACGTTTGTTGGCTGTGGTGTTATCATCTCTGTGTGTTCAGGTTCGACTGAATCATGACTCAGATTTTTGACACAAAAATTGACACTGATTTGAGTTTCAGATGTTGATTGGTACAAAATGTGAGTTTTGGAAATTGATATTCGACAACTTAGAAATGATCTTATGCATCTGGTTTGGTTCAGAGATCAATTGTTTTGATGTGATATGTGAATAAATATAACCAGTTATATAAGACATCAGGAGCTTGCAGTCCCTTTTATTTAGTCAAAGTTGCTCTCAGAGTAAAAAAGGTTGGAGACACCTGAGCTATAAGGTCTCTGTGGTGTTTCATGTAGGGCTGCAAACAGATGCATTACCAGGTGGATGTAAATATACATACAAGCCTCCTACACAAGTGTCTGTTAAACAGTGCATTACTTTAGAGTGTGACCCTCATTCCTCCTCACATGTGCAGAGGTTTCATCAGAGACCATCAAAGAATCCAAGATATGTAGCGTTAAGCAGAGGTGGATAACAGCTCCGCGCTCAGACCGGATATGTGACAGTCTTTAGATTCTTTGTGTGTTGAGTACCCGTCGTTCTGCCCCGGGGGGGGCGAGCTGCTGCCTTCAAAAAACACCCACTCAGCCTGCGCTTCAGTCACTGCACAACAAACTCACAGAAAGTTTGTGCTGGCGATGACATCAGATCCCAGCACTTGGATCAGATGACCTGATTTGTGTTGCGACATTTGCCTTCATACATCAAATGTAAACATCAGGCACTTTAAAAAGTTCCTTTATTCATTTTTAGAATGACTGAAACAGCAGAGCTGAACCACAGCCTACAAAACACAACAGTATAATTATTACAGTTCAAATAAGTGAGCTTCATTGGTTGATAATAAAAAATGTCTCATTAAAGGAATCATGATGATAATACTCTCAATCAATTTCTCAGACTCTCAGCATTCCCGAGAGTAATGGCGTGATTAACGATGGTGGGTAACCTTAATTGGAAATCCATATCAAAACATGTAGGGATATTTATTTTGCATAGTGAGAGAGGTTCATCGGGATGGCAGCTGGTGGTTACCTTGGAAACAGAAGAGGATGGTCCTCTAACAGGGTGGATATTGGGCTTTAATGCACTCAGAAAGAAAAGGAAAAAAAGATGAGACCATATATATAGTAAGTGTAGTGTTCACTGCAGTGGGATTGTTTTAACATGTCTGTGTCTGTCTGATGAGAAACAATAAAGAGACAAACAAAACAATGTATCTGCATAACTCTGACAGCAGAACCACAAAAATAGAAAACCCTGGTGTCGTTTTTTTTCCAGACTCAACATTTTGATCACTTTATCATCATGTACTGACACAACTACAGCAGCTTCACCTTTGCATGTTAAGTATTTTTGTCATAGCCTGTGACTCAGATCTGCTGGATACAGTCTGTTGAATAAAATGAAATGAAGAGCAGGGAAAACCGGGTGACAAGCTATAACTATGATGTTTTCATAAGTTTGTCTAACCATAAATTAAAGGTCCCATATCTTATAAAGGTAGATGTCTATGTGTTTTTTGATTATCATCTTGTGGAAATCAACACTTCAAATAACACAAATAAAGTGTAAAATATGGGACCTTTAAACCACATTTAACTTTGCTTGAACCTAGAAGACCTGTAACAGAGGTCGTTAAGGTCTTTTTCCACCAACCTACAAGTCATGTCAAGGTAATTTTACTCATTTATTTATTTTCCTAAACTTGCCCCATGTTGGTGGGAAATGAGAATCTGATTGTCATTTTCCTATCTCTCACTGATCCAGAGCTGGGTCCAGTATCATCCATCATCTGCAAACAGCCCAGTCTGCCCTGACAAAGTAATAAGACCTCAGTGGACCCAGCCTGAAAAAGGCTCCTGTCTGGAAAAAGGAGAATCCAGCTGAACCAGAGAGATCACGCTGATCGGAACTGGTGCACCTCAGTTCCTGGTAACTCTTTCTTCTGTCTCTGTCTCCTTCAGTCTGAATGTCTTCTTTTCTTTATCTACCTTTGCGTCTGATAGTTTTTCTGTTTCCCTGCCTTTGTCTGCCTCTCAGAATCTAAAAAATGACAAACAGCGTTCAAGGAAACTCTTTCAGAGAAAGTATAAAGTCGGTCACAGATGTATTGGTTACTTTGCTTTCATCTTCTGTCCAGTTCATCCCAAACCAGATCCTGGTTTAAAAGTCCCACATTTTAGACTTTTCTTGTGTTATATTTGAAGTGTTGATATCCATAAGAAGATATATTTGTGGTTTTAAGAACCAAAAACCAACTCAATGTAGTTTCACATCTCCTCTCTCGGGCCTCTCTCTGGAGCTCTAATAATGACAGGCCAGTCAGCCAATCAGCCTGATTCTGTTTTCTGAGTGATCCAATAAAAAATATAGCAGATTTCAGGTAAACACTCAGATGGTGGGTCCAGGTAGGCGGGGCTTGGAGCGTGGCTGAGAGCAGTGACTGCTTTGTTGTGACATCACAAAGTTACAGAAGTCCTGATGGCTGGTTTTAAGGCTCAGTTTCTGAATACAGGCTGTGTGCATTTCTCTGTGGACTGAGGCTTTGATACTTTCACAGTATTAATATAAAACCTAGACCTGCTTTATAATCAAAAAAAAATTTTCACTGGGAATCTCACTTTATACAATATGGGACCTTTAAGTCTGGAGACTGTGCTGGTCTTCCATCATCTGAAGCCTCTGTCTGGTTTTGTTCTTTAATGTTTTGGGTCATTATCTTGCTGTACGATGAACCTCCGACCAATGAGTCCGTCTTCCTTTAGGGTTTGTAAGTCATCGACCTGTAGAAATTGTTTGTATTAACTTTCAAGGCTTCATTTGCTTCCATTACTGCAGGAAACCTGCAAGTTATTCAATTTGTAAATCCCTGAAAAAGGCCTGTTTTCTGTTACATTCACTTGTCAGTTTTTTTTTTTTAACTAAACTTTTAACTTTTGTATTATTTCAGGTTATTAACTGGACTTGAGCTGCTGAAGCGTCAATAAAACCTGAAAAAAAATGGGGATATTCGAATTTTGAATACTTTTGAGCAGTAGTGTATAATCTCGTCTTCTCTGACTTCTCCTTTTATCGTCTGGCATGAGTGGACAGTTGCCCACTTACATGCCCCCCCCCCGCTGTCTCGCTGTCAGCGATGGTATATTGCAGCCCAGCCAGCCACTGCAGTTAAACACCGGTTACTATGTCTGGTTAGCGGTTTTGTTCGATGTGACAACCACGTCTGCTTTTCCAGAGTCCAAACATTTTGTGTTATGACAGCTAAAAGCAGGGAGGGTAATTACTGCAGCATAGTAACCTGAGTGTTTCTGTGGGGGCGCGAGGGCTGCATAAACACACACATCACTCATAAATAGGTCGCATCCAAAATAGCAGACCGCAAATAACCCACAGTAATAGAAAGAGCTTTGAGAGCACTTCAGCATGAACAACACAGGCGGCAGAGTGCTTTATATACAGAACAAATTCTGATATAAAAGCCTCCTCTTTCTCTCAGTTAGTTTGGCTTATTCAATTCTGTAAACTAATATTTCATATAAACACTTTACAGCAGCCTCTACATGGCTGAATATCCTTCACACATAAAACAACATAATCTACATATTACAAAGCACTCAGAGAGCACATACCTCCACCGAGGCTGCACGGTAATATTTTTCAGCCAAACTTATTCTGTCATCTTTATCAGACAAATCAAGTCAAAAATATAAATTCACAGGAGGTGTATGGAATCTATACCATTTAGATTTTAGGACAATATTTTATATGCATTAAGTATAGAATATGAAATTGTTTGGTGACCATATTACACAATAAGTAAAGAAAGGTGTAAAATTTAGGACACAATTTGCTATAACAGAAGCAAATCCTGACTAACTGTAGGAATCCAATCTTACTCCATTCTGTCTTGAAACCCTAAATATACTCAATCCTACATCGGCAGGTGTATAAGGTGGCCTACTTTTATATTACGCAATTTTTTTTAAGCCAATACAATAATCAGTTCAGCCCCAAAATGCTAACGGCCCACCAGGAATTCACTTCACCCTCCTGATTACCACTCCCATACTGGTTAGATCTGTTACCTAGCAACCAATGCTACTTCTCTCATCTCATCTTGTTGAGGTGTTGTTTAGATTTCTCATTGAAATGCACAGAAAATGGAAGAAAAACATCGGCGGACACTTAGATAGTCTGTATCTTGTCACATCATTGGCGTCTGCCAACAGCCTCTTTATGAATAAAGCTACATCCACACTAAGACATTTTAGTTTTAGAACACATCTTTTTTTGCTACGTTGAAGCCAGACTTTTGGAAATGCTGACGTAGACACATATGGTTCGTCCCTGATTGGGTTTTATCAGCCTTGGATACGAAATAAAAGTGTTACTGACCTTGTTGTCTTTGCTAGCAGCTGTTGTGGAGTAAAATTCTGCATTTTAATGCTACAGCTGTCGTTGCTATTCCTCATTTGTATTATTTTCTGCCACCAATGAACCACAGAGTAGATAATCTGCCTGTTTACATTGATTTGCACATGCCCAGTATGTGCTCTCAGGTGTGATTGTCTGGATGGAGATCCTTTCTTTTTAAAAACACAGTTTTAAAACAGTTGGGAGAGGAGAAAGTTAGGAAACTTGCGTTGTGGTTGTACACTTTACCTATCGTAAGTTAGGATAGGAACATTGACTTATAGGAACTAGTCATCCGCAATGACTTTCTTTCTAAATCAGGTCCTAACCCTATCACCATGGTTACAAATAGGTCGGATAGGCTCTGCCAGTTAGGAAGTTTCTGGTTTATGGCCCCAGGACATGAACAATGATGTGAAGCTTGTGCAGCTTGAGGATCAACTGCAGCGTCCAGTGGTGGAGAACACATCCACACAGACTGATGGCCAAAGGTTCACCTACTAAAGACTCATAATAATTAGTATTTTATATTTATGTTTAACTTTACTTTTAACTTTAAACTTTTTTTTTTTACTGTATGCACCTACTATATATTTACACGCAGTTTATGTGCTTTTCCATATATAACCTTGCTGGGTAATGCAGTTAAATAGGGCCATTGTGGAGTATTACTCCACATTTTTTGAATCTGGCTCAAACTGATCATTTTAAATCCAATCTTCAGTGAGCTGTTATTTCATATAAACTACCTCTGTTGGTCTTGTGGGTTGCATTTTTTTCTTTCCCCTGTGCCCTCCAATCACTGGGCCTTGCATTCTCACGATAGCTTGTTTTGACAGGAGTTCCACACTCCAGACAAACCGAGTATTACTTGACTCCAGACCTCCCCCTTTAAAGGCACTGAGCCTTGCCTCAGAAAACCAGATTAAAGCCTTGGACAATAATCTTCCTCAATTTCCACCCCCTCATCTTCACTGCCGCCTCCCCACTGCCCCTTCCGAGCACCTCGGTCTCAGCCAGAGCTCCTCGGTTTTGGTCAAAAAAAAAAAAGAAAAGTGCTGCGAGATCCTTGGCGCCGCAGCCCGTGTGTTTTCACAACTGCTTGGCTAAGCGCTAGGAGCAGCCTGTTAGCTCCGCTCTGTCCACCACTGAACACTTAAGACAAAAAGGATCTTTGAGGAGAGGGTGTTAGTGTCAGTCAGTGCACCCCCTCCCCTAAACCCCGCAAGTATTATGTTTCTATCCTGCTGGATTTACTGAACCGATTGACTACTGCTGTTCAAAGATAGACCCTGGTCTGACTCTGAAGCTGCACACCATCTTTAACCTGTCTTTCCTCCCCGGTACCTTTATTTAGCCATCATTCATCCAGGCAGGGGGCCCAGCATGCACATCTCTCTTCAGCAACGTTAAGCTTCATATTCATCCACCTGAGCTGCATCACAATTCCAAACTATACATACTAACTAACAGGGTTTTAATTAGTGTGCAACTAATGATTAATTTTATTGTCACTTCATCTTCTTTTTTTTAGATTTATTGATTAAACCTTTAAGTTAAAGTTACCTATTGTGATTTCTGGGAGCCTGTGGTGACAGTGTGAAATAGCTTTGTCTAGAAATTGACTAAAATGCTACAAAATGACTGATAATAGTCTGTTGATTTATTTTAAGGAAAAACACATCATACCTCATGAGAACATGTTAGTTGTTTTGTCTTTTTGGTTTCCAGGTCGCCCAAATGAAAACATTGATAAAACAACTGAACTGTTACTTTAAAATTGTCTAAAACATGTTTCTTTTCTTTTTTTAAGTTGTATTGTTCCAGAGGAACAGTCACAGACATAGATTCATATCTTGTGTCATTTCTTGATAGTAAAATGGTGCAAACTATTTGATTTATGCATATTTCGCAGATTGGAATAATCGGCAGAAAGATCTGGTTTTGGTATTTTATGTTTCATGCTGTGTTTTAATATATGTTGAGTTTGTTTCCCTGCTATCATGGCAGGGTCTCTCATATATATGTATATATTTTTTCATCTTAATGAGACTTCCAGGTAAAAAAAAAGGAGATAATAATAATATTCAAAATGTAGTGGAAAATATCCAGATTAGTAAAAAGTGTATTTTGTTATATTTAGTTTGAAATGAAGCCACAGCTCTGGCATCTGCTCAGAGCAACCACAAGCTGCTACTGTTTAGGAGCTGACGAGCCTTAATCCAAAGCACCTTGGCAGCAGAGCAGAGGTGCATGACTCACCGCGCTCTGTCTGATGTGTTCCTTGTGGTCACAATATCGCTCGTCTAACCTGCTCAGGATACATGTGCCCTAAGACATGCTGCAGGTTACCGTGCAGACAACGGGCGCAGGTTAGTGGAGTTCAGAGCACAGAGGCTGGGAGCGGCTGCAGAAGAGTCAAAATTATACTGCAAGGCCACAGTGGACAATAGAAGTTATGAGGTGACGTCACTTTTTTGTGTGATGTAATCCTCCTTAAACCACTGTGGAAAAATCAAACCCAATATAGCTGTTATACTGGGAGGAAAACAAACTGTTATTTCAAAGTAAAAGCCATGTGGATTACAAATAATCTGTACAATATGACTGTGTCTGTGGACAATGAAATGTTTCTTTTGAAGCCTGATCCAAATGACAAGGACTCAAGTGGATATTCTGTTTGTCATATCACACAATTCAACCACATGACCATATGTTTGGTTAGTTCATGTTACACAGCATTTAAGAAAACATCTCTTTAGCTTGTGACTATAAAATGTTACACCTGAATTCTGTGACTCAATTTGTGCAGATTGTTTTTGTTTTATAAATGTGAATGCATGGGTGGCATCATCTGTTTATAGTATGTTTTTACTGCTTATTAAGAAGTGACTTTTACCAGTGATTTTGCATGCATATAAAAGCAAGAGACTGCATGTATGAAAAATAACTTTTTTTTGAAGACTTAATTGCACAATTTATGTATTTTCCCTTCGTTTTATTATCATAGGCTGTGTTCTGTCCCTTTGTCTCCCTTTGTTCTGCACTGCTTTCATACTCTTGGATTTGGTTATCAGATTTTGGATCTGGTTTTGTTTTTTTCTTTTCTTTTTTTTTTTTTGGTTGGATTGCCTGCTTGGCTATTTTCCCGCCCATTCTGACCCAATATTTCATGACAACACTTGCCTATGCAAGGCGTTAGTCCTAGTGGGAAACAGCTGAAAACGACACTGGGAGTTCAGGAGCTCCTTCACTGTCAGGACTCAGACTGGAGAAGCAGTCAACAAGTTCTCCAACATCACGTCTCAGACACGCAGAGGTTTAATCACAGGTTTCTGATTCCTTTGCATAGAAGTAAATTCATTGTGGGATGTAGTTGTTTTCCTGCAGGGCTGCCGCTGCTCGGCTTTATTCAAGACAAAACATTCTGAACATGATCCGACTGTTGGCTCTGAGCCACACGTTGGGCTGGAGCCAGTTTGCTCAGCCGCAACTTTCTGATTCGTCTCAGATTAATAATCGTTGTTTAACCAGGCTCCTCTTCTTCACCTGCACCTCCTCTTCATGACTGATGTGGATTTAAGAGGTGAAATCAATAACGCCGTGAGTATGTGTCAGCTCGGTCACCTGCAGTGTGTGTGTGTGTGTGTGTGTGTGTGTGTCTGAATCATGCAAACACACAAAAAACACACAGACTCTCTTACGTACCTGTGCACACTCACTCTCAAACGCACATCAATCCTGCGATCCGCCTTCCCTCCCAGCGTTCAAGGTGTGCCAGGACGATCAGCAGAGAAGAATTACAGCAACACGCGTGGGAGACAGCAGAAGAAGAAGAAGCTCATTGTGCAGCCACGCCTCTGGGCGAAGGGACACAGTGAAATAACCACAGATATCAATCATGCCCCGACTCAGCTGCTGACTGCCGGGCCTGCTCCGACATTCCCTGGCAGGTGTGAAATACCAGCAGTGAGAAATAATTAACAGAGCAGTGAAGTGCAGTAACCTCTGATGGGCTTTCTGCACATGAAGCAGTGGTGGGGTTTTTTTTTTTTTTGGCATATTTTAAAGTGTGCAATTTTTACTCCTAGTTTACTTGCCAGCAGTCGTCTTCCTCCCTGCCTCTGCATATTTGTGGCATAAACTGTTGATCAGCAGATAATGGGAAACCGGAGGCAGGAATGAGATTTGTTTCTAAATTCAAGAATGATCTTTCCTGATAAATCCTTCTCTGCTCCTAAAGTTCATCTTCAGATATGTTTCAAACCATGTAAAAATACTCTATGATTAGTGTTTTCTTTAACATGATGAAACATGGCCCCTCCCACCACCGCTGCTTGCTCCAGGTTGACAGGTTTAAGAGCCGAGTATCAAGATGGTTAGAGGAGGAAACATCAGAGAGTTATTTCATTTAGTTATTTTTATTTATCTCTTTAGTATTAGGAAACGTCCTATTTATGTAGAATTGAATGTATACTTAGCATTAGGAAATGTCTTGTCCAGTCCTATCTGTCGTGCCTGTGCAGTGTGCACTTTATGTTTCACCGTGGGAGAGTGGGAAACGTCCTTTCGATTCCTTTGTATGTCTTAACATGTGAAGAAATTGACAATAAAGCTACTTTGACTTTGACTACTTTGAGACTCAGCCACATGTTTGAGTCTCAGTTAGACCCAGGAAGTATAGTTATTTATGTTGTTTGTTTTCTTGTAACTGGCAGTGGCTGACACAGTGTTGGTGGTTGCACTAATGTTAATGCTCACTCTCTGTACTCACAGGGTTTCATGTTTATTTAGCCCCGCCCCCTGTCCCATCCAGATGACAGGATTGGTTCCTTAGGTTCTATGATGTTTGAATCCCTGACTGTCTGAATCTGTTTTTATAAGACTGTCATTGGTTCACTGAAGGTCAAGGTGTAAATATTCAGTCATGGCGGTGAAGTACTGTAGACACAAAATGATATCTTGTATGTGGTCAAAATGTTAATTTCAGCTACATTAAAAGGAGCTTTTTTAAATGTGTTGCTATTGCTACATAGCCAAAATTAGCATAAATAGCTGTGTACTTACCAGTCTAGAAGAAACTTCATTCCTTTATTGACTGTCTCCAGCTACAGAAAACAACCCACTTGTTGTGCTTCTATTTCTATCACCTCATCTTTTTCAACTGAAGTTAGCATGCTAACCAGCTAGCCCCAAACTGGTTGGCCTGTCTTATTACTTTCTGGTATCGAATGTACTGGTATTATAACATCTTGTCTTGTAAACGCAATGTTGGTTGAAACTCTCAGCAAGACTGGTCAGTAAACAGCTGTTAATGCTAATGCTAACTATATAGCAATAGCAAAACTTACAAATAGATCCTTTAATCGCAGCACAATTTGTTTAAAAAATGTCAGAAAACTGTTAAATCTTTATACTTTTAAGAGTCTAAAAAACTTTTTTGTACATGTCCACAATTTGACTGTTAGTTTTGCAGATCTAATTTGTCCATCATTACAATTAGCCTTCCTTCTCTAAATGTGTTTTTGTTTAAAGTGTTATACAGTTTAAATAAATCTGAATTAATCTTAAAAAGCAAATTATCACATAGCTTTTATAAATGTACTGGATCAACTCTGCTCATTTAATTAATCCAAGATTGAAAACAACTTTGTTACAGAACAAAAGCTATTCAAACTACATGAGCAGGTTTGTGCCTGCAGTCGATCAGTTTTTAAAGACTCTGTGTCTTATTTTCATGAGTGGGCGATGCCTTGTCAGAGGACAAAATGGTATCAGATTTAAATGGTACCTTTTTTATTGAACAGGTTGGAATGTCAATGAGAAAATAGATGGGGGCGAAAGGGTGTTGGCTAACAGTTAGACATAGTGGGGCCTTTTCAGGTGAGCAACTCCCATCACAGATCACAGCCCTTTAATTGCGTCTTTAAATGCTGGTGTCCCGAAACCCCTTTACACCCTGTTTGAGCACCAATCAAACCGCACTAGACAGAAAATACTTATTTAAAATGCTTGCTGTTAAGAGAGTTAACATTGGTAATTACATATTTTGCAAGTCTGTGCCTGTTGCTCTCAAACGCAATGGGACGCCAAGTCCTTCTGCAGTGGCTGTTTCTTTTTTTAAACCCCAAACAACATAACACTGCAGAAAAAAAAGGTGGAAACTGCGCCGCCGCCAGTAATTTGCACACCCAGACTACACCCAGTCACCCACACATGCCCTTGTCTCTTGGCTGCACACACCAGTGAAAACTAATTTCTCTGGGAGTATTTCAATAAGCCAAATCTGTTGCTTGCACATGCATGTGGGTTGGCAGCAGCAGAAGCTATTCAAATATCTAGTCCCACCGGTGAGCTACTGTCGAATCCAGAGATCTGAGGTTGCTCAAGAGCCTTCAGGTCATCAGAAATGAATCGAACTGCTGTTCGTATTTGTTGTCGGCGAGCAGACGATGCTCATATACGTGACACCCTTTGATTCTGTGCTCAGATTTATTCACTGTGGGTAATTAGTGATTGCTTTCATGAGTTGAACAAATTTAATTGCCAAAACAAAGAAGAGCAGGAAGGGAAACTGTTTAATTCATGAAGAATATATTGGCATTTACAGAAGACAAACGATATGGAGCAAATATTGCTCTGGAGGAACTGTGGAGCTCTGCAGCTTTAGATCTCCCCTGTCTTTGTCGGCCTGGAGGTGAAGCTGCGTGCGCTCTTCACCCAGACTCTTGCAGTCACTAATTACTCTGCACTTTCATTGCCACCCTTAATTAGAGGAAGTAATGTTTGTATGACTCCAGCAGCTGAGGATCTCCCAGTTACCATGCTGCTCCTGGCGAGGAGGTATATTGCTTCCAAGCCTGAAGTTAATAATGCAGGATGGTGCCAGCAGCCAATTTCAGAGGCATGTGCTGAACTGATGACCTGCTGTTCAAAAGACATGCACTGAGGTCACAGAGAGAGTGAAATGAAAAATTGAGTGTTTCTGGATCTTATATTGAAGCTCACAGATGGATTCAACTTGACATGATGTTGGGCAACTGTCATTCACTTTCCATCCTGACAGGATTTTTTTATAGGTTGCTTCAGTGTAAACATAAATATGCCCACCTTGTTACAGCTAGACAGAGAAGGTATGCTGCATTTCATGTCCAAACTCCAGGAGGTTTCAGCCAATTTAACCCTGATTCACCCCTGCAGACAATGGGAGAAGAAATCTGGTCCTGGACTTTGTTATGCTATGAAAACGTTAGCAATGGAACTAAACTAAGGGTATGAAACTTACAACTGAAAATCACTCTTCTTGGAGGAACCAGAACAAAAACCAAATGCGACTGGATACAGGACTGTGACAAGACTGTGGTAAGGCTGGAGTGACCGCACGCAGACATGGACGAAGACGAACACACTGGCACAAGACAAAGGGAGACGCAGACTCATATACACAGAGTAACAAGGGACAGGTGGAAACACTCAGCAGGCAATCAGACCGAGACACACGAGGAAGGGCAAGCGACCTGAAATGAGAGGAGAGTTACTTTTCAAAATAAAACAGGAAATGACAAGACAAGACATGGAGACAGGACAAAAACCCAACTTGACCTCACCGCGGTGTGACAGTTACAACAAGTTGTTGTCTCCATTTTGTTGACATCTGCTTCCCCGTGAGATCATGTGAGTTGGTGCATTATTCCCTGATTACTCCCTCTGTTGATAATCTTACCAATATCCTGGAGTGTGTGATGTGCCATTATTTTCAGCTCTTGTTTGTGCATGTTTGAGATCAGAGAGAAGATTTTAAAACTCTTATGGTCTGAGCCTTCAGGTGACAGGCAGCATATTGGAAAATATGAGTGTGTGAAGATTACAGGATTCATCGCTCTGAAAACATTCTCTGATCAGTAGATTGATAAGAATCCTAAATTATGTACAGGCTGTGACAACAGGCAGAAGAAACTGAGGTGAAGTGTGAAACCTGTCCAGGCCAACGGCAGGTATGTGTATATTTACGACCATGGCTCTGTCCCAGGTGAAATAAAAGGCAAATAATAAGTGAATGCTAATTTTTCTTCCTGTGGCAATGAGTGAAGTTCCTTTAACATCATAAACGTCACATTTATCATCATAAATGTGGTTAAACTTACATCAGGTATAAATCAATTTTGTTATTTGTTGTGAATGTTTTATTATGAATTTCTTTAAAAAACTAAATATAACACCTAGTCGTTATAAGCCTTTTTTTTTTAATTCAAGCTGTACGATTATTTGTTATGATTTTATTGTGTTGGAGGCAGACTGAGCAGTCACAACTACCTTAAAGTTATTGTGGATCACTCTGTGCTGAATGGGTCCAATAAAGTCTTTGTTACTGTGTGTCAGACAACACAATATCAGACAGTGTGTGTTGAACAATGAAAATAGAAAAAAACATGTCTCTGCATTGAAAAACCTCAAAAGAGGAGGATTATTATTAAATGAAGCTGGATGTCACCAGGGAAAAGAACGATAAAGTTGTGGAGGTAAATATGATTTTCGGTAGTGTTCGGTAGCGTGCATCATCTCTGGTTGGCTGGGTCACATTCTGGGATTTTGGCCACAGATTTCAACACATCAGAAATCTGATGTAGACACAACCAAAAGATTTGACCATGTTTCTGTTGTGATTGTCAGACAGCCCACGACTGCACCGTGGGAAGAGGTATTCATTTTCCCTGTGGTGTGTGTGTGTGTGTGTGTGTGTGTGTGTGTGTGCACGCACCTGGGCGGGGCCTCCTGAGCTCCTGTTCCCGCCAGTCTTCCTCCACACCTGATCAGCATCTTGCCATCAACGCCACCACCTGCTGCTGTTTGTAAAGACCTGCTCAGCTCATCGCTCTTTGCCAGATCGCTCTGTCACTCATAGAGGCATCACACTTCGGCCAACTCTTTTTTTTTTTTTTGCACTTCGTTGTGTTTTTTTTTTCTTTTCATTTATTTATTTTATTTATTATTTATGGGATTGTATCTACATTTTTAATTATGATCATTTTTAGTCAGGTGTGCTTATTCACATCAGTGTAATCAGGATTATAGTCAAAGCCAAAGGACGGATCTAGATTTTAACTCTTAATCTGAAAAAAATGACTTCACACAATCAAAGACAGTATGATTCTTACATTAAGGATATTTTCCTTTTGCTCTTTCTCCCACAAAATGTATTTTTATTTAAAGTGCTGTAAGTCATAGAAGTCTCTCTGTTCAGGAAGTGTACAAATACAGAACCTCGATGCCTTGTATAACTTTCAAGTGTTTGTGGGCGCACATACAAAAGTGTGATCCATTCGCCGCTCCAGCTCTCTACAGACCATCCAAACTGATAATGGTCCAGTTGAAAGATGAAGTAAATCAATCCACGGAAGCTCGCGCCACATGAAAAGCATGTCATCTGTGAAGTAATTGCATCTGTGTGTGCACCCAGGGGCCAGCTCTGAAGAAGCCACATGAAGAGAGGTCATTACTCTGAGGCAGAGTGGTGTCAATGCTGTGATTTATATGGGCTAATATATGGAAAACGTTCTTCATAATGCAGGGAATGGGAAGTTAGTGTATGTGCAGCGGACTGGCCTGAATGGTGGGAAACACTGACACAAAGGAAGAAGAAGCAGATGTAAGAGAGATGTGGGAAGTATAAGATGTTTATGTTACACAGACAGAGACTCAGAGGCGCTCAAGAAAAACCACTGACTTTGAACTCGTGCTTTCAAACACCGTTTTTATCACTTCACATTTTGACGTGCAGGCCTGACATATCAATTGTGCACAGGATGAAGCTCCCACAAAAGCTCTTTCACTCTCTCTCCCTTGTACTTGTTACATTCATATTTGTGAGCAGAAGGGGAAACATGCTGCCATTACCTGAGGAAAGACATGAAAAGACTGAGATGGGAAAAAAAAAAAAAAAAAAAACCTTTTTAGGAAGCTGCAGCTGAAACTAGGACAGTCAGGTAGCACCACACATGAATGAAACCAACTTTTTTCTTTGGCCTGCGTTAAACAAAGGCCTTCAGACGTCAGACATCAGACAAAACAATTTTTTAAAACTAGATAAATGGACACTTGCAGTGAGCAACCAATCCCTGCAGCTGGTGTCACCGTGCAGCTGACAGTATGGATCAGTAATGAATCCAGCTCTTCAGGCTGCATCAGATAACGTGTTGCAGAGCAGTGTGGGAGCTCTGAGCGTGTTTTCCTCAGATCGTGAACAAAGTCTCAGAGTGAAGGTTTCCTGAAGGTTCAAACTCTACAGACTCTCTGTGGGTCTTGTGCAAACTCAGCTTTGATAAATGCCAAAGTTGCAACGCTCTGTAGACATCCACATTATATAACACAGCTGCAACAGCTTCCTAAGACTGGAGGTGTTTTCGTGAGCTGTAAACTTAAAGGATGGTGTCATTGTTTTTCTCACATTTCCAACACTGATCATGCTGAGCATCACTGTCAGATTCACTTCCAGTGGGGCTGAACCCATCTCTCTGACTGAGCCTGAGCCTGTGTCTCTGTCTGAGCCCGAGGCTGAGACAGTTTGTTCATCTAAACCCAAACCTGTTCGTATACTGAGAACGTTAAACCTAATCCAGAACCTCTGTCTCTCTCTAGGCCTGAACATGAACCCAACTCATTTGAAACTGACATTTTGTCTTAAACCTATCTGTCTACACCTGAACCTAAACCTGTCTCTCTGTCTAAGCTTGAGCATGAAGCAGTTTCTCTCTGCCTACGGCTGAAACTGTCGCTCTGTCTGAACTGTGTCCCGACTCAAGGGCCACATCCTTCGGAGGACTCGATCTACAAAGGTGTGGCCTTCGTAGACATCTTAGACCTCAAAGGCCGAACTGAAGTGAGACGGTCTGGCCTACCAAGGATTTCCACTATTCGTCACCAGCTGTTCCTGTCCTTACTGTTGCATCGTAAAGTGCTGCTCCAGTTGCCTAGCAACCTTGACAACATGTAGCTATAACAACAGTGATACTGTTAGCTGTTCATCTGGGCTGAAACCCAATACTTGCATTTGAAGGTTGATCCTCGGGCTCTCTGGTGTTTGCTGCCAGATTATTTTCATTACGTGCACGCATCTTCGGATAGGGTGGGCCATATTCTCATTTGGAAAGTGATTCCATACTGATTCATCACCAGCGTGCAATGAACTATTGGCTCCTACATTGCCCAGGAAAACACATTTGAAGGAATCCTTGGTCCTCAAATGCAGCCTTCAGAGGATGCATCTTCTGAATTGCGATGCAGTCTTAACATTAACCTAACCTGTCTCTCTGCCCAAGCTTGAGCCTGAACCAGTCTAGGTCCAAACCAGAGCCTGAGCCTGAAATTGTGTCTGATTTACAAGATTTGTTTTGTGTATTCATTGATTTCCTTTTATTCATGTTGATTTCATGGCGCCGGCCCCCCTGTGACCCTGTAAGGATAATTGGTATGGCGGATGGTTTCAATTGCATATAACTGAAACATCCCCGTGTTTTTACTAACTTTGATACTTTGCACAGAACATAATATTTCTATCTATGTAGAAATGAAGACAGTGATATTGTGTTTCCTCTGGATAGGTTTTGCTGCTCCTGTGTCATGTGCTGAAGCTCAGTGACAATGTGCAGTAGAGTGGTAAGTTCCTGTAAACGAAAACTATCGAAAGTGTTGTCATGCTAAATCATAAATGATGAGAAACAAAGTTTGTACAAGGCCTACTCAGTGACATCTCTGACATGTATCCAGACAGCTTAGCAGAGAGACAGGCAGGGAGACGTGTCGGCAGGTAGCCACAGACCGATGAGCAGAGAGACTGGGAGACGGTTATTACTCTTACAGCACTAGTGATCAACAGTAATTATCTTTTCTGACCAGGGGAGGGCTGTCTTTTAATGCCTCCCTCGCCACTGACAGCTCATTAATCTTCAGACGCTGAGCTGAAAGAGCCGAGCTGCCAGGCACCACAGAACAAACCTGTTCCAACAACCTAGATACATACCTGAGAGACGACAAAAACAAAATGAGTCGCCCCAGTTACTTTAACACGCGCGGCTGCATAGGATCGCGTTTACATATATATATCTTTATCAGATCAGATGAGTCTCAGATTTATAGCTGAGGAAGTGATGGGACTGAATCAGTCGGTTTCCGTCTGCTGTCAACTTTTGACAGGAGAAAGTGATTTGAGATGTTGTGGGAGTATGAACACAGCGGTGACTAGATTACAGCTGAGGTAAATGATAAATGCATAGAGAAAGTTGTTCCTGTTGCTTTTTAAATGTCAGTGGGCCCAAAGTGCTTTTGGCTCAATGCAAAATGTAACAAGTGGAAGTAGGTAGGCGGACGTGAAGAGTTTTATTACCAATGAAATAAATGAGACAAATGAAAAACAAAGTCACTGCCAACACAAATAGTCAACAAAATACTGTATTTTTCTAGACATGATCAGTTGAAAAATTATGCCAGACCCCTTTCCAAACTTCTCTCAATTCATTGCATATATCCATCTTTAAAAAGACACTTAGGAAAAGACTAAACCAGCTCTTCTGCAGACACAATCTTCCCACATTAGAATCAATCCAAGAAAATGAACCAAGACCAGATGCTGTTGATACAATATGAGTTCATTTTCAGGCTTAACAACTCACATTGTGTAAAGGAACAATAAAACAATGCCTTTTTGGCTGGGTAGCATGCCATAAACAAGCAGGCATGTGAGGCTACTTACTGTTTGTAGTGGGAGAGAGTTTCCAGTCATTGTTAAGTATCCGTCACAGAGCGGCTAACTGCAGTCAGACTGAAACATCTACTGTCGCTGCAGCAGCTCATCAAGTGTTTCTCCGTTTGACATCAATGTTCTCACTGATTTCCACATTTCTACTTAATACTCACTTTATTTCTAATTTTGCCACCAGTCAGCAAAACCTTTTTATTTACTGTCACTCTAACACTAAAGAAATTCAGATTTAAGTGTTAGAATACAGACCTCGATCTCGTGTTAACACTAAACATCTAAACACTGGCAACTATGTCAACAGGCCAATTGTAGTAATGTTATCATGCAAACTGCAGCATACTAACGTTAGCAACAACTCCAAGCTGCAGTGTCTTGGGATGTGAGTGTAAAGCCTACAATACGTTAATATGCTAATGCAGATCGTAAGAAAACAAACTTTTTTTAAGTGACAGCCACTTATCCTTGAAAAAGGGGGAATGTTACCAACGTTTGTGCTAAGCTAACTGGTTGTTGGCTCCAGTGACATATTTAGTGTACAGGCATGAAAAATCTTCTTAGTTAGCTCTTTGCTAAAAAGCCATTGAACATATTTTACTCAAGATAAAACAATAGCTGTAAGTGAGCAGGGTGGGGAGAGTTGAGCCCTGCAGTAAAGTGGCTGACTTCCTGTGTTTTTGGTTGTTATGAATAACAAAACCCTTTTAATTAACCATCTAATGGTCTTGTATAAGTATGTTGATCTGAAAATCAGTCTGTTTACTGTCACTGAGTGGTTTTAACTCACAGTCCTGCTGTGAAATGCAGAAAACCTTCCAAATAGAAACTAAAATTTCAGTGGTAACCTAACTTTATTCCCCTTGGAAGTCCTGCATGGGTTCTGACTTCCCAGAACATATAATTAATGTGGTTTATCACAGAGATTAACTCTGCTGTTGACTGTTGCACAGACAGGCAGTGGAGTGACTCTAACAGCAGCTTACAGTGACATGATTTTTAACCTGACAGCTGCCTGTCTTTGGAGGCAGGTCTTCAGTGCTCTGACAGTCTCACTTATCACTTTACTGCAGAGGCGAGAAGTGAGAAGTGAGCTCCAGTTTTCCTGCTGACCGCCCCCCCTCCGCCTGAGTCAGTGCTCAGAGTTGCTGGGATTGACAGGCCCTCGCTGTATAAGAGCGGTAATTCATTTCTATTAAACAGGTCTGTTATTATTGTTAAATCGTTCGAGTGGCGTCTACACGATTAACACACGCTGCCAGGTGGCAGCCTGAGCGAGACAAATTAAAATCCCGTCAATGTGGCGGCTACCGCCAGCAGTGTCACCACCTTCACACAGCTAGGAGAATACAAAGAGATCACAGGCTTCATAGACTGTACTCAAGCTAAAATAGAATATGAAGACACACAGTACATTAAAGCTTGATACACAATGATAAAACATGTGAGGTCCAGTGATTTCAATAAATTCATATAAAAGAGATTCAGTCAGGAACAAACACAGCAGAGATACCTGCCCCGAGGAGATGATGACATGTCATCATTAAAATAAATCACAACATAACAACAACAAAAGCTTCCCAAGATGACAAACTCAGACACAACTGATCTAAATAATACAATCTCAATGACAACAGAGCTCACAGAAAAACAGGAAGCGACAATGGGAATAAGAGATAAGACACATCATGTACTTCCTGGTCTTTTTACTCTTCTTTGTCTTGGCTCTATTTTTAGCCACATCTGGTCTACAGATGTGAATGTTGATCTGAACTACTGGATGGACTACAGTGAAATTTTGAATAAACATTCATGAACCCCAGAGGATGAATCCCACTGACTTTGGTGATCCCATGTCCCATCTTCTATTGCTATCATCAGGTCAACATTTTAATGTCTCCAACACTTACATTTTTGCAGGTATTTGATTAGAAACCAATCAAATTCTCACCAGCTCCAGCTGCTCTTTATGTTTTGCGAGTTAGCAACTATTAGCATGCTAAAATGCCAAATTAACATGGTGCATATGAGTTTCTAAACATTGGCATGTTAGCGTTCTCAGAGTGTGTATTTTATAAATGTGCTGCATCATTTATTTTTCTGATTTATTTTTTATTTAACATTCACTTTCCAATGATTTATTTATTTATTTATTTATTTATTTTATTTGCCTGTTTCATTAAAGCGAACTCGGTGACGCCTCCTTCAGACCAAACCTATGATTTGAATCTGGAGCTGCTCTCTTGCTGCCTGGCAGTATTAAAAAAAATACCAGCAGACATATAATTATCATACTTAAAAGTTATTTTATGCCGTTCATGGATCTTTAAATCAGCTGTTTGTGTTCCTCAGTTCACACAGCAGACTCATTCAAACTGTGGATGAGCTTCAGCAGTGAAAACGTCTCCTCTTGTTTCCTGCCTGTTAAACTCTGTCTCTTTGGCTGATGTTTTTACCTCTGGATAATAACAATGTTATTCAGGGATCCCAACAGTAATATTTACAACATTAGACGTGAATAAGTCCCTTTAATAGATTTTCCTATCCACTCCTCTGCTTTTATTTTTTATTATGTCTGACTGGCACTGCAAATATATCTCCCCAGCCTGTCTGCCGCCCCCCCACACCCCCACCTCTCAGCCACCACAGCAGCAGCAGCTGATGATGGGGTGAGAGGGAGTGTGATGAATAATGGGAGGAGGAAGGAATACAAGAGAGAGGTGAAGGAAGAGAGGAGGAGAAGGGGTGAAGAAAGCAATGGGAGAGCAGATGGAGGGTGAGGGAGAAGAGATGAGGAGAAAGGAGACGAGAAGGAGGAGACAAAGGGAGGAAGAGTGATGTGTATGGAGGAAAGAAACTAAGAAAAGGAGACGGAAAGAAAAGACGTGAGAAACACAACCTTTCTCATTTTCACACACCAGTCTCTGATAATCCCTCGAAATGACAAAACATGATTCCCCCTCCATGTGACTCACACTAATGGAGCCAAATGAACAGTTCAGCTGTAACGCTATAGCACTGCTGACTGGAGGTATCACTCATGTCTTACAAGAAAAAAAAAAGTTCATCATTGTAGACTGAGTATTTATTAGCTGTTATCCTATAAGATCACAGGGTTGTCGTCGCGACCTCTGACCTCCTTTATGACATCAGCCTCTACTGTTTGTGTAAGAAGTGAAGTTAATTCTTCTTTAGGATTCAAGGAGAATCACAGAGCTGAATGTCTGAAAGTGTCTGTAATGGAAAATGGAAAAAACACCCACTTTGTTGAATATTAATAGTTTGAAGTGTGTTTCAGGCTCATCTCTCCTCATCATCACATGCTCATGATGACCATCCACCGCGCGTTATTACATTATATTAACTACCTGTTTGGTGCATACATATGAACTGATTTATCCACCATGTGAAAAAAAAATCACCTTCTCACCACTAGTAGATTATTATTTATTTCTGGGTTTTAAACACAAAGTCATCCTCACTTAGTATCAAGTGCTTTAACTTTTTATAGGCTGTACAGCATTTTGTGAACCTTTGCATGGGTGCTCCAGTGATTTAAGATGATTTCACATGTGTGTTTTAGTTCATTTGGTCCGGACCAAGGAAAATGTGATGCATGAATGACTTTTATATCAGGTCTGTTTCTTGTTCACACTGGCTTTTCACAAACAAACACTTCAATATGAAGTTATAAGGTGCAACAGGTCGCTCATTCATTGTTGACAGAAGCCAATCAGAGAGTTACCAGCTCGGCACGGCGATATGATTTTAAGTTTACTCCCTTTTGGTTCATTTATAAAAAGCCAGTGTGAGCTCAAACTGGACCAAAATGTGACCATGTTTAATTTTATTCCCTTGGTCCAGTCAACATGAACAGAACAAGAGACAAGGGAAATATTAAAGGAAAAACTTAAATAAATTAGTGAAGAAATACAGCAGATGCCTCTTCATAGGGCATGAAGGGTCACTGAATGGTTTAATGACTGATAGAGTGATGCAAAATCAGAAGCTATGGCCTCACTCACCAGATCTCAACTTGATCTAGAGATTTTAGACTGATGTGTCAGACAGTGCTCTCCACCACCATCAAAAAAATCAGAACACCAAATGAGGGAGTATCTTCTGGAAGAAAGGTATTCATCCTCCAGCAGAGCTCAGAGATCTGTAGAATCAATACCTGGCAGCACTGAACCTGTTCTGGCTGCACTTGGTGGCCAACACCTATTAAGACACTTTATGCTGGTTTTTTAATTATTTTTTCATCTGTCTGTTCATGTCAAACTTGTTTGGTTTGGTTCAGATGAACTCAAATGACCAGTCTTTGTTTGTTTGGTCTGTAGCAGAATTTTACTGTCAGCTTTGCCAAATGGGCAAAAATGCACCAGAGTTCAAAACTGAGCAGAGGCCAAGACAATACTGAATCCTACACTTCACATGATGCAACTCGACAGCATCTTTTCACAGGAACTGGTAAAGGTCCGAGTCCATATTGCAGATGCCCATAAGGTAGATGTCCATCTGTTTTTTGATTATAAAGCAGGTCTAGGTTCTATATTAATACTGTGAAAGTATCAAAGCCTCAGTCCACAGAGAAATGCACACAGCCTGTATTCAGAAACTGAGCCTTGAACGAGCCGTCAGGACTTCTGGAACTCTGTGATGTCACAACAAAGCAGTTACCACTCTTAATCATGCACCAAGCCCCGCCCACCTGGACCCACCATCCAACCTCACAGGATTTGGTTTTCCCAAATTTTATTTGTTTACCTGAAATCTGCTATATTTTTATTTGATCACTCAGAAAATGAAATCAGACTGATTGGCTCACTGACCTGTTATTACTGGAGCTCCAGAGAGAAGCCTGACAGAGGATATGTAAAACTACACTGAGATGGTTTTTGGTTCTGAAAACCACAAATATATCTTCTGATGGATAACAACACTTCAAATAAAACACAGGAAATGTGTAAAATAGAGGACTTTTAAAACTCCGCAGCATCTGTCTATGAGGTTGGATTTCAATTATAAATTGTGGTCTCCAGCCCAGGCAGATAAGCCTGATGACATCACTGGGGTCATTTTCAGGACTTGACAAATCTCCTCCACAGCCACGGATGATCTAAATTTGGAGCTATTTATGGCACATCTTAATCCACCATTTGTGTAACCACGCCTTGTTTTGCCTTCAGCGATGCCACTGTTTGTTTGCTGTACCTCGATTCTCTGCCAAGCCTCTATTTTCCGCTTTTTTTCCCCCTTCAGGACACACTTCTCAGAGGTTAAACACGTAATCTGTGCAGGGAAATTGAGGCGAGAACTCCAGGAGAGTTTAAGCACAGAGGAGCAAGTCAGGAAAACAATGCGAAGATTGTGATTCTGGTGAATTTGTGATGGACAAATTCCTCTGGAGCCAGAGTGGAGGTATTTCAGTATAAACCTCCTAAATGCCCCTGTGTGCAGGAGCAGCAGTTGCATAGTGTTGATGGAAAAAAGTTTTATGTCCCAATAAAAGCTGGTTTACTGCAGAATAACTGGGTGTGTATTTATATCTATAAAAATAAAAAAATAAAAAACAGAGGGAGGACTCAGAGGCCTGTGCATGTTTTGTAATTCAGAGAAATGTGCACATGTGTGAATCAAGATGTTCACATAAAGTCCTCTGTGCAGACTGGCTCAGACAAATGTGTACCCTTGAACGCCCCGCTGGACAGAGCGGAGTATAATTGCGAATTTTACAGTCCGGCAGCGGAAACTTGCTGGTGAAATTAAGCTTAAAATAATTCCTTCCCTAACAGTCAGCTTTCAGTTACAGTTGGTAAGTAGTGAAGTGAGGACAAGTTGGCAAAATGAAACCAGATTCTTCTCATTAACCACCAACAACTGAAACGAAGCCTCCACCCATCATTTCAAAGGGGGTTTGTTTTTCTCCTCTCAGTTTTATTTTGAAGGGAGGCAGGATCGAGCACCACTCACCAGGTTTTGTGGGGTTAAACAGTAACAGGACAGGGCTGAAGTTATTCCACCCGAGGGCCCAGAGGGATGACTGGGAGACAAACAGGCCTAAACTGGTCTCTGCAAATAACCGCCCTGTGGTGAAGATGCCCACGGCACAGCTGCTGCTCCCTAAAATGGGAGAGTAAAAAAGCTGCGTTGGTTCTTGCGTGAAAGTATATAGCTGTTATTCAGGATGTTAACCATGTGTTTTCTATATGTGTGTGTTTGTGTGTGTGTTGGGTTATTTGGGCTGTGTGTTATTCTGGTTTGCTGAGCTATAACTGGACAGCAATTCAGAGAGCGCCTTACCGTAAACCTCCGACCAAAACACTGGCACCGCTTTACTGGATTCATCCCCACTGTTACTGTCGCCCTGCTGTAGAGTTAGAGGAGCCAGACTGGTCAGTCAATGATGGAACCAAACCCAGTGTCTTCATCTTATCAAGAGATTTCATGTGAGAACTTCATCTGCAATCTGCAGTCTGAAAATTGTCTGCATCTTGAAAAAAATAAAGCATCTTTGCACAAAAAAAAAAAAGAATGAAAAATGAAACTTTATTAACAGCTGGACTCTGCTCAGATGTGGACCCAAACATATGTTGAGCCAGAAGTTTCATTTTGCTATCTGGGTATTCACTAACAAATAAAAATGTAACTTAACTTAACAAGCTGAATTCAATGATTTTTGTTAGTTCATTATAAATAACAAACTCATGATTCTTCTTCAAAGCATCTGGAAATCTTCCGTGCCCTTGAACGTTAAAGGCACCCAGGTTACTGCATTTGCAGATGAATGTTCTCCACTCAGCATCACCCCTGCAACCTCACTTTTCTCACTTGCATTGAAAAATTTACTCAGAGGGAGCTGATGTAGGAAAAACACTGTATTTACCTCACAGAATGTCAGAGACCAGGCTGTACCATTTCCAGGACGTTTAAGAAAGTTTGAAAGTTCATCCTTTCCCGAAACTTCCCCCTTCACCAGCTCACGACAACATAATCAAATATTCTATAGGAAGCATTTGCCTGAGGATGTCTTAAAATTATCAATTTTTAGCAGGAATGGCAGATCTATGCAGTGATGTTCTATGCACCCAGCCCTCCTGCAGGGATGCTCGGCCACATCTGCTGTCGTCTCGATTTCTCTGTTCCTCCTACCCTCTGTTTTTAGCCCCAGAGACGACATGCAGCTCGGCACAGCGAAGCTCCACAGGCTTCTCATTACAGCTTCACTTCAGTATCACATAATATTTGCATAACAGAATCTTCTGCTCAATTTAAAGTCGGTGGCGTTTGACCAAAGTGGCCCCGTGGTCGAGCTCTGGTTTGGTTCTCGTCGTTCTCATGATCACAGAGCAAGAGATGAATAATGCACATCGCAGGCCTGAATGTACCACAGTCACAGTCATGGTGGTGGGGTTAATGCTATTCCCTGTGAAAAACTAAGAGAAAAAAACTTGTCTGGAACAAACTGAAAGTGTCCACAAACCACCCCCACCCTCATCCTAACCCTCAGCCCCTGAGAGTGGGTGATGTGGACTCGATACAGACGCAGCCGCGATGACATCGTCGCCCCTGAAGAACAAGTCGGCCTGTATGACAGAGCAGCGGACCACCCACACAGACCTACGTAAGCGAGCCCTCTGATACTGCAGGCTGAGGCGCTGAGCCCCGTCTGCTGAATCAATGAGGAAATTTTTATTGAGGCTGTTAAACTGCACCAACAAAGAAACAGCATCACCACAAAAATGTCGAACATGGGAAAAGGGAGCATTTTTTTGTTCTCAGAGGGATTCACAGCGATTCTGCAACGGCAGAGTGAAGTTTAATGCATCTTTGAATCAAACTGCTTTGTAATCTCCAAAAAATTTGTTGACATTTGTTTTGTGGTAAACACTGGAACACATTTTTTTTTTTTTTTTTTTTTTTTATGCAGAAGATAAGCGACTGGTGAAAAGCCTCTTTTCCATGTGAAACCCCAAAAGCTGCAGATTGTCTCTAACAAAAGATGATCATGGTTTTAAAAATCTTTTTTTTGGATGATGCATGAAATGAAATCTTTAAGCTTTTAGCTGACACCTTCATGGAGAGGGATGTAAGGCTGCATTCACTGCATTCATGCACAAAAAACTCAACAGCCACAGCTTTCCTCAGTTTAGCTCCTAATTAAGAACATTTATGTAAATGATGTCACTCACAGTTTTCTAATCAGAATACTTAAGGCTCTATTTAAGCACAGGATGCTCATATCTGCTGGGTGAAACATATGGTAAGCTCCTCCATCAGGCTGTGATTCCCCAGTGCAGCTGAGCAGAGGCCAGCAGTAAGAATATAAAGAGGCTCTCAATAATTCCCTTAATTTCTGACAGACATAAAATCTCACATGAGCCGCCCTGCATCTCATTTGATGTCGTTTCTGTCTGCACGCTCAGAGTGAGCAGTGAGGATGTGCTGCTTCTGGTGTACCATGTGCAACAGTCCATGTTGTGGTTGAAAAATCTTTAGGATGTCCATATGTTTTGCACATGATACAAACGTTGTGCATTAAGTTTACAACAAGATTTTTTTTTTTTTTTTTGCATATTGCACCGACTCAAGTCGTGTTTGGGACAAATTCAGATCAGATTGTCAGATATATAGAGGGGACATCATATCTGAACATTACTGTTCCTTATCAGATACTTCCATCATAGTCTAGCATTAATATGTGCAGCCTAATATCCAAAGGATTTACATTCATATTTAGCTGTGGCCACCATGACGTCACCCACAGGTGTCTGAGGAGCCGTTTTGAAGCCCAGAGTGAGCTGCTCCACCGTTGCCATCTTGGCAGTGCCTGACTCCGCCTAACTCCTGACTAATCCAAAACGCAAAGAGGTGGGGCGTGTGTTTGGAGCTTAGACAGGTGCATGATGGTTTGTGGCAAGCATACAATCACCCACCTGTCACTCAAAGTGGCCACGCCCTAAATATGCATAACTTTAAACCTTTAAATAATTTAAACTGATGAATTATATAAAAATAATCTATAGAGACCAGGCTGTGAACTTGTTTATTTCTGCTGTAAAACTGGACATTTAACATGGGAGTCTATGGGAACTGACTCACTGTTGGAGCCAGCCTCACATGGTCATTTGAGGTCACAGACCTGCAATTGATATTTATCCTTCTCTAACCTTAACGAGGTGTTTTAGTTACTAGACCTTAACCATATTTTATTCGCCAGTTTTTCCTAAACCATAACGGTACCATAGCTGCCATATGCAGATACTGCAGAATGCAATAATTCATAAAACACTTGCACTTAACAGGAAAAACATTGGTGCCGAACCCACTGTCTGACAGAACTGTTGGTTTGTGCAAAGCCCGCAAACTGAGTGTTGCAGAAAGATTTTTGTTGCTGTCCTCAACCAGGAAGCGAATGGGCAAAAGGTGAAGAGATGAACACGAAAAGATCACACCTGAAAGAAAACAAACACACATTTTTGCAGTGCAGTACTTGCACTTGCAGACAAAGTGTATTATGTGCTCCCCCTGCTCTGCTTCCAGTGCTCCCGCTCTTCTGGTGTCAAATTATGTTCGACACATTGAGCATGACTTCTGATGACATATCTGACAGTGGGCAGTGGCACTTCTGACACATTCTGAAAAAGCTTTGTCATGCTTTATGAACACTTCCCACAGTGCATTGTGATGGACACATGGCTTTGTCAGCGCTCGGGCCTGTTGCATTGGACATTTCGTCCTCCTGCTTGGACTGGGGCGATTAACTGCTCGAGATCAGACGAGCCTCAGTAATTGTCTGTTGCCCGCTCGGTCACACCTCTGCAGTCAGTGGTGTGTTGTGTCTCTGCCTCTGAGACTTTGGTCATACAAGTAATTAAGTCCCTATAATGGACCTGGTCTGCAAGCAAGATAGAAACCACACACTCCCTCCCTCCCTCCCTCCACTCTGTCAGCCTTCTCCTCCTCGTCTCCAAACTCAACTTGCAGGCTCTGGCATTCCTTTGGCCTGACTGCATCACACTGTGCTGAATTGTAATTAATTAGTGGTTGGAAAAAATAGAGACTCGGCTGGCTTGGAGAAAATTATATAGTGTGCTTCCAGAGAGTAAAACTTCGAGGGAGCGAAAGACCTCTGCTGCTGAAGAACAGAAAAACACAGTCACTTTAGTCTCTTCCAGGCCACTGTAGCAGCAGCATCAGTACGGATGGGCGGCGCTCAGCGGGATGAAAAAAGAGGAAAGAACATGTTACTGTAAATTCCCTTTCATGCTATATATTCTAAAATCAGTGATGTTAACCATGCTGACTTTAGAACTAGAATATAGAAGGAAATCATCATCATTAGACTTCATCGAATTTGTTTTGAGTCTGCATTTTCTGTCAGTTTCACCTTATTTATTCCACTTGAATTTTAAAAATTGATTAAAATACATGGTGACTTTTTTTTTTTTTTTTTTTTTTTTTTTTACAGCTGGAATTATGCCCCTTTTTCTGACTTTGTGTTGGTGAAACAAGCTGATTATTATTGTGTTTTTTTAAGCAGGAAACCCGTTGAAATTCAGTACAGAAGTGCACCTGTTTCCTCTTATGAATTTATCCAGTTCACATTGAGTGGAACATGACTGGCTGATATTTTAATTTCTGCAGCCCAGTAAAACCACCAGTAAGAAGGATGAACAGCATTGCTTTGCAGTTACATGTCCAGAATTTGAATAGGTGGGGACTTTTTATTCAACAGCAGATTAGAGTTTTGAAAGGCAGAAATTTCAACATGTCGAATTAATCTTTGAGTCACTGATATTGATCCACACCCCTTTCAACACCCAAAGGTGTACTAATGAACATTTTGTGCTACAGCTTACCTGTTTCCTTTTCAATGAAAGCTTATCACCTGTTTTTCCCAGAAACTAATGACCAATCCCAGCTGGTAGAACCCTTTTAAAGATGAGCTGCAGATTAGCACCATTTCGGGCAAATGCAGGCCAAACCACTATTACTATTTGAAATTGATCCATTTCCTTTACCTGGGATTCATCAGTCTCCTTTGACATGAGAGAGCTGATTAGATTTGCCCCCGAAAGTGCTTCATCCACATTCTCCAGAGAGACTAAGAGACTAAGAGTGAAAAGTTTTGTGCAAAACTTTAAGTAGTTGCATGACTTGAGTTTTTCTGTTGATCAACACATTTTTAAAGTTACCTGACACAGCCGAGTTGTTGTTAGAAGGTGGCAAAGATTAGCAGGGGAAATGTATGTCAATGTCCACATTATGTACTAAAGCTGTATTCCTTTCATCCTGACATTACGTTACCATACTGATCAGTGTTCAGCCTGTAAATACTGTTCAAATCAACACAGAAGTGGTTATTATGGCTGGAGTTGTCAACTCATCACTTCATTTTATCCTTATAGACATTTGAGTCATAATTAGTATATGAATTCATGAGTTTTCACCAAAACTGTGTTTTGTGAGGTCACAGTAACATTGATCTTTGACCCCCTGACCACCAAATTCTAATCAGTTCATCCTTGAGTCTAAATGAATGTTTGTGGCAAATTTTAAGAGGTTCCCTAAAGGTGTTACTGAGCTATCACATTCATGAGAATGGGACATACATATGAATAGATGGACAACCTGAACCTATGGCTGTTGCCGGCTGTTAAGAGTTTGAAACTCCAAAACTCAGCTAATCATCTCAACCAGGACTGTGTGGATTTGGTGTGATCAGATTTAAATCGCAGCAACCAAACAAGTTGCAACCTTTCATTGGAGTTTGATTCAAATGATGCTGAATCTCATCTCTGATTTGTGCACAAAAGTAAGTGAAATAATCTTATTTCTAAATGAGTCAAAACACTTCAAACCAGCAACAAGAGCAGAGAGAAAACACAGAGTACAGAAAGCTCTCACACGAATAGCTGAAAGTGTTTCCATGTAGGATCCAACCGCTCTTTGTAAAAGGCTGATTAAGAAAATAGGTTTTAAGGGGTTTTTTTAACAATGGTAGTCTAACAGTGGTAGTGGCAATTACTGCAATTCAATTTCTATAAATCTCCAACTCAGAATTAGAAGGTTTCATTGTGGTAAGAATCAAATTTAATGATACAAAACATGTAAACTTAATTCTTCACACATCACATCACTGTGTCTCAAAGTAATGGAGATCAAACTCATTACATTTTAACACCAGTGTCTAAGTCTCTTGTCTTTCTCTTTCCCTCCAAGTGCTGGACACATACTTCAAGACTCCTTAACCCAATCAGGCATCAAAGCTTCTTCTCCATCTCAGCTCCTGTGAGAAAGCTGCTGACAAAGACTCTGATGCAGGATTTCTTCCTCAATCAGTTAAAATGATGCAGGGTGACCTAAATTACACCTGAGTCCGCTCACACTCATGAAAAATGCCTCTGCATATCTCCGTCCGACTCTCATTTAGCTTTGCTGGATAGAATATTTTATGTCACAGTTGTTTAAATCAGTGTCTTAAAGTTGTCAGGAAGCTAAAATGAATGATAGCTTTGATATTTAAAAAGATGGAAGATTTATATTTCATAGGTTTGTGAAGATGACAGGGTATTTTTTATGCTCTGTAAGAGTGGAAGAGAAAAGGAATGCAAAATGACAAATGTCATGACCTTGATTTAGATGCAGAGATTCAGTCTGGAGATATTCAGGCATCCCAGAAACGTCTGCGATAGAGGGGTTAAGGAGGAGTTAAGCCTTGCTTAAGGGCATATGAATGGTGGCAACCACATGAAGATTACTCAATCCCCTTCCCAACAGTTTTCAATCCAGTCCAGGTAATTAACAGTCAGCCTGACATTTCCTGTCACTATGTGTAAAGTGGCCATGTCTCCTTTCACTGCTACGCAGATGACACACAAATGTACCTTCAATTGAATCTGGCAGATTCCAGCTCTATCACAGTCATCCTAAATTACTATCAGGATGCGAAATGCTGGATGGCAAAAAACTGTCTTCAGCTGAATGACTGCAAGACAGATTTTTTTTTTATCCCCTCAACACCACAGGTATAAGCTAACCAATTAGAGCCATTGACATTTCACCTCCTGCCCCTGCCAGGAGAAGATCAACTATGTGGTTACAGCAACAACATAACCAGGAAATGTTGTTCGGGTTCCTCTGCTCTACTTAGCTAGCTAACTCTTAGGCTTTCAAAATGTGGCTCAGTTATTTTTTATATGTTGATAAAAATATTATTCAGGCTAATTTATGTGAAAAAAAGAAGACATATCTAAGTACAGCTATCATTATATCACAAGCTAAAATGTTGTTATATCTAACGTGCTAGTAAACAATAGCCTAAATACACCCAGCTAACAGAAAGCTACATTAGCATTCATTTGAGCTGTTGTTTTAGCCACATGATGAATGTAATTCCTATATTCACTCTCCTTTTCCCTCTTTTTTGGTCTCCACTAAAGTCTTCTCCACCGAGTCTTTTTGACCTGATTTCTTAGCTAGTTGCTAACGTTGTCCTCTGTTTGTAGCTAGATAGGCAGGTAGCCACTTTATTAGCACCTGCTGGAGGTTGATGAGAGTTCTAACAGTGAAAATGAAACCAAAACAATCAACCTTTTCTTTAATTGCCCCTCTTCACATTATCATTTTTCTCAATGTCAGTATTGAAATGTTGCTGTTACTGTTACTGCTGGTTTGTTGAGTAAAACTAAATTTTGAAATACTAACAATAATAGTTCTTGGAGGATAAATGACTGAATAACCATTGATTCAAATTTCCCTGTAGCGTGATTGTAACTGGTACTTTCCACCTCTGTTTATGAACAGTGAAGGTCACAAATGGGTGAGTGTATCTGGGAGTGTCCAGGGTGAAGAGAGCACAAGAGAGCCCTGTTAGCATGTAAAGTGAATACAGACCATTCAAGGTGAGTTACACAGGCGACAAACACGGGTATTTATCCAGTAGTTTATTTATCCAGTTTAATTTGTTTCAAATGTGGGACTGAAACCTTGTCCTGACTCTTGTAAAAACGCTGAGCGATGATAATGTTATGAGTCGCTGGGGTCAGGGGTGCTGTGACTCCTTGTGGGGTCAAAGCTATGTATTCTCTGTGAGTGAATGAGGGCTATAGGCTTTATGGTGAGCAGCAGAGTACCCACCACAGGCCACACACACAAAGTTATATTTATCCCCCCATGTCTCCAGCTAGTTTTCCTTTCGTCGCAAGGTCTCTGAGGCTCTTTTCAAAGTGCCTGTAAATGCTCCTAGTGTAGCCCTGTTGCCTAATAACACAGGATTTCTTTTTATTCTGAAAGTCGCCCCTGTCTTCCCGAATCACAGCCTCCTCCTCTCACAAACAGTATTCCTGTTTTATGCGCTCTAATATATCAAACCTTTCAACCTTTTTTGCCTCTGGTTGCATTTTTTTCCACAATTGCTTCACTTGACTTTCTGCGATCAGGGCTGCTCTTTTCAGGAAAATGGGAAATTTTGCTACATTTTTTTAGGATTTATTAGATATATCTGTTGTGTAATGTATGCACGTATATGTGCATATGTGCATTTGTGTGTATCTGTATGTTATTCATGTGTGCGTTGGCTCTCTACTCATTGGAACATTCTGTTACGTGTGGACCTAACCTGTAATGATTGCCTTCTTTGCAATTAAAAAGAAAATTAAGGAATCAATTGGTGTTTATTTTGATTATTTAAAGTCAAAGAAAATTGGATTTTACCATAATTAGATGCATGGAGACAGAAACTGAGAGAAATTGGTTTAAACTGATCTTCTGCTTCTGGATAGCAGTTTAGTTTTGGCTGCACTTTGGCGAAAACCCAAACAACTAAAAAAAGATAAACTGGGTCACTGTGCATCAAGTAGGTGCAAATCCCAGAAGAATTTCACCAGTCAGAGTTTTAATGCACAGAATTAGTGTTGCACAAATTTACAGTGTCAAATTTAAATGCAAAATAAACATAAAAAAGTAGCATTAAAAGTAAATCAATTCCAGTCTTAGCTTAATTACTAAGGCAGTGTTTCAGGCTCGTTGTGATCTTCTGATAAAACTCAATGCTGATCAGACTCAAGAAAACAAGTAAAAAATCTAAGTGAAAGTGAGGCTGCTGAGTGACAGAGCAAAACCAAAATCATTGGTTCATTCGGCCTTGCAGTGTATGTCGCGCTCTGTTTCTTGAGGATGGTGTTTATGTTAAGCAGAGAGCCTTTTTTCTCCAGCGGTGATTAATGTGGTGCCCTGAATGCCACGGCTTCCACATCACACAGATAGCGGTTTTCTGCCTCCTGTCAAAGCCCCGGGAAGAACTGAGACGTAAAAAAAAGAAAAAAAGAGGAATCTTGGTTTTCACACAAACACTTGCTGCAGGTATGTGAGGCTGGCTTCTGTCCACAGACACACACACACACACACACACACACACACACACGCAAAGACGTGCTCATGCACACATACATGAATATGAACCGCCTTTAGTGCATGGACAAGATACACACAGATTCACTGCACTGTCGAACAATACGCAGACATGCAGACACACACTCATGCTCATACAGTGCTCTCCGTCTTTCTATCTGTGTCACACACACACATTCCAACACACACACTCAAGCAGTGAAAGTCATGGCTTTCATTTTCCATTGTGCGACGTGTGACCCTAAATATTTACACTCCTTGGCAGAGGCAGTGCCAGGGGATTTGGGCCTTGGTGAGCAGCGAGCTCCCATTACGCAGAGACAGGGATCCAGTAGTAGCTGTGAATATGTCACATGTTTACACTTGGTACCAGCCGAGTGGAGTTAACCACAGTTCACAGTGTCTGCTTCATTGTCAGTCACATCAAACTACTCTCTGACTTTCAGATTCTCATCTCTGATCGTGTAAACACACTTGGTACATGGTGATGTCTGTTGTATCAGTGAGTAATGTTGAACACAGTCTTTCCAGTCCGGACTGAGCCACGGAGCCAAACCATGTGTCAGCGTCACAACACGAAGCTCGTTGAAAAGCATTAAATCCCTCCTGGCGTTTTATTAGACTTGACTTACAACTCATCTCTCACTGACTTTCATTGATTTAGAGTCTTTCAGAGACTCCTGCAGCCCTGTGTGAACATTTCCACATTTTCCCTGATAGATTATGTCAACAAACACAGAGAGGTGTGCTGGTTGTAGCATGTCTGCCACAGGATCAGTGCCACCCATTGCAACCTTTGATTTCTTTGACTTAAAAGCTCATGGGCTACAACACTGCTCAGAAAACTGATATTGGGCAATTCTGTAAAACACTGACTCCAGGAATCCCTCCTGTAAAAGTATTCCTTCCTAAATCAATGCAATACAACTACTGTGTTGTTAAAGGTATGGTTAAAATTGCTAAACTGCTGTATGACTCCCCAGATGTAGGTTGTAGGTTTGATCCTGTCACCTATTTCTGGTGGCATTCACCTCTCTTTCAGCTTCCACTGCCTGTTACATTTTTCAAAATGCCCTTTGCTACAGGAAACAACAACAACCTCTGAGCAAGCAACAACATGCCAAAAAAAGCACATTTTGATGAAGATCATATAATCACACAGTTGACAAATGTTTTTGCTGTTTTTTGTGTGTGTGTGTTTTCTTTGCAGGGAATCAGTCGTTTTAATGGCACTGCTGGCAAACAAGTTTTTCTCCGACACTGTCATTAACTGTATATAAAGATGGACGTAGCCTCTGTGACGTCACGCACAGGTTTCTGAAGAGCAGTTTCAGCTCAGAGGTGGCTGCTTTGCCGTTGCCATCTTGGCAGTGCCTGACTCCACCTGACTCCTGACTAATCCAAAAATAGGCAAAGAGGTGGAGCGTGTGTGGAATTGAAACTTCAGTGCATGCTGGTTTATGGCAAGAATACACTCAATCAGCTGTCACTTAAAGTGGCCACACACTCAATTATGCAGCCTTTGAGCCTTAATCAAATTTAAACAGGTGAGTTATATAAAGATTCACTCCTCATACAGTTTTCATGAAGGAGAAAATTAGCTCTAGAGACCAAAACTGTTTCTTGTACCAGGCTGTAAACATGTTTATTTCTGATGTAAAGTTGGACATTTTAACATGAGAGTCTATGGGGACTGACTCACTGTTGGAGCCAGACTCTGGTGATCATTTGTGGAAGTGCATTTTATGGCACTTCAGTGTTTTTTTTCAGGCCTGGATGTTGCAGCTTGGACACTACTTTCTAGGGGCACTGTTGCTGCATCCTAGGCCCATCACTGCCAAAGCTGACAGTTGTGATTGGTGAAAGAAATGCAAACAAGCAAGAGTGTATTTCCCTTATAGCAGAATGATTTCGCAGTGCTGGCACAGCGCTGTGGAGTTCTGGCTATGAGAGACTATAAGACAGGATGTGAATCTGGCTCTCTGGAATTAAGGATGAATGAGCTACACGCTTATTCACCAACTTTAATACCCTGACTTTTTTTACCTAACTATGTCCCGGACACTCTACTTCCTGTATTGGCATTGGATGTAAATCATGTTGCAGAATCATCCAGCGTGAAACCAACTTCTTGGAAGGCAGGGCGAGCTAAACAGAAGTAGGTGTTGTGAGTTTGGATTAAAAAAAAAAAAAAAAAAAAAAAAAAAAAAGAAAAGTCAGTGTTTGCGTGTAACATTAGTTTTTTCAAACCTTTCTTAGAAATAAATAGACAACATTCGGAGCTACAGCCTTTTAATGAACCATGCAGATCATTTTTAAAACTGTAAGGACAGCAGGCTTCAACACGTCTCCATTACCTCCACATTCTGCTCCACATTCTACTAGCTTTTAGCACACTGTGTTTCGGTGGAAAGTAACCAGCCAGATGTGTAATGGTGGCAGCCTGCCACAGGACACGGAGTATGACAGAGGCTAAGAGGACAGGAGCTTTGCCAGGACACTTTTCACCCTCTCAGGATATCGAAGCCAGGCCTCAACAATGTCTCAGTCATGCTAAAAGTCCATGTGCATATTCAAGCCCACAGTCTGCATCATTTTTACAGCGTTCCAAAGTTATTCCTGTGTGACGCAAGAGTCCTTCTCCTAAGCTGAGGAATGCTGAAACCAATAACAAAATGACTCCTCAGTGCCTCTTTTTCACTGATATAATTTGCTTGAGTTTTATTGGTGTTGGCCTGTCTGGGCTTCTGTGCTTGTGGAGAGCTATTAACTTTAACAGGGCTCAGTCAGGCTACTTAGTCTAGCAGAGAGTGAGACAGACAGACGGGCAGAAATGTCATTAGACAGCAAAGACAGAGAGACAGGCAGTTAAAACGCGTCTTACTGTACAGCTCAAGTCACTTCACAGTCCCTTTAAAAAATTATACAGGGTGGCTCTTTCCACTGGTGTCTATGACCTGTAAATGTTGGTGTATTTCACAGTTGTGGTGGAGGGTTGCTAACGCAAGCAAAGCTGAAATTAAACCCTCGCTTGTAACACACTCTGTTTGCAGTTTTCTCTGCCCAGGAGAAATAATTATCAAAATCTGAATGAATTACAGCAGGAATGAGCACTCTACATGCCCTGTGAGGTTCCCACTCTCATTGAACATGCATATAAATGGACTGATTCAATATTTGCCAAATCTGTCTCCATATATGCATGTGAGAGTAGCAACATTTGACTTGTAGGAGGAACGTTTAGAGGCAACAAAAAAAAAAAAAGATGCTGACTTTTCTCTGGTTTTTAAAATTTTGTGATCAGGCAAGAAAATGTGCTTCTGCTTTTGCAGTTTTCTCATGTATATAAACAGTCTGAGTGTCCATCACCGATGTGTGCACATTCCTCAGCAGAGTGGGATACATCAGGAGTGGGATGAACCTTCACATTGTCAGAAAAATGAGATCAAAGTGTAAAGGTGTCAAACAGGTGCTACAACAAAACCACGAGCTGACAAAGAGCTTTGGGAAGACACCACGTCGGTTGGCTCTCTGATGATTTCGGTTTCGCTGTGTTGAGGTTTCCCTCTCGTTGTCCGTGTGGAGTGCTGTGTATGCGCCGACCTGTTGGTTCTCAGCCAGCTGCTGAGTGAATGAAGACCAGCTCACCCTGCATTTGGCCCATTGTTCCCTCCCCGGGGCCTTGGATTGGAGAGCTTTTTGTTGGCTGCTCCTGGCGCTGCTGCCCAGTCAAAGACATCTCCTCTGGGTTGTTGTCGACCATCTGTTTGCCCCCGGCACTCAGGCAGGCCGTCACCTTTGGCAGCCACTGCAGCTATGTGGCATGAGCGGGCGTGTGAAAGGACCATGTACGAGTTACCCCATTAGGACTGAATTCATAAAAATTTGAACTGAGTAATATATTGTTCTCTACTAAAGAGTGGACAAATCTTCTTGGTAGAAAACCACAGGCTGATATGTTTGACATGTGTTCCAGGCTCCTGGCCCAAAAAATATAATGCACTGCAAAAAAAAAAAAAAAAAAAAAAAAAAAAAAAAAGAAGTCAGTTTTCAATGTTATGTCTAATTTAATATTATACTACACTAGAGTCAGTAAATGTCACACCAGATCCCCCTGACTGATACTCATTTTAAGAAGATTATTGCTTTAGGGCCACATTATTTTATTTGCTCAACAGATATCTGATGTAGTGTGACATTTATTTTTTTAACAGAATCGATCTGTCTCACTCTGAAGGTTGTTTTTCCCTTGTGGAGGACAGCTCACAGCATCTTATTTTCTCTATTATAGTACTTTATCTGTTAATGCTAATTAGGTGATGTCACATATTGTCTTTTTAGGCAACTAATAAAGAAGCATTAAAACATCTGTGTGAGTCCAGCAGCTATTTCACAAAGACCAAAGCATCCATGTTCAAATTTATAATGGCGATCCAGGGATTTAGTGTTGTACCTCTGTAAAGTTAGAGGGTCACAAGAGACAGATCATTAAAAAAAAATAGTTAAAAGTGAAACTACACGTCCAGTATGAAGACTTCCTGCTAAAAGAGTAGTTAACATGTTGGGAATGTTGGGAATACGTTCATTGAGAATACAGAGCTTGAGCAAGGAGGTCATTAGCTTAGCTCAAACACCGGGAGCAAAGGGAATCTGCTAGCCTGGCTATTTACAAAAATAAGCCTTCCCCCTCTGAAGCTCACTAATTAATATGTTGAATTTGTTTGTTTAATCTGTACACAAACAGAAATGAAAGCTACATATAGCTATATATTCTTGATGAACAGTCCTCTGTGCATTCTCTCTGCTGTTTAGAAAAAATTGCACAGCCTGTAACCGGAACAATAATGCAACTGTTTTCACAGGACAAGTATAGTGACTGAATTTAATGTGTAAAATCAGTGGATCACTTCCCATTTAATATGTTCCAAAAAATGGTGCCAACTAACCCAGTTGCGGTGTAAATGTCTGAGCGTGATACGCAGCGAGTCGACTCCTACGATGGCTCAATCTATAAACTATTGACAAAAGATCAAGAAGAGAATTTGGTCCCGTCCTGTTCTTGACTTAGACTCGGTGCAGGGTGCCATAACATAAGGTTCGTTTGGTGGGTGTGGTGCATGATGAGCTGAGGGTGGGGGTGCTCATGCTAGCCCGGCACAATGGCTAATCCACGGGCTAAACACTCAAAGCCCTGATCTGTGGGCTCTGATCCCGGCTGTGTGAACAGCAGTCACGACTTAGGGGGATGCTGGATAAACAGGCCAGTAAAGCCCCTGCTTCTCTTCACAGCCACATTTAAACCTCTTCATTTGGTCACTGATAGACAACGTGAGGAATTTTACTATTTACAGTGTGTGAACAATATGTTTTACTTTCTTTTTTAAGAAAAATCTTCAGGGTGGTTGTGTGAATTATGGGTTGGGGCCTAAATTGAGGTACTGACCTACTTCCAGTTCAGTCTGAGATATTTATGATTAAAACTCCCTGCCCAAGGCAAGAGACAATCCTTTTAGTTAAAAATAAGTCATTACCACAGAGGTAACCTGGGAGGCATTGTTGTTTTCTATTCAACAGAGATTTTGTTGTGAGCTTCAGTAGCAGTTGAAAAGAGCTGCATAATCTGTCCTCAACACACAGCGTGAAGATTCATCCTGTTCCCAGATCAGTGTCTCATGTGGTTTGGTGCCTCTCCAGCCACTAGAAGCCATCATTGGTTGTGGTCCCACAGCCAGGTTTCTTTTGGTCCCAGTTCCTGACAGATCCTCTGAGGCAAATGACTCTCTTATTAAGTCTCTGTTTTTACAAGCAAACATTTAGGCAGCAGCTGACAAATGATGTTGGTGGCAGATTATGATGTTTACATTAAATATTATTTTGCTAATAAACACTTACCCAAAGCCCAAAATGTGTCTTTTGGTTGTGGTCTGGTTAATGTGATCCGTGTGTTTTTCTCTTGGGTCTTGCGTCTTTTCCAGTAAAATAATCCTGCCAATCAGATCACATCAGTCTCAGCTGACCCCAGTTAAAGATGTGTGCATTGACATGAAACTAATTTAAGCTCAGATCAATTCAGCAGTTCTGAATCAAGTCCTCCAATATTTGGAGCAAGGAGCTTGTGAATAATTTATATCACATATATGAACAGCTCATTATTATGCTGCTCATTATATGTTGGAGATACAGGTAAAGGGTGTGAACCCTAAAGTGTAGTGTTTCTTCCTTCTCTGCAAAAAAAAAAGCTGATTAAAAATCTCAACTAGATGTTTTGAGTTTCTTCCCAGATAGCAAAAATGAATCCGGCCCATGCTTGGGCCACATGCTTGTTTTTTTGTGGTTCCATGGCCTGAATCTGGCCCATATACAGCATGACTGAACCAATTCTGGGGCACATACACTTTATTCGTCCCCAGAGAGAAATTTAACATTACAACAGCAAAAGCAGACAGGCAAAATGAGTAGACGAGAACAGGATATAACAAAATATGATGAATTTATATAAATGTTGACTTGTTGACCAGAAAGTGGCCGGAGGTATCTGACTGTCTAACCCAGTATACGCCTGGTCCCACGGCCCAAATCTGGCCCATATACAGCAGGAGTGTAAGATCCTACTTCCATGTCTGGGCCAATTCTGGGGCACACACAGAAAATCTTCATTACCAGAGAACAACAACCGAACTCTGCTCAGATGTTGAAGTATTTGGGCCGGACTTGGGCCGAGGACCCAGGCTTATGTTGGACCGGAAGTTTCATTTTGCTATCTGGGTAGTAATTACGCAGATGTGAGCTGATGAAATGTGATCAAGCCTCAACTCTTGATATAACAGATCGACAGGGTCGGTAATGCTGGAGTGTGCTGTGGTGTGAGCAGCCCCCCAGCTCGTTTCAGTTTGACTCTATCAGTCGTTCTGTAGCTTCTGTGTTCTTCAGACGTCGTCTTGGATCATGTCTCATCATGTCTCGCTGTGGTGGCAGCCTGAAAGTGTTAAAGAGCCCCTGTTGCATGAAAGGTTGCACCCCAGCTGGCTCCATGAAGCCCCGCAGTCACCCGGCAGCCCCCCCCCACCACTCTCATGAAGTCCTCTCAGGTTGTTTGCTCAGGCTGTCGCTCTGAAGACAGCCCACTCAGTTTGGATGTTCTTTTCCCAGGCGAGAGCTGCCGGCTACATGTTTGCTTTCCCTCCACTCTCAAAGGCCACATTCACCTCAGGCCCCGAGGAGAAAGGCAGCACGGTATATGAAAGTATGTGGGCCATGCTGGGCAGTGCTACTTTGAAACTAAGTGCCCGTTTGGTATGTGCAGGCAGGCGAGGGTTGTCTTGGTGCTTTTATTTATTTACTTCTTCTTTTTTTTTTGGGCACTTGCATTCCTTGCGAATCAAAATGTAGTTGGAGGAGTTTGATGAGTTTGTCAGAAAATACAGCAGAGCAGCGAAAAAGTGGATCAAATAATACACAGAAGCAATGAAAAGAAACAAATGGCTAATTCTCACTTGTTTAAATATTCACATGAAAAGCTTGTCTCGCTGAGGTTTTGTTCATCAACATCAAAAGAATGACCTCAAGTCCTGCATTTTTCCTCACCCTCCAAGTCGTTGTAGACCCTTAAGATGAAAAGTAGAGTTAAAGTTAGAAAAATCTGCAGCGATGAAGGTGGTTTCTTCCCTGTTCTCTCTGTCTCAATATTTCTCTCACTTCTGTCTCTGTCTCAAACCGAGCAGCAGTGCCCACGGCATGGGATTCCTCTGAAGTGATTAATTAGCCAAATGCATTAACACCTTTAACACACAAACCCAGCAAATGTAATTAGTGCAGAGAATTAGCAGAAGTCGGTCAGATTATCTTGTCATAGCTTGTTATGAAAGTTAGAGTAAGCTATTAATCCCCTCTGACTGAATCCCCGCTGACTGTAGTAAGACCAGACTGATGAAATGCACCACAGCCATTCACAGTCCTTCCACTGCTTTTCATTTACAGCAAAATTGAGAAACTGGAGCAGTGATGCTTGTGTGTGTGTTTGTGTGTGTGTATGTACTGTATTTGCATGTTTGTGCTCGAGGATATAAAGTGAGTTGTGATTGTGCAGAGCCACTTCTTTTAAGAACTGATAAGTCTGTGTCTCACTGTCCCACAGTCTTTTCACTGGATTCTACAGTATATTGTGATAACAGCATGATACTGAGAAATATATTAATGAGTAATGAGCAAAAGACCAACACAGAACATCAGGCATCAGCTGCTTTGACACAAAAACACAGACAGAAAATAAGAGAAAACTGTTTTGCAAAGTGCAACAGTAACACCAAGAATTCAATTCCTAAAAACTCAAACCTCAGACCTTGCCTCGTAGAAATTTTTAAAACTTGCAAAAACAAATATGTTTTGAAGGAAATGCAACTGGATTATGTTTTCTAATGTAATGAGAAAATGTTCATTTATATATTTTTTTTATCATTATTTGTTGCAAATATGTTAAAACGCTCAGCCTTTTTTTTCCATGAAAGTATCTGATCTTGCAGCACAACATCCACCTGCAGTGACTCCATCATTGTTTAAATGTTTCATGGAAAAGTTCACAGTCATTTCAGATACGACATGTTTATTTACATTTAACCAAAAACCACCATCTTTGCCTAATATTAATAACTCTTCATGGAGTCCTGTGATCCAAACTTGAGGCCTCAGACATGATGAGTGCTGTTAGACTCTGAATTACAGTCCAACCAAGAAACAAAGGGATCCTAAAAACTGACACTTAGATGGGGTCAAAAACTATGTTACTGCTCTACCTGGGCTCTCATTACCTCCTATCATGTAGGAGTGGTAGAGGTGAAACACTGGAAAAAAGTGCATAGACTCAGGCAGGACTCCATATTCTATTTCTATGAATATATCACTAAACCCATTCATTAAGCACAAAGCACAAATAAGTTAACTTATCTTGTGTGGCAATAAATACAGCATTTGCATGATTTTTTGTCTCTGGTGAGACAGTGGAACACTTTGTTCCCCCCACATCCTCCCAAACCACCTCCAAAAGCCCCTCTGCTGACGGGCTTCATTTATTGATTCTGAACATAATCCATCCAGATCACGTTGCCACCACAAGAAGAAAACAGTTTAGTAGAATATGAATTCTACTTCTTGGAGACAGGTTTGGGACGACAGCTCTGATTATCTTTACTTCCTGATGATGATGAAGTGTTCACGATCCCACACACAGAGCTGTGTACAGTAGATACAGTGGTGGTGTCTTGAGTGGGCAGCTACAGCTGTACAGTAAACACACACTTTGTTTTCTCCTTTGACCAAATGTGTTATTTCTGTGAGAGTTATTTTCTCTCAGGACCTGGTGTCAGTCTGACTGGACCTGTTCAAATATATAAAAACATGATTCATTTCCTCTTCTCCGAGCAAGACACACAAGTGCCAGAGGTTAGTTACACAAAACGACTGTTTGTGTGCTTCAGATTTACTCACAGACACACACTCAGGTGGAGTGTACAGTGTGTATACTTGTGTAGCTGCTGGCAGCCACCTCTCACACACTACAACAGTATCAGTGGCGTCCTCTAACAGCCTCCACGGCTCCTCCAGGAGCTTTTGTGAACCGGTGACAGCAGCAGCAGCAGCAGCAGAGTCTGTCCCAGAGAGAATTCACTTCTGGGTGAATGAACATGTGAATCAGACACATCGAGGTGATTTTGATGAATGTGAAATATATTATTAGGAGCTCAAGTCTGTTTTAATTATTGAAACCCCAAAGGCTCAAAATTGGTGGTTCAATATTGGACAAGGGTGTATGTCAATAGAGCCAATCCCAGCTGGCGCTGGGTGAGGGCAGGGTACAGCTTGGACAGGTGTATCACAGGACTGATGTTTGAGCTTTGTTCCAGTTCAGGGGCTGCATTTAAAGAGGCTGCAATGTGTCACAGCAGTAAGACTACGATGTCCCATTTCGAAGGCTCCTTCAAATGCAGCAAAGAAATGCATCCTTTGTTTCCTGGGCAACGAAGCCTGCAATAGGTGAATCCTTCACGGACCAACCTATTCCCCAGTAATGAAAATAATATGGTTGCAAACAACACTGACAGAGAGCCTGAGGATTACACTTTTGAATGCAAGTATTGTGTTTCAGCTTCACTTTAAAGTTACGTGTTGTCAAGGTTGCTTGGTGACAGGAGCGACACAGTGGTAAAGGCTGGTGACACAAAGCGAGAATCCTCCGTGGGCCAGAGCGTTTCATTTCGTTTCTGCCTTCGTGGCCACACCTTCGTTCACCACGTCCCTCATAGGACGCGGCCCCTGAAGTGGGACGCAGCTGTGGAGACAAGTAACCACTCACGCTCACATTCATTCACACCTCTACAGGCAACTTAGAGTCATCAATTAACCTGCATGTCTTTGGATTGTGGGAGGAAGCCGGAGGAAAAACCCACACAGACATGAGGAGAACATGCCACCTCCCTGCAGAAAGGTTTGAGCAGCACTGCACCAGACAGTCGGGCGGCATGAAGAATACTCTGTCATCCTAAACAACCAGTAGGAACACAGCCTTGATTCAGGTTATGAATTACACCTGAGCAGGTCAAAACACCTGCTGTGGAAAAGGTTTTATGAGATGCAGGTTGTAACAGGTGCAGCAGTCTGTACCACCCCCCCCCACCCCCACCCCGCTCCATCCTGCGAGGAGGACTCTTTAATAAGGGAAGTGGAAACACCTGTACAGGTTGAGTTTTAGAGTATTTTATGACTCGAGGTTCACGCTGGAGGCTGAATATCTCACCACTAGAACAAGGTCTCAATTATTTAAAGAGAAAATGGTTTTAAAACTGAGCTGTGATCCTCTGCTGTCAGGTACTGAGGGTTAAGAGCCTTTCTCTGTGAGCTCCTCTCTGATAAAAATTCATGTTTATCCTGCAGTCTTCAGCCCACAAACACACCTCAGACTGAGCGCTGCCTCCTCTCCTCACGACAGCAGGTGATCTCACTGATTAGATCCTTTCTGGCTTGTTAAAAGCGCACTAATCAATACAATCTCCTGCTGTAGTGTTTTTTTGTGTGCCTGTAGATTCAGTTGGCACCTCTCCCTCTGACCAGACTGTGAAGGGAAACAACTCAGAGTGAAAGAAGTCCAGAACAGAGGCTGTGCCATTTCCCCCACTTTGCCTCACAGGTATCGCTGTCTCTCCCAAGCAATGGCCAATTTCAAGGCAGGTTTTTCAAAACAAAACACTTCCTCCGGGCCACCACTCGCTCTGTGTTAGGAGACATTGTGGTTGTGCAGCTATTTCTGCCGGCCTCAGAATGGTGTGCACAAACAGAATTGCTGCGGACAATGGGCAGCATGCAGTGAAGTGCAGGCTATAATGAGGCAGATGTCTGGCTATTGGGAGCCCACAGCAGGCGAAGGGGTAGTGGTGGGGGTGGGGGGGGGACACATCCCTGCTTTTGTTGGTGGGGTTCACCCTCTCCCTCTCTCTCCCTTCTCACTCCTTTTGCCTCTCATGGCCTCTCGCTCATTCTTCCATCCTTACAAACATGTGAACATGCACACGTGAAAACCACACATACACACACACCCCTCGCCCCCCCCCCCCACAAACCTCCATTGGTTTTAATTATCCCACTCCAAATCTGCCGCTCCATTAGTGGCTGTATAATAGTGTGTGTGTGTGTGTGTGTGTCCCTCCCCTCCCACCTCCTCCTCCTCCCCCTCCTCATCCTCTACCTCCCCAGCTCCTCTCCATTCACGTCGGGGAGAGAAGCTGCCCTTTGAGCCCCTGTCAGCCTCGTTGGCCGGGGTCTTCAGGTTCTCACATTCCCTCTCAGCCAATCAGAGCGCTGCGCAGAGGCAGGGCCCAATTACATGACAGCGTCCTGCCAGAGGAGAGGAGGCGAGTGGTTTAAAAAAAAAAAAAAAGAGCGAGCCAATCGCTGTGATTAATTTATTCAGATTCCCTCCGGGGACCGACTCTCCTGGAACGCACCCCATTTTTATGTACCCTCATACCCTGCACCCCTTCCTCCCTCCCTTCGCCCTCCTCTTCTTTCTTTTATTGCGTTTGTGAAGAGTGATAGAAGAATGCAGAGTATTTCTTTTTCAGGCACTTTTAATATGCGCCCCCCCCTGCCTCCCCGCCCTTGCTCTCTCTCTACACTTCCCCATTTTACCCCCCCCCCCTCCTCTTCCTCTCAAGGTAATTACAGAGAAGTCTCAATAGATGGGAAATTCATGTCTTTGAGCCTAAGCCATATGATGTATGAGAGAGAGGCTGGTACAGAATTAAAGGAAGGAGACAGAGAATAGGGGGACGGCAGGAACTTGAACCCGCAAGTGTTATTGTGCTCAAGCCGAAGGGGCCAAAACATAGTATCCATGGTAAATAAAACGGAGAGCTTCTTCAGGGCCCTCAACAACCCCTCCCTCCCCTCCTCCCTCCTCCCCGTCTCCTCCCACCACCCTTTGCGACCTGTTGCTTTCTTCCAGCCACCATTGTCCCCAAGTGTGAAGTGGGTGACATCACCGTTTCCTCTTGTAAACAGGTGTGATGGGACGGCGGGAGGGGGGTGGAAAGAAAGTCCACTGTGCACCTCGGGGCTCCTCGTCTCTTTTCAGTGCGTGGGTTCCATTTCACCTCCTGTCCCTCGCAGCCACTGTCACTGCAGGGGCCCACCCCCACCCTCCACCCCTACACCCCTCCACCATATCTACTATAAGCCTAAACACAAGAGAGGAAACTAAAAAAAAAAATGAAGAGGAAGAGATGTTACTGGCAGATCGTGCATATTCTCTGACTGCTGGTATAAAGATGAGATTTACTAATTCATGATATCCTCTGCTGCTCTGCACTTAAGTGCACAATCTATACATATAACTGTGTGTGTGTGTGTGTGTGTGTGTGTGTGTGTTATCAGAGCAAGAGCGTCAATGTCAGGTGACATGTTTCAGATTCAGGTTGGTCCATGTTTCAGATTTCAGCTCTTCAAGGTGAGAGTAACTTTCTCCAGAGAGTGTCAGCAGCTGCTTTCTCCTGCTTCAGTCAGGCCGAGCAGCACGCCTGCAAGGAGTTCATACCTGACGAGAATCAGTCTTACATATGGAAGTCTTGGTGGTTTGCCATAGTAAGCAGGTTAAAATCTGTGGTGCTTTCTGTTTTCACCAACATACAGGTCAGATGAGCTGATGACACAAGAAGACTTACACTGCGAAGTTTGAATGAAGTCCTGTTCAGCTAGAGCCCTTGCAGCTGAATAAGAACAGAAAATGTTCAAACTGGATGGAAGGATGATTATACTGGGTTTCATACAAGTCCAAACTCCCCAATAAGGGAAAGGGCCTCCTGCTAACCCTTAAAAACATTGGAACACGTTTTGACACTAATGGACTCTTCATTCGGACATTTGTTTATTTCCTGTTTTATTTTGAAATTACCACCCTTGTATGTGTTTGTCCTGTTTCCCTACTTTGTGATGGTCTGCCCTGCCTTTACGTGTTACTCCTGTGTTCAATTACCCTTCTGTAATTAAGTTTGTGTTTTCTACCTGAGCCTCAGTTTTTTTCCTTCTACACCAGTTTTGTTTAAAGTTTTGGACTTTCTATATCAAATTACCCCATTTTTACACTTAACAGCTTTTGTTTCGAGTTGAAAATATTAATACCATAACAAGGTCTGGTACTCTTATTAAATCCAAGCTCATAAAGTGACTTCAATTAATAATAATAATAATAATAGTAATAATAATAAACATGCTGCTGTAATCTTTGTTGCTGCTGATGTTCATGCTGTTCATTCTCATATCCTGCAACAAATTCAGGATCAGACATGAACAGATGGATTTGAGAAGCTGCCGTTTCCAACCACTTATGTTCTGTTGCTTAGTTTTACTCACTAGCCTCCAGATGTTCGACCAATCACAGGCCAAACTAAGTGGCTGCGATAAATAAGGACTTTTTTTTAAACAGTGAATCATGCAAAGCTGCTCTAGTGGTGTCCCAGAATAACAATATAGAGCTGGAAATGTGCATAATAGGGACTATATGCTTGTTAGTTGGTTAAGCCTGTGCAATTAAATGTTAATGGTGCTCTTAAGCCAGTGCTCACTTCCCTGCAGGTGTCCACTGTGGCTCAAATGCATCAAGCTCACTGTGATGCATTTGCCAGTGTTATTTTGTGTCCAGCTACAAACAAATGCATTAGAATAAAGCTCCATATTGACTGGATTTATTTTCTCTGTGGGAGGATGGAGCTTTAGACTGAAGGAAAAACACACTCCAATGCAAAGTGGAAATATATGCAGAACACACTGTGATCGGGATGTGATCAGACCACATGCTGAGGTGGTCTGGCTTGTATCAGTGTGACCACCCAGCAAGCTGAAAGGTCATGTAAATACAACTCTTTATGCTTGCAAGTTTTCATCTGCAAAAAAAATCATTTAAAACTGTTTGTTGACTTCCAGCCCTGACAAATGAATTTGAATATTGAAATCTGATCACAGTGTGAGCAGAATCAGTGTATTGACAATGCAAAAAGCCCATGGATGGGATGTTATCATCCACACAATGTCCCCAAATGCAGATGACACATTTAATACCAGGCGTAAATGGAGATGCAGCCTACCTGTCTCATCTGACAACTGGTCAACCAATCGGCTGCTGATGTAAAGTGAAAATAAAGTGCAGAATAGCAAACACCTCCTACATTTTTCCGCCAAGGAGATGTCAATCTGAATGCAGTTAACTGCTTTAATCCACTGTCTCAGCTCACAATGACACACATGAGTGCAGGAGCTACATCTCACTGGGTGTTTCAGGGGAATAATAAGCTGCAATTTACATCAATTTAAAGTAAATATGCAGACGTCATATGCGATTGGTTACTGCACCACGACTTTAAACCCCTTCCAGGTCACACCTCATTTACTTTAACTTTGCCCTCCGTGCTGCCTGTCTGTCACTGCCAGTGATCACACCGTGGTTCCTGTGAGGGATTTACAGTTTCCCACAGAAAATTACCAGGAGCCAGCAGCTCCATCCAGCTGGACATGTCCTACCTTTACACCTTGAATGAGCTTCGTAATCCTAAATGGTGAAGTGGAACCACACAGAGGGATTATTATTTGTGGGAGTATTATTTATGCTTTCCTTTCATTTAAGGTCCTATATTGTATAAAGGTAGATGTCTGTGTCTTTTTGGATTAGAAAGCAGGCCTAGGTTTTATATTAATACAGTGAAAGGATCAAAGCCTCAGTCCACAGAGAAATGCACACAGCCTGTATTCAGAAACTGAGCCTTAAAATGAGCTGTCAGGACTTCTGGAACTTTGTGATGTCACAGCAAAGCAGGCACCGCCCTCATCAAGCCCCGCCCCCCTGGACTCACCATCCAACCTTTGCAGGTTTTGTTTTCTCTTCTTTGTTTACCTGAAATCTGGTATATTTTTTTATATTTTACTTCACTCCCTCAGAAACAGTCAGCCAATCAGAAGAGAGACTCAGCACCTCTCTTCTGATTGGCTGGCTGACTGACCTGTTGTTACTGGAGCTCCAGAGAGAAGCCTGAGAGAGGAGATGTAAAACTGCACTGAGATGGTTTTTGGTTCTTAAAACCACAAATATATCTTCTTATGGATATCAACACTTCAAATGAAAACACAGGAAAAGTGCAAAACATGGGACCTTTAATGAAGAGATGTAATCAAGGTCTAACAGTCCATCTACAATCAATATGTTCAGTTTCTGTAAAACTGGGTGTTCAGTTGGTGCTGCTGTGAGTTAAATGTCTGGTCCACATCTTCTTCTCCCCCTGTGTGTCTCTCCTCTGTGGCTCCCTTCACTCTCGACTCTGTTATGAAGCAGAAATACCATTAAAAGCTGGATTCTGGAAGCTTATGTCAAGTTTTCATTTTCTCCACATCACACACACACTTAGCTGATGTAGTGCTGCACTCCCTTCTCTCCATCCGCCATGTAAGAGCCTGCCACCCATCTCTTAGAAGTCCCTGCACCCACCCGTATTAACCTCTATTAATCTGAGTGCCTGTAACCATGCCCTGATGATTTATGCATCCGGACGGGCACTGCGCTCTCGAGGCAAACGTCACACTCGACAACAATCCACCAGGGACGATAATTAGCGAGGAGATTTCACAGTTAGTGTAGCTCCCTCATTAGGCTTGTAAAATAGCATCACATATGCTTTTATCTGCTCGCTGCGCTGACATTGTGACGTAATTTGGTTTTGATCTCGGATCGTCACATCGCTAACGGTGCAGCTCATCTCCATACTTGATGACATGGGTTGATAGCTGATGATGGATGCTTCTGAAGATACGGAGCTTAGTCAACTGTTGCGCTCACAGCAAACCACAGCGGTTTAAACACTAACTGCTTAAGATGCATAAGTGAATATAAGTGTTCGACCTGAAAATGTACTGTAACACTCCCATCGTGTTTCCTCAGCATCTGCTCCCAGCTGCAGGGTTGTGACAAATGCATGATTCATCATGATGAAAGCGAGCTGAACTCCCCATCAAATGAAAGCATCAGTGCAGTCTTCCTTTCCCACCTCTGCTTCAGCTGCAGAGATGGACCATCATGCTGTAGCTCCACAGAAGTGATTAAATATTCATCCAAGGCTGAATTAAACAGTAGCACACCGGCATTTAACCCCTCTTTTCCTGTCCGCCTCCCCCAGAATATCTAACATCTGAAACCTGAACCAGAAAACAAACTGAAAACACAAGTTTCCTTCTCTCCTCTCCACTTCTTTCCTCTTCTGTGGACTTTCCTACTTTATTTCAGGAATTCTCCATTTCTCCAACTCTTGATTTAACCACAGTAGTTGCACTGACAGCGATGTCCTTTTTTCAGAAATACCTTGCTCCACACTGACACAGTCTTACTGTATTTGTGCCTTTTCCTTCCAGCACTGGATGGAAACTTCAGCTGCTGCAGGAAACTTACACTTACACTTCAGTTACAAGATTAAATGTTGTAAACTCAGTGGTGGTCAGATTAAAAGGACTTATTATGCAAATGACCCTCATTCAGAGATTTCACTTTTTATATACTGTTATAAGCTGCACGGGTTTGTGAAGTAATGAAGTACATCTACTCAAGGAGTAAGTTACGCTTATAATTGAATATTTTCCCTTTGTGCACCTTTATACCTCCACTCCACCGGTGTTGCAGTACTTGAGTCCAGGACTCAACTTGAACACTGACTGCTTTTGGACTTGTAGACTATGACTGTGACGTGTGCATGTGTTTGGCTGTTGTGTCACACGGTAATAAACTCCCTTTGAAATGGTGACAGCCGTGTCATTTACACCTTTTTATTTGTGAGTCAGCTCTTTGACAGAGCTGAGCACTGATGCCCATCTTGGAACTCAACTGAACTCAGACTCAGGTACTGATGACTCGACTCGGACTCGACTCGGACTCTTCTTTGGTGACTCAGACTTGGACGCGAATGCTGGCTACTCGAGACTAAACTCAGACCGGAGGTTTAGTGACTCGACAACACTGTACTCCTACATTTCACATGGAAATATTACATATATTGTATTTAGTTACATGCAAAACATATGATCACCCTCTTGATTATAATTTTGCTATTAATAAATGAACTGAACAGTAAATAAAGTACTTAAATTCAGCTCCAGCTGCACTAGCTACAGTTGTAAAATGCTTAAAAATATTGATACTTAAATAATAATAATGATCCAACAGTAGATTATATAAATTATATAACACACAAATGAGTGGTTCTGTGCACCAAGAACTTTTACTTTTGATATATTTTGCAGGCGTGAGTACACTTGAATGCAGGGCTTTTACTCGTACCTGAGTATTCTGACACTTTGGCAGAATTAAAGCATCACAGTGCTTCTTCCCTCACTGCTGCTGCATGAAAAGAGGACTTTGTTGAAGCTGTTTGACGGTGTAATGTTACAAATGACCAGGAGTCGATGATAAACCTATCACGTTGAGTTCCATCTGTCACACTGTGAACATGAATATCTTCCACTTTGTTCTGTTCCCCAAAAATGATTGTTTCTATAAAGTGACACAGGAATGGGAGGAGACCACCCATCGATGCGTGTTGTGAATCATCTGGTTCTTTACATACCTGTGTCTTCTGAGCTGAGAGCAATTGTCTTATGAAGTGGGATTGATTGTACTGAGGTAAGATTTGTTTTGGAAACACTAACAAACGTCAAATATTTGCTCACTTCTATTTCAGGGCCAATTACATCCAGGGTGTGATGTCTAGGTTTATATTGGAGACTTAATAGATGTACTTACACAGTCATTCTCATGGGGCAAACACACACACATACACACACATCCACACTCATGAAGAATCCATTATGGGTCCTCAACAAAGTGTGTTTTTTTTCTCTTTGTATCCAGATTCCAATTTGCTCAAACCTATAATCAAAGTCAAGGGCTGCCTATTTTTTTGCCGCGTTCGGCCTCATCCTGTTTTGATGTTCGCTCAGAGAGGGAGGGAATTGTCACACATAAAAGAAAGCTTGAATGTTGTTCACACCATCATACTTTCATTCTTCCCCCACGATGAGAGAGAATCCCCTGGGGTATTCATTAGTCAACCCGCAGGCCCCCCTCGCTCCCTCCCCACCCCTCTCCGTCCTCCTCTGCTTGTCACATAATTGCAGGGTTCCACAAATGGCTCCGCTTTGAGTCCATATTGAGAAATGTGTTTTACAAGAGCTGTCAGTATTATTGATTTGTGTCTGAGACACAGCGGACACTGCAAATAATACCAGTAAAGCAGCAATTCAGAGAGTAAAGAGGAGGATGGGGGTGGGGGTTATGCAGCATGAGACGCTTCCCTGCTCATGTTTATAGGTTTTTTCTGTGTTGTGTGTGACAGCGTGTGACGCAGGGGCAGATGAGGCTTATCTAAAATGTGTTTTGATCTATAAAGTGAGAAGTGAAAGTGGTTTTTAAAAAGAAGTCCAAACTATGCAATCATGTCGTCAGCGGCCTTTGAGGAGCAACAGCTGAGGCTGAGGTCAACGCTGCAGACGTCTTTGTCGTAAAATCCAGCCGCACAAGTTCCAGTCTTCCTGAAGGCCACATGGATGTTGAGGTCCAACTGTGACAAAGACGCATGATGTATTTCACTCATTAATATTGTATAACTCTTATTTTGATGAATGCCTATGACAAGCTCCACTGGGTTTCTGCCTCACCTGCACACTCCCATAATGCACTAATTATTTATTAATGCTTTAAAGATGAGTAATGAGTCAACTGTATGAGCAACTTTTGTGTGTAGCCTCCTCAATTGCCAACTTCGTGCACGTCTGTAAAAAGCATCTCAAGTTTTGATGTTCACTCTTAACTTTAAAGCCAACATCGACGAGGAATCTTCTAGAGCTTAAAATGGCTAATTTGAGCATCCACATCCCCACAACAGCTGAGCAAAAATATATCTGCTGAGGAAGATCATGTGATGTTATCAAAAGCTCCTGAACAGCTACTAAATAGACCTTGTGGTCAGACATTTGCCAACCAAAGATTCTCAGGTCAAGAACAAACTTTCAGTATTCAGAAACTGAGCCTTGAAACAATTAGAACCTAAAGCTTAATGATGTCTAATTAACATTTATAAATGTAGATGGTTGACATTTTACTATGTGAGAAACATATTCTCCTTAATCAGTGACCTCCGTAGCCTCTAGTGAGCCGTCAGACCTGACACATTGTTCAAAATGGGTTATATATGTTTCTTGTTTTGTAATAAATGTTCATCTGTATAGCTGCATTGATTTTTTTTTAAGGCCAGGTGGAGGCAGGACTCCACAGCAAGCAGAAACAAACAGAGAAGACTCATTATAGCTTTATAAAGTTTGTGTAATTGTGTTTCCGTCTTTTTCAGACTTTGTCTATATGGTGAGTTTACTCAGCTTTCTCACGCAGCCACAAACCAAAACACTGAGCTAAAAGACACTAAAACATTCTGAACAGCACGGGGTACTGCAAGGTTGGGTGATAGTTATCTGTGGGTTCATTATTATATTACTGTCACATACACACGTCATTAGAGCCATTCTGATTTAAATATCAATATTCAAGCTGTTGATGAATTAAAGAGCTAATCAATTAATGATTTGTTTACCATTAATTAAGCCATTAGTTATGAAGCCTTGTTATGAAGTGGTACCCAGTATGTTAGTGGCTCTTCCTTCCACTTATCACTGCTCAGTTAAGTCTCAAGAGGGAAATGGAAAACCAAACTGACTGTAACTGTTCATGCAGGAACAGCAGTGTAAACAATACACACTTTGCAGAGTGATTTTCCCTCTGCACGTCTTGCTCAGAGAGGGCTGAGAGCTCTTCTGCTCCCCCCTCTTTCACTCTGCTCTTCAGGATGTGATGCATCAGCGTGTGCGATATCAAACGTGACGCGTCATTGTGCAGCGCGTCAGAAAGCAGAACACAAACGTCTCCCTACCAGACACCGACCCAGCCTGTTTGCCTTCCCAGTCTCCCCCCAGGAAAATGGGAGCGTTTCCGTAGCGACAGTGGGGCAAAAATGATTGTTTTCTCAGATGTTCTGTGGCCCCGCCATTCCCCACGGTGACGGTGACAGAGGCATTCTGGGATAGGCTGTGGCCGCGCTTGGCAGGCCTCGAAGGCGTCAGTGCTGTTTCTCCCGGGACGTCCTGGCACCGCGTCCGAACCCGCAACGCTGCAGAAGCAGACTAATTAAAACCACACTACTCCTCCTCACAAAGTCACATCCCCTGCCCCACACACACACACATGCACACACAAACACACATTTTCACTAAAACCCATCTTAAATGCTATTTTCAAATAATTCTTACTTAAAGTGTTTGTTTTAATCCTCTTGCAGCACCAGATGGGTGGAGTTTACAGCATCGGGCTTTGTTCAATAACTTGTCAGTCACAGCGAACAGCATAGAATAAAGTTTCAAACACTCCTTTTGTGGTTTGAATAACTTTCTGGCGCTCATGCTGTTGTCATATGTGGTAAAAAAAAAAAAAAAAGAAAAAGAAAAAAATCCACCCATCTGGCTTTAAAGTAGGTTGAATCAAACTACCATAAAAGAAGTATATGCACATGCACTCATGGCCCAGGTCTGACTCAGAGTCCACACACAGAGTGAACTTTTCACTCTGCCCAGACACACAAAGACCTGGGGGTGCGTGCCACCAGGGACGGTAGATTAAACATCTTACATCCAAATGTTATTTCTGCTCCTTTTAGTCTGTTATTAGCTCAAATGTCTTCAATCACCAGCTTGTTAGGGTAAAAAAAATTAACTTGTCACAGTTCACTGCACCTGGATAAAATACTACTGTGGTTTGTTTCAGTCTGCGTGGGCGCCAGATGGGGTTGAGGCTGAAACACACTGAAAGACAGTTTTCCAACTAAGTGCCAATAATTCTGATGATGTCAAGAAAGCATCTAAGTGAACAACAAAGACATCACGCTGATTGACAGCTTACCTGAAATAATTTAAATTGTCTACAATTATTTAAAAGTAGTTTTTCAGCCAGGTCTGCTCACAGGTTGGCTGAGGAAGGTCTTCTCCTCCTTCAACGCTCCACTGCCATGAGCTGAAGCCTCATCAATCACAGCCTTGTTATGGCCAAGAAATGAGATACCCAGAATCCACTGGCCCCCGCTGATGTCCCTCAGAGTTTAAACCTCGCATCATCTTCACGAGCTTGGATTTAGAGGAGATTGTGCGAGAAGAAGAGAGCGAGAAGGGACTTTTCCTCATCAGGGGACGCAAACTTCACATCATCGCTGTTCCCACCCTTGGTTTACATTCTGAAATCCCAAACTTTTCCAGAACTTTTCCCAAACTTCTTACCAAGCTTTCATGGCTTGTCATGTTCCATAACCTCACGGCTGTGGGAAAGCTGTGTCACTGGACTTCTCTAAGCTGTGGCCTGCTTGTTAGAGAGTGCGCTGAGCTTCAGAAAGCCACAGATAAACAGACAATGTGTAAATACCAACTTAACAAAACTTAACATGTCAAAATGACTCCCTGTTACTGACAGTTCTGTGTGTGGCTTACTTGAGCTGATGGTCCTGTTCCATTAAAACCACAGAAAACCAGCGGGTGTCATGGGAGGTGCTCAGTAATTAGCTGCGTCTTAATCAGCCCAAACTGCAGAAAATGCTCAGCTAACAAATCCATTTCATGCTGGAATAAATCCTCCTCCTATCCAGCAGTGAGTGAGATAAAAAAAAACAAAAACAGGACTGAATATGCATGAAAACTGAATATGTGACACAGAAAGTCAAAAAAAGAAAAGAAAAATAAAAAGTTTTTCTTGCCAAACAGAAAAAAATAAGCCTTCCAGGGAGGGATGAGTGATGGAGCTGATCCAGAGTGTTTTCATACAAGTGAATAGCATGACAAATGGTTCTCCATGAATATTCATTGTTTTTGTTTTCAGTGGATGTTTCATTTAATCTATAGACTCCACAGTGAGCCAGTGAAACGGAGAACAATGAACCCTTTTCTTTCCTTCTTTCTGCCTGTTTTTTTTCTACCAGTTTAATGCTATTTAAGTCATTTTAAAGAGATTCTGACCATTAGGCTGTTTGTAGAAAAATCTACAATGCAGAGACCTTGTTTGCTTGTATGTTTGTTAGTATGCTTCACTGAAATGCAGCCCTATAAGACTGTAAATACCACATAACTAGAAGAATGAAATTGTGAAGTGCGACGACAAATCTAGGAATATGTTTACAAATAAAAAAAGATCATCATGTTGTCTTAAAGAGGTTTTGATTGTGCAGATGATGGGCTCAACATACCTAACATTTTCACTCACTGGTTTTATTAATGCTCCAGCCACATAAGACATTTCCAGTGTGGGTGATTCTACCAATTACTTCACTCTGGAAGAAGTTCAACTACAGCAAATCCATAGGGAGAAATCTTGTTTGGTTAATTAAAGCTTCTCAGAAAAAGCAGTTCAAACTACTTTAAAAAAAAAAAAAAAAGTTAAAATTGATCATCTACATGTGATATGAATTTAAAGTCACATTGCAAGTCACTGCTTCTTGTTTACAGGTCATAACATTCACCCAAATATGCCACTTTTCATGGGTTGAGATTGAGGATGTTGATCTGATTGACGCCTGTCCTGGGCTTTTGCACATGAAGGTCTATGGCTGTATAAGTGGTGGAGGCTGCCAGACGAATGCATTGTGTGGTTATGTCTTCACAGCAGTCAAAGGTGGTTTAATCACAGCAGAGAAGCAATGGTAAAATATAAGTAATTAAAAAAAAAACATTGCCCAAAATAATTTCAGTAGTTAACAGAACAAAAAGAGTAATTTAACGACTTGAATCACTGAACGCATATGAATGTAGTTGGACTTCAACTACTAGTTGAATTACATGTATTTCACTCCTTCCCAACACTGAACATTTGTAATCGCATTTGTCCAAGTATGTGTGTCATGTGACATGATAGCCTCTGTTTTGTGTCAGTGTTTGTGTAGTTGTTGTTGCTAATTTGTCTCAAAATTGAAGCCACGTTTTCCACACTGTTGTCTCGTGGCAGAAAAACATATGACTGCTCTGCCCCTTTTCAGTGGTGCACTCTGTATTTGCTTGTTTTTCTAATAATGTAAGAAGTGTGGTTTCCTTCTGCCTGTCACACCTTGCACCATCTGTCAGTGTTTACAGTCTTGTTTTGTGCCTCGACAGGGAATTTCATCTTGTTCTAAGAAATATAAAATGCTGTAAAACCTGGTAGAGGCTGACATCGTCCTCAACGCTGGTTTCATTTGTTGTTGATTATATTGAAATCAAATGTGGTAATGTTCATAGCACCTTTTAAATGTTGCAGCTCTCATTATGGGATCAAACTGCAGATAATAAAACTCCACATGGCATCTTTCTTTAAAGTAGTTTCAAGCCTCTTTGTGTTGCCGGCAGCTGATTTTGTCTTGTTTACACTGTGAAGAAGCTGTAACAGGATGATTACACTCACCTCTCTGCCTTTGTATGATTTAAGCTCTAACTCATAGATTTCTTTCTGTCTCTTATTTTCTCATATGAGCCTCTTGCGCAGGCTCTCAGACACTCTCTCTGTCTTTGATATAAAAGGGAGAATCTGTAATTTGTTGGATTGGGTTACATCTGAATTACGGTTTATGGGCCCTTTTCTGCAGAGTTGCTCTCTTCTGTAAATTGGATTAGCTGTGTTCTCTGCTTTGTCTTCAGTGATGTGTGCTTGAAATGTCATTGGCATGACAGAATGCAATATAGTGTGTTCTGCTGTGTAGTTTTGTTTATACTGGAGACAATGAGGCCCATAGAGTGTCTTTAAAAACAGTTTCAAGCCTCAGGCCTGAATTCATTTGGTCCTATAAATTTAAAGCACGTACATGGTTGAAAAGTTTGACTTGAACATGGAAAACAGGCTGTCTGCAACTTTTATAGCACATTTCAGTCAGAATGACAAATTACATTACTACACAAACAGACCTCTGCAACTTCAAAATAACTATAAAACACAAGGTTTCTATTGTTCATGTCACTTTTATCAGTATGTGTTTGTATTTTCCTGTTGTGTCACTCACTGGTTGCCTCTTCTGCACATGCAACGATGCAAAGATTGAAATGTTAGTTATAAAAAATAAATTGTCATCAGTTTTAATGGCTAAATAACTTCAGACTTAGCCAAGTGAAAAAAGAAAGTCTTAAGAGAAACCAAAGTTATTATGAAGCCAAATACCTATGCTAACAATATCACTGCATAAAGCAATTTAGTCATTATGTAGGTTAGCTAATCTTTGAGCTATTTAGCTTGTGAGCTGCAGGGTTAGACTGGTGACTCTCCAGTGTTACTCACTGATTTTGAGCAGAGTTCAAGGTCTTACGTTTTGATATTATTTTCTCAGATGAGAAAGAAACCGCTTAGATTTCAAATATGTGACCGGTTTATATAATTGATGCCTGTTTTAAAATTCTGTCTGATGTGAGGAGGCGTCTGCTGGGTGAGATGAGGAGGTCATCTCAGCAGCCAGCAGCCGGGCTCCTGGGAGCAGTGACTGGTCAGTGTCTGCTGTCAACCTGGGCAGAACAGTCTCATCTCAACCGCTGACTCTGGTCTCAGAAGCATTTTAATATGTGTTATAATTCCTTTGGAAAATAAAGATTTGGTCTTCGTCTTTGGTCTGAGTTATATTTGTTTATTACCACAGTTTGTCTCAAGGTGAAGTTATACAGATATCATGCTGTTCTATTTTTTAGTCTATATTACAGACTGGAAAACAGGCTTATCTTTTGACTGCATGTCAGTCTTTTCTCCAACAATGTATGTTTGTGCACCTTTGAGTTGAGGTTATTTGGTCACAGCACATTAAGGTACAGTTGTGTTGAAGTTAATCAGAGTGCAGCTGAGCTAGTGTCAGCTTGGGTTATGAAGTTGAACCTGCCAAGTTTGAACTCAAAACTTTGCGTACTCTGCATCAAGAGACGCCTGCGTTCTTTAGTTTGCTAAATTTCCATTCTTGTCCTCTGGCTCCCAGCAACGCTATTAGCAACATTCAGTTGCTAGTAGCAACCCTCCTGGTAATCTTCACAGGATCGTCCCGTGCTTTCTCGTGGTAATTGAAATTCGTCTGAATCGACTTGTTAAAGCCGAACAGAGTATTTCTGCTTGTTAATGTGCCGTTAGGCTGACAGCAGTGTTTTGTTTACAGCGGTAAAAAAGCAGCAGTTCTCCTTGGTACACCTGTACCGTTTTTTGAGGCTGTTCCAGGCACCGTGGAGAACTTTCCTCAGCTCTGTGTATTTAGGCCTCTGTCTCCTCATGTGATCCCAGACTGTGACTCTATGATGTTGGGATCAGGGCTCTGTGGGGGCCAGAGCACGTGGAGACAGTCCTTTATGACTCTGGCTGTGTGTTTGTGCTTGTTGTCTTGCTGCAGTGAATTGGTGACCAATCAGATGCCTCCATGATTGTATTTGAAGTGCCATTAGCACAGAACTGTATATGTGTAGGTTAACTTATACTGAGCTTTACTTCAAATGAGGGTTTTGAGGCCTAAATTTTTCTAATACCCTTCATCTGACTCTTGTCTCATTATTTTTTTTTATTTTATCCAAGATAGTTTTATCCAGAATTAATCTCACTGTTTCCCATTAACTTCCATTAAAAATTTCAAAAGCCAACTCCTGTTTTCAACCACCATTAGAAGTGTGTTAAGATCATGAGCATGGTTGTACAGCTGCACACAAAATGAGGACAAAAAAATCAATGAGATTGTTTCTCCTTTCAGAACATAATTTTATATCAGAGATGATATGATGCATGATTCTATCCTGGACAGGCTTTTCTTTCAAGGCAGCGATTGCAACCATAAAGGTTTTGGTAAATAGCATCTTATTTGCAGCAGCGCCAAACTTGTCCCTCAGTGTAACTATGACAACAGTGGTAATGTAAAAATCAAATGGGATATTGTGCAATGTGGCATCCTCCTGTATAAATAAAGGCTGGTCCAAAAAAGGAGGAAACTGTTATTACTTTCTCTTTATTTGCCTCCATAATCGGTTTTATTTTTCTCAAAGTTTGCATAAAGTACATCCCACACACACACACACACACACACACACACACACACACACACACACACACACACACACACACACACAGCGAGGCTACCTCTGGACCTTCCAGCACAAAGCCCCCAGTGTTCAGCGCTGTTCCTCAGCTCATGCATCATCCTTAGAAACACAAGATGATGGTGAGTCACATTTTAAACACCTGTGTGGGTGCAGGAGCATCGCATCCCAGACTGCTCTCCTCTGTTCCAAGAAAGGATCAAGGAGAAAAGTTTTATGCCACTTTATTGTCTCCCCCCCTCCCCCACACTGCAGTGTTATTCCTCAGTTTAAGATATATCATTTATTGCCTGTGGAGAAACATGAAATTGAGCAGGAACCAACAGGAGCTCCCACAGGGAGCTGTATTTACACCTCTGTTCCACAATGCTTCAAATGATCTGGAAAATGAGGAAATAAATACTTTGCTAATGTAGCTCCTGAGGTAACAAAATCTCATCTGTGCAAGTTTCACTGCGCCTCATGAAACAAGATAGTAATGCTGCACACTGTCACCACACTCCCTTAAGGTTTCTACAAAATCCCTGCCACTCCTCAGTCGAGATTTTTTTTTTTTTTTTCCTCTTGTTGATTGTGACATTTCCTGGATTTAGAGCAAATTTATTGCTCTTTTCTTCACCATCACTAACACTGCAGCAGCTGTGAGGAATTAACAATGGGAAACAATAAGATATCCCTAAAACTATGTCAGGAATGTCTTTAATTTGACACTTCTCTGTCTTTGTTTGCTTCCCTTCAAACCTCATGTCCCATCATATTGTTCCACAGAAATTATACCACTGTTGAGATCATAATGCAGAACATATGAAAAGGTTGATTGGTCTGTTGTACTGTATACACACATTTGGGTGGAAAGAAAGAATACTCAAGTAAAGATAATCATGTAATTACATTTCTCATGCAAATTTAGAGTCCCAGGATAGACTATAATGGCAGTTTCTGTCAGTGAGTTTTATTTACATGGCTGAGGTCATTTATTTCACATTAGTCTTGTGATGAATATCTCATCCTGGAGTGAAATTTCATCTGAACGTTGAAAATAAAAGAGAGGAAAGTTTCACATTGTTGATGAAAGAAAAAGAGGAACAGACAGACAGGAAAGTCTGTCCTTCAAGACATGACCTTCAAGAAGGAAATTCATTTTCTGTTTCTCCCAAAATTAAGTCCAACTCAATTGAGCCAGAATGACACAGCCCAGAATGAGTAAGCAAGTTAAAGTTAAGTAATAAATTACATCTCCTATTTTTATGACGCTATCATTACTGGTATGTTTCTCCTGGATGTTTTCTACATGATGTTTCTGTTTTTTTTGGAATAAACAGAACAGCCTTGTTAAGTATAATGGGAATTTGTGGGCTACAGCTTCAGCCAGCGTACCACGTTTGTGACCAGCAACACCAGGAACTCAGGCTCATTATCTTCTTACAGGAAACCCATTTTACAAAATACACTTGACTCACTCATCTGAAAGACCAGATCCTGTAACAAATAAACAAATAAAAGACACACACACACGTCAAAAACTCTGAGTGAAAACATTTTGAAATATTGAACTACCAAAGCATGTCACGTTTTGTTTTGATCTAAATGCTAGATATTTGGAAGAGGAGCCTCTGGGCTCTTCAAACCTGCTGAAATGGTATTCCTGAAACTGAAAACCTCATTTCTGAAATACACACTTTTGGAGAGATGTGCTTTGGGATAAATGTCATTAAGAGCCACTTTAAGTGACACTTTTGAAAGAGGTTTCAGAAGGGCCAAAGAAATTTCTCAAACATTTCCTTCAGAAAAATCTACTTCTCTGCTATTCCTCTTCATGCTCAGTCAGTTTCTGACACTCACATAAATCAAAGCGTATGTCAAAATTAAAAGGTTTGTGTCTCAAGATCCCCAAGTTTTATAAATATATATTTTTACGTATAAAGAAGTCAGCCAGAATATGTAGAAAAATCTGTCGTGATCAGTGACTTTTGTGCCTCTAGAACTTACTATTTGCATGTGTTTTTAAATTACTGTATGTTTTAATGAATAAATACTTTATAATAACAATAATTTGACATCCCATTTGTAGCTGAACATCCCTCTGTGTGCTGAAGATCGTCCATCATGTTTCTACAGCTTTCCATGGCTCAGCGTTCCCTCTGTCAGCTCTCGTGCCGCGTCTGCCTTGTTGAACATCTCTGCTAATAAATTACCTGCAGGCAGTTTAATCCTGTAGCCGATGTTCAGGGGTCATGTAGCACACAGGCATTCTGGTCAACTTAAGTGTCCTAATCCCCCATATCCCCCATATGGAGTCATGAAGAGAGGGCCAAGACCTTAGATAAGACACAGGGAGAGAGAGAGCTCTTAGTATGCTGAGAGCACTTTAATGTCTCTCAAACTCCTCTGCACAATCTCTGGGTGTCTGTCTCATGTTTGATGTCTGTCTCTCCCTCATGGAGCATTCAGATTTGACACACAGCAAATTTTCACGTCATATTATTCACACAAATTTGTCTGCAGTCTGTATTTATTTGCCACAGACAGCCAATGTACGGATGGTAGAGCTATTAGCTGCAGCTAGTTTGAAACGTACACACCAACTCTGTGTGCAGTAAGACCACAATTTAAATATACTCAAGGACAAGTAATGTGTGTATCATTACGGATAATAATAATCTATATCAGAGTATTATCAGAAAAGTGTACCAATACAGTATTTCCACAGCTCTGCTTTGAGCCTAATGCTCATGCTACCATGGCAACATGCTCACAATGACACTGTTAACTGATAGAAGGTTTATTATATTTACCTTCAACGTTTAGTGTATTAGCATACCAACATTTTCTAGTAAACACAAAGTACAGCTGAGGCATTTGCTCATATACTGGAAGAATTTAAATTGTCACCTGATTATGGTGCGAGATAAAAAGTCTGTGGATAAGAAAAGTTATTACACTTTATCCTGCAGGGGGCACATGAATGTCTGAATCAGATATCATGACAATCCATCGAGGAGTCGAGACACGTCACTAAAACATCAACAGAGCAACATTGCCAACAGCAGAGTCAGTGTTACTAAAAATAATGGCGGCCTTAATGTCACCGTCTCTTGAGAGAGAGTTTGTAGTAGCATAACCGCTAACACTGTGTCAGCCACCGCCAGTTACAAGCTAACCAACAACATAAACAAATACGAGATGCTAACTCTGCTAACCATTCTGATATGTCTGCTAGTCACCTGTTTTGGTCACAACAGACCTCTCTGATGTTTCCTCCTCTAACCATCTTGATACTCTCTGCTCCTTCACCTGACGACCTGCCTCATGCAGTGCAAGGTGGCTGGAATATGAGGCCTGATCCAGAATTTCTTGATGAGGAAGCATACGATAGATGTGCTTCCAGCCTCTTTTCAGAGTTTTCTTTTAGTTTTTATGTGAGAAAACTATGTTAAACTAAATATTTTTGCACTTTAAATCGTGTCTGGGGAGGAACTTCAGATGAAACAAACTGCATAAAGGTAACTTTCAATTTCTCACTTCGCATCTTTCTGTTTAATAGTTGATTTCTCTCTCATCTGGTCTCTCTTTCCCCCTGCATGTGCACACACACACACACACACACACACACACACTGCCGCTCTCTTTAAGTCTGTGGGGCTTAGATTAGTGAAGAGGGGGTGATAGTGGAAGAATGATGGGGAGAGGTTGGTCTGTTTGAAGCATTGCAGCGGAAATCCTCACTGTGTGTGTGCAGCATATGGAGAACACATGGCTGATACTCTCTCTATATATCTTTCTCCCTCCCTCTTTCCATCTCTCCTATTTACAGGGTTTTGGGTTGAAGGGCAATACTCTGATGATGGTCCAAAACAATCTTCCTCTTCAGTCATGGACATTATGAGGATTAGTTGTTTCCTTCTGCAGCGCTGGCTCATCAAAGGCATCCTGAAATGGTTGTATCTATTTTTAGGCTGTGATTCCCCTTTTGTCTTCAGGCAGAAAGGATGTACAGTAGTTACCTGTTCATCCAAAATCCTGACTGGTGGTTTTGATAGCAAAGGTGTGACAGTAAAGCTGAGAGAAAAAACTGATGGAAGAAAGAGCTTAACGTGGAAAAACTGCCACAGGGAGCCAAAGAGTTTCAGTTACAAAATCTGTCATTTCGAACATTGTGACAGTAACTGATCTCCGGCAAATGATTTTGAAACCCAAATTTCATTTCTGGCCCTGAGGCAATGTGTTCATGCAGCATTTTGAAACCAGAGATTGATGCTGTATCTCAACAACCACTGATCAGACTTCCATGAAACACGCTGTGGATATTCATGTTTGCCAGAGGAGGAACTGTGGAGGTTTTGGTTTTGTGTGACTGGGTTTTTGCCACTAACATCTGGCCAAAATTTTAATCCTAAGAATGGAAATTTGGTCCTGAGTGCAGAACAAGAGGAAAGCTTATAGAATATCCAAAGCACTGAGGATTCAAGCACTGTGGAGAGTGAAAAGGAATTTTATTGATCATATTCATGCTCCCACGAGTTTTAACCCTTTCAGGTTCAGACACATACACATTTATTAAAAAGATCAACACTAGTGTCCCAGTGTCTAGTGTGAAAAACAGTAATGCTAATAATTAAGTGTACAGCACAGAGTGGACTCTGCAGCCACTAACAGTTCATACCTATCCACACTGAATGGAAGCAACACTGAGAGAAACACAGAGTATAATTATCCAGGTATTTTACATGTATAGTTGATACAGTCTTTCTATCAGTTCATATCCTAGAGATGTGCTGCTGCTGCTGCTGCTTCCACTCTCAACCCGATAATTAGTCAGTTTATCATTATACCCTCAGATTCATTGCCGGAGATCATACACCACTGCATTCTGTATAACAAAGCTGGTCAGTCCTCTCTGGCACAGAGGCATTTTTACCACTTAATCACACATCTTTTCATCCATAAATCCCTTATTGGACATTCACCACCCTGTAAAACATCTGTGCGGGACTGGACCACAGGACTTAACTGTCTCATCCTTTAAGTCCTGCAGGTTTATTCTGAACGTGAAAAATCTCCCTTTTAATTTTTCACACCATCTGCATCACATTATCAAGATCGACACTCTCACTCTCCCCGCACAAGATGATGATCTCAAACAGTTTCACCTCAGTGTGCATTTGTTTTCACTGAATATTTTCCTCTTTTGAATTTTGGTTACCTCTTCCCATGATTTGGATCCAAGCTGTAGTTGGGAGCGCTCATATTTCTTTAGCCTCACTCATGACATAGCTGGTAGCTTTCGGTCCAGACCGCTTTGCTGCGAAATGATGAGGCGATGAAGTGGCATTCAGAATAACTTTATCTTTTTTCTTCCAGCACTTTTATGCTGCTATGCTAAGCTCATCTAGACACTCTGCTCTCACCACCTGTAGCATGTAGTTTTACTGCAACAACTTCTGGTACGTTCTCACTCAAAGACACAAGAAGGAGATCTACTTCCCATGACCCCTTGATGATGACATCACACACACAGGTTACCCACAGGGCCCCTGTTGTGAAGGGGGGAAGCTGAGCCGGTAACACTTTCAGCAGGAGACCTGTGTTCGCTGCTGATCTACTGATGCACACTTGGCTCGTTGTCCCCGTTCACATGAGATGGGGGCTCAGCTACAGTATTTCCACGCACATCACTGCCAATATCTTCTTATGTCTTTCAAAATAGTCTTTGTTTTTACACAGAGGACTGAACATGGCAGACACAGTGATGTATTCCAAGAATTTTTGGATTATCTGAAGGTCAACAATCAACTTTAAGGGGTAGATTCAACTGAGAAGAGCAACATTTTTCACTGAGAGAACCTGAAGTCGCTGTTACTGTCTGCACAGAGGAAAAGCCTCTGTGACATCCTGAAGCAAACATAGTAAATCCTCCTGCATCGACAGACAGAAGAAGTGTATTTGCAGCACATTATGATATCGAATAAGTCAAATTGACCTTTGACCTGATAGATATATCTGTGAAATTGTCATAATTAGCATATGAATTTATGAGTAATGGCCAAAAATGATAAGAAACAGAGTCTTAATTATAATTATATGAGTAACATGACGAGTTTTTCTTACTGTGTAAGGAAACTGATTTCTACAGTGTGAAGCATTGGCTCTCAGTCTGACATTTAACAAGGTTGGCGCCATTGCAAATCTCCACTTCTGTGACACAGCTTGTTCTGTCCCGCCACTGAATTATCAGAAATGTTTGCTGAATTCTTAATACCCATCATTTATGCAAAAATATTACACTTGGAAATAGTTTGAGGTATTGGGAGACAATTACAGCTGTCTCACTTCTCTGAAAGTGGAACTCTGCACTCAGTCTGCCAAGAACCCTTCTGACTTGCACATCGTTGCATGGCTGCATGAAGTCCCAACTGTAAACTACAATTACATCGCATTCCAGGTCAGTTTGTGGTTGTCCAACACATTTATAATGCTTCAATTTACTTCCCAAGGTTTTAGACTACAGGGATAAATTCACCCAAATGGACCTCAGGGATGGCCGTGGTTTCAGAGCTATTTCATTTATTTATCGTCTCAGCATTGTTTGTGGGTCTGTGGCTTGAGCATTCCCGGAGTTGTCACTTAGACGGCCAACACAACATTCTGATGAGAAACATGGTCCACATCACCGAGGGAAGTTGTCGTCGTATTTTTGCCAACGAACATGAAGGAATGTTTTACTTAACTTAATTGCAATGTGCTTTGTCTGATTACTGCAAGTCTACAGTGGTGTGACAACAGACCTTTGTGTAACTCAAGTATCCATCTTCAAGAAAACTGTTATTTCACGTCTGATTGTCTGAAAACATGTTGTCTGTTACCTGAAGGTTGCAGAATATGACACAGGAGAGAAATGCCCACTAGCACACAAATGTTGCAGGGTGTAATGGCAGTCTTAAGATCAGATTGATTGGGTTTTCTTGCAGGGTTGCTGGTTAGAATCCCTTTATTTGCAGGCACACTATGGCCAAAAGTATGTGGACAACTGAACAGAGTAAGTGGACAGCGGACACATTTGACCCATGTGGGATTGTTCAGCATCTAATACCAAAACTGTGGGCATTAATCTGCTGCTAACAGCCTCTAGTCTTCTGATCTCAGGGTTTCCACCGCAGTTTGAATCCTGGCTGCACTGACTTGAGTGAAAATGCCTGGTTCACAGTTGGCATTGTAATTCATCCCAAAGATGGGGTTAAGGTCAGGGCTTCATGTAGACCTGTAAAACTGGGAAAACCAGTTTTTATTGGTCAGCCAACTTTGTAATAGTCATCCTCATCATCATCATCATCATCATCATCATCATCATCATCATCATCATCATCATCAGGTATATACATTGAGCTCTGCTGCTTAATATGAGTCTCTGTTGTCTCACATTCAGGTGTATAAAGATATAGTTGATGGTATATGGCTTTGGGATGTTTAAAACTCTGTGTAAATTCTTGTTTGGCATTTGAGTGCAGTGTTTTTGCTGAACAGGCCTCAGATATGACTGTGGTTATGCATATGTCGTATATGAAGAAGCAGAGGAAACAAATGTCATTTTTTGCTACAACTTGGAAGCTTTCACATGTTAATTAGCTTGAATGTATAATACAATAATCATACAGTTTGTGGATTTGCTGCCATATTTATTGCTGCTGGGGTAGACGTGCATCCAGGATTCATGACGCCAATGGAAAGATTTGAGCCTATAAAAAAAAAAAAGAGAAAAAGAAGATCCAAACCAACATTGTTCTTGCAATTACAAAGAGGTTGACATGAGCATTTTCAGCTCACAAATTGTATTCTTTGAGAAAAGGTCTGGATTTCGCACCACCAGGAAGCTCTACATGTGCCATTACAGAGCTGTCCTTTCTGTCTTTATAAATAAAGGTTAAGTAAAGATCCTATTAGTGCCATATTTTAAATTCATATAGATGAGCTTCACAGTAAATCCCCTGCCTCTTCTTCCAGATGCTTATGAAAGATTCTCAATCCCATATGACCTGACCCACTTTAACTTAATGTTGGCAGATTAAATCATGAATTCCCTGTCAAACGTAGCTTTTCCAGAAATACCACTTTTCACTGAGATTCAACTACAGTATATAACTACAGTATATATTTAAATAAGAAAACCCCAGAATTGCAGCAATAGTGATAGAATTCATACACGTGAGCGTGTCAATATCCTCTTGTATCGGAGTATTTGATTCCCCTGCTGCTCATACATCATCACCCTCTGATGTCTCGACCCTCTTCAGTCTGCCTAACTGGCCTTAAAATATGCTATTTTATCCACTTCTCCTGGAGACGGGTTTACTGAACACCAGGTTTTACTGAGTTCAGCCGCTCGGCTTGGATCCCTCTGATTATAGCAGAGAGCATCAGGATTTAGGAATGCCAAAAGATCCAGGGGCAGGGGATCACTGACCTTGCACCTTCCTATCTTTGGCCATAGTCCTGATTTACTGAAGCAGCCTAACCCCCCTCACGTTGGAGGTTTGCAGTGGAGTTTTCTGGAATGTCCTGTTATCAGCCGTAGTTGTACAAAGATGTTATTGTAGATGATGAATCTGTCTTTCACTTGACTAGTTGACTGCTCTGATTGAGCTTAAACACACATTCAAAGCATTCTTTTCTTTCTATTAATTATTTGGTCACACAAATATTGTGACAAGCTTGAATGGATTTATTTTTATTTTTCTTGTTTTAAATTTGCTTTAATGGTTTTTTAATGTCTGCTTTTTGTGTCCCTTTGGAATAAAGGCTAACAAGACAACTTAGCCTATGAGCTAATTGCTAACATGTTCAGAATGAGAATGCTAACATGCAGACATTCAGCAGGTTTGTTTATCATGTATACCAGCAGGGTTAGCATGCTAACATAGAAAATCTGCATTAAACATTAACATCAAAAAGCAAAATAGCTTTTTTTTATTGCAGGTTTTACATCAGTATCCCCCTTTTTTTGGATTTCTGCTACAGTTAATGTCTTTCCACCTCTCAGTTGTTAAAATGTGTCGTGACTTCATGGTGCCCTGCTCATGAGCACTTTGGCCACAGCTGCCAGCCGAGTGGAAACTGTCTTTAATTTCCTGATTCTCATTTTCCCATGCTTACACAAAGTTCCTCAATGAAGTATCATGTTATTTGAGGGACGGGCTGCGTCTGTGAAATTGCTACGCTGTCTCTCTCCATTCCCCCCCCACAATCACTGACAATAGAACAATATCCAATTATCTGCAGAACAACGCCGCCTCACTGCCAGCTGTACATTAGGTCTCAGTTTCTGGGAATGAGTCCTAATATCTCGCTGGCACCAAGGGGCCTCCTCCACAGCTGCTCAGCTCAGCTTCCAGTAGATGAAAACAGGAAGAGTGAGAGATACACTGAAATGTTATAGCGTATCTGTATATCCATCTATCCATCCACCAGTCTAACACTCTCTTTAGGGAACTTAATCTCTGACAGATAAAATAATATACCGAGATAATATCTAGAATAACATTAATTTATATACATATATTTTGAATTGTTGCAACAGGACAATTACATGTGTAACTATTAACACTGATGATGGCCCTGTTCCAGTCTTGGTAATCCAAATGCTTAAAAGAAGCAACACACCTGAGTAGCTGCAGCAAGCTGTAAGGTCTTTGTAATGTTTATGTGTTAGTATTTAAATTGGAACCAAAGAAGAAGTAGTTACAGCACAGAAACACATGATACTCAGCCTTTGTTGGTAAAAGGTTTAAATAATTAACGCTCTTCTACACCACCACCACCACCACCTGTGTCTTCAGAGTTATAGTCAGTGGCGGTGGCTCAATCAGGAGACCTAATGAACAGCAGGTGTGTGCGAGCTTCTCAGCAGGTGAGGCACTCAGGGACGGAGCCAAACCTCAGGACTGTTCACTCACACTGTTTTGTTTTCTCTACTTTATCTTCTCCGGACCAAACCTTACACTTCTGAACCTATGTTCTATGGTGGATGATGGTGGATTCAAATCAGTACAAAGATATGATCCAGAATTATAAACTTTGCCATCAAATAATGGTAAATACTGTAGATTAATAAGCTGTATAGGTCAGTGGTTCCAATCTGGGGGTCATCAGACAATTAGTGGAGTGGGAAATAAGAAAATTTAAATTCTGCTAAACAAAATCCTGATTATTTTTCAGGCTTTTCTCTAATCTTTGCTTGTTTTCCCTTGTGAAATATTGTATAATTTTACCTTTTTCTGTTTGAATATATTCAGAACTCACAGATATACACTCTGTGTGAGGATGGTTCACAGGTAAACAGTTGATAAAAGTCTGGAAGCCATAAGTCACTTACGCTGTAGCAGGAAACAAGACCAGTTCATCACATATAACAGCCTCAAGCTTCAATATTCAAAGTATGAATCCAACATGTTTTCTCTGTAACTGAACCAAACTTTTAATGGAGACCCAATTAACTGCAGGTCTTTCCAGTCGAGTCCTGGTTGATTTGGTGACATCTGTGGTTACCATGGTAACGGAGAGTGCGGTTTAACACTTCAGATCCCAGGATCCTCTGGAGGCAGCGAACACTGCTTGAGAAATACAACAGAAGAGCAACTGGTGAATCGGTTTTAAGTCAATCAATAAGTCATAAGTCAATCAACTATTGGCCAATACCTACCATACCATGAGCCAGTCCGATCTGATTTCACACTGAGCTGCTGGCACTTGCAGCTCTTCATCTACCAGCTCAGTGAAAAACGAAAAATGCCATAATCGACCATTGCTTTGTTTTGTTGATGCATTTTTTCACCGCTATGCTCTGTGACAAAGACATGCAACTTTATTTATACAGCACATTTGAAACACAGACAATTCAAAGGACTTTACAGAGGCCAAGTCAAGTCAAATTTATTTATATAGTGACCAATCATAACAAATTATCTCAGGGCACTGTTGATATGAAGCAGGTCTAGACTAACGTTTTTACAATATCATTTACAGAGACCCAACTGCTTCACAGTAAAAGCCATCGTGTTTCACCAGTCGAACAGTTTACTGAGAAGCAGCAGGAAATGTACATGAGCAGTAACTCGTTACAGCTCTGATAGGGTGTGAAGAGCAAACAGCGAAGGTACAGTCACTCATGACTGGTTCCTGTGAATCCTTCCTTATGTTTGTTGAATCTATAATGGCAGACTCTGCCACTATAAAGTTATTGAATGGACATTTCTGAAAAAAATAGCATCTTAAAAAAAAGATTCTGATTTCATGAAAAGGATTACTTTAATTGTCATAAACTGCTGTAACACACACACACACACACGCACACAAACAACAATGCAACATATCTTTATACAAATGTGTAATATAGAATGGTAATCAAACCATGTTGTCAAATAACCATGAATGCTGTTCACCATCACATCTGAATCTCCTTGAGTCCAGCTCTTTGTTTAGACCTCAAAGTTCAATATTCAGAGTATGAATCTAATGTGCCTCTCTGCATCAGACTGAGCACTTGAGGAGCTTAAGTGAGCTGCAGTTTCCTTGTACTTGTGTAATTTCCTTGACAAGTGCTCTTAGGTAAATCTGAGCTAAAGCAGCAGCAGCAGAAGCTGCCTGAGTGAAATGTCTCGCTGCTCATTTCCAGCTGTGGAGAAGAGGGAGGGAGAGAATGGGTGGGGTGGATGAGAAGAGAGAAGAGATGAGAGGCGAGATTGGAGTTTGGGGTTTTCTACTGTACATCACAGGGTCAGAAGAGGGGGGGGGCTGAGAGGATATTTCATCTCAGGGTAATGTTAGATGTCTATCTGCTCCTGCCATCATACATAATGTAACAACCTTATTTTTTTTGCCTATTCTGCAGATACTGAATCATAAAACACTGTTGCTGCTGTGAAGTGTGTGTAAGTGACCTCATCCCAGTGAAATAAACCCAGCACCACTCAAACATATTCTCACTTGGTGTATGAAGAGCAGCGGCTCACCGTAACTGGCTCGATGCTAGGATAACATATGCATTTTTAATGTATACACATTAAGAATGCCATGTTCATTCGCAGCTGAATTTATTTTTGGATGAAATTATTGCTGCATGTACGGCGGCTACAATATTTTGCTGGAAGATATTTCATCATGCAGTTTTGTCATCCATGGTGCAGAGTACATGGACCGAGGGAACACAAGTGCATAGATATTTTTTTTCCTCCCTGGCATCTCCGTATGAAACTAATTCCAAGAAGGATTGTCTTTGTGCTATTTCTCGCCTCTCTTTCTGCCTCTCATGCCATTTTTTTTTCTATCTTTGCTGCTCACAGTCTCTCCCCTGAAGTGGAAAATCTGAAGTAATTGGTTTCTGAATTAAAGAAAGCAAGCAGGGATGAAAACAGGGTCTAATTCATTTTTACCCTCTCTCTCCCTCTCTCGCTCTCCGGGGGGACGGGATGGTGGGAGAGACGCTGGGGAATTTGTGGAAAACGAGCATTCTCCCTCAATTTCCCCACCAACAATCAGCAGCATCACTTAGGATCTAGATGTTTCTATTAATAGAGCTGCGGGTCAGCGTCGGCCTGTAGAGGCTTATTTTCATTAACCTCGCGCCTCTGCAGCGGTGGCAACAAACTCTGTCGCTTAATGCACGTTGGAGAAGGGGCTTTCAGACAAGGCAGTAGATGGGTTTGCAGAAAAAAGATTTAAAACAATACAAAATTGGTTAGCTGTCAGAGGAGCAGGACGGTGGAGAGTTGTAATTGGGAGGAGAGAGAGAGAGACTCTACTCAAGCTACAAGAATTAAAGGGATTTCCATGTCGGTGTCAGAGTCTGACACAAAGGCACAATGTGGAGAATTACCTGAAAATGAGGCATTACACCAGCTCTGACAATGAGCCATTACATCCATTCAGCATGATATGCCTGAGGGGATCAGGTAGCCACTGTCCTCGACGTACTCCACAGTTAATCTACAGCTGGAAGTCTCTGCAGTCTGAGTCTGTGGAGATTATGACTCAGTGAGGGTTCGCAGCTCTAGAGTTATAGAGAAGATGTTAAGTTATGACAGCTTCCTTCACAGCATGTTTGCATGGAAAAGGTGACGTCATGTCTTATGATTTAAATGATGGATTTTTAGAAGTGAAAAAAGAGTGAACACAAACAGTTTATCAACCAAAAACACCAAAATAGGCTTTTCTTTCAGAGCCATCCAGGATGAGTCATATGACCCCATTATCATGACCCACTACCACTGCTTTTTAAATGTGAAGTTCCTTTTCGTTCACAGGCAGCTGTGGCTCAGGTGGTACAGTGGGTGGTCCACTGATTGCAGCGTTGGCAGTTTGAGCCTCATCTCTATCCGTCTTCTTGCCAAAGTGTTCTTGGGCAACTGAACTGAACCCCAAGTTGCTTTGGATAAAAGTGTCTGCAGAGAGAGTCAGTGTGATTTGACAAAGAAGAGGAAAACCAAGCATTGCAACTGAAATCTGGGGGTAAGTATAAAGTAAGTGGACCTTGAATTGACCTTTTTTGTCAAATGACTTCGGAAAACATCACTGTTATAGTAAAATCAGTAAATCAGTAAATCAGAGATGTTATTTCCAAAATATGGTTTTCAGGAAAAAACACTGGTGATGTTCTTATTTGAGTGACTGCAGGAGATTCCCTGTCATCAAAACCAAATACAGCTGTTTAAATGTTTGTGAAGCTGTCAGCCTGTAGCTCCAACAGCTCAAACCTGATGAACACGTCCTGATGTTTCGTTTTGTTAACAAGACAAACTCCTGGTGTTTGCTGTAATGGTTACTACCTGACTGTTGTATAACAAGGACTCTCATGAAGAGACAGTGATGCTTCTTTTTCATCAGTCAGACGAAAGAACCTGCTTCTTTACACACATCTGAGCTGCAGTTTGGCTTCAGCTCTGCAGCTTTTTAGAGACGTCAGTTCTTCTGCATCGACGCAGATAAAGATCCAGTGTTTCAGCTTTTCCTCATGTCAAGAAAACAAATACTTTGCATTACAACTGTTTCATGTGACCTGACTCTTGCATTCCTCTTTAGATGATAATATATAAACACACAGGAGCCAGCGACAGGGTTTTTAGTATTTATTTCCTATGTATACAGCTCTACCTGTGTGCTGGAATACTCTGTTAGTTGGTTTATTTATGGCAGCGGAGGTAGAGAGGCAGTGACTCACGGGGCATCAAAGGTTTCAGCAAACCTAATGTAAATGGATGTTGATGCGTCTTCCTGTAGCAATGCTGCAAATCAGTGTAAAAACAGAAACAGAGGTGAAATCTACAGCTGCTTCCACCTGAATCGTTCTGGGAAATTTAAACTTAAACTTAAAATATCTTTTGTTTTTAAAAACTTAAACCGTGATATGGGTATGACAGATTTCTTTCTGTCGCCCACTGTATTAGGTGAAGATTACATGAAGTCGAACACAATGAGCCAAACGTAGTCAGATCAGTCAGAGCTATCAGTGACATCACAGCGCTCTGAGCTGATGGTGATGGATGTGGTGTGGGGAGCTCACACACTGTGGACTGCTAACTTTGAGTATGTGGTGGGAGTGGGGTCACTTAGAGAAATGTTTACTCCCTGTGTGTGTGTGTGTGCGTGTGCGTGTGTGTGTGTGTGTGTGTGTCTGGTATCATCATCCCTGCTCTTTACTCTCAGCAGATAACCTCTGATTTGTATGCGGGGGTTAATCCGGGGATGACGAGGGGACCTTCCTCAAAGTGCTGCATCTGCAACCCCTCAGTGTGCAGGGATTTGCCTGTCCAGCAGCTACAAACACAATCAGACAACTGTCCCTTTCACGCCTGACCCCCAAAGCCTCAGACGCCCCCCTCCAGGATCACAGCGCACTGATCAGCAAACCCCATTCACTCAACTGCTGGATCACAACATAAAGGGGGATCAATTCTTTTGAACCAATGAATCTCTTTCATGGGATTTGACAGAGATCTGCTCACGTTATCTTCATTTTACTCACTTTATTTTATTTCGTTTTTATTTACTTTTTTTTTTTTTAGACATTAAACTAATATATAACATAGGTCCAGTCATATTTAGATGTTTTAATGTGGAAAAGTTACATATCATAATTTCAAAGTTTCTCTCTTGCACCAGAAAGTAGCTGAAGTTTCTTTGTGTATTTTCACATTTCAACAGTTTAAAGTTCAAATCCTCAAGGTTGAAGCGAGAATACACAAAACACATGTCGCTGTGAGCTGAACCCAACCTCAGTAGAACATGAAAGAATGAGGTCTGACAGTAAAATGTAATGTGGGTTTGGTCATTATAAAAGGCTCTGCTCCATAGTATCTAAATAGACTAATGAATGGAACAATTATTTAAGCACCCCATGAAAACACTGTCACTGAAATACTTTTACATAGAAAATGGTTAATGCTCTACACAATTAATGTGAACTGAGTTCAGTCGGACACTTGTGTCAAATTTTTTTCCATTTATTTTCTGTGTGTGTGTGTGTGTGTGTGATTTCTGTTGCAAAAGTATTTTAAGTGAATTTCCAAAAAGAAAAAAAAAATTCAAATGCAAGTCCAATGTGAATCAATGTATTTTCATAAAAAAAGATTTACATGAATATAAAAACAAGGACATGAGACGATAAAAACATTTCTGTCCCATTCATTGTCAAGTCAGTTCACCATAAGCAGATTTAAAGCAGCTCAAATAAACCGATCACATCATGTTCAGTGTGGATATATCCCACTCTGAGGAGCCAGTAAAAACAACCAGCTCCCAGGTGGGTTGGATATGCTCTTTGAAAACACAAGGCTCTTCTCTAGAAGACAGCGGTGATGATGGATTGGACTGAGTTCCTGCATGTCTCTCAGGTTGGACGCTGCTCTGATCTAATAGTCCTGTTGATGAAGAAGAAAAGTCATTTTTCATTTGAAGCAGCAGAACTGGCTCCTGCATTACAAAGAAAAACACTTGTGTGAGTGCATTGAAATAGTTGGAAAAGAGCTGACCTTGGAGGCCCACACACACACACACATTTACACAAAATCACACACAATTAACATCACACACACACAAAGTTTGGCCTCATGTCCTTAAATTTACAGTGTGTTTGTTTGACTCTGTATTTATGTCTTTCATTGCCCAATAAAAGCACTTTGAGCAAATTTTGTTAAAAGCATTTTGCAATAAATAAATAAATTAGGAAGTAGGTCAGGAGCACTTTGTTCGCCCTCAGCCTCTCATGTTGTCTGACACCCTCGCTCACTATCACCACACAACAGCCTGATTGATGGAGCGTGCTCTGCAGATTAGAGCTGGATTGTTTGGATACAGTTTGCCTGATAGAGCACTTACACAAGGCTCCACTTGTGTTTTCCTACGTGTCTGCTGACAAGTCAGGGATTGCAGCAGAGTGGTGAGGGACGCCAGGTTGGGCAAGGCTGACTGGTACAACAACATAGCTCTGTTATCAAAGACAACAGCATCAGGTTAAAAAAAGCTGATGGTTTTTGTTTTTTTTTTCTCAGGCACTTTGATTTATTTGATAGTTGGTTGATATAAAGTGTAATGAAGAGAGACAGGAAGGCTGATGGCTCCATTACATACTTTCACACTTTGTGTGAAGCAGCTGAACTATAAATGTTATTTTTTGTTTCTAAGTGAAGTCTCCTGTGATTTATTGTCATTCTACCACCAACTCTGTTAGTTCTTAGTACTTGTATGTACAGTAAGCTGTAATTCAGTGTTTCTATGTAGTAATTTCACTTCTGCTACTCCTGCCGTCACTGGAGAAGAGTCTCCTTCATCAGTTCACCCACCAAACCATCACTGTTTTGTTGACACTATAAATACTTTTTGTTATATTATATATTATTATTAACATTTGCTGCAGCTTACCATTAAAGCACATATGTAACTTCTTTTTACTTTTGTGCAGTCACTTGTTTTTTAATACCTCTATTATTTTAAAATTATTTTATTCAAATATTTATTGTATTTATTCAAATTTGTTTTTAAATGCTATTTCAATGTCACCTTAATGTTTTATTTTCAATATATTCCCATGCTTGTGTGAGGCACTTTGAATTGCCTTGAATTGCCCCAAGCAACTGCAGTCAACAAAACAGTGATGGTTTGGTAGGTGAACAGATGAAGGAGACTCTGTATAAATAAACTTGCCTTGCCTATACACTAAACAAAAATATACATGCAACAGTTTTCTTTTTACTCCCATTTTTCATGAGTTGAAATGAAAGTTCTAAGACTTTTATAAAGACACACACCCCATTGTTGTGCCACTCATCTGCCGCCATCGTCTCATGTTGCAGGATGATGTACACAGTTCCTGGAGGCTTAAAACATCCCAGTTCTTCCACGTCCTGTGCTGTCACTAGACACGTCACTCATTGAGCATGTTTGTGATGCTCTGAATCCGCATGTACGACAGCATGTTCCACTTCCTGCCAATATGCAGCAGCTTTGCACAGCCAATGAAGAAGAATGGGTCAACATCTCAGAGGCCACAATCAATAACCTGATCAACTCTGTGTGAAGGAGATGCGTCACACTGCATGTATCTGTAACCAAAGGCACACAGTTAAGTACATCTTTTATAATGTCTTAAAAAAAATAAAACCTGCACATTCTAAAGTGGCCCGAAGCACTCCTGTGTAGTAATCTGGCTGTGTGAGCATCATCTTGATATGCCACACCTGTCAGGTGGATGGATGATCTTGGCAAAGGAGAAACACTCATTAAAGGAGATTTAAACACATTTGTGAACAGACTTCCAGAGAAGGAACCCTTTTGTGTTTATAGAAAAAGTCTTAGTTCTTTCATTTCAACTCATGAAAAATAGTGGAAAAAACAAAAGTGTTGTTTGTATATTTTTGTTCAGTGTTCACATACTATATTAGATATGGAAATATATGAAAGCAAAAGCAAGTATCACATCTTTTTTTTCTAATTTAGTTGTAATTTCTGTATTTGTATTGTTTGCATACTGTACTGATTCTGAAGCATTCTTTCATGTAGAGCTTTTATGTAGTTGCAAATCCTCAGTGCTGGTGGTCATCCTCAAATGGTTGCATGCTTTCTAGGGTACAATAACTGATTTTGCACTGAGCTACTATTGCGGGTAATATTGTAGGTATTTTTATTTGAGCAGGAAGCATGGAGGGGAAAGTTTTTAAATTCCAAAACTGTGGTTTAAACCTGGCATATATCTTAACTTAAATCATATCTAATGACATAAAAAGATAAATTGTAAGTTTTCTGGCTTTGGAGGGAATTTATGTTGCAAATCCTCATCAGACTCAGCCACTGGAGTAACATAGAGAGCTTCTCACGTTGAGAGATGAGCCTCAGAATAAGACTTCACTGCAGTGAGATCCACAGGAGCTGCATGTGATGCCACCCAGGCCTCAGTGTCTGCTGGTTCCCACAGAGAGACTTAAAGCGGGAGAGAGCTGTAGGCTCTTTGGTTGTCCCTGAGGCTTAGACAAATTCTCCACTGAACTCCTTAGTGAATAAGTTAGTGGAAGTGTTGAAGTTAACTTCAGCTGATTTGGAGAAGATGTAGGTCAAACAGTACTCCTGTCGTGATTTTGAAGCTATAGTATAAAACATTTTCCACCTTTTTATACAGTGATTTTTTTTTTATTGCTGAAATTGAGTCATTGACTGGCTATTGAATTATGTAATTTAGCATATCAAACGCTACTTTAGCTGGTAAATCCTCACAGCTGAGATTTGTCAGCTTTTCTTTCATATGATCTTATTTGAGGATTCTAATTTTGACAAATTAACAAATACACAGTGTTGACCTCTGGTAGCATCTTATCATCATGCTAACAACTGATACATCAGATTTTACATAAAGATTAAACGTGTGTCAGCAAGTTCACCTGCTAAGTTATTATAATTCATATTCACCACGCACATTAATGCAATTAAAGTTGAGCCAAGTCTGATGAGCTGAGTCTAACGGCAAACTTGTAGAACTGGTGGCTGAGGGAGGAGGAGACTCTACTTTCTACGTCGCGAATGAAACAGAGGGCAGACACAAGAAAGTCAAAGGTTCGTTTTTAAGTCCGAGCACAGCAGCTGGCGAAAATTTGTATTCAAATGTTGCAATTATGAATCACAGTAAATGCACAATGGCAGTATTTGATTTGAGACAACACTACTGTGTCAAAATTCACACATTTTATAAGGTACAGTGTATTGTAGCCTGCTACACATCTGTGTACTAACGGAAGCATCTGAACTGAGACACAGGTATGACCTCAGGAGGGACGAGCTCGTTTGTTTTTAGCTAACAATAGTTTCTGTGGCTTTAACCTCAGGACAAACTTTACATTTCCTGCCTCTGCAGTTTAAAGATCATTTTAAAGAGTCATTTTAATCCATCTAACAATTTTATTTTCTGGTGTATAATAAGTATGGTTGTACTGTAAATGTGTGTAAATACACAGAAATAGCAGCTACTACTGAATCAAAAACAGACTGGACAGAAGAGATGAGGGTGGTAGTAGTAGTAGTAGTAGTAGTAGTAGTAGTAGTAGTAGTAGTAGCAGTAGAGTAATAGCATAGGAAAGGTCCCACAGTGAAAAACTTGGCTAATGCCTTTAGCTGGGACAGATTGACTGAAACCATGGAGGACAGAGCGCCAGAGCTGGGTCAAATCAGACAATGTTGGCGAGAACCATGTTTATGTTGTGCGTCAGTGTGCTAATGTAAATTGTCAGTATGTTCCTGGACTCGTGTCACAGTCACAAATTCCTAAGCATATTTACTTTTTCTCAGGCTACATTCACACTGCAGATTTCCTGCTCATGTTAGAATCACGTTTCTATAGTTTTCTACATCTGATGTTGATTTGAGCTGATCTTTATGTTGAAAAGACATAAAATAAAAACAATAAGATTTCATATCCATTTTATATGCATGTCCCATGAACATATTTTGATTAAGATATGCAAATTGATTTGATTGAGGCGTCTCCCCAAGCACCAGTCAAGCCAGAAATTTGGCTCTTTTTCCCGTGTTGTGCCTCATTTTCCTCCAATGCAAGATTTCAGTGTGCCAAGATGATGTGGTGCCAAAGTTATTACTTATTGTCAATGCAGTGATTACATTTAAATACAAAATGCGTGTAATTTCCAGACTTTGGGAACTGACTTTGACCCATATTTCCATGCAGCATTTGTGCATTATTTTGGAGGGAAAACCTTAGATCTGTCACATCTGTGGCTGATCCAGCAGCAACAGAAACTCCTGTGCCCTTTAAACATCTCACAAACTGCTTCTTATTGGCTGATGGCAGATTGAAGAGCCACAATTTGATGACTGCTGAAACTGAACACCAGCAGAGAGGGTGAGGTGGATGCTGATCTGATCTTGAGGTTCATCAGATTATCCAGGCATTGTTTCCAAAGGGGCTTCCGCAGGGCAACATATACTGTAGACAGTGAAGCAGGCTTGTTGATCCTTGAGAAAGTCCTTATCTGTTCTTTGTTGGCCCCTGCGTTCATTGATTACGCCCATTGTTGTGCCTGTCCCATTGAAACCAGAGTGAATGAGCCTGCTGGGTAAAAGCTTTCTGCTCCCCCTCCAAATGAAGACGTTCCCACCGAGAGAGACCTGACACGCAGAGTGAGACGTCAGCCTGCCAGTGGACGTTTGTACAGCTTCCAGCTTTATTTTCATTTACAATGTTATTTCTGTGGATGTATAATGTTAAAATAATTTTTAAGACAATTTCAAATTTTGTGTTTGAAAGGTATTTTATGCACATATTTTAAAAGAGCCTGTATTTTCTAAATGAACCACAACCTCAGGATACTCTGCTTCATTATGCGGCTGCTACAGCCCTGACCTTCAGTCTAAGCTGTAATTTATTCACATTCATATATTTTTCACTATTAAAGCCTATTTTACCAGTGGAGCTGTCCAGCTGTATAATGCTGTATTTTCTAAATTAAGACATTCCCTCCCAAAAAAAAAAAAAAAAAAAAAAAAAAAAAGCCCACCAAATGTGCCACAAAGAACCCGCCAACCATACAGCTCATACATCTTGGCAGCTTCCTACTTCATGGTAACTTAAAGACAATATTTACTTTACTCTCGTTTGCTTTTAATGACTGTTTTTCCATCCCGCTTCATAATTATTGTCTTTTCATGTAACATTTTCTTTACACTGGCTAAGAAAGGCTGTGGGTAGAGTCTTTTTATTGCAGTCAATGTGATATATATTTTTGGGCTGTGTGTGGAATATTTATAGAAAAAGCAAGACTCTACCCTCATTTAAATAATTAATTGGTGCTTTATTTCAGTGAATTCAGTCATGATCCATATTATATACAGAGCATGAGTTACACAGCTGGTTTGCTATAGAGAGATTATGAATTTTTAATTGTAAAAGAAAACATTTTTTTCCAATGTTGTTTATATTTCTAAACAGAGAAACTATATTCTTCAGACAGGCACTTTCATCTGCTTCAAAATGCAGCCTCGTAACTGTAACACCTCTCTCAGCCTCCTGCTTTATGTGCCAGCGGTTTGGGTGTGGTGACTTTAAGTGTTTGTGGCAGCGTGCTGTTCACTGTATACATTGGCATACGTTTACCGAGAGGAGGTGTGACTCAAGTGCCCTCTACTGGTGGAGGCGGGTCCCTGTGTGTGTGTGTGTGTGTGTGGGTGTGTGTGTGTGTGTGTGTGTGTGTGTGTGTGGGTGTGTATGTGTGTGTGTGGGTGTGTGTGTGTGTGTGTGGGCACTCATACAGAGGAAGAAAGTAAAATGTCAGAGGGAGAACGATCGTTGTGTTATTGATTGTCAGCATTTGTATTCTCACTTTTATTGTCTCTCAGCCTCTCTGTGGTCCTCATTTTCCACACACACACACACACACACACACACACACACACACACACACACACACACACCATGGGTCAGTCTGTTAGTTATTTGCAATATTTAGATGTATTTAGATAGAAGAGGAGGATAGGGAGTGTCTTTGGTCACGTTGTCCTCCTGCCAGCTTGATTCCCTGTATGTTCGTCCATACATAAACAAATCAATAAAGTTTTTTTTGTAAAGTTTGCTTACTCCACAACAATGTTACAGTCCTGCCTCTGCCCCACAGTCAGGACTTTAGAGAGATCCTGAGTCCTGAAAGTTTTCTACACTTGTACTTCATTTTAAATATCATTTTGGTGAACTGTGTTTATTTAAAAACAGTCACAGTTTCTCCAGATCTATGGTTCTCAAACTTTTTCACATCAAAGACCCCTACAGTGAGACGAATTAGACCATGGACCCCCATCTGATCAGATTTTTAGATGTTTTATTACAGAAAGTGTTTGACCAGAATAGTCACACATTCTGTTGATGGAAATATAGTGAAAATAATTATTCTCCTTTTCGCTTGGGACCCCCATGGACCCCCTCCACGACCCCTGGTATTCCCCTTTGAGAAACACTGCCCCAGATGGTGCCCTAAATGTTGTATTACATGAACATTATCTGTTTGAGCAGGAACTCAATTCTGAAATAACTGAATTGAGTTTATGTATGTCTTTATTTTTCTCTGCCTAAAAGAGTCAAATATAAAAAAAAAAAAACTTGTGTCACCCTTTAAAAAATGCAGCTATTTGTAACTTTAAATTTTAAAAAGTAAGCTGCTCTTCAGGTTGCTCCTAGAATAAAGCAAACAACACTGAGGACAAGATCTCAGAAACCAGGAGGACAGATTCAGGCCACAGGTTCAGGACAAAACCCACAAAGCAACAATCACTCAGACACACACATACACCTGTGGGAGGGAACTTCATGAGGTAAGAGAGCCTGCACACACAAACCTGGGCCACTGTGTCTGCCAGCTACTGAAAGATGTAATATTGATATAGTATACGGCATTGTTAGCAGCACTGCTCAGTGTTTGCAGAAAGTGTAAAGAAGGCCACTTTGTCTTCGAGAGTCTCAGCATTGTGAAAGAGGCGGATCAGCTCACGGCTCCCCTTTGCTTATCTTTCCCATGATACCGCGTCTCACGCTGCGCGGGCTGGACTCAGCCCTCCTCCTGGCCGAGTCGGGCTATTCTCCCGCCTCAATAGCTCTGTTTGACTCCCCCAGCAGAGTCCTGAGTCGTCTGAGGGCCCGCAGCAGAGTCCCTCCTCTCTCTGGGACCCTCAATCCTGCCTATCACCCCCCACCATCAGGCCAGTGAAAAACCCAGCACCACAGGCCGAGCAGCGGAGAAGAGGGGTCGCTCCACGCCCCGCACTAAAGAGCTGCAAGACAAAGGCAAAAAAAAAGGAAGAATAAACTACGCTACCAGGCTGACCCAATGCTAGCCTGTTTGTCTGACAGCAGAATTTATGGCAGAGCTTGAGATACTGCTGGAGCCAAGCGAACAGTTTACACACAGAGTGGTTTCCAAGGACAGGCCATCAGACAGGGAGGCAGAGAGAGCGCTGGGAGGGAGGGCGAGGATGAAAGGAAGGGAGGTGGAGAGATACTGAGACAGAAGGACAGAAAGAGAAGAGGGTGAGGGCACATACAGAAAAAGCAGGAGATGGAAAGTGACTGGAGGAGAGAAAATTAAAGACGCAGAGGGAAAGTGAGGACAAAGAGGATGAGAGACACAATGAAAGAAAGTAATAGAGTGAGAGACTCGCAGATTGAGCGTGATGAAGACAAAGACAGGGAAGTAACCAGAAGCAGCTGCTCTTCAAAAAAAGCATCGAAATCTAATCAAGTCATTTTTGTTTGTTATTGAGCTGTTAACGTATTAAACAAGGGAAACCTAAAAAACTCACCTCGGAGGATTGTAGAAAAAGATTTGTGTGAATTATTTTAGGGCTCGATGGGAACGTTGAGGGTATGAAAAAGAAGGAGGTGCAAAAGTTGTCGAGTGTAAACAGGAGCAGGTGGAAAACACTGTAACAATGCAGTACCTGCTCATCCTGCCACTCACCAGCACATACCTCCACTTCCACCAGAAAGACGGGATGAATAAATAAAAATAATAACAGATAAAATGTCTTCTCGGTCTTCAGTTTTCTCAAATTATATCTGAGGTGATAAGCAGCAATAAAATGTCACATATCAGAGTCTAAAAATAAAAGACAGATACAAATTTTATTCTGCTGAAATTTCATAAATGTGGCTTAAAGGATTCTAGTGTATATTCTTCTTGCTCAGCATGAAAAGACCAAAACCAATAACCAATCTAACTTTTAATACATCCCATCATCCTGAGCTTGTCTGTGGCTCTCTTAATCCCAAGCCATTTCACTCTGACTGAAGTCACAAATATTTAATTCCATCTCTAAAGAGACTTAATAACTGAGCAATGTAGGTTTTAGCAAACTGTCCAATCAGGAATAAATATTGTGTTTGTTGGGGACTATTTTCAGCCATGGTTCCCATGTCGTAGGTAATGAATTACGTGATGTATTTTTAATAGTTTTTTGGAACAATGGAGCCGTATGGCACAGAGGAGGAAGATGTGCGAGGTTTTGCATCACAGCCAACAATAATAACAACGATAATGGGGTCATTTCATATTCAGTTTTAATGGGATTTGTTGACAGAATGAAATACTGTATCAACTAGAGTGAAACCAGCCTTATCTTCTAAAACTTGTGCAACAAATTAAGAGACACAAAGCTGATGGTGGACAATAGATTTGTGTGTGATGGAAGAGACGAACACAAAAGGAGATTTAATGAGAGAGACAAGGAGACAAGGAATGAAAGGAGAGAGGATGACAGGTATGATGGAGGGTGGCAGACTGGGAGGGAGAGGAAGACAGATGGAGACAGAGAGAGACGGAGAGATGAGTCTGTTTGAATGGGGAGATTGGATGCACGCAGAGAGTGAGATATCAATTGAATTACAGTATGCTTGGCTTGCTTGCGGTTGCCATGGACACCTCACAGCGGAGAGACAGGTGTCCCAGGGAGTTTCTTGACGTCTTCTGAGAGAATTGTCAAATGACGTCGTAACTGGCTGTAACCGTGGTGACAGCTCTGACATCAGACACATCTCACAAGCGGAGCTGTTGTTGTCTACAGGTAGACGGTGTGCCAAGTCTACTGTAGGGCGTGCACACACACACACACACACACACACACACACACACACACACACACACACACACACACACACACACTCCTTTCAGCAACACCTCAGCAAGAAATTCTCACTTTCCGTTCCCCCTCCACGCTGCCAGAAGCCCATTCCAGGAGCAGGGGGCGATGAATTTCCTCCGTGTGAGATATTTACGCCGTGCTTTTGGCTATTTCCCATTCGCCCGCTGCATAGGATTTCCTATATTGAGCAGTAGCTACAATGCAAACTAGACTTCAGGGAGGAGAGAATGTATTAATCTTTGAGTTTCAAAGGCAAAAAAAATGTGCAAAATTCTTTTGGGGATGTAAAGACTGGGAAAACATCTCTCTCAGCACGGATAAATATTTGGATTAATCCTGGTTTTCTCATGCTAAGTGGGGCCTTAGCGATACCTTCAGCAGAGCGCCGGCTCCTGGATGAGTTAAGTAAGCCCCAACGGCTTAAAGAGATCAATTGGAATCCCCCCCCTCCTCCTCCTCCTCCATTTTCTCCCTCTGCCCATTCAAAGAGTGGCCAACAGCATGAGATGGAGGCACACTCATGTGTGAAATAGACTCTTCATGAAGACGCTGGTCTTTGGCCGTCTCGTTTTGGGACCTTGTCTTAATCCCCCTCCAGATTCTCGGAGGAGGGAAGGCGAGGACAAGGCCTTTTCTTTGGGAACAGAGGGTGAGGGGTGGGGCAGGGGGAGAGGCCGATGAGTCCATTGACAACAGTTGCGTATCTGTGGAGATTTAAGTGATGATTTCATAAGCAATGGTCGACTGAGCAGCAATGACCACCCGACTTTTAGAAGAAAAAAAAGACGCCCTCAGCTCTGCAGTTTCTTCCTCTGTGCTGATGTGTTGTGTTTGTGAAACTAACTGGTGAAGATTTGCTTTAATGCAAACAATGGGTTCGACCCCAACTGATTTATACACATACACACTAATACATATATGCACAAAAGCATGAACAGAAGCACTCAAAGCTACACAAAAACACAATCATTTATTCTGAAATATGAAATATGTACAAACTGAAACATTGACATCAACAGCTTGAATTATGTCCATCCATCACTCCAGTACGAAGCATATTTTTTGATTTTCATGTCTGATTTTCATGTTATAGATATTCATGATCTCAAATATATGATTTTTAAAGATTTTATGTTGTTTATTTTTCCCCTCAGCTCAAAATATTTCCTCCTGACCAAAGCCGGGGTCCACAACAAGATACTGTGTCTCATAACCTGATCTTCAGATTTCCATGAAACTTGACATGAAACTCTGGTGAGTTCTGCTTTGTTCCTCCTGGGGTTAACATTGGCTGTACACTCCTGATCGATTTCTCTCCCTCACTTCCACTTTCCCACCCTGCCAGATCCCTCCATTCACAATCCTGATGTCGCCATATCTGACCAATGATCTTTGTGCCCACATTCTTCAAGCCAGTCAGTCACTGAACTGCTCTTTAAATGTAATTGCAATTCTTCCCCCAGTCTGTCATTCAAACCTACTATTGCACAACTCACCTCCTCCCCATCACCACCATAACCTCCATGATATCCAGGGACACTTGTCTAAAGGTTTCTATCAGCCACCTTCTGCTCCACTCTGCTCCACCACCACCAGCATCGAGACTCCAGGGGATTCTGTCCTGTCTCCTGTCTTCATATGGGCCACGCTTCATAAAGATTCACACTGATCGATAATCACTAAAACTCTCTGTTGCACGTCTCAGTACATTTTCGATATTCACTTCTATTTGAACTATTTGGCCCCAGAATGATCACAAGTACAGTAACAAGACAATGATGTTGTGGTTTGACTGTTTATGGACTTTTGGCATTTGTCATTTCCTGTTTTATTTTGAAGTAGCTTTCCTTGTGTGTCTCAGGTTATTTTGCTTCCCATCGTTGACTTGTTTCCCTCCAGTGTGATTGTCTGCCCCACCCTAAAGTGTTTCACCTGTGTTCAATCACCCTTACCCACCTTTTGTGTATTTAGTCTCTGTGCTCCCAGTTGTCCTTGTTAGTGTGTCTGTTGTCATCCTGTTCAAATCCAGTTCTGCTCTTGTTTCCCTCCATGAAGTTTCCGTTTGTCTTGCTCCTGAGTTCTGGTTTTACTGTTTTTTATTCTGGCCTGTTTTTTGGAAGTTTCTTTGTTGTTATGAAAGACACTTTTTTCCGCTCACTCCTTTTGTCTGTCTGAATTTTGGGTTCAGTTTTTCCCACCAAACGATCCCTCACTGACTTCCCTTCACCAGTTGATTCTATTGAAAAGGACGACCAAAGAGGAGCTGTTGCTGCTTCCTCGTGGAAAATTATAACCCTTGGACGAACTTTTCCCATTCAAGACCCTTCATGTGCTTTTTTCTAACACCACCTTTGGCTTCAAAAATTTTAAATTTCTATAAATATTGCTCATTTGTCAACCCCAACAGAATAAACTATTGTGATTCCGTGGTCGTCCCAACCTTTGCAATAAAGATTAATTAATTAATTTATTTATTCATCAAAATTTCAGATGCTCTCATATCTTGGGGGTGTAATAAATGTTGCAGCTTCTTGTCAGGGTTTGGACTTTTACTCAAGCTCATACAAAAACACACATCACCACATTAGCACATATATACAGTCCATACAGACTAACAGGAGTTTGCATTAATTCTTGTATCTGATAATGAAGAGTTTCCTGGCTCCTGTGCAAATGAAAGCAGACAACAGATAAATGTGTGTGGCTGTAGTAACAGATGCCTTCACCACCGCTGTGCCCTCTTCAGCCTCTAGTATAATAAAGCTCTCACTCCCGTTCTTTGACTGGCCCATAGATTCAGCTCCCACTAAGTAATTATCCATGCTCTGCAAAATCCTCAGAGCTAATGTGTAAGGATTCATTATAGTGTAAAATAGATAAAAATTCAATTATTTCCTCCTGGGAACATGCATTAGTCCGGATTGTCCTTCTTCTGTTGAGGCTATTCTCATTGGCTGTGGTATCAACACCACATCACAACCTGATGGCTAATGCAGCGCTTCTGGTTAAATAGATATAAATTAAATGGAGGGGGGGGGGGCAGTCCATTTCTGTCAAACATTTTCTAAAAGAGGGAAAAGTTCCACTGATCTCCGTGAATGTCTTTGACAGTCTATTCTCTGTTTAGCAAAGTCATAACGTCACGATGGATGTTCAGTGTGTGGCTGAAGAGATGATAATTACAAGTGAAAAACTACATTTAGAGTAATGTTCGTGCCTGACTGTTGTCCATCAGTGTTAAAGCCAGAGCCACAGAGGGAACATGAGTTCTCACTTCTGAACAAATAAATCAATTCTGTTTGTGTCACTTGTGATTATTCTCATTTTAATATGTATTGTTTTTATTGTTCCAATAAAGACAAACATGTTGAAGTAATTTACTTGAATCCCAACAGCGCTTGTCTCCCGGCAGTTGTATTTTAATACGATGTTGCATTTCTGAATGCAGTTCAGAGTCGTCATTAATTTAAGCATATCAACTAAGCTGTAGAAGAACTTTTGATAAACTTATTCATCTTTTAAGTTTCCGCGACCACAGTAAGGCATCGCAGTCATCTGGTCATCTTCTCGAGGTCCCAAGGTTAAGATATAAGCTGTGGGGTGACCATGTTTTTGCTGTTGCTGCACCTAAACTTTGGAACAAGTTACCCCCTGACATATGTACTATCACTGACCCAGCACTTTTTAAATCTAAGCTCAACACTTATTTATTTAGAATGGCCCTTAATTTCTAGTAGCGCTGTGACATCTTACTTTTGTCCTTTTTATGTGCATTTTATGCTTTTTATGATTTTATTGTATATTGTGTTCTTATTCTGTTTTTATTTATCTCTTGATTTTACTGTAAAGCACTTTGGTCACCTTTGGTTGTTGTAAAGGGCTATATCAATAAATGTTGTTTGATTATATCAGAACTGTTTGTTATAAGTATCTTGTGTCAGGACAAAAATAATGTCTGGACCACTTACTGTTTATTGCTGGGACAGATTACAATCTACATGAAATTTTTGTCTTAAATGCCCCCAAAAGATTAGATTACTATCCAGCATTAAAGATCGTTGTGGGTATAACCCTCCCCTTCTGCTAACTGGCTGTTACCATTTTCAAAATCCTATTCACTACAAAAAGCAACAACAACAACAACATCTGAGTGAGCAACCCACATGATGAAAATATTAAGCTTCAAGAAAGATTTTGATCTTGTACTGCCCGAGATGATTGTGATTGGTTTAAAGAAACACAAACAGTGTCCCTACAACAGTGTAGCCTACTGACACAGCACTGCGGTCTGGCTATGACGGACACTCTTGCCGAAGAGCAAAATAAGAGTCACTGTGACCACAAGTGGTCATTAGAGGAAAGTGGCAGATTGAATTTTCTTGGTTTTTCTCAGTTTTTTTTAAAGACGTCATCATTAAGTGACCTGCAGAACACAACAAACACATTGTCTGGTGAGATAAGCTAATAATGAATTACTCATTCTTTCATAATAAATAGTCTAATGGTCTTTACAAAGAACATAATCATATGTTTATCAATATATGTTTTTTGATGTCACAGCTGATCAGTTGTGAAGTTAAAGACAGACAGAGGAGACAGTCTCTTATGCAAAACACCAGGAAAAAAAATACAGATTCAAATCAAGAGGCGATTTTTCCAGAGCAGCACAAACATCCAGTTTTACTTGCTCGTCTTCCTGTCTGTCTCTTTCCCTCACGTTCTGTCTCCATCATCTAAAAGATCCATTTCTCGCTAATGACACTGCCATCACCCCATTTTCTCTCTTTCATGCAATTTACTCATGTCATGAAATGTCAGATCCTACAATGCATATCTCACACTCCCACATCTGCAGTGCATTAATATTCAGTGCTTTTGCTAAATATTGTATTCTCTTGGTCCCCTGTGAACTAAAAATAGCAGGTACAAGGCATCAGTTTGGAATTAAAGAAATTTCAAGTTACAACCTCAACTTTGTAAAATGTTATTTATTTAATTCTTGATACCAGCATCTGTCTGGTATCAAACACATTTCTACACATACACACACCTTTTTGTTGTTTCAATATGAAAATGATAAATCTGACATGAAAATCTAAATAACTGATGAAATGATTCCAGCATTTATTTGCAACATCATTGGAATAAAATTAAAATTGGATATGACATGTACTTTTATGCTTCATCTGTACATGATAGTGTGAATGTGTGAGTGTCAGTGGGTGGGGGGGGGGGGTTACTGAGCGTTCAGCACCCTGATAGCTGGGGGGAAGAGGCTGTTGCAGAATCTGGCTGTTCTGCTTCAGATGCTTCTGAACCTCTTTCCAGAGGCCGGCAGTGAGAACAGTCCACGGTGAGGGTGGGAGGGATCTCTGATGATGTTGTGACGTCAGTCAATGAGAAGTTTAAGGGTCTTGGCAAACGATGCTGCAGGTTACACTGCGAGTCTCTGACATTGTTTGTGTGTCCTCACACCTGCTGCAGGAGTTCCCTGTGCACCAACACCAACATCCAGACTCAGCTCGCTAATTTGTTTCCTCGTTTATCGCTTAATTAACTTCCAGCATTGGAGCCATGAGTCTCAACGATCAATATAAATCACTGCTATAGACGGGGACCCGCTAATGAGATCAGATTAAGGAACGGAATTACACCCGCTGCTGCCACGAATGATTAGAAATCACTAAGTACCCCTCTATGCTATTAAAAGGCCATTTAGGCAGCGTCCATATACCCTATTTCTGTCTTAGACAATGCAGTAATTACAATCTGTCTGACACAGATGAATCGCTCCCTCCCACTCCCTCTTTCTCCATTTGCCCTCACCCCTCTCTGGTCTCACGTTCACTGTGCCCACATGTGAACCTCTGCAGTTCACCCTGTGCCCTGGCACAGCGTGTGATGAGAGACTGATCTGTTTTCACAAGCTTTACATGTACGACAGCAGCAGCCTGGGTTCATACACTGTGCAATGTCAATTATGTGTCTAGTAGCCCCTGAACCCTGGAGTGTGTTACTGATGTGTCTGAGCTTGTTTTACAGTGTCACAGCCAGAGGTAGAAGCACAGTCACCACATTTATACAATAATTAGCTGGACCCACAGTGTGTCTGTGAAGAAAGTGTTTCAGACGCATTTCTCAGGCGTCCTCCTCACACGTTTGACTAAACACCTGTCTGCACAGGCCACATGACGCCTGGGTTCTATGCAAACACAACCAGAAGCATCTTTTCAGGCTTCAGGTCTATTGTCCTGTTTTTCACGCAGGTAACTGCAGTCGTTGTGTGCTGGTCTCTGATGCAGGTGACCCACAACTTAATACTGTGCCTGGATGTTCACGTGATGCCGTCTGTGTAAGATAACAGAGCGCAGCAGAGATAACTCAGAGGCACCTGGACGTCTCACTTCTCATTCAGAAGGCTGTAATATCTGTTTAATCATCCAACCAGTCCTTATGGAAGCCCTGAAGGCAAGTGATTTTTTTTTTTTTTTTTATAGGAAGAACATTTGCATTTCAGGGCTTCCATAAGTCCTCCAGACTAAATAAATAAATTTAAAAAAATACTGTATTTGTAATTGTCCATAGCGTATTGAAAATTTGTAATTAGCAGGCTACAGCTTTATGCAAGTTCTGGTGTTTGCTCGCTGATACTGTCTGCGCAGGTTACAAGTAAGAATCATGGTTATTTGAGAAACTCACGCTGAGTTCAACCAACCTGCTGTTTGTCTGTAGCAGTCAACACTAACTTGTTGATATCACTGCAGTGAGGTGTGAAGTGTGATACCACTGAGAACGCATGTTTGGTTTTAATGAGTGAAAATACAAACATGGTGTGAAATGCATCGCCTGCACTGTTTTGAACAGACTTTATTGGCACACTGATCCAGGACATGACAAAATCAACATTTATAAACAACAAAAGACGAATGTGGGTGAATGTGCCAGTTTAAGTGTTAACAAAACTGCAACACGCAAACAGATTTCAAGGCCGTAAGGATTTCATCACTAAGGTTATCATCAAATGTAGTGATGTTACTGTCATGGTTTAGTTTTCACTTTGTCTTTTTTTTTTTTTTTCAGACAGTTACAGACAGACAGCATGAGCAAACAGACAGCAACATAAGAGTCAAACTGTGTTTTGTTAAGTTGCAGTGCGCTGAGCTCTCCTGGCCACAATGTCCGCACTCCTGCTGCTGTAAGGTAATTTTGACCAGTATTGTGTTCCATGTTGCATTAAGCTGTGTCAAGTTGTGTTATTTTCTGACTTCATCCTCGTCTACACGACTGTAATTCAGACTCAGACTTCAGTAACAGCTGTAAGGACCTTCAGAAGTTGATTTACTCTCAGCCTGTGAGTAGGAGAAGAGGAGATGGAGATTATAAACACTCTGCTCCCACATTATTAGAGATCACCTCACACACGCTATCAAGCTGTTTTTCTCACCATCACACCACTGAGGTCACTGCAGTCGGCCTCCTGTTCCGGCTCCAGGTACGGAGAGCTGTTGTGGACTGAAGTCAGGAAATGAGGGAGAACGTTCTCACAAAGATAACAAAGTTTACTCTGGGAGGAAACGTTTTTCCTTCACATCAAAACCGGAAAAGTGGAGATACCAGTGGTGATTAAAAAGACTTTTTTGCTTGATCTGAAGTGAAAGTAAATAGAGCAGCTGTGGCTCGGGATGCGGCCGTGGTAAAAGGCCTTGTTTCTGCTACCACATGTCAGTAGATTTTCCACTACAACCCTCCGTCTACGCAGAGTTTGAGTGAAAAAACTAACAGATTTGCACACTGCAGACATGTTTGTCCCATCATTTTTAACAGTGCAGTGCATGTGTTTGCACTCATGTAAGATTTATGCAGCAGCAAAAGCAGTTGAATATGAACTGAAATTTGGTGAAACTGCTTCATAAGACTGGATCTGTGGTGTTTGGTCATGGCCAAAAAAAATCTCCACATCTAGAAAGTGAGAAACACAAATCTATCTTCAAAACAGCAGCAAGCTACTCATGCGTTCCGGAGACAGGTGTTCACCAGATTTCTTTCTACCACCACAGCAAGAAGAAGATATTTTAGAGTCTGCAGAAACAACTCAGGTGAAGGTGGATTTATTTATAAGTTGCCCACTAACACAGAGAGCTCTATAGAGCAACAAAGACATCCAGCTCATTGTGTCTGCGTGAAGAGTCCTGATCTATCACAGAGCTTCCTGTCAGAGTGTTAGCGGGTAGAGGGAGAGACACATGGCCTGAGCGTAAAGACTGAAGAGACCCTGCAGTATCTCAGCTCCTCTCTGGCGTCTGAGCCCAGAGACAGCTCGATCCCTGGCATCCGGACTCTGTACCTGGCTTTATAAGGCCTTGAGCGATGCCAGAATTGGGCTATTCCTGGAGACGGTCCTCAGCACTCTGTACCCAGAGAGCTTTGTTTGGACTGAGGCAGAGGAGGAGATGTATGATCGCCCCTGCCACACAGAAACCCCCCACCCCCCTCTGTCTCCCCAACATCACCTATTAAATCTTTATTATCTATCTATCTGCAGTCCAGTACAGGGGGTGGGAAGAGGACACACTTTTAATTTTTATTTCTTTTCCTGTGTGATGAACAGTACAGTATGTTCTCCTGCTCAGGGATAGATAGCAGCTGTAAATAATTTTGATGGTTTGTTTAAACCTGCTTGGAGTACCACATGGGTACAGTTTACTAAAGCTGCTTAGTCTAGATATATAACCACGACAAAAGGTCACTCATTTAGTTTAGTTTTTTTTTTTCCAAACCCATGTTGCTTAAAGAAGCAGGTCAGCTTCTGTAGTTCTATAGTTTAATATATTTTCAGATTTCATGGATATACTGTGTAGAGAATACAAAAAAAAGGAGTTGCAAAATAGGAGGAAAAAATCTTAAGTGGACCTCGAGGTGAGATTTTAATTTTTCAAGTTATTATCAACATTGACCTTTCACACTTAAAATCTTATTTAACCCAGGTCTGTTACAGCGTTAGTAAATGTAGTGTTGTGATGTTGATAATATGAGCTCAGATCTAAAAATCATGTTTGATTTAAACTACTGCTGATTCTACCTCACACTCACAGATGCTTTATTGAAAACATTTTTCTTAAATTGTCAAAATCAATCAGATCCTGACACTCCAAAAACACTGGAGCCTACATTTCCCATCATGCAACCGAGCAACATTTTTCAAAAGAACTGATGAATTCCCACCTCTTTAAACCTCAGCACTCACACCCAGTGTTTGTAACACAGGCTTTCAGTTCTTTTCACTTCTTACTTCTCCTTCTACTTTTAGATTCCCTTAAACACAGAGAAGTGAACTGTGAATCACGATAAGCCTGTTAACTTCCCATTTGCAACATTTATCAAATTATCATTTTTCAGCTCCACATCTCCTGTGGTTTCCATCACAGGCAAGCGAGGAAGTGATTTCCCTGTGCATGAGAAGATGTGACTGACACACACATATCTGTGAAACAGGAGGTCGATCTGATCCAGCAGAAAAGCCGTGATTGATTCTCCACCAGGCTCAGACGGAAAGCTTCCCTCGGAAGAGATCTCCCCTCTGGGATCGGCCTGAGCTCGGCCTCTGTGCAGCCTCAGCTGTTGGATGGCAGGATGGTGTGGCTACCGGCCAAACGTAATGTTTACACTAACACGCACAACTGTTCTGTACGTGGTCACGGTGAATTAACAACCATGAGACGAGGGGTTCTCGTGCGCTGTTGTGATTATGGCGAGACAGGTGCTCGCTGCAGTAGTGGGAAACAAGGAGGTGGGGGGGTGGACAGGACGGGACCAAAACTGGCCCTCAGGATCTACATTTGGTTTCCATGTTTGAAAATTAAACACACAGGCTGACACCTCGTTTGTTATCAGGCTCTGGTGAATATATTTTACAGCAGTGGTCTGCTCCGTCAGCCGCAGTGAAGTCTGAGTCTCACATGGCCTCACATGGCGTGTTCCTCACTCCGCTTATTTCAGAAATTAAGTTCTAATAATCACATTTTCCTAGTTTTCCTAAAATCTAGTAGCTAGACTATTTTTCTTCAGTGTAAATCAACTTTGATTTCTTTGATTGTGTTGCAGCAATATTTTAATTTCATGATACAGTAATTTCTGAAAGTTTTGAAACAAGTTTATTTAAAACCTAGAGGAGCTTCAGATTGTTTCTCCTCTTTTTTAAAAGTTCCTCTGCAGACATTTATATGTAAAAATACTCTACTCTGATTAATATTTGTTTAGCAAGATTTTACCTCATGAAAAGTGAAAGATAGTGGAAAACATGGGGCTGGAAGCTCATCTACTCTTACCTAATCATTGAGAAATCTGGATCAGGCCTTGAGCCCCGCCCACCGCTGCTGCTTGTCTGGTGGAAGAGCAGAGAGCATCAAGATGCTTAGAGGAGGAAACATCAGAGACGCAGCCACATGTTTGAGCCTCGGTCAGACCCAGACTCGGATGAGGAGTCTGTTGAGACCAGAATCAGAGACTGGCAGACGGATTAGAATAGTTAGCGTAGTTAGCATCTTTTATTTGTTTGTTCATGTTGTTTGTTAGCTTGTAACTGGCAGCGGCTGACACAGTGTTTGTGGCCGTGCTAATGCTCACTCTGGTTCTTTGTACTAACCAGGTTTCAGGTTTATTTAGCCCCACCCCCCATCCCCACAAGTTGACAGGATTGGTTCCTCAGGTTGACTGTCTGAATCTGTTTTTATGAGACTGTCATTGGTTCACTGCAGTTCAAGGTCGAAACAGTCAGTCATGGTGTTGACTGATTATTTCACTCATCATATATCTTGTGTTACATAAAAAACACCATATGGATTTTAACAAGGTTAAACACTCGATTGTCACCGGTGGGGGTCTTCAGAGCTGCATTAAATGTTATACATTTTATAATAAGATTGTATCAATGACAATATGAAAACAATGTGATGTGATGTCAATGTTCATTCTCACTGCTCTCATAATGTTGTCTCCTGTGAACACAGACAAGCATTTACCAGCCAATTATTTCCCTCAGGAGCTGGTGAAGACTAAACCCAGAGCTCAAACAGATTTGAATATTAACATACCAGAACCACAACTCCAGACTGATAACACATTTTGTTATATCAATTTAAATGGTGATGGTCCACAGTTTGTTTCCACTGTGCCCAAGTGACCCAAAAACAAAAAACATTATTGCAGGTTTAAGAATTTCAGGTTTAACAGTTTCAGACAGAACTTGATAAGGTGCGAATTTATAGGCGTGTGTGTAAAGGTTGTGAGCTTTGAACTGTGATTCATGTTGCAGGTGAGAGACAAAGCAAGCATCACTGTAAAACCTAGGTGGTTGAAATATGAAGAGGTTTTTTTTTTCCTCTCGGTGCTGCAACAGGGAAGCTGGTTCTCAGTGACACGAGTCTGCTCTCTGTCACAGCCACCTGAAAACACAGTACTCTGCCTCCTCGTCCGCCCTGAGCTGGGTTTTATTCTCCTCTTACAGCAACAGGTGTTCAATTCAAAGTCAAATCAAACTTCTTCTTTATCAGTATCTACACACACACACACACACACACACACACACACGTGTTCAGCTGCTGAGTGAGAAACAAGACAAATCACAATCTGTGAGATATGAGGCTGCAGCAGCATCTCAGGACCGTCTACTGTATCCATTAGCAGGAGGATAAGGCAGCTAATGAGCAGAGGGTCAGTCGTTCAGGTCCCCAGAGGGCCCCCGCTGCTGTAATACATTCAGCACTTAACCTGAATCTTAACCTGAACCGCCTCATTAAACATCCAGCTGTACAAATGGAAAAATGTGTTGAGAATGTTTGCAGTTCGGGGATTTTCTTTCAGGAAAGTGCCTGCTAGGCAAAGAGGCATGAAAAGGAATCAGTTCCTGTGATGTGGGGAGTTCAGGCGAGGTCAGCGCCGGAGGACCAGTCTGGCTTTCGTCTCTCCTCACTTCCAGAAGAAAAGTGCAGGAGAGGAGTGCGAGCTTTCTGGAGATCCTCGTCCGTTCTCCTGCATCCGAGAGCCACTCTGTATTTGAATGATGTTGTCTGCGTGTGGAGGCGCTGCTGGCCCTCGCTGCATGTTTGACAACAGCCACACACTTCAATTAACATGACATATTTAACTTTCATTTTCAAATACTTCTTTCACAGTTTGATTATTTAGATTTCCCAGATGAGACCAGTGAACCATTAATTACAGTCAGTGGCAGCTCTGTGCTCTGCAGAAAATGTTTCTCCAGGTTGGAAGCTGACTAGATAAGCTCTTGAGGAGGAAGTGAAGTGAGGAGATAGTCAGAGTTTCTGTAGCAGGTCCAGTAAACAAAGTGTGTATGAGCCCTGTCAGTGACCTTCATCACAGAGTTAAAGAGACACACACTTCTCGTTGACCCTGCTCTGAGAGGCCAGCTCTTGTTTTTCATAGATAAACTCTGAACAGAGCTTTGTTGTGCTCAACAAATAATAAAAAAAAAACTCACACTTCAGAACAGAAGCTAATTAAGAAGTGCAGCAGCAGCCAGTTTGGCCCAGGTCATCTCACCACCACAACAACACCACCAGCAGCAGCACCACCCACACTCTGTCCCCCTCCACTCTCTCCTCCATGTGAAGGACGTGTGGTTCTGAGTCTCTCCCTGTTTTCATTTATCTTAAAGCTTAAAAAGCTTTCACATTCAAAATTGAATGGTTTTTTTTTTGGGATCATTATTTAAATGTTTTTATATTGGAAAAAAATCTGTTAATTTATCAAATAATTTTATTTTTTTACACTGAAAACTAAAAGAATCTGATTTTTCAAAAAATGAAATATGTGATAATAAGAAATAGCAATTACTGCACAAATATTGTTTTTTAATTACTTTGAGGAAAACAGCAGCTTATTTGCATTTTCTCCTTATTTTTCTTTCCACTTGATGTAGTGTGAAGAATTTTCTTATTGTGTTTTGTTGTTGAGAAACATGCTCATAAAAAAATGTTGATTTGAGTGAGACAAGCAACAACTTTTGAGTGTGTGAATAAAAATTCAGTTAGAAAAGTACATTCAAAAATTCTTTTTTGTTGAAATTTTTACTTCACCAACTGTTGCTTACAAATTACACTTACATATGATCAATTTACAACAACACAAATACATGTTGTAAGACATGTAAATACATAAATGCAAACACATTAGATTTTCCCTGTCCACTCTAGCACTATAATATCCATTTGTAGGACATAAATTAACATTGTTATGGTCAGGGCACAAATACACTAAGATTAGGGGAGTTTTAAGTTTGTGGTTAACTATTGAACTTATTAACATTTAATCAAAACCACAATCTTTATATAACCAAAGTGCCTTAATTGCTTAAATCAACCAAGTGCAGGATTCAAGAACCTGCAGATTCCAGTTCTGCAGGTTGTAATAAATCCCATCCATCCTCATCACCTCCCCATGTGTAGCACAAGAGCTTTGTACTTTCTCAGTGGAAAAATTCTGCCAGTGAACATAAGTCAGGCAGCAATTCCTTCGAAATGTGTATCTGTGTCTTGCAAAACAAATGAAGAGAGTTTACTAGAGGACACGTTTGGTAAATGTTTCCTTCCAGCAGAAAGCAACATCACATGCTTGCATGGGAACATCAAATCTGAGTGAAAGTAAGTTAAAAACCAAATATTACTTTTAATTCAAAACAGTGAGCCTTATGTATTTTTAAGGTGAACTAAGAGCCAGCTTGCTGCCTCTAATTCCCAGGACCCCTTGCTCTTTGGTTGAGGTGCTGCAGACCTACAGCTAAGGCCCATTTCCCAGAATAAAAAAGTTAAATTGTATGAGAGCCAAGGGATCGGTATGTTCTCCCAATCAGGTGCAGAAACTAACCGGACAATGCTGTGTTGTAAAAGGTGTATCCAATAGGCTGGAAATCAATTTGGCTGTTTGCCCACTGAAGATGTCCAAACGCCTGTTGAACACAAACCAGATTTCGTGGACTGCTTTTGTGAGTCGACTTGACACAGAGCGAGGAGGGATTAAATGCCTTGCTCAGGGGCACATCTGCAGCAGGAAAAAATCTGTGCTGTGAAACTGAAGTTGCTGAAGTGGGTGATCTGAGTTATATAAGCAGCGGTCAGTGTGCTTGAACGATGCCCCCCACTCTCTGCAGCTGTCTATGTTGGCAGCAGAGGCTGCTGAGCCCTGGCAGTCACCAGCGCTGTCAGATCAAGTCAGTAACGATCTCCTGGAAGCTGTTCAACAACCCAAAGCCATCAGTCAGGGAAACAAAGGCCTGCCCACAGCATGGTCTGGCCCAAAATGCAGCCATTCATCGTGAGGGAGAAGCCAGAGCGCTGGCCAAGCCTTTCATGGCCAGAGAAAGGGATCTGTAACCAAACCGTGCTCAATTAAGGCTCCGATTCGCCGGGGAAGATAAGGGGTAATCAATCATCTGTGGCCGGGCCTTGTGCAAACAATGTCAGGACGTGTCAGTATGGCAGCGCCCGGCCAAAATCAGCTGACGACTCTCAGACAAAGGTGCAAGGGCTTGTCCTGTCAAACACTTTCACACAGAGCCGCCGTGTCAGAAAACAGGTCGGCCCAACAATAGCGCTCTGTGCCGTCCCCTGTGGGCGAACCCCCGCTTATCATCAAGTCATTCGTATGAGTGGTAATGAATATACAGTAGATGGACTGACTCACAGCCACATAGGAGCTGATATCTGTTAAACTATCCAGCACTCTTACCTCATCTGTGCAGAGGTCGGTGCAAGCATGGGAACAGTTTCTGTCAGCGGCTGTGCAGAAGAAGCCAGTGGTGTTGCAGTAGAGTTGCTCACAGGAAACTTCAGACCGTGATTGAGCAGAGATATCTTCTGTTTATTCAACAGCTCCACCTCTGGATGGCTTTATTACTGAGAGCTGATGATGTCATTCTGTTTCTGCAGATATAAGAGCAGCTCTAAACCTGCTCGGTTACAAATTATCAGCATGTATGAAAAAGTGTCAGGATAAATTAAAGCCACACAGTCATCAGTGAAGTGTCATCTGAAAATCTGAAATCATGTTCTATCCATTGCATTGCTGATCAAGTGACGTTGGAATGAAAATAGAAAATAAATAAAAAATAAATATATAATAAATTTAGGAAATATATATCTGGTCTCATTTGGCTGAGTGTGGGGGCGATGTTTCATTTAGAGCAGGCACATCTGATGGAGGATCTCTATGTGGGCGAGTGAAGGGCTTGAAAGAAGAGCATGGTTTATAGAGTAGAGGAGAAGCGTTCATGACTTTTGAGAAAGTCTAGAATAACTTATCACCATCATTTACTTCCCTGGAGGTTTATTATTCGAGGTTTAACGAGCGTCACAGAAACGAGTTTGTGTTTTGTAGTGTGTTGAGATTAAAATTGTTTTATCACCTTCATGTCTTTAAGACTTTGCTTCTAATTTTACAAAAACTGTATCTGTGATTGACAGTCAGGTTTACACATGAATCCAAATCCCGAAGGAAAAAATGCTGCGTTTCATTTTCAGTGTGTTCCAGTACAACAAGTTGGAGGCTTGTTAATCTTGCTTGTTGTTGTAATTGTAGCAATAACAGTTTATAACAACACATTACTTGGTATTTTGCACATACAAACATTGTAGGTTCACAGAGAGTTGTGCAGTTATGTGTGTATGACTAACTCAATGAGACATTAATAGGACAGAAGTCCTAATAAACAGTATATTTCTACAATGTTCACTTTTGTTGATGTACAGAGCAGCCATCTTGGATTTTGGGGATTGGGTTTGAAATCCAACTTGAGGGTGTGTTTCAATTTGGAATTTATCAGTTTCCAGTTTAAATTGAACACACCAAAAGTATTTAAAGGAATTAATTGCTTGTACAATCATTATAATTGTTATTACTGGTATACATACAGCTTTGGGGTCATTGAAACCCCAAACAATTGAGATGTAAAACCATTCACAACAAAACACACAGGTTAAGTGACTTTTTGATCTGTTACAAAGAAAATATTTTCAGCAGCTTCACTTGCAGAATCCCTGATCTTAATCTGAGGGTGAAAGTGTGAGAACATATATTAGTGATCTGTTTATTGGTGATACACTGTGAAATGGAAGATAGTGTCCATGACCCAATAAAAACCCACAAAGAATAACTGGACTGTAATGAACTGTAATAAAATAATAAAAATCCTCTAATAGAATTAAACATTCTCTGTGTGTCGTACACATGTGGCTTCCAGTTCAGATAGATAATGCATAATCTCCCATCTTTCTTTATTTATTCATTTAAATGGAATAAAAAAATGTGCTTGTTGTTATAGCCTCTGCTGTGAGGTCTTTTTTAGTGCACTTTGGGTGATTCTCTTTTCTTGTTACTCTTTGGTTTCTCCTCTTCAGTCCAAACAAACCAGAGACGTTTGGTGCCTCATTTCCGAGCAGCAGAGGGTTTTTCCTGGGCAAAGCTTTCACAAACTGGCTGCATGTTGAATCACTGGTAGCAACATGGACATTTATTTATATAAAACTGTGCTGGATTATTACTTTTACTGGAGTAAAGTTGAAGAAGCCACACTGCAGTTTTTCACTGCCTCTTCTTCTTCTGTTCACACGGGCGTCGCTTCCATCCCAACAGACGTGTAAGAGCAGCGTGGTTTGAATGAGTCACCAGCAGTTGGGCACCTTTCAACTGTTGTCTGCTGGTTAAAATATCCACCATCTCTGCCTATCACATGGATCTAAGATCTGAGAGAGAGACCACAGAGGGCGAGCAGAAGGCGGCTTCTTCTTCTCTCTGTGAATCATCATTCACCTTCTGCCTGCTGATTCTGACACTGCTGAACTCTGAAGAGGCTGTTTTCTCCACAAGTCTTTCCCAGCACAGATGCACTCACACAGTCATCAACACTCATAAAAGACCTATAGGGAAGAAAAACTGAAGATAAACTCACAGCAACACAGTCACAGTTTTGCTATTGCTACATAGCCAACGTTAGCAAGAACAAATGTTTACTTAACAGTTTCACCAAGGGCGTCAGCCATTGTTGTCGTTTTTTTTAGTTTCTTCCAGACTAGTAGATAAACAGCTGTTAATGCTAATGCTGGCTGTGTGGTGATAGCAAAACTAGCATAGTAATTTGTACTTGAGACCTAAGAACCTTTTTATTTAATGTTTTAATAAGGTAACAATAACAATTATGTCCACAACCAACCCATAAATTACAAACCACCCTAAAGAAAACAGGAAATCCCAACAGAAAAAGACACAATTATTTCTACCAGTGTACACAAACTCATAATACAATCAAAGTGGTAAACCACTGAATCATTGTCTACTTTAACACCTCCTTATATAACTTCATATTTTCTAAAAAAAAAAAAAAAAAAAAAAAAAACAATTCTCCAACAACAGTAACAATATTGCAAGTTTTTTTTTCAAATAGAGCCAACACATTTCTCCACTTTATCTAAAAAAATTAAATTTGATTTCACAAACTACTTTACTGAAATGAAGCTCAGTTTCATGACATGTTGACATGTTTCTCTTCATGTTATAAAATTGTTAATCTTATTTTTCACATTTTTATTTCTCTTATTATGTATAAATTATTCTGTTTTAACAAGAAACGTCTCTTGCTATACTGACTTGTCTCATTAATCTATTTCTCCTTTTAACATGATAATTTGTTTTGTTGTTATAACCTGAAACCTAAAATGAGAAAAACATACAGTTATGCAGTTATTGCCTAAAGGGAAGTTTGATTTTCTTTATTTTTTGTTTTTATTCCATCCACTCATCCATCAGTGGATGGCAGTAATATTTTTATACTTTGCAGATTTTTGTCTCTGCTTGTAAGAAAATGTCTTTGAATTATCAGCCATGGACAAAAATGCCACAATAAGAAGGAAAAGAATGAGATTTTCTCAGTCCTTAGCTGACTGTAACATATCAAATGACCTGGGTGAAAAGAACACACACCCCCATCTACAGGCAGGATGTGCACACATGCAGGCTGCATGTTGCATATGAGCACCAGCATCCACATGCACACAATCATGACAATCTGCACAAACATACATGAAAATAGGAATCATACTGAGGTCACAGGGTCAGATCAGTTCCTGGGCTTTTTGGGGACACCGTGCCGGGACTTGTTTTGGTTGATTGGCCCAGAGCAGGAAGTCTGCACAGGGGACCAAGAACCCTTTCACATCACCCATCATCCCATGCTGCTCGCCACTCTGAGTCTGACTGGCCGGAGCTGCAGAGAGCTCATTGGCATGCCATCTGAGTCTCAGAGATGACAACTCTACAGTAGCTGGCATCTTTCGCTCCTCTCTTTTCTCCTCACGTCTCTTCTCAGAAAAATTCTTGGCAGGGGAAAGATCCAGAGGAATGGGAGAACTAAACCAGCTTGCACAGATAAGAAGCTATTGTTTTGTTGAAGTCCAACTTTGCACCATGTGCCACTGTTGCTGCCTGTTTGTAAGATGAGACGTTCAGAATAAATCATGTTTTGCTCCCTTTTTAGTCATCAAAGTTAGCATACAGCATCCTCTTGGGTCGATCTGTGTGTTTATGACCATATATTACATGTATATTTGTATATATAATTGAAAAATTTGAGTTATGAAAACAAATCTTTGTTTGTTAACTGATTATAATTGAAATGTTGGCTTTTATTGTAGAAATTTATATTGAAATTTACCAGTGTAACCAAAAAGCATCAGAAAAATGCAGATCCAGCAGTTTTCACAATTTCAGACTAAATTCAATTCATTATAATGGAGTCACTGTGAACTGACAGCAGAGTAGTAAATTCACAGTGTTTTAGAAGAAGAAACTTTGCATTGTTAACACATTGACAATCTCCTAGACAGTTCTCATCTTTGAGCATCATTGACCTAGGCAGATGTAGAGATGGTCGAAATTTCCTTTGTCCAATACTTTGGATTATGATCAAATACCTACAAAACTAATGACCTCAGATACATGCACAGATTTTTTCATTCTGATTGAAGATTTCAGGTCAACTCTTTACACAGGAGGTAATCTAATATGGTCTGGGGCTTACATTTAATCAGAGCTGCTGTGTGATATGATCAGAAGTGATGAATATGTCATGCACTTCCTCAACAAATATCTTATCTCTTCAATGTTTGATCACTGACTTGGAGAAACATACATCCCCACACATTCAGGATGAGATGGAGGCAGTGTGCAGAGAGAATGCAAGAAAACAATGATCAGGTTCAATTGTTTCCATGGTACATTTTTTCTTTTGATTAGTTTATGAAAAGGTTTAAACTATCAATAGAAACTTTCTGTTTATTCTGGGGGGTTTAATATTGAGCATATTTATTCTGTTGGGGCTATTAAACTGATCGTTATCAGAATATTAGGCTCCATGTTTTACCAGCATCCTCTACTATAATTTGTGTTAAGCACTTATTAGCAAATGTTTGCATGCTAACACACTAAACTAACATGGTGAACGTAGGGAACATCATACCTATTGTCACTGATAGCATGTTAGCATGCCGACCTAAGCATTTAGCTTAAATGGCAATAAGTACAGCCTCACAGAGCTGTTAGCATGGCTCTGCATGGCTCACAACTCTGCTGCGGAAATGAGAAGTAAAACTAACAGCATTTTACTCTTCTTTTTTGCCATGAACAAAACTACCCACAGCAACCTATAAGTATTCAAGTAGGTACCAAGATACCAAGATAAAATCCTGTATTATGAACCTTGATTTGGGGCGAACCTTATTTTTACTGCTGGATTGAGATGAACTGGGCCTCTTACATGAAACTAACTGGATTCCACTGTGAGAAATATCAGCCCTACCAAAGCCAGACAGAGACAGGATGCATTCATGACCCAGCAGTTTGTGCAGAGGTTAAAAAATCACATCCAAGTTTAGAAGTCTGATGGAAGTCTAGGCCTTAATTTTACTCTCACCGTTTAAAAACCTGTGTGTGTGTTTCTCCTCCTCCACTTGTACCATTGTTCTCCGTTTAGTAACTGCGCTCCCTCACAGTGTAATTATCCACGGTATGCCACCACTGCAGTAATAAGGAACTCAGATGTGAACTCTGCCCCCAGCCGCCCCCAACTATCCTCTGCCCACTGCGCTGACCAATCACCATGGCAACTGGCACAAAACTCATTTTGCTGAAATTTGGCCATGGCCTTTGGAAAAGAGCAAAAAAAAAAGTGAACAGTAGTATTTGCTGTATGCACTGTGAAAACACGTCTTTCATATGGTGCCAGAGAGCCTGCGAGGCTTTGTCCTCTGTACAAATATGAGTGGCAACCTCTTTACCAGCCCTGAACAAACATCGCAGGCCTTGTCATCTTCCTCCTCCTCCTCCTCCTCCTTGCTGGGCTGAAGGTACCATGGGACTGTTTCCTTGAGACGCAGTATAGGAAAAAGGAACCGGTGGCACTGAGATTGATCTGGTTTTAATTAACCATTGTACAATGATCCACGACTTCTGCCAAACAGCCGGCATGATTTACGGTCCGCCTGTGTTTGAATGGGTACAGGAGGCGGCTTCAGCTGGGCTTGTTCTGCTGTAAAATGTAGTCTGGGCTGATTTAGCTTCACAGAATTTAATCTAAAATTTAAGACACCAAAATATACACATTTTGAAATTCTTAAGTCACCATTTATTTTCCCTAAAATCTGCAGGATATGCAATTTTTAACCAAACAAGGAAGAATAAGGATTGCTTTGTACATTTTTAAAATGTAATTATTCAGGAGTGTAAAATTAATATTAATATATATTTGAATTTAGTTAATTGTCATTGCAGCCATACCCATATAAAGATGTACATACAGCAGAATGAGATGTCGTCCCTTGCAGGAAAAACACATTAAAAAAATATCATAGATCATTAATACAGGACAAAGTCATTGTTTTGAAAGTCACAAGTACATTAACAAAGTTCAGTCAAGTCTTAAATCCCAAATTTTGTGTTTTAAACAAGTCACTCTATATCCTTTATTGATTTTATTTTTTAGAAAGAATAACACTTATTATAATTTTATAGAAATGAGTACTTTTTAAAATAATTAAAATAATTAAATACTTCCAAACTGACCTCTAAAAAATGACCTTCTGTATTACTCCTGTGACACAGTCAAATGCTTTTCAAGTTGCTGTCCAATTTTTTTAACCAAAACAGTCTTTACTTCCAAATGAGATAATCTGAAGTATCATCTGTCATCTGTCTGTGAGTCTGCACAAACATGCTTCCTCCTCCTGTTCCTGCAGCATGACTGGCTGCTGTCCGATCAACTGTCAGCAAGATGAAGATTTTATTTGCTGCCTCCTTGTAATCTTATTTTTAATCTTTAAATCATTCAAAGTCCAAAGGCTCTGGCAAAGCAAAGCAACGAGTCCTAAGGCAATGTTGATTTTGTTACTGTCCTTTTGGGTCAAAGTCCTGAAATCGATGACTCAGATCTGACCTGTTTCCTGTTCAGGTTACTCATGTCCACACATGGCAAAACACCATGAATAACTTTAAGTCTATAGTTTATTCTCCCCAAGCAAAACCTCTAGCTCTTCAATGTGTCATCAAGGCTTCTCCTTTGGAAATGTGCTGGTCTGCAGCTGCAGAGGTTTGACCAATTTTATTCATATTTTAAATATAGTAATATATAATTTTAATATCATCAGCATTGCTAATATTTCTACCTCTTTTACATCTCCATTATTTGGACATTTAATTATCTAATAATGTAATAATTAAACTGCAGGATGGCAGTTTAATTTGATGAATTAATATCGTGGAATAATTCCCTTTACAAGAAGCCATCAAGTGTGCATTTATTAATGTTAGTATGTTATTATTATAAATGATTAGTTTCTCACATTCTCATAAGCCTTCAATGAAAAGAATTATACATGACAAAGCCAGTTATGCTGAAGGAGCATAGACAAAGATCTGTGACAACCTTGCAACCTAGAACTTGTTCTTCTGAGTATCTCAGTCCTAAAGACTCTTATATAAAGATGTATTAACCAGTGACTCTATAAAGATGGAAGGCATGGCTCCAAAAGTGAAGCCGAACCCTGGCTAGCTGCAGTATAGGTCAGAAACCCCGACCCCTTCCATGTGAGAGGGAAAAAAAAATCCAAATAGACGTCAAATAAATTTTTCCCAAACACAGTTTCTAACATTTTAGGTAGCTCTTATCACGCTGATGTGTGTTCAAGTGTTTATTGTTCTGATAAGTTTGGTTTTAATTAGTTATTTCATGCTATAAAACAGTGTGTGAAGTCGTGATTGACAGCTGTGATTGACTCACGATTGGGTCGGGTAAGTGCATGGGCGGGACACTGCAGATCACTACTGCACAGACTCCAAATGACATCACCAGCACAACAGGGCAGCACCTGTGTCCGGGATGTTTTAGCTTCATTTTTGTCCAGTGGGAGGGAGAGGAGACACGTCGTCCATCTTTGTTTACTGTCACTGGTACAGTCATAAGCTCCGTCTTATCACAAAGCAACATTGTTTCATTGATTGATAAGTGAATAAATGATACACATGTTTTTCTCTTGCCCTGTGTGTGACCTGCACTCAGTCATCTGTCTTGCTGTGACTTTATTTACACAGAGACAACAGTCGCTCACCTTTGTTACCTTGAGCTTGAGCCTTCACAAAAGTCTGTCCTGAAAACACACTCGTCCGTCTGTCAGCCGGTGGCCACTCCCCTGTCACCAGCACAAACTCCTGAACGTGCATTGTTCTCACCTGATTGAAGAGGTTTCTTCTTTTAAGCCTCTTTAAGGAAAAAGGCTGCAAATCACTGACTAAGCAGGATGCTCTCAACTATACATCCTCCCTCTTCCACTGTAGCAGACCGAGGATCACGTTGCGCCTGCACAGCCACCAGTCAATACTTTAAGAAAAGACATGAAAAAGAGGAAGGCATTAGCATTTCAAAGGCCAACATCTGACATGGCCCTGCCTGCCTGTCTGAACCTACAGTAAGTGCGGTGCAGCGGGGGGAGGAGGAGGATCACCGTAGGAGGAGGAGGTGGGAAAAATGAAAGTCCGCCGGTCGAAGCTCACCGAGGGTTTTACCGCTGCTCGTCAGTCACATGAGAAGTATTCTGCGCCCACAGGAAGGGGATTAGGAGGAATACAAGGGGGCAGACGATAAAACCAGGACAGGATGAGAGCTCTGCGTTCTGCCTCAGGCTCTGATTAAACCACATACTACAGGTTTCAGTGTGAAAGGTCAGAGGTCAAAAGTAGAAGGGTGAGAGGAAGGGTGCTCATGAGGGTGGGAAGAATAAAAGGATATGAAGGAATTGAGAAGGAAAAAGAAAATAAGGGAGGGGGGCAGGACTGAGAGAAACAAGGAGTGGAAATTTACCTGCAAATTGCATGAGTACGTGTTTCACAGTTTACATCTTGAGCTAAAATTAGACAGAAGGGAGTTTTTTTTAAAGTATAACCATGATCCTCCACTCAGCTGGCATCGTAGTAGCCATGTATAGATCTAGAACAAAAAGAATAATGAGGACCCCTCTGCTTTCCTTCCCATGATTGTCACTGTGTTTTCCTGTCTCTAGGGGCTGAACCTGAATGCAGCACCATCAGAGAAATGAGACACATTTCATTTAAGTTCATTTATCTTTTATTATGAAATTTTAAAAAAACAGCCTTGCAGAACAAGATTACTTATTTTCTGCCTACACCAGTGATATTAATTATTGGTAAAGAAATCATTATTCAGAGTCTACAACCCTGTCTCCTAGAAATTAAGTTCACACACTACAGCAAACACATTTTGTAGAAATCATAATTGCTGGCTGGATTGTGTTCAGGGGCAACTTTTTCTTTCTCCTTTTTTTGAATATTTGATCTGATACATTTATGAATGGCAGTGGATTTGCAAGCAAGTGGTTTGGGATCCACTGGATTGGATATTTTGGTTGACGTCTGTGAACATCTTACTGATCTGCTCTAAATCTGATTTGCTAAATATTCACACCAACCACATATCTTCTCTCAATAATTGAAAACGTAACTTGTCTGAATCCTGTCGCAGTTATGTGTCCAACAAAATGTATCTGCTGCTGCAGTTTCATTGTGTACATACATGACTCCTAGGAGACAGGGTTGCGTGTATTATGTTGTTTCCACAGACTAAGAACTGAGCTTTTACACACACAGCATTTACTACATGTAAAATATATTTAACAAATATGTTTGTCTCTGTTTATCAAGTCCTAGAAATTGATTCTGAAAGTTTTATTTGTAGGATAAGACTCTTGAAATTCACCATCCCATCTTCAAAAAGGTCAAAAATGGTCAGAAATAATACATTTCAGCAAATGATCTAAATTACAAAAACGATAGAAAAGATTCAGACAGTGAACACGCTGAAAACATAGATCTGTGGAAATCTCTCCTTTGACTTTGGACTCATCGATACATCCTGCACCTTAACAGTGGTCAGCCTGCAAGACCAAATGATCTATATTACAAACAGGAAAAGCAAGAGTACATTGATTTCAAAGGTAAGCTTGGAGAGGATCAAATGAGGCAGATTTTATGTTTGATTTTATTCAACTGAATGTTTTTTTCTACCCATTTATGTAGAGACTGCAGCTTCAAGTGCAACACTTGTACTTAAGTGGGAAATTCTAGTGCTATTTCCAGAAAGACAGTGACCATGGAGAGAAAGCATACAGTATATAGTGTTGTTAAGAGGCTGGGTGAAGCAGCGGGCAGGTGACGGCATATATGGAAGGCGGTTCAACAGGTGCTGTGGTAAAAGGCAGCGCTGACAGACAGGAAGAGAGATGAATGTTTGGTGTCAAATCTCTCCTCTGGCTTCTGTCCGCTGTCAACGAGGTGAGGACAACCAGAAGAGAGCAGAACAGCAGAGAGAAAATACAGAGAGAGGGAAAAAAAGAAAAAGAAGGAAAAAACGATTCTTGGCCGGGATGCAGGACATACTGTATTACAGCTGTATTTAATAAAAAGCACAGCAGCATTGATCTGAGTGGGGGGAAACTCTCCAAACATCCTGCAGAGCTAAAAGGCCGGTGGTATCCTTGTGCTGGCCTGATTGAGGGCTTCCTGTTTTAAGCACTTAATGAGGAACTGAGGAGAAATTTAACTTCCAGGTCTCCCAGCTTGGACGCTTTCCTGAAAATTAAAGACTGAATTTTCTTTCCCCAGTTCATCCTGGCTGATATTCACCTGCCACTGCTACATTTATGCTATTGTGTTAATTTTTTTAAGTGTTTGTGGCCACTAGGGGGCAGAGGAACTCCAAAACAAGCTGACAGACACACAGCCCTGGCATATTAATCACCTTATTAATAATATGACAATCATGTTAGCTAATGATTTGCGACTTACACAACCCAGCAGAGCAACACAATTATCACACTGGAGTTGTGTTTTTGGCTATTTCAAGTCCAATATTAGGTCTGTTTCTAGCTGTGGTTTGGTCTGTAATAACTTTTGAGAGCAAATATGTGGCTCTGCTTGGGGACAGCTGAAGTGTAGGGACAAACTGCTGCAGGGATGATGTGTTTTTGTAAGCTAACCTGGATGTTAGCGTCACCCTGGCTCCCTCAACAAAAAGCCTGTGGGATTTTTACATGGGCTTTTGGATTATTACATAAAGTAAACTAAGTTTACAATACTGACACATTTTGTTCAGTAGCATAATCTTCACAAATGACACCACTTTTATTATTTTTGAAGCCTAAATACAATCGCCAAGATTAAAAAGATAGTGTTAGGCTATAAACCAACTACACCACAGTCACATGCCTAACTTACAAAGTCAGTTACAGTTTGCCAAAGTGCACAATGAGGCTGTAAAGGTGGATTTAATGACCTGATGATCTCTGTCGTCTCATTTAGCCACTTGTTAGCAACTGGCCTTGATCTGTAATTTTGTACAGTTTGGTGGTCTTGTTTGGCCCTGGTGGAGGTATGTGCTCTACCCCCTTTCGGGTGCTAGTATTTCACTTGGTGAACTGTTTAAATTGAATAAAGCTGCTTTTTCTCAGGTATCTAGACTAACAGGATTTAATCAAGTTATCCACAGAGCTGAGCTGCCTTGTTTGTCCTTGAGTGTTTCTGGTGAGCCATCTTATTGACAAATTAATTTACTCCAGGAGGATGTTTCATTAACTAATTTGTCTATCTCTCTCTCTGTATCAGCTACAGGGCAACAAGGTGAAGGTGCCTCTGCCTCCATGATAAAGGTAGATATGTGTACTATATGTACAGGCTGCTGATTATCCTGCGTATTTAAAGCATGGGTGTCTCTACCAAATTACCAAAAACCCAGTTACATTTATTGGAATTAAAATCAATGAAGACAATTCTTATCTAATAAGCATAGAGTGGACCTGCTGAGTGTGCTGCTTTTGTGTCAGTTCATTAACCCACTCTCTAAACAGAGTGTTGATAATTAATTACTCTGAAAATTCAAGATTCAGTGGCACTGCATAAATATCAAATCACTGGAAAAACCCTGTGTGACCATAGACTTGCTAATAAAATATCAAATCAGCAATTAAACCTCAGAAATTCAATATTAAGGTGCTGATTATTTATCTTTCCATTCAGCTCAATTTACAGTTTTTTCTGTGCAACACGAAAGACCCAGAGGGCAATTTGGTTGAAACTTAAAAACAGAGGTCCTAGTATTTGTACACCCGCTGCACAATTCACAAGAAATGAAACTTATCCTTTGCAGCTTTACTTTACTGCACTCAACACCGCCTGGCTCCTGCCCAACACGTCGGACCGACTCATCTGGTAAATGATTTGCAAATTAAGGCCGTGCAGCCTGGTTATACAGTGTGTACCAATGTGTTTATCTAATCTTTCTTTGTTTGCATGTCAGTGTTAATCACCTGACATCAGTGTGAACACTTCAGCTCATGAAATGTGAGTACTCTTAGCTTTCGGTTTCAGTGAACGGTCTGAGTTATCCCCGTGTGTCCAGACACATGAAGGAGTGAAGACATGGCACCGACACTGGTGAGTCTCCTGCTGCTCTGCTCTGTCACTGATCAGTTAGTCGAGATTTGTGCTTTTTTTCAGTTTGAGCTCATATTCGTGTTCTTTACACAAAATTGTGATTATTTGCTGTGCAGCATGACTGGGTGAAGCACAGACTTGCTCTGTTGTGTATGCATGGGTTATCAAATATCAACAAACTTCACTTTGAGTTTGCTTCTATAATGTGTGATGTGTGTTATTTTAGTTGCAACTAAAATACAACACTAAACATAAAAATGAGAAAAAAAGTCATTATTTAAAACTTTCAGACATAATAGTCTATAAAGACCATAATGTCTCTTGATGAGAAATAAGAACAAACAGGAGGTGTGAAGGAGGTGAAGTGACATGTAAAGTACAATATGATAACATTAAGATGAGTCTTCATCATGTAAAAAAAGAAAAAAAAATAGCTGGAAGTAAAATCTCGTTTGAATTGTCTCTGTGCACATTAAGTTCTTTGCACGTGTCACACCAAGTTTCACCAAGTAAACTGTTTCTTTGCAGTGTTTTATGATTCATGCCCTGATACATTTATAGTGTTGTTTTAGTGTAATGCCCTACAAACATAACATATGAGCATTTATCCAGAGTGCTAACAGTGGGCAGAAACTCCAGGGGGCACCTTTAAAGGAGCTATTTGTATTTGTGTTTCAGCCACTGTTGCATTTACAATACAAGAGATTAAAATAGCGGCGCTACTTCTTCAGGGCCAACTGGACCGGTGTTCCCAATTTAGCAACTTTGTCGCTAGATTTAGTGACATTTCAGACCCCTTTAGTAACTTTTTTCAATAATGCGCCTAGCAACAAATCGAGCGACTTTTTGGACAAACCTATAGCTACTTTCTAGAGAGTCAATGGTGTGATGAATATGCTAATTAGTGTGGAGCACATTAGCTACTTTTCAAGCAGGTTTTAGCTACTTTCCATTGACTTTGACGGCCTGGAAGCTAAAGTGACTTGGTATCTGAAAGTGATGAGACTGTCCGAGCAGGCCAGGACTAGCTGATTAGCAAGCTAACGTAAGTGGAAGAAAAGTAAAAATTTTTTTTTTACTGATTAAAAAAAATAGAAAAAATGATTGAAATAAAAGCACAACAAGAGGTTTCCACCGCTGGAGACAGCTCATGGCAACTCTTAACATTTCTTCTAGACTCAACGTAAACAACTGTTAATGCTAACTTTGGTTATGTTGCAATTGCAAAACTTTTAAGTACTGACCATTTACACTGAATACATGTCAAGTTTATTATTATTTATATATATATATATATATATATATATAATTTATTTATTTTTTATTTTTTTTATTTAAAATTCAAACTTTCTCATCTTTTTAGTTTGACCGTGATCCAAAGCCAGGAGATCTGATCGAGATCTTCCGGGGGATGTATCAGCACTGGGCTATCTACATCGGAGGAAATGAAGTAGTTCATTTGCTTCCTCCAAGTGGGTGAAGTGTTGGATTTAATACGTTCACATTGGAAGATCAGTTGTAACGTTCTGTCTGCCACTATGTTAACTTTGGTTTATTTAGTTAGTTAACGAGTCGTTGGCCTCACATGGAAATCACCAGCCAATGACATGTATTATACATTGATGTAAAATAAAAGTAAAGTCAACAACTTGTCTGATGGCCAGTTATCATTTTCCTCCCCATACAGGTGATGACGCAGGGCCTTTGGACCTGCTTATGTTCCTGGACAGCAACACAGCACAGGTGAGGCGCCAGAAGCTCTGGGAGGTGGTCGGCTCCCACAGTTACCAGATCAACAATCTCCTGGATGACGAGTACGAGCCTCGTGAGCGTCACATCATCGTGAGGGAGGCCTGTAGGATGGTGGGTCGAGAGCTGCCGTACTCTGTTGCCACTCAGAACTGCGAGCACTTTGTTACAGAGCTCCGGTACGGCAAGCCGGAGTCTCGGCAGGTGGGTATCCTGTGACTTTTACACTGCTGGTTTCATGACTTATTAACATGAAAACTCTGGTTCTTAGTTAGTAAAGAGTGGAAATGTGAGAAAACTGATGCTGCCCCTGGGCTGTCTATCCAAAGTGATCACTGTGGATGCACTGTAGTAGCAGAGTCCTACATTAAACTCTGTAACAAATATATTTAAATGTCGTGTGGCTGCGTCTGAATCCTGACTTCGCCACTAACAGTGAAGACTATACATAGAGAGGAAATTACACAGTGTAAATATATTTATTGGCTATTGCAGAAAAAATACTGACCATGAATAATATCTAGCAAAAATGGGGTTTGTTTTTTAGTTCAGCCCACAGGAGGGACATTGAGCCACATCATGAAAAACACTGTGTATAACAAACTAAGGTGTTCTGTGAATAGAATTAATCAGCAGATCCAATATAACAGAGCACACACTCTCTTGAAACATCTCAACTCTTTCATAATTTTCTCTTTGAAAGAAACTGGGGGAAAAAAGTCATTCAGCCATTAAACAAACTTCTGCTCCGCTAATCATAACAGAACATAACAGATGTGCTTGTAACATATTCTATCAATGTTTCAGTGGGAAATCCCTTTATCAAAGTGATGCACAGCCTGGTGTGTGTCTGCACCTGGATCCTGGATGAGTTTATCACATAAGCGTCTCAGTCACTGTAACAATACACAGATCTAAAACAATCTATTACAACTGATAAGAAGCAGATGTGGTGCTGAATAAATTGTGATTGCCCATATTTGAAACAACAGAGGTTGATTAACAAGCTGATTTGCAAGTTTCAAAAAGCTTTGTTTAATCAACCCACTTAGTGCATCTGTCACCTTCACTGTATTGTGGCTATACATAATTATCCAGAATACAAAAGCAGCCATCTTACCGCCATGGCACTAAATCAGAGGATCACATATTCCCAGCAGCTGTTTACGTTTCTGAATTGTATATTAATCTGTGTCTTTACATTGGGTTTTGTTTTGATGTTGAATGTACATTTTGCAGCAGCTGAGAGTAACAGGCTAAGGCGCCTGGCAGGGAAATACGTTTGTTTGCTTTCTTTAAATGAGACGACTGATACCACTTCATACCTGCCAACACTTCCCAGGAGTGTCCCAGTTTGCATGACGCTCAACCTTTATTATAAATAATCGTATCATATTCCTCAGACTGTATGTGACTCAAAATGAAAATGGTGAAATATTTTCAGCAGCATGTCCTTGACCTCCGACCTGTCACTTCTTTGTCTTTTGCAGGTTAAAACGGCTCAGACGGCGGCTGTGATCGGAGGCGTAGCTGTTGCAGGTTTGGCCTTAGCAGCCCTGGGAGCTGCTCTGTTTTCTGGCTTGGGCAAAGAGGAAAAAAAGAACAGAGATTATGATTGAGAGCAATGAGACATTGAGATGAAAGGAAAGGTCTTTTTCCATCGTTTGAGTCAATTCACCTGCCAGTGATTATGATTTAAACCATCTCAATAAACTACTGCAACATGTGCAACCTAAAAAATGTTGTTGGTGTAGTTCTGTCAACACACACAAAACAGACAACCTTGAATAAGATGAGGCAACAAGCTTTGAGTCCGTCAGGTTCATGTTCATGTCTGAAACAACATTTCTAAAATATGAGAATATGGAATAGTGACAAAATACGAGTTTTTCTTTCTTTTCAAATGTAAGATCGTTCATTTGCATTATATGAGAAATTATGGGAATTTATAGGAAGTAATTTTCCTAATTTTAAGACATTGAATCAAGTGCCAATGATCACATTTTTGTTTAATGTATGATTTTTTTTTTTTTTTTTTTTGGTTTTATGTGATCAGTACTTTAATGTATATTTATTGTATTGATTTACGTAAAAATTGTGAAAACCATTCCAAGAAAACCTGTAAAGTAAATCATTTTCTTTTTATTAATGCAGAGCAGTTAATTTGTCAAATATATATTTTTTCCTTTTTATTTCAATATGTTATGTTTCTCTTGCAGTGTCTACCATGTATCTATACTTCACAGGAACATATCAGGATGTTTACGTCCGCAGTTAAATTTTCCTGATCATAGTATTTCTGTTTTCCTGGCGTCAGTCACGGTTCGCAGTGTGGCACTAAGCGCAGCGGCAGAGGAACAGGAGAACACTGAGTAATGTTTTTCTTGCAGCCTAGTTATGAGCTTAAAGGGTGTTTATCCCCCCGTCGTCTCTGTGCCAGCATTGTGCTGCATCACAATCTACCACTGTGCACATGTGGACCCCCATCACAGCCAAGGCAGGTGGGGCAGAGTGGATTCACACACAAGACCATGGCATCTACATGCTGTCTGCGTGTGTGTGTGTGTGTGTGTGTGTGTGTGTGTGTGTGTGTGCTCTTGTTTCACTATCTTTGTGAGGACCATGATGAGGGTTACATTGTGAGGACATTTTTAGACAGTGGGGCTAATTAAGGGTCTTGGGTTTTAGGTTGAGATCAAGTTATGGGTCAGGCGGAGGCATGGAGCTGTGAGGCTATGGGGATGTGCTCACAAGTATAGAAACACAAATATCGAGTATGTATCTGCACACAGTGGCAGCTGATTGGCCATGGAAGTTCATGTGTGTGTATACTGACCCTTCACTCAGCTGCCCACACACACAAACACACACACTTCCTCCCCCAACTGAATGCCCCCAAAAATAAATGTGCATCTTGTCAACTAATATTCTTTGTCTCATTTAACTCCCCAGTGGGAAATGTGGCGTTTGCAGAATAAATCAATTCCCAATTATTTTCTGAAATCAGCTGACAAGTGGTAAAATTTCACACACTGCTAAACTCAGATCTCAGAGTCTCTGACATGATCCTAAAGGTTTGACCAACAACAATGTCAATAAAATGATTTTAAATCAGAGACACAACAGTATTTTCCTTGTAAAACTAACCCACAAATTTTGCTTATCTTGTGAGACAGCTGCTCGGGGACATATGTCATTTCATGTATTGGTGATTAAGCACTGTTCTTCACTGAGACATAAACACAACTCCTTATTTTAACAGCTGGCTGGATGTGTTGAGATATTTCTCCAAAATTATCTGTTTTGAATCAGTTTTGAAATATATAGTTCTGACATAAAGGATATGCAGAAGTGAAATCATGTAAAATTCTGCATCTTCAGAGTCTTTAAAAGGCAACAAGTCACAGCATCACCTACAGTAAATCACCATAGTTCACTATTTGGACTTCAGTTTTTCAGCTGTTGCACTCAGTTAATTGTTTTTCAGACCAAAACTTGCAGGAAAAACTGAGCCTTCAAGATTCTGACTGGCTACACTAAGAGCACATGAAATAATCTCAACTGCAACTGCAATAATCTGCAACTTTTTAATTCACTTTTTTAAGCCTCAAATGAAAAATAAAATCTAATGATAAAATGGATGTTCTTTTGCAGTGGAGAAACAGGCCTTGGGGCCAGGGGCCAAGCCTGTAAAGCTGCTAGCAGGTGGGGGCAGCTGGGCTTGCCTGGTCCCCAGAATCAGCACAGCACCCCACATTGTTCTTGAGGTTACTGCCTGAGAGCTCCATGAAATCCAGGGTGGGCTGCAAAGGCTCGGGCCATGGGAACGGCTCCAGAAATAATAAAACCTCACACTCTCCGCATTTTGGGAGTGGGAGAGGATGGCTTATCATGGCTGATCATTAGGCTCCAAATCAGTTCGGAAATAATCACCATGCATAACAAATGTGCAGTGATGTCCCCTGATAGAAAGATGTAGTGAGGCAATACTGATTAGACACTGTCATTTCTTGTTTTAGTTTTTCTTTTATCCATTTAGAATTTATGCCATCATAAGAGCCAAACATGGCTGGTAATATGTATTATGATGTGATCTACTGTCCCTTTTCAAAGATTGAACAATAAAGGCGATAAATTATAAAGCTTCAAAATGCATCCAGTCTTTAAAAGCCATGATGTTATACTGTGAATAGATTTATATATGATGGGTTCTGTTTTTGGGTCAGGCCATCAGGCCCCACTTCACTGGAGCTGATCTTCAAAGACCAGACATCCTCTGGGCCACTTGCTTGAAGTGGTAAATGCCTGAGGTAAGATTCCGATGTTCCACCTCCATCTTTAACTTTGCCCGTCTTTGAGCTGCATTGCCCCAACTGTGGCATCTTTTTCTTTGGATTCTCAGTTGATGATGTTTGATGATGAGTTCTCTACCGAGTCTTTTTAGCCGTGGTGGCTAAACCCTCACTGAAATGTAAACATGTCTCAAAATTTCCCACTGGAAATCCACCAAACTAAGAGCAACAGTCATTTGACAATACCTGAGACTCATTTCAAGCATCTCATGTCTGGATAAAATCCAGATGAGATTAAAGACACTCTTCTTTACATTTAGCCAAATGCAGTATATGTAGAGTCTCTGGTGGCGAGGTCACAAATCTATTGTAGTCCATCTTGGTTTTCAGACATGGCAGCACAGTTTAGTTACAACAATAAGAGTTATTCATGAACTACGACAGCTCTTACTCTCCCCACTCCTTCACCCATACAGATCAGTCAGTGTTTGCTCTGCTCAAGGATCAGATGTAGACTTCAAGCACCGTCTGTATGACTTCATCTGGCTAGAAAACCATCTACTGATGAGGTTTGAACAATCAGATTTCAAACCATCTTGAATGTCTCTTGGATGCAAGAAATGGATAGATTTACCCTTGGCTTTCTGAGATCAGATCTGCTCTAAGACACATGAAGTGACTATGTTATGGTTTAGTGCAGTCCAATAAGGCTTTTGTGAATTTTTATTATATTTTTTTATTGCTATACCTCCGTTACCATGAGTCCACCTTCATATTTTGGCTCGTGGTCTACCATCTTCTAGAATACAGGGCTGAAGTCTGAGATTGTTGCAAAGGTAGAGAGAATCACATCATGGACTAGCAGGCGGCAGGATTGTCACATCTGATAGCAACATGTGGGTAGAGGAGGAAACAGAAATTTGGAAAGCGTCCCAGTGGACATAAATCTGGGACAGTGTCCTTAAAAAGCTGCCAGTAAACACCAGAAATGGCTTTTCTTGCCATCCCTAGCATATGCCCACCTGGCAGCTCATGTTGCACATGTGAGTCTTAGGTAGGCTGTTGAGTTACATGTCTTGATCAGTTAATAATAAATAGTCCGTGCATTAAGCTACCAATGTGCTCTCTCAGTCTTTGCCTAAAACGATGCAGATCTTTGTTTTTATTTCACAGTTGTCATGTCAGCAGTTATATAGAGATGCTTTACCATGGAGCTCCCTGGTCTATATAATAGTCCATGCATTTTGCTTTTGAGTCAGGGTTACCACACAGGACTTGCTATTGTGAGGTTCTATTGTGAGTTTAGAGACAGCACCGGGCCAACATGAGTTATTGCAGCCAGTAAAAGAGCAGAGCAGCAGTGTTAAAAGCAGCGTGACAGGCAGCCGTGGAAGCCAAAAACCAACTACCTTTGGTGTCTGTGTCACTGCAGGATATATGGTTTCCCTCTCTGCTGCCTGTCACCACTAACTTCTCACGTTCAAGTTCCCCCAAAGGCAGATGGAGGGGAGGTGGTGCCGGGCCCCGGCCAGGGGTTCTGTTAAACCCCCAAACTTCTTCCATTTGGTACAAAGATGTCATTGAGCCTTGTCTTTGCACCTGCTCAAGTCGTGGAGGAGATGGCAGAGGCTCTTCCTGTGTGTCTGGGGAGGGGTGAGGGGGGATGTGGAGGTTGGAGGGAGGGGGGCAACACTCTGCCACCTCCCTCCTGCAAAACAAACTCAACAAACAGTGTTTAAGGATTTTTTTTTTTCTTCAAAAGGCGAACTTCTGCCATGCCAGATAAGTCAACAAATGAGGGCCAGTGAAACTTTGTTCATCGTGTGAGGGGCTTTTTTGTGAGGGAGGTTGTGTAGAGAGAAGGGGGGAAAGGGTTGGCGGGAGGTGGTGGGATGGGGAAGTGGAACTAGGACCACATAAAGAGCAGAGCCAGGAGGACGCGGTTTGGAGATGGCGGGTTGGACCACCCTAAATGTGAGATTTTCTGGATGCTGATCCCCACTCAGGTGGCAGCGGTTGAAACACCTCCATCCACCCCCTGCCTCCCTCAGTCCAGGCTCACAATGAGGTAACTGTTTCAACGAGTCGAGGGCTCTGCCCCCGAGGCCGCTGACAAAGAGAGATTAGAATAACAATAGCCTGGGTTAATGGCGTTTGTGCCGTTAAAGACACAAAGTCGTTACTAAAAAAGCCATTAGGCCTCTAAGTCAAGGAGAATGAACGGGGTGTTTTTTTTAACGCAGATTACTTGCGGCGAATTCTAAACAGAACAGTGATCAACACACAAAACACCAGCAGCTCAATGTCCCATTTAATGGCGGGTCCTCTGTTTTTTTCATGCTGCTAGAACTACTTTTTAGCTTATGAGATAGTGACTTGTTTCATGAATTAGCAGCAGTTCCTTAAAGACTTTTCACCCAACTTCTTCACTCAGTTCTACTCATCACATTGAGGCAGCAGGCAGAGCCGAGCTGGAGCTGGCAAAAGGGGGCAAAAAAAAAGAAAGAAAGAAAGAAAAAGAAAAGAAGGCTTTGAAGAAGACTGAGTTCGCAAAGCTGTATTTTAAAGTTGGATGGCACATCAGAGGCACAAGCAGCAACAGCTCTGCCTTTTTAAGGGATATATACACTCATACTACAGCATCCAAAAGGAGCATTCTCTTTAAAGCCGAGCAGAGTGAGACCAAACATTCACCGCCATGCTCTGAGGCCTAATTATCCTCTGGATCACAAACAGAGAGCTGGTTTCAGAGGAGCAGAAACGAACAGAGGATAGCTGTGTCTGAAAATAATTAAACGTGACATGATTTCAGCTGTTATTTACATTCACATTATAGGCTGACACTATCATTTAGAACAACATAGTGCAACAGTCGAAGAAGTTTTATTTCCTTCGCCTCCTGTGACCTTGAAGTTCATGTTTAATAGAGATGAGTCAGAAGAAGAAATAAAAGTTGAACTAAGAGAAGTTCTTAAAAAGCTTTATCATGGAGGCAGTTGTCTTTAGAATCATAAATATATTCCACTGTATGCTTCAATGCAATTGCTACCATGACCAACCTCATTGCACTTTAACTTAAGTTCCTGTCAGATCATTAAACAAAAATGTGCACTTGTGATGATAGGTTTTTACCCCACATTTAAGTTTGATCATTCAAAACAGTTCTTAACACTTTTGCCTTAGAAACAAAACTTTGTACAACCTAGTTTGTTTAACATGCATTCGTATAATGAACCCTCAAGACTGTTAAAATTTACACTGATACCAGAAGGCTTTTGTAAAGATTTTGGTGCTTTGGTGGAGTAACCATGGATTTCAACACTCACAAAGACATCCACTTAAAACAGTCTCCATGCCTGAGCCGTGGTCCTGCCTGGCAGTTTTCCAGTGTAAACTGTGCCTGTATAAAGTCTGATGTATCTATTCTCTAAGCTGTGACAAAGGGCTCTGTACGCTTGAAACAAACTGGTTTGTATGATGCAACACCTTAAAAGTTCATACAGTACCTGTTCTGAATTTTGCCACACTTCATAGCCTCTTGCGGGCTGCATCACACTTCTGTGTAGAGTTCTGCATCTTTTGTGGGTCTCTAGGTTTGGTGTAATGAATTGTAGAAACTGGTATCACAGTGCACATTTCTAGACAGTCCGTCTTCAAAGGCATTCACAGCATTGCACTCAGCTGTACACACAAAGTAGTTATGAGAAGAATATAAAAGTGGATCTTCAGAGAGAAATTCAGATCCTGTTTCTTTCAGACCTCTGCACACTTGGCTATTTGTTGTGAATATTAGATTTACTTAAAAAGTTAAAAAAAGTTGTTGACTTAAAACATAATAACATTGACACTGGGCAACATGTTGGGGGAAGGTGGTTTCAGAGATGTCTGTGGAGATTCTCAGTCACTCAGGTTATAATATGTCTTTACGAGTTGCTTCAAGAACCTCAAGGCTTCAAGCATTTTGGATGAGCCGTGAAACATCTTCAAGAACTTCAGGGCTTCAAGCCCTCAGAATGAGGGCTGAAATGTCTTCAAGAACCTCAAAGCTTCTGGATGACGGGTGAAACATTTACAAGAACTTCAAGGCTTCTGGATGAGGGGTGAAACTTCTTCAAGAACCTCAAAGCTTCTGAATGAGGGTTGAAATGTTATGAAGAACCTCAAAGCTTCAAGCTTTTCGCATGAGGGGTGAAACGTCAAGCAAGTCCAGTTGCCTTTGTAAAGCTCTAAGTGAGAGCTTAATGTGAGTCACACTGAAACCTTGAGCCTGACCAGTGATAAGGTAAACACTTTTGTCTTTAGACAGAGCTAACTGGATCCATTCTCTTGACTTGGGTAAAACTCTTCTTTCACAACATCCTTTGTTAGTTGCAACAACAACCTGAGCTACGTCCTACAGTTACAATTCAGCTAAGTCCCAGAACATTTACATGCCTAAACAATGCGGTAAAAATGTGATCCCTTTTTCTGAAAATCAACCATGTCCCAGCTTTAGATGTATCACTTTCATTTTAGATATTGACAACAACTGAAACTCAAATTCAGTGCAGCAGTGAAATAAACTTCCACTCCTTGGTGGCTAGCAATATATCCAAGCAGTAGTGAGCAACACAAGGGTCAATCCAAACAATAGATGCACCAAATATTCTCCTTCAAATATTTATGTATGGATTCCCATGTGTCTAACGTTACACTAAATCAACATTTAAGTAAATAAGACTTGCAGAGGTTGGCGCTAAGAATCCAGACAATAGAAGTGGCAAATAGTTGGGCTTGGCAAAGAAACAAGACCCGGCTGGTGAGAGGTTTTGTGATAGAATATATGCAAAAGGAGAAAGAGAAATTAGGATGCCTATTTCTGAAATGATGGAGTATGACATGTGCTCAGCTCTCGTATAAACGCTCGCTGCCTCCCTCCCACACAGGCTTGGAGAGGTGACTGGGGAGAGAGGAGCCGAGGAAATGCCTGTGGCCGAGCCTCTTATTTTTCCATGGCAGCGTTATAAACATATAGAGCAATAACATCTCTTCTGTATGTACCCTCTCTGCCCGCAGAACTGTGGCTGGCCTCTCAAAAGCAGCACTATGTTATTACCGCCTGCTATGAATGCCTTCTGTGTGTGTGTACACATGTTCTTATCTGTCCTCTGTTGCTCTCACATGCATGTCTGTGTGCAGTATGTGTGTGCTCGCTCCTAAGAAGCAGGCGACATATAATAAGTGCAAATGTTTATTTCCAAAGGCTTCCTGTGTAAATTATCCTGCTCAGCCCAACACAGGTAGATTCACTGAGCCTGATGCGTGGGCATAAATATGTCGCAGAAATAGACTGGAGGTAAATAGCGGAGATTGTGCATCGGTTGAATGGGCCCGACTGTCTCGGAAATAGGAATAAATAGGTCTTTGCATCCACAGATTTGCAGCTTAGCCTCGCCTCTAACCAGTAGTGGTAAAGCAGTAAAGCCTGACAAGTTTACCTGTTTATGTACATATGCAGGATTTTATTGATAAGATACAGTGTAACCATTCAGGGATGGGAAAATCACCACCACATGTTCACCGCAATATCAAGTTCAGGTTCCCAAGAGAGTTGCAGATGTGTCTGTTTATTTTCACCCCAGGAGTGACTCCGGAAAATCCAACGTCCCAAAAACACTTTGTAAGCCTTACAATTGTCAATAACACACTTTGCAGCCAATTAAAGAAGCTAATTGTAAGTTTTGCTAAAGGTTCATAGCCAACATAAGCATTATACCAGCTGTTCACTTACCACTCCAGAAGAAACATTGCAAGTTCATCATCAAATATCATTCTTTGTTAGCATGCTAACCAATTAGCCCCAGTGTCCAGGCTGCCCTGAAGAAACAGCTGCCCAGAAAGTGTGTTATAACCTCTTTTTTTGTAAACACAACAATGGCTGAATCTATTGGCAAAACTGGTTGGCCTAAGTAAACAACTGTTAATGCTAACGTTGGCTATGTAGCAATAGAAGACTTTGTTACCTAAATTAAAACCCATCATTTTTAAGCCTTGAGAACAAACAATCAAAGCTTTTTTAAGGATAAACTCATTCATCATCTCATAAAATAGCTAAGTTACTCCATCTGTCAGTGCTCTCTATTTTGTCAGGAAGGCTTTATCCTTCATCCTTCCAAATGCTACAGCTGATGAAATCACAGGCCGAGGAGAAGCAAGAAACACTCGTCTTGGCCCCAAGACTTAATTTTCCTAAAAAAAAAAAAAAAAAAAAAACTATGGATGTCTTAAAAAAAACATCATCCATTCTCATTCCCGAGGATAGAGGGCGAGTATCAGTGTGGAGAAAAAAGCTATAAATATGTGAAATTGTCCTTTAACTGCTTACATGATGAAAGGATGACTTTTCTCTCAGCTCAGTCCTCTTCCCCCCAAAGCCTGGAAATCATCCTTCCTACAAAAACAGCTAAAAGAAGTTGTTTGGATGAGACCACAGAGTCAGAACCTTTTTTTTGTTTTTATATAATCCTACGTTCTTAAACATACTGTGCCATCACCTGCTATTTACTTATACTTGTTTGTGTCCTCTTTGCGCATTTCCAAAAGGTCTTGGCAAACTTAAATACTTTGAGGTGTTTGAGCAAACACTTTTTCTGTAAGTCACATCCTTCCTGCCTCAGTCTGGAATCCATTTCTCTTTATGTGTTAACGCCAGAATTATTTGTCTCACACTCTGTTGACAGCAGAAATAAATCAACTCTATTTCTTTGTGTGCTGACAGAAATAACAGAACAAAACAATTTTATGTCATGCTGTTCGCCATGTCTATGCCCTTTTTCTATTTTTGCTTCTTTTGTCCACATATCACAAGTACCATAAGAATGTCATCCCTTAAAGTGTGTATAATGTGTTTTTGTGTTAGTTTGTAGAATTACCTTTTCTTTTAAGAACAATCATGACTAACATACAAGTCACAAAGCAATATGATATAAAATGTATTTTTTGGATGGGATCTCCAAATTAGGGACGAGCAAGCGCCCTGCTTTCATGTTTTCTCCATAATTCACATGCAGTACATGATACCAACACACCAGGCCTAAACTATTTATGCCTTCCTCTCGTCTTTTGAGTATTTCTTTAAAGATTTATCAGTGAGATGCTTTGAACAGGCCTGATTTTGACTCTGTGTTGTGAAGATGCACCAGTTGCGCAGGGCAGAGCTCACAGTCTGCTTTTGTTTTTCACGTCCTGCCTCCTGTTACGCTCTTATGGCAGCGTCGTCATATGAAGGGTTTTAAGACGTCCGTGAGCTTTCTGTTCGTGTCAGACATGCAGAGACTCACATGGAGATCTTTGAGTCAGTGTGATGAAGAAAAATGGCCTACATCTGCCTGTCACACTGGGAACAAGCAAGGACAGCTAATGAGCCACCCTCTGTTGTTGGGTACTTAATATTTTACACTTATTCTGTTTGTTTGCTTTGTGTTCAATGCCAGACAGGGGGCTACAGCATCAGTCAGGAAACATGGTATCAGCCTCATGTTGCCTTTGCCATGTTACAAATCCACATTTTCCAAAAGCAAAAGTCACAATTCTTCTAAACTTTTGTTGTGTGTCCACATAAACTTTTCTTCTGCTGCTGCTGACAGGAGCTTCAGACTCGTCCCTTTTCCACAATCTCAAATTCTCATACATACATTTCAGTTTGTGAAACAGTTCTGGCGACGCATGATGAGCCCGGGGATTATTGTCATAGCCAACCCCAATATTATAGAATTACAGTCAGACAGAGCGACTCCTGGTGCTGCGCGGACAATTACTCTGCGGCCTGGATCTCAGTGGAAAAGCTGCATTAGAGAAAAACCTCAGTCTATCAGATGCTGAAAAAGAGGGAAGTGTTGGCAGATAATGTGTCAATACCAACCAGAGTAATCACAGCGGGGCTCAGAGGGGGTCAGACTCTGTTTTATTAGAAGGTTCCTCTCCAAGAAGAAATGTAACACCAATGGGTTCTTGCAAAACACACACAGGCTCTGGTCAAAGAAACATTTACTCTTTGCCGTTCTTTTAAGACCATTAGAAGCATTATTCAATCTGTTACTGGTCTTACTCTGGACTCTCTGGGTTAGAATAACCTTTGATGTTATCTGAAAGCATATTTCTTCAAAGGCTTTCTCAATCTGCAGGAGCCCTAATTTGAAAACCACATCTTCATATCAGATGTCTGAGGCCAGAACCTACAAGAGTTTGACGGCTCCTTGGCAACTTGATCTAAACACATTTCGAGCAGAGGTTCGCTCTCTGCTGAGTGGGCTTCAGTTCAGGCTCCACACTGCGCGGTCAGTTGCCTCCATCTTGTGGTGAATGACAAATCCTACATAAAAGCCCTGCATATTTTGAGACTAGCTGCCACACTGGTATTTGCCTCTGAAAGAGGGCACCTGAGGGTGGCAGTGTAGCTCCATATCTGAGGCACAGAGGGCCGCAGCAAGAAACAATAAGTCCAGTGACGACTGGGACCTAATATTCAAGAGGACCTGTGCACATAAAACACAGAAATTATAACTACATAATTAAAAATATATATTATGTGAGGCTATATTAGATACATTTGCTAAATAGACATGTACCAGTCAAAAGAAGTAACACTGACATTTAAAATCTTAAAAATATTAAATTCCCAAAATTAAATCTCAGAGAGGGAAACCCAAACACAAAGACAGTTTAGTTAGCATGTAAACTAATTCATCAGCTGATAATAAGGTGACAGATTTTGTCTTCATATTCACATTAAGTTTAAATTTGGTTTTTTAGCTGTTTTCTTCTGGTTTTCTTGCAGGTAATTGGTAGGCGGGGCTCATCCATCAGCACAACTGGCAGCACCTGAACCGAGTCCTCCTCAAGCACTACAAGAGCTGCTGGCTCAGGCCTCTCTGTAAGGTTTTCTTTGTGCTGTGTTGTGTTTTAGTTTCTTTCTCCTCAGGCATCCTCTCGCACACCAATGATAACCAGCTTGGTTTTGAACATATCTGGTCATGACAAGTTCTTTAATCCCATCAACCCCACTGAGCCACAAGTGGTTCAGTCATTGCTCAAACCCACAAAACTTTATTCTGAATTGAAGTTTCCAAAGATGCCAAATATGTCACAATGTATTTTTGGAAATGTGTGTAAAACAAGGAATTGATGGAATGAAGAAGCCATTAAAAACATGTAATCTTATAGATATTTTACTCACTGCTAATATTTTATAGCTTCAAAAAAAAAAAAGGTCAAAAGTCAGAACAGTTCCTATACATGTTTGATACTTCCAGACACTGAAATGAGATGGTTCTTACAAAATTAAGACTATTTAAGATGGAACTAGAAAGGCACTCAGGAAGAGCAGATATCCATCAAGGCCACTGTCAAACCACATACACCAGCCTTCAGAGAAAAAAAATCACATTCACAGTAAATGATCCTGATCTTCCTCCAGAATTTAATGGGTTTCTTCATTGGCCCACACCCTATCCCCCCTCCTAGTTCAGTGCAGATAGGCTCAGTGCTTTTTGTGTAATCCTGCTGACAAATAAACAAACAGGCGAAAACATGACCTCCCTGATGGCGGAAACTTAATTTCAACTGGTTAATACAAACTGTGCCACAGCACTGTACAGTACCATCCTTCTGTTCATGAGGAGGTTTTGCTGTTTATCCATCACTTAGGCTGTTTAACCTGTGGAGGGTTGTTATGTCCAGAGACAGTCAGAGTGGTGTTGAAGATAAACTGTCTTTGATTTCAAAGTAGACACATACACTGACTGTGAATGAATAATAATATGTATTTTTAATATACTTTTAAGATACAGCACAACAAACACCTTTTAAAGTAAAAAAAAAAATCATTTTACAGGCTCATTTATATGTAATTTCTTGATAATATTATAATAAGTAACTTATTTCTCCATGACAACTGAGTGAATTCTATCAGCTGATGACGGCCATGAGATGAGATGGGAAATGTTGCGTGAGTTAAAATGCATTTGTCAAGCTACTGTTTCCAAGGTCAGACGTGATGCTCAGCTTACTTAAAGTTCAAGTTCAACTCATCAAATCACAGAACTCTGATGAAGCTGGTGCCACTGTGGGTGAAACATTTTACTTTGGTTGGCTGAAATCATTGAAATCATAAATTAATGCTTTTTACTGTCAGGACAGGACAGATACACTCACAATACTTTGCACATTCTGGATAGAAAAACAGCTGCAACAGTGGAACATTTTCATTAATTCATTCTCTTTTTAATTGATTTTTTTTTTTTTTTTTTTTTTTTTTGCAAAACCAAAATGAAAAAACCTTAAATCAGTAAAACAAAACTTTTTTAGCAAATATGTCCTGAATGAAACAGGAAGTTAATAAATACTTTGATGAAAAGATAAAAAGCCAGCATCATTCTTTTCTCCAGACACCTTAATTAGCCAAGAAAACATGTTTTAAACTCTTCAAAGAAACTGATATGTTGTTTCTGGCCTAAGGACATTTAACAATATAAGCACATCAGGACTGTCAAGCAATTTTCAGCTGAGACCTTTTGACAGTTCACAATATCAATACACGTGCTTTAATTGCCCCCTGTAGCATTTGATGCATGTAAACAAAAATAGTAGGTTCTCTCTGGGAGGTTTCACAGATATGTCTCAGCCCCACATTGTATATTGTGTTGTGCACAAGTACAGTCACGTGTGTCGTTTGTGTGTCTGCTCTTCCAGTTCTTCTATCTTTGTGGGGACCACAGTGAGTTTTAGACCCAGAGAGAGACCATATGTCTGGAAAGTGAGTGAGTTATTCCAGATCTGTTCGACGGGTTTAGAGTTGGTTACAGAGTTGACATTAGTATCAGGGATAGAGTTAGTCAAGTACTGAGATGTTAGGGAATGCATTATGTCCTCAGTTCAGCTTTCTGTACTAATGTAATGTGGGTACTGAGGTAAAGATGAGTTAAAAACAAGCTGAACTCAGTGTATTTGTGTTTAAATGTATATTATCTGTCCATAACAGTAAATTTACCAAACAAAATCAGTTTTATCATCTATTAAAATAAATGAGAGGTTACATTAACAGACAGCACTCAGTATAACCAGCAAAATGAGTTCATTTTCATCAGGTTTTCATGTTGTAGCATACATGGATAATATCAAATATGAATCATGCATTAATGTTAACTTGTATAATTGTTTTATGGTCTATCAGGATTTGTCAGTTTTTGCTCACAAATGTGAGCTTATGATGACATTGTTAAATACTGTATACACAGTGCTGGAGACCAGGTTCACGGTGCTGGAGACCATGTTCACAGTGATGGAGACCAGGGTCACAGTGATGGAGACCAGGGTCACTGGGGCCATGGACCCACTGATATAAAGCTGATGAAAGGCTTATAATTTACACACATGTTGATCAGTTCAATGCGCACCAACTGCAAAGGCAACTCATCAGTGTCAAAGGTCTTTCTGTCACATAAGGTTCGGACAAGTTGAATCAATGTGAAGGTGCAGTTTGACAATGTGAGGATAGAATACAAATAATGAGTGTTTGATATTTCAATAACTGTTTCACTTGTTATTTATTTTATTTTATTTATTTGCTATATAAATGAATTTGAATGGCCAAAAGAAGAGAAATAAAAGCTGTAAGAAGCAGACATTAATTCTCTAAAATCCCTTGCCCTGGAAACACAAAACATGGAAACACATGGAAGATATTTTTACCTCTAAGAAAAGTTCATTACTGAAAACAAAACGTAATTACTGGGATAATCATGTCAGCATATTTGACTGATAACAAAATAACATCGTAAATGAGCAAACTGCTGCTCACTGCACTGAAAGATGTGATTACCCAATATAAAATATTTATCAGATCTAATGAGCTCAATATCTTCTACATCCAACTTCCCCAGAAGTTTAAGGAACATTTTATTGGATCATATACCATGAATTATATTTATATTACTATACATCATTAACTTAGAAAAACAGCTACATCATAATTTTATGATCCTGAATATTTAATAAGTTCATTTCCTATTGACCTAAGTCATCTTCACTTTGAATAAAAGTGAGACTAATGAGACAGTAAAACATGGCAACATACTGAAAAGTGTCTGAAGTCTTTCAGACTGTGACTTTAATTTATTTTTAAAAAGTCTATACATCAAATTAGCAGAGAATTGAACACAGAAGGCTAATGTTACAGAAGTTATTACTGCAGCCTGAGTCAGGTGTGTTGTTTGTTGACTGAGGTGAGATGATCACAGCCTCAGTCCCTCTGAGAAAACCTGAACCCAGCAGGACTCTATTGTGTCTCTGCAGGAGGTTTTGACAGGAGAAACATTTGGGAACCACTGACCCAGTCTCTGCTGAATGAGCTCGAACATGACCACACCCCCTGTTACACCGTCTGTGTCTATTGGCTGTTGGGAATTATCTGGAGCCTGGATGTGGCCACTGTCAAGGGTTTATACTATTAAAACTCCCCAAACTCCACCGTCCTCCCCGACACTTGTTGCTGCTACCTGCGCACCGCCGGGAGAGGCCACCTGAACCGCTTCAGCATTTCCTTTGGGATTTCCCGCGGGGAGTGATGAACTCCATCGACCCTCAGTCCCATCACCAGCACCAGCACCACACCTCCCCTACCGTCGGCTCTCTCCCACCCAAAGGCGCCCAGGAGGCCCCGGACATGGCCGCTGTCTACTGCGACAACTTCAGCAGCATGTACCACCAGCAGAGCCTCCAGGGCGCACAGAGACCCGCCGGCTACGGCCTCGGAGATTACGCATCGTCTCCAAACCCGTACCTGTGGCTCAACGGGCCGGGCGTCAACTCCTCCGCGTCTTACTTGCACGGCAACAACCCGGCGTCGTTCATCCCGCCCTCCTACGGCTCGCAGCGGCAGTTCATCACAAACTCACCTGGATTCGGTGGGCCCGACCTGGGCTGGCTGTCCATCGCCAGTCAGGAGGAGCTGCTGAAGCTGGTGCGGCCGCCTTACTCCTACTCTGCCCTCATAGCCATGGCCATCCAGAACGCACACGAGAAGAAGCTGACCCTGAGCCAGATTTACCAGTATGTCGCCGACAACTTCCCGTTTTATAAGAAGAGCAAAGCCGGCTGGCAGAACTCGATCCGGCACAATCTGTCTCTGAACGACTGCTTCAAGAAAGTGCCGAGGGACGAGGACGATCCAGGTACCGTGAACGCACCAGGGAAAATGTTATTAGAAATAATATGTGGCATTTAGGTTCAGTTTAGTCACCTGGAAGTTTTAATGAGGTGGAACTAGATGTGAAATAAAGTGAGCATTGAATCAAATTGATATTCTAACTTAAAAAGAAAAAAACCTTAACAACAGTAATTTATTATTAGACTTCATTGGTTTTTATAAAGCCTTATCTTAGCCTTGTCTTAACAGCATTTAACTCCATATGATAATTTTCTCTAAAAACCCTGAGCTAACACTAACTGATGCTTGGTGGTAATTTATTTATGATTTATAATCAACAAGTGGTTGAAATTTGACAGAGGTAGATACTGCAGCTGCTGTTCTTATTAAAGAAAATAGGTAAATAAAATGATAATAGTGTTCAAAAGTCAATACAGATAAATTCCTATAGATTCAAAGACAAAAAGTTATTCTAAAAACATTGTAAACAGCACAATAAAATAATGTGTTTAAAGTTTCACTGTTCGTAGTAAATATATATTTTAATTTCCTATCAATATACCTTGAATTTAGCAGCATTCAATTTCTACAAAGTAATACGTCTGTTGTACTTAAACATGACTGGAACATTGTTTTTAATTCTGACCTTTAGACTTGAATGACAGGTAACTGTAGAAAGGTGTTATTTATTATTATTATTGCTCATTTAACCTGCAGAGAGTCCAATAATCCAGAAAACGCTCAAAATGAGCTTCCAGGAAACAGAGAGAGATGTGAGATAAGTGGCAACAGCCTTGTACATTTAGATTTGAAAATAAGAAGTTTGTTGTGACAGATGGAAATTGTCTTCATGATGGATTAAGATATTGGATAAATAAGCAGTTTTGCATTTTATTTATTATTAAATATAATGTCTACATAATAGGCCCCAAAATATCAATCAGATGAAGCTGAACGTTCAAATAGTTAATATTAATATGTCACGTGTCTCATCTTCAATCACAGGAAAAGGAAACTACTGGACGTTGGACCCAAACTGTGAAAAGATGTTTGACAACGGAAATTTCCGCAGAAAAAGGAAAAGACGGTCAGATCAGAGCAGCGCAGGTGGAGCGGCAGCAGCAGCGGCGGCAGTGGGGGCCACAAAAGTCGAGGATGGCAGGGCGGCAGTGGCGGCCTCCCTGAAGCCTTCAGACAGTCCTCAGCTCCTGGGACCATCCTCTCCGGAGATGGAGGCGATGAACGAGAACCACAAGAGCTCGTCTTCATCATCACCACCTGGAGTGGCCTCGTCCGCTCCTTGTTTTAATAACTTTTACAGCAGCATGTCAACGCTCAGCTCGGGGGCCCCCAGCCGGCAGGGGTCCCTAGGACTGGTGAACGAACTGTCAAATAGGAACATTACGGCCCTGAGCCCATACCACCCCAACCCCGGTGGACAGGACACAGGGGTGTCAGAGCACAGCGAGGGCTTGCATTTCAACCGTGGAGTGTACTACAACACGTTTGGCAGTGGCCAGAGCGGACAGTTCAACAGCCACTTCTACAACAGCTTCAGCGTCAACAGCCTGATTTATCCCAGGGAAGGGACTGAGCTATAGGAGCTGCCTCACCACAACCTCACACTCTTTTAGGGACTTCCTGCTTCGTGAATCCCCCTGAAAAACACACATGCACACATATTCTACGTGCATTTCAGCAGAGAGGCCAGAGTGCAGGCGAGGTTACGGCTTCTCTGCACCCTGAACACAACGCTCACTTCACTGATCACTTCACAGGAGAGATCAGAGAAGATAAAGTATTTTAGTTACACTTGATTTAACTTGACAAATGCCCTGAGATAACGTCTGTTGTGATTTGACGCTACATAAATAAGAACTGACTGGACTTGACAAGCACTCAAACTGTGGAAACACCAGACGGAGCGTCAAACAGAAAATGAGCACTTATCTTTTTTTATTTCTTTATTATGTCTATATCAAAGCTCCTACTTTGCTCTTAATGCTAAAAATATATTTGCAAAGTAAGACAACCACTGAAAACTTGTAATTTTTTTTTTTTCAAATATTTTAAACATCTATTTTACTTTTTTTCCAACAGTTTCAACGGAAACTTCCCCAAGTTTTATTGTCATAACTACTCTGTCATGTTTAAAATGTAAATGTACATTTGATGCCAAAACCAGCCCATATTTCTTTGGAGCAGGTAAATTCTCACGGTTGATTACACATGTTGAAACTGTTCATTCATAACCAACACAAATCTGCCAAAGTTGCCTTTGTGAGACCGTCATTACCTCAAAACGACAATCACATGAGATGAGCGTGCCCTGCTGTAAAGGGTTCATATTTACAGTTTTCCAAATGCAGCAATAATTGATTTGACACAAAATATGATCCGCCTTATTTTTATATCCTCCATGTCGACTGAAACCACAGCACTAAGGCTCATGTAAATGCTTTATACAGTAAATGTGTATTTTTGTAAATTATAAAGATAGTTTGAGACTATTTATGCTATTTATGCTAATAGGCATTTTTTCTACTGTTGTCTGAACATAGTTTGATTAAAGCAGAAGTGAATGATATTAGCTTACAAAATGTGCCGAGAACAGTATCACTAAAACCCCAGATGTCATAAATATATATATTAAAAACTATATGCTGTGTCATGGTCTCTCTCAGGATTCAATGTGACAATCATTGAATGGCTTTTGTATCTATTGTTGTCTTTTTTTATCTTTATACAGTACATACAGCTTACAGGCAGTTTTCAACTGTGATTATAAATAAATATCATGTGGTCTCGATTCTATTGTCATGCATCATTTCCAAATAGGGCATCAGTGTATTCAGTTCTTCATTATAATTTGAATGCAAATTGACTTTAATCTGGTATTAATTACTTCTACTCCATTTCATCTCAATGTAGCCTCTTAGCAGTTACATTAAAAACAACAAAAACATCCCTGCAGTATGTAGTTGTGTTTCTGCAGGCTTTTTTTTTTTTTTTTACTGTTTTTTAAACTTTAAACTGTTCTCCAGACACAGCCTGATCATACATACTTTTCAAACAACCTTCAGTTTGTGTGATTTTAACATATTTCATCAGAGCACAAAAGCAGTATTTATAATTCCTCGTCCTATTCTCTCTCATAATTTATCTGCCTTGCTGAGCGCATGGTGCCAAATTCACGTGTCACACAAGTGATTCAAGATCAAGTTCACATCCAACTAAAACAAAATTAATCTACCCGTCTCTTTTACTTTATTGAATCAGCTCCTCTTCCTGTCAGGTCAGAGATTAGTGTTGAGGAATAATGTTGCTCTCCGAAGACAACTGTGTTGCTGAAAAACACTTAAATCGTCTTTTAAGGGTTGTCTAATTTCTGTTGCTGGGAAGTGGGACCGTTGCCCAGCCACACTGGCTGACCCCCAAAACTAAACCCTCATCTGGTGCCACTAATACCCTCTTATGAATCTAAGCAGGTCAAAAAAGATGCTGCAATTTTTTTTTATGAACAAAAACAAGTGTTCAGGATAATGCTTTATTTTGAAGGTTGGTGGTTTCCTTGTAATTTCCTCAGAGGTTTTCCAGATGAAAATATGTAATTTGGTATAAATCATAGCCATAATTTGGGACCGTGTTCAATTGGTGTAATGCATTCAAATGCATTGCATGTTTAATAAAGGGGTCTTTTAGTTCGCTCACAGGTGGTCAGTTTAATCTGCAGAATTTTACAAAGCATACATTTTAACATGTATGGAGAAAAAAGAAATTTATATTTGTCAGGGTTTAAAGGAAGCTTTTCTTTCAGGGAAATTCCCGTTTTTTCCTACAATTAAATACTTTAAATAATTCTTTTCACCAGTGTCTGAAAATCTTATTTTTTATTTAAAAAGAATTTTAGATTTTTTACAGATTACATCCTCAAAAATGGTAAATGGTTCAGATAGTTTTAACATCACACATCACTGAAATCCCATCCTTAGAGTATATTCTTAAATGTGAGTTTATCTGTACTGAATGAAAACTCCTGATCTCATGTCACACTTCGAACATGTCCTCCAGTGCCGTGGACAGGGAATCTGAGGGGCGAAGCTTCGGCAAAATCAAGAGAGAAAGTTCAAGTTTGGAGGTGAGCCAAGCTCCCTGCAAAGACACTGCAGTTGACAGACGTCTTGATTCAGAAAACACTGAAACAATAGAGCTATTGTCCTCAGTCCTTCACGCCAATCTGCATGTATCAATTAGGGACTCTCTGAAGATATCCCCCTTAGACCGATGGGGTTTAAGCATCTCTTTTGTCTCCATTCTCAGGCAGTGTTTGCCCCAAATTAAGAGGAGGCCATCTTGCTTTGTTCTTGTTAAGAAACGACGCATCAAGAAATTCCCTCTGCAAATATTTGCCACCCATTGTGCAGATTAGCGACAACGATTTGACCATTTATTTAGTTTTCACTGTGTATGATTCACACCAGGCATGAGTTCAAGGTACTTAAGTGTTATGCCGTGAAACTGATATGATAGCACTTTCCCAGCGTCTCAGGTTTGGCCCTTAGTGGATTTAAAAGAAGTTCATAATTGTCAAAATTAATGCTCAATAAATGGTAAAAAAACACACAAAAAAAACAAGTAAAGCACCTTTGTTTTTGTCCTGTGTCACTTTTATTCACCAGTGGATAAATATATATAATTGTTAAAAGTGCCATGTAATTTTTTTTTCCTCATGCCATGTACTTGTTGAGCCCTTGTTTAATTAATCATACCATGATTTTTGCTACTAGACCCTGCTAATTAAAGCTATGAATTTAGCTCTTCATAAACACCAGCACGACTCATACTGCTATAATATGGATTAGTCAACCTTCACTCTATCTCTCTGATAGTCGGAAACATGTCGTCTCCTCGGTGCAGGGCTGCTCTCGAAGGCCATAATGACTCCTAAACCACAATCTGATGACCCAGATCTGACTGTAGAGGTCAAACATGCAGGCATTTCCAAAACTTTTCCACTCTGGCAGGCTTCACCAGCGCTTTCCGGTGAATGAGGACCCCCGCTGCCAAGTGTGAACGTCTCTATTAGTGGGGATCCACTGACCCAGGCTCTGTTTGATCACTTTCTTTTGCGCCTGGAACATCGTACACCCCGTCCTCATTTGGCACCGGCGCAGCTCTAACGGGTGACATTTGAAAAGCGGCATTGTTGGTCCGGCTGGGAAGCAGGTTGAATACGGGTCCATGGGTGCTATTTAAAGGGCTGACTGTATGCTGTAGGTTCATGTCCTAAAACAACCCCATAGGACGCCCAAGACAAATTGTTCCTCAGATAATGGACGGGGGAAGAGGTGACGCCTCACTAATGAGAAACATCTTAGATGGAGCGCAGAAGGCAACTTGTCTGCGTTGCCAGCATGTTTCACGTGAAGGGCTAGGGATCAACCTCATCAAGGATCTCTGACTGTGATGTTAAATAAGGACAGCAGAGTGATGCTGTGTCAGACGAGTGGCTCACTTCGGGACACAGGTCGCCAGCGTCCTCAAATGATCCACAAGGGCAAACGAAAATTTTGAGAGTTTTGTTTTGTTTGGCAGGAATCTTCAAAAACAGGGAACTTTTCTTTTTTTTCTAAATCAAAGTGGTACCTGTTAAAGTTCACTCTGCTGTAATCCTTTAGCACCAGCAGCACGCTCATTATCACCTGTCGGTCCTTTTACCAGTGTTTTACAGAAACTACTCTAGAGGAATGACACAGGTAAAAAAAAATCAGACTGAATCTGGTTAGTCAGGCTTACTGCTCCCTGGCTTCCAACCTGGGTCAGCAGAGGTCAACCTGACACTTTTGTATTCTTACAAAAGTTTTCTCCACTGCCATTTACTGTCAGTTTATAGATCATCATATGCTAGTGGTAAAACTAGAATGAAATGTGACCATTAAAAAAATGTTTTTAATTTAAATCGAAATCTTTATAAAATGATTTTTAAGCAAATTTCTTCAATAGTGCAACAAGTCCAAAGCAGAAAGTACAAGTAACAGAATATCAGACACAATGTACTTCAACAGTAGGTTTAAACAGTGGTGCAGGCAGCATTCAGATCCTTTGATTAAGAGTATATTATAAAAATAATTCCATAAGTCCTGCATTGGAAATGTTGTGTAAAAAATGCACAGTATTTTTAACAAACTGTAGTTAAAGTATCAGAGTGCTGCAGAAAAGATTGTAATAATATCATATATTACATTATTGGACTATTATTATTACTGATCTAAAAAGAAAATGTCAGCAAAATGTTGACTTCATGTCTCTGTGATGTTCAATTCAGTGGTTTCTGTTGGATGTTGTGCATTAAAAAGTCAGAAAACAGTAAAGTGGAAGATGTATAAGTGGAGGAATGAGAGTGGGGGGTGTGTGAAGGAAAACATCTTGATGGGTAGTGTCTGGAAAGGAGGTTGAAGTTGGGGCGGGGAGGCTTGATCGTGGGGTGGCTCGGGGGGGTCCTGAGTATGATTTGATCCTGGAAGGCTCAATTAAGTGGTTCGTTTACCCCTCGTGTGGAGCTGGTGAATTGGAGCCAGGTCAGCTCCGGGTTGAGGTGTTGTTCATTATTTTTCCGCCTGTCGGATCCCATGAGCGGCCGCTGGAGACGGTGGCTGCTCGGCGGCCGGGGAGCAAAGGGCCTGCCGGTGGGGTACGTCAAACACACTCAAAGCCTCTCCCCTTGCCTGGGGGATTATGATCAACAAAGCATGTCCCACACCTGCACCGGCCAGCACAATGGAAACTCCGCGGGCCAATGGAGACGCAGGGAGAGACCAGTTATTAGAGGCCCCCACCAATGAAATGGATTACATTAACCCCTTCTGTTGTTCTTCCTCCCAGAGCTTAAACATTGAACTGACAGACTCCACATCCCATTGAGAAAAATCCTGGTAACACTTTGTAACAATAGCTTTATTCCAGTTTATCCACCAATGAGGAAGTATTGTGTCTCTGCTGTGTGATGACTTGATGAAGTGCTGTGAAGCTGTGCTGAAAGTTTGGGCGACTGGTTTTATCAACAGCTGTTGACTGTACAAAGTGAAAAACAAGTTTATAGACTGAACTGAAGAAGCTTCGAAAGACGACACAAAAGTGAACATGAGGATCAGCAGGAGTCAGCTTTACTTTTTAATCTCAAGCAGTCAACAACGTGTCAAAAGACCTACAAGGTCTCCTCAGTGTGCAGGTGGAGCAGCCCAGTAGAGTAGCCAGGTGTCCAGCCATGGAGAGACTTAAGTGTAATTATAAGGATCTGAAAGTGAGGTTACTCCCTGTAGTCTTGAAAAATGGCTGTAAAAGGTTTTTAGTTTGGGTCTTTGTGAAGAACATGTAGATGATTGGCTGCTGACTTGTTATCCAAGCTCCCAGGAAGACTGCCGGCCTGCGTGGAAACTCTGCCTTAGTGGCCACACTCAGTACTGCAAGCTGACATGGCGCACACACTGCCCACAGAGAGGTTTCCCCAATACATGTTAGTTACAAAAGGAACACAATTTTTCATAATAATAAAGAAATCATAATAAAGAAATGACCAATGACTTTTTTTAATTAAGATTTCATCTATCAGGTTGAACATAACTTAAAGTCTCCATCTCAGCAGAATCAGTCAATTATTTTATACAGTTTTTACACATTTAAGACAGAAACCACTGACTTTCATGAGAAAATAAAAGCATGTTGCAAAACCCAATGAAAGTTAGTGGCAAACAGCTCAGTCAGTCGCAGTCAGGTGGGGCTATGTGTTAAAACCCAGTTTGCATTTTCACATGTGAGCTGTTCTCTCTTACTCCTACAACAAGCTAACGGCTGCCTGGATGGAAGGAAAGAGTGTGCGTTCAGTGTGTGTCTGAAACAATATCAGTGTGTGTTTAGAATAAGGTTAGTATGTGTTTGAAACAGTCAAACCTCAGTCTGCATTTGAAACTATTTCATGATGCATTTGAAATAATGTGTGTGTGCATTTGAACCAAATTCAGTGTAAATGTGAAACAATCACAAAGTTCTTCATTATGCAGTTGAAAATCAGCAAAATGTGTGTTGTGGTTAATGAATTAAATTACACAAAGCACCTGCATGTTCCTGTGAGCTTATTCTGCTTTATCACTCAGTGTAATCTGCTCTGGCTAAGAGCATCATCTGATTGTGTCAGCTTAGCTGCACAGCTTTGCTCTATGTGCTGTAAACTGTAATGTTTCAGTGTTTATCAGAATAAAACCGCTCCATATTCTCCGTATCTCATTCCTCAAACTGTATCAACAAGTAAACAGCGTTGTTTACCCATAACTGTGCAGTGGTATCGTAGCCTCTGAGTGTGTTTGGGGTTTGTTTCAGATGTGTTTTGGAACAACAGAGCAGGAGGATACTCAAATATTTTCAAGCAAGGAGGGTGCCAGTCCCCAGGGAAGCCGTCATGGGCGAATTAGACTGAAGCTCAGAGGAATGTACATCGCTGCCCTCGTCTTCACCCCCTCCCCATACTCCCACCACCACCTCCCCATGCCCTCCACACACACACACACACACACACACACACACACTCCCTCCTCCTCTCTTTTCTCCTTTAATTGGGCCCGTTCTCCTGGCACCTCTCCAGATCACACTGTCACTTTACACTGTGTAATAAGCTATTAGCCACAGCCGGACCGGGCTCCGCCGCCACCCCACGCTAATCGACATGGACATGGTCATTGTGTGAGACTGGGACTAAGGACAGCACAGTCTGGCTATTGTTATTGCCTGGACCTCGGAGCCCTGGACGCCCACGCCCCGGCTCACAGAGAGACAAGGGGGGAAGAGAAGGGGAGGTAAACAGACAGGGAGATCAAGGAGAGGTGAACTCACTCTCACTGCCCCCTAGGAAACAACAAAACAAACTGTAACACCTTCGGTTCAGCCATCTTGCTTTGGCAAAAATATGACTTTCTGCCTCGTCCCAAAACAATGGAGCACCTGTTCGAAAATTAGACCCCAGTTCAGCTGCAACCGCTCCAGCATTTCACCAAACAGTTTATCATGAACGTACTTTATCAAATCAGAACCACTAATTTATGAGCAGTTTGAAGTCATTTTTTCAGTTATTCTTTCCTGTCATCTTGGGTCAAGGAGCAAAATACACTCTTCAGCTTGAACGTATGTATCTTCATTGATGCTGTAGACTTCACATTGATTTCCCAGTCACAAACACACTTCACTCATCCTGCTAAAATTTACATGGATTGCACTGAATAATTTGCCTCTCATTCACCTTCACACACACACACACACACACACACACACACACACACTCTCTCTCTCTCTCACACCCACACACACCACAAAGTGGTGGTTGTGAGCATGTGACTTAAAAACAAAATCCATACAAGTCAGATTGAAAAATAATCTTCGGCAAATCACAGCAACAGCATTTGTTAGCATCTTTGCAGTTTCTCAAGCTTTTTACTCTGTGCTTTTATTTATTCATCATCATTATTACTTTTTGCTGTGGTTTTCAAACTCCCTCAGTGAAACCTTTAAGTTCACTTTAATTTACACTAGGATTTAGGTATTTCATTGCCATGCTGCACATTAGACTTTGCCCAGTGCCAGATTTGTTAGATATGATAGACTCAAGACTCGACAGTAACCCCAAGAGCAAGATATATTTTCTTGACTTCAGTTAGTCTGAGCGTGACCACCCCAGAGTCTCAGGGCCGCTGCATAAACACAGATATATGAATTATTAGTGTTAGTCTGGTTGAAGTGCCTTTTTCCTTTGGCAGTAATGACAGGCAGGATTTAACAAAACTGCACTGTGCTGTTTTCACATATTTGTGATATATTTGCTATATTAGACAGACATTATTTGTGCTGGACAGATACCTGCAGCTCTTTGATCCGAACGCATCTGATATCTTTTCACTGCGTGATGGAACTGAGGAGGGAACCTTCATAAACCATGTTACATCTCCCGAACAAGTCCCGACACCTCCAGGCAGAAAATCAAGGGGTTAGATGAGGCCTTGGCACTGCAGCCTGTCTGAGGTGCTAATACTTGCACACAGCCTTGGCAGGGAGGGAGACAGAGCTGTATTTTATGTTGGGGATGTACAGACACATTCACATTCATCACCGAGTGTCAATCTCTCATTTGTCAGGACGAGATTCTGAAGTTTTGCTGCTGCAGAACTGATCAACAGACACATAAATCAAATGTAAGGAAGTTTGTTTATAGGAACAGAGCTTAATTACTCCGCTGGAAACCCAAATAAATAATGAAGTTTTTTTTTTAGGGTTTTGTACATCTTGATATCAAAGATGTTTTAGTTTCTGCATGTGTGTGTTTGAGTCTGTGGAAGTGTGTTTGGAGGAATGCTGCAGGGGATGGAGGGCAGGCTGGGGCAGAGCTATGAACAGGTGCATGATGGGGGTTAGTCCGGGGAGGAGCCCCTGTGGTTCAGTGTGAGGGATTGACAGTGGGAGTGTGTGCGGTTAGACGTGGGGTGGGGACAGGGGGGAGTCTTTACCTCCAAAACTTGAACTACACATCTTCAAACAAATGTTACACGTATAGAAAACCTTCCACCTCTTTTATCAACTTTAATCAATCTGCAGCAAAAATGTGTTTGTGCTGACATAAAGCAGAGTTGATATATTAACATGTGTGAACCAGATATGATGTTGCCATAAAATGTGCTTTCTGTGCAAGAAAATGAACTCTTTCTAAACTTAGAATTTATGAAATGTTTGCATCACTGTAATAAAGTTATCGTTTTCTATCAGTATTTATTGCAAAAAATACATCATGTATCTGAATGTAGGAAACTGGGATACATCCAAGAGTCAAGTCAGTTTAGTTTTTAGCATGTTGATGCGAACAGTCCCAACCATCTGCTTATATACAGGCAGGAAACAAAAGCAACAGGTTTAACTTACAAAAATGATGAAAGGCAGATTTTGAGAATATGAAAGTGAATGTCAGAGTTATGGAAAAATCATTTCCTGTAAACTTTTCTTGCTTCAATCATCCCTTCAACGCTAGATTCTCATCATTATTAATATATGTGTTATTTAGAAGGGATTCTTGCTGTATGTTCTCATACCTATAATATGAACACTCTGCATCTCACAATTCTGTGACTTTCTTATCTATCTATTTATTTTGCAACCCCAAATCCCTAAATTACACACACACGCACACACACACGCACACACACACACACACACACACACACACACACACACACACACACACACACACACACACACACACACACCCTTCCTGCCTCCTCCCTCTAATCCAGCCCCCTCTGAGCTCAGGGTCCTGGGGAAAGGTTCATCCAGAGGGCGGAATCAGCCTCCATGGCAAACTAAGAGCTGAGGAGGTGGGGAGGGGGGCATTCAGTAAAGAAAGGTGGGGGGGGGGGGTAGAGCATCACTCTTGATGGTTCCAGTAGGAATGATGGTGGTAAGTGTGTGTGTGTTGGAGGTTCACTGGTTCTGAGGTTCCTCACCCACATTTGTCTGGGTTCACTGCTCCGAGCCTCTGCTCTCAGGTCACAGGCGAACCAGACTGAGGCCACAGATTCTGGAGGGAAGGAAGACGTTCGACTGTCTGGAGTTAAACTGAAAGACAGTTTCAGAGGGATCTAAAAAAAAAAGGACAACGAGCCTTTAACTGAATGGTTTAAATGCAGTCATGACTATAACTGCTGCTGTATTATTGGCCTATGATTTATGATCTGATCACACCGGTTTACAGAGAAATCATAACCAGAACTGAGTCAAAATAAAAGGTTTTGGTGGGAGACATTTAAAGCTTTGATATTTATTTTAAATACCAGTGGTTTTGAATGTTAGATTCCATTAATTACAAATCATGTATATGTAAAACTGTTACTACTTTTTCAAATCATAGTTTTTAAATTAATTTCCATCATTTCCAGTCCTCCTAGTATAGCAGCTGTTTTAACTTATTATATCATCAGAAAATGATCATGCCTGAAACATGCTGAAGATAGATGACCCTTCCAAATGTTTTACTGTCTTAAAGAAATTACTCAAATTACTGAAACGAAATGATTTTGCAGTGAGGGCGTATTGCATTATGTTACATCAAAGGACAGATTTGAGCAGCAGGCAAAAGTATGTTTTCTGAAAAGGATAAAGCAGCTTTGTCTTTTCTTGCATTGTTTTGCAGCTGTGACAGAAATCTTAGATATGGAGCCTCTTTGACCACATCATCCACTTTTCATGACTCAGCAAGTTGATTTTCATACCAGGAGGAAATGAACTGGAGTCAGTTGCCACTTGGAAGACAGGAAATCAATTTCAAACCATTTCCACCTGGAGTTTGCCCAGTACAACCAGAGCTGGCTGTTCCACTGGAGCAATGACAGGTTACATGCCTTGCTCAGGAGCACCACACTTACAGAGAGAGGGAACAGGAAGAGGAGTGACTGCAGTAGGTGTGTGTGTGTGTGTGTGTGTGTGTGTGTGTGTGTGTGTGTGTGTGTGTGTGTGTGTGTGTGTGTGTGTGTGTGTATTGTTTACAGTTTACACAGCAGCAACACTGGCAGAGCATCAAAACCATATTTCTTGTTGTTATGAGGTAAAAACAACCCCCAACTGGAGGCGGGGCAGAACAAAGCCCCTGCACGCTGTCTGTCATCCACGAGACCCACCAGTCCACAACAGTCCAGACCCTGGAGGGAGGACGTTCTACCCAGAGGGTAACATTAATAAGTGATAACGTAACGATTTGGGACACTTCACATTTCACTTAATAATCAATCATTATTCAGTTTATTCAACTCACTGAGAACAAGCCAGACTGAGATACTTCTGAGTGAAAAGGTTAGGATAGGGGGTCTGCATAAGTCTCATGTTTGCCGTGCAGTGTTTTCTCCATCTCATGTTGGGGAGCAGAGCTGCAGCCGGTCATTTCTGCCGCCTGTGTTGGTAACACTATGAACACTGAAGCAAAAGTGACTTGCTTTAAAGGGTCAGACCCTAAAAGCAACATAAAGTTACAAAAACCTCCTGGAAAACTGTTTGTGCTGAACATTTGAACATTGATAATAACAGTGTGTTTAAGAAGAATTGATTCTGTGTCTTTCTGTGTGCATGTAGTCCTCTGTCATGGCTGTCATATCTACTAACACCTAACAGTCAGCTGACAGGACGGCCAGAAAGACAACAGCCTGACATTATTAAAGATTAAATCAGTTACTTGCATCAGAGATAAAGTCATTTTCCTGTCAAAAGTGGTAAAGTTAACATTCATGACGACTGCCAGTTCTCCCACTCCTCATAAGTCTCCCCTCTGACTCAGTACTAATCTGAAGTGGTGTTCTGTCCCATCACAGGTTACAGCGTCTGGAGTCTTGGTGAATTTGTAGGCCACCTGATTGAAACTCACAGAAAGGGAAAAAGGGATATGGTCTGTGGGATGCCTGTGTGTGTGTGTGTGTGTGTGTGTGTGAACCAAAGGGTGGGCAGGGGGGGCAAGCTGGAAAGCCCCCAGTGCAGGTGCAATCCAGGGCCATCCGCGACGCTCCGTCAGCTTCGCGCCGGGCCAGTGAGGGGTTCAGACAGGGGGGTGGAGGGTGAGATCTTCTCACCCCGCTGGCCTTCTCCTGCGAAGCAGAGCTGGTAATTTGGACAGAAAACTGGATTTGTGCCCGGCGGCCCAGCAGAGCCTGGGCAGCAAGGCAGTGAAGCAGCCCACGGTCGGGGCTCACAGCAGGGGACAGGGGCTGAACTCAGGATGACCAATATGTTTTCATTCGTTCATTCATTTTGCTTTTCCTCAGATTGCCTCTCTATCCCTCCTGTTCTCTCACTCTGCAGATCCACTTTTCTGTGATCGGCTTAGTCTGCCTCGGCTCATATAGATGGATCATCGACTCCATTGTCAATAGTGCATACCGATGGAAAAACTGTTTACCTCTGAATTAGGCCATTCATCTAATTCTAATTCTTAAGAAAAAAAAACTCTGAACAGAGCTGAGAGGAGCTGTGATCAGTTACTTCATTCACGATTAAAGGTCCTATATTTGACACGTTTCCTGTATTTTATTTCAAGCGTTGATAACCACATATATTTGTGGTTTGGCTTCAAGAACCAAAAACCATCTCAGTGTAGTTTTACATCCCTTCTCTCAGGCTTCTCTCTAGAGCTATAGCAACAAAATGTCGGTGAGCCAATTGGCTGACTGTTTTCTGAGTGATCCAATAAAAACATAGCAGATTTCAGGTAAACACTCAGAGAAATCAAATCCTGTGAGGTTGGATGGTGGGTCCAGGTGGGCAGGGCTTGGGGCATGGCTGAGAGCGGTGGCTGCTTTGCTGTGAAATCACAAAGTTCCAGAAGTCCTAACGGCTTGTCTTAAGGCTGTTTCTGAATACAGGCTGTTTGCATTTCTCTGTGGACTGAGACTTTGATACTTTCACAGTATTAATATAGAACCTAGACCTGCTTTATGATCAAAAACACATGGACATCTACCTTTAGACTGTAATAGGACCTTTAATATAAAAAGACATTTTTGAAAATAATAAATTAATAATAATAATTTATTTGTGTCCATTATGAAAATGTAACTTGAATATCTGTGTTAGCTCCAGGCTGTTGTAAGCTGTGGTCTGCCAGTGTTGTTGGAATCAACAAGTCACAGATTACGTAATCCTCCTTCAAAACACTGCTCTTTTTTTGTGCCTCTGTCTTCGCACTGAAACAGAACAGCAGTCTTGTGGATTCACCTGCCAAGCTTTGTTAGTCAGTGTGAGGTCTGCATCTGCCAAGGCAGGCACAGCGAAGTAATAGAAGGTAATAAAGTACCCCGTAATAGAGCATCGCAGAGGAGGTAATTACAGTGAGGGGTGTCTTTTAAAGGGCTGTTTGTAATGATTCATGGTTGCACAAATGCAATTTTCCTGTCACTCCCCTCTCATCACTCATTGCTGCTCGCCTGAATCTGCAGGGAGCCTTCTCTTCACCCCAGCAAGGAGCATCTCCACTGTACTAACCAGACACATCAAACAACTCACACACAGGGAAAAAAAATATTCCATTAATTCAGCTAATGTTCATTCTAATGGCTTCTCTGTTCTGGTGGCACTGTAGCTTCCAGCGCAAACAGTTTCTTTCATCCCACACACCAAAACAGCTCCTTCTCTGAATGTGATTATTTGCTACTGACAATCAACAAGCGGGAGGACTCGAATCTGAACCATTTATCTCCAGTCAGTGTGCATGTGTGAGCATGCAGACAAGGGCGAGCCATAATGCAGAGACATCTCACCTTTTAGGAAATAACAGCCCAGGATTCGCAGACTGTAGTGTCCTACGGCTGTGGGACGCTATGCTGATGTTGATCATTTTCATACTCATGTTTTATTAAGGTTTGGTTGGTTGGTTGGTGCAGACATAATCTGTAAGCAGTAATACCAGTAAGAAGAAGAAAAGAGACAGAAGAAGAAACTGTATACATCTACTTAACTTTACATCTACTTCTTTTATAGAAAAAAACAAGAAATCTTAACAACAAATTAGTAAAATACTTAAGTAAGTGAGTAAATGCTACTAACACAACACAGAAACACAGTTGCTGGAGAATAAATTAACACAAAATTACAGTTGGTGTGATGAAAGAGTTAAAAGAAGTAAAAAAGTAAATGGCTGATAAGACAATAGCAGTAAAATAAGAATGATGGTTCAATGAAAGATTAGTTCTTAAAAAAGCAAAAACACAAATCTACACAGTTGGTGTGATTTTAAAATTAAATGTCATTCTTACCCTTCATATCGGTTTTAAAATATTTTAAACCCCCATGTCCCTCAGGGATCAGAACTAGCTCAGGTGTCATTACAAGACCTAAGAAAACTAAACTTCATTCATGCAATAACAAAAAGTCATATATGTGATGAAGAGTCCCCTGTGTGCACTGCTCTCTACATTGGCTGAAAAAAGACTCTGGAACACGATCAAAAACTCAATTAAGTGAAGCTTGAGTTTAGAATATTTTATTAAGGCGACGGACAAGAAGAATGAATCAACTTAATCAGGATGTTCCACAGTCTTTAGTTGGTGATCAAAGAAAATGAATTCACAACAGAAAACCTACAGCATGTCTAATTGTTCTTCTGTAAATTCCACAAAAGTTCACCTTTGACTTTTTAATGTGGTTTTCATGTGACGTTTTAAATTGGCGAGGTCATCATCTCTGCCCCTGCCTCGTCTCAGATCCTTGTGTCTCTCAGTCAGTCTTGACAACTCTATAGGCCTATTTGTCACCACAAGAAAAGCTTCTCAGCAGCCCATGGAACCCCCCCTCTTCTTCTTTTAATAACCTGGGTTCGCATGAGACGTCATTCATGTTCAGAAAAGTGCTCAGGCGGGCTGGAAGAGACTCGCGGCGGAACATGCAGCAGCACACCGACACCGTGTCTTCCCCTACGCATCCCAGCCCCAACCAAGACCCAGACATCAAAGGCAGGTGGAGTGAAACCATGAAATTACAGGTAAGGTGTCAATTACCCTTTGAAACCAAGCACTCTCCAAATCCAGGCAAGACCCAGCCGGTCCCTGGAATCAGAACAAATAAAGAGTGACTGAAGGGAGAATGGCAGAGAAGGGGGAAGAGGTGTGGAGGAGGAGGTTTTATGGGCTGTGTTGACAATATGGCATCAGTATAAAAGGTCCTAATTCAGCTTTAAATTACCCCCCTGTGCTCCTCTCCTCACACAACTGTACAACCACCACCTGTTTTGGTGTGTGAGGAGGTCTTGTCCGGGAAATATTTGGACTGGTTGCAGGTAAAAATCTGCATCTACATTATTGTTTTTACTCGCACCAACTTTCTCCTGCAGACTTTTTGCAGGAAAAGCAATACTTTTCTACCCAATTACATCTCTCTCCTCACTCATCCACCTTTTTCTCAATCATGCAAGGCAAATTTCAGCGTGTAATGGAGGGTAAACCCAATTTAACACCTTCTAATTTACAGGAACACCTTTTTTTATGGGAGGCATAACAATCTTTATAGGGTATATTAAACAAAGGATCATAAAAGTGATTGCTTGTCATTCAAGTTCACAGTCTTTTAAAAGGGTTAGGCATGAAAATAAGAGACTTTTTGTTCATATTTGTTTTGTTTTTTCAGCAGGAATGTGAAGCTGTGGAGTCATCACCAGCCTTTTAATCCAAATAAAACAATCTCGTATTTCTTCGCACTTCCAGATTAACTATATACTATTTATTATTTTCTTATGGAGAAAAGTGTCACTGTGGGAATTAATTAAATTAATTATTGTTCTCTTTGCCCTCCCACTCTCTTTCTCCCTGTGTACCATGAAGACAGTTGACAGCTCATGTGGGGGGAAAAAAAAAATCCAACCATAGCTTTGGGTTACACAACACTCACCCACCCGCTGAGCCACAGACATAGTAGCCTGGTTCAGCCCAGACACTGCAGAACACCCACAATGCTTCCCTGCCCCCGGCCTGCCTTCCTCTGCCAGGTGGTCCACATCGGGCCCAGTTCAGAAGCTGTTGTCCACCATACTGTATTGTTTCATCCCAACATCCCTCAAAAAAGTAAATCAGATGATAAAGCATGAGCAACAACCAGAACATTGTAGTTCACACCTTATTTGAATGATGGTTTTTCAACTGAAGTATGTTTTCATCATTCAAAGCTTCAAACACAAGCTCAACACAGTATATAAAGGAAGGCCTTGTAGGAGCATCTGGCATATATATGCACACAGCAATTCACATTTAAAATATGTCTCTGATAACCTAATGCAGATCTAGTGTCTCAGCAGTAGCCTATGTATAGCATGATGACCATACCAGCATATTGCAAACAGTTCACAAAAATCCCTTTTGATGCAGTGTCACAACTCACATAGCCGACTTGTGTTTTTGTTTAGTCTGCTGTCAAACTGTACATCAAGTCTTTATGTGAGGTCCTCTTATTATTTTCATGCATTGTGTAACTGTCTTGTAGTGTGCCAGCACCAATTAATGAAGTGGAATTCCTGGTGCACCACCTGCACTTGGCACGTAGACGTGATCCTGACACTGAGCAATAGCAGGGTTAAGGTCCAATTCAAATTCTCCATCACAATTTCTTCCTGTAGCCGTGAATGTGGACACATTTTGACAGTTACCATGGAAACCACAGACTGTATTATGATGAAACGACTGATACATAATTAAGTGAGCATGATGTGTCTTTGCCGCTTGTCATCCTCCACAGGAGAGTTAGAGGACAGGATCCAGTTACAGCAGCTTTTCATTCCTAAGTTTTAGTAAATACAAGCTACTAAATCTAGCACCATTCAAATGTAAGAAACGTCTTGGCTAGTTCCTGGGAGACAATTATATCGTGTCATGTAGTCAAAGCAATCAACTCAATCAATCAAAGTCACTCTGGCATCGAAGGCTGTAACAAACTTCCAAATATAAGATACAGTATATTGCAAATCTTGTATTGTATTGTATATATATTGTAATTTTAGGTAGAAGTTTGTTTATTTAATCAATGGATTAATATGTATGTTTCAGAGGTGGTACTATTCATGCATTTTAGAATGAGTGGGAAATATCTGACTATGCTACCTAGCATAATGTATGTTGCTCATGTTAGCTGGCCATTTAATAAAGACTAGGTGTTGCATAGGTTTTATGAATATCATAAATTCAGGCGTAGAAAAATATGTGTTTAAGAATAATTAGTATTTGTGCAATTTAGAATGGGCAGGAAATATCTATGCTAGCAAGCTTAGGTTATTTAGCTCATCTTAAAACCAAACGTAGTAAGACTGATTTATTCGTATATGCACAGTTTGTGAGAGGTAGTTGTATTCATGTATTTTACAATGAGCGGGGAATATCTGAATATGCTAGCTAGTTATTTGTTCATTCAGCAAAAAGTAGGTATTACTTTTTACTTAGTTTAGAAGGAGAGGGAAATATCAATGTTAACTAGCTAACGTTATTTGGTCATGTAGCAAAATCTATGTATGACTTTCTTTTGTTCATATATATATATGTGGGAAATATATGATTCTAATAACCTAGCAAATGTGAGCAGGTCATTTAGCAAAAACCTTATTAGGATAACATTTTAGTGCTTCAAATTGTGTTGTTATTTTTCTGAAATATAATTTTCAAAAACTCATTTTACATGATTATTAAACAGCATTTTATCAAATGTCAGGTGTGTCAACCATATTCATATTATCTCTTTATTCTTTACTCAGAACAGGTCATGTACAGTATTACTAATGTTTTTGTTGCCTCAACAGCTACACAATTAAACCTTGATGTTACTGTGTTAAATAACAATTAATTATTACAATTATAACAGCTCTTTTGTGTGGTGCAACCCTTTTTCAATTAGTAATGTGTAAAGTTAAGCTTAGTAAACATTTATATTAAAACTCAACTACTGTTGAGCAAATGAAGAGCTGGTGCAACCAGCTATGGCACAATTATAAAATGTTTCAGTTGTTAAAATGATAAATTACATCCTAATGAATGTGCATGTAAAAAAACGAACAGAGAGGGTGAGGCAGAGAGAGCAGACAGCACGTCTGTCAGCAGCCTGATGACAATAATAAGTCATCTACCTTTTCTGGTTCATAAACAACTTCCCATTATTAATGACTGTCATGATTCATTGTGGGCTGCAGCCTTTGCATGAATTATGCTGAAAACTTAGTGTGTGGCATAGATGAATTGACAGGTGTTTGCCCTCAGCTGCTGAAAACTAACACGTCCTAATGAACTTTTAGGCTTCGCCTCTTTCATCATCAGGTGGTTGTGCGTTGGACACTGTTGGTTCAATACTGGGCATGGATCCTTCTTTTAAACTAAAACCTTTTTATTTGATCATTCTGTTTCAGTCAGTCATGGCGAGATATGTGGTTAGGTTACGTTTAGGTATTCTTCTAAGGTCTCTCAGGTTTCTTCTTTGTTTCATTTAACCCATAAGGGGGCAATGTTTAGAGTGCATAAGATAAAATCAGACAGCTAGCTACACTGAAAAGTAAGTCTTTTTTACACAAGACATTTGCGTCTCAACACTTGAACCACTTTCTTGTGTGTGTTTCGTTGGATTTTAAAGGTATTGTTCTCATGAGATGATATAAAGCCTGTGTTTTACCACTTGTGTGATTGATTAACAGGTGTTATGTTTGCTGCAGGGTTGACACATTTGATCTTTTCCTAAACATGTCCAAGTAGTATTACCGGGCAAACTTGTTTTTGTGCCTAAATCTTACCAAACCACGAACATTACACAACCTTAGCCACATTTATTATTGTCACCATGACAGCAAACGCCTGCTGGTGGTATGCTTCTTGGGTTGTATCCAAGGATAGAGACAAGAAACCTATATTTCTGTTTAGGTCAGAGGTCTTGTTGTAGGCAACCCCCTGATCAAGCAGCTGTTAGAGCCGCTGAGCTTTCAAAGTATGTGTGAACTCACCTTTGTCTGAGCCACATAACGACAAATGAGTGATACTTTTTGTCTGAGTCTGCCTCAAAGGGGAAGTGATGCAACGTCGAGCCAGGAGATTCAAAAACAACACCGAGCTGAAAATCAAAGAGGCCGGCCGTTTGTTCAAGCAAACCGTCCTGACTTGCTGACAGACAAGGATGCCTCGGTGGGGGAGTTTGGTGTCACTTCACTGCTGCCACTTACACTCACGCACACGTTTAGATACATTGCAAAATGGCGATTTTGTTGAGCCAAATGTTCTGGGCGAACTCAAACAAGCTTCTAGCTGTTTGCCTTCGTAAGTGGCTGTGTGCGGTGGATTTCCATTTTATGACTCAAACATAAATTATAGATAGTGATTACAAAACATCACATCACTCGAGGTTTCGTTAGTAAAACAGAGCTGAAAACATGTGTTACCACAGATAAACCCAACAACATTCAGTGTTAGAACAAAAGTATATGAATATTTTTGCTCTCTGGAGGTCTATTGTTGTTGCCCAGCTGGGACAAGACAGCTGGCCCCCATGCTATGCCATTACATCGGATCCCCTTATTACAGAGAATCCCAGCAGTAATGGAAATAACCTGTCGTCCCGGGCCAGGTAGCTCGACAGGCCCATAAATCAAACCGGTGTTCAGGGAGGCGAGGGAGGTGTGGAAAGGGGGGGGTGTCATGGGGAGAGTGGGTAGAAGCGAAAAAGTAGGGTAAAGAGAAGGAGGGAGGAGTTTCCTGTGGTTGTTGACAGGCTCAAACGAGGCTTGAGCAAACAGGCTCTTCAAGGTGTGAGGACCTCAGACAGACAGTTTAGGTAGACAGGTAAGTTGACAGACAGGTTAGAAACAGGAAGACTGGCTGAGAAACTTTAAAGTAGTTCATTTGCAGCTTATGAAAATGAAGAATATCCCAGCAATAGCAGCATGATTGATGGATCCAGATTGGTTTTTTTTTCCTTTTTCTTGTTTCCTGTATTCTTTGTTTTTACTGGCGTACTCGGTGGATACTTGTTTGCTTCATCAGTGTGGTTTAGGAAGTGGGATGGGAGGTGTGTGATTATTGCTTAAGTGAGATTGGTGTATGAAAATCAGTTTATAATGGAGCATGTTATCAGTGACTGTCTGTCCACTTCCCTAAGATGTTTCCAAACCCAAACACACACATCTACTGTGCTGAAAGATTTATTTGAAAATAGTATTTATCCAGTGTTTGGCAAATCTATTCTTGGTCTGAAGGAATGAGTTGTCTGAGACTAAACTATATTCATTTTGGTAGTTTAATTAGTTAGCATGCTAACATTTTCAAATTAGAACTAAATAGAAAGTGGTCACAGTGACCATGCTAACATGCTGATGTTCAACTGGTGTAATATTTACCGTTATCATAGTTCAACGTGTTACCATGCTAACATTTGCTAATTAATGCCACATAGAAAGTGAAACCAAACCAAGACCAAAGTACTGGACAAATTGAAACTTTGACCTGATGATGATGCGAAAAAAGAAGTTATTATCCTGAGGTGAACATGAGAGTTTGTACAAAGTTTCATAGCGACCAATTCAATGCTTGTTGAGATATTTCGGTCTGGACCAAACAGGTGGACCAACGGACAGTCCACCTTCCCTCGAGCCACACTGCTACTGTGACTAATTTAGACGTGTCTCCATGAAGCTCCATGAAAAAATCCATCCCAGGTTAATTTGTACAACATAGCGTGCACCACCTCAGCCCACTAACCTCAGAGCTTTTCCTCTGGCTGCTGGAGCAAATGGTTTGGTTGCACATAATTAGCATACACACTCAGTGGTTTACTTAGACATCATTTGTCAGGGAGAGTCTTGTGGCATCACAATAATCAAAAGCCATTCTCAGATTTGTTTTACTCGGTCGGGATTTTGATGATTTGTCTCAGCGTAAAGGGGTGAAATTCCTTGTGGTGTTGCTCCTGAACAATTCTACCACTGTTCCTCTTACTGCGTTATGACTGATTGGGTGTCTAATTATGATCTTGCAAACTAAAAGGGGGTGGATTCCCTATGATCTCTATGGTTTACATTAATTAGCTATTATAATGTTTCAGTACTGTGTAACAGAGCCCGAGTACAAAAGTCAAATATTTTGAAACCTGTGATGATAAAATCTTCCGACTGCAGCGTTTTAAACCCTACAAATATGCATCTCAGTTCCTGCATTTTCAGTCACAATATTGTACGATCATGCTGAAAAAATATAATAATAGCAATATTTATATAAAGATACTTGACTTCAACCTACAAAATAAAGCCTATTTTCTAACGAGCGCACTAATGTCTGGGTGTTTGTGTTCAAAGTGACTCATTTAACTGTGTCAGGCCTTTCTGTTTGAAGCAATCAACAAGAACATGACCTACAGTAACTTTCATCAAAGCATTAGCCATTAATATAAATTATTGTTAGTTTTGGGAGTGTGTTTCACCTGTTGTTATATGCACAGATGAATTTAATTCAGCTGTGTGGATGATCTGGCTTAGATGTGTTGGAGAGAAATCCAGAGGGAAGCCACTTAGAGAGCTGTGTTTATCACTTCCATTAGTAAAAGCCACTGAATGAAACACAGGCAGGTAGCGAGTACAATGGTGCAATTGTTTTTCAAGAGCAGGGGAGGGTAATATTAAGTGCTTTTAATATTCACATATTTGTGTTCCCAGTTTGGATTGCAGGCTTCTCCTCGAGCCCTGGGGGGAACAGGTGGATTTTAGGTGCAGTCTCGCGCTGCGTCTGCACAAACCTGCACACACCAGGAGACAAAATCGCAGAATGGATGGCATAGTTCAGATGTACTTAATTAGCTTGTAATAGTGCCTTTGTGTTTCAGATCTGCGTCATTTGCATACCTCATGAGGTGGGAAAGGGCGATTATGTTCCATCACGCCACCCATCGATGTTTTCTTTGGGCACGCGATGCTATGTGTGCTTGGCAGGGGTGCCAGCCTCTGCATTTCAACACAAAGCATTTTGTTTTAGTGCTAATTACACGGCAGGCAAAGGCAGATGGGCTGTGTTTCTTCCTCCCTTCTGTGGGTGACAGTTATTGACAATTGGCCCCGTCTAGCCATAATACGCCAGAGGCAGAGGAATCAACCACTTCCAAAATAAACATTGCAGGGAGACGTGCTTAAAAAAGGGGGCAGATTTTACCCTGACAACTGTAACTATGTTCAACAAATTAGCCCCAGAATCCCCAGGTGTTTACACTCTTTAAAATGAAAGAGATAGCCTTTCTTCTGACTGACAGTCAGGATCCTTCAGATTTGGCGTTTTGTTTTCATTGCTGCGGTTGTGAATGGGCATGGCAGATGACACCCACTCAAAGATGCCAGTCTGATCGCCAGAGGGTCAGACTCTGTTTGAATGCAGTTGTTGGTATTTGTATCTTATTCCACATTCACTGCAAAACAAATCCGAAAAATTACACCAAAGTTTATTTTGTGAACATGTTAATCTTCTTTCTCCTAAAATATTCCTATCCTGCTGTGTGTGTGTGTGTGTGTGTGTGTGTGTATGTGTGTGTGTGTGTGTGTGTGTGTGTGTGTGCCAGGATCAAAGATCAACTGCACAGGTCTATTTACAGGCAGAGATTTAGTCAGTGTCTTTCCCTGTTGAGTGACTCTCAATCTTGTGTGAAAATGGTTGGAAGGGTCAGCGCCTGTGAGTGACCCTCAGCCACATCCTCTCTCCTCTGATTGTCCCGCGTCTGCATCCAACACTCAGTCACACCAGCTTCAAAGCAGGCAGCTCGTCACACCCTTCACATCAAAGACACATCGTCAGGGTCCATGCCAGTCAAAGTGTACGCAGAGCTGAAGGAACTCATACATGTCTTGTAAATGTCCCTACAGAGGCCAGATCCCCCTGTCCCAAATGGACCACAACAATGTAGCATTGGTTCTTACAGATTAGTCCAAGAATTGAACCAGCAACTGTCCAGCTACAAAGACAGAAAGTATGTGGGTGTCACTTTACAACAAAGCACAGTCAACAGAAGACACTTAGCTGAATCTCATGGTTTTCCTCAGCGGATGAAGTTACCTGAGGTTGAGTGCAGCTTATTTTTGTGTATTAACTCACTGTCCAGTGTAACTTGCTCGGTTATTTGAGAAAACATGACAACGTCTTATTACCATCTGTAACTGCAGGATAAATTACCTGCAACCTAAAATAATTAGGAATGTCTCTATGCACTTCCTGCTGCACGAGGACACTAATCACCACAGTTTACAGCAAACAATACGTCTACACTGACAGCTCAAACAATGCTACTGATAATAGAAAGCAAAGTGAAACTGCTAATGAGCTGAAGATTACGCAGCAGTTTGAACAGAGAGTTTGAACTCTTGGTTTTTTAGACATCCAAAGGAAAACCAATAATAATTTAAATAAAGAAATGACATAATGAGCAAAAAGTTAATAGAACTATTGAAAAAAAGTAGGGTCTCAATATTCACTCATTTTTATATTTATTGTTATATTTATTTATATATACTTATTGTCTTGGTGATGACTTACAAAGTATATGTTTATAATTAGGGTAAGTATATGTTTGACTGACAAGTGACTATGGCCATTAGTCAACCATGCTAGTTGCTGCTGTTACCAAACCAAATTTGGACTTTCTGACTCAATCCATTTTATAGTGTTACTCATACTATATTACTCATTTTATTACTCAGCATTATTAAGCATTAAAATATTTAGGAATTTTATAGGATGTTATTTTTTTGTTGTTTTCTGAAATCCCTTCGTGTTACCTGTGGTGGGTTTGTCTCTTCAGCCATACAGATATCTTTACAAAAGTTTTATAAGTATGTTTTACTGTAACATCATACCAACACTGTATAATGTTAAAGGTCCCGTCAGAACTTCTGGAGCTTTGTGATGTCACAACAAACCAGTCAGTGTTCTCAGCCATGCCCCAAGCCCAGGTAACTTGGACCCACCATCCAACCTTGCAGGATTTGGTTTCTCAGAGTATTTCCATAAAATCTGCTATATTTTCACTCAATTAATCAGAAAACAGTCAGCCACTCAGAAGAGAGACTTAGAGCCTCTCTTCTGATTGGCTCACTGACCTGTTGTTACCAGTTTTCCACAAATAAACCACAAATATATCTACTTATGGCTATCAACACTTCAAATAAAACTAATAAAAATCAGAAAGTGTAAAATATGGGACCTTTAATAACTTGACAAAAATGCATAAATGTAACTTGGGTTGGGTTTAAGACCCCTAATACAACTTCTAAGCATGTATGGCTTCTGTGATCTGTCCGTTAAAGCCAAAATGTCCATCAAATATTTTTTTGGAAAAGTTAGGTGATGAAACAGGGAGGCAGAGATCCTGAGAGAGAGACGAGGGAGACACAAAGAGTCTGAGAGAAGAAACAGTGGCTCAATCTGCAGCCATTTCAATCAAAACACTGACAGCTTCTAATGAAGATTCTTCTCCCTTAGCACTGACAGCTGCTTGAAACCCTCTGAATACCTCCAGGCTGAGACACACACATGTGCACCCAAACACGGTGGAGGCGTGAGACTGTCAGAGGAGCGCCTCGATGAGCTGTCATTGGCCTCACAGCTCAAACACAGGTTTTCAGTCTTCACTCTCTGGAGTTTGGAAGTCGCTCACATGAGCTGAAATGCAGGTGGTCCGATATTCTGCCAAAGTGATCTGAATCTGAATCTGCGTAAATTACAGCGTCTGAAGACCTCACTTTCACGACGTGTTCAGACGAGGCTTGTGGTCGCAGATCTCTCTCTCTCTCCCTCTCTCTCTCTCTCTCTCTCTCTCTCTCTCTGCCTGCTCATGTTTCCCTCCCTTTTTCCTTTTTTTCCCTCTTTCTGTTTTTGTCTTTTCTACTTTTGCCGTGTCTCACTCATCTTCTCATTTAACCCTTCGTTATCATTGTCTTGTCAGTTTTGATCTGTATTTCTCTTTCTTTTGTCTTCTTTTTCTCTCACTTCTTCCACAAAGCACCAACCAAACCACTGACCTGTTGCAGAACAAAAGGTCAGTTTCAGTCTGGGATGAAATAGATTCAAGTCCTCCAACCTGAACAACCATACAGGTCATTTTTTAACCCTCTGATATAACCCATAGGAGAGTCTCCTGAAGCAGAACCCCTTAGGTGGCAGGAGTACCAGACCTTGGTTGTCATGGTCACAGTAATAAACACGCAGACTGTACTGAAGACTACGTACTTACCTTCATCACCATGGTTAGTATGATAATGATCATGCCTTGGTTAGGTCTGGGCACAAAAACTTGTGATTTGGGTTAAAATAAGTACTTCCTTAACATCAGATGATCTTTGTTGTCACGGTTACAACAATAACAACGAAAGGTCACAGATAAAAAAAACAACATAAACTGCTACTTTCACATGGGAATCGAACACCGCTCTCCTGTGTCATATTCCTGTGTTTTTCTGACCCATGGACTTTGTCGCTCTATAAACTACGTCACGTCTTTTCCTTTCGTTCTTGTCATAATTACTACAGCCACTAGATGTCGCCTAGCAACCGAACGTAACTATGGGTTCATCTCTTACAGGACAGTCTCAAAAAATTACAATGTCCTGTTTTGCTAAGTGCCCAAAAAAATCAGTTTAATTGTATACGATGAAACTGCACTGTCCCATCAGACCAATCATGAAATTTAGAAATTTCTTTTTCTGTTTAACCTGAAATATTCACCTTTGTCACAACTGTTCTCTTGGGAAGTTTCAGTTTCTACAACTAAATCCTACAAAATGCAGCTAAATGTATGGCTCATATAAAGCTGTGTGTAACGTGTTCTCACCACTAAGTCTTTTCTCAACTATTTTGGGACCTTGAGATATTGTGCAGTAACTTCTTTCCAGATTTTTCTTTAAGCTCTGTTGTTTATTGAGGGATTATTTATTATTCCTTCAGGGTAAATACAGATAGCCTCAGCCTCTCTTATTTTCTTTACTGTATGAATCTGAGACATGTTTTCTCTCTTTGTGGGAATATGAGGAGCCAGTTTTCAGGCTGGTGGGACAGCGGCACGTTCTCACCGTGCTCTCTGGATGTACAAACAAACCTGTGAGCGCTGTGCGCAGAGGGGGACAAAAGGCAGGCTTATGGGCGAGGCCAGGAGGAGTCAGGTGGATCAAGGAGTGATGTGGGAAAGGTGGAATCTCCCGACGATCCTCCTGGGACCACCACCAGGAAGAGAGACGTCAGATTTACAGGATTCAGTGTTCTCCTGGGAAACATGGAGGTTCTGACGCACTCACATGCAGCACTGACTTTCATATACGCATTTACTGGGGAAAATGGAACGGCTGATAATATCCAAAGGCTGTAACACATTTTACCATTCCTGAGAACACCACCTGACGGGTTTCACACACACTCACGGGCATATTCAAACTTGTATAGTTACACATTTCTGCAAAGATCTGGCTGGAAAAGCTGACGTGCTGGAGGCATATGATGTGCAAATGCACCGTAACACACAGTCACACAAACTGATAAACAATGTACAGATTACAGGATTCAACTACTGATGGGAAAGTGAAACAAATACACTCACATACTGTATACATGCACACAAACATGTCTCTGGCCCTGGTTACATTTGGAAAATGCAAATTTACAAAATCCCCTTGAAAACCGATGCATTTGAAGATTCAAAGATTCATTTAAACAGCAGGTCGTTAACGTGTTGAACGTGAACATGAACGTTTGAAATTCTGTTTTGTATTCTGGCCTCACAGGCACCACTTTTTATTTCACTCGAATATTTTTTAACTACATGTGATGATAGAGAGGGAAATATTTGACATTTTTCATACTAAAGATGACAAATACTATTATATTATTGTCATATAGGTTTACACATGAAAACTTAAGTGTCTGGCTCTGTAATTTAATTTTCTACTTATATCATTTTAATGAAATGAATGGCTATTTCTATATTATATAGTGCTGTTTTATTTACATAGATATTTATATCCAAATAAAAATGAATTTTCAGAAAAGAAAATGCACTGTGACCTTTTTATAAGGTACTTTTCCAAACTCATTACCTGAAGATTTAACATCATTATGTCCTGAAGTATATATTTTACTTAATTAAAAACATCATAATTACTTTTTATGGGTTCCTGTGGGGGGAAAAAATCATACACACCTTTAAAAAGTGCCTTTATTTTTCAAACTGAAAATACAGCCTGTCATGTTTATCAAAAGGCCTTGGGAGAAGTATGAGTGTGAGCTGCAGGGTGTGAGGATAGCAGGTCTGTGGGACCCCGGCCTGCAGTAAGACGAGAGATTAGAGAGATTACAGTTAAAGAGTATCTCGTCCCGTGGAGCCCCTTCTAAACACCAGCTCCCATCAGATGGGCCTGGGCCGATGGAGGAAACAGCAGAGATTAGACCCATTTAACAGTAATCCCCCTCTTCTGGAGCAACGCCAGCGCCGAGCAGAAGACCACCACTCGACTGGAGAGACAAAGAGAGACGTGGAGAGACGCAGGCAGAGATGGAGAGTCCACATTTTTAACAGGATTCACACTTTTACAGTAGTTTGTTTAAATTTAGTCTCTGCAACGTTACATCCTTTGAAGCAACTTTCAGTGTTGGCAGTTTAAGCACTTGATAAACTATTGATTAAATTATTATATTTCTCCAATGAGTAGAAACTCTGTGGGGTTTTTTTAAGGTTGATTTCATCCAGTATGGTAATATTGATTTCATGCCACATGTTTATACCACAAAAACACTTAATCTTCACTTCTTCCTCTTGTCAATCTTTAATTGATGTTTGTTTTGTAGAAAATGTCCTTATCTGAATCAAGCATCTAAAGATAAAATGTGTTAAACAGATTGTACAAAGCCAACTGGGGCATATTTTTTTATTTCGGGCTGTGGTGTAAATCAACTTGACTCGTCAGTAGAAACTCAGAACTTCACTTGGGCCAATATGAATTCATCAAATCTCAGTATTCTCAGTTAGACAGGATGGGAAGCTTGTGCCTAAGTGAATCACAAAAAGCTGAACAAAAGTTACAGTTATTTATCAAGAAAAACAGCCTGTTCTCAGCTGCTTGACAATTGAAAATATGGGCCTCCTTGATAACTTTTTGTAAAGCCTGTCAATCAATTTGGAAGTGGGGGTCAAATTTATGTTTTGAATGTTGCACACATTTGGATCATAAATATCACCTTTACTATAACAGAGATTTTCTGTCACATTCCACTGTGTGTGGGTATTTGTAATGTTAATGGCTGGATGCTTTACATTAAAGTTAATAGTTTAAAAGGCAGAACAAAATACTGCACTCTCTAATAACAATGGCAGAGATCAAAGACGTTAACAGACTCTCAAACTGACTAAATAATAAAAAGTTCAACAAACTGAGTGAATGATTGATTGATTGATTGATTGATTGATTGATTAACTGACTGACAGAAAACCTGCCAGACACACTGACAGGCTCGCTGACTCAGTGTCTGAGAATGAGAGATAGAGGTGGAATGAGCGAGCGAGGGAGGAGCGACATATACTGAAGGAGAGAGAGAGAGAGAGAGAGAGAGAGAGAGAGAGAGACTAATGAAACATTTAAAAAAAAAAAAAAGTGGAAAATGACTCTGATAACTGGTTCAGCGCCAGACCACACACATGGATGAACAGACATGGATGTCTGCATACACACACACACACACACACACACACACACACATATGAACACATGTAATAGACAAACATGCACACAGACTGCATACCTGGCTGGGTGGGCTTGATTGCTCCAGGCTGCAGTTGCACTTGAAAGTCATCCCCATGGCAACAACGCCGATGCTCAGGTGACAAGTGAAAGTCTGAAAAAGTGCAGCAATAATCAACACATACAGTCGGTTCGTACTGTGCAGGTGTTTTGAGGTCATTTTTACATCACATACTGTTCATCAGACGTGAGAAAAAAAGAAATAATAAAGTTCAAGATCTGAGATTCATCACTTATAATCTATAAAATTCATAATAACCAAGTCGAGAATTTGCTTTAGATGTTGTTTTGTGAATCACTCACAGATTCTGGATGTTCAGCTTTACAGCAAATGTTTCTGCAGCTAAATTAACTCATCATCATCTAGGTGGATACAGATGTCTTTGTTAGTTTGAACCTGTAATTTCTCACTGTTATGTTCCTCCTAACTTGTAATTGTGAGTGTGTGAGTCATGACTTAATTGGCAAGGAGTAGGAAAATGTTATAAAGAGATAAAAATCCTCCCCACTTTACAGTAATGCAACCACACGATCATCATCCGCAGGTCAAACCCCCTGAGACATTAGCAGAGGAAGCTCTTCGTAAGCATTTGTGTAACTTTAATTACCATAATAGGTCTATTTTAAAGAAAATGGCCATAATGACAATAACTTGGCAACCGGTTCGATCAACAAGCACAGACTTAACATGACAAGACATTTGTTCATGTACAGAAACCTGACACTTACTTTTTATATTCATTTCATTATTTCAGTCAACTGTGAAATGTTATTATTCTGAAATATTCATATTTTCCGCATAGTGGTGCTTGTTTGTTGTATGTACCTGCAGAGGGCAGTGCAGGTCCAGAATTAGAAACTATCAGTGCTGTGCAGTTGTCAGTCTGTGTGTGTGTGTGTGTGTGTGTGTGTGTCAGCAGTAAACCATCATAAACTTTAATAAAGCAGGCAATATACTACTACTATGCTACTACTAATCTGCAGCAGACAGACAACTCACTCAGAAACACAGTATTCTGCCCTACACACAGTAAAATGTCTGCAACTCTTATTTTTACAGGTTCCAAACTTCCAGTTCTTTGACTCCATTCATAGTGCAACATAGACGCTGTTTTAGTCATTTCACAGCAGCAAAAAGTTGAACTTTCATGAATATAAATATTTGAATATTTACATGGGTTCATATAACCTTTATTTAATCCAGTAATCTCATCGAGATAAAGACGTCTTTTGTGAGATAGACCTGAGACCTGAGTACAGCACAAAGAAAAAAAATTAAACAAAGGGTTGTTTATGATGCAGATTAGAACAGAAATATATAAATGTTTCAGTCTGATTGGGGTTTTTTTTTTGTTTGTATTTTTTCTTTTGACAAAGTTTGATGACTGATCATGATGTTGGCCTCATTTCTCCAATTTCTTTACATGCTTTTATCAATTTACAGTAGCATCTGTGCATGAAGAAACAGCAGTTTGTTGTTGTTCATCATAGACCAGTAACGTATATGTCACACTGAATCAGAAACCCATTACCTGTAGATGGCGCTCTCGTACAGTTCGAAGGTACAGAGGCCAAACGTTCTGGTCACTTTAAAGCAGGGTTTAATTGGCTTTTGCCATGTTTTCCTTTTTGCAGATTTAATACCAAGCTGCTGCTTTGCCTGAACTGTGAACCTGAACCAACTGAATCTCACTTTATCCTCTGGTTTTGTCTTTTTCCTTCAGGCAGTAGGAAAACCTGTGGGGAGTCTTCATGGTACAGTTTAAGTCTGAAGGGTGGTGGCAGCTTCATCATCTTGTAGGTTTGCTTTGCCTTGCAGTGTAAGTTCAGGTGTTAGTTGTGATCACAGCATGCACACATGATGATTTGTACGTGGGTTGGTGAGTTTGTTCATTTTTTTTTTTTTGCTCACGTTTTTGGCACCTACCCAGTCCTACAGTTTGCAACAGAAACTCCTTTCAAACATCATGTGTCACATAATTCCCAAAATATTCAGCATTTTGTCAGAAGTTTTTTGTTTGATCTGACCATGTAGTGTAAAAATATGCACTCAGTTGTTATCTGAGAAGTCACTTTCTTTTCCAGTGAAATAAAAAAAATGTGTTCACTTAACAAAACAAAAATACATAATTACAAAAATTAAGTCATGCTGAACACAAAAATGTTTTGCTGTCTGTACACAAAGTGATGTAAAAATTCAAGTTTGTGGACGTGAAAAAGTGCTTGTGTTGAAGAGATTATTATTTTTTTCAGAGACCGTGTGAACCAGGAGTCTCTTCTGTCAACAAAAAGATATCTATTTTCTGCATGGACAATTTCTCTATGATTTTTTTTTTTTTTTTTAGGAATGACTCATATTATACGTTTTTCACAGCTCACCAGCAGCTACCTTACACCACAGTTTGCATCCTCATCCCTTTTCCTCCTGAGTGCATGAATACTCAGGTACCCTGATGCATATGTAGTTGACTGAAAACCCCAGCTACAAGCTGAACAATGTGGTGGCAGTGGGGAAAAAAATCACTCAAGGTTGACAGGACATCCAAAATTACCAGGTGCAACAGACCTTTGCTGAAGCAAAACATCACTGCTGAATTTCCCTGGATAAAAATCTTTGACTTCTTAATCTCATGCGAGGCCTCTCTTCCCTTGTACCTCCAGCTCAAATGTAATCAGCCAAACAGAAGTTTTCCCAGACCGAGGGTAATATTTCTTTACAAGTTCACAACAGGATTAGTCTGTCCAAACACCAGCCAAAGGGAGTTTCAGTTTAACACACGTTTCTCAGAGCTGATCTGGAAGCAGGAATAAGTACATGGGTGGAGGTCTTAGCAAAGGAGCACAGTGTCTTGACAAAGTAACCTCAGACTGATGCCAAGTGGAAAGACCAAAGGTAAGACAGCAGGCTGTAGTACTTAATGCAAGTTCACAACACTACAATTATAGTCTTTTCCAAAGAGAGTGCTTGTACACTGCCTATAAAAGCCCTGACCTGAGCAGTGAATTGAGAGAGAAGAAAGAGTTGAGAGCTTTATGAGCTGCGTCATCTCTCACACAGAGAATAATGGGACACTGTTGCAGAACTTCACATGTCAGCATCATGTTGAAAAAATACTTCACCTGAATCTGTGTGTTCTGTGGGGTCACACTGTAATATGTTATCAATCTTTTGTTACCCCTCTAATTAAGAGGGGGGGGGGGGGGTGTAAGAAATTACACCAACATCTTGTGGCCTCACAGTGTCAGAGCCCCATTCATTATTATAGAACATCACACCTTGTAAGGTTCTCCCTAACTTCAGAGGAGAGAGCTGCGTGTTCATATTGACCAAACTGTTCTTGGGCACAGGAATAAGAAATGAGAAATCTTAAAACAGGGTTGGATTCTCCTTTAAATGCACAATCCATGATTATAATGTAGTGTTTCCATCCTCAAAGCATCTGGTGCAGAGAGATAACAGACTAAAATTAGAAATGTTAAAGTCATTACTAAAGAAGCCAATAAGGGACTTTATTAAAACGACTTTCACACATGTATGTGTTCTAGGATTATACTGGACAGGATTTGATGAATAAGAGCAAAGCAGGAGAAGCAATCAGCAGGTTCTATTTGAAGTATTTCATCTTTAGCAGTCAGTCAGGTGTGAGTGGTCACAGTTGAGTGGTCAAATGAAAGAAAGCGAACATACAGATCAAATCATATCATGAATAAAGCAACAAACAATTCTAGATCAAAATCAGTGCATCAGTTCGTTGTGACTTTGAATATACGGCATAATCATGTGAGTGATGGTGAGTCAGTGGTGAACCAGTGAGGATGTCGCATTGTCATTTTGTCTGCATATGAAACTGTGTTTTATATCAGTGCAACTCAATGGAAAGTACCAGAGGTCAGATTTAAAGAATTTCAAATGTATGACAATAAGTGATAAGATTCTGAGAGACATGAGTCTGGTAGTTACTCTGATTCCAGTTCACAGCAGAGATGCAACCAGCTGTGGGCATCAGTGCAGACCAGCGGGGTGAGGACTGAAAGATAAATGACACAAAGATCCACTGTGATGTGCAGCGTTTAGTGTTTTCTGAGTTTACACAGTGTTTGATCACCCAGCAGGGATATGAAAAAAAAAAGAAGTGATACGTATGTGACGATGTTTTAAGTGTGTGTAACAGCTGGAAGCAGCAGGCAAAATGCCTTGTGTTCAGCCTCTTCCCTTCTGATCCTCCAGTGGGACAGAGAAATGAGAAAAGTTGATGAATTTTGATTAGAAAACGAGGAATGTTTGCAACACTTGAAGCCTGCTGCATGATTTATGGTACGTTGATCATTGAGATCTGCATGTTTGAGCTGTTTTCTGAAATACTAATCAAGTTCCATTAGGAAGGAACTGAATTCTCTGTGAAGTTAACATGTGTCTGGAAAACCCAGATGAAAGTGAGCAGGTTGTTGCTATTTTCCACATCTATAACTTAAATACAGATGTTCTTACTTTTGTGTTACTGACTTCAACAAAGAAACAGAGAGCAGAAAAAATATGATTCCCCCAAATCTGAGGTCATCTTTAAAGAAAGTAAAACCACTTTCATCTGGAGGGAGACTGCACTTTCCTCTAAGTGGCAAACTAACAAGTAGAAACAGAGACTAAGAAATGAAAGTAGAATAGAGAGCACAGTACATGTTGTTCATTTATAGTCAACATGACGTCTTCCTCTTCTCCTTGTGGCTCATGATGACAGCTCAGACTGACACCAGTTACATGAGCAGTTTGCCATAAACCCAATGCGGTGATAGTAAACTGTGTCACTGTTGTTGTGCCGCCCCCATGTGGCCAAAAATAAAACAGGTCCAAAGCTGTTTCATATGAATTGTTTGGAAAATACTTTTATGTTGTTTTCATCTATAATTTTACATAATAATATGACTTATAAGAATCTAATTATAATTGAGTTTAGGGGCATTTATTTCTAGCGTTTTGTAATCAGCAATCTGAACCACTTTATAAAGCTGTCATGTAGCTGAAGACATGTTAGCAATCTGACCCTTTGAGGTGAGTCAGGAAACCATCAATTATAAACCACAACGCTCTCTCCAAAGATGGGATTTTAGTTTTACTTTTTATCCATGAACTGCAGCATTTTACTATAATCAAAACTGTACTGATAATGTGACACCTTATTTATCTTCATGGGGAAATCATGTTGATCTCTCCTCATGGAAGGTCAGAGGTCAGGTTTGAGTATCATGCTCAAGAAAACCTCATTAAGACCTTTTTTTTTTATCATCATCACCTCCATAAAACAACATTAAATGATGTCTGAGATGAAACTCTGAGAGTCATTTTATCCTCTGCTCTTTACTTTCAAAGATCACAGTGAATTCAGTTCAGTTCAGTTCAGTATTTACCTTGAATAGTGAGAAGAATCAGTGTTTGTTCACCAACATCACTGGTGGCCACACAGTAATTGTCTCCTTCATCTGTGGCCCTGAAACTGTAAAAGCCTCCTTCAGATAAATTATGGCTAACATCTGTGCTCTTCTTGAACCAGGTGAAACGGCCAACGGGAGGCCTGGATCTGCTGGAGCACTTCAGGTTCACCCAGCTACCTGCTGACACCAAACCTGAGGGACTGATGGATGCTGAGGTGTCTTTGGAGGCATCTGGAACAAAGGCATGAGAGAGAAGAGGAGCATCATGTCCATCAAGATCTCTGATAGAGTAAACGCAAAACCTCTGAAGCTGTAGGACTTCCATTTGAAACCGGGCAGTTGATGGTGTGATGAAGAGGAGACGATCTGAGTACTTTACTCCCTGACTGCAACCTGTACACTGAGCCGGGTTCTTTGTTGTCCATATTTAAAGAACAAAAGGTGCGTTTTCTGCCCAGTACCCGTATCTGCGAGGTGTATAAAACAGGATGGGCTCTGCTCTGGTTCTTCCCTGCACCCTTTGTTTCGTTTCACCTGATTCCAGAAACTGTTACAGGTATTAACGGTTTCTGAGTTTGTTTGTTCCCCGGTTTACTTTACTTCTGCTGACGATCATATGACTCTGGCAAAGCCTCGGACCAGTCTGGGCCGAGAGATCCAGTGTTCTGAAGTTACTTTGAGCTACCTCACTAAGAACATAATCCACAGGAGCAGTGCAGTGTACCACCTCACAGGTCTCATCCAGATTTTAAATTGGATGTAAAGTTTAAAACTTTCTTCTCTTTGTCAGACAGTGTTGAAGATGACAAAGAATATATGACATGCTATATGCCCCTATATCAAGAGTGACGTTGCCATATATGTCACATATAACAGGATATATTATTATCACATGTACACATCCTCTGTATATCTGAATATATACATTTATAAAATATATGAAATATATATAGCAGAAATTGTACATGCACATATATTAATATGTACTCATTCATCCAGTCATTAAAACAACATATATGAAAATTCTTTAGGCTTATATATGTTTTTATTATTAATTTCCAACTCATTTAAAAATATGTATCTATTACATATGTCTATAATATAAACAAACATATATGTATTACATATTTGTAATATAGGTTTCATATATAATGTTCACATGTGTTATTATTTTATATATGGAAATTCAGTATATGTACATGTGTTATATTTACATGTGGGATTCCCTTACATCAGCATCAGTGTAGCTGCTCAGGTGCTGCTTCTGCACTGTTACATTAACAAACAACAAATTAATATGTTTTGTTACCTAAACCCAGATTATAGACTGGACTGGACTGGACTGGACTGGACAGTCTGCCGTTTTGAATCTAACTTTGTCAACATTAAGTTTTTGACTGATCATTGTTCAGCTCCTTCATGCACATTATGAATTTCAGGACTAAAGAACAAAGACTTAGATAATCAGAAGGTCTAAAAACTGTCCTTTGCACAACTTTTGCTACACATTCCAAAGGCCCTACTTGGATGTTTACTGATAACTTTATTGATAATTTACATGTGCATTTCAATTTAATTTTTTTTTTGTTTTGTTTTTATATTTAATTAATGCAAGACTGTTTTTTTTTTCTTTCAAAAAAACAAAAATACCAATACCAGGATTACTGTCCTTCTGCAGTTGTCTTAGTTTTAAGGTCTGATCACAGAAGCTAAAACTTTCAGTGCACAGTGTTTTTCTCACTCTATAAACTTATGTATGCTGAAATATCTGTCTCAATAAATTATTAACAGGAAAGTTTGTGGGCCTGGTTTAAATTCACAACAGTCATGCATGAGTGCATGTGCATGTACTGTAGGTTTGTGTTGAGCTGTACAGTGTGATGTTTGGGCAGAACACACAGTGCAGCTGACAGGTTGGGATTATATTCTGTGAGCTGCAGTAACAATGAACTATGTCAGATGTGCTTACTTGATGCATGTTGGCTCTGTCTCGTGTTTTCCTGCTGGATTTACGAGAAGGAAAGAAGAGGACAATGTCCTGCTTCCTGTGAGTGTTGTGTTTAAGTGCATGAGGTCAGGTGGGGTTCATCCAAATCTCAGTGTTATGTAACTTAAAAATGTCAGAAAAGTGTTTGAAAATATAAGTGAAACTGCCTGCTCCATTCCTGCTGGGGTCAGGCGTTTGTGAATTTTGTCCAGCATCTTGTATGTTGTTAACAGATTTAGTCTATTTTTACTTCTGATCTAAACTTCACCCCAAAGTGAGCGAGGAGTGATCAATGCAAAAATGAGTAGCTGAGTTTGACCCACTGAACAATTCCCCTGATTGTCAAGACATATGCAGTATAGGTGTTACGGGCAATTCCATGTGCAGAAAGTCTAAATCAAAGTTAAAGATGCCTGTGAACATGTTTACAAATGCTTTCCTGTTTTTCATTCCAGGAAAGTGTGAACAGGGGGATTGTCTGACTCCCACTTGTGCCTTGCACCACATCTACTTGATTTATGTTTCCTCCTTTTCAAGTGGAAGACTTTAAAACACCGGAGTAGCTGGGTTTGGTTTAGTTAAGCCAACATCATGGTGTCAGAGAAAGAAATCATCGTGGCTGCTGCTGTTTTTGTTGTTGCCCTCATTTCACAGGGTGAGTTTGTGCTCACATTGTTTCCTTATTATGTGAAAATTAGTTTTGGCTTCTAAGTTATTTATGTCCATTGGTTTACATTGTTATTGTTCTATTGTGTTACGAATGTAATCTGCTGCAAATCTAGACTGGACTTGTAAAAATGCTGCCTTCTAATTTATTCTTTGCTCATTTTTATATTTTTTAACACTTAGGTTCTTGTGCTGATTCTATAGTTGGGATAACAAAGTTTACATAATGTCCTATAGCTAGGACAATATGTCTTTATACCTTTGCACATGTAATATTCTCTGTATGTACTGTATGTTACACAAACAGAAATGTTATAATATCTTTAAAATGTTGAACTTTTCATTCTGGTTTGTGTGTTTCCACCATTTCAGGCGAGGGTATAATGGGTGGCAGAGAGGCAGCGCCACACTCTCGGCCTTACATGGCCTCCATCCAGGTGCCAGAAGGAGAGCACATGAAACATGTATGTGGAGGTTTTGTGGTTGCAGATCAGTGGGTGATGACTGCAGCTCACTGTCAGCCAAATGGGTGAGGAAACCTTCTTGTGAAGCATGATGGGTGTAGTTATGCTGGAAGATTAGGACAAATCTGATATGTTTAGCTGCAGCAAATGTGATTCTCCATATGTGTATGTGTTTTCTAGAAGAGAGCTGATCCAGCTTTTTTGGCAACATGATCACATTTACTTGTTCTACTGTTGTGGATGAATTCACTCATTAATCTCAGTTAGTGTAATTTTTTGTTGAGTACATTGTGGAACAAATCATGCAGGTCTCTGCTTATTTTCAGCATATGCCCCTTTTTAGTGACCGTTGCGTTTGTTCAATAGAAAAGGAAAACATTATAATATCATGTTTTGAGGTTACTTCAATGCTGTTTTCACAGGCAAGATGGAAGGAAGGTCGTGCTGGGTGTCCATTCTCTGAGTGAGCCGGAAGAAACAAAGCAAACCTTTGAGATTTTGGAGTTTCACACTCACCCAAACTTTGACCTGTCAAATTATGATAATGACATTGCTTTAATTAAGGTAAGTGTATATTTTGTGCCACTGCCTGCACAATTCTAAAATGTGTGCTATTGTGTTGTTAGGTGTTACGGAAAAAGCAGACAGACCATCAAAAAGTAGACCGAAACAGTGACTTCTGGATCAGTTCTGTTGGGTTGTTTTTGCAGTTGGACCGTCCATTCGTTGCATCTGAGGCTGTCAAAGCGGTGGGATTCCTGCGAGCAGGAGGCACAAACCCCACCACCGACGAAGAGGTCGAAACAGCCGGCTGGGGAGCCCTTGACAACCTGGGGCGCAGACCTGACAAGCTCAGGGAGCTGTTCGTCGATGTGTTCAGCCCTGATGAATGCGGTGACAGCGACCACTTTGGCAGCAAGTTCACCAGTAACATGATGTGTGCACACAGAGTTTGCCCAAAACCCTGTACTAAGCCGTTTAGGAAAGAAGACACTTGCGATGTAAGTTTTAGTTCCTTTGTTTTCAGCAGAATATAAATTGCTGACAAAAGTCAGGATGATAATGATCTAGGTAAAATGGTCAGCTCTGCCTCTGTAACAGCCTGCAACAGTTACCACAAACTGGATTTACCAGCCTCAGACATTCCTCTGGCTTTATCTCTGTGTCTATAGTGGTAGCACACTAACAAACAAGATCATGATGCTAACATTGTCAGTGTGAGTATGTTAGCATGCTGATGTTAGCATTTAGCTTAAAGCACTGCGGCCCCACCGAGACACCAACATGGCTGCAGGCTCTTCTTCATGATATCTAGGTGTGTAGAGATGTTTCATTTTACCTCAGTTACCTTTCACTTTGACTCACTTGTTGCCAACCGGTGTCAGGTGTGGGTGTAAATACTGTCACTTCCTTTTAACTCTTTCTGACTGTCTTCTCTCAGGGTGATTCTGGGGGGCCTCTGCTCTACAACAGCACTGTGGTGGGCATCACTTCCAATGGTGGGAAGAAGTGTGGCCAGCTGAGGAAGCCTGGAATTTACACCATCGTCTCCCACTACACCGAGTGGATTGACAACACCATGACCCCTCAGCCAGCAGCAGAGGAGAGCAGTTAAATAAAAGACAGCAGACACCACAGTTATTCAATCAATAAAGCAATCAAACTTTATGTGATTGTTTTTTGTAGATAAGAAACATGAATAGTAAAAACAAAAGAAGAAAAACATAATAGTTAGTGATTATTCTGCATATGGAGCTGATGTGTTTATATGTTGAACAGAAGCGCTTCTTTGTCATTTGCAACTAATGCATGGCTTTAGAGATTGATTTCCAGTATGACATACGACCACCTCTTACAAACAGATTCACCTAAATATATATTTTATCCTGTATCTCACATTATATGTTTTTTTTTATATAATTACTCTATCTATTACTGATCAATAAAATACAGCTCATCACATCCAGATGTCATGTCTGTCTTGAGTTGTTTGGTACAAAAAGCATCAGATGAATGAAAAAGAGAGATGTGTTGACACAGAAAAAAAACTCAACACAAGAGGTTATTTCAACTGTATAAACAACTGTAATGAGTGTAAAGATGAGCATTTATTGAGCAGATTAAATAACAAAACCCATCATGTAAATGGTAAATTACAAGCCTTTTAATCGTACTAAGTTATAGAATGAACAGGAATAATTCAGAAATTACCCAGTAACTGCAGTAATGAAATCTAAACATCATTTAGCACTACTGACTTGTTTTTGTGCAGCTGTATGAGTTTGTTGGCAACTGAGTACATCTGAAGAATGCTGTTTAAGGAAGCGACTGTTAAGCAATCGACAAATCAACAAGCAAATCTCCTTAACTTGTCAGATAAGTCCTCATACCGACGGGGAAGTCCAAAAGTAAATCATATCTACAGCTGCACTTTTTCTTTTCCTCCTCTCTCTGCTCTGAGCAGATAAACATGACATGAGTTATTCTTGATATGTTCCATTCTTTTGTTTAGATTTGAAAATCCCCATACCACCACCATTTTGTGTGTGTGTGTGTACTATCTCGTGTATAAATACAGTCTTCATATAGTTTTAAAAAAAATTGAATTAATTCCCTGTAAATTGCAAATGTTTGAGATTTTGTCAAATTCACTCATCTATATTGACCCAGTGGCAAAGTAACCCAACTTTCAAAAGCAAATCATAATAACAGCATATTTAAAGGCGATACATTGCAGTGTAGTTCAATCTGATAATAAGTAGTTTTCTTCCATCACCCCCTCCCCTCTTTCCTCGATCACTTTCTTCCTCTCCTGCAGCTCCTGCACAGAAAATCTCTTCACTGAGAAGGAGCGTCCCCCGTGTGACGCAATCAGTTTGTTCATTCCTGAAAGCAGGTCCTTGACTTGAGGGTAGCTCAAAGCATTCTGGGAGTTTGTAACGGTCAGCTCATAGTAACGACTCCCACACTTTCGCAACAAATCCTGCAGGGCTGAATGAGCTCCAGCCACGTAGTCGTTGATCCTCTGAGGCCTGTGCTGGTTCCCATCGAAGCGAACAAACAGAACGATGGCGTGCTCCGCAGAATCTCTTCCAAAGATCTTCTGCAGGTGCCCCAGCATCTCGCTCTCGCCCTGGGTGAAGCGTCCCACCTGGAGCACCAGCAAGAAGACATGGGGTCCTGGGAGGGACAAAGCCAAGCAGTCCTTGACCAGCTCCAGATTTTCTGTTCCATCTTCATCCCACAGCTCGGGGGTGTCCACCAGGATGAGTCGCCTCCCTGCTGCAGACACCTCTTTTCTCTCACAATCCAAGGTTGACCGCGGGGGTTCATGGCTGGACTCATTAACAGAGTACTGATTACATGCTCTCTCTAGAATTAGATTTAGAGCAGAAGTCTTCCCGCTGCCAGAGAGACCCAACAGGGTGACAGACATCTTCTTTGTTTCATCATCTTAAAGCCAAAAAAGAAAAGGAAACTGACTGTTAGATGGCACTAAATTATAAGCAACACCCATATCCAGCTATAAATAAAGCAAGTCAATAACCTTTAATGGCTCATTTGCTTGTCGGCGTTAAGGCATGAATATTTCTTTTACCATCTCCTCTTTTATTGCACATGTAAAGCTGAGTATTAGGTAATATGAATAATGAGGAATGCCCATGTTAATGTGTAACTGTATCGCCCCCTAGTGGCAGAAGTTACAACATCAGAACGTCTGATGGTGCAGTTCAACAAAAGTTTCTGAAACTTTCATGTTGCAAGAACTTTTCTGACAGCAGATAACTGACAGATTGTTCGATCCACTGCATATTTGTACAGATGTAAATTTTGGAGAACAGGGTGGGTCTGTATTTTCAATCATCTTGACAAATTGAGAACTGAAAGAACATCTTACCATCAGCAGCGCTCATCTGGAGCTGCAGCGTGGCTCTGTGGCTCATCACAGCCTCCTCTAGGCCCTCTCTTTTCGTCTGGTATTGCTTCTTTTCATCCGCCTCCTTCTTTCTCTCCTCGGCGTGCTTCGCCTTAAGCGCCTGCATTTCTCTGGCTCGTCTCTCCTCTTGCTGTTGAACCAGCTGCTCGAAGGCCTGCTCCTTCTCCCCTGCCTCTCGCACCTTCTGTCTCAGCATCTTCATGGCTGAGTCCTCTGTGCTCCTTTCCCTCGCTTCAGCCAGCATGGTTTCGGTGTAACCACTCACGCCGTTTCCAGCAAGCGTGTAGTCGATCATCTCAAGCAGGGCGCGCATCTTGTCGCCTCCAGCAGATGAAGTGATGCGGCAGTATCTCCCATCGCACGTGTTTATTAACTCCAGGAGGGAGTCGTCCAGCGTGTCAACCACCTTTCCATCTTCCAGAGAGAGAATTATAAGATATTTTAGGGCCTCAGCTCCAAAGTGTGCCTGCAGGATCTCTATCATTCTTCGTTCCCTCTTTGTATAATGTCCACCTTGGATCAGCAGCAGAAATATACTGATTCCATCTGTGCAAGACCTAAAGCAGCCATCTATGGCATTGCTGGTGGCCTCCTCTGTCATGTCTTGTTTTAAATCTGCATAGTGCAAGCTGATCAAGTGACTATGCACTGTTAAATCACAGACTTGGTTTGACCCCAGGGAGCTAAAGGTTAACTGGTGGTGTTTCTCTCCAGAGCTGTCCTGCAGCAGAGATTTCAAGGAGGACCATTCTTCCACCGTGGCTATGACCGTCACCATATGCCTCGTGGTTGTTATGCCATCTGCCAAACAACAGGTCTTGTCAATGACTTTTATTAAATGCACAAAACAAATGATAATTACATCCACTGCAATCAACAACATTTATTAGCATTACTCACTGTGGGACATGATTCTTGCAGGTGCTCCAGCAAATCTGCTCTAAGATCCTCGTCAGTTCAAGACAGCACCTGAAACTGGATTCTCTGGCTCTGAAACATTCTCTGGGGGGAGTGGTGCAAAACGAGAGGATGCTTCCTGATTGCAACAATTCATGTGTCACCTGCAGTTTCTTTGTTAAGGAAGTGCATTCCACAATATAATCTGGAGTGAACCTGCATCTTCTACATGCTTCACCTCATATACAAAAGAATTCTGCTCCTTCCCTCCCTCACAAGCACAAATAAGAAGCACTTCCTCCTAACACCTCTGTGCACATAAGAGTTTGAAATAATTATCAAGGCAAAAATTTAAAATACTTTTTTCTTTTTTTGTTTTTTGTCACACACACACACAAAGCTAATTTAATAACTTAAAAGGATATTGTGCTGACTCTTGCTTCATTCCCTGCAAATAGTGCTGTTCCTCTGAAAGGGTTCAGGGCCCTGCTTTCTACTCCCCCCGTGTAGAGATTTGGCATAATGGAAGATACTGGTGAGCCCATAACACTGCCATGCATTTGTCAGTAGAAACCCGTTGTACTGGAAATAGGTGGTAGCAGTTTGCATATCTGGTCTGGGTAGAAGTTGGTTCTGTTGTGAAGGGTGTTGCTGCGTGGCAGACAGTCCCTTATGGTTGCATGCATTTAAACAAGTTTTGTGTGCAGGCCATTTCCAATTAACTTTTAAATTGAGTGAGCAAATTGGGAATTACAGTGAAGACTATGGATGCAGCAATGTATCTCTACTCAGTTCAACAATATAACTCACATTTAATCTTTTTTCACTGCTTCCTCTACAGTAGCAAGGTAGCAACGCAGTTCAGTTTTTATTATTATGAAGCCACGGGACTGATTAACATTGATTGCACATACATGTACAGTGATACTGACACAGACATAGTTGCAGGGGTTCCCCCACATACACAACGACTGAGATTACTGGGGGATTGCACCATGATCGTTCTGCTGCTGCCTACCGCTGTCAAACGGCCCAAAACAAGATAGTACTACACCGTAAAATGGGGATATAGAGCGGCGAATTCGGCTACATTAATTTCTCTTTATAGCTTAATTTGGTCGATTGGAAATACGGTTCTAAAAATATAAGAATCTAGTTGAAAGTAGTTTAATATGATTGGTTTATTTTGTCAGAATGGCTCCCAAGTATCGTTACGATATTCTGAATACCCCCATTTGTTGAATGGTTTGCTCCGTTGCTATGCTCTCTTCTGTAGACGTTCTCCAGGGTGATGGAGACGATGATGTAGTTTCTCGGCCTGAAAACGCAAAATACTCAACGTTGTTCGGTTTCAAGCGTAAACGGTGTGCACCGTAACAACTATCATAATGGCCGGTATAAGAACAGTTAACGGGAAATTCTCGGGAGTCAACCCGGCTGTCAGGTAATGTTAATATCGAATTCTGTTTACAGAAACGCCTCAGTGAAGCTGTCAAGCTAACGCGGCTAGCGTTAGCTCGAATCGCTGTCCGTTATTAGTCGATGTTCCAACACCCAGTTGTCTCTAGTTGACGGTAACGGTACCGTAAAAATGCTAACGTTAGGAAGGTTACATTGCCAGTGTTAATTAGCTGCTTAAGCGGCATTTGTTTTAATGTAACATGACACTAGAAATTACCCACACCAAAGTCATGTCTTTTATTGCCAAAACCTAAAGCTAACGTTAATGCATAACGAATTATGAGGGATTTGTTGAAACAGTTAGCTAAAATAATTCATAATCACTGGCATACATTCGGTTGACAGTTCATTAGGTTTGTTCTCCACAAACTGTACATTATAACCCTCATGATGGTGGGATTTGTTACAGGACTGCTCTACTAGACTGCATTAGTTTTAGTTATACCTAATAAATCTTGTCTCCTGAAACAATGTCATAATTATACATTTTCATGTGATTATTATGAAGAAAAAAAAAAGTGTCATACTTGTGAGAATTCTTTGGCAGCCATGAAATCTTAAACTCATCTCATAACAGTGAGTGACTTTTGAGATATGTGTTGTAGATTTGGAAGTCAGAATTTGAACAAAGCTCTCACTTTAAGAAAGAAAAAAACATTCCCACTGGTAAATTAACCTGTATGACAAACAAATATTAACACAAGTTAGCCCCAATTTAATGCCAATTTCCACCTTAAGATGGTTTTTTGTATTTAAAAGGATGAGATGTGGTGGAAATGCTTGGAACAGCACGTAAGTTTCACCTTGTGTTGAAGTTTTTTTTTTGTCTTGTTTTGTTTTGTTTTTTAAATCAAACTGCTATTTACAAGGTTAAGAATTAACCTTTTACCGTAACATTCATCTGAAGTTAATGTTCATCACTAACAAAGCCATGACACTACATATATATATATATATTCTTGTTGTATTTTTCAGTTGCTGTCGCCTGCGTCAGATTCAGTCTCTGCTCTGTGAGGGTGGTGCTACCACTCCTGATGGCATCTTGTGCTCTCTTGGTATGTTAAGTTGCAGACTTTTTTATCTCTAACCTTTGTTTCTTTATCTGGCCTGGTTAACTGCACTGTCAGCTGCTAAGGCTAGAGGAAACATTTTTTCACAACAGATGGCAAATAAAACAATTTATGAGGCCATTCCAAAACAGCTAATGAATATTAATGCAATTTTGTGTGTATTTAAGGAATTGACAGCAGATATAATGAGGGGTGCACTGAGCTGGCGAAATACCTGTTCTATGGACTGTATGGACGAAATCAGCTGAATCTGGAACATGTCCTTGAGGAATTTCCAGAAGAAATGCTAGATGGTGAGTTCTTCACTTGTTGTTCACTATATTTTTGATCATATCTTTGTGCTTGCTTTAGTGTTTAATTACTTTGACATGTTACTTGTCTGCTTGTCAGATGTGATCCTACTGATCAAGGCGGAGTGTGTTCATCTGTACTGCAACCCACTAAACTACAGTTACCTGCTGCCCTACGTATCTCACTGGAGGAACCTGCATCTCTACTGCATGACAAAGGCAGAGGTTAAAAAGCCCTCTTCCTCCCCCCCTCTATCATTCCTGTTAATCAGAGTTCCCGTGTGCTTCAGCTAGGAGTATGAACCTAGTCAAGGGTCTTTAGGCATGTTAATATATCCACCTTGCTGCAATTTTAACCCTTGGAAGTTACTGTTAATCTTTTTCAAGCATTTGCCCATTAGTTAAGTCAACTTAGGTTTAGCTGTGTTCTAGTTTTTACAGATATACCAGCCAGCCAGATATACCACCTTTAGAATTGTCTCACACTGCTATGAAAACTCACATATCATAAAAATGTTTTCCAGACCCTTTTCATTGTAGAAATATCTAAATATGACCCTTTGTAGCAGTGTTTGTAATCGTTTGTAATTTGCAAACCCCTGTAATTTGTCCACCTCCATGCACAGTATGAAGATGAGGAAGCAGCAGAGGAGTTCAAAATTTCCAGCTTTGTCACTATGGTGCAGGACTGTTATCGTATCGGAGTTCCTTACAGTTCCCAGGGTACATATCATCACATTTTAATAACCACATTTATTTGCTATTGATCTGTTTAATTGATAATCAGAAGTGCTCACACGACAACCACATGACATGACATCACAGTAAGCCAAAATACAGTGTAGTTTCACCATCTTGAAAGCTTGCACATACTGTATAGTTACACCAACAACCCTGATAATTTCATTTGCTCTCCTGTTATTTTTAGGGCACATCCAGAAGTTTGATATGTTTATGGTGGAAAAGTGGCCTCTGATTCAAGCCTTTGCCCTGGAGGGCATCGGCGGAGGAAGCTTTTTTACAATTAAATACAAGGTACATTAAAATGAGTAAAAAGACATTTGTTAGGCTCTCAAGTGCAACAAACATGTTGAACTATATATTACATAAGAGTGTTTGTAGCACTTTGCTTCCTATTCAGCTTGTGTTAATTCAAATTGTATATTCCCATTTGTCCAGCTCATGGATATGAGTGAGAAGCTTTGGCAGATATACACCAGACTCGACCCAGTGTCTCTGGACAGTCTCCTTGCAGAGGTAACACTGACTTTAGTTACTCATCTGCTGTTCTTACTTTCATACAATTCTGTTACATTGCAGAACTGTTGTTCTTTTAATCTGTAAGTTATAGCATCTGATAAATAAACACATTTATAAATCGTTAGCTTATTAATCAGTCAGTTGAAAGATATCAAACTGATGACATCTTAATAATTAGTTATTTGTAGTTATTTGTAAATTAGTAAAGCAGAGACATCAGTTTGGGCTATGTTAAGTTATTTTACTTTTTAATGAAGAAATTTTGAATACAATATTTTGAATGGTATCTCAAAGAGCTATATGAAGACAAATGTATAATACATTTAATACTGTACATTCATATAAGACATTGAACTGCTTGTCTTGATGCTCAATGTCTTGAACTTCCTACTTGTCAGTCAGAACTGAAGAAATCTTTTAGATCAAAGTTGAAACATCTACAAGAACCTCAAGCAAGTCTAGTTGCCTTCATGTAGCTCCTTGACATATCATGACCTGGACTGAGATTCTTCAGATATTTTGAACAGTAATTTATTCTGTTGGGGAAAAAAACCAATAGTTGATGTTTTACTCCACTAACACAAGTACAGTATTATACCCAGAGGCAGGACATAAACACCTCCAACCAACCAGGGTTGATCTTTTTTGGCTTTGTATTTGCCAACTTTACTGACACTCTGGTGGTCACATGGTGAACCTCTTGTAATCAAAGGTCATATTTGGTATGAGAAGGTATGAACAATGCCATTTAATCATACTTACTTATAACCTTGGTGTTGTTTATTGTAGGACTTGGTTAACTTTGAGAAGCAGTGGAGTAGCTTTTTCTCCAGCATGGACCTGGAGAGTCATCTGTCCATCCTGGAGCTGTCTGAAGCTCAGGCAGGGGAGGTGAGTTTATAGCCACATAGAAAGAGCATTTTCAAATGGTGTTTAGTGTCTGATCTTAGTAGTCAGCTCATTGTCCTCATTAAGTGTATTCTCATCAATCCACAGGCTTTCCGTACTTATTACTCTCATGGACTGATCTCAAGCAACATCACAGCTAAAAGGTATTCTTCATATTCAACAAACTGTTCATCTCTAGTCTTTTACCTTATAGAATGAAAAGCTGATAAGCTTTTGCTTAATCAAATGTTTCTTTATTTCAGTAAAAGTCAGCAGCCCTTTGTGTTGTTTGGGAAGCATTCCTCCTCAGAGGATCTGGAGAGTTATTCATTCAACTTTCCCTCAGAGAGCCATCAGGTCCGCAACACAGGGCCTCAAGGTTCCACAGCTAGACACATGGTGAGAAGCAGCAGCAGCTAACACTGTAAACTACTTTTATTACTATAACATCCCTATTAATGGCTGGACACCTTCTAAACTGGTTATTAGAGCAGAAGGTCTGCCACTGTGAAAACTCATGCATTTCAAATGGCATTTATCTGATGTTTCCATTATGTGTAAGTTAATAAGTCACATTGCTCAAGATAAGAGGGAAACTGGCTTGCAGCACCACCTGGTGAAGTGTTTTGGTACAACCAGTGGTTGGTGTTGTACAGAGCAGTGTTTACACCACTGTGAAGTGGGAACTTGACATGAATGCATCTTTTAAAAGACACATTTTTTTGTCTCTTAGATTCTGCAGTGTGTGGCTCCCAAAGGACCTCTAGCCTGCTCTCGAACCTATTTCTTTGGGACCACCCACTCTCCGTACCTTGGTGAGGTTTTACTGCATGGCTTTGCTCATTTAATCTTATTCAGCTTCATTTTTGTGAAAACTATTAGGTGTGATGTTTGTATTTGACATCTTTGATAATTATTCATGGGCTACTATGCTGCAGAGGTGTTAGAGCAGTATTACCCAATCTCATAATTTGTACTGTCCTGTATTTAACCTGCAGGAAATCAAAACACAGAGCAAAAGAAAACAGAAGTATTGTAAGTGATTTATATTTGGATTTCATAATTATCATTTTCTGTCCAAGCTATTAGGTAGCCGTTGTTTGAGAATTTCTGAATGAAAAAGTTTTTTTTTTTTCTTCAGACTTTTATCAGAGATTTATTCAGCTGCTGTTCAAGCTGTCCTTTCAGGAATCAAATGCTACTCCTGCAGCTCCAGTGCTACCAAGGTAAGAGAAAAAGTGCACTAAACTTTAACATTTATCTCACAGTATGTATGATTACTCACAATGAAATGTTTGTTATCATAGGCTAAGGATGTAGCAGAGAACACCTTTCTAGTGGCTTTGGACTCAATGAATTTAAGTCAGTACCGCAGTTTTCTCAGGTACATATTGATTTTAATTTTATCACTGTTGTTCACTCTATGAGACTTTCAGCCAAGCATGAAATGAAATTTATTGTTTGAAGCGGTTTGATAGTGTATTTCCTCTCCTCAGGTCCAAATGCGAATTCAGCATTCAAGCAGTGAACAAGCAGGGGAGGTAGGTGTTAACTAGTGCTTTGCAAGTATTTGTATTTTCATCACAGCTCTTTGGCATTTTCATTGTGTTATTTGAAAAATAGATTCTAAATGCCTTCTTTAAAAATCTTTTTGTAAATATAGGATTTAAGACCTATAGATCCATTTTTTATTTTCAGGATCATTCCTCTGACGGATGAAGAAAGCCGTTATGTAGTAAAAACAGTAAGTTGGAGAAGCATCTTATTAAAGCATATTAAAGGGCATATTATTTTTTGCTTGTTCAAACTGTCGTGATGAAAACATGTATATAATCGTCTGAAAGTTGTTTTTTTTTTCCATTTGACTAATTGTATCTCTTTTTCTAAGGCCTCCATGACGGTCCATGACATCCCAGACCTGCAGCGAGACAGGGGGGACCTGGGCTCCGTGGTCTTTGCTGAATCCTTCTTCGAGTCTAGCATCAATATTCAGCAGAAAGGTACAGTGCGGATTAGATTAAGTCTAACTAGAATGGATCGCTGAAATTTGATTTACATAATAAGCAGGAAAAATCCATACGTTTCTGTTAACAGAATAAGGCAAAAGTTGTTTTGAAACACAGAGGATTAGTCTAAAAATAGCCTATCTTCTGCCCTGAGCATCGTATTTGTGATTCATCTTCCATGTTTGTCATTCTTTGGCTTTGTTGTTGATGCTCCATTTCAAACAAATCCTCTCCTGCAGATGGCACTGTGTCCTCAGACAGCTGCTACACCATCCTGACAACAACTGTGCCTCGCTATGCCTGCTGGCTGGTATGTGAGGGGCTGAAAATAACATTGATTTCATATTAAAAGTCCAAAACAGGACCAGTGTTTTGGCTCCTGAATAAAAACTTAGTCTCCAGACTTGTGTGTTTATCATTTTTAGATGGAGTCTGACGTAAAGCAATCTGAGCAAGCCCAACATCTTACTAAGGTGAGTTCAGAAGCTTCACATGTCCACTACACTACATGTTTCCTTATGTTCACTACACTACATGTTTCCTTGACAGAAAGAGGAGGGCACGTGTTTGGGAACTGCTCTGACTGTGGCAGATGCTGCGTATGTATTCTCCAGCAGCCAGCTCTCCACACCTGAAGAAGGTGAAATTCACACACTCACATGGGTTACAAAAGTGATTTTGCAATCTTGTCTTACTGTTTACTTGGGCCACTGTTGTACATTATATGACAAAGAGTTGTGAATAATATTTTGTTTTTTTAAATTTTAATTTTAGGGAAGATTGTTTTCTTCTCTGAGGGACTCCTGTTTATCCATTCTCAATATGGGAGCATTACTCTGTCCAAGGATCACATCAACACCATCAAATTTTATGATCTGGTATGACTATTAAAGATATGACTGGAAGCAAAACTATTTTGCGTTCTATTTTCATGCAGCAGTTCATCTTGCATCAGATCACATACATTATTTTTCTCACAAGATCTTTTAATTTGTTCATTAGTTCATTATTGGTTATATGTGGTTATTTGTCTGCATATGCAGTGGCACTCATGGTAACTACTTAGGTATGATTTTTGTGTCCTCTTACCAGGACTCCAGCTCTGTGGCTTCTCTCTTTGTGGAGTATGAGAGCAGCCTGCTCCCACACCTCCCATTCCCTCTCCACAGCTCTGATCAGTGTCTGGTCTTTGCTCTTCAGCCCAGATCTAAGAGCCACAGGGCCTTCTACTCCAAGGTAAGAACTTGAGCCTCTGACAGGGTTTTAGACTGAAGTTAACAGAGATCATCTGACAACTGCTGATTCAGACTTTCATCATGTCTATATAACATTGATACAGTTAATACGATAATAGATATTACACCATTATCATTATTGACATGTCACATAAGCATTTAAAATGACATGAAAAGCGTAAAGCAGTTTCTGCTATACGTTAATTTTCAAATACATATGCTGTCCTATATCTGAAAATGTTTAGTCTGAGAGATGTATGAGTTGTAGATGATATAGAAAATAGGATTTGGTTTTGTGTTTGTGCTTGGATGATCCATTACTATAAAACAAAACATTTTTTATACTGCTTTTTTTTATTTTATGCTCATTCAAGATACAGCTCAAGTTGTATGAACCTTCTCTCTCTTGGTTCAGGTGTTGTCAGTGTGGCAGAACTCTGAATCTGGGCTCACTCTTCAGTTGCTGGACCAAGGACAACTGACCTGGAGCCAGAAAAACATGTAAGGCAACGTCATTTTCTTTACCAGTTTCAGCTATGAGTATGAATAACTATGTTAGCTTATTAACATTGTAATTCTGCATTTATCATTTATCAGCCTTTATCAATAAAATATTTCAAAAAGAAATTCTAATCACTTTCTTCTCTCAGGCACACCAGACTGCAGAAGCTGCATGACAGTCAGGAGCCACCAGTGGCCAAACGCAGAGGCAGCCTGAAAACTTCATACTCCCATCTGCCAGAACAGGACATGTTAGTACACACAGAGCAGGCACATAGTAGAGTTGGACTGACCAAGTAGTAAAACTTGATGACACTGTAGGTATTGCTTAATCATGAGTATGTATTCCCAAAATAGTATTTAAGCTTGTGTTTCTTGACGCAATGTTTTCATCAGTGCTGACTCTTCACATTTGGAAGGTCTGCTGGGAGAAAGAAGAAGATAATATAGCTTCATTATCTGGGCTTAAATAAACAGTGCACACACTTTCTTTCCAATCAATATAGTGAAAACAAAGATGGCATGCAAGGGTAACTCAGCATTTTTTGCAACTTCTTATTCTTCCCAAATTGGTCCTAAATCTGTCACCTGATTTAATTGGACATCCATCTGTTTAAAGCATAAACATACTATAGAGCCTATAAGAAGGAGTTGCTCTCTTTTGCAAAACTTTACATTATCAGTGTCATTTCTGAAGGCTCTGTTCCACCAGAGAGAAAAAATTATTTTGTACTTTTACGTGAATTTCTTGAGCAAATCCAAGTAATGAGAATTAAAGGCATTGCCGTTGGAAGGAAGTATGAAGCCTTACCCGTAGCACAACACAACACACTTGTTCATTAAGTTGTGCCAATCAGTTGTGACCTCTTTTGTGCTTACTGATAACTGCATTCTGGCCCTCACCAGGTTTCTTCAGCACTTTGCCCTGAGTAGCATTAGTCAGGAGCCCATCCTGTATGACCACCTGGGAGTGCTCTTCCCCTCTGCAGAGCTTAAGAACCCAGTCAGTGGCCAGGGAGACAAGGTGAGCATGTTGAATATGGTGCAGTGGAGCAACGTCTTTTCCCCCTCTGGCATCATAGGTTAATTATGGTAATGGTGATAAAGTTTGTATCTGATGTGGACTTTTTAATACATGAAAAGGTTGTTATTACCATCATCACTGGACTGCCGGGAAGCCATAAGAAGAGACTCTGCAACTTCCTGGTCCAGCTGAACAAAGAATGTGGGAGGTAAAAGTGACTACATCCTATGACATGCTCTTTGTAATATTTTCCCTACTGTTATAGCTTTTTCATACATGTGCTTCAGTTATTTTATTCTAGTCATATTAAATACAAGACTGACAACACAAACAGAAATAATAAGAATTTATTTTTCATTACACCCGTAGGTGGGTTGTGTACGAACCTGGTCCTGACAGCTGTGGCAGCTTCTCAGCCTCTCACCTCCAGCAGTATTTGTCCAGCTTCCTGGAGAGCCAGAGAGGCCCAGGAGGCAAACCCCGTCTGTTGGTGCTCTCACCTGGGTAAGACAGCCCGCTGATCAACTTGAAACAGCTGGGGACTGAGAAGTCGAAACTAATCCAGATGAACAGAGCTGAGCTAAATGAAGGTGTTTTATTTAAAAAAAACAGCATGTTCTCTTTTAAGGAAAATAATTTTCTCTGATGTCCATCCTTTAATATTCATAAGACACAGATAATTTCATCTTACTACATAAAACATATCTTAGTATCTGTACCTTTTGAGTATTTAGAGTATATTAATTTGCTTTCCTTGTCTCTAAAATTTGCAAATGTTCCTACTTTTACAGATACACAGATGTTCTAGATGTCGTCCAGGCTGTGCTTTTCCACCCTGACCCAGTTGTCCAAGCGTGTTTCACCATTGGTGCTGTCACTGCTTGTGTAGACCCGTTCGCCTCCTGTCTGGAGCACAGGTGAGATTTCTGTCTCCTTCAGACTGAATCTTCACTCTGCTTCTGTATACACAAAAGAAACAAAATAAGCTAAAATAAATATATCAGGTTAATTAAGTTACTAGTTAACCAAACAGGTGGATGATGACAAGACCAAACAAATATTTCAGTGAACAATTCAAGGTCTCTGACATTGTATGTGCAGAAGAAATAGTTCTAAAATTATTATATCCTGTTCTGATCCAAAGACTCGGTTGTACCTACCAATTAATACTATATGTCATAATCCTGCAGCTACCTCACGATAAGTGCCCTCAAGCAGAACCTCCTGCTTCTTCCCAGTGTTTTTATCTGATTCTCAGTGATTGGAAGGTTTTTACTTCCATGCATCTACTCATACTACAGTATCTTAAAGAATACCTCACCAAATATCTATCCAATGAATAGCAGATACACACCACTTGCAGTTAAAATGGATTTAGTGACTCAGTTTTAACACAAAAAAACTTCTCAAATCACTCCTGCAGCAGCCTTTTGTCCATGTGCTTAGTATGTTCCAAAAGTTTTTAGCATAATTACATGCTTACATTTGCAATCAGTGCAAACAAATGTAGTTGCATACAACAAAGATGACCTGCTAACAGCAAATGGCAGTCTTGCATTTAGCCATAATTTAGTCTTATTTGCAAAGTTAAAGAGGTCAAATAAGCAAAAACACACTGGTTATGGCACCTGAAATTCAAGTGAGGGTTTCACCCAGTTTGAAAGTTCAGTTTTCAACTAACATATGGACAGACCAGATGATGACAGACGGGGCCGGATGTTGATAAATTGTTGAAGCACTGGAGGTTTCCAGGACGAGGTTACATGACGCTTTTAGCTATTAAAACTCAGGCTGGGTCCCTTTTACAGAGAGGATCAGTCCTACATTTAATCTCTCTCTCCTTTTGTTACAGGCTTTAGATGTAGCTTACAGAGCTTCTCACTGTCATAGATTGACTGAGCTGCTCCACGAAATATGACATACCACTCCAGTTAATAGGCTGTTTTCCACTGCACAGCCAAGCTGGGCTGGCTAGTGATACTTACATACAGATGAAGGCAGCCTAGAATCTAGGTTTTAAGACATGCTTGCAGAACTGAAAAGCCAGTAGGTGTTCCAACAAATGTCCTGGTAAGCAGCTGAAGTATAATAATTTAATTCTGCACAGTAACACATAAATACTTGAGCACATATGCAGGAAAAAATCTGCCAGGAAAACTGCCACAGTCCCTTAGATGAGGTGATTGTCTAGCAAGCTCAGTTTTAATAATAAATCTAACATGTTTTTAGATTCTGTGCTATAAACATGTTGTGATGTCCCTCAAGTCAGGCCATAACAAGCTCTACTCAGCAGTGGAAAAATGTCTAATAAGAGGTTTAGTTAGCAATGTGGTTAGTGCTGACTTTAACTTTGAGCCATCTTCAACAAACCCCCTATCACTCTGTTGCCATAGATTGTATGGAGGTCTGCGGACCCCTACTATGGCGCTAATTGGGTGTGGTTAGCCTGGCTTAGGCCTGACCTGCCTGTCACCCCCCTCTGCATAGCTCTCTAATCCCCCAGATCCACATGTGTGACCAATGCACCCTCCTTACTGAAGCTCATCAGTCAGTCATGATCCATTCTTTGTGATGGATGTACACAGTTCATTACATCAGGGCAGGAAAGATAAATGCCTTTCAAATTGCTGATCCCCCAACCCTCCCCCAGGCTCCCTAAGAGCTGCAGAGGAGGGTCTGTAGTGGCTGGAGGGGGACTTAGCACTGGAGGGTTATTCAGAAAGTGGTGTATAACACTGATCGATTTGAAAACTCAGGATAAATTATGTTAAGATTAAATGAGATTACAGAAAGCTTTTACACCGGTCAGTTGCCAGTCATAGTCATGATGTCATCCTATGAAAAATGCTTCATGGTAGATAACTTGTTTGCTAGCCAAGGGCCATAACATGGAATTAGCCTGTTTATTTCTGCACAACTTTGGCAAGCTCCCGTTAGTCATAAATAGAGGTATTGTTAGTGATGATTCTGTTGAACAAGATATGGGTTAAAATAAAGAGGACCATTAACTAAATAAATGAAAACACAGCTCTTTGTATGTGTGTCATTCAAGTACCCTTTTAGCTTAAATAAATTTGCATTTGACTGATGGTTAGTAGTTAAATATACAGCAAATACTGCATAATTAAGTGAAGTTCTTCTGTCTCTTGTCTTTCACTTTAGGTTTGCGTTTCCTAAGCTTTTGGAGCAGTGCAGCCAAGGTACGTCCTGTCTGTGCACTGTTCTCTCCTCCACTTTCCCAACAGCAAAATACACCCAGGAGAAACCCTTTCACAGAATATTGAGGAAATACTAGATTGATATTCACTGATATTGATTTTTTTCAGAAATGTAATAGCCTATTAGAAGTCTTTCAGCGTGGCCCTCCCAAATATGTCATGTCGTGTACAATGTAAATCTTAAAGGTCAAGAAATGTTAGATTTTACTTTTTTTTCAAATTAATTCAGAGGAGAAGTTGCACATGTATGAAAAAATATTCACAGTAAAGTAGCAAATTAGAGATCCAACACAGACACCCAGTGAAGAAGTGTTACATAATGCTTTGTTGTTTGCTTGTGATGTGTGTTGCTGTGCCATTCACCCTCCAGCAGAACTATCCTACATCTTTAACTGTTCAAAAAATTGGAACCTACTGTATTACTAGCCAATCTATGGACATCACTACATCACTGTGTTCTATGAAACACTAGGGATCTTAATACAACTTTTAATATCATGCATTTCAAATAGAACTTTGAACATTTGGAGGTTATCTTTGCTACACAGAACCCTTCACAGTGAAAGTGAAACATCACCAATCCTATGACTATCCTCCACCACCACTGTTAGAACACAGTGGTCTTTTTTGTTCCTTAAGATTTTAGATCAAGTTCAATGGGGATATTGCAATATAGAAATGAAACTACCCAACAAGCGACGGCTGTTCAGCAATCAGTTGCACACAATCCATGTTCCATCCTGCTCTCTGAAGTGACATATTGAAGATTTGATTTGGGTTTACTGCCATCGGTGTCATTTTTGTTACTGAAACCCCAGAAAATCCCAGTTTGGGCTAGAGGGGAAAGTCTGGGTTTAGGTGACACTCACATGGAATAAGTAGTAGGGCAACCTGTCACAGAATTAGTTTTTATTTATTTTGTTTCTTACCAGGCATAAGATGTATTCTAAATGTCACTTTCCCTAAAGCCTTCAGCTTGCAGGCAGGATACAGCAACAGTATCACCAGTAAATCAAACCTAGTGTTAAAAGTGCTATTTCTGCAATGGCTACACAGACATTGTATTTTCAGGAAAGTTTCTCCTGGAATTCATCTTCGTTTTTGTTTCTTGCCGTATGTCAGGTATTGTGAGTACAGTGGTGTTCACCGGGCTGACAGCAGAGCAGAAGCACCCTCTCATGCAGTATGTTCAGCAGCTGGTACGCTCTGCCAACCCCACTGCAGCCTTCGTACTAGCAGAGAGAGGAGCTGTCACCAGGTAAGCACCCACAGAATCGTGATCGATGCTGTGCATTAACTGCTTTTGTCTGTGGCTAAAATATTCCCTGAAGGCTAAATCTTTTGGGTCAGAGAAGTTTGCACAAGAAAGTGAACATGAACATTTCCCAATGCTTTCTATGCTTTGACAACATTTCATTGTTGCAGGTAAAAGCCTAATACGGATAGAAGACATTTTCATAAGTGCTTATATGGTATTTTGATGCTGTAAAGAGTTAAGTATTCACACTTTCCTGTATTTTTTTTTCTTAATTAGGACTGAAGATGTGAATCTGATATTGTCTGAGAGCAGCTTTAATGAGCCACAGTTGCTGAGAGCACGTTATGTCCTCTACCCTGGATGGTAAGACCCTCATTCTATGTTCCACTCTACTTGTTGTGACCCCCGTGTGTCCTCATGTGTCCACACTCAACCTTTTCACCGCTGAGCAACAGATTGGCGTTGATTCCTGCCGCAGCGTTCCGCGGTCCTGCCTCACCTCCCTTCCTGTCATTTAATTGCCACTCAGCTGCAGTGGTGGGGGTATCGGCTGCTGATTGCTGTAAAGCCCCTCAGGGCATCTTGTGTTCTATGACCAGCTGCCTCCTGGCAGCACAGTAACAAGCAGTTGGCCATGCAGTTGCCATGTACACAGAGGGGGTCTCCTTCCCTTTGGATCAAGTCCATTCAGCCTTCATGCCTCAGTGGTCATCCTAATATGAACCTCTGCTTAATCCTCCCCTCATATCATACACTGGATATCTGGCCAGAGTCTGGCTCTTTTGATTTAGTCATCTTCAAGCATTAATTTGTGTGTACTGTATACATGTATGCGTGTGTTTCAGATGCTTATTACACATCCTTAGCTCTTCCACCAGGACTTCTAACTTTTTCACCTGCTGAGTACCTGCATTTACAGTTTCATCATCCACTACAGTTTTCCCAGCTAATCACATTCGCTGGCCTCTTTCCTGTGGGCAGCTGGTAGAGTAAACAACTTTCCAGCCAAAGACAAAATGTAGCACAAACATTTGGCTTGCTCTAGACCTGACTTTCTCACTACTTGTGTAATGTGCTCGTGTACTGTGTTTCAGGTGCAAAGGGCGCTTCTTCTCTGGTTCTGGGTCTCTGATCCTCACCCAGCAGCGTGTGGCTTTCAACCGGCCCCTAGAGAGGACTCTGTTTGTCACCCGCTGTAAAGGTGAGATGGAAAGAAAGCCTCCCCCTCCCCTTTTCTGTCTCTTACATGTGACAGAAGTGCCAGATATGAGTTGGCAGGGTTTGACGATGATTACATAAGCTGTCTTTCCCTCCAAATATGGAGATAACTGAGGTCTCAAAGTAATTGTCAGCCGGTGTTGTGAAATAATCTGTATCCCCAAAGGATGCACTTACATCTTTCTGCTAATTTTGCTTCTCAGGAAGTTGTAAACGTAAGTTATTAATATTAAATCCTACAATTTGTTTTACATTACTCACTGCTAAAACTCTGCTAATGTTTCTATAGCATTCAAGTCATCACTAAAGCCAAGCCCCTTCCGAGGAAACGTGTACAATGTTTGGGGAAAAGTCCAGTTTTCTGGTAGGAATTATATACTTTAATTTTATTTTTGTCTTATGAAATACATTTTTACTTTGCTAACTTTTTAAAATTTTCAGATCAGATTTCGCATTCCAGGAACTTGCTTTTGTTAAGCATTACTAAACAAATGTGACTTCTTTCCTTGGTAAACGTTTGCCCTGCATTTGCATTCCCCACTTTTGGGAATTGTTATAGAAAAGGTTGCCCTCAAGGCAGGAAAGAAGCTCCTGACGGTAGGAATATTGCTCGGTTGTTGCTCTGGTGTCTGGTGTTTAGAATTCAGCTCATAGTTCACTGGTTTGGTTTCCTCCACTTAGTTTTCTCACTCTTTTTTTTCATTTGAAGACCTGTGTAGAGTTGCTGCATGAGGAGAAAGTGGAGGTGCCTGTGAGGAGATGTGCAGAGAGTGTGCAGATATTTGTAGAGAGTTGGGGAGAGGCAGGAGAATGGAACGAATGTGGAGACTGTATGATCCTGAGACAAATGCTCATATTCCCTTAGTGTCAAGTGTGCATCTCAGTCACTGTCTGTAGGGTAGTGTACCATTTACATTGCTTGATATTCAGTTATTTTACTTTATTTTAGTTGCTGTATTTAGCTGTTGTACATCCAACACGTATTTTACATTGAGTTAGGACATATTTTTATCTTGTTTTGTACACGTGAGTCTGTGAGTCATTTTGGGAGCAGAGGGGCTGTGTGGATGTTAAAACATAAACACCCCACCAACAGCATGCTGTTACCATATGAAGCTGCTGTAGCAGGTGTTACAAAGGTGTGAACTGTATGTGCGACTTAGATGTGAGCTCCTCTCTCTCTCTGGAACCTCCAGACTCAGAACAACTGATGGAGGTGAGCTACAACACAGTGAGTGGGAGCCTGAGCATTGTCTCAGAGCAGAGCATTGACCCTCTCACCCTGAGCCCCAAAGAGACCAACACTTCCTGCTTCCTGATCTTTGATGGCGTTGGCCTCACAGAGGACGGACTGAAGGACTGGCTCAGACTGTGCACCAAGCAGGTAGACATTTAAATAGCCCCACTGTTTTTGATGGCAGTACACATTCAAGACTTGTGTATAGATCTGTTATCATGGGTAGCAGGAGTCGAGTGTCAGGAAACTTGTGTAACACCAGGCTGTTGTTTCTGTTTGGGTTTTACAGAGGCAGACAAAGAAGCCTAAGAAGACAAAAAACACTCTCTCAATACATGAAATCAAGACTATATATGTGAGTGTGTTTCTATTTATAATTGTATAAGTATATATAACATAATCTTTATTTGCCAGTGGTGGAATTTTTGTGTTTACTGAACTACATTAAAGCTACTCTGTGGAGTTTTGTCCACTAAGAGCTATGAGCATATGTTAAAAATAATTTCTCTATCACTTTATCTTTGTGAGTTATTGAGTGTAGAGGGGCAATCTACACTCAAAAACAATTTTCATCTTCTAAGGTCAGGAACACTTATTGATGTGGGCCTTTTCAGTCAATAACATCGACTCAACTTGGTATTAAATGTTTCTGTTTAGATGACCAGGCACTTGGACCCACTACCACCCGGTTACTTCTACAACGGTTGTCAATATGTGGACATCTTTGGAGAAAAAAGGAACTTCCATCCCAGTATCCTTTTCATAGTAATTACTGTCTATTGTTGAACCCCCAATACACATAATCTCTCACTCAAAGGCCCCCACCCATATTTTAAAAGGCTAAAATAAACTCACAAAATAAAAGTGAATCTGTCTCAGTGTAGGTATAAAAATCAGCCTCTGTGTTTGAAAAGTGATGGAAGATACAGTATAATTTGATTGACAAACATAGACAGAACCTGACTTTTAGATCCAGAAAATCTGTGAAATCTACCATGAATCTTTATGCAGGTCTGCTTGCATCTGTATATGCTGTTGTGTGTGGTGATTGTGCTGTTTCCCATACATGTCACTGCAGACATGGAAGAATTTATTGAAGAGTACATCGCCGAGGCAAATAAAGAGATCGAGATATTCAACCGTCAGCTGGAGCTGCAGGGCCAGCCTGACCTGTTTGATCCGTGATAGAATCTGTGTGTATGTCCACTGCATCCATCCGTCTTATTTAACTCTAAGGCAACCACTGTGGGAGGGGCAGGGAGGGCACAGGGGTTATGTACTGAACACTCCACTAGAATGGTCAATGTGTGTTCATACCACAGACATCTGCAGAAGCTGCTGCTGCTAGAAATCCATTCATTATCTGCGTACTATGTCACTTTGTTTCCTAATTTGGTGGCATGAAAACGATCAGTGGAGGTGGGCGTTTTTAACAATGACATCACTCATCAGAAGCCAGTTATTATGTCATGGCACAGCGTATTCCCTCTGCCACACCACTAACTCTACAGTTAGCACTTTGACAAGTTAGGTATCATATTAATCAAATGAAAGTGTGAAAATTGATGTGGTCACTTGTGTTAATTCAAATTAAGACACATTTGTCAAGCAGTGAGAATTTTTTCAGAACTACACGCATATCTGAAACACAGCACAGCACAAGACTCTATCTTTAAATCAGTGCGATTGTGCCTCTAAGCCTGCAAGCTATGAGGCTTTCACAATTGAGGGGAATTTCCAGCCCCTCACTCCTACAGCTTGTGTGTTTCTGTTTATCACAGTTGGCAAATTAAAGGCTCTATTTCTGGACAGGCATGGATAGCCGTGTGATTCTGGTGGGCTCCCTGGTGGGGTTTCTCAAGAATCGCTCCTCCTCTGTTGTCACCCAATCCATGGCCCACCTGTTAGCTTGTCTGCGTGCCGTGTTGCAGCAGAGGGAGCACTTGGCCATAGAGCTGTAAACATTGGACAGCCTGTTGGCTGCAGACAGCTGATGAATGATGCCATTAATCACATAGCTATACGCCACCCCAGTGCTTTATTTTAAGACTCCTAAAGTGAATCTAATGAAAGTACAGAAAAAGCAGATTTCAGTCCCTGCAGCAAAGTTGTGTAGTCATAAAACAGCCAAGGCTGTCAGGAAACACAATGAATCTGTTCATTATAATGCTGCTAGTTTAACAGTGACAAACCAGGTAGGCACAGTTAAGCTAAGCCTCACTGCAGCCAGCTGTGGATCAATAATTTCACTGTTTTGGTCAAAATGTTAATTTGTTAAAAATGTAAACATTCCCTTTTTGTATACATATTGTGGGTCACTACACTGGGATAGGACATGGGGAAAGATGAAATAATCTGGGAAACTTTGAGGTTTGGGTAAACATGACTTGAGCCTTTAGTGAAAGGTGTAAGGCTGTGTATCAATGATGTGATGTTGCAGAGACAGTCTATGTTCTGTTTAAATGAGTAGTTATGCTACAAGTTGCTCTGTGATCCTGTGTCACACTAATGTTGAATGCATGTCTTCCTCTCATCAGGGTTCCTCCACAGGTTTTGAAATTCTCTAACTTTATAGGAAAATGTAATTTATATGGAAAACCTGTGTTATCATTTGAGCAACAGTTTAATTATAAATCGTGATTCCTAACCAAACAAGCATTTACCACAAGTGTGGTAAATATGTAGAATTTGGAAGCTGAATATGTGTGGGAACCCTGCTACAATCTCTTGAGATTTGATGGCTGTCATTCATTATGGGGTCAGCAGTGTAACATGCAGACTAATTAACAATCAAGCTTTGTGTTGAGGGGACTGATACTGACAAAGGAACATTTAAATGCACGTAGACGTGTGCACCCACTGCTGCTACTACAATGGTACAGTATATTACATTGGCCTTTGTGCACTGTACCAAAACAATCTCCAGTACTGAGATTTTCACCTTGTCAGATAAGAGAGGAAGGGTGTTTCCTCTAAGAGCATGTTTCCAGTCCGTAGTCAAATTCAGGGGAATTAGGGAGCAGAGGGTGGAAATGTTTCATTGTGAGGTGAACACTTACTCACTGTTGTTAGATTCTTATCCAAACAGATATTTTTAAATCAGTGGTGACCTCAGTGTATTTTGGGTTGCCATTCAAAGCTCTGGGTATGTCATGTCTGACAGTGCTGTCAACAGCCAGCAAAATTGAAATAATCAGCTTTCAGCTGGCAGAAAAAACATGGAGTGATTTCCTCTAGATGGCCTGTGTGTATCTGTACAGATTCAAATAATCCTAAACCTGAATTTAACCTGACACTGCTGGCCCCATCTGTCCTCTCAGTAGTCCACTTTGACCTAAACAAGCCATACCCTGTCATGCTAGATGTGCCACTGTGGTTTAGAAGAATGATTCATTGCATAGAATAGAATATAACAGCAATGAAGTACACCTCTGACATGTATTACCTAGGCATGTTCCAGATAGCCAGCAAAGGAGGGGTTCACGTAGAAAGGAGGAGCTTACCCCAAGTTATTCATTCCATGAACTTCTCTCTTTCAGTCCTCCTCCTTCACTCTATAAAGGAAGTGCAATTGTACCTTGTGTTTTTATATATTCGATTTACAGTACCCTCAAAGAGCTCTATAAGGACAAAGCTGAGCAAACGAACAAGCTGCTAAATTCTCAGTCCCTCACAGCTCGTATTCTGCGGTCTGCTGGATACTGGCTTCGAGTGCTTGTATCGCTAATAAAACCATAAAGGGTCTTAACAGCAAGTGAAGGGTTTTGTTGCAAAATGAGATGTGACATGAAAAAAAAGCATTACCCCCACTTACAAATGACAAAATGCAAACAGATTACAGTGCTTGTTTTAAGAGCAGGATAATATGTAACATAAATCCTTTGCTGACTACATGATAACTCATGTTTAAGCTGGATCCTCTGTTTAGCGATGCAGAGATGCACTCTCTAAAGCCGTCTGTTTGGAGCAACAGTTGCTGTCATTCTGTAGTTATGTAATACTGCAGAGGCTTACCTTGATTGACAGTGAAATAGCTTTGACGCTGATGTATGGAAGACTCAAGATGCTACAAATTCAAACCTGCTCCACGTCCAAGAGCAGAGCAATGAAAACATAATCAGCCAAGAGATCAAAACTAGTCCTTAAAGAGTCGAGGGTTATGTAAGATGTTTGTGATATTTATCAAATTACCACTAACACATACACATATACACGACTACTACTACAAGTATGTCTATACTATTTTGCATGTGTTGAGATGTCGTGAATATGATGCCACTTATATTCTGACAGAATTGCCTTTCACCAAACTGGTACAACAAAGAGAATATGATCACATTTATTTTACATATCTGCTAAGAATTTGAATTACCTCGAAACAACAAATAGTATTTTTGTAAAACTGTGAATTGAACAATTCTAGATGCAAGCAAAATGTCTCTTCTCGCACAAGCTACAAAAGGCAAAAGCAGATGCAATTTTTTTTAGGAAAAAAAAAAGACTCGAAGAGAATCTGATCGGTTGTGAGATGTCAGGTTTCTCTGATCCAGCAGTGCCTTGGCTACGGCTAAGAAAAAAGCAGAAATTAAAGCTGCATTCAAAGCTTCATCTCCCTGTCACAGGGGGAGGAGGCGCTGTCAGGCAAGGATCCGTCCTTCAACAGTGTTGGTGAAAGGAATCCATGGAGTTGTTCTTTAAACCAATGTGTTTTTACTAAGCCAGAGGGTAAAGTAGACGAGGTCACACAGGGGAAGGCCACTGGAGGGCTCAAGTGCATTCAGGTATTCTTGCAAACTAACCAAAAAGATGTTGGAATATAGGCTGAGTACTGAAATCAATATAGTTCTAATACTTGAAAATTATTTATTTCACAGCGGTACATTTCATAGTGGTTTTATTTTAGTTTATTATTAATAGCAGACCAAATACAATTGATTTATTTAATGAAATCGTACATACTCTAGAAGAGAAGCTGCACTTTTTTTTCCATATTCCTTTAAAAAACAATAATATCTCAAATAATGGGAAATGGAAATTTTTGCTTTTTTATGCTCAGTCCTAGTTGGGAGTACAGACAAAAAAAATGAATGGGGATTGAGTTTGTGACTAAAGTTGGGTGACCCCTACTTATTGCACACTGGGGGCCCAAAGAGCCCTCCACAAGCCTCTCAGTGTGACTGCTACACAGCTTTCTGGCAGACTGAGCACCCTGGTGTCTTCATCCTGTATGTGGAGGCTAGCAATTTTTTGTAGCTGAAGTTATAGGACAAAAACAAAGTTTGGTGTTAATTGGTTTTATGTAAAGTGGGGAAATGTGATGTTCTTGTACTGCAGTGTGATAACGCAGTGCGTGGGTCTTTTTCTTCTTTTCTAGTTTTGAGATTGGCTCCAGTGTTCAAAAGGGCCAACAATGTGGAATGTATGCGCTTCTTGAAGAAGTTGGTATTTTTATGGTATTTTTGTGCTTATTGGAGAAATACGGCTTGGAAATGGATTTTTAACTGACCAAATGTTTCTCAGCCCTCAGGGGACTGTTGATACTAATTGTTTGGGCTGTTCTGTCCTATCGAGGTTTAAAGGGAATCACAGGCTCTTCACCCCACAGTCCTCACAGACAGCGAGAGGAGGTTTCTCAGGTGTACTTATTATTTCCATACCTGAGATTACATATTTGGCCTATCAAGAAAGTGTTATAGAAGAAGATGGGGGTGAAATTGTGGTTAATATCTTCTGTCTGTAGCCACATACTGGCTGGCTGCACAGCCATGTATTAAAAATAAAAAAAGGATGTTGTTATTCATGTCAAGAAACACTAACGATTGAAGTTGGGAGGTGTTTGATGTCATGATGGCAGAATTAGATCTGGGAAAAAAAGCAAAGGGCTCATTTCTTTTCCCCTATCTACAGGCCGTCCAAGGTAAAAGGAAAAAAAACTTCTTATGATCTATTGTGATGAGAAGCAAAAAAAGAAGAAGAAAAACCGATCTTCAAAAGTGCCAAACTCACTTCCACATTTTGTTTTGAGGATGTTCACAGAAAGTGAGCGAAAACTGAATTGCATTTGCACTAAACTACTGTAACTTCTGTTTTTTTCCTGTGACTGATGCTTTTATAATCTAATTGTTGTATTTATTGCACCTCGTAATCCATTAAATATTTATATGGTTATTCAGTGTTTGTTCTTTTATCACTTAATGCAACATTTAGTCATTTACAAGTATACATTCTGTTGCTGTGCTCTGGTTGTGTGGTAACTGTTTTGCTCTCAGATGTCAGGAGACACAGATGCAGCCAGTTCAGCATAGTGGTGGATTTGTCACTCGGTGACAACATGAATTCACTCTGTGCATCTAAACCCTGTATCAGCACCAACTGAGGCAGGGAGGCCTGTTATTGGGACTTGGAGAGGTAGACTAAACAGAAACTGTCTGCAGAGTGTGTGTGTGTGTTTGCTGTTCAGCTGTTAACACACTTAGTTAAAGAAAAACGGCAGCTGAAATAGTGCTGGGAGAATGTGAGGAATCCTGCTCCACATACTGTACATGTTGCACAATTTTAGTCCTCTGTTTCCTCATGCTGAGTGTGTTTCTGTGTGTGTGTGTGTGTGTGTGTGTGTGTGTGTGTGTGTTTCTGTGTGTGTGTGTGTGTGTTTAGAAGAAAGGAAGATGGAGTCTGTGTGTGTGTCCTTGTATTGTTGCCAGGCAGATACAGTCCTCCACATGGCTAACCTCTGACATCAGTGTTTCCTTGCCTCTCTCCTGCCACCACTGCGCCGCCAGTTTCTCCCCAGCGACTCAAGGCAAGACCCCCCCCCCGCCCCCTTCTCCACCCAGATGCACTTAAAACACACTCTTACCGTATCACTTCCACCAGGAACCGCCCTTCTTCTCCTCCCCGCCCCTCTATTGTTGTATTTTTACTGAGGCAGTGAGCTCAGGCTATTTGTGGGCTATTATGACAGCCACATGTAAACACTCATCACTCTCACTGGCGTCTGGCAAAGCCTCTTGAGTGGGCCCAGGTCACTGTAACAATAGTGCACTGTACACTGCTGGATTTGTTCACTTTTACTTAGTGGAACTGTGGGGCAGTTGTCATTCTTTTCCAACCTTGACCCAAAATTAAGGTGTCCTCTGGGTTTGACTGTTTCCAGCTGCAGGGGACAGCAAGTTTGCATTCATGTTAACAATGTCTGCTGCCAGTTTATTAGGTACGTCTTCCTAAAACTAATTTAACGGTGTTGCAATAAATCCCACTTTCGTTAAGGTTTAACTGCTCAGTTTTTGTTGAAACTGTTTTATAGAAGTGCTGCTACAACTGCACAACCATTTTGGAGGAAGTAGGATTTATTGCTTTGCATCCGACTGGATTACTTTTAGCTCGGTGTAACTAATAAGATGGCAACTGAGTGTACTTTTACTCTTCAGTGTTTTCAGTATAGTTTAGATTTTCTAAACTGTGTTCTAACACCTATATACTAATGTCAAACTAGAGTTTGTAGTGTTCATCCTAGGAAAGTGTTTTGAGCAATGAGCACCGTTGTCACACACTGCAACGTACAAAGCAAATGGAGAAGCTTCTCCCAGCTGCAAAACATACTTTTTGTTTACTGATTAAACTTTTTTTTAAATTGTAAATGGTGGTGTGACAAACTTAAAGTGTTAAATCTGATTATTTTCTCTGTTAAATTCATGTGGGTTTCCAAGGTCACAGATTGTTTGGAATGCTAGTGTGTAGTGTGGAGGACTCTAGTGTGAGCTATGTGCTGTATAGGTCTCTGTGTAGAGGTTTAGGCGAGTTAGGCATTTAACATTTTAATGTTTAAAGATATTTGATGAGCCTCATGGTTAATGCTGTTATTGAAATTGCAGTGTTGTTGCACGACTCTGACTGTTGCAAAAAAAAAAAAAGCATTCAGATTTAAATGTTTTCACAGTATACTTTATTGCACACCTTTTGACAGCCATCATTTCATAATGCAGATTTACTTGCTCATAATATTACAATAAGCCACAAATGCACTCTTGATCATCAGTATTATACCTTGGCTTAGCACCACACCTGAGCACCATTGTCAGTCCTGAAAGGTTTTCCATACTGAATACTACCTGCATCAAATAACAGCTTTCAAAAGATCCCAAAAAATGCCAGGTAAAACTGGGTAAGTTTGCTTTTGCATTTGTATCACTTCATTACTACAAACTTTCACACATTTACAGGATCAAAAATGAATTTTCTTACATCTCATTATGCCTGGCAGTAACCTGGCTCTCTGTGTTATGTTGATGCAGTTACACCTGAAGGATTATTGCTCACAGTTTGAATTAAATGCAAATATTTTGAACCCCAGTCTGATTTGCATTAGTCCATATCAATAACTTCATTAGGCAGTGAACAGCCATATTCAGAAACTATCCATCTGGTGTTTGCCGCTCTGTTGATTTCACACTCCACTCTCCAACTGCTTGATGTCAAAGGTCATCAAAACAGCCATGTCACTGGACTCCCCCGAGGAGGCGGCCAGTTTCAGTTGTTGGAGACCGTTCCCACTGAAAACCTCGCCCTCCCAGACTCTGCTCTTGTTCAGTTTTAGATCAGTCCGCGTCTCTCCCACAACACTCACCCTCTGGGCCCCGGGGACTCTCAGCCTGAAGCGGACCCAGGAGAGGGGCTCCAGCAGGCCCACGCGAGGCTCAAAGAGCACACAGCCTTTCCTCCAGGCTGAGTAGACGCGGGGGAACGGAGGTCCCGGCTGATCACAGCTGTTCCTCAGAACAAAGTCACACATGGGGTTGAAATCCCCACCAGGGGTGATCCTGGCATACAGGCCCAGCCGGTACACCCCAGCATCAGGTAGGCTGACGCTCACCGTCACCTTGGTGTCCGTGTATGTGCAGAAGAGCTGGCGTGAAAGCGGCAGAGCTGCTGTTTTGTTCTCTTCTCTGCTGAGCACAGTGTGAAGCTCAAGGTCCCGTTGGTTGTGGAAGGTGATGTTACACTTGCCCTGCTGCGTGCTCACCACCGCCGTCATATGGCTGAATTTGGACAGCCCCGCCTCCAATGTACGCGTCCCCGGGCCGCACACCGACCCCAAGTTAGGAGGGAAGAGCTCATCCAGTCCGACCACCTTCCCTTTGCAGTGCAGCAGGAAGTTGGCAGCATTCTGGAACTTGGTGTCTGTTTTGTCATAGTCCCGCACAAACACTGACAGGCGGTAAAAACCATGCAGAGGGCCCAGGACGTGGCAGGTCAGAGCATCCGGTTGAATCTGAGTAGCCAGGCAGCGCTTGGCTACAGCAGCTTCCAGCTGTGGGTGGACCAGTTCACACAGCGCCATCAGAGGCCTGGACGTCTTCAGTGTCAACACGAAGACACCTTCTTCCACCTCAGCAGCCTCGCTGCCCTGGCTGCTGCCTGTGATACCCAGAGACCCTGCGACAGGCTGCAGGCCCCAAGACAAAAAGGGGTTCTCTGGGATCTCCTCCATGGCCCGGGGTGCCTGACACTCGACTGTGAACGAGCAGACCCAGATCAGAGGTGTGACGGCTGCTTCGGGTCTGGCAAACACCTTCACATCATACGTGCCACTTGCAGGAGGCAGGAGCTGCAGCTTCATGCTGCGATGGGAGACCGTTAGGAGGCCGAAGGAGGAGTTGCTGGACTCTTTCTGCTCTGAGGCTCCGCAGTGGAGGAGGTCCTGGTGCTGTGTGATCTCGTAGGTAAAGATGGCAGGTCTGGAGAAGCCGAGGGACACGTTTGCCTCTCCTCCATCTACAGAGGAAATCAATAGGGGATTTTAAAAATAATTTGAATACAGTTCATTTACTGGAAAGAGAGAAAAGGGGAAATGATTGGAAACATTGTGTAGGTAAAATTCTAGTTTCATGAATTGAATTAGTTTTTTTATTTCTAAAAAGAAATAACAAGCACTGCTTCAGTTTGTGAAATCAAAGCTGAGGGTGGACCTGTGACGATGTGAAAGTGATGTGGCTGAATCAGCCTGAGCCCCATGGTAAAGAAGGCCGAGGTCTTGAAGACCCTCCTCTCAAACTCCTCCAGGGGTATGGGCCTGTCCAGGAGCTGCCATCTCTCCTCATCGGGGAAGTGCGAATCTATGAACTCCTCTGGGTCCGTGAGGAAATAGAAATCATCGAACCTTGGAGGCAACAGATGGAGAGAGCAGACTGGTTTGAGACTCAACTTGCTGCAGGTTTTGGGTGCATGAAAATAAACAAAAGACCAAACTGACAGTGTTGTGGTGCTTTTACAGAATTGTTTGCTATAAAAATGAAAGATGCTAATCACTCAGATTCCCAGTTTGAACTTGTTTCACAGAAAAATTCTTCTGGCTTTTTATCATCATTGAATGATGAATATGGGGGAATCCGTCTTCCCTTTTCAAACCTTTTGACAAAGCTTTCATGTTCCATATCTACTCGTCCTGCTCCCCAACAGGCGTCCAATAGGAACCACTGTCCTGCCAGAAGCACAGCGTTCCACAGGTGATCAGATTTCACGTTCTTGAGGCTCTGGCCCCAACGGTACCCGATGCCCTTACTGTGGCCTGGCACTTCCTGGCACTCGATTCCCACCTCCCTGTAAACACAAGCCAAAACACAGCATTCACTGCCTTTTGTTTTATGTCCCATGTCCTTAAACTCAGTTCAAGGTTTCTGTCTTCACTGTTTCTCGTAAATTCAGTCGATTCAGTGCACGTTTTTCATGCTGGAAATGTCTGGCTTGAACTCAGAAGGGATCAAGGCTGCAGAATGCAGCACAAAACTGAATGAATGGATGGAAGAATGGGAAAAGAGGGGGCACTCACTGTGCATGAGTGTATAATGATGTGTACATGAATGAAAAACTGCTGCTGTTTGCCTCAAGTGTTGGACACATAAACAGAGCCAAGCAAACAGTGAATATTAGGCTTATGACATGTTTTCTTGTCAATGACCGACTACAAATGAATGGTGATTTCGCTCCATATATGCTGAATGCTCAACAACCGAACAAGGCAGTAATAATTCAGTGTTGTGTTTCCAGTCTTTTCTGCTGCCACCAAGTGACCAAAAACATTCATTAATTCAGTTTTGATTTGCAGAGACTTTTCAACTTACTCTGCAAATTGAAATCAGTCTCAGTGGACACTATATCTGATTTTTTTTTTTTTTTTTTCAAAAATAACATAATGGAATTTGTCAGCTTCTTACACAAGGAGTAGTACAACAGATGAAAAATAAAGCTGCCTGGAAGGTAGTAACAGCCATACTCAACTGTTTGGTTTGAAAAATGGTTAAGTACAGGCTACAGGATTTGTAGGAAGGTCATTTTCCTTTGTGTTTTTGTGTCATTTATTGCTGTGTTTACCTGCACATCTCTGTACAGAGGTTGGAGTAGCCACAGCACACACCACGACCGGCCGCTATCACCTCCTCTGGGGAGCTCAACTTCTCTGAGCGGCCAAGGTACCCGCTCACGTCGTACTCTGTGAGGACAACATTCCTCTTTATTCCAAAACAAGGTAAGAATATGACATCTGCTCTTTAATAACAAATAGACAATCAATCCTAAAATCCATGAATGTATATTGCGTAATGCTGGGATTTATGTGCAAGGATATTAATAGCTCAGTAAACCCACCAATGTTGTGGCACAGCCAGACCCAGATGGCACGAAGCCTCTCCAGCTCATTTCTGGCTCCTTGTGTGATGCTCTGTACTATCGTCTTCACATCATACACACACTTTTCCTTCAGCTGCAACACACATGCATATACACACAAGATATTCACCATTAGATAAAATTGTTTTTTACAAGTAAAGATGGAGTCTTCATGTTTCCACATCCAGCCAGCAGCAACAACTAAGTTTCCTAAGTAAACCACTGCCACAGTTTGTATTTTATTTTCCCTCATCAGCATCATCCTCATGCTTCCCTCATCCTTTGTGCCAGCATTTTTCAGTCTCATTCAGTGCATGAACAAACCAGGTTACCATCCATACCCAAGGATGTGAGTGCTACCTAAGAGCTGTGGTATTTGTTTTGGTTTTGTTGCAGTAGATGGGTAGATGTTATCATTCCTCGGCGCTTTTCCTGCAGAGCTCAGGAACACAAAGACCCATGACTGTTGTGCTTTTGTTTTTGTTGCTCTTACTTGGCTTTGGTTCAGTTTTATCCTGCTGCAGATGTCCTCTTATTTAGATTGCCAAGACAGGCTAATCTAGCCACTTCTTTTAACTTCCTTGCACTGAGATCTTTAGTACTGTGAAGTAAAGAGGTGACTATAAACTTGGTTCTTAACAGGTGAAGCATGGATTGGTGTTAGTCAGAGAGTATAGATTCTACTTAGCGAATAAGAAGTAAATGACAGGAAACTGTTAGCATGTTATAATTGGACGTCCTGTACTAAGGGCCCTCACCTCTGCTCCTGCCCTGATAACATGCTCATCAACCCTGTGGAAGACCTCAGAGTTGGTGAAAAGGTCCTTTCGATGCTTCCTTTTCCCTGTTGCTGCAACACACGGTGTCACCTTTTGACCCAGGTGTGTTTTCGGTTTCAAGAGCCTCTGTTCTTCCGCCTCCTTCCTCACTGCGCTCTTCTTCACCACAGTGATGGTCCTGGCTGCGCTCTCGGACGACAGCTGTCTCTTCGCTGCAGGACGTTGATCTTCACTCTCCACCATCAGTTTCTCAAACGCACTATGCCTGGAGAGCACAGCACTCTGGGAAGCTTCAGCACAGACCAGGACCTGGGCAGCTGCCTCCTTTCCCCCAGGAGGAGTTACTGGATTCTCATGGGCCTGGTTTTCTTTATGCACCAGAGCTCCGATAACTAGATCAGGGATTGGTTTGCTCAAGTTTGGATTTTCCTGGAGGTCATGGAGCTCCAGGGCCTTCACCTGTACACATCCTTTAGGGGTCACCTCATCTTGCTGAGAAAGGCGGGCAGCACAGGAGAAGGGGAAGGAGAACTTCTGAATCGCAACTTCTGCTGACATTATGCCGGGAGCATGGTCTCCTAACCAGAGAGGAGACAGACACTAATCAAAAGACAATAGGCATTTTCTTTCTGCTATTTTTAGTTGAATCCTGTGAGCAGGTAAGTGTTCAGTACTTTGTTCAATAGCTTAAATGAGACATGTCTGTTGTGGGAACCCATCACAAAGGATCCATGGATGGAAATGAGAAAAACAGAAAGTATATTCCTTACAGTAAATTCTGTGTAAGACAGTGATGAATTGGCAATTAGATCATGTCTATTCATGACATGCAAAGGTTGGTATCATTAGTCACTGTCACAGCCAACAGTGCAAAGAAAGTCAAAGCCTTCACCAGATGAATATGACCTTATAACTTCCTGTCTGTGATGAACCTGCAGATTGATGACCATATTCAACATGTCTCAAAAATAAGCAACATGTGTGAAGATATTTTGACAGAAACTTTGTATAATTGGTTGAAAAATGGTTTCTTTTAGGAAGAGACTGCAGGTCGGCACGATGACCCAAGCTAAACCTCTGTGTTATCAAGTATCTGCACAGCTCAAGTTTCCTACAGTAGACTACTAAGTCCTGTCAGCTCAGTGGGCACCCTGCTGCAGCTGACCCTGACCTCTGAACTTCGTGGAGTGCAACTTAAGTGAAGGCCCCAAACGATATTGAAAGGTACCAAAATCCAAATGATAAATCCAAATCCAATGGAGAAATAAAAGCACGACAAAAGAGAAACAAAAAATCATTTAGCATTTTCACCTCTCTGCATCACTGATACTTCCCTCAGTGTTTTTGATAATTACACACTCAAAATACTGATTTATGTCAGATCAACACTCACAAAAGAGAAGGTGGGTGAAGCCAGTCTAGGTATGTTTAACTGTTGCTACATCCCTAAAAGTCACGGCAGCTTTTACTTACCCTGAGAGGATTTAAAATGCCTGCTGGATGTTTGCTGGAGTGCTGGGCAGAGATGTTTCCACTGTGTGTTCTCAGTGGTCCCCACTTGCAGGGGGAGGCTTATATACTCTCCCAGTGGCCTGCCAGGACAGGCCCAAGAATAACAGACCTAAAAATACTACAAAGCAGTTAAGACCAGCCAATAGAGTAAGCCCCAACTGAGGAGTGTGACGTCTGTATGTGTGTGTTTGTAAGTGTGTGTGGACCTGTGTGTTGCTTGCAGACGTATGTTCTGATGTGCTTGCGTGTGTTCTGTGTATGCGTTTGCTAATCAGTGCATACACACCGCAGGATATCTGGGCACACGAGTGAGTGTGAACTCGCGAATGTATGTGTGTGTCAGGTGGTGCATGTCGGCATGTGTCCATATGTATTGTGAATCTGAATGGCGTTGATGGCCGGGTGGAGGGTTCGGTTGGTGGTGAAGGTTGGTGCGTGAGCACGTGTTGGGTGCAATGGAGGGGTCAGATTCAGCGAAGAGCTGGACATTCAAAGAAAAGGACAGAAGGTTCATGAAGAGCCGGGCGTCTGATAACAGCCACGTTACCATCAAACACAAACTTTAGTGACCTCTGTTTCTGTCACACACAGACATACACCATCTCATTCGCATTGTGGGAAGCACCTTTCTGAATCTATGCTGATCACTTTTATTATATTAGAGATTATGTGAAATTAGTAGCTGCATATTCCACAGAAAGTCAGATCCAGTTTAGTAGCACTTGCAATGTCACAATACATTTTACAGGCCCAGAAGAAGGCATAGAAAAACTCATCTAAAAGATATAATTTAAAAAAGGAAAAAATTAACAAAAAAAACCAAAAACACTGCAGTAACTGATTCATTGGGCCAATGGGGAGCAGCAGAAACAAGCTGCTGCATTATAAAGCTGACATGCTGCCATGTTTTCGGCCACCTGCTGTAGTGTGAGAAAAATATCTTAAAGGGGAACCCCACTAATTGTAACTGCTGCAAACTTGACCAAAGTTGTAGCAACTCTTTTGCGGCTCCAGAGGGAGCTGTCCCAAGTTGGTTGGAGGTGAAGACTGCAAGTTTGACAGTGGAAAACAAATGGCTCGAGGCTATAGCCACTACTAGCATAACACACCCAAATCTCCAACCGAACTGACGGTGCTCAAGGAAGAAGACCGTGTGAAATACAAAACATGATCATCTCTGCTGCAAAGATATTTTAATATCTAAATATCATGTATTTATTACACAACAGGAGGTTTAGCAGAAACATTTAAATAAAGGTTAAAATTTAACATTGGTTAAAATGAGCAAAACAGAGAAATGCAGGAGTAGAAATGTTGGCACAGTCCTAAATGTACTTTATTCCAAGCATAGTCTAGTGCATATCTTGTATGTTCAGCACAGGTGCTCAGAGCTGGGCCTTTCAAGTTATTCCTTCAGGCTGTTTCCATCCAGAGGGAGCAGAGAGCATCAAGGTTTTCTCACCTTTACAGTCGACTCAACACTGTAACTGTCATCTCCAACGCTTTTCTGTATGTGCATGCACTATATAAACCCTGAGGAAAGGAGGGCAGCTTGAACCCATCATTCATCAAAGTTTACCACCACGAAAAAAATGAAGCAATAGAGGGAGAACTTGTTGGATGATCACTGCAAAATATCTCCCAGCAAATACAGGATTACATAACACTGTCATATGCTGGTGTTGATACTGACGCAGGGGGAATGGCGAGGGACAGCCCCCTCCGCCGGTGGTGGATCCTGAGCCAAGTGGCTGTAAAACCATGGAGTAAGAAAGCCATCTGGAACAGCTGTCAGCAAAGGAATCTCGCTCAGGCTTATTAGGGAGAGCAGAGGAGCAGGTGGGGGTGGGGGGTAAGGGGGGGCGGGGTGCTCTCCATCTCAAAGAGAGGTGAGACACATGCAGGGGTGATGTGGAGCATTGATGGCAGGGAATGAAAAGGAAATCACTGCAGGCTGAAAAGGAACGATGTTAATCTGCTTCCAGGAACGACAGTGAATTTCTTATAGTGCGAAAATACAGGTTTCAGTTCCCTTTTGGGTTCACGAGCTTTAGATGTCTGAATTTTGCTGGTTTTTTAAAGTCGTCTCCTCCTGGTGAATCCCCAAATTCACCAACAGCTAGGGCTATCTAATCATGAGGTAAAGATGGGTAACCAGAGTTAGCAAGGTGGTTTGAAATGTATGCCAAGAGATTCTGAAAACCCGAATAACTAGAAAAAAAAACTTTATATCATTACATTTTACATGGATAAAAACTATACAACAGTTATACACTTAGTAGGTAGATGTAGTTATATTGTTTTCAGACCAGTGACAGTGTGAGCTTCTTGTATTTAGTTATCTATGTCATTTTCAACAGCAGAATCTATGTACTAGCTTTCTCTACAGCTTTCAGCCATATCCCATGGTCCCATGCAGTTCCACACTTAGGTAATGTGATGACAGCTGAGATGTCTCCTTGGCTACTGAGCAAACTTCTCTTGGGAAGACCAGAGACTACGGTTGAAAGTGCTGTTAAGCTACCGTTTCCAAGGCCAGGAATAAACTTTCGCTCTTTCATATAAAATTACAATATACATTTGAAATAATGTAGAGAATGGTACACTGAGGGGTAAATGGGATAAAAGAGCAGTGGAAGGGGTCAGTCAAAGGAATGGGAAAATAGGATACTTTGAAATTTGGACTTGAAAGTGGCTAAAATTTGGGTGTATCGTCAGGTGGTCCTTGGTGTGTGCAGTATTGGAAGTAAATTCACCTTTACCGTGTTTGGTTGTGACTGCAGGCACAAGAAACTGTTTCCATGAGATCTAAGGGATCCACCAGGTTTACATTATTCAAACATATCAGAAGCAAATTTTGGCCTTTGGCCGTTATGTGATTTAGAAATCGGTAGAAGCACCTTGAAAACTATTTTAGAACTGCGTTGGAGCTGGTGTGATATGCTCAGTCATCTTATTTCTCGTTATTGTTGCAGGTGCAGCAGCTGAAATGTGTTGCAGTTGTCTTTTTTGGAAGGTCAAGAACAGGAGAGCATTGCACCCTGCTGGAGATGAAGGCATGTAAATCTCATGTGGACAGAAGACCTCTGATTCTAACTGTTTTTGGATGACAAGAGGCTGATGTAGTCATTGCTGCGGCAGTGCTGTGCCAATGTGGCAGCTGGAGCTCCAATCTGAGTCCATTAAAACTGAAAGATTTCCAACTTGGACTTTAACTTTTATAGAAAAGGTTAGAAAAAAATTAGAAAGGGTCAGAGTGTTGTATGACTGCTTTGATCAAAGGTTTAACTCCCACTTACGGATCCTAAGAAAAGCCTGGCTTGATAGGATCTCTAGTTCAGCCTACAACCTTTGTGAAAGTGTTCTAATAATCGTGTGCTGTATAAAGTACGCCTACCTGAGAGTTCTCGGTATTAAATAATTAAAGAACCCCCCTGAAGTATTGAAATAAGTCCATAGCCAAGAACCTTGACACTCATTTGATAGCTGTTCTGCCCCCCACCCCCCACCCCACCCCCCCACCCCCCCCACCCCCCTTAACAGCTGGTGAATGCGGCCTAATAACAGCATAATCTGGACAGCTGGTCTCTAAAAATAAAAATTATGCATTGTAATTTTGACAATTAATAGCCCTGTCTTAAAAACACCAATGGTAAAAATGCACTGTGGTAATAATACCAGAGAAGCTACATATGAATACCTGGGGTATAGCAATTCTGGATTATTTGGAAATAGTTTAAATAGTATATTTACCATAAAAGATCATAAAAATTACCTGCCCAAACCTCATGGTACAATTTGACCATAGAAAACATCTGCTAGCGTTACAGCTGCAGACAGGTGCTAGTTGCCTACACTGTAGGGTGGGAGCTCAAAGATGGTGTTATCTGGATGGTTATACCTATATATACCAATATATAGTTCAGCAATAGCCAAGTCAAACAGTATCTTAATATACCCGTTCAAATATTTTGTGAAGCCTTTAATACCACATTGATACATTATAGTACTTTTACAATAGGATTTAGCTGAATTTGGGTCTTGATGATGCTGTGCTGGTGTTTTTGGGAACAGTTTGCTTTAAAATGAACACAAAGGGCTGCATTTGTAAATTACAAGTATATCCATAATGAAATAATTTGAATTGTAAATAATTGTAAATGAAAACCTGCATTATGAGTCATATCTTGTTATTGGTTTAAGTCAGTTGCTCCCAGCTCAGGGCTCAACACATATAAAACAGGTCAGTAAAACAGACAAAAACACATCTCTTGTTACACCAAACTGTCTATCTTTATGTATCTTTGTGAAATATGTAACATTTTTGCTTAAGAAATATTAAAATAAAATAAAGGGGAAGACTTTTTTGGTTCATGGTGACTGATAGTGAAAACATATGGGCTACCAATGTTCAGCTCACCTTAGTGTTTTTTTTATTTTTTATTTACATACATAACTGATTTTAAAAGGTGAACATCATTAGAAAACCTGAAATTGAATATTTACATTCATGTTTGATACAGTCGGTCCATTAGAGTGAAAGCCGCTTCACTTCAGTATTTACAGTTTGGTGGTTGTAGCGTTTTAACCACGGATTGCGCCTTTTTGTGAACTCTGCTGCGGTACGGAAGCCCAGCAGCTCAGCCGGCAGTCACCCAGCAGCCGGCGGCAGGTGTCACTTAAAAAGCCGGTAACCAGACGTGAACGGTTCCTCGTCCCGGCTCCGTCTTCGGGTCGGACTCTCACTGACAGTCCGACGCCGGTCAGCGGGGACACCACCGGGGACACCACCGGGGACATCAGCGGGGACACCACCGGGGACATCAGCGGGTCTCCCGGCTGCAGAGAGCGGTGGGCGGGGCCGTCGTTCCAGGGACTCGGTGGGCGAGTGCTGCCGTTGACACCTGGTGACGACCGTTGATCACTTGACCGTTACTTTTTTTTTTTTGTCAAAAACAAAGTCAATTCCTGTTTATTTTTATTTATTTTTTTTAATTTTATTTTTGTTTTGTTTTCTGTTCACAAAAACAAAGACGAGCTAAAAAAAAAAACGACTTTGTGGAGCCCGGGAACAGTATGAGAACCGTGAAGGACGGAGGAGAGCTGACGGGGATGTCTGCCAATCGATTCACTACAGGTAAGATGCGTTTTAGCTTTCTCCCTTCACGCATGTAAACTGCGGACATTTATTCTGTGATTTAGTAGTGACAACTGCCCCCACCCCCCCCTCCACCCACACCTGTCCAAAAATAATGTCATGTTGTAAACTGCTGTGGACACTTGTGGCTAGCTAGCTGTTTGACAGGTGGACAGGTAAAGATAAAAGAGAGAGAGAGAGAGAGAGAGCATAATTAATTAGGACACAGAAACTGCACCAGAGGGACAGTTACACAAGAGGAAAATTATGCAGTGTAGAAAAGAGAGTTCATCCTTGAAAATCAGCCTCCATTATGTGGTTTGCTTTGCTTAGGAGTGCGTTAGGTTGATATTTTTTTAATTCTTTTTTTTTTTTTTTTTTTAACACTAATTTAGCATTAGTTGAAATGCTGTAGGAAATCTGCACAGTACGAAATTGGGAATTTAGAGTTTGTTATAATGAAAATGACTGCACTGTGTGACTTAAAAGAAGACGGACAAGATCAATCAATCAATCAATCAATCAATGTACTTTAATGATCCCAAACTGGGAAATTGTTGCGTTGCTGCAGCAGCATAACTTACAATATGTACAATTTATAATTATTTATTTATTTAAACAGATTTAAGATGCAAAATGAAGTGATCTTATTTTATTTCATAGTGGAAATATGTCATATTGCAGTTTTGGTCCACTTGACTTCATTAGACCTGAATTGATTAGTGAATGAACAGAAAAATATTCAGAAACTATTTTGATAATTGATTAATCGAGAAAGACTTCTATCAATCACAATTTCAAACTTTCCCTGCTTTCAAGTTGTCATCTGTGAGGATTTGCTGCTTTTCCTTGTATTATTTATAGATTTTGGACTGTTGGTCTGACAACACAGGCAATATGAAGACATCACCTCAGGCTTCGGGAAATTGTCATGAGACATTTTATAGACCAGACAATTAATTATATAATCAAGAAAATAATCAGTAGAATAATCCATAATGAATTCTATTGTTAGTTGCAGCCCTTAATGGACATCCTCACAGGTTTTCACCCAAGGCATTTTATGGCATGTCAGGATATATGTGGGGAATACAGCAGAACTCATTATACATGGAAAAAGGAAATGTTGAACACACAAGCAGAGTAAACAGTGTCATCAGTGCCAGAACACATGTAAACAAACAGCTTTAAATCGAACAAACAGTGAAATGCGGCATCCTGTAAATGTTTCTGCCTGGATTTGCAGCCTCACTTTTACATTTTTGCCATTAAGAACATCTTAACATAAGCGAAACGGTAGAATAAGCTTCACCTGCTAGATCATCAATATTTTAAGTGAGTGCGATTCCCAGAGCCATAGAAAAGGTGGCAAAAACAAACCCAATGACAATTTAAATGGCTTTTCTGAATACTGGGAATAAAATCCAGTGCAACAGAATCACAAAAAACTGACCGAAGTAGGTACGTATATGTGGGACATCTTACTGTGTATAATGTATAAAATCATAAGATACAATACATTCATGTAATTACGTGTAAAATAAGATTTTGGCCAATACTGCAGCTACATCTGCTTCACACAATAACCTCCAATTTAATACTGATTCCACTACATCTTTAAATAGATATAGCTTACTTTAGGGTCAAGGATAGTTGATTAATCAGTGGTTCATTAACATGAAATTAATGTTTATCAATATCTCATTTATAAGGCGAAAAAAGCTTAACATTCCAGCTTTTGAAATGTGGAGATTTGCTGCTTTTCTGTTTTGTATCTATGTAAATTAAATATCTTTGGCAAAACAAGAATTTTGAAGATGTTACTTAAAGTTCTGGGGACCTGAGAGGGGCATTTATCACTTTTTTCTTACATTAATTTTTTTATCAACTAATAAAAAGTAATGTATGTAATTGATGTATCGTATAAAATAAAAAGAGACAGAGAGGTATTTTTCCTGTCACACTGAAGGCTTGCAGTAAGTTGAATTTTCATCTTCTTTTACTTCTCATTTCCTGCATCATAAAATTAAGGTGCTTGTAATTGGAACACTTCGCAGAAAGACACACTATTAGCCTTTTGAACTTCCCTTTGCCTTATCTTGTATTTTTAATTGGCCGTTGTAGAACAGAAGCTTTAGACCTCTTTGCAGAGTTTAGGGCCTTGTTTAAAAAGATTCTGTATTCCTGTGACCTTGAATTTCCTCAAACAAGCACTTTTTTTCCCACATCATCCAGTGTGTATTGTGTAACTGTTTGTCTTATCCAGGATTACCTCTTTTTTTTATATGCCATTTGGCTGGCACTTTCATCCTGAGCTCCTGGTGGACTTGAGAGTGCATACATGTTGTTTTGTTTCCAGTGGGAGTTGAGCCTCTATCTCTGATGCTGTTAACGCCTTGCTCTACATGTTGACGTGCTCAGGAGAATACACCCATGACCCTGTTAATACTGTACAGTTTACATTAAGAGAAAGTAGTGTAGGGTTTCAACCATATGGGTTTTCAATGGTTGATTTCAGTTTAAATGGAATTCCCTGATACTTTATATTCATACTGTGTACTAGAATCTAATAATAATTACTATATAGTGTAGCACTTGTACTTTCAATTGTTTATTACTCCCCACCTGGTATGGAAATGTTACTTGTGTCGCTCTAACTTGTAGATATGTGAAAATTATAAATTGTTTTCAAAATGGAAAATTAACCTCTGCAGTAGCATTTAGACCATGTGATACAAACTATTCAATGCAACAGCTTGGTGACAGTGGGGATGTAATGATACATTTATTCATCCTGCGCTTTCTTGATTGCCCCATGAGGCCAGCTATTGAATGCACTCTAGCAGACCCAGACGGCTGTGCGTGGCTTGTCCTAGCAGGAAAAGCATAAGTGTAGTTAATAACATTTAAAGCAACTGCATTCCATTAAGGTGAGCTAGTTCCAGGGACCTGGTATTGTGCATGCTGGCTCAGTGGCATGGCTTACTGGGACACTTGAAGGAACTGAGCCATTGTCAACAACATTTGTTTCACCTGTGCTTTTCCTGTTATTACAAGTCAAAATGTAGAGCTACGTCTTTGCGAGTATACCTTCTAGGAAGATCTGGCAGCGGGACAGTTGTCTGTGTGCTACACCATGCTAAAATGCTGAAGTAGCTCCCAGATACCATTGCTGATATGGCAAGTGTTGGCGGTGCGATAAACGCATGAGAAACCATGTTAGAGCTATTGTTTGGAAGCACTGTTGTTTTCAAGTAAGTAATGGCAGCGCTGGACAAAGAGCGTTGAATTAGACGCAAAGTGTGTGTCGTCATTGTTGAACCAAAGTTGGGTGGTGTCATGCCCTGGAAACACAATCAAACATGGTAAACCATTAACGAACTTCTGTTGAGAAACTCTTTAGATAAACTAACAACATATGAAAGGCCGTTAATGGAATTAGTTCTTCAGTAAGGAAAAGTCAAAATACTTCATCCCATCGATGCAATAATCCTGTAATGCAATGAAGCAGTTCTGCTAATTAATTTGCACATTAATTTGGCTGCACAGGTCTAACACAGATATGAATGTTATCTGTACGGCGCAAAATCTCTTGATTAGCAAGTTTCTACTGGTTCATGAGGTATGATGGGTACTGTATGTTGCTCAACCCTAATATTGAGACTGCCCATGCCCAGCAATATTGGCAACAACAGTTGTTTCAGCAGGTGCCCTGAAACAATACATTTGCATTCAAGTGACAGAGTCCACTAGTGGCCATAGTAATTATTATGGGAGGTCAGGGAAGTCAGGTGACGATATTATAGAGCAGGAAAGTAAGTTAGCAATACATCACACCTGAACAATGGAGACTGCAGTTTGTTTTTCCATTTCCATAAAACGGTCAGCGTTGGTTTTATTTATTCATTTTTTAGCATGACCACAATTGTTCCCTAATCTTAACCAAGTGTTTACTATTGTTACCATAATGACAGAGGCTCCCTATCTAAATAAAGTACTTATTTTAACCCACACCATCATCTCTCTGTAAACCTAACTAGTAGTTGTTGTGCCTAGACCTAACCAAACCTTAACCATAGTGTCTTGAATATATTGAGCATTTAATTATTTCTCTTCACTGATATAAATCACAAATATTATGTAAGACTGTTAAGAGTACACCTGTGCACCAGGATGTGTCAGCAGTGTGTTCATGGACGCATGGGAATTTGGTTCACAGTGTTAATTGTTTGTTAAGTGTCTTTAATTAACAGCTATCTCGCAGGACAGCAATGGGCTCAAGTCAGTGCTGGTGGGGCCATTAATCAATCAGCTCAGACACAGAGACTGTGCACAGTCACTTAGCTTCCAGCTCCCTCAGTCACTTTTAGGAGCACTTTATTTGCCAAGTTAAATAGATGCATCAGTGTGTCTGGATTAAATATATAGTATGTACGTGTGTATATTGTAAAGGCATAATTTTAACTTTGAGTTTAAGCATACTATACAGTATGAAGAGAGGGACCACTGGTCATGTTAATTGCAACTGTGAGAAATATCAAACGGATAATTTAATTTTTGTCTTATTAATCAATTATTTTTCAACTTATTGAATTATTGAATATATAAAATCTCAAAGGAATGTTTTACTGCCCATCATAAGTTACAACTTCAGCTTATTTGTCTCTCAGAAATGCAGATGTAATCAGTTTTAAATGACATGTAACGAGAAAAAGTGAGCACTTTACTGGAGACAGATAACTATGGTTTTATATTGGAAGATTAATGAGAGTTGTGTGACTCAACCGTACAGTCTGTATGACTGGAGAAGTCTAACACTGAGCTAAAAGAGGCTCACAGCTGCACAGAGCTGCAGACCTTAGACTTTTTTAACATTACTATGAGTCATTTGAACATGTGTTCATATGCAGCTTTAATAACAGACACATTTAAGATTGACACATTGATCTGTGTACTGAATTGCAATTTACAGAATATAACAAATACAATAAATGTTAAGTAAAATAATAGCAATGGGGTTATTTGGGAATACCAAAAAATCTACAGTGCCTTTCTTTCAAGGCATTTAAAATCAGAGCAATTCTAATTCCTGTGTCTAATGCAGTGTAAGTATTTGTCTTGGTTGACGTGCAGCAGTGACTTACTGTCAGCTCACACAGTGCACAGTTTGTGCTGGTAACACAGTGCATGCAGACAGTCATGCAAGAGACACAGCAGGAGCCCATACACAGGGAAAACATACAGCTGACAGCGGACACTAAATGAACTGAAGAGCAAATATCCTGGAGTAACTGACACCTTAAGTCACAATAAAAGTGAATGTCAACCACTTAATAGAACACAGTTCATCAGCATATTGTAACTGGAGCAGTTACCTTTACATTTAGGATGACACAGGGATATACAGTACACGCCACATCCACAGAGTCTGTATTGACTGAAAATAGTTTCTATATGCTTTCTCCCTTTTTCTGCCTGCTGTGATATACATATTCTACAAAGTCAGAGTCCCAGTTGTTCCTACATTTAAAGATATTACATCACAATGGCATTAGACTTCAGTTCCCTTCATGATTTGTGGCTCAAGGAAAGAGTACGTGTACATCCACTGTCTAAACATTCCTGGGAGAGTTAGCAAGTGAAACCTGAAACTATTGAAAGACTGACTTGGTTATATGCAGGAGACTTGTAGACATTTTAAAAATAGGTTTAACGAAGTTTGGTTGAAAGATGGCAAAACTGTTATTTTAATGGCAATGACTATATTTAAACATGTACAGTAGTAGGATTTGCTTCACATTGAAATATAATGATTATGCGATTCTTTTGAAATGATTGTCATATAAGAGTTAAAACAATTAGTCAATCAACACAACATAAATCAGACTACTGTGTTGATAATCAATTATTTAAGTCAGTTTTCATGAGGATTGCTGCTTCCAGCTTCTCAAATGTGAAGATTTGCTGTTTTTATCTATTTTATATCCTTGTAAATTAATTGTTTCTGGGTTTTGGACTGTTGGCTCGACAAAACAAAACATAATATGGGTAACTAATCATTGGGAAGAACTCAGACATGTTTTTCTGTTTGGCCAGATTTAGCCCAGTTTTCTGTTTGTTTTATTTTTGTCTTTATTTGACAGTCATTGTAGAAGTAGACAGGAAACATGGGGAGAGAGTATGACATGCAACAAGGGTCCCCTGCTCAGGAGTTGAACTGTGGATATTGTGTTTATGTGGTCTGCACCATAACTATGAGGTGACCACTGTGCCCCTAGATTTATCCCATTTATAATGTGGATATATTTACTTACTGGCTGTAGCAATAATCTGGGAGGATAATGCAGAAATTGGATTTATTAACCGATAATGAGTTAATTTTTGATATTTAGGGTTGGGGTTAGACAACTTTACTGCTAACACATACAGTATTCTTTTTAAATGCTTAGGCATTTTGTAAAATGGATGCATGATTAATCGTGATGTTAGTATTGGTTTATGATACTGGCACACTGATAAATCATTTGGACCCATAGTCGGGGTGTGTGTGAGTGAGGGAAAGCATGCATTTTGTTTGAGTTTGTGTGTGTGTGGGTGTGTGTTTGTGTGTGGTTTCATGACAGACGCACTTTGTTATTCTCCTTGGCAAGCTGAACTTGGCCAGCATCTGAAAATGGACAATGTAAGGCAGGAGCCAGTCAGGAGGAGAGGAAATCCCACCCTGTGTTTGTCCACTAACTGTGTCTTTGCTGTCTTCCTGCTTGGAGCACAATACAACAAGGTGCCCTTTGCAGTTTATTGCAGCGTTTTAATGCGTTCTGTAGGTGCAGAGAATGTTAAAGCTTGCTGCAGAGTGACATTTTTTTTTCTTTTTCTTTTTTTTTTTTTGCTGTTTTGTAAAAGCAAAGGGACAGGCTCCTTTTCAAAATGAGGTAGCTTAATCTATTTTGATAATAGTGACATGCACTCTTGCAAAAATATTAATAGCACAAAGTAGGAGCCTGTAGTCCTCACTGATTAAATGAAACACTTCTGTGGACAGGATCCTGACTGATGAACATCAGGAAATTATAATTTTCTCCAAAAAAGATGGGTAGCGATTTCAAAATTAAATCTTGAAACACACATCAGATAAAGTGAGTAGCACATGCAGTATTATTAGATTTACCATGAGTATTAATCTACAATCATTGTGACATTTTGTTAAGGATATAGTTAAATAGCCCAGCCCTCACTCCCCCCACCCGCACACACTTAATGTCCACAGTGTCTGTCATATAATTTTGTTCACAATTAATATAGATCTGACTCAATTAGCTCAGTTATTCCGCCATAAGAACAGACTTCAGCACCAGTTATCTTTTCTTAGAGACAGTTTAAATTAAGTTTGAGTTTAAACATGTAATTTCCAAGCAGATCACCGCCATGAAATGTTGCAGTGGGTTTTGTTGAAGTCCCTTTGTGAGAGAGAGTTATTTACGGTGCGGGGGAGCAGGCAGGATGATCCATGTTGCTGATTTGACCATTTCACTCACTCACTTGAAAGGTAAAAGTGTCTGTGTCAGCATTGCTTCCCCATAAGGGCTTTTGGAAACGTAAAGACAACAAACATTTCCTGTCCAGTGGTGTCTGTGTGTGTGTGTGTGTGTGTGTGTGTAGAGAGTATCACAGGCAAAACATGTAGGGGAAACTGGGGATCAAAGGGCACGGCCACTATCTTCAATTGAATGCCGCTTCTACTCTCTGCACATTTGTGTATCTGACCAATTCAAGATGAGACAAGCCTCACTGATATAACCATTTCGTGTTTCTATTAGCAGTATACTTACTCACCTTACTATTGACAATGTGAAATAGATGTAGATCTAAAACTTCTGCTTGTTTTCATCTTAATGAAATGATTTGATATGAGAAATGATTTGATAAATGTACAGTATCTGTAGTGGTGTGCCTTTTTTGAGCCCGTGTGGTTTCCAGTAGAGGGCAGTGTGTATGTGTCTCACTGTAGAACATTTGCCTTGTTGAATCTGCTTAGGATGCCATTCAACATCTCCTGCTTAGAAATCCTCAGTCACTGCTATGACTTTTTCTCATTTGCATTTGTTATTTGTGCATGATACACATCCTCATACCATAATTATTTTATGTAAAACCAGAAGCCATATATAAATCTGACTGTTATCAATGCACATACAGTAGTTACTGTGCATTTTGTCTGCACAGGACTGAGAATTATTGATCACATCTGCATATCTGTAGACTGTATGTCAATGGCCTTACTTCTACTTCTACAAAAGCAAATTTGGAGATTCATTACTTTTGCATCAAAGAAACATTCATCTTATAATGTCACTTTTTATGTGTCATTTATAACTTCTCTGCTGCTGACTTTGTTTCCCTGCAGGGATTAATAAAGTTCACCCTTATCACATTTTTATTTGGACATTATTAGGAGTATTTATGAAGGTAGTAGGGGCCGAGAGGTTTGGGAAGTTTATTTATGACCAGAGGGTTGCTGGTTCAAATCTGAGAGCCTCTGGGAACAGCAAGGCAAGGAAAGTCAATAGTGTCCTTAAGCAAGAAGGGTGTTGCATCGAGGTGTTGAAAAAAGTGTGCTCAGCCAGCCTTGGTGATTTAGATGAGGGTTGAAGCTTCCACACTTCGCTTGTTGCACTGGTTTTCTCATTGTACAACTCAGGCTGTTATGTCCTGTAGGTTTCCAGGTGAGCTTACTTTAAGTGAGCAGGTGGGATTTACTGTGTTGCACTTTGCTGCCGTACATGACTGTTATTGGACACATGAGGATTGCTTCTGTTGAACTGCAGGCCACCCTGGCATCCATTATTTTGCTACCAAATAAGAAGTCGACCAATACAAAGATATAATTTGTGATGAGATGCAACAACATCAATTGTCCTGGGACTTTTAAAATTAATGGGACCCTACTACAGGTAGTTTTAGGGCTAGTCATATTTATCAGTTCTGACTGAATTGTGCTTGTAGCACACTTAAATAATAGGCTACTTAATAATAGTTAAAATTCTCCTATGTGTTTTGTTTTGGATGGTTTAAGGCAACATTTATCACTGATGCATTTGAGAAGAACATACTTCTGTATGTCCTGCTTATATGTCCTGTTGTTGTCATCATTGCTGCACTGAAGCAGCCAACTTGAGGGCAATGGAAGGTCAAAGAGCATGTCCAACCCCAAAATATAAAACACAAAGATGCTGCAGTTCATCTTCTACCCACAGTGTATCACACTCTTGATTAGGTAACTGTATTTTCCTTAAAAAGTTAAAACATCCTCTAAGGTAATCATTAGGTCATGAGGAAGATAAAAAGTACCACCTTGTCTTATATGTTCCTCCCAGATAGTTTAGAAAGGAGGTGATGATCAAACTTTTAAATTAAGCCAATTAAATTTTTGGCCAAGGCACTAACAAGACATGGTTAGAGCTTAAATTCTTACCGGGAGGATCTATGTCACCGCACTGGGAGTGTTTTAGGTATTTATTAGTTTGAGCCTGAGAGTTTAATTTTCCTCCTCTCCCTCTAACTCTGCCGGTTTGCTTTCACTGCTGTTCACTGCTGTGCCACTCTGGTCCCCATCTGCAGTTGTTTTTGTACTTTTCATACTGTTGGGCTAGAATCATATTGTGAAGGTGTACCACATTATTGTTTTCTTTGACCTTCATTTATGTTTTTTCTTGCAGTGAAAGAATGCCATTAATAATGTTTTCATGACATACATGTGTACATGTACAGCACCATTTTTACAATACCTAAACTCTACCACTATGCAGCTAACACTAGTGTCACCAACACCGTCATTCAGGTGAACTTCAGATGCATCTGTAGTCAACAAAAATGTTGATAGGCAAACAGCTCTCAGATTCAAACTAAACTACCAGTGTGAATGTGTCCTTAGATAAAGGTATCCACCTTTTGTATGTTGAATTGCATGTGTCATTTCGTAGATTATTAGAGGACTGATGTGTGTGTTCACTTGTGTCAACTCGGTTATATTTCCCTGAGCCGTTTTTGCCTGAGAGAACATAATCAAGTTGTTCTTCTCCAAATTAAATCTGTAGCCAGTTTGTGACCTGAAATATGCCCCCATCCCTTTGGCAATACTTACAGCTCAGAGCTGAACACTGCTACACACACATACCCACACACACACACACACACACACACACACACACACACCCATACCCATACAGAGGGAATTGCGGGAAGCTATATTCTGATAGCTCCTGCAGTGATGTGTGCGGGCAGCAGAGTAACAAGAACCAGCTGCTGCCCTCATTCTCCTTCTCTTCTTCCTTCTCCTCCTCCTCTTCATCATCTTCCTCCCTCTGCACCCTTAATTTCTCTTTGCTTCTTTATTCCCAAGTGTTATTAGGATCAACACTGTGCCTCTCTCTTTTCCTGTGCCAGTGTACAGCATAAACAACAACAACAAAGATGATGCTGAAGGAAAAAAAAGAGACAGACCTCCCCTATTGCTTGCAAACACACACATACACACACATGCACAGAAAAGCTGACAGCTACACAAGCTTACAGACACACACAAACAGAAAGACAAAATAGACGCCTACACATAGACAAAAGACAGGATAGACACCTACATATGCAGACAGTGAGGTGTAGTTAAAGCAGAAGCGCACACAAACACACAGACCTGCCCACACACATATAGAGTAGACACACACACACACAGAGCTGCTAATGAAGGTTGTTCCCAGTCAAAAGGAAGGAGCAGGATTCCCTCACTGATTGATGACTCATTGAGTGAATAGCTGTCACTGTTTGTGCATCATTACTTGCTATGCTGTATTACCGTTATTACTACATTACTGCAGACACAGCTACCTTAGAATCCCCATGGCTTCTCAACACAGGGTAAGCAGGCTTTAAAATCACCAAGTGAAAAGTCTTAACACTGGTGCAGAGGCATGTTGGCATCCTAATCAGTTATACACCACATCCTGACATCTGGCACAAGGACAAAAGGACACCACATACACTGCAGCGGCACAGTCGTGTACAATACTAGACTACAAATCAGTTAAATCACATAATTTCTGCAGGCCTGTTCCCATAATGGCTGTATGCTGCATATTAGAAGAACAACCACAGGGACTGTATTGGCAAAAGAACCATGTCCTTAAAAATGTGAACTTACAGAGTCAGAATTTTTTGACATAAATGTAAATGTGCACAAATTAACAGAGAGGTAGACAACTCAGTTGACAATTTTGTTATTATGTTTAAAATATGTCCCAGATAACGATTAGTTAGCAGGCAAATGTAAGTATTCATCCCCAGCTCTTTTAAACTAGTCCAGTTCAACAAGTTGAACTGTCCATGACCTAACACCGTCCACTGTTTATCTTAGCACTGTTTCTGCATTGGATTGTTGGATTATGCAACTGACTGTTAGCAGCCAAAGCTTGCCGGTACAGCTGAAACAATAGCTAATTTAGCATGAGGTGTATATAAACAGACAGCAAAAATTTGTCATTTGAATGCAAAAATTAACTGAATTGAGAACATGAATTATTAATTTGTGCTCACAAGTTAAATCAGCAAAACAAGAAAGTAAAACTGTTGCTGCTAGACTTCTGCAAAATGACTTGATATTAGAGCTGAAAACAAACACAACTGTTATCAATTAATCGATCTGCAGTAGTAGGCTACTGTAGATGGACAAAGTTAATTGTCAGCCATTTTGACAATTGATAATTGAATATTTTTGGGTTTTGGACTGTTGGTCAGACGAAACAAGATATCAGGTTACACCCTTTTGGGCTCTAGTTAATTGTGAGGGGTAATTGTTAGTTGTAGCCATGTTTTCTGCTATGTCTGTCAATTTCAATTAAATAGGATAATAATTATGTTAATGGTAAAACCAACAGAACAATATACTCTACAGCAGTGATCATTCAGTCCTCTTTGTCCTTCAGACCAACCGGCTCACATTAAATGTTTCTCTGTAAAACACACACGCATTATGTTGACATACCGTGCAGCTTTATTTGTACTGTGGGACTTAGCTCCGGCTCTGTTGTTTAGAAAAGGTGTACACCACAGATACGTGGTTCATCTTAATAATTGTTGTAGAATTTCACTGAGGTTAGGGCTCATCAGAGCCTCTTGAAAGTGCAAATCATTTTTATCAATCCCCATTGCCTTTTTATATCTAGACAAAACTGGGTCCTGTGCTTAATATTCTTGTGGTTTATTTTGTTTAATGTATTTGTACTGTTCTGTGACTATTGGCTAACGGGTTAGATCTTAATCATCTTGTTCTCTTTAAGTTTCTTCAACACCTGGTTTATTGATGACATAGGCCGTGTGAGTGCTACACACTAATTTTTGTCATTTGCTTTCTTGCTTTATTTATTTATTTATTGAAACAGCAGGAGGACTGAGATAGTGACACTTACAGAGTCTGGATGGTTCTGGCGGGATTCAACCCCAGGCCAGTAGTTCATGTAGTTCCAGAGGCGGGGTCCCAACTGCTAAACTCTCTGTGTGCACCTTATTGGTTTTTTAGTGGTTAAGGCAGTTCGTCACTCACTAACAAACACACACACACACACACACACACACACACACACACCAAGTGAGCTTCCTAGGGGCCATTCCCACCTCCAGCCTCATAGCACCCGCTGATGAGTAGCCACAGAGTAGCTGCAGGGTCATTCCAGACACCTCTGCGTGCACTCAGTATCATCTGAAACGGTAATTTTACCTCTGTTTTGACACACAGAAACCTCCCAGTCCAGGTATGTGGTGGACCTATCTTTTGATGCCAATTAGAGAGCAAAGAACCGTTTTTACTAGATGTGTGGCTCTGAGCAGAAACCAGAGGCTGACCTGGCTTCAAGCCCTCAGCTGGAGTCTAAGGCAGGATGGGATTTTGTTTTAAAAAAAGGCAGCTGCTCTGTTAGACAATACATACACAGTATGTGTGTGTGCAAGTGTCAGGGCAAGATAAATGTTGAAATTTAGCCCTTCTAGAATAATTGAAAACACAATGCTCAAAAGAAGTAAATGCAAGCATAATAATTTTAGCAAAAACAACTCTGTGTTTTTGTGGCTCTGTTTAACTTTATATTCCTCAACAGAGTAAACACATTTAACTATGCCATGTTGTGTGGCATGCCCTTCCTCTGACAGGCTGCTGCTAGTGTAGGGATGACGTGAACTATTAGGAGTGAGGAAATAAACAAGCAGATCTAGGACTGCAATTAACAATTATCAATATCATCATCAATTAATCTATCAATTCTTTTACAAATAATTTTCTAGTCTATAAAAGGTCAAAACACAGTAGTAGTCAACAAAAAACCAGCAGCAAATCCTCACATTTGAGGGGCTGTAATCAGAGAATGTTTAGTATTTTTGCTTGATAAAATAATTCACATATGAATTGAAGATATTGATGGATTAATTAATTGTTTCAACTCTTATCTGATCAGTGGTCACAGATCAGACTATGGTTGTGCAGGCCAGTCTCCAGATGTGTAACAGCACAACAGCCCTCACCACAATGTCATTAAATGCAGTTCCTAAACAAACAGGCAACTGTTTTTTTTCTTTATTTATCTTTTGTTTGTTTTCTTTGCTTTCTAAGAGGATTGGCAATGGAACAACTATTGTAACATGCTGCATGTTGCAGTTGCACAAATGTGGCCAACCTGGGGAAACTGTTGTTGTGCATGGCGGGGAGCAGCCTAAAGAGCACTAGCTGTACTTTTCCTTCACTCTGAAAATTCTAGGAATTGCTAAAAGCATTGAACACCAACAAACATCAATAAACATGACCCAGTTTTTAAAGATGTCCTTCTAAGCAGTTACTGTAGAGCGGAGATTCAAATTGTCAGTGTTGGCTCTTTTGTCCGTGCTGACTTAAAGTAAGTAGACAGTAAGGGTTCAGTGTCACGGACAGTTGAACGCAGCATATGGCTGTGGCAGGTTATGTCATGCCACTTGTTCCCTCCAGGTCTCTGTGTTGCAAACTGACTGCATAGATCACTGGCCAAAAACAAGCATATAACACAAACCCCAGTCACAAGGTTGACATCTTGTTTTTGTTCCTTTTCCACATCATCGCAGAGAGAATCTACACAAGGTTTGAGTGGAAAATTGGTCTGGGTAAAATGAATAGTTGTGGATGAGGTAATGTAAGGCTATCCTTTTTCAAACATGGAAGCTGTTTTGTTTATAACAGATGTGTTGTACTGGATTGTTTCTGGCTATGATGGCTGCTATAATTAGAGTCAAGAAATTAGTTAAATATTTCTGTTTACATAACTCCCTTTTCCCCTGCTCATGATATTTTGATAGCGAGTGCCAACACTCTCTCTCTCTTGCTCTCTAACTCCTAAATCTCCTCATGGGTCAAGTTAAAACAATATTATTGTGAGTTGACAGAGTACAGAACAATGCAAACAAATACATGTATATTATAGTTAATAAATCCCACCAATATTGGCTGATATTTGTGGCCAGGTGTAGTTTTGGTTGACCAATAAATAACGAGTGGTTGCAGCACAGAAATGTGATACATATGTTGAAGATAATTTAGAAACAGTAACCATTAGTTTGTCTGCAATTTAAAGCCGCTATAATCAATATTTTTAAAATAACAACTTGACAGCGTGAAAGGTGTCCCTTTTTGTGATGAACCTACAGAGAATTATCACCTGAATCTGCAGATCCTCTCGGCTTTACAGAGCTTTGGTGTGAGTTTCAGCTCATTGTTTAGCTGTTCTGGTTCACTCTCACTGCTCTCAAAGCCTCATTTTTGGCCTAAGCAGGCACAGCTCTAAAAACCCAAAGTACACCACCCCAGCAGCAAACAGCAGCAGAGCATTTAGCAGCTAAAGAGCCAGATACTTCCCACAGGACTTGATGGAAACCAACAACAGGGTGAATTTTGGACTTAAATTCGTCGGATGGATCTGTACCTGCCGGATGTGTAAATAAACAGCTCTTTGCTAACATGTTTGCCAAATTAATTTAAAAGGTCATGATATGTCAATGTTGTTCATGAAGTATTTTGTCTGCCCCAAAAGTGGCCAATAAATCTGTTATTGCATGTTTAAAAACCAATAATATTGTTATGTCGCTTTTTAAAATGATCAAATACCTCAAACATTCACTACAGCTCCCCTTAGAGGAGAATCTTAAGAGTATTTTAATGAAGGACACAAGCCTTTATTGTAGCTGCATTGTCTCTGAGGAGGGCCCCAAGTCCACAGGTTATGTTAACATTTAGGAAGTGGAGTTAAATTTCAGCTTTAGTTTTTTCACTATAGTGTATGTTAGATTAGACCCATGTGCTTTGTCAGCTTAACTGGCCGACATCTGTGCAAGTAAGCAAACAGAAACAAGAGTATTGCTTAAATAGAGCTTGTAGGGCAGGTCTGACATGACACTACTTGACCTCACTCAGTCCCTTGCAGGGATGCCTGCAGACAAAAAGCTGATCTTCTAAACACATTCAAGACTGAAAATAAGAGCTGACAGAAATTAAACAAATAAGAGTAATTGCTTTATAGAAACGTAAAAGCAAGACAAAGATCAAGTTGAGAATACGTATCTTGCACAATAAAGCAAGGAAAAGATATTACATGACCAGGTACAACTGTGTCTGGAGTTCATGTTCAGATTTTATTTTTCCATTTACAGGATTTTTTCTTTTCATTTTCACTCTATTGAGCTTAACTTCAACCACCTCAGGTGAGTAAGGGAGCCACCATGTTAATGAGATTTGATTTTTCTGATGAAGGCAAGTGTAAATGATGAAAGCAGTGTAGCACTTCCAATACTACAGCCATTTTTGGCCATTTTTGCAGCTCACTTGCTCTTATTGACATTTACCAAAACAGTGGTTGTGATGTAGCCATGCCGTTTGGTATTTAACCATAGTGCACCCATCATGACACCTGGGTTGCAGGTTTGTGGTGGATAAGAACACTTGAATTATCCTCCTGGCGAATGCTCCCTGGCTCACTGAGTGACGCACTTGCTCTCACAGTGTGTAACAGTTCTTATGCAAAGCAGACCCACTGGCCATACCTCACACAGTGATGTTATATATGCAGGCTAATGCAAATGACTGACCTTTCACAGAGCAATTCCATCAGGGTGGGAAATTAATTTTTTGATCCAGTAGCCTCTGTGTCTGGTACATTTATAAATTAAACCAAACTGGTTATTATTACATAACAAAAAGAAGTCATGGAAATCTTACAGTATAAAAGGCAAAGTTTTGTAACATAAATGTGATTGTCATCTTGAGGTATTTGACACTGTAATTAATTGGAAAGATGCAAATTTCACACTATTTACTTCAGCCATGTCATTAGTTAATGGCAACTGACATGGGAAAACAAATGTTAATGGTGTCTAATATTGGTATTATTTGAATTTCATTTCATTATTTGAGTAAAAAAAAACACCCTGCTTACTCCTTACTGCATCTATTAAACAAATGCTCCCCAAAATTTAAAAGTTTATGCATCATAATTATGTGTAGCTTACCAGCTTTATTAGGTGGAAATGAATTACATGCAGTTCACTTAAAACAAAACTTAAGCTGATTATTAAATTAACAAATGTAGAAAATGTGTTTTTATGTAGAAAAATACAGGAAACAGGCAGATCCAGTCTCCTGACAGCAATGATTTTTATTTTTGTTTGAGAAATTCAAAAGCTTGAGGTTAAAGTAAATGACTTTCTATTTTTTCTATTTTTATTTATTTTTATTTATTTCTGTTTTGAAACGAAATGGACTCATTTCATCTGTCTATGTTGCCAATCATACATCACTATCCTGTGAAAAACTGTCGGTGTTAATATTTACAAATGTGTGATTTCAGTGAGTGGTGGGTGATGGGGGGTATGGAGGATTTACTTTATTTATTTATTTATTCATTTTTATTTTAATGTGAGAATCTGACCACATTTTAAGTTGTAGTTCTTTAGTATAAAAACCTCAATTAATTGATTCGATTTGTGTTACTGGCTTGCATGATTTCACAGTGACTACACTTGAACCAGGCCAGAATCAGATACTATCAGCAGCAGCTTGTTCTCTTGGACAGAGTTGAGGTAACTTGTCATCATGCGAGACTGGAGATTATGGCAACTGGATGTAGAGGTGTCAACACAAATCTGATCGCTGTCCCTGTCACTTTAGCTAGACATGATGGACTCGGTTTTGCTCTCTTTGCTCTCTGGTTGTAAGTCAAGAACGTGTAGATTTGCTAAAATAATCACCTGACTAGGTTTTACTCTTAAATTATTTTGTTATGCATTGCTTTCTTTTTCTGCCTGCCAGATACTATATCAACAAATCTGTGCCGTTGTGTTCTTCTCACATCAAGGCAAAGTAAATATGTCAGTTTTTATCAGGGCTGCAACTAACTAACTAAAACAGTTTTGGCATTTATTCAATATTTGACAGTATAGATGTAGACTGGGAACATGGGGAGAGAGAGAGGTATGACATGCAACAGAGGTTAGTATTGGGGCCATATGGTATATGTTCCAACCACTAGTCCTCTGGCAAGGTCCACTAACAACTGATAATTGTTAATTATTGATTTATCTCTCGCATATTTTTACAATTAATCAACTGATAATTTCAAAAATACATGTCTTAAAATAGAGAATAAAATAAAAAATCACATTTTAAAAATAACAATTTCCTAAGGTGACACCTTTAAAGTGTTTCTGGCTCTGTTCAAAGTGATATTAAACTTAGAAAAGTAGTAAATCCTCACATTTAAGAATCTAAAACCGGACCAAGATCAGAGCAAGACTGTGAAAAGCATAACAGAACCTGTGTCATTATATGTGTATGAGAGAGAGAGTAAGAAAGGGAAATAGAGTGAGAACAAGCCAGTGCGATGTCAGGCTTTTCGAGCTGGGCTGAAAAGTTTAATCAGCTGTCAGTCCAGGCTTGGTTTGGACCTGAATTGGTTGAAATTAATCTTAGTTTGATCCACAGCATTTTTGCAGACACAGACAAACCAATACTTCCATGAAAGTGAGCCTAGATACATGCATGTCGTGTGAAATGATCACGCCATCATACCATTCCTTTTTTTTTTTTGACACTGTCCTAACATGAGCAGTGGACCGAGATTAGCTCACATTCATGTTGAGACCAGTTCAGCCACTCTGGATATATGGCAAAGTGTAAAGGCGAACAGGTGAGTTGGTGTGGCTGACAGTGAGATGAGATGTTGCATTGGCTTTGATGTGTTGAGAGAAGAGTGTTGGGGAGGTGTGTCTTCACGTGAGGCTTGCCTTGCTGCATGCTGGCCTGCCATAGGCTGCTGACTGGTGGGCTGGGAAAAAGGAATGGAGGGAGGAAAAGAGAAGGCACTAGGACCCAGTAGTGAGACAGCGAGTAGGCAGGCAGAGTGGGGCTGAGTCACTGCATGTGTCTGAGAGGCAGTCAGAAACAGAGCAGAGCAAGAGAGCAGAGGTGATCTCACACTCATCAGCACAGGATAACACAACCATGATGGGTTGACTTGGGGGGGGAGGCAGTTGGAGAGAGGAAGTGTGCATTCGCCACCACTTGCTCAGCTATGGAGACCAACAAAGTTCTTCATTTCGTGCCTTCGGGTAAGTGGATCAAAGCTCCCAGAGCTGTTCCTCAGCTGAGCACGACACGGCGTTCACTGGGAGAACCTTGGGTTTCCCTACCTAGTGAAACCTGAGAACCCCCTGTGCAAAACATGTGCAGCCCACCTCCACTTCCACTCTGAGGAAGGGCAGATGTTTGGGTGTGCATGTGTTCTACTGTACATACTTGGTGTTTTTCTGTGTTTGCTCTGTCTACATTCTTAGGAATGTGGCAATTTCTGTTTGTGACAGAAAACCTGTTTTTATTTTCCCTCTCAAGGGAGGTGGGGTTGTAGAAGCCCTGTTGTGCTTACAGAAATGCAGATGTTTTTTCGTTCTTTTTTTTTTCAATTGTCTCGTATGCTCCTGCAGTTTTTTTCCTTCTTCTTCTTGTCTATGTCTGGTATGCGACATAAGAGGTTTCTGCATCGTATTTCTTCAGTTCAGGAACTGAACCTTGAAAAACAATTGCATCACAAACCCACCCAAAAAAAGCCAGTATACCTGTCGAGCAGGGACAGCTGGAATGCAGAGAAAGCCTGGGCTCATAATGCACTTTCTCATGTGTTGCACTGGCGGGGCTCGTGCATGTGCGCTTGCTAGACAGAGAGGGATCGACACGGAACAAGAAGCAGTGTGTGTGAACGTGCACATGTATCTGTGTGTACCGTTTGTGTCTGTGTGCATGTGTTTCTGTGTATGAAAAATTGAGAAAAAAAAAGAGATCAGTTACTATGTGTGTGTGCGTGTGTGTCTGTGTGTGTGTGGGTTTGTGGCTGTTTGAAGCGTGTGTTTGTGTGAGATGGAGAAAGACAGACAGATTAGTGTTGGTGACAGCCACAGGAAAGCAACGAGTTCTCCCCTCACTGAAAGTCCTCCGAGAGCCCGGAGCCCATTTGGAGGTGTGATGCGGCTGCCTCCTCACTTTCATTTTGTCTGGGAAGGCAGAGCAGGATGCTGCGCCTCAGTGTGTGCTGCGTGCGTGTGTGTGTGTAATGAGGACGTTATGTGGGATAATGCAAGTGCGGAAATATTACCTGAGACTATGTGTGTGTGTGTGTGTGTGTGTGTGTGTGTTCGCGCATGTGTGTGTGTTCGCGCATGTGTGTGCGTGTGTGTGCTTGTGCGTGCGTGCACTAGTGTGTTTATGTTTGTGAGTACACAGTCCTGTGTGTATGGGATAATGTGCAGGAATATATTTGTGTGAGCATTTTTGTGTGTGTGTATTTGTTAGAGTTCAGTCGTGCTCCGGTGAGATGTGTGAGAGTGTGTGTGTGTGTGTGTGTTTGTGTGTGTGTCCGTGGGTGAGCGTCATGCGCTGTGCACACTAACTACATTTCCGAGTGTGTGTCGGGGCGTGATGGACATTGCTGTGGCTCATCCTCTGAAGAGTAATTTGCATTCATTTGCTTAGGAGCTGATTGGAGGCGGAGAGGGCAGGTTTGATCCTTGCAGCAGAACAATTTGGTTGTGCGAACAGAAAGAATTTCAAGAGGTTTGTCACACAGGAAAGGTTGAGGTTTGGGTTGGTCGTGATAAGAGAAATGTGTGATCCACTAATGTCTAATCCATTTAATTACATTCATTCTAGATGTTTGTGTCATGTAACTTAACCTTGGCTTTAGATGCACATGTTAACATTTAACTGCCCAGTAGCACAAGATGACCAAAATACATCTGCAGGAATTTGATGGAGTTATTGATCACCACCAGTGACTCAACAATTACTTTGCCAGAAGATTTGATTTCTCGCTCTCCAAACTCACTTTACTGCCCTCTGGATTTTCAAGTAAAGCAGAACAAGCTTTTCTCCGCAGCTCCTCACAGGAACATGTTGTCCATCAGAATGTTAAGCTTTAGCTGCCCAGACAACACAAACAGTTTTTTTTATTGGTGTTTTCATTTATGAGCATTAGCACACTCTAGTTGAAGCATATTGTGAGTAATCTTCCAGATTGTGTCATTATCAGTGGCAACCTGCCGACGAGTGAAGGAGCACCTGGTGCTGTGGGAGGAGGTCAGGAGATATGGGATTCACTTTATGGACTTGTAAATGACCACAGAGCTTCCACATGTAATCAGTCAATGTGATAATACTGCTGTGAGGTTTTTTTAATTTAACACTTGATTTACCTTCCTGATTTTGTTTGCTCACTCTCAAAATGGACAACAACAAATTTCGGCAGCTTGTACAGTGCAGTGTTTAAACATATTTACAGACGGTTTCAACTATGACAGCAATAACCCTGAGGATTAACTGTTTCCTACAATGCTTTCTCTTGAGTTGATTCATTAGTAAAAAGGCAATATTTAAAACAGGAATGGGGGATAATTTATAGTTTATTTGTTTTACAAATTCTCTGTCCTCAAAACTAATTATGCAAAGTAGGGGTGAACGATATGCAAAAAAATCATATTGTTATTATTTTGTAAGATGTGATTGTGATGTGAGTCACAATTTCAGTTGGAAGATCATTTTTACATTTTAATTTCACCATAAAAAATAAAAAAACAAGCACATACCTTAACATCTGGAGAATATGATTTGTAGGCTGGGGGATTTCTGTAGCACCAGTATGCTTTATTTATAGTATGTCGTGCTGCATTTTACCTTTATCAGAAAAATGTGATTACCATTGCTACTTTTATTTGGATATTGCCATATTTCAATACTATTTCAAGTAATTGTTCAGCTCTAAAGTAAAAGTAAATTGTAGTAAAAAAACAAATAAGGGTTAGTTAATTAAAGTTTGTGTTTTACATGTTAAGGTTTTTGCTCTTTTACCATAATGTGATAATAACAGGAATGTGTAACAGTTTTTTTCATCAGATTATGTTCTCAATGGATAAATCATTTGGTAAAATGTCCATCAGTCAAATGAACAATGCCTATCACGTTTCCTTAAACCTAAAGTGAACTCTTAAAATTTAAATGTATGTCTGTCCAAAACTAGTTTACTGTTACTTCAGGCAAAAATCAACAAATCCATGCATTTTAGAATCTGAAAGAAGGGATTGTCCGTCATTTTGCTTGAAATATGAATTCACTGATTATTCAATAATCAGACTAGTTGCAGATTAATTTTCTATTGATTAAGTAGTTGGTTAAATTATTTTGTAGTGAGTACTTTCAAGAGCCCCTCCTAGCTGCTAAGAGTTAACTGAAAGAAGCCATGCTCTGTAAAACGAAACTGTCAAATCCACATTTCTGCTGTCTTTTCTAAACAGCTCTGATTAAATATCATAATTATGACAAAAAACTGAAATCTCTCAGCCTCGTCCCGGCAGGTTGTCAATCTTCAGGTGTGACAGACATCCTGATAATCAGTGTTGCAGCCGTGACCTGCAGATCCAGAAAACATCAGCATGTGGGACACATAGTGGCTGTGTGAATTAGTAGTTCGACCATGTGGAAGTGGAGGTGTGTGTGAAAGAAGATGGATGACGTGTGCGTGTGTGCATGCGTGTGTGTATATGTGCTGTAGATGTGACAGTGATCTCTGATCAGTATTCACCGCTGGCAACAGATCTCAGAAGCTCCAGCCTCTGAGCACAGCCATCTGGGCAGAGGAGAAACACACATCCACACACATACAAATTATTATACAGTACCACACACATACATACAACTACACACCAGCATGGAAATAAAAAAAAAAAAAAAAACACATCCATGCAACGACACAACGGGACGGCCACACACACACACATGTGTATTCACACAATTTTTTTTGAAAAGCCACACATACCTATGTTGTACACACAGAAATGCACACTTACCCACACCAACTGTGGCACAGATATTAGCCATACACACTGCATGTAATAACATACACAATTCTTTCTATCTATAGAATGTGTTGGTTTACACACAAAAAACAATTATGTAGATGTGTCAAGACATTCACTCATCATGCACAGTTCAAGGAACAGAAAATGAAGAAGACCACGCATTCATTACAATTACAACTCACACTCTCACATGCACTTAAACACACAAACACACAACTCTTGTTTGTCTTTATATTTCCGTCTTGCTCCATCTTCCTTGTTTCCTTCCTTCCTTGTTTCAGCCTCCCTCTCCCACGCACACATTTACATACATAGACACTCTTATATAGATTTTTGAATCCACACAGTATACACACACAGAAGCACACACACACACACACAGCTGTTCCATGGACAGGTGTGTATTTTTGGGGAAAGGGTAGAGCAGGCACAAGACAATGCAATAGCAGTTTTTTTTTTTTGTTTGTTTTTTTTAAGTTGCTCAGGCCTGCAGTGTGATAGAAACACACTTCCTGTCAGTTTGACAGGAAGTGTGTGAGGCTGGTATTTTTGAGATGGTGTAATAAGCTTTATTATATTCACAGTCTATTTAATAGCATAGTGTAACAAATGTGAGCAGTGATGTTTATCTTCTTTATAATGATGTGAACAGTGTTTGGTTTGTGCTATGGATTCTGTCACTTAGCATCTGACATCAATGGGGCGCTGAACTGGAAAACCACATTTATATCGTCTCATATGTTTTTAAAGTAAGAGAATCAGGTGGCAAAACATTTTGCACTATTTTTATGAAGGTGAACAGCACAAAGCTTCAGAGCATAATTTTCCCAGTATTTTGGTGCAGTTTAGATGGCTCACCATTTACAGTGCACCTATGCTCTGTCCTATTTTCATCCCTTTAGTAGATGGAGGTGCATCACTCTCGAGTCACACTTGCTTTTCTGCATGTTCTTGATGAGAAGTTTAATTTCTAACAAAAAGGGCAGTCTGAACTTATAGCATTACCAGGCCGCCACTACACTGGAAGGAGCCAGTGTAATTAGCCATTATTGTCACCAGCCGCTAACACACCCACATCTCATTTGTTTCTTATTTCCCCAAGTGTCTAAGCATACCAGACTACCACATCCATGGCACAGTGGGCGTGGCACCACACACCTTGATTCACAAACATTGTGATTTTGACATTGTTATGTGAGGATGTATGTGAATATAATAGGGCTTTTTATATTACGAGCACAGCCATCAGTGGGTTTCCACTTTTTTATTGTTCCTAAGAAGCTATTACTACACTAAACTTTGCTTCTCTGTCCCTCGCAAATGATAGATTTATTTACATTGATGCCCTTGGCCCCCTCTTGTAATTTGTTAACACAGCTTGGGGAGTAATTGGGAGTGCTTGGTTAGATGCACTGGATCTCCCTGCTAACAGAAACTTGGCAGAATCTTTGTCACATAAAAATGAGGTCGCATAGACGCACGCAATCAACATCGTGATCTTAATGTAATTAATCATGCAGTACTAGCATGTAGCAATTTGGAGTCAGGTCAAAACTGCAATTCAGTTAAATTAATGCTTTGAAGAGATTTTATTGTGTATGTATTAGTATGAATAAGGCTCAGGTTCAAATTTTTTTTTAACCAATTTTCACAACAAAAATTCTTTTAAAGGAATCAGAAAAATTCTAATTGATCATAAACTGACTGAAACCAAGTTATTGTCAACACAATGCTCTCTCTATAACGCTCCATAACATCTCTAATTGTATTTTGGTCTTCACAGTGGGAAGAACATGCAGCATGAGGGGTTTGGGAATTTCTAAAGTCTAATCTGAATTCCATCTTAATGTGGAATTTACAAGCTAATTAAACAGCCTATCCCTAATAGCATCATGTACAAAAATAGCCCTGTAGTTCTAACATGGTATTTAATGTATGACTCGCAAACCTTTTAATTCCACACGTCATCACTGCTTTATAGCCCCTCCAGATGTGGATGTATAAAAAGAATCTATTGTTGCGAGGATGAAAGCAAAACTCTTTTTATCTTCTTTTTCAACGGTCAGATAAAATGGGGTTTAAATACTAGTGTGCTGCCTTGTAAAAAAACAACCAGTAATCATAAATCAAGTTAGGCTGAATCCAGTTACACCAGCAGAGTTATTTTTAACCCTGATTATAAAGACAGTCATTGAGAACTATTAGACTTCCTTTTTGCTCACAGAATTGGATGTAAAGCACTTGTGTCTCCACAGTTGTTTTTTCTAGCCTGCCTTGTTTTTAGCAGCAGATTATATGTTTGAATTCCTGAGTGTTTAAGATTTTTTTTTATTTGGATGAAAGTGGAAGATGAGAAACTGATGTTAGGGTCTCTTTAATGCAGGTTTGATCCACTTTAATTTGACCTCACAGAGAGGTCATGTCTTAATCTCATTTAAAATACAGCTGATGCTTTTACCTCAGAAATAAAGCACAATGTCGGATGCCTTTGTCTCTGATTTATAGTCGAAGATCATTCACTGACACAATCAAGAAGAAATGCACACGGACATGGAGACAGCGTGTACACACAAACACATAGAGATGAGGTTAATGCAGCTACTTTTACACACACACACACACACACACACACACACACACACACAAATGAACATGTTTAGAAAATAAAAAAACAAACACAGTGTTGGTGGTCCTCTCCTGTCTTTGGTCATGACATGCTGCTCTGGTTTGCAGTTGTGTAATCAGTTTACCATCACCACAACATGTGCACACCCATCCACTGCAGATTAAAGCAGACTCTACAGGTTACAGTACAGGAAGCAGCACTGCGCACAGGCGAGGTATTTGTTTCAGTTCCTCTTTAAAATTGCTCCTGTAGGTGTACCAAAACTGCACAGCCTCACCACCACATGCCAGTGTGCGCTGTGAAGGCTTCCTTCTCCTTTGCAGTGAATTTAATTAAAAAAAACAGCAAACAGAACACAACAGAGTGGTAGACATAGCGCGCTGCAGCTTGCCTCCACTCGATATAACCCCCCCCCCCCCCCCCCCCCCCCCCCCCCCCCCCCCGCACATAATAATTATTCCAACATGTCTGAGGATGCCCATGTTGATGAATTCCCAAACCTTGACTGTAAAGCTGTCCTCCCTATGTTCCTGGGCAGCAACATCATTGTGCTGAGTTGAGTGTGGCAATATGTATTCAAGGTATAATGCAGACTCACACACACACACACACACACACACACATGTCCTATCATGTATGACCCACACAATTCAAACAAGACGCTATCTGAGCTGCAGGAACAAGTAGCCTCATGTAGTACGATGAGTCCTGCAGACATTTTCTCCTTCCCGCTCAGACTGAGCTTATGTATGCCATCCCGCTCTTTTCATACAGCTGTTGAACGCTGAGTTTACACACAGACTGGCATGTGTGGTCTTTGTCTTTTTGCACTGTTCTTTCGCACTGAATCTGATGTCCTCTTTGTCCTTGCCACATGTTGTTATGGTGTAATTTACATCATCTACATTGCAGCAGGCTGGCACGGTGGTGCAGTGGTTAGCGCTTTTGCCTCACAGCAAGAAGGTTCTGGGTGGGAACCATGGGCAGGGGGCCTTTCTGTGTGGCGTTTGCATGTTTGCATCTTCCCGTGTCTGCATGGGGACCCTCCTTGTACTCCGGCTTCCTTGCATGTTAGGTTAGACATGCACGTTAGGTTGATTGGTGACTCTAAATTGCCTGTAGGTGTGAATGTGGGCGTGAATGTCGGTCTGTCTCTATATGTCAGCCCTGTGAAAGACCTGCGACCTGTCCAGGGTGTACCCTGTCCTTGCCCAATGTCAGCTGGGATTGGCTCCAGCCCCCCGCGACCCGCTTTGGATAAGTGGTTTAGATAATGGATGGATGGATATTGCAGCACATTTAGTTTGATTAGTTTGGTGATGTACAATAAATGTAAATCAAAGTGACTTGTTAGCACTGGTGCAGAGACATGTCGGTGTAGCAGCACAGTTCACACTAAGTGATATATGAGGGCGAAAGGATCTCACCTACAGTGTAAAAAGAAAGCTCACAACATGAAATAGACAGAAGACTACACAAGCCACTCCACACACAGTGCCAGGTGGAGGATTAAGCAAGAAGACTAGCAGTGACACATACTGTAGAACGATAAGGTGGAGAACAGTAGGTAGCCAAGGTTGCTTAATTTAAATTCTGTCAGTGCGAGGTGGGATACAAGTAAGCTAAGCTAGAGACAGCTACTGAACAGGGCAGGGCAGGGCACTGACACTGCTGAGGTCCGTGGTTTGATAGTCACCAGGACCCCGCATACTAAAAAGGTATGAATAAGCTCATTTGATTAAAATGGCCATCATCATCACCAATTTTATTTTTATCTTTTTTTAGAACGTCATGTCCTCTGTGCTGTGCTCTAGTTGAAATTCAAAATCCAAATCACTTGTTTCTACATTCTACATCAGGTAGGAATTTGCATAGTGTAAATAAGGGCCTCACATAAGGTATGAAAAAGACAGCATGTTACATAAGACTGGACTTTGTGCCGGCATTTTCTCTCCTGCTACCTCACATCGATTCAATGTAAACTGTGTCTTTGTAGTTCTGCGGGGAGACACCACAAATGAAAAGCAGTGAGATGTGCTGTTGGACAGCAGGCAGGCTGGAGCAGCATACAGTAGAGGGCTGTGTGGCGAACAGCAGACTTGAAAGCGAGATGGTGGCCTGTCTTTAATCGAGCCAGAGGAAGAGGGGAATGTGCAAGCAATTAGCAGGAATCCCCCAGCACTAGGTTTTTTTTTTCTCCCCCTTCTATGAAAATCTAGACAGCCAATTTCTGCAGCAAGCGGTTGGCTGGTGTGTGTGTGTGTGTGTGTGTGTGTGTGTGTGTGTGTGTGTGTGTGTGTGTGTGTATGTATAGTGGAGCAACACCCTCAATCACTTGCACACACTCCCTCATTCACTGCCTGACTCACTCACTATAAACACACACACACACGCACAGCTGAGCGTCCCTGCTGCAGCACCTGAGCATAATCCCATACCTGTGTGTGACAGTTAGAGAACGAGAGAGGGCAGAAAAGCAGCAAAGAAGAAGAGAACAAGAGGGAAAGATGTGAAAAATGTAAGATTACACAAACAAACAGATGGAAAGAGGAGGGAAAAAAGAATGAAATGCCGGGGATGGAGGGGTTTAAATTGGAGCATGTTCCTGCGCTAACCTCAGTCACGATGCCTCGTCTTGCCGCGCCGCAGACAGGGCCGGATTCATCTGTGAACTCGCAGGAGTCGGCTCACTATAACTATCAATCCCTCTCAGGTGAAAGGACCAGAGGATTACTGCAGAGCTTTTCAGTCCACAGATGTGACGTCAAAAGACAGATCTTGAATTTATGGGGGTTAAAAAAAAAAAAAGAAAAAAAAAACAGGCTGGAAAGCAGAATGGATTTCCTCTCTGACTGAATTTTTGCACAAAAATGTAAATTCTAAATAAAACAAATATTCAAAATGAATTGAACAGTGGAGTATTCAGGTTATGGCTGAGGCCTGTTGTAAAACAAGCTGTCAATCAAAATATGAAATATTCTTGTAGAGTATTAGTTCTTGCATTTGTAAAAGTAATGAAATCAAATCTGCAGTCTTGTTTTAACTGCCTTGATCCGGTTTGAACACTTTGCTTTGCTGCACCTCTCCTAAAGTGATTCTGTGTTCTGCCATATTCTTTGACAAATTTACATACACATACGTGCACAAGCAGCACACAGGTTCAAACTCATCTCCTCTGTTCCCAGTCGTGGGAACACCTGTACACTTTCAAAAACAAATTGACAAATGATGCGATCGATGTGTTCATGTATGAAAGCATGGGAACAGACACAAACACATTCTCTCTCACACACACACACACACACACACACACACACACAGACACACACACACTCATGAACAGCATATGGCTGAGTGCACACACTCACACTGCTGTCCAGCATCAACCCAGCCCGAGTCCACCTGCTTGCCAGACAGCTCGGTCGCAGCCAGCTCCGTGGTCAAGGCTCTGCTGTGACATCATCAGCATCAGACACAGGACACAGCTGTTTGCAGCAGAGCCTGAAACTCTGTGCCTTAATTAAACAAAGTCAGATTTTAAATACAAGACAACTGCCACTGAGTAAATATTTTCAACATTCGTGCTAAAAAAAAAAATAAAAAAATGTCATGGATAAAAGAGTCAGAGATGAAACTATTGCACGCAGAATGTATCATCAAGAAGACATCAAGAGACTTTCAGTTTATGTGATATTTTGGCATTTTGAGTTTTTAATTCTTCTTTTTTGCCAGACAGTTGTCACAATGTGCTGTTAAATGTCTCTACATGTTCTTGCTAACAGTGTAAGCATCCTTCACTGAAAACGTGGGGAGATTTTGTTGCAAACATTTGGTTCATTATACCCTTGAGTTTGAATAAGGATTTCTTGTTTTCTTTCTCAAGGAAGTAGATTTGCTGCCGATGTGACTCATTGTACTTCAGGTTTCTTTGGATAAAAGCATCCGTCAAATAATGGTGTTTACCGCAGATGCCTGGCTGGAGGACAGTACAGTTTTTCTTTAGTTTAGTTGATGAAAAATCTCGCTTGAAAATCAATTAACTGATTAGTTGCTTATTTTCTGTCAATCGACTAAACAATTAACAGACTTCATGTCAGCTCAAGAAAAGGATTTTTGTTGGCTGCATTTAATATGGATTATTTTATCACCCAGAGAATGTGAGCCCCTTCATATGCATTTGACTTTGTCCTATAAATACCTTTCAACTGTAAATTTTGTATTGTATTGACTCCTCCTGTTTGAATTATTGATTAAAAAATTGTAGGCTTACACCTACAGTTGATATGTCGCCACTGGAAAGGTGAGATTTTATTGACAGCCGGCTTTCGGAGGGCTTATGTCAGAATTTATGGCTACTGGAGTTTAAGATTCAGTTTGAATTAACATCAGAAATAATCAGAGTATGTCTGAAAAGCATGAAAACTGTAGGATGGCTTTTGTTAACAGGTGGTGTTGACAAAAACAAGTGGCAAGTTGCATTCAAAGTGTGAGAGTGTGAATCTGAGGAGAGACCACAGACTTGTCCTGATGGAGCTGTGATGAAACCGACTGTGACCTGGTGTGTTTATGATGAGTTTAAGAATCAAGCCAAGTCATGTTTCTTCACACATTACATCATCCAAACCAGATCTGGCTTGAAACTGCTCACTGATGCGGTTGTCTTCAACAGCTCAGTGGTTACAGCATGGCACAAATACCCCTCGCAGAGTGCTGGGGTGGCTTCCCACCTCAGCACCCAGTCCATCCAGTTTAGGCTGCTTATCTGGGACAGGATTAGAACAGAGTAGCCGAGCTCTTCCTGGTGGATACCTAGACTTTCCCAGGCCAGCATGATGTGGATTTGCCTTCAGCCGGTGATGAAAAGGATAAGATCGCAAATAAGTGCAGTTGCAGTTATAAGAGCAACCTGTAGAGATCGGATGATGACAGAGCTGTCAGGAAGAGTGCAGCCGTGCAGCAGCTGTAGGCTCCCTGTCACATGTAAAGTTATGGTTGAGGTGTAATACAGCTATGGTATAACAGCTATTCTCTGTCATTTTTTAACTACTGTGGACTGAAAGCATACAATTTACAACAATTATTTTACCTCCACAAGATAAATGGTGGGGCTGCAGCTAATAATTACTCAGCTGATTTTTCCCAAAAAATTCATGTAATATCACCTAGATGTGTAGCCTTGACAGACAAATCCCAAAAAATCCCCAAATTACTCAGTTGCTGTAATTTAAGATGAGAAAGATTTGCACCTCCTCATATTATGGAATCTGGAACCATTAAATGACTTGCATAATTGATTGATTATCAAAATAGTTGTAGATTAGTTCTCTGTTGATTGCAGGATCTCTTTATGGACTCATTGTTTCAGCTCAGAGTGCAGAGACATGCATGTATAAGTGATATTTCAGAGACAGTTTTGTTTTGACTTCCACTCTTTTCCAAGTTGCCAAACCTTTGTCTAATACACATGTAAGTTGACGTGACTAGTAACAGGTTGAATTTGCTATGAACCTGAGTTAATGAAATACAGAGGCACATCAAAGTAAATGTCTTCAGTATGCTTCAGTCCTGAGAAAACAAAATGCGTAGGTGTGCCCTCTTACTTCAGGCTCCAGTATGCCCCCACGCCTGTTGGGAAATACCATGCGAACATATACTGTAAATTGCCATTTACAATGTGTGTGAAATTAGCATGCTGACTTAAGTTCTTCAAAATTTCTTGGGAATAAAAAGGAAGACAAATAAAGGCCAAATGTGGGCCTGCTGTTTAAAATGTGTATACGAGCAAACAGACCGGTCCAAGGCAGAGCAGCGCATCGGGAGGAATTCCCTCTCCGCCTGGGATCTCTCAACGACCACGGCTCTAGAGAGGACGGGTGCCAAGAGAGCCTGTGGGCACAATTAGCCAGCAAAAGGCCCGACCTCCTCCTTGATGCTGGCCCAGCCCTCATAGATTCCCCTACAAACTCAGCAGGGGCACCTTTTAATCTCTTGCCCTCTTCATTTTAGACTATAAGCCTCACCTCTCCTGTAAATTCCATGGTTCGTCCCTCTTGGGGGTTCTGGCATCTGTTTTGCATGTACCTGCAGTGCACTGCCCTGCAATAGACCAGCCTGCATAGGGAGGACGGTTGGATCGGTTTCAGCCTGACTAGTTTATATACACACCAAGGGTCTTATAAGTTGACTTCCTGTTGTCTTGGAGTATTTAAATACACATAAAAACACTTTTCTGATTCAATTAAGGCAGAATCTGTGGTGGGTTAGAGTAATGAGTGATTCTTACCAATAAAATGCGTGTAGAATGTATAAGGTCCTTCCTTTTCAGTTGATTAAATACCTGCGGCCATCACACAGCAGGTGTGTTTAGGTTTAGGTTTAGGTGTGTTACATCACAGTTTTTAAGCAACACACTAATTAAACAAAGGTTGCACAGTGTGGGTACCTGCCTTTAGAAAAATATCCCTTTAATGATTTATCTTTTTCAAGTAAAATAGGTACAAAACTTTGGTTTATATAAAGTGAGTATAATTTATCTGTGGAGCAGGCATTATCAAATGTGTGCTGAGTGCAATGACAGTGTACTTTTAGATGGATATTCTGTATTTTTCCTAAAATCTATTCCCAGCAACTTTTTACACATGTTTGAATAGTGGTGTCTATACTGTGTTATATAAGTCATATAATCTTGACCTGTTTTGAAAGCTTTAGTGAGAGTGCTGCAGACAGGCTGTGGAAGTTGGAAAGTATTAAGAGACAGAAAACCATGTTGTTGACAATAACAAAATCAAATATCACCAGCCTTATCCTTTAAGGTAATTCACACCATTTCCTGTTGTGTAAATAAGATCTCAGTCTGCCAGTTTGTTGCTTTTCTCACAGTATCTTCAGTAACCTCACTGCTGTGCGCATGTAAATGTACCTGGATATGACTGCACTAAAAACATTTTTAATCACCATCATCATCAAGTAAGCAATGTAGGTAACAAACAGTAACATAAATATTGTAGCTTAAGTACACAGATATCTCTGTTTTATACAATTATAGAAATAATGTGCCTTCTCTCATATGTAAATTGAGCTTGTAAAGCTTTTTGGATTGCTCCATATTTGTTTCTTGCTACTCTCTAAAATACTAAACCGCCTGCTGCTTTTTAAGGGGATTAGAGGTGATGGCCATTATTTAAGCTCCATCCTGACTTCACCCACTGATATTGTACTTCTCCTACTAAAAATATATTCATCCTGCTTTAGACTCTTTCAGATTATGTCACACTGCATCAGGGTTGTACTCATGTCTGTGGACAACAAAACTGCAAAAACTTGTCCCCTGAATTTTTTCTTTTTACCGAATTTTTAAGCAAATTGGATACCTATAGAATATGATTATAACATTTTTCTTGCCTGATTGTCTTCTCTAACTGAGTGAAGAGTGGAGAATTCTCACTTGGCTTTCATTACTGAAATGAGCTGCCCGCAAACAGTTCTGTTCTCTATATGACTGTGTCAGGCCAGGTTGGCAGAGGCTGGGTTCCTGCAGTGTTTAGCTGTAATGGTGCTGTGACTTAGTAGGAGAGGCAGTAAATCATATTAAATGTGGGTGCGTGCTTACACCTACAGGGCTTTATCTTAGTTTTGCGGGGGGGATCACTATCCCTGGATGTACTTCATACAAATGTTTTCCTCTTCTAAAGGACGGTGGGAACTCCTGTTCCCTCCACATTCTTGTCTCTTTTGAGAACATCAAATCAAAAAGGGGATTTAGAGTAGGACGAAGGGTCAGCTGGAGTTTGATTTGTGGGCCACATGCGTATTTGAGGTTCTAGAGACAGAAATCGTAGGAACATCTAAAGTAACATTTTCACTGCTGAAACCCATCTGTCTGTCTTTGTCAAGAAGCTGTTACTTGCTGTGTCAGTAGTCCTTGAATTGATGCAAAAACCGCAATCGATGCAATGGCAACAAGCAGCTGCCTGCAATCTTTTTTGCAGATAGCTTGTATCAGACGTATCAAGGTTTGGGTTCATCAGGAGGAAAGAGTATGTCATGTGGTATACACTGACATTATATCAAGTGATGAACGGAGCAGATGTTTCCTTGCTTGTGGATTTGTGACATGTAAACAGATATTTCCCTCATGTATATGTTGGGCAAAAATGAAAGGACTGTATCTAAGTGAGAGACCTCACACACACACACACACACACACACAGCAGATCAGTGAGAGTAATGAGACGTATGTGCTAACTGACTGACTTGCTTCTGACTTCCTGCTTGCAACTAAACAGCTTCCTCCTTCTTGAAGAGCTCTGTTGTCAGTGCTTTCTATTTAACCTCTGTTTGTATTTATTTCATCATAACTTGAGCAAGTATTAAATTGTGAAGGATTCATAAACTGTAAAGATTTTTAAAACTCTTGCTCATTTATGTACTTTAGAAACAGTTTTGATACCTGGATGTGCTAAAAGATTTGTTAAAGGAAAGTCTGTCTGTGCTGCTCCACTTGGCCGAGTTGGATCCTGAGGGGTCAGCATACAGACAGCAGCTTCACAGACTCCACAGGAGGCACTACTTCTCAAAGGGACCCAGTTACCTCTGTCACATCGATTCTCAAGTTAAAACTTTTTGGTGTGTGTATTATTGAGTGTATCGACGGCTTCCCTCTGAAATAATTTGGCTGAATACCCAGAAAACCAGCAATGACCGGAGAGTTATTGGGGGCTATTTTGTAGAAGCTTTAGAAACACTAGGTAACTGTCCCAAACTTGTGCGCACTGACTGTGGCACAGAAAACCGCCTTGAACGAGAGCTGCAGAGACGCTCCCCACAAACCATGGAGACACTTTGTCACGAAAGCGGAGTGAGTACAGCAAACCAATGGTGAGGCATACTCCAGAAAGAGGGTGTGGAATATTGGATCCAGCTTCTTGGTGAGCTACGTGACGAAGGAGGGTTTGATGGAGGTTTACTGGACAAGGCCATACTTCAGCTGTGCGTAATGGAACTAATTCAGGTATGATGACAGGGTGTAAATGCAGTTGTACGTGGAGTATTGCAAAACATTATATAAGGCAATTTAAATGAATAATGACTGTGACTTATTCAGAGTTTAATGTGATTATCCAGTATGTTGTTTCCTTTTGCTCATTACAGTAGACATTTTATGTACATTTTCATGAAGCGCTGAATAACATTAAAGATGTTTTGAATGCCGAACACCGAATCCGACCTGTTGTCCAACCCAAATGTGCCACATGGAATCCCAAATGTGAAGTACTGCACCCAAGAGTTATGGGACACTGAAGACTGTGCCATGCCACTTGATCAAGACGAGCTGGATACGTCCTTGAGATGAAGACATATTTGATCTTTGTATGATTCTTGTGGAGGAACTGCGCTTACAGTTCCCCAGTAAAAGCCCCCTGGAAGCTGTTGATCTATATTTAACACTAAGGAATGCCATCAACATACAACTAAGCAATGACTAGACTTTTTTTTGTGGTTTTAGCATACAGCTATACCTTTCTCACTCATGTGTCATCAGTAGCAAAGATTTACACAGTGATCTGTTTTATTTGAAATAGCATTAAATAAGTAACAGTACGCCTATTTAGAAATGCAGGGAATTTAAACACTTCACCACACTTCACTTTGAACACTTAACTTGAAGCTTTTATTATAGACAATATTTTCTGTCTGTACAAACCTAAAATGTACTTAGCCAATGTAGCTCATATACTTAAGCCAATGAAATGAAATAAAGCTACTCCTTTCACACACTGCAGTTCTTTTTTTTTTCTTTTACAAAAATAATTAAAAAACTTACACCTGTAACAGAATTTTGTTGAAAACATAACCAGACACTAAAACTGAATTCCAAACTTTTTATTCAAGGCTGACAGATGTAGGGTATTTTTTAACAAAATATAAATAAAATGAAAACAAAAAAAAAACAAAACGTTTTTGTAATTAATTTACAAAAATGTTGACGTTAATTAGAACATACAGTGCAATCTTCAGAACAGAAGATGCACAAGTCCTCAACCTTAACTATTTTTTCTTCATGTTTTCTTTATCAATTCAAACTTTTTGCTTAATGGTACAAAGCAATTATTACAGAGTTGTTATTTATTTGAATTTTGACACTGAACAGAGGCAGGTTGCAGCAGGAACCTGAAGTGAAAGGCATCATCACATTGCTTATATATTGTACTGGACAACCAAAATACTTCAACATTCATTATTGTCATGCAACAACTCTATGATTGACTTCTCCACATAATGTCCACTGACCATCCTGAACAACATCTTGGTGAAAACACACACTCTACGCTCTATTGGGCCTTTTTGTATAATGAAAAACAAACAAGTTTGTATTTCAACATTCATTAGAAAACATGAGGTTTATACTATATCCATCACCCATACTGAGCTGTTTAGAATTGCATTGAAATCGCTGCAGAGATCTGGATAGTTCTGATAATAAATTGGTAACATGAGATAGCGTCCATGTGTGTTTGCTTGAGGACGCCCCCAAAATTCGCTGGTTTCAGCAAAGCTGACAGTAATGTCACTTCCAAACAGAAGATCAGCCCCAGTACAGTAGCGAAGGAAGAGCCTTAAGCCATTCTCATCCAGTTCTCCAACATATCTCTTCAGGGGTCTTGCCACACAGCTCTGTGCTCCATTCATGGACAGTGGAAACTTCAGGATGTCTTTCACACGTGTTGGTGTCAGAACTTGCTGTTGTACAATCTCTGCTATTTTCTGTGGTGTCAAAGCTGTAGCGAGACCCTTCAAAATAGGTTTCCAAAGCTCAATTACAAACATGGGAGTTTGTATGAGGGCTTTGTGACCCAGCTGTGCAGAGATGTTGTCTTCAGTTGGAATCTGATGGCGTTGATGTGGATCTAGAACATCAATGAGAGTGTCTTGATCAACAGATCCAAAGTCGTGTAGCACCTGCTCTAAGACTTTCCTTTCTAGTTTTGATATGTAGGACATGAAAGATTCTCTGATACTGCTGTATGTGACACGATAAATGGTTTCCTCCAAGAATGGAAGAGGCAGGTGTATGGGGAAATATCCTACTGCAAGGCAGCCTTTGACAAGTATTCCTCCTATGGCTTGCCACTCATGGGTTTTGTACTCGTGTCTGAGGTAGGGGGCCTTTACATTGGCACCCACAGTGCATCTGCTGTAGCACTCATTCCAGAATTCAGATAAGCAGTCTCAGAATACACCTGAGCCTACTCCCTTTTCAAAATATCCATTAGGAAGTTTCATTTTGATTCACACTTCTTTGTTCATAATTGCTGGATCGCTGAATGAATTTATTAGGTCAGTGAGACAAAACCCTCTTCTTACTTCAACAACCACAGTAGGACTGATATCCTCCACTGGAATCGTATCATCAAGACTGCCAGATTCACTCTGCACCTATGAAAACCTCATCAAAGCTGTCCTCAGTATGGTTGTCACTCACATCTAAGATGTCTCTGAGCTAGCGTTTGTCTGAATACTGTCAAGCGCATCTCCTGTTTCCTCACTCCATTCTTTGTGCTCACTCAGAACTTGCAGTGTTTGGTTCATCAGGTCTTGCAGTTCTTGCACAGTATTTGTGTCTGAAAGGTTTGTGTCATCTAATACCATCAGGGCAGCTGGTACTAGCTCTCCACTGGTTTGTTGAATGTCTTCTGGAGGAGGTTGTTCATCTTCACCAGGTGTATGTTCAGGTGACAAGATGACTATGTCATCTGTTTGGTTAGGACCTTCTCCAGCTCTCTGGTGCAAAGATATAGTCTCAGCAGTCTCACTTTAGTTTTTTCATACAACTCTTCAACGATACACTCATCATCACTCAGCCTGTGACAGATATCCTGCATGTCAGAGTGAAAACTTTTGAGCTTCAAATACTTTGATTTCCCTTCAGGGAAAAACAAGCTCTCTGCGTCAGTTTTGATCTCTCCTACTTTTGTATGTCTCTCTATGTGAACTTGTCCCTCCTCCTTTTGCAGCTTGAACCTGCTTAAAATCATCGTCGGCCTCGCTGTAGTTCATCCAACCTAGTCCAATTCTCCTGGTTTTCTTGTTGGCATAAGAGTTTCTCATGTGTTTCTCTGAAAGTTCTTCTCTGTGTTTTTTCTTTGTGCAAGGGTTACAGAGTCTTGATCTTACTTTCTCTAACAAAAGATATTTTTTGTTCACCTTGTCTCCATTCGATGACTGGTGTTTACGACAGAAGGCCACAACTGCTTCTCTGTCACTGTAACGGGGTATGTACTTGGCAAGATCATGATCTGACATGAGTGGAATCGCAGTTGTATCAATCTGCTACAAGGAACATTTAGATGGGTTAGTACAGTTAAGGAATATAATTTGATAATGATTTCAATACTAAAACAGCCCAAAAATCTGTTGAACAATGTTGAACTACAATGTTGAAAAAGAGAAACAAATCAAAGTATCTGGAAATAAACGATTAATTTATTGTTTTCAATCAGAAATATATTGACTAATAATACATTCTATTTTCTGTCCCTGAAGTTATTCAGATGTTTTCATTAGGTTAGAATATATAGATAGCCCCTGTAACAGATCCAGTTGTTAGTCTATTCTTCTGTTCGTAACCATCTTCAGTCATTAACTAATCTTTATCCAGTGTGTGCAACTTTTAACTCACTGTCATTGTAACTCATTTAATTTGCAACAATTTTTTCTGAAGTACTGTTAGTTTTCTTTAGCCTATGCCTGCATGAGTTTTATTTATCTGTTTAAACCAAACTTACACTGTCCTCAACAGTTTTCAAGATGATGGCCTCCTTAATCGTCCTTTTACGAAGAAAATCAAAAAGGGCACAAGAGGCCATTTCCCAAACGCTGAAAGAGTAAACAGATCAATATTGTGGAACAAATTTTGTTCACTCAGTGAGGCTATTATGACAGGCCCCATGACCAAAACATATTGAAATTCAAATGAACTCCTTACAGCTATATTACTCCAGTGTACGCATAAGCCATCACACCATGATTTAAAACTATAGTGGACATTAAAGTATGAGTCGGTTACAGTCATCATCAAACATAAACTCTTATGCCGAAAAAAGGAGAGCTAATGCATGCCAAAGTGTCACGAGTGCACAAGAGATGCACAAAAAGCACTGCTTTCTGACCAGAAAGTTACAAAATTATGTAAAAGAAAACTGAGGACGACCACCACATAAGCTATTACACAGAAAGCGAGTCCAATATAAGATAAAGTAAATCCCTCACTGACAGACACAATGTGTCAGCACCAAGGACAGCGCATTTTACTTCACCTGCCTAGTGTCTGCATGGTGAATGGTTGGGGACCGATCCTAAACAAATAGTTCTGTCTTGCAACACAAAAGCGAAGCTGCTCCTATCACAAAGATCCTAGCTTTAGGACATTCATTCATTAAAAAACAGGAAAATCCAAAGGGATCAACAGGGAGGATACATGCCTAGGTGTAGCTGTTGACATGTTCTTTATCGAGTCCTGCTGTCACCTCACCTGACGAGTCAGGACCAATGACTGACCTAATAGCACAGTTATAGTAACATACTCCATTTCTATGTAGTACCCTATTGTTTACTAATAGGCTACAAGAGTCTATTAGTAAACTAGTATCCTCTCAGCAGATGATACAACTGTATTATGAGAGATATGATACAGATTCAAATTAGTTACAATCCTCTGTAATTGTAAGAATATTTTGCCACTGAACGTTCAAAGTTTTGTCACTTAATATAGTCAAGAATTTTTCAGAATGTCTGACAGGTTCTGTCAAGTGGGACATGAACACTTAGGTAAAACGAGTGAGTAGCAGAAAGCTATCTTCAACCAGCTCACCCGCCAAAAACATAGCAAACTGACTGTCCAAATAAAGCAATGAATGCTGCCATTTAAACATACTTGAGAAATCAACAAATTCTTAAAAGCTGTAAGGGCAACTTAAAAGTGAAAACTTATAAAAAAAAAAACTTGTTCTTCAAAGCAACGGCCTATCATGCCTTTACTATGTAGATATTAACTTGTGCCTACAAGGAAAAGAGGATCACAAACCTGATGCTTTTGACTGTCATTTTATACAACACAGTCAACAGTCAAATTTGCTAACAGTCAAAAAATAATTTCATTTGATTCTATTTCTCCTATTATTAAACATCTTCCTGACATAGAGCAAGACTCTAGTGGATGGAGCACAAAAAATTATCCAAACATGTAACATGTAACGATGAGGATACACAAGAGGAGGGGATGAGAAGTGATTTTGCACCACTTGCGATTTCTCTCTCTCTGAAAATGAGTACGTTTCAATCACTTCTCACCACGCCTTTCTCATCATTTTTGTATCTGGCCCCAGGTTTGAGAAGTAAGTAATCAAGACAATTAAGAATTATAGAATATAAGATATAGAATAGATATAGATATAGAATTATAATTTAAAGTGTATATTTTATTTTCCCATCTTTCAGTCTTTAATTTAGTCTGCCTGATTTTCTTTCTCTTTGACAGTAAAATGTAAGAGAGTAGAGTGGAGGACAGGGTTTACTGACAGAGGGGACAACACTGAGGCACAGTACATTACTTGTGCCGGCTAGCATGTGAGTGCATGCCTTTGCTATGATGCCACTCTGGCTTGTGCACGGGCCCAATTCTTTCTCAGATTTTGAAACATTAAGGTTGTGCCAACTGCACTGTTAGTGATTGGCACTCATGTGCAACAGTGGCTTCTTCAGAATGCAGAGAGAAAAAGAGGCACACACACACAAACACACAACTATCTTTTGATGCATGTATGTCGCTTAGTGTGCATGTGTGCTTCATCTACTGAATATCATTGCTTGTGACATATGGAAAGCTAAATCTTTGCATACGCTGAAATGTTTTCCATCTCTTGTAGTTTTCATCATTCGGCCTTCAAGTCTTTGATTTTTTTAAAATTTGTTTTTGGTTTAGCAGGTTACAGTTGCTTTTCTCTCTTCCATCCACACATCACACATTAGATTATTTGCATTTGTTTCATTTGAGTTACCAGGCTCGCAGGTGGACATGTAAGGAATAAATGCATGCTGACGTGCACAGTGGACTCTTGGCATAGAACAGGGCCTGGTGTCCTTGTACCTTATGGTTTCATTGATTTAATTGTCAGTATGTCTCAATTCACACAATTTAAGTGAATCTCCTCGTTTCACAACAGAATAGTCTTCATCACTGCTAATGAACCTGTCTCTAAAAGACCATCAGAGCATGAAGTATGTAAAGGCCCTCACTCAGCTCTGTCTAACAGTCTGCATGTGTAGCTCATTATAACAGGCAGTGACAGAATGCATTAACACACTCCTTAAACAAATAATGCAATTATTTTTGTCATATTTAGTCACCATATCCTGTCAGTATTACATGAGACAGGTAATCTGTGAAAAAAGTCAGGCTCCTCTGGCTCCTCCTACTGCTCCGTATCGCATTTACAAAAATCCAAGACACCTTAACGAAAACAACTAATCAGAGCCAGTTGGTTGTTGAGTATTTTTCCCAGGTCAAGTACCGACACTCTGGGTCCGACCCACAGTGCCCGTCTTTGACGACCTGTTAATGAGACTCAACAATCAGCCATCTTTCTGCAGACTATTAAAAGTATGTAGAGGGTTACTCACTTCCAGAAAATAAGACAAAGTTTTATTGAACATAAATGTAACATTTTTTTTATTTTCTGCTGTTGTTCCTTTCACTTGAGTTAGTGTTAGTTATTTTGGTTTTCAAATTTAGAACAGAGCTTTTATTTGGTCATAAACTGAAGCGGCACAACAGAGTAACTTTCCCACTGTATTGTGATTGATCTGGCAGCCACTAACACTGATATCGTGCATTCCCCTCCAATCCTTCTAATTCTCATTCCTGCATCTGTCAGTGCCAAACAGCTCACCATGATGCTGCTCCTGATCACAGCACTCAGAGTAAGATGCAGTTCAGAGAAGCACAGTGTTCACAGGAAGCTGGCATGATGTGCCACATAAATAAATGAGCAGTCCAACAGAAGACTCTCTGGGATATTGAAATAAAAACATTTGGCTTTGTTCGATGGTTTTCAAACATCTGTGTGTGTGCTAAAAATACAATTTGAACATAGTTTATTGATGTTCTGTAACTAAACCTTTGCCCACATTTCAATTGTATGATATTTGGATTTAATGATGTATTTTATTGTACAAACTGATTCATGAAATGTTTCCACTAACAATGTCACCAAGTTTGTTCAGACAGGGGTTGTAAATCATTGCTGGCCACATCTCTTTGCTAAAGTGCCAGCTTTTCATCATTCAGACTTAGAGGTAACTTTTACATAAATGGTCCTTTTGATTTTATTCAGATATGAGAAGACATTACGGAAAGAGCCACATTGCACGATATTTGGCAGTTGATGCACAAAAGAGAGAGTGATGTCACCACTGAACCCCAATGAATTAAGAAGTAATGCTATCAAGGAAGAAGGGTGTTCTTTAAAATCTTAATGATTACTAGTTATTGTTGACGTGTGAGGCTCCAGGTCTCAAGTCTTTTGAAGCTGTAGAAATTATTAATGACAAATAAAATAAAATAAATTAACTGATTAGATTCTCTGTGAATATTTCACATATGCATCATGTTGCCTCATATTTTACTTTCACAAGAACCAGTCTTAGCTAGCTGATAGTCATATACGTTTTGCTGTTGTTGGTGCTGATGTATTGTATTGATTGATTTTTGTATTTGATTTACAGGCAATTCATTTGCAAATAATAACTATTCTGATAATCAATTAGTTGTTTTAGTCACTTTTCAAGCAAAAATTCCAAATAAGTTCTCTGATTCCAGCATCTAAACTGAAAAGATTTGCTGCTTTTCTTTGTCATATATGACATATACAAGGCTGTATTTGCTGCCAGTAGTTATGTTAATGTGATATTTCAGTTTTTAACAAAATGTGAAAAAAGTGAAGTGGATAAATATTGAACACTTTCTGAGTGCATTGTACTATAAAATTGACTCACTTAGTATTTGTGGTTTATTCAACTGATGCATAAGAGATGATGGCAGAGTAATACATCTATCACAGCACTCTTAATAAGGCTGAACATGACATGCACTTAATATCTGTGTTTATTTAACTTTCTGCTGCGGCCTTTACGTTAATGTGACAGCGTTCATTTCAGACTGGCCCCATGTTGGAAGTCAGAAAGGTCTGACCTAGTATCGTCACCATTGTGACTCGTCCGTCACAAATAGTGACTCAGGCGCTTATTAAGACATGAAATTGACATGTCAAATTCTCATCACAGGTTGCATGTGTGAAGTAATCGTAATCACAACCACGATAATAACAGAAATAATAATAATGTTATTGCCTTCATCCTAACTGAGAGATGTGTGTATAAAGACAACAAGCAAAAGGAAAAAAATCTTGTGTTGGACCACAACACACACTGTGATGTAAGAACTCTGGCTGTGCCTCTGGCTGCTGAGCTGTGAGCATGAATCTGTTTATTTAGTTTATTCAGCTGCACATATAAAAATAACTAAATAAAAAAAAAATAATAATAAAAAATATATCTATTATGCCCATAGCCTCACTGAGTGGTTCTGCTGTGGGAAGCATGTTTAATGCAGCAGCTGCAGGTAAACAGACTGCATAACAGGGATGTGATAGACCTGTGAGGGACGTGTAAGAAGGTGAAGGGAAAATTTGTCTTTATGTGACTGACATGACAATCACACACCCAGTAACACAGAAGCAGTAGAGGATGTGGGAGAAATGTTCCCATGTTTGTGCTACCACAGCAAGGGAACTGATTTGTATTTCTTTATATGGATATTTGAGGAAGGCGGGTGGAGAGAAAAACACCACTGGGGAGTTTTGTTTCATTAAATTCCTTCTGCTGATCAGAAAGATCTACAACTTAAAATGCTGTGTTTTCATAAAACGCCATCAACTCACCTGGTGGACTTTTTCCCTTGGTTTTCACAGTAGCACTGTCACCAGACATTTTATGGAAATAGATCTTAATGTAGATATTTTTCTGCTCTAGTGTGACAGATGCGACATATCACCAAGCAGCAAGTAAAGTACTACCAGTTGAAATTAAGAATGTGCAGCCATTTACTTGTGAGAGGCCCACACAGTAAAGGTCTTTGACATTTAAAACTCTTTCTCCATTAGCAGCCAGTTAAACTGATGTTCTTGAAGGCCGCTACATTGGCTTAATAAATCAATTTATTCCATTTCAGCTCAATTCGGTTTTGAAAAAAACAAAATAGGTGTTTTTGTCTCTTTAGAGGGATACTGTGATGTGACAGACTCCATCATACATTCAGCAACAGAGCAGAAACAATGAAACTTGATTTAGCACAATTTCAGTGCATTGGGTAAACTATTACAATTCATTTAAGTTTCTATCAATTTATTTAAAAGAATAGCTGAGTTTTAGCAGTAAGACTGGAAACAGAGGGAAATTCCCGGCCCACTGACTCACTAACACTTTATATATTTAATCTTTACTAAACCAAAGTGTTAAAACAACAGTTTGTCACTTCAAGGGAATGTACGTGTCTGACTATTTCTTGGTGGGTGATAGAGGCAAAACTCCCAAAAGTCAGTGTGACCAGCCAAGAACTAAGGCACATAACTCCCTTTTTGGAGTTTGATTTATGTACAGGTTAAACAAGTAACATTTAAAGTGTTTATTAGTTAGCTTTTAAAGGTGCTGAACAGGGCATGGCTAGCTGTTTACCTGCATTTACAATCTTTGTGCTAATCTAAACTAACCAGCTCCTGGAACTATCCTCATATTTACCACAGAGACATGAGAGGGGCATCGATCTTCTCAGCTGATGTTCAGAAAGAAAGCAAATATGCTAAAATGTCAAACTATTTCTTTAAAATTGTCTTTATTCCACAGGGGAGATTTGGTTTGCAAACAGAATTTAAAAATACATGAAAAAATCACCACACCAGCAAGAGTCAAAGTGCCAGAGAGAGAGACTTAACCGAAAAAGACTTGAAAATAAGATGCAGGTATTTGTTACAGACCCACGTAGCTACAGTACGTCGTTATTGGTGTAGATTAAACAAGCTAATTGTTGTTGGGGATAAATGAATCTCAGGATCTTTTACCCTAGTTTTTTTTTGTTTTTTTTACTTTGTGTGCCCTACCCCAAGAGTGCAGGAATATTTAGTATAATTAAAATTGTATCATTTGTAGATGGTGTACATCTTGACGTCCCTGCTCTACATCAGAGTTTCACATAGTTTTTGAGGACATTTAAAATTTGTCATGTCAAAAGACACAGGTTTCTTTCTTTTTAAATGGACTTTATGTCTGATATTTAACAGAAAGTGGTTGTGTACGTGTGTGTCTAGCCATGTGTGTGTTTGTACCAGTCTGTGTCCGTTTGTCTGAGATGATAAGATGTGAGTTTAGCAGTCAAGTCAGGGAAATACCCAGAAGACATGTTGAAGATCTTTGGTTATAGGATGAATATGTAAACATATTGGCTTAATGCCCAAGAAAAGCCTCACTGAAGTCTGGTAGCATGGCAGCCACCCCCCACCCTCACCCCTCACCCAACCCCTCCCTTCCTTCAGCATGAGCCCACAATGTCTCAATAACCTTCAAAGTATCCCCGCTCCATATCTGCCTCGCTGTCGTGTGCCATCCGAATGCCGCACGCATCCACAGGGCTGTGTGACAAACACTCCGAAACCTTGTACTCTCAATTCTCTCTCTGTGCGTCTGTAGTGGGGCTCTTCACCAGATTAGGTTTAATTCCAAAATGAGATATCCACCATTTTAAAAATGCCGTACCCTGCCACTGCAAAGCGATTGGCTGCCTGGAAGCAAAACTCACCATGGATTATCGCTGAATGTATTAAGAAAGTCAAGACCTTTGCTGATGAAAAGAGTGTGTACTGCATATAATCACTGTCTGTTAACATTTCTTCTACCTAATGAACATACTAGGAATGAAGCCCTTACATTTTTCTGATAACACTTTTCATTGCCTAAAGGGAATTCTTCTTGCCCTCTGGTTGAACTACAGTGTTGCCCAGTTTGTTGTTGAGTGTCTTTGACAGCTGTGGCCCTATTAGAAGAGAAGATTTCTTTTTCCAAACTTCACTGTTAACAGCTCATTTTTTTGTATTGACTAATATTAACAAATCTCTGTCAAGAAAATCAGACTGAGAGAAGTATGGCCGCTCTCTCTCTCTGAGGTTGTATGCACTCGAGGGTGTCACTGCTTCATGTTATTTTCATGTTCAGATCAATCACGGCAACAGGTTGAACACTGTACAGGCTGGAAAATAATATGACATCAAGTATAGAATTGCTGAAAAGATTGATTAGCAACAATTTTGATGAAATTTTGATGAATCATTTAAGTCATTTTTTGAGAAACATTCCCTGGTTCCAGCTTCTGAAGCCTGAGGATGTAGTTTTTTTGTCAGTTTTATATCAGATGTAGGGTTTAGACTGTTGGTCAGACAGAGTGAGAATCAGCAAGACATCACCTTGGCTTCACCTTGAGAGATTCTTACAAGTATTTTCACTGTTTTCACCATGTTTAGACTACATTTTTTAGTCTACAATTGTTTAGACTACATTTTTCTAGACTAAACAATTAATGTTGTAAAAATCTACCCATATATTTATGTTACCACTGCAGTTAAGATGATGGATTTTTTATTTTTTTATTTCTACATTCAAGGAAGCCTCAGTGAAAAAACAGTGGGGAGTTTTGTTTGACTAACTTTCTCCAGCAGACCCATAAGCTCTACAGCCAGAATGTCCTGTTATCATTGTCAGGATTCCTCAACAAACGACAGCCAGATCAAGAACAAGCATTTCCTCTTGGTTTTTTATGATCGTAGCACTGTGAACCATTTGTGCTGTGGGGAAATTCTCACGAGCATTTTCAGTGTTTTGTAGACTCCTAGCTGAATCAATTAGTCTAGAAAATTACTTACATATTAGTGAATAATTAAAATAATTATTAAAGTTCGACTGCCACAAGTAATGTTTATGTTTCATCTGCATCACATTGCACTTTCAGGATACCCATCGCATCAGGCACCAAAACTGTGACCAGCCTTTATTGCTGCCATCTAACAATATTTCCTATCTTTAAAAAATAAAATAAAATCAGTAATTTAAAAGATAAGGCTGCCAATTTTTTTTAATTAATTTTCTTTTTTTTGTTATTGTCAATAAATTCCATTGCAAGATTAAAAAAGCAATGATGTGATAGTTTCTCTCAAGGATTCCCCCACCCTTTTTGTGTCTCTCAGTCCCAAGCCCATTAGATTCCATCTTGAAAAACAGCTCACAAATACAGACTTTTCACTTTAGAAAAAGGTTACTTTATTTCCTAAAACAGCTGGGCACTGTTGTTTTTAGAAAATGTTACTCAAATAGCAGTAATTAGTGCATTTGTTTGGGACTATTTTCAGCTGCGGATTAATACACTTTTGGTGGGCTAGTGAGTATTTACGGCAGCAGGACTGTGTATATGAAATTGACTCAGAATAAACTGCACTGTGTGTATTCATTGTGAAAAAGGAACAGGTCTCCCAGTGCAGCTGTGTGACTCATCGATGTGTTTGTAATAGTTTTTGGAGAATAATGGGGCTCTGTGGCACAGAGGAATAAGATATACCAAGCTCTGGATACACAGACAGTACTTGGTAGCACAATCAATTCATTGTTGGTTTTTGAGTTTATGGATATAAGTTTAATTATCACTTATAACTTCACAAAAAACAAATGTTTATCAATATGGCTGATTACAGTGTGTAACTAGCGGTCATCGCTGTGTCTGATAATGGCCATTGGGGGGCAGATATTTTCATGAGTAAGTGAATCAATGAACAATACATAATTCTGGGTCCTTTACATTGAAATGCACAGATCTTTTCCACTTAAACACCAACATTAAATTGCTAACAACAGTCTGATAACGGCTTATATTTGTATTTATAACCATCTCTCATAACAACAATTACTGTGTGAAAAGAAAAGCAAATAATGGGAATCTTATTTCAAAATGAAAATCGCTCCCTGCAGGGCCTGTTACTGTTGCCCAGATTCACCTCAGTGATTACTGTCTTTCTCTGTTTTGCTCTCTCCCGCAGAGGCGCCTCCCTCTGGGATGTCCAAGAATGGATACTTCTTTCAAGAAATGGGTGAGTCTGAGTCACCGCCAGGACGTATGAATGCACTGTACACTTAATTTTCAACATTAGCCACGTTTTCCACAATGCAAAACAAAACAAACAGTAATAAATAATCAATGCGCTGGAGACTCAGTGTGAGCAAAAAACCGCAGTCCTCTCATCATGATGGAAGAGGGAGGTAGAGAATTTTTTTATTTGAATGCTGCCAGTACAGTACACCCATATTGAAAGATGTGACTTAAAGATTGGAGCTGTAGCATAGAAACAGAAAACTCTCCCAGCTCTCACACCCGACTGCATTTGGATATAAATAATGAACTTTGCTCCGGCTGTTATGATAACGGCAGTTTCATTACCTTCAAGCCAAGGAGAAGCACCCAATTAGTATGTGCAGCACAAGCAGTCAGTACAGAATATGCTTGCATTGGTTCTCCCTGTCTCACCCAGCCAATTATTCCCCTCCTGCAACACACCAATTCACTCAGCAGATTCACAGAAGGCCCCCTGCTGCAGCTGAGCATAACCGTCTTTATTAGGCAACCTTTTATCAGGATATAAATGCAATTACATTATTGTGGGTAAGTAAGCATTATCCACCATTGTGATTTTAGAAGTTCATTAGTGGATGTTGGTCTGGAAGCTGAATGCTCCTCAAATGCACTTGGCGACCAAAGTCTGAGCTGGGTGACATGAGAAATAATATTTGTAGTATGTCTTGGACCGTAGAAGTGGTCCTGTTGTACCTGAGCCTTCTGTGTCATTATGTTCTTCATTACCATGTTAATACTTAATGTCACAGAGACGTATCAACTATTAATGTGCTGATTTAGTGTGCTTGGCAATTAATCTGATTATGGCTACATATTTTAGGATTAAATGGTGTTCTTTTGGTTTAGAAAAGAGAACAAAAAAACCCAGTAAAAACATGCAACATGTGCAGAATAGGAATTCCAAAAATTTGAAACAAATTTTTGACAAAATTTTGCAATATGAATTTGCTTGTTTGATGGGAACAGGGAGGCACTGGAGGGATTGGACTCTTGGACGTCAAAGCTTCCTCATGTCACATTTTGAGGCGACATTACAGGTTGTTTTATGGGTAAATTAGATTTTAGGAACTAATCCAGGGTTAAAAGCGTTTAGCAGAGTTGCTAAGCTATGCAGATCCTGACACGTGTTAAGTTATAAAAAATAAGAGTCTAAATGCTAACCACACATATCTAACATAAGAAGTTTCCTGCATGAAATATGAACTCAGCTGTTTTCTCTGAAGCTTAATGTCTCACTTTATAAATGTGTAATCATTTTTATTCATGGAGGTAGAGAGACGTAGTTCAGGTGAGGTGATCCACCTCCTCTTTAAAACCCTGTAATTCAGCTGTAATCATCGATTTTGAACAAGGAAATGTCCACACAGTGTAAGACGATGCCTTTTTGGTACCAACATAACCTTCATCTTAATGGCTGGAGAGGATTTGATCAGGGTTAATCATCCTCTGTGTCCAGCTTCTTAAATGTGAGCATTTTATGTTTTATACAGTTAAATTGAAGTATTTTGAAATTTTTTCGTTAATCTAATGTTTGTTTTCTCAAATAATCTGTTAAACCTTGGTCTTAAAAATCTGTGACTATTGTAAAAAATACACTCAGAACAACACCTAAATTATTCAGTTTACTATCAAATAATGCAAAGAAAAGCAATAAAATCCTCTCAACTGAGGAGCTGTAGTGGGGATTGTTTGACAATTGTGCTATAGAGTAAGAGGTCAATCTACTAAATGATTAATTGTTTCAGCTATATTTTAGACTGTTGTTTGGGGAAAAGCGATCTGAAGACCTTGCAATCTGGAATTTTATAGACAATTTAATCAAAAACAATAATCAGCAGATTAAACTATCAATGAAAACTATGGTCTGTTGTAGTCTATTTTTGAGTACTTCCCAGAAGACAAAGCACAAAAGTGAAAACATCATTAATGATGAGGTGTGGCTGTTTGTAACACTGTGGTGTTTCTGTAAGTCGCAGCTCCAAACACGTCTCAAAGGCTGCTGCAGAACACTGCACACCATTTTAAGGAATCACTTCAGTCATAGAGTGTTTTCATACCAAACGACCTCATCCCTTGTTGCTTCTACATGTTGCATGTTTGTATTCACTGGTCAGTTACTGAGGGGGAGCTCGGCTTCATGCGCAGCTCGTCTGAATTCAAATGATACAGAATTGATCCCGTTTATTGTTCAAATCCCATTGTGAAATGAATACAGATTGTGGTTTTTAATCCAATCAGCCCTAATTCTGAGCAGTGAATTGCATGTTTCAAGTTTAATCCTATCCAAGATGAAGATTGATTAATGAGCAAATAATGACAGAATAATCGCAGCACAGAAATAAGTGATAAACATTTAACAACTGTTTTACTCCAAACGTTGTGTTTTGGAGTAAAATCGTGGATTTGTTCCTCCTGTTCGGCAGCCGCTGCTCTCTCCCAAGGTGATTTGAAAGTCAGAGCCCAGCCGGTGAGTCTGAGGCACAGAGGGATGCAGGCAAGGTGACGACACAAAGAGGTTCAAATAATGTCAAGTGCTGAGGGATGATCCTGATGCAAGACAAACTGAATGAACTGAAATTGGGGCCTCCTTGTGGATAAGGTCAGCCGATAAAGAACACAAGTATGAGATATTGTTCTTGTCGCATCAAGCCGATCGCTGGATGATATTTGGGAGCTCACTAGTTACTGTAGGATTGGATTTAAGGGGCTGCTGTGTCAGGGAGAGAGAATGGGATGAGTCATACAAACAGGCTCCAGGCTGGGTCCTGTGATGCTTCCTACCGAACAAAATTGTCGCCATTACACACCGAAAAAAACCCGGTAAAAACCTACATGGACCCGCTGATTCACGAAAGACTTGTCTTCACACTCAAACAACCACTGACAAACTTAAACATTTTTTTTTTGTCTTTGACAATTTGTGCCATTTTTCAAGGTTTTTATGCTCCTTTGCTGATGACAGCCGTGGTTGTACCCGCAGTCCATCCATCTGTCTGTCCGTCCATCCCATTCTCGTGAACACAGTATCTCAGGATCACCTTGAGGAATTTCTCCAAATTTGGTGCAAATATTCTCTTGGACTCAAGGATGAACTGGTTAGAACTTGGTGTTCAAAGGTCAAAGGTCAAGGTTACCGTTACTTCACATCTGTCCCATTCTTGTGAACGCAATATATCAGGAATGCATGGTGGGAGTTTTATTACATTTGGCACTTGGACGCAATAATGAACTGATTAGAATTTGGTGGTCAGAGGTCAAAGGTCAAAGTCACTGACCTTACAAAATACAGTTGTGGCCAGAACTCAAGAATCATACGCTAATAATGACAAAGCTCACACAGATGTCTAACAGGATAAAATGACGGAATGATGACATTTTATATCCAAAGGTCAAAGGTCAACTTCACTGTGGCATTTTAATGATCTGCAAAAACACTCTTCTGGCCGTTAGTCAATGCTGTAACTCAGGAACAGAACGAGAGATTGTGACCATATTTCACATTTGGTCAGACACTGATTTTAAAACTGTGGTGATTGAAGATGTGAGTGAAGGAGACACATTTTAGAATTTGTAGCTTCTTTGCAGCAACATCCATATTTACATATTTACATTGTGCTCTGTCACTTCCATTTTGCCAAAAAATACACTTGATAAATACAATAATACCTTTCATTAATTATTGTTAATTTTGAGAGGAATTGTGCTTATTGAGCTGTAAAACTGTAAATGAGTTTAGCTACAAGTCAAATTTTAGTCATTGTACGTAACCAAAAAGGCATACTGACAATAGAATGAAATTACATATCCTATAAATAACGGCTATTTAATGTCATAGATGACTAATAAATTGAATAAATACTTAGTAGATTATTCATTAATGAAAAAAAATTGCAAATACATAATACAGCCGGTTTTCTACTCTAATCTGAAGTTATAAAGACTTTTGTACTACCTCAGTAGACTGCGTGGTGTCATACTTTTTTGTGATATGACATGAAAAGGAACAGAGTAAAACGTGTGTGTAGTTGACAAGTAAGCTTCTTTGTAACATACTTCAAGTGACACTAAAACAACATTTGCTCATAATTCTCAGTGATTTTTTTTTTTTGTTAAGCATCCAATGTTTATTATGGTGTCAGGGTGGTTCACTGACTGTCAGATCAGCTGTCACAGAGAAGCATAATTTCATATAATAATATCTTGTTGCTGTCTAAACTTTTTGTTAAGGTCTATTCTGACAGGATTTTATTTTAGTTTCTATTAATCAAGTATTTACAATCTGACAATAAGTGATTCTTGTTTTCAAATGGGACTTATTTTTTTAGATTATGATGACTTGATGTATAGGCAAAAAGAAATAGGCAGGACACAAGTGGTTCATGGTTGCTGAATGTACAGTAAGTACCAGTTGAATTTTGGGACTTGCCAGCTACTTTGGTTGAGGATAATAATAATTTAAAAAAAGTTAGTTTGCTGCCTTGCCTGCAAGCCAATGAGGTCCAGGAGGTGACCCTGTGCTGTTGTGTCCCCAGAGCAGCGGGAGGCGGAGCAGGAGGAGGGCAGCGAGGGCCGAGAGGAGGGACAGGACTCGCCGATCGCCTGCGGAGATGACATCCACCTCTATGACAACCAGATCAGCCCTGGGCCAGGTCAGTACAAAGAGAGGGAGATGGAGAGGGCACTGGGGGTTAGAGTGTGTGGTGGGGATAAGGAGGAAGGGAAAAAAATTAAGGCGAAAAGGAAATGGAGGGAGACAGAGACAGGAAGGAGAGACAGTGCTAGAAAAGTGATTGAAAAAGAGGAGAGGCGGCAGAAAAGGTGCAAAAAGGGGAAAGATAAAAAGAAAGATTAGATGAGAAAGGGATTTGCTTGCAACAAATAAATTAAAGGTCAGGACATTTATTTTGCCTTTAAAATGCTGATGTATCTCATAATTGTTAAAATTTGGTCTCCCATGTTATTTAAATTATTAAATGACATTTTAGAGACAAAACAAGCAACAATTTAAGTTTAAGAATAATTTATCACTGGAATATTTGAAGTTGTGTGTGTTTGAGGTCTTAAGTAGCCATTTATGGCTGCTTTAATTACTTTTATATAAAAAATGGATCAAATGTTTATTTGTGTGTGAAAGGGGCTCCTCGTACTGATGAACCCCACAGAGAATTATCACCTGACCGGACCTCATGGAAAATAGCCAATAGCATTCTGTGTTTGACAGATAATAGTGCATCAGCATAGGATCACATTATTTATACTAATAAGCCAATTAATTCAAGTTACATTTGCAGCTGAACATTTAATTACTAACATTAATATTGTGCATATATAAGTGTCCCTCTGCAACCTCTAACTTCCCTCATGATAAGTGGGAGCGTGTGTGTCACAATCAGGTTGCCTAGATCTAAAAGACATTTTAAAAACTGGCTAGTTGCCTTTCTAAATATGCCTCTTCTCGTCAAAAGTCTCCTCTGCTGTGTGATCAATATCACCAGTTCAATCTTTTTGTTCCTTGCACTTTAGCCTTTTTAGAGATGTTTTATACAATAACATAAGGCTTCTACGAAGGGACTGTGTGTGTGCACTCATGGCAGATGTCCACAGCATCATTCAAGAAGTAAGCAAAAGAAAAATGTCCAGAAAAACCCTCAAAACAACTTTAAACTCATTTCTGTGGAGGTCTGCTGGGGTCTGGGTCCATCCAGAGCCTGATGGCAGGTGTTGACTTGATAGACAGCTCCTCAGCTGCAGGTGCAGATGATTTTGACCCCATCACCGGAAACCCCATGGGTCAACAGGTTACCATTGCCATGGCAACAGTCACAGGTGCACCACGGGCAGAGAAGTAAAGAGAGAGAGAGATGCCCATTCCCTTTGAATGTGACAGGTGACCATGTCACTTGGGCTGATTCTCCATACATAGTAACACTTAAGGCATCTGACAAGAGAGCTGGAGTGGTGCAAGCTGGGAACAAGTTAGAGGAAGGAAACAATGGCAGAAACAGTTTGGACAGATGGTATGAATGTCAGGTCTAAAATGCCAGAGTGGCATAATGTTAACTGTCACAGCAGAACAGATTATATCCAGTGCTCATTTCCATAATTATTGATCTCTATGCCACTGATAAGAGCATATTCTCCCATTTTTTGGACTGCAACACTTTTGTTTCAATTTTTATGTGTGTGACAGAAGGATTGGTGTTTAGACCTCTGGGCCAGAATGTGGAACTATATCATTAGACCAAAAAAATATGAGAGCTTACAAATCAGATTAGTGGCTCCATCAGCATCTTTACTCTTAAGACAGATTTATGTTTGTACTTTATGTTTGGACTTGTACCAGTGTTGCCACTGTAGATACATCTGGGCTTGGAACTGCTTTGGCTGTAGCTGAATGTAGATTTTAACTCACCAGATGGATCTTCAGCTTCAACATTCTCCATGTTGTCTACTCCAGCAACATCAAATACATGGAGGAGGATATACCAGGCACCAAACTGACCAATCACAAGGTTCCCATGTGTCCTTAAGTAAGGTGTGGGAACCCTGAAAGGAGTGCAGTGCTTCTTTTGTTGTGTTGATGCATTGATTTGAAATTTGTATATACAGCACAGTGCATAAATATCCAGAAATCAATTAATCGATATGAAATGCTTTGAATCACAACAATCGAGATGAAAAGCCAAAACTCACACAGCCTCCACTGCTGATGCTACTACAGCTGTTGATGTTTCAGGGAGGAAATGTTCAGGCTAACATCAGCAAGCACAGTGAACTTTAAAGTTTGCTTTTAAAATTTGAAATAAATAGGTTTTAAGGCATTTCTTAGATCCAACTGCTTTGTTAATTGGAAATAGCCTTAGTCTTATATTTACTATCATGTCATAATATTCAGTGAAAACATGTCTGAATAACATAGTGTTATGTGACAGTGACTGTTCATAATAAAGACATAATTCTGCTGTTTTCACTTTGTAGGACCTCACACATAAAATAGTTTCACATTATTGCAAATGCTTATTTTAATAAATTACAGTTTCTAAAATTAAATCATATTGAGAAAAAGAACTTAAAACTCTGCAGTAGAATCAACAACTTTAATGTGGGTGATTCACACCCCTGGCCTTAGTGGGAGATGAACCCCTAAAGCTGTCAGTGTTTGTAGCACTTTCCTCTCACTCTATACAGCTGTAATACGTTGAATTATTGCTGCTGTCATCAGGCAAAATTCTCGCCTCCAGGTGCAGATTGTTTGTCATGCCCAACAGTGTCTATTCCCAGATTTTCAGTGCATTATTCATTGACAGCACAGCTGAATGTTGATTAGTGTGTTTTGTTTTCATTCCAGTCTTTCCCCACCCTAAGTCTAGTTGTCACATGCATTTGATCCCAGTGTCATTAGCTGTTTGCGTGCCTGTTTCTACTTTTAATTTATGTCACAAATTATTATGTTATTCTATTAATCCACATCAGCAGGCCACTGTGGAGTATGTCCACCATATCAAATCAATGTAAGACTCTGAACAGGACTTTTAATCACATCCTGTCTGGCTAAATAAGCAGTGGTTTGGAAAACCAAATAGCTTAGTGATTACATCAGACCCAGAGACAGCAGCTCTTACCTAAATCTAATTTCAAAAACATCTGTCTGTTATAATTAATTCATTTCTTCCTCTGTATTTAACAGTGGCTTCTTTCATGAGAAATGCAGTCACGCTTTGGATGCTTAATAATTCTGGTCTCTTGCCAGCCTAGTTTCTGGGACAGTATTCAATCTTGACCTTTATTATATTGTGCCTGTTGGATATTTAACTGCACCATACTAAGGAAACATTTTGTAATGGCTTCCAATATCTAAGTTATTTAAAGAGCATTTTTGATTCCAAATGCGAGCTCCGCCTCCATAGTAGTGCTGCAGTCGTCTTTTTTTTTTTTTAACCATAGTGCCATCGACATCCAGAGGAAAATGAGCATTCATCTTCAAAACACTGAATTCTTCTTCCTCATGTGCTAATGTGAGTTCATAAGCTTAGAAAAACATACTCCGCACTTTCTATGGAGTCAACTTTATAAATATTTTTTGAATTGTCAAACTTATACAAATTGTGTATGTATAAAGATGTACTATATATGAAAAACTAAAACCTTCATTTTCATCTCAGAAATGAGCCAAGCAGAAGCACATTTTAATGATAGAGTGCATTATGGCATCTATATGTTTTCTCTCAAAAACAACAACAAAGCTTGGGACAAAGGCAACACAAGGTTTGTCTTCTCTGTCAGAATAAAGGAAAAAAACCAGGCTGCTCGAAAAAGATGAGACAGAAAATGTGAAATGTAACATCAGCAGTAAATGACCCATTCACCATAAAACACTTCAAAACAACTATTGGCAATGTACCATGCATTTCTAGGTTCATTTTCATTTTTCAGTTTTTAGTTCAGCTAAAATGCTCAACAGTACAAAATTTGTGTGTTCTAAATGTCATGTTTGAACCATTTAGAAAGGATTCTAAATGCTGAAGACTAAAATGTGTGTTGTTTTTGGTTTTTTACTGACTTTTAACAATAATTCAAGAGGAAATCAATTATGAACAGCAAAGCATGCCACTACCAAAGTGCACCCAAAAAAATGCCACATATATGAGTTAGATTCACCTTCAGCTGCCTGTTGGGGGTTATTAGTGTGATCAAAGTGACAATGGGTGGTCAAGCAAATTGAGCTGATAATTCGCCATAAATATTTATAGTAAAAAAAGGTTTCCCTAGATGTTATTGCTTTATTAAATCTGTGGTCTAGTGTCCTTTTAGCCACACTAGTGGCGTGACTCTAGGGATGGCAGTGTCTGTCAGTCCACCACTTTGCCGAAAGCGAAAATATTTCAACAAGTCCCATGGAGTCCCACGAGAATGAAGCCTGATGATCTCCTGCCTTTTCCCATAGTTTTACCACAAGGTTGATATTTTTCCTTTTTAGTCAAATGTCTTGATAACTATTGCATGGTTTGCCATGAAATTTGGTACAGGTATCCATGCTGCTGAGAGGACTGCCTTAGGTGGTCTTCTATTTCAATATCTAGTGCCACTAGCAGTCAGTTTCACTTCTCCAGTGAAATTTCTCAACATCTACTTGATAGACTGGAATAAAAGTGGGGTTCCTCCAGTGCCACCATGAGGTTTTACATTTGTGGTTTTGAGTAAATTATCCAGAAAAATATTGGATAAATTGTGATAAAAATTGGTCTAAACAATTTTAATAACTTGGGGATCCCTTAACCTCTCATCTAGTCATTATTAGGTAAAAACTGTAATCCTCCATCTTACTTTGTGACCAAATAGCTCTAAAATTAATGACATTCCCATCAGCCTCAGCCATAGTTTGGTAATAGAAAAATGTCAGCAGCAAATGCACTAAATGTGCTAAACTAAGAAGGTAAACATGATACACACCAGCTGTGAGCATTGTCATTGTGAGCACATTAGCATGGGGACATTAGCATTTAATACAAAGCGCTGCTGTGCCTATGTGCAACCTCACAGAGTCGCTACAGCTGTAGAGTCTTATTGGTTATTGATAGGTTTCACTCTTTATGCACATACTGTTTACAGATACTGGGGTATTGGTGTTTAAGTGACATCAGGCAGAGATCAAACTGATGATTGATGGCAGTTATTCAAGTGAGTGTTTAAGATTAGAAATTGAAGAGCTTACTGAAATTGCTGTCAGCTGGTAATACAAGGATGCTGTTTGTTTGCCTTCCACTGTTTTTTTATAGTTTTGACATGATTTTATCCATTCTTCTTTCTTCAGAGAACTTTGTCATAAAGCTGTCAAATACTCTCCATAAATAGAATTGATTTCATGATTATATTTCTGCCAGTGCTGGGCTCACTTCCTCCTCAGTTCAATAAATTTGGTTATACTGAAGTACAAAAGTCATGAGGAAGGACAGCCGTCTCTCACACTGGAAACTTGAGGATTTAGGCTTTGATCAAGGGTCATTACTTGACCTTGAAAACCTTGAGTGGTGTTTGTTTTATGCACACTGTACTGAGTTTAGATAATGGACTGACCTATAAGTTTCCTATTTCCTATACATTTTTTTTAGGTTTTCATCACTTCATCATTTACCATGGAAAGATTTCACTATTTAAGGATAAGAAATCTGCAGTAAATGAAATAGAGAGGTCAGAACATAATTCCTTGTTTTGTAACTCATCATGCAGACAGTGTTATGGTAAGCAGACTGATTCGTCTACATTTTAGGCATAAAAATGGCCATCAAATTGTATTTTTATACAAAATACTTTCTTGGGTCGAAACAGCCTGAAAGTAAGAGCTGCCTGAGAAGCCAACTTCTAAAATATTCATATATTTGCAAGGACATTGGTTTGCCGAGGTCAAGGGTTTTCACTCTGAATTTAAAAACTTTGAAGTTTTCCTTTTCTGCTGAAATATTAAAGGGAAATTACAAGTTATTTTAAATAATATAGGTTTCTCTTGCCATCCCAATTCTGAGGCCTCAACTCAGGATTTCTGCTTATGCAGATTTTCACTCTGATACTACGTTTAAAATCTGACACTGCATAGAACTCAGGATCCTATATTTTAATGTATGGTAACATGAGGCCAGGGCTTCACTAAGTGCTAAAAACTTATAGCACACCATGACACAATGAATGGACCATAACTCATTGTGGAAACGTTGAATTTTATAAAGACAATCAACCCTTTAATGATTCCACCCATAAAGGCATTTATAAACTGACCACCATACATTTCTTGTTAATTATGAGCCTCTACCAAAGAGTTGTCCATTAAAGGTAAATGTGTATCTCTGCCAAACAGCAAGGATGGTATTTTGATACCACAGGTTCATGTTTTTCTATATTTCCACACCATCAAACCAATTATCTTTTATTTCAAACACATGTTTGAAATGCATGCACTATTTCAAACAGAGTGCCAAACCCAAACCCAAGGACACTTGAGCCTGTTTGGATACAAGCTCTCTCCTATCACTTTGTAATTCAGCCATCCTCAGTCACACCCTGCAACCCTTAATAACTAAAATAATACAACACTTCAGTTTGAGATTACATAACACTTGTGGCTAACTGAATATAATCAACAGTTATAGTGCCACATTGATCAAACCAGGAGCCGAGGAGAGAAACAAGCCTGTGTCACATTTTAACACTTCCTCTCTTTAATCCTAAACCCTGAAATTCTCCTGGATTACTTTAAGCCAGACAGTATATTGAGACATACAGAGGCCATTAGTAAGAGGTGATCGTTGGGGACAAGGTAATCTTATATGAATATATGAATATCTACTTACGGCTGCAGCCTGACAGCAATTAGAGCCGCAGCTCCCTCTCCCCTCTGGGAGCGGATCAGCCCAGCCGTGTGCTTTTTGATTGTGAGGCTTTGATGAACCAAATCCACTGCACACGACACGTGCCCCCTGCCATAGTCTCATCGTAGAGAGGCAGGGGTTGGGACTCTCTTTCTTCCTCCACTGCCTGCAGGGTTTTATGATGGCAAGGTGTTTGGTGTGGCGATCAAAATCCCCACAGTCCTTTTTCTGCAGACTCAAACATGTACACTTGTGGCTGGATTATTGATATTATGATATCCTGGCGCTTTCCTGAGGCTTATTGCCTTGTTAAAGGGGGGGGTTCTTGCTTTTCCATTGCTGGAGGGTGGAGTTAAGCACTGATTGATTTCCAGACGGAGCCGACACAGTGCATCACGCGGAGCAGAGGAGGAAAGCCCATGGTAACCTAATAACGTCCTCCCCACAGTAAACTGCGATAACTGCATTATGTAATGGTGGTGGCGGACTGTTTTATGAGAGTCAGCAGGGTACTGACAGCCTGCTAGTTATGGTACTGAAGTGTGTTGAAAACCTCAATCCCTAGGTTAGTCCCCATATTGTTTTCTAACATAAAAGGTTTTTCCTCTTTTCACACTGGGAAAATCCAGACCTTTGTACTTTATCTGAGCATTCGCCTCGGCTCCACAGACGTGTGCATTAAAGCCTTATCAGCAGAGAACTTCCAATCCCTGTTCAATGAGAGCATTTAGAGACTTGCCTCTTGACATTTTCATCACTATTAGAAAAAGGGTCTCAGGCTTCTTTTCTTTACAGGCTGAGTGGTTGTTACTTGTGATCTTTTTTTTCAGCCCTTTCACCATCAGTAATGAATGTTCTGTTGGTTAAAAATGCTTTGAAATGCAAATACAGAACATTATAATTACCATGTTACTACAGATTAGCATTAAATCGTTAAGCATTTTAACTTGTAATATTCAGATTTTACAAAAGTAAATGCTGGTATATTGTTTGAAAACTGAGGTCATGAGGAGCCCTGGTGGCCTCGGGGCTCTGGCAATTAACTACAACATTCCTGGTTCAAGTCTGCTTTCAAGTTTTGTCAATCCCCATCCCCATCATTTCCTGCCATCTCTCTACTGTTGGCTCTTGATAACGACATTTAATGTCCCCAAACATTTTAGTCATACCAGTAATAATTTTTGTACATTTTCAGGCAGGACAGTCAGTTTTTATAAATGGTTACCAGACTGGCAACCAGATATCATTCTTTGGTTCCCAAAGGTGTCAAATTGTCAAATTGGCTTATTTTGGTTATTTAGATAGAAAATTATAATTGTGCTGCATAATTATACTCCATATTTAACTGATGAAGAAATTATTCATACTGTATCTAGAATGGTTAAAAATGTTTTGCACAAAGTTTTGCTTTTCTCTCCTTCTGTTGCAGACCCACAAGCACAGGTGAAAATAAGTGGCTCAGTTTCACCAATAATACAGAACAGTATAACTGGAATAAGAATAACCTTCCAAATAAATGCAAACCCCCTGCAGGCTGGATCAGAACTGTAGTTTGTTATCATGAGAAAGAAGTGAATTTGAAAATGCATTGTTGTGCCTGGATGGCCTGATACAGTGTGCAGTGATCATTTTCACAAACAAACAGCATATTTTGCTGCAGACTTTTCCTCAAATTTAAAATCACTTTTTTTCTGTGTTGTGGTCTCAGTCAACTTTTACTTGTGTTGTCATTTCATTTCAACAACACTAACACTCTTTTACCACGGCAGAAGATTCTACACCATCTGTTTGGGATACATTATAGAAAGACGCTGCAGCCCAGTAGATCCAGCGGCAGCAGCTGTCACCTCTTGGTTATTAATCACTATTACCAGGACACAGAATGGCTCCAATGATACTTACTTTCCTGCTGTATGCAATTCGTTTACTGTGCATCAGACCATATTCATTTCAGACCTGCATTTCATATATGATGGTATTTCATTACAGTGCAAAGACTTTCAAAGTCTAATTGTGCCTCTTTGTTTTGTTTTTCCTCAGACACTGATGACTCTGGTTGTGTGCTACTGAACACATCAAGAAGGGTAAGTTTTAATATTCACTGAATTTAATGCATTTCAATATTACCAAAAAGAAAAAGTGAGTTTTGCCAGATAACACATGCAGCAACCCACTTCAGCTCAATTCAGATCTTTATTGCTCGGAAAAAGATATCTGATTTAGTAACACAATATAAGTTATACACCTAAAGTCTGACAGAAGAGCCCATAAAAAGAAGCTGGAGAACAACTGCAAAGCACCAAATGTTTTAATCATGGCAGTGAAACAAACGTGTAAAACTTTGGATTTAATTTGAATGTTTCTGCATATTTATGAGAGAAAGAATTCTCAACTTCAGCGAGTTGAACCAACATCTGGTCGAGGAGATGATGACTGAATTTACTAGAGATCATCCCCAAAGTAGATCAGAGAAGAAGGTGTTGAGGTGCGTAAGTTTACCCACCGTGAAAGACATGGGTACTGCTGTCTTAATATGTTTAAACCTAATGTACATTAGAGGCATTATTGTGGATGCCGCAGTAATGATTAGGTGGGAGCAGTGATTGAAAGACTAGTGGAGGTAATAAGGAAGTGAAGTAATCTTCCTGAGTGAATTCATGCAAAGACATCTAGGGATGTCCTAAACAAGATTATTTCCAAGCTTTCTACTTATATTTTTCTACACACTTTAATTACCCACAGCTCCATAGAGCACATTTTAGGTACATTGATGTTTGTAGAAATCAATCCAATTTATGTAAGATGTGCTTGACAACTGAGTAACTCTGCTGTCAATGAGTATATCTTCTATGAAACTGCTGTCTGCTGCTGTTTCTGTCTTCATGCCCGTCTGCTAGTGACCAGCTCATATTTATGGTTTCAGGGTTTTATTAAAGGAAATGGCACATTTATGATAAATATACAACAGTTGTCCAATCCACAATGTAGTGGGTTAAAGCAAAGGGTCTGAAAAAGAATGGGGAGTTTTAAATCTGATCATTTAAATATATACATGGATCATACTGATATAGGTTTTGCATATAGAAAATTCAAATCACATCATTATTGTTTGCTGAAACAGTTTTTGGCATTTTAGGGTACTAATAATTGCTCTCTGTCGTAATTTGCTATAAAGCATCTGTGATGGTATGGTCTGTTTGATGGTGCTGTCGATTTGATGGCCAGCCTGAGGTTTCATGTATTTACCATTTCTGAATTGCTATGTCATTGTTTTGCAATGTTAATCAGTTTTATGAATGAGCACTCTGCATTACAGCCAGACGTCTTCATTCATGTGCCACGGAGAGACCTGTGTCCCTCCACACACACACAATAACAGCTGATTTCATTGATTGTTACATGTTCAGTCAAAGAGAAGGGACTCAAAAATCAGATCAAATCAGCCCTGATAAAAATGCTATACAACATATGTAATATAGTAGAGTATAGACATAAATATATTAAACAATATATCAACAGAACATCCTTATTGATCCAAAACAACAGTAGCTACCATAAGAATATTTAAATGCATTATTTCAGTTGGAAGTTGGAAAAAGTCTGAATGGATTCACTAAGCAAGTTCTTAGCTAAAATGTATGACTTAAAGTTTTATTTAACACTGCTGTTGGCAGATTTAGTCTCTCAGCGCCTTTTGTCCTTTGGTCCACAGGTAAAAAGCTACTTCCTGTAAGTCTTAGTCCTGGACTAGAGACCAGTATACTACCAGAGGAATGGAGGAACATACTGTATTAGAATATCAGGCACTTATGACTGTTTTAAATCAGCAAGTTGAGTGATTCAGTGTTTGAAAGTCTGCTGTCAGTGACTTGGTCAGCGTATGTGCTGCTGCAGTATAGATAACCTGCATTTTATCTCAGGCTTTCCAGGGTAGACCAGACAAGAGCCTGCTGGTGATAGAGGTGAGCAGACATCTTTTCAGAGTCTGCCTGAAAGAGAAGGGGTTACGGTGGGAATATTCCTAAGATGATAAAAGTCTATGTCTGATATGTGGATCAAAATTCAAATCGGTCTCAAGTTTTTTCAAATTTTCAAACTACTAAATTGATGCAACACTTCTCTGGTCTCTGGGCATTTGCACTGATAATTACAACTTCAGTCTTATATGTCTGTTCACCTGCACCTCACCTGCAATGAACAGATTTCTGTGTGTACAACAAGCCATCTCCTGCATTAGCCATGTTCCACTTCCTCTACCATTAAAGAAAAGCAACACCCAGAGGACCATGGTTTAAACTGGTGACCAAGGCTATCAAGAGTCTGACTTGATCAGTACAAGCCTGTCAGAGATTTCAGTTTGTTGTGCCATGTTCTTGCCAACAGCTTGCCTGGTTCTTTTTACTAACCCCCCCCATTCTGTATTACAGTTCTGTTTGTTTGCTCTCTCCTTCTGTTTTTTATCATTTTCACATGTTCACATACAGAACTTCCCCGCCAAGAATTTTGTTATGGATCTGTTTATTTGCAGTGCTCTATATTTAGAATTAATTTTGATATGGTCATGTTTCTGCAACAGCTGCGTTCCTTTCATTTTCTATATTAACCACTCAAGAAATCTTCTTAAAATTGAAAATTGTCCCAATGCTCAGTCCTTCACATATGGAGCACAAGACCACACATTTTGCACACTGCAAAGTACTAGAAATAAATCTCAATCAATGCCAAATGAGTTGAGTTTATTCCTAACCTTTTAATCACTTGAGGTTAAAAAGACCCTCACACCTTAGCTTTGACAGATTCACACAAACAAAACAAAACCTTTTATTTATAGAGCGCTACACACAAATAGCTTCAAAGATTCCAGACGCGGCCCTGCTGCTCTGTCCTTGTTTTATTTTTAAAAGAACAGCAGGGTATCCACTCAGCCTCAGAATTTCTGTCAATCACACGATCAATTAAATCGAGGACTGGTGGATGTCTGAGCTCTTAATCGAGCTGTGTTCATCTCTCTGTCCATTCGTCTGTGACTCAGGTAATTCTTAGACACCAGCGGTCCCATTTTGATGGACTCTGGAGGGGAGAGGCATGTATGAAAAACTGCACTATTTGACTCAGTGGGGCTGGTGTGGAAGGATACCTTAAGGTCAAAGCTTTAGGGCGCTTTCACACTTGTGTAGGCCCAGTCTGTGAGTGGTTTTGTCAGGAGTTTGTTGATATAAATGGTTGTTGCTCTGTACACATGGATCTTAAGATTCAGTTCCAGTGGACATGCTGTATTACATGAAAAAACTTAAAATCTTAAACTAGCATTGGTGGTTTTGGTAGTCTCTGAATCTGCAGCCACATCTCCAATTTATTCAGTGAATCATACTGTTGATCAGTGACAGCTGTTTCCACTGGCTTGAAAAAGAGTTAACCAAACAGAGCTTTGTAGGCATAATTGGTAATGGCAGCATCATCTTCTGCATAGCTTGTTAGCTCCATAGCTGCAACAGTGAAAAACAGCAACAGCAAAGTAGTCACAAACACGGTGATTGAACAAATTACAACAAACTGAACCTCAAATAAACAATCTGGCAAGATTTAGGCCCATTTCTGAAATTAGCTGGGGTCGACCAATTTGAGGACAAAGCCTGACTTAATCTGTACAGTGTCTGCAAAGCTTTGCAGAATAAAAAAATTCTTTGATTGTTCCACAGAAAGCTGCTCCTAAGAATTACAGTGACTAACACTGGTTAGCAGAAAAACTGGAAATGATATACAGTAGAGTTAGCTTAGTAGGCAAAACTCTACATGTTTTATGTTCCCAAATGCAATACCACAGCCCTATAAATACATCAGCCTGTGGAAGATGGTGGAATTTTTTAGTTTAGACGAACACTGAAACTGAAACACTAATTGTCCTAATAATTTGAACCCTCACAAAGATACAACCAAACAACAATTTATAATTAATATTACGCCTTTGGTCTAATTCTGGACACATTTTTACAGTGTGTTTCGGTCTTTAAAAATACAGGAAGTGGAAAAATCATCACTGACATCTCATGTAAATTTAATTCAGACTTTAAAAGAATTCCAACTTCTCCACAGTATGTGAAGCTGATGAACTTTGAAGAGGAGGTTCGGGCACACCGGGATCTGGATGGCTTCTTGGCAAGGGCCAGTATCCTGCTGGATGAGACGGCTGCCTCCCTGGACGACGTTCTGAAGAGAATGTTGCACCACGTGGGTCAGGACAGCCATGCATCCGAGCCCAGCTGCAACTTCGAGGAGGTGATGAGCATGCTTTTCACTGATGCAGGAGCTCAGGAGGTCAATGGTAAGCAGGGACCCTGTCGTTGTGCTTGAATAAACCAGCATGTAGCAAAATGTGTGAAAACACTCACTAATATACAATCACCCACACACAAAACACAATATGACAGAGAACTTGTACCATCTGTGCCTGCCCACAATCAGACATCAGACCAGGACCCTATAACATTTGACCCCTGACCGTAAAACATCTCACGTCTGCACATGTCAACTCCTACCTGAAGAGCAGCTTCCCCATGCTCAGGAGCAGAGTTATCAGGTGGAGCTGAGAATGGATCAAAACGCTTTTAAGTTTGTGATGTTTGAACCGAGGCTGTCCATTTGCCCCGTGGCTTTTTTAAAATAAAATTAAATAAAGCTCAGTGCTTGGCAACCACAGACATCAAATGTTTCCCAGGCAAACTGTCAAGAGGTTATCCTACGCATAAATACACAAACACACATATTCAAAAACAAACTCCATGAAGAACAACACAGCTGATAATCAAAACTAACAAAATCCTACTTTCTGTTCATAGGTCAGTATTTTCCAGATAATTGAAAATGTGTTTCAGATGTTTTGGTTTATTCGTTTCACTGTTGCAACCGGGTGCCATTTAAAGGAAGCAAAATGTTAAATCAGTTAAACATTTTTATTTCATGTTTGTGTCAAAACAAAGGGTTGTATTGATTTTAGAAGGCTGCCAAAAACTGCATTAATATGTAATATCATTGAAATAGTTTTTGCTACCACACACATGAGCTGCATACATATTAATCTCCCATTTGGATCTCATCCCTGTCACTTAGCTCAGTCCCTTCAGCACCGGTCCTTTCGGCTGAGTAAGAGCAAAGCCTCTTGGTTAAGGCGAATCTCCTCAGCCCATTAGAGCAGGAGAAATCTGCCCTCTTACATAACAGTATGTATCCATTGTTGAAGCCTTACTCTGCCACAAGCTGAACTGAACGCTGCATTTACAAAAGTAGTTGTTTGGCAAATCAAACCTTCTTCTCTCCTAGTTAATGTTGGGTTACTGGCCAAAAATTTTTAATCATCAAAAATTTCCTGGCAATAAAATGTTAGCTGAAAGGTTTTGCTCTACACCTCTGCCATGAGGGAATGATGTTCATCCCTCCAGTGGACCTACACAGACCTGAGTAGTCTATGTAAAGGCTCACTGAAGCTAAAGCTGCCCTGGGGGTTGGTGGGGGCCCAACACCTCACTAAGACACTTTCCGTTGGTTTCTCTTTAATCTGCTGCCCATCTATATGTGTCCAGTATCCTCCTGTCTGGCGAGTGTGGTGTCCACAGTTGTTGATGGTTAGTCAGAGGTGGGTGGTGTGTGAGCTGGCCCTGCACAGCCGCCTCTGACAGATCGGCGAGGTGATAATTGACTTCTGTCATCGATCACTCACTTAGCTTTTCAAATGGCTCTCTGAGACTCTCAAGCTGTGGTGGCTGCTGCTACTTGACTCTTTCTCTCCCAGAATACCCCATGAAGAGGCAAAGGAGGAGGTTTTTTTTTTCTTTATGGCTGCCATCTTAACAAAAAGGCTTCCTGCGCAGGTCTTGGCTGATTTGAAAATCAATTTGAGCATTCAGGGGTTTCTGAATTCTGGAGTCACAGAAAGCAAAATAGAAAAATAAAGGAAACTATTTTAATATCAGTGATATTTAATTATGAAAAAGATTGATAGTTATAGTTGTTTCACAAAATCAATAGCTGCTCCTATCATTTAAGTATGCACTGTGTAGTTATGATTTTTTCACAGACTGAGATGTGGTATATATTACAATATACTGGATCTTAAACCAATAAGATCCAGTAATATTTTTTTGCATATATTGTGCAACAAAAAAATGTGTTTTAAATCATCCGAAACTTGTGTTATCACTCTTGGGAAATTAATTAGCTGCAGCAGAAGGAACGGGATAATTGTAGATGAGAATTGGGTGATAATTAATTGTGCTGAGGATGAATGATGTAACAATTGTACAATTATGCAACAAATAAAGCCTGCTAAGATTTACAGTTTGAAACATGCAAATGAGCAGCACCACTGTGCTGCAGCTATTCAATTATATTTACAGATGCATGTAACATAAAGAAACATTTACAGAAGGAGCAGAAAATGCTAATGAATATGAAGAATTACTTAATTAATTAATTAATAATTAATTAATATGCAATGTGTGGATTTTAGTTACTGTGACTCTTTAATTTTGTAATTATAATATTTTACTTATTAAATAAGAATATGCAGTACTTCATAAGGTGGATCTCTTGTTCTGAAATGCCTCTCTGTGTGTGAATCCCCACGACGTTGGTAGGTTTCCCTGAATTAAAATCATCAACGTTCACCCGTTAAACACTCGTGTCAGTGCTGAGGGGAGAGAAGTAAGTACATTATCAACGGGACACATCTCTTCAGGTATTAATTTCTGTCATATCTACGTTCACTCTGCCACAGCAGGGTGATACGGCTGGCGAGCGGACCAGCTCATTTGGAGTGTAATACTGTACAGCTGTGAGATAAAGAGAACAGGGCGAGATTATAACAGGCACAGAAAGAACAGAGAATTACAGAAATGAAAAAGATGAAAGCCCACAGAGATAATTAGTCCTGCTCCAACTTGTACAGAGGAGTCGATTTTTGGAGGCCTACTTGTGCTTGTTTTTTTTGTTTTTTTGTCTCACTTTTGTCTTGGGATTCAGTGGAGGAGCACAGTACTCACACTGTGCACTCTGTGCTGAGGAACAATGAACAACACTGCTGATGATGCAATACACTGATAATAATATTACTTAAGTCACTAAATCTGCTTCTAATAAGTAAAAAAACACACCATCCTTTAACATATTTAGATTATTTAAACATATAAATGATTATAGGATGCTGAAGATGATGACAGTGCTTACAAAGTGATGAGCGATTGCCACAGAATGACTCATTGTCAATATTTTGAGTAATGATGTTCTGTATAATTGTATTTTCCTCCCTTCCTCTGTGGTGCTGTTCGCAGCTACAGTGCTCGGCGCTGTGCATGCTGCTGATTGTGTGCCCTGTTTGTGATGACTGTACCATAATTTCTTCCTAAATTGCTGTCACCTTTGATCGATCTCGCCGGCTCTCCACTTCGCCCCCATTTGCATAATTCTCCTGTGTTATTGTAATTTTTTTTTTTTTTTTTTTTTGCCAACTCAAATCAAACTGAAAAACTGAAAATATTTGTATTTTCAAAGCTGCAAAGACTTCCTCTTTGAAACAAGGTGCTTGTATCTCTTCAAATTGGATGAATGCAAGAAAATGCGCACAAACATTTCTACAGTTCTGTGACCTTTATGCCCTTCAGCTCTTATTTAACCTGTGTAATGATTTCAAAAAAGCACGAGCATCTGTTGAACAGAGGACTATTTCTTATCTGTATTTCCCTGTTTCTAAAAAACATACTTTGTGCAGATACATGTGCTCCTCCCTGACAACAGGTACTCTACATATTCTGGAAATAATTAGCTCCGTTCAACAGGAAAGGTGCTGTGTATTTTTGAATCAGCCGACTCTGCCTCTCCATTATAATAATATATCTTTTCCAGGCCAGCGGCGTGACTTTTCACTGTGAAAATCTCTCTGTAACATTCAGCGGGAATGATCAGAATACTAAATTGAAACCATTAATTCAAGCTCTTTACCACATGGAAAAAAACGGTGGCCACACATGTCATTTTTCTCATCTTGATCTCTTCATTGACGTCTTTGGGTTTCTTTGCACTGGCCGGACACATAGCTGCTATCGGTGATAAAATCCAATTTTTGGTAATAGCCTGTAGACGGTAATCAAGATAAGATCTCTTTGCACCCAACAAAGACAAGACATTGAGGGATTTTCTCTGGAATATAATATTTAATATGCATGAGGTAAAGGAGGGCAGGAAATGAAGCTTCTGTTCAGCAGAGATATTTATGTACGTGCCTGTTAACCAGAGTGTGTGTCTGTATGTGTGTATGTGTGTATGGGCGCAGTGTGTATTTGAGTGTCTCTTTCTTTGCATATGTTTGTATAAAATCTGAGAAACTGTTGATCAGAAAAGGTGACTGAACTGACTCTCTGGTCTCTCCTCTTTGGTTTTTCTCCCACCTTCTCCTCACGCAGACAAGTCTCAAAGTTTCGTTTTCTTTGATGACGGTAAGCTGTGCTAATTGGATGAAAATGTCAGCATCAGCCGCCGTGAGGCTGCAATCAGTGGTTTGCTTCTGTACCAATCACCATCAGTATGCCGTTTGTGTTCCTCCTCACACTCGGGACTGGGTCGATGCATTGAGTCATCAAATGATTACAGACACCAGCCATCCCTCCCGTGTCACAGATATCGATGCCTCTTGAGCTGCCCCTCAAATCAACGCCCTCTCTGTCCAGCGGACTCATTGTCCCATAATGTTATCAGTTCTTTTTGTGAGGCCCTGTAAAAAAAAAACAAAAAAAACAGCTGGTTTTATTTGAATACTTTGAGTTGAAAGCAACAAAATTAATAAATCCATTTGATTGAGATTAAGAGGATAAAATTCAAATAATTTAATGGGTGTCTTTGGCTTTGGAGCTAAATCCTTGATAGGAAAAATGGAGCCTCTATGTTCTGAAGATCTTATATCCAGGTAATTCATTTTTTTGGAATACAGCTTGTCATATATATACAGTGCTTGACCTTGATACTATATCCATGTAGGGTAATGGTTTATTTACCATTTATATAATTTGCTGTGATGCAAGCTAGTAGAAGATCAGGATGACAACCTCTCCAGATAACAAGGTTTCACCATTGACCCAGTCCTAGTGGCCCTCTCATCAGCATGTGACAACATCGCATCTGTCTGCTGCATTGTGATTGGCTGTGGTGGATACCTACTATACAGTACGTGTTTCATCTTCCACTGCTTTATGAAGGCCTCCAGTGTTTTAATCACCTCCTTCAAAGCGCCCTCCACAGCTCATGCTTTGAAGGTAACCACTCACTCTCCTTTGTGTGTGTGTGTGTTTGTATGTGTTCATAAGTGTGTGTGTGTGTGTGTGTGTGCGTGTGTGTGTTTGTGTGTATGTGTGTGTGTGTGTGTGTGTGTGTGTGTGTGTTCATGAGTGTGTGTATTCACTGGCAGGTATACCAATGGTTGAGGCCACAGTTAATCTTCTAGGCAGCATAAGATCAGGAGGTTTTATTGAGGTCACCTCTGAGCATAATGTAAGGAGTCTCCTTGCTAAAAGGACTCGTGGCCCTTTCACACGCTGACAGAGAAACCATGAATCTCTGAGGATTTTCTGCTGTTGATGTTAGCCTGGCACATCGACCAGAAAAAATATTAACATCACAGTTTTTCCACTGGTTTAGCATATTTATTGATTCGTCTCTTCTTACTTGTGACAGACTGCATTATCCTCATGTGATTTACAGAATCTGTTTTCCCCCCTCCAACCAAACCATGTGGATAACGCAGTGAAAGAATTCAACAAGAATCAAGATCAAAGAGGGCAATCGAACCATCCAGTCTGGCCTTCCTCATATTTTTTCATCACTTTCCATTGAAGTTTGTCACATTTGATATGCTGCGTGTGAGCATCTGTGACTGTTTTTTTTTTTCTGTGTGTGGAAACAGACGTGTTTGCATAGCAAAAGCTGACGAAACCGTGCAGAAATCTTCACGTAACTGACAAGTATCAAATATGCACGTCTTAATTAGTGTCCCACTTGATCACACTCATCACACCAGCAGCCACTCTGATATTCAAGTCAGGTTTGTTCACCTTAGCTGGTGACAGCATATTCTAATACCCCCATATATGATCATGACCGTTTATAATAAATAACTACAAACATACATGGCATTTGCATGAGGGTATGAGCATGCTGAATGCTTCCCATTCATTTCTGTGAAGACTTTATAGAGTTCAGTCTGATTGAACTTTAATATGCAAGATCTCAGGGTTCGCTGATGTCCTGCTAGTTTGGGAGAAGGGGTGGGATTTTGTTTATATGCTGTATCTTCTTGGTGAGATACACTTGGTAGGTACACCTAGCTGAAACTAATGGAGTCTATTACAACAGACCAGCACTAAATCCTCCTCTTGTGAAGGTTACAAGTATCTAATAAACTGACAACTGAGTGTAACACAAGCAGCAGAAAAAGGAGGGACAGTGCCTGGTTATATCGAGTGCAAGGACAGTGACAAACATTTATGACAGGAAAGTGTTTGAAAAGATGATGTATAATTTACAACTGTGAGAAACTTTGTTGTTAATCCAGGTGTGATCCCACCTACACAACTTCCTGTCCCACCAGATTTTGTCACAAGTAAATTTTGCTAGGAAGAATCCAGTCTGACCAGCACCAGCGTGACTCTGGTCCTCTGCCTGAACTAAAGCTAAAAAATATTTAGACTAAAATCTAATGTAACAGACACATCAATGACAAGTGTAGGCTTTAAAATACATTAGTCACAAGATCAGGAAGAGCTGCTACTTTAGTCCTCCTAAATGATTTTATAGAAACTTCCCACTTGAAGTAATGGTGATATTTAACCCTCAACACTGATGGTGTTCAGTGGCTGTTGAGCTACTCTCAGCACTGACACAATTGCTCTCACTTAGCGAAGACATTTGTCACAGCAAATCTGAAGTGGTTTGAATGTGAAGGCTTATGGGTAACTGTTAGCTGCTAGCTTCTCTGCAGTGGTCTGACATTGGCCACCTAGTCTATTGGCATGGAAGACCAGAGGAACCCTCACCACACACATCTCCCTCACTCCCACTGTTCTCTTCCTTAACCTCTGTCTCCCCTTTCGTCCTCTTTCCCTTTTCTCTTTATCTTTTCATCTTATTTTTTTGTTCTGTTTGCATCTCTCTCTCTCTCTCTCTTTTTCTCTGTCTCTGTCTCTCCTCTCTTCTCCCTGACGTCAATGAGAAATTGGATGGTTTTTGATTATTACATGGCTGTCAGGCTTACTGCTATTAATTGAATTGAATCCCAGTCCATCTCCTTCACTTCTCTGTCCTCTTTCCTCCCCCTGTCTCCCTCTTGCTCTTCTTTTTATCTTGTCTCACTCTCATTTTCCATCTTGTTTGTGATGTTTTTTCTTTTTTCCTTTTTTTTCATTCCCCAGGTCCTTATTTGCCCCTATTTCTCTTGCATGAAAATTTTCCTCTCTCTGTTTAATTCTCTCTCCCTGCATGTCTCCTCCATCTTGTTCTCTCTTCCTGTCTCTCCCATTCCTTTTATTTTTCTCTCTCTCTTTGTCTCCCTTGTTTCTCCTTTTTTCCCGCCTCTCTCACTCTCTTCCTCCCCACGTGTCAGCTTTTTTCCTCCCTGTCGTTCTCTTTCTCTACAGGCTTCTTTTCATCCTTTCTTCCCCTCTTACTCTTAATCTGCATGCTCTCTCTCTCTCTTATTTCTCTGTCTCTCTTGTCTGCCCCCCCCCTCTTATTCTCCCTTCCCAGTTCTCTCACTCCTTGAGCACTGTGATACTGTTGTCATGGTGACACCCATCATTTTCTGGCATGAATGGAGGATACTTTATTGATGAGACGGCATGGTGGAGGGAGAGAAAGGGAGAGTGATGGAGAGAAAGACAAAGACAGACAAAAAGAAAGAGAGAAACCACTGGCAGGGTAAATCAGAATGATATGGAAACGATCGTCTCCGCTGCTTACGATACAAAACATTTCCACCCTGTAATTTGTTCAGCTCTGATGAGTCGAAGAGGACGTTGCAAACCCGAGCACGCTGAATCTTCTTGAGGGGTTTGGGATAGTCGGGGCTGCTGAAGAATATCCCCCAAAACACTGTTATTCATCAGTCTCAGCGTGAGAGCAGAGAGGGGAGATTCCTCTTATTAGGCAGCAGCATCCTGGCTTCAGCAGTGCCACGAGTTTCCCATGTTTAATGATTTGTCCTGTGTAAACATGGCAGCATAATAAACTGTGTTTTTTTTAATCCACTAACATTAGCGTTGGTGGTTTCTGGGGTTGGACGGACATCGTTATTAGGTTGTCGTGGTGGGTGTTTGCACACGGTGCAGACTGGCCTCACCGTCTGAAGCAGAAAGCAAGCTCGTTAGACTCTTCTGATGTAGACATCACATTGTGAGGCTTGGCACAGCAGATCAGGAACTAGGTTTCTCTTGAACATTTTAGGCATTTGGCTGACATCATTAGGCTAAATAAGGAAATTCGAGCCAGGTTTTATTGTTAAATATATATAAATACTCTAGATTTAAACAATAGAGGTTCTTATAACGTGGACATGTAACAGTACATGGTAATATAGTTCTAGTCAGCTACAGTGGTGAGATGACACAGAAAAGGAGTTCAACACTGTGCAGCTGAAAATAAAAGTGTGTGAAGATCAAACTGGACGTGAGGTCGATCTCAGCTAACATGTGTTTGACCTCTGACCTTTGCTCCACAGTTCACCTGCTGTCAGAGACGATCCAGGGGGTGACAGCCACCGCCACCGGGGTCCAGTACCAGCAGTCCTGGCTCTGCATCCTGTAAGCTGATGTGTATGTGTGTCTGCTGCGTGTTAGGTTTGAAAGCTGAAATGATCAATTAATGTCAGTTATTGTCAGCAAATTAATGGATTAGCTGATCAACAGAAAATTAATCAACAACAATTTGGGGTATCAAGTATTCGTATTTGTCTATAAAAAAAAAATGAATTGGTTTTAGCTTCTTAAACATGAGATTTTTCTGCTGTTATTTTAATTTAACTATAATTCAGTATCAATAATACTAAATGGTACTAATTAGTCCTAATAAGGATATACCTATATGTAGGTATTGATGAAGACTATTATCACTAAAATATGTGCCACTAAAACAATACATAAGTGAATAAGTGAATGTGGTACAGCATATTTTTCATGATGTGATATTTAATATTCTTGTGTAAAATACACTTGAATCCATCTGATAAAATTGCAGGAATTTGTTTGTGAGTGTCTCCATTCTGTAATTGTGTGTGTACAGACATTCACATACACATGGATCTGTGCATGTGCGTGCAACTGTGTGTATTTGAATACTGTCTAACTGTTGCTGGAGAGAAAGAGGTTAATCTATGGAAATGAGGGGCGATGCCGGTGAGGTGAGGCGTTGACATTTATAAAACCTCCTCCTTCTCCCTCTCTGCTCTAGCTGCAACGTGAAGCATCTCCAGAGGCGTCACGTGTGCATCTCCCGCCTGGAGAGGCCGCAAAACTGGGGAGAGAACTGCTGCGAGGTCCGCTATGTCATCCTGATACTGGCCCCACTCAAAATGGTAACTGCTGCCCCCAGAGGGAGGAAATGATATATGGGATTTATCTCTCTCTGCTGGATTACTGAGGCTTTTGTAGATCCATTTGCTTGTTACAACATTTGTTCATATTTCATTCATTATGTTTTATATTCACTATGTTTTATATAATTTACTGGGTTTGTGCTTGTAACTCACAGTTAAGTCACTTCAACTCTCCTGAAAATAGTAAAAATATTCCTCCTCATTCATTTATTAATTACCTCTTGAAGTTCAGCTGTGAGGAGATTTTTCTATTATTCCCACTGCCACAAAAGTTATTTTTTATCGGTCATCTGTGCCTGGAACCAAAAGTCATGTAAGGTATTAGCTGCAGGTGCAGGGATTAGTAAAATCCACTGCTATAGTATAAGTAATTGATCATTTGCATTTCCTCCTTCTCTGCTTTCAGTTACTGTATTTAAGCTTGCCCTATCAGGACCCACCCCATTTGGTTTCTTTGGAGTGTTTACCTGAAATCTGCTCTATTTTTATTCAGTCACTCAGTTAGCCAATCAGAAGTTACTAGAACTCCAGAGAGATGCCTGACAGAGATGTAAAACTACACTGAGATGGTTTTAAGTTCTTAAAACCACAAATATATCTTCTTATGAATTTCAACACTTAAAATAAAACACCAGATATGTGTAAAATATGGGACCTTTAAAAGGGAATGTATATTCAGCTCCACAGTTAAAGCCTTTTTTGCAAGTTCAGTACAGTCCGCCACCTGTCCTGGATCCAGTTTGATTTGGCTTTCTTAAAAAAAAACCTGATTCTGGATGAAACAGTTAAATGAATGATCACAATGTTCCGCTTTGTTCTATTTCTATCCCAGAAAGCCCAAATTGGTTGTTTTCTACAGGATTTTATACCCCCACACTTCCCAAACCTGTTGTTTGTTGCTACATGAAGCCTCAGATCACAACATGTTACTGTACAAACAAGATCCTGTTGTGGTGATAAAAGTCCAATTTAAAGTAAAAAGACAAGTGGGAAGAAAATACAAATGAGCTGCTGATTATGTGCCAAAGTAATACTGAAAAATACAAAGAAAACAGTGAAACCATCTAACATTTGGGCTGAAAGTGGTACTTGATGTTTGGTTCATCCTTTGTTAGTATCCTTAAAATAAAAACAGATATCTCTGTCTACCTCTCGCACAATGTTGGAGGGTAGCCAGCTTTAAAGGAGGTATCTTGTAAACCTGATAGATTTACACATTTTTTCTTTACTCAGAGTATTGGTTTTCATTTTAAGGTCATCTACTACCAATTTTTCCTTCATTTTTATTGTGATTCACTAAATTATCTAAAATGCTATGGCTACAGCCACTAAGCTGCCAAATGTCTACTGAACATGATTCAATCCAAGAGCCTCTCAGTGTCTTGTGTGGGCACGAGTGCCCAGTTGGCTGAACCTTTCTGGTCACTGTTGTGTGCAAGATTGCTGTTTTCTTCAATCCTGAAGAGCTCGCTGTAGCTGATGGAGAGTGACACATATACTGTAATACCCTTCCCTCCCATCAAAACATGAACTTGGCATCAAACCACTCAACCCTCCTGCCGTCACTGCTTCATCCTGAGCTATCAACACACACCTACCTGTACACACACACACACACACACACACACACACGCTCGCAGAAGGAAAGCCCCTCCCCTCTGATTACCAGGGTTGGAGTGACCCTGGGACTCAGCTAAATGCATCATGTTTCCTGTTTGTTTGTTTGTTTGTTTGTTTGTTTGTTTGGTTTCTATCTCTTTTTTTTGTCCCATGAACCCGTCTTTGTGTTAGTGCCTCTCCTCAGTGCTTCCAGTGCCCTCCTTTCCAGTCTTCAGGCAGCAATCACAACCACTAATGGCATTCTCAGAGGCAATAATCCAAGCCCCAAGTAAACATAAATCACTATTATGTCTCAATTATTCTTGATGGTGACTGCTTCTGTGAGAAAAGATCTTTGAAGTGGCATGATGATAATGATAATAGGAATTCCTTTGGTTGGTAAATCTATGTAATCTAGTGTGAGTAAGGGTGGACCAATTCCATCACCCACCATTCAGAGAGCTTTACACCATTTGTGGTTTCTGTGAATGTGCTGAACATACATGAACTTTCTTCAAAAATGCTCAGTTTCTCATTCACTTGGTTAAACAAACTCATACCTGAATGATGATGTACATGATGTTTGATGGTCAGTGCCTTTAAGACTGACTCTCAAGCCTACAGTCTGACTGAAGGAGGGGTTTCCTAAGTGTTGACAACGTGTTGAGAATGGGAGCCTGCACATTAATCATGATCCATCCTCTCAGCTCTTTGAGCTCTGGTTGAAATTCAGTTACCACTGTGAAAATGCTTAAAGGCTTTAGTTTTTCTGTTTGCTGCAGCTGCTACTGTATGAACTAAGCCTGGCTGTGTTGGTATCATCACCACCTGGCTAACAAGGCCTCCCTGGCATCACACTGACTCACAGTCTGCCAGGACCATATTACCATCACTCTGTTGCACTTTGTGACTTTGGACAGCATTATTTGGAACAGATGTGGGATTATTGACAAAAGCCCTCCAAGATGCCCAGCTCCAAACCCGCCTACCTAATCTGTCCAACCTCCATGCGAATGATAATGTTTAGATGTACCGGTGCTTTATATCAAAACTAGATTTATGTCTCTTAGGTAAGCATTAGGTTTTGGTCCATTATAGGAAGGGTTTCCTGCCACTGAGAGACAAAAAAAAAAAAAACAGTTTCATTTTTATTCTGGATTTTTATCCAACACAATATATATAATATAATAGATTTTCTTAAATAGAGATGCAATTTATTCATAAATTGACCGGAAGAGAATGTCTGCTTTTGGATAATTAAGTGAAGTAAAACATTTATGCACATCTAAAAGACAAATGTCCATTATCTTGTGGAACACAGTATAGTATTTTGTGATGTCATACAACCTTATAATAAAATATAATCACAATAAATCTGAAAACATTTGTTCGTTGTTGTTTTTTTGACAGATTATTTGGATTAAAATGTTTTATACCAAAACATTAAAACTGCTTTAATCCAAATGTTTATAATAACAATGGATCAAATGAGTGAGTGTAATATGGAAGGTATTTGCACTTGCAGAGACGAACCCACAGAGAATTATTACCTGGATCTGCTGCTTCCATTTAGCTCTAAGGCTTTTATTGTCTTTCAGCTCATTGTTTTGGTTTTATGGCCCATCAAATCCGGTTTTGATTCACTCTTGCTGCTTTCTGCATCATTCACAGCTGCATGAAGATAATGCTAATGTTGCTATGACATTTGCTATAAATGGGTAATTCTTTTTTTGTCATCTTAAGGTGATAATATGTCAGTGTTGTGTTTACAGCTTATTCTTTCCCCACAGAACAGCAGAAAATCACTTAATACAGGTTGTTTTCACGATTTTAATGTACAACCACTTTTAAATGGTCTTCCACAGAAAAGCACCAAGACGGCGATGGAGCTGGGCAGGACGTTTGCCACCCTCTTCTCTGACATCTCCTTCAGGCAGAAGCTGCTGGAGACAAAGACGCAGGAGGAGTTTAAGGAGGCGTTGGTGTTCCAGAGGCACCAGCTGACAGCAGTCAACCAGCAGCCCACCGCTCTGGGGAAGGAGGAGACCGACCCCCGTAGTCACAAACCGCTCAAGGTGAGCAGTTGTGTGTGTGTGTGTGTGAGCTGCAAATCCCGTGTGTGCAACCTTTCATTACTGGGCAATTAGGCATATTTCCAAAACATTTTGAAGCAGCGTGTATTCATATGACAGCATCATGACTCATCCCCAGCACCCTGAGATGAGGCATCTGATTGGTTAGCACTCCCTCATTTTGTTGAGGTGTTTTCCGAATGCTTCTCATCCTCATCTTCCTCCCTCACCTTACACTTACTTTTTCTTTACAGAGCTCTGTAGAGAAATAAGGCCAGACACATACATGTACAAATTTGAACCTTTTTTTTTTTTTTCTCTTCCATCTCTTTCTTCCCCCTTCACTGCCCTCCTCCTCCCCCTCCCCCTCCTCCTCCTCTCCTCCTTGCTCGGCTGGTTTGAGTCTTCCATCTATTCTCTCTCCCTAATCAATCAGCATCAACTCCTGCCAGGCCTCCTCAGTGGGTAAATGACCTTACATCTCTCACAGTCCTGTCAGAACACCCCACCCCTTAGCTACACGTGCATGTACACACACACACACACACACAAACACACACACACACACACACACACACACACACACACACACACACACATTCACACACACCTCCAGAGGGGCTCTGCTCAATGCCACGGACCAACATCTCCTCCTAATGTTTCCGTTGACAGGACAGAGCTCCCAGACATTTCCCCATGTGTTTTTTTTTTCTATTTTATTTTTTGTTAGGTGTTTATCCCAGGGCTTGAAAGGCTCAGTGCCACTCAGTGAAAGAGGGATATATAGAGAAAGACAGATGGAGGGAGAGGGGAAAAAAAGATGGAGGGGGGGGCGGCAGAGAGAGCAGGTGAAATCAAGAGGAAACAGAAAATGATAAAATGAGTGAGAGAGGAACAGAAAAAGAGAGACCACACATCTCCTCCACCTCCCTCCACATCCGAAATTGACATCAGACCACCCTCAATCGCGCACCACTTTAAGAAACTAGGCCAAATTGTTGTTGTGTTTTTATGTTTTTCCTCCCCGTTGCCTCACTCCATCGACTGCTCAGAACGAATGGCAACCAGGTGGACAGTAATTCCTCTTTGAGACTTTTGTTTATGGAACCTGAGCCAAAAGCTGGTGATCAGGCCCCACACACACATACACAGAATACACACACAGGCTCCCTTGTAATAATAAATGATTCCATGATGTATAGGGATTTAATGGATGAACAATCCGTGTTGAACAAGCATGTGTGGCTTCATAAAACTAGCCACCCCACTCGGAGAGAAAAAAAAAACAGAAATGCTGATGCTGTTGTTTGTTTTCATGTTGTTTATGTTGAGACAAATTGCTTTGCTCTGCCAGAAACTGTCAAAACTTTTTAAGATGACAAATGAAGCAGGAATGATTTTCCCAAGGCTATACCTGCTCATACGCCCTTCCTTGTCACCCGTTCCAGTTAATTGTTTAATGCTATGTTCAACAGGGAAATGAAACGTTGGATAATTGGATAATTTACTTAATAAACTCATTCAGGACGTCACATTTATTCCCAATCTTGTGTAACCTGAAAGCTCATCTTTTTAAGAAGCGCTCCATGTCTCCTTTTGAATCACGTGGCTCGTTCCCAACTGTCCTCCTCCTGACTTCTCTAAAAATACGCTAAATCTTCTCTCCCTCACTGTTGCTGTCATCTCTCTGTCATTCTTGATCATTCTCGGGACACAGGGATCTTTAATAAATGTACATCTAAATACAGCCACGCTACTCTGCTTACTTCTTTTTGCAATACACAATCAGAGATTTTCTAGGACTACCTCGTTAAATTTGGTGATTCAGATCAAATCTTCGAGAGAGTACCGTATGGAATCACCAGCGTCTTAGCTGAAACATCAAATGTGCAATTTCTAATCTGAATGTGTCATTGTCCACAGCAGACTGCAGAGTAACAGTACACGGGGTTGGGTGCAGCCTCAGGCTCCGTGCTGTTGCATTTTTTGGAGGTCACCAAGGATAAGATTAGATAAATTAGCAAAATGCCTAAGAGCAAAATGGAAACTTTGCTAAATAAAAAAACATTCCACATAAATAAAGAATAATTGAAATGTTCATAGGTTTAGTTTAGAGGCATCTCCTCAAATTCATGTTTAGCTGTTGGCTGCAGTTTGACAATCCTGGTACTCAAGAAGGAGTGAGCAGGTGGTGGTTGATCTGAGGGTAGGTGAAACTGTCAACCACCTCGAGTAAGTGGCCGTCAGTAGTGATGTGTGTGGGAGTGTCAACATCCTAGCCTATAATGTTGCTTTTTTTCAAGTTGATTGTCTGAACTGCAGATGTGTGACAGTCATGAGTTGCTGGTTACCACCTTCAGTGGGTGATCCTAAAAACAGTGCCAGAAAACAGCCTTGTTTTACTCAACTGTTCACCACAAAAGCCTCAGAGGTTGTGCCTTTGAAATAGGCCGTGCTGTGCATGTTTTTGTGGAAAGATGTGGTCACGCGAGCAGCCATGGTGGGCTGCCGATTCTTGAAAAGCCTTTTTCTGCAGACCAGGTGAAAGGCTTTGGTCAGATTTATGAATGCGATGTAGAGTGGCCTCCGCTGCTTTCGATGCTTCTCGAGAGGTATTCTAATAATTAATAGTGAAAACTGAAACACAGAACAATTCAACCTGTGCCTGTAAAAAATTAAATGTTGGCTTTTAAAGACTTAGTAAACTATTAATTTCACTGTGTATCATACACATTCAAAGCTGTGGGAGATGTGCTTAATTACACTGAATAAGTTGATTTTATTCCAGAAGCTGACGTTTTGAAAACATCAGTTTATAGAAGTCTGTGCTGCATAACCGTGAAAGTGTTTTAATACAATGACTTCTCTAAACATTTATGAGCTTCGCACCTGTTCATCAACTGGCGAGCATACGTGCTATGTTTCTGGAGACCTACCTGTTTCACCAATAAACAACAGATGTGTAAGGGATTTCAGTACTGTTGAAATATTCAGCACTAAAAACAAGATGCCTTTCAACCTTCATTGCTCATTTAGTTTTACGGTTTTCTTTTGGCCTCACCATCAAACCCTCCTTTACGCCAATGGACAAATCTAAATTTATCAGGACCAACCCCCTTGTCGCTTCAGTCCTGGAAGACAAAGGACACACAGTGATACTTCGAACAAACCAGTTTTAGTAACAGTGGAAAAAAACAGCAGTTATGTCACTTATTGGCTGCAGGTGGAACATGTGTCTGTAACTTTTGTTGCCTGTAGATGGCGCACACTGACACGTGCACATCTACAGGCTGCTGCTGCTGTCCCTTCTCTTGCCTCTAGGTGGCGCAGTTTGGACTGGAATTGATCCTGTTTTCAGTGACCTCTCATCAAGCAGCCTTCTGTCCTTGGTGAAAATCTAACCTTTTCCTTTCTGTCCACAGTGTAAAGATTTCTTCAAAGCCGGCCGAGGGATTTATGAGGACTTGTGCCGCAGACTGCCTTTCTACCCCTCTGACTTCACAGATGGTAGGCTGGACTTGGACTTGTAGTGAAAGTGAATCATCTTCCTTATTATGCCACACCAGGGTGCCTCTGGCAGCTCCTCATTTGTCTGTCACCCTTTGCCTCAGATACATCTGTGCTGCATCTGTGTCACATCTAGGGTCTGCTAAAATGACTGTCTCAGATGTCTTACTGCTGCCATATGCTCCCATATGTCCAGTATTACTGTAATTCCCCAAGACATCAGACAAAGATATTGCCCTATACATTACCATTGCCATCTCAGCAGGCTGGTGTTTTTGACTCACCACATCATTCTCTTTACCAGCAAGTTTGTGGAAGGGTTTCTGTCTGCAGTCAAATACATGTGGGTGGTTTTAGTTGCTGTTATTGCCAGAGATACTTGTGACTTTCTGGAAATTATTCAAAGTGTATTTTCTAAGTGATAATAACTTCTCAGTTAAACCAGGTCAATTGAATCAGTTGATTCTTGATTGTAAAAAATATAAAAAGAAACTACAGTTATTGAGTTTTCTAGCTGGATTCTCCCCCTCAGCTGCTCTCTTTCACCCCTCTCTCATGTCGTAATTCATTCCCCTGTAACAAAATCAAGATATTTCTGTCTTGTGAGTGTCATCAGATAATGATCATCTGATAAAGGTCACAGGACCAAAATCATTGTGATTACATTAGAGGCCAATTAAAGTGTTTTATTTCAAAATGAGTTATCCATCATTTGGATATAAGCGATAACTGCACTTACAAAATGATGGATAGCACAAAACTCAGTGTGAGTCCTTGTAGAATAGCTTTACTGTAACTTACTGGATGCTCCATATTGTAGAGGCACTGAATGATGAAGTGTGCTAATGTTTTTGTCATTTTGATATTAAAGTGTTGAACCCCCTCCACTCTATTATGAGGTGAATATGACTCATGTGTTTGTGTTTATCTCCCCTCAGGTATAGTTGGCAGTAATAAAACCCTGCTGAAGTACATGACCACAGCCATCTTCCTCTACATTGCCATCCTCCTCCCTGCAATCGCTTTCGGCTCCCTCAATGACGAGAGCACACGTGGTGAGATCGGTAAGAGAACATACTTAAATGTGGACATGTGAACACTGTAAATTTCCTGTGTATTTTCTCCACAGATATATCTTGGCCAATTATTTTTAACAGAATAAAAGCACTAGTATTATCGACTGTGTGCACATTAACCCTCTTAGCTTCAAAAGTATAAATGATAATGATAGGATGATCATTGTGGATAGAAACTTGTGGAAGGTGAAGTATTTTACAAGGAATTCAAGGATATGATTTTATTCATCAAGAACAAATTTGAAATTAGACTCATGAACAGAGTACTTTTTATTTATTTTCCAACGTGTATCACAGTACGACTCCTATTTTTGCCTCTACACCGACTCCTTAAAACGGTTTCTGAGTCTTTACTCTGTAGATGTTGCACTTGTTTCATCAGCTACTTGCTTACTTTGTCTGTCACGTACAGGGTGCTGTTCAGTGCATTATCAGAGCTCGTTTTTTAAAAGCAGCTACCTGCCACTCCTGGAAACATGGTTGATGAGAGATAAAGTTTTACAGGAAACAAAATGACAAAGATGGAGATATGAGACAGAGAAGCCATTGAAACAGGGAGAAATAAAGGCACAACCCACAAATAAATACAACAAAACAATGGTTTTAAGGTGCTTTTTAAAGCCTTTGAGCCTTGTCTTGAGGATGTCCCAGAGTCAAGGAGCAACAACGTGATAAAGTCACCTTTAGTTTGACTGACCTTGACATCAGCAGCCTCTTCACAGCTGACTGAACCATGCAGTAAATGTGCCGTGAAACCAAATCCAACTAAAAAAAGCACAAAAAAGCTCCATACAGTGACAGAATTGTGTGATAAATTCTCTGTGGGTTCCTCACAGTGAGTAACTACTTTCACATCACAAGCCGTCGTTGATACAGTGTTATATAAAAACAAGGAATAGTGTAGCTGTGTTTTTTCTGGTTGCCTCAGATAAACCTTCGCTGTTTGAAAAATGAATTTGAAATTAGCTCAGCCCTGCAGAAGAACACAGCAGACATTCATGCACATTAATCAGCATTTCCTCCTGTGTTTTCTCTGTGTGTGTCCTCTCTGCACAGATGTTCGGAAGACCATCATCGGCCAGAGCATCGGTGGGGTCATCTACTCATTGTTCGCCGGCTCTCCCCTTGTCATCCCTCTAACCACAGCTCCCCTTGCCATCTTCATCAGCGGTAGGCTTCCCCTCTTTGATTCAGCTCAGCTCCGCCAAAATACACTTATCTTTTCACAGTTTGATTTGAAAAGGAGGCTGCGGGTGGGTGGAGTACTAAGACGATTACGTCAAAAATCAAGAGAAGGAGGCACCCAGCTGCGCAGAACAGCAGCTAGAAACTCTTCTTCTTCATCCTCATCTGCTTTCTCTTTTACCAGGAAACAGCACCTTTGGACTAATTTAACTGTTTGTTGGCTATTTTTTTTTATTTTTAATTTATTTACTTTCTTCCAAGCCCTGTTGTTGTCATTGTGAGTAACTCTGGGTCCTAACTGGTCTCCTTCCTGTGCTCATTGTGAGCCAATGGCCGGTTTGGTCCTGATATGGTGCACACGGCACAGGAAACACAGCTGCTGCATCAGAAAAAGGAAAAAAACTTAAACACTATAATATTTGATCCTCTCTTTTCATCAATCAAAATTAAGAGAGGTTTTGGTGAAGTTTTTATTTTTTAAAGGAGCAATTTGTAAGTTTTGGTGTTGCTACATAGCCAGCATTAGCATTACTAGCTGTTTACTTACCATTCAAGAAGAACTTCACTCCTTTACTCACTAAGAGCTGTCTCCAGTGGTGGACAGCAACACCAGTGTTACCTTTGTCGCTATCACATCTTCTCCTCTACTGAAGTTAGCATGCTAACCAGTTAGCCTCGTCCCGTTTCATCTCTTTCTGATAGCTCAGAGGGCGTATTATAACCTCTTGCCGAAGCTCTTATCAGGCGACAAGTGACAGAGAAAGGTCATAAATAGCCCCTTTAAACGACATTTTTTATTTGTACATTTTCTCTTTTCTGTCACAAGTATTGGACGTTCATATGGTCACAGTTAGTGTTTAATGATGTCGTTGCTATCTCGTCATTGTCTTGTCATTGATAAAAAAGGTCATTGGCAAACATATTTACTCACAGTTGTTGACACATGTCCCTCAGACAAGTGTTCCTGGTGCAGTTGAAAAAAAATCACATATCTCAAACCATGTACGTTTTTCATGAATTAAAAACTTTTTTTCCTCACTGATGTCATGTAATGGCTGGTTTCAGGGGACTACGGGTCAGAACACTCGCTCATTGCATGCAAGAACATGTAAACTTTATATTCAGTCCAGAGAGACAACAGCACATAAACTGTTATATGGTTTTTACCCAACAGCAGTGTTGTGCTGGTTGGAATTTAAATGATCTTGACGGCTGGAAGCTGCAGAATCGAGCAGTGATGAGGAAAAGCAGCAACTCCGATGCCAAGATGTAGTTTTAATACCAAAGCTGTTTGTTGGGTTTGTGGTGTGATGATCTTTGAAGTAAATGGGTTAGAATTGTGCTAAGCACATTCTCTTGGGGATAATTATAGTACATTTCCAGCAGCCTGTCTGAGCAGAACAATGGCTTGTTTGTAAAGTTGTAACTCATCTACGCACAAATCTGCTCAACATTACAATTGTTATGGTTTTTATAAATACATTACAATTCTTGTGTGTGTGTTCGTGTGTGTGTGTGTCTCCTTAGTTTTAATACCTGTAGCAGAAATTGTGTTTTTTATTATTTTATTGTTTTTAAAGCATCTGCACAAAACAAAAAGATGATCAATCCAGCTCCTTATTGACCTAGTTTCTTTTTTATTTATTGATTCAATCAACATCGATCTGTCTTCTTCATTCCTTGTTTGTTTATTCAACACATTTCTTCAGAAGCAAATGATTAAATTTCGGTGAATTTTAAGGGAAGGAGCATTTCACCACATTCTTTCTGTTTTATAAAATAACACAGATTAGCCCAACGATGGCACTACACTGTCTCTACACATTACAACTACGAGTTAGTCTTCAATTTCTGAGTGTTTTAGTCTCAGTCCTGAGGTTGTGGGGGCACATTGGAAATAAGGATTAATACTGTTTTAGATGTTTCATGATGTGTGTTTATATTTCACCGTCAAAGTGATCCGAGGAATCTGTGACGACTACAACCTGGACTTCCCAGCTTTCTATGCCTGCATCGGTCTGTGGAACTGTCTCTTCCTCATCCTGGGGGGGATCTTCAATGTCAGCCTGCTCATGAAGCTCTTCAAAAGGTATCTCTCACATGCACACTCTGACATTTAACTCACTTTAATTGTTTTCTTTTCAGAACAACCTAATTTATTGAATCAATTCTTACATTTTCTTTTTTCTGTTTGCGTACCTCCTTCTCTGCTAAACAGAAAAATCTTTTCAATTGAGTGGTCACGATAATGTCTGCTTCAAAAATACTGGCACACAAAGGAATGTCTGTCTCTTTTGTACAACCAACAGTTCTCAGAAAGCAGAGTTTGTTCTGTGTGACAGTTTCAGATCTAGTCTGAAGAAGATCTAGTTCAGATCTTCTGGTTCCCTTTTTAAAAGCCCCTTTAGCCGAGCCACACAGAAATAAGAGGGTGAAGTACAGTGGCCTCTGAGGACAAAGCACAAAAAAGAGAGAAAGCACAAACATTAAGGGAAACCCACTACAAATCCTGAGATGCAATAAATATAAGAACACATACAAATGTGGAAAACACGCACAACAAGTATTACTACCCTGGAAGAGCTCCAGGACGGTGGTGGGCTTGATTTGGATAAGCAGCAATGTCACAGATAGATTTATTTCTAAACAGATTTTCTGGGGAAAAAATCAAATAGACAGTGAGTATAGTAAAAGCTCTACCCACCATCCAGTCAGTAATGTGAATTAAAATATAAAGCCTAATACCTGTGTTCAATGTGTACATATTAGAGCTCTAGTCCACAGAGGCAGTGCTGGGGTTAGGGTCTCAACCAGCAGGAGGGTCCTCACATCTGAGGAAACAAACAGAGCACATCTTTGAAAATTAAATCTAAACTTTCTCACCTGAGAAAATATCCGAACCTGATAAAGTGTTAAAGTGAGGTTGCCTACGTAAAGAAAAGTATCTGTAATGTTGCTCTTTATGCAAATCAAGCCATCGCTTCCGCTAACGTCCCAGAGCAAATCATGTTTTCCCTATTTTCATATGCTAACTGTTAAACTTACATATACTCTGTGTTCCTACTCACACACATCTACTTTACATCTACTTTACATCTACATTCAGTGTGTATTGCTTTGTGTTGTCATTTCTCTGCACTGTTGCCTTTTGTGACATTTAATGTGGGATTATTTGGAGTTTTTCATAAACACATTTAAAAAAAACACAAAACTGTAACCTTGGCATCTTTATTTCAGTTCCAGTGCAGCATTCGTCATCTTTGTTTGTTTGGCAGTTTTATATTTAGTTGCAGTACAATCTGTGACTGTCTGAGCTGCACTGTGGCATGACCTCCAGTATATCTGCCTGTAGGCCTAGTTCTAGCTGTTTTCTTATAGGTATAATGTTTGAAGGTCAGTTCATGAAGGTATAAATTAAGATGCAAACAATAGCTCACACTTCCCTTTGAAGTTTTATGTGCATTATGTTTTTTCAGGTATGATTCAGAGACATCAGCCATTTCTTTTTTTGCCAAAGATTTCTCGTCCTCCCACACTTATTAAATGTGTAATTTATGAGTAAACAAAGTGGTATGAGTCGACTTTTTTTTTTTTTAAATTCAGTTCATTTTGACAGTATTTTAACACCTTGCAATAATATAGTATAACCTTGACGTTGATTGTCACTGTGGTTTTCAAGGTCGACAGAGGAGGTCATCGCCTTGTTCATTTCCATTGCATTTGTGGTCGACGCAGTGAAAGGCACAGTGAAAAGTAAGTTCCTGACCCATGTGACAGACGTCTCTCTCTCCTCTGTTCCTGCAGCTCAGCCTGCGGCTTGTTTACATCTCTGTTTTCACAGGGTCACACTGCGTTTACTGCAGCCTCTCCCTGCTGCATTACTGGCATTTTGTCTGTGCAAATCAAGAGCTTGTAGTCGGCCCTGACTAATCAGAAACAATAATAACACTAGCATCATACCTGCTGTCAGATGCACCCCCAGTGCTAGTGTATCAAAGTGTCAGCCAGTGTCTAAATTTTTAAGCAGTCAGTTTCAGTGAGTCAAGAAAACATTAAATCCCTGAAAAGCTCTAAACTGACTCTGTATTATAGCTGAATTTTTGAGAGCAGCTCATTACTTAGCATGGCTGTTCTTGACTGAAGAATCCTTTGTTTAGACCTCTTCAGCTAATCTTTAAGTCCATTTAATGAAAAACTGTCAAATAATTTTTCCCCAATATTGTCCTTCTGTGGATGACTGCATTCATACAGAAGGAGCTCTTAAAATGTAGCACTTACAATTTCGAAATCCTCGTTTTTGAGTGTTATTGTGATACCAGATATAAATTATAACATCAAACCTAACTGTTAAAAGACAGCCAAATAATTTGGCCGGGGCAGCTGTGGCTCAGGAGGGAGAGCAGGTTGTCCACTAATCAACCCGACCCCGTGGTTTGATCCCTGGCTCCTCCAGCTCAAGTGTCGTGTTGAAGATACTGAACCCCAAATTGCCGCTGTATGAGTGTGTGTACGGGTGTATGCATGTGTGAGTGAATGGGTGAATGTGACAAGTATTGTAAAGATCTTTGAGTGGTCTCTAAGACTATAAGAGCGCTATGTAAGTCCATTTACCATTTAATTCTGAGACCTCCAGGAGCCAAACGACTGATTAGTTTACCAGTGTAATAAGATCAGGCCTTCTTATTCAGATCCCTGGCAGGTCAGGTGACTATTTCACCAGGCCAAGAGTGAGAAACAGAAGCTGAGCCCTGCAGACAGTTCAGTGGTGGAGAGACAGAGAAAATACATTAGTTACTCTGTTACTCTGCTGGCTCAGCTGACTGAGAGGCTGAGAGAGATACCAAATTACTAAATGAGAGAGTTGTACTAAATTAATCAATCTAGATTTTGAACACAGCCTGCAGCCATATTACACCAATCCTGCCTTTACTGCCACCTCATCTTAGTATATCATAAATATTTTACACAATTTAATTTTTTAAAAATGGGGTGACGATACCAGAATGTAATTTATTTTGAATGCGATATTGTCCTGTTTAGGAGATTGCCAGTGCAGTGGTTCAATTTTCAGAAACCATTTGTAAAATATGCTCCGAGCTCATATGCCATTACCATAACATTAACTTATGACATTCTGTTGACACTTTTCATCCAGAATATTTTCCAGTAACATGAATGAAGACATTTTGGCCATGCATTCAGTCACCTGTACAACTTTTTCTGCTGCATAGCTTTCTATTGGTTTGATGAAAAGGCCTGCGGAGGGCGCTGAATGCAGGCTGTGTCACACACTCTTTACTGAAAGTGATGATGGAAATGATTTCTACTTGTGTGGGCACGGTAGTGTCCTCCTCCTTATTTAAAGTAGCTGGAGAACTGCTGCGCAGAGTTTAACATCCCAGCCTCCAATGTGATACTCACTAAAGGAGGAGACATAAATTATATTTGTCGGTTGTTTATACTGTAGTTGTGAGATGGGTGTCAGGCTTATTTCATTAAACACAATCTGGTCCAGCCCAGAGACAAAATCATGTGTGGGGTTTAAGGATTCTACTCATTTGACCTCTGACTGTTCTCATTAGGATTATTTTAAACATGTTTAATAATTATTACTGCACTTGGGAACACTGGCATCACACATGTGAGCCAAGCAGCGAACTCCGGGGCTGAAAGCTGCAGTTACTCAAATGACCACTTGAGGCTGGCTCCAACTTTACCGCAGAAATAAGTTTACAAAAAAACTGTTTTGGTCTCTAGAGCTAATTTCCTCCTTCACGACAACTGTACGGGGTGAATTTTTATATAACTCATCCATTTGAATTTTATGAAAGCATAAATCTTTGCATAATTGAGGGCGTGGCGCTTTGAGTGACAGGTGGATGAGTGTATGCTTGCAAGTCCCGGCTCCTCACACACCCCACATCTTTGCTAATTTTTCGATTAGTTAGGCGCAGTCAGGCACTGCCAAGATGCCATCAGCTCAGCCCACTCTGAGACTCTTCAGAAGCTTGTGGGTGACGTCACAGAGACTACGTCCATCTTCATTTACAGTCTGTGGTATCAGCCAAATGTCCACAATCAAGAAAAATAAGACTTTTGTGTCTTGAGTGAGTGATTTAGAGTCGATCCAGTTGATCAGGTTTTAGTGCAGAGTCACAGCTCAGCAGGTTTATCTCATTTTTATGAAGTTCTCTCTCCTCCAGCTCTCCCTGCAGACTTTACAGTCCTTGTCATCAGCGTCTCCCCAACCAGTATTTTACCTTTATTTAGTATTTTTCCTATTTTTTGGTTCTGACTGCAGCATAAACAGCACAAACAGTTTTTAAGGCTGCTTGTTTTGTTTGTTGTAAAGTCAGTGCAAGATTTCATGGTTAACCAAGCAACAAGGTCATAATCACAGTCTAACCATTGCAGTGGGTTTTCCTCTGTATTTACTCATGTGTTCAGTATAGAGTCCAAAGCTTCAGAGCCACTAGCTGCCCTCACTATGCTGATTTACAGGCTGAAGCTTTGGCTGGTAAAATGTTTTGTATTTGATCATGCTAACATTAGCATTAAACACTTAAGATGGGCATGTAGTTTTGCGAGTATTTGGTATTTGGATAAGTTAAAGGATCACTTAAATTATTACACATCATGCTGAAGGCCAACATGAATTACTGAATTTCATGACACCTCATCCAATAGTGAAAAGGCTGGGCATTTCACTCAAAAGCCTCATAGTGGCACAAGAGGAACAGTCGGGGTCAAAGTCATTGGAACACATTACATTGTCTTTGAAGCGGTAATATCTGTGCAAAATTTCATGGCAATACATCCAACAGTTGTTGAGTTCTATCACTGACCGACACTGCCATCACCAGAACAAGGTCATAATCACAAATATATGTGTTGGTGGGAGTAATTGTTACGTGTGGGGCCACTGGTCTATGTTGGTTTCAGTGATCTCACAGTCTTTTCCCTGCTCAACTGAACATTGTGGATGTGACTCAGTCTTTCACAGATACTACCACGACCCCACGCTGGCTAACAGAAGCATAGTGGACTTCCGTCCGGGCGGAGACCTGTTGGGAGGAAACCGGAGTGAAGTGGCAGCGGGGTTAGCACTTAACGCCCTCCCTGAATCCTTCATCCAGTGCACTCGAGAGAGACCTGTCCTCTGCCTCCTGCTGATGCTCGGGACATTATGGATGGGCTACACCCTCTACCAATTCAAAAGGAGGTATGTGCGGCACTGCAGCGCTGCAGCACTCTGCAAGATAAATCACTGGAGAAGTTTAAATGGTGTTTAGATGAGAGCGCTGCTGGCCAGGACGAATACTGCTGAGTAGGGCCCTGACTGTAAAGATTGTCAGGAGTGCCGGAGCTTGCAGGAACTTTCCAGACAGGCTCTCACAAAGCTCCTTTTTTTCACAGGTTCTCCTCCAGTCTGTGATTTAATAAGCATTAATATTCTACTTCTGATTTCTCCCAGTAATCAAATCAACCTCAAAGCCGGATTCAATTGTGTAAGCAAAAGGCAGACCAAGATACTTAAACAGTGTCGGGATTGCAGCCATTGTCCTTGTCTTGTCTACAGTAATTGTATTCCTCTATTATTTGTCTCTCCCTTTTCACTCCTAACTCTCTCTCTCTCTCTCTCTCTCTCTCTCTTTCAGTCCATTCCTGCATGCCAAAGTGAGGGAGGTGCTGTCAGACTGCGCCCTGCCGATCTCAGTGCTCATGTTCTCCTTCATCGGCTCCTACGTTTTCAGTGACATTGAACGTTAGTATCATTTGTTGCTTCACTAAACAGTTAGTGCTACAGAGTGCATTTCAGTTTTTCATGCTAAATAAAGTAACAAAAGTATCTCTATTATCTGGAAAACAATATTCCTAATTTACTAATCTGATTTTCTATGGAAAAATTTGCAAAAGGGGTTATTTAAAGTAGTGATAAAATTGTGTGTCTATCGGTCAGCAGCAAACATGGACACAGTATTGTTTTCGTTTTTTTTCTTTTCTCACCATCGCTGATTTTACACTCTTAAATCAAAGAAAGGTCCCATGTGCAAAACTCTGGAGTCAAAGTTAATTCCTCTTTAATTACCTGTGAGTTAAAAATCTGGACAGTTGAATCAAATTAAACAGTAGAATTTAGTTATGGCTGCATTTTAAGACGAAACTGTAAGGATCTAGTCATACACAGTGGTAATTTTTAATGAGCAAAGATGCAGGACACAGTGCAGAGGGTTATATCCTTATCGTTAAGATAACGATAAGGAATTATTTGTGTCGTATTGTGTGTATTTGTGTTTTAATCCTTAAGTGATACAGTGAAAACTTGACCCCTGATTTACTGAAGGATGCACTAACCAGATAGATGTAAATTAAATTAGATAAAAATAAGCTGCATGAGGATGATTTATAATATTGAGAATCAAATTGCTGAACTGAACGAAATGCATAGTCTTAATAATCTAACATTATTAATCTCATAATCTTAAATGTCAACTCACTGTGACCTGAATGTAACAGAATTTAAAACTTCATGATTGGATGTTTTTTATTGAAATGCACGATGGGTTTTGTAGTATTCGCTCTATGTTTTTATGGATAAAGGCTTTTACCTTTGAGTGTTTATCAAAGAAAACCAGGTATTACTAGTTGTTGCTCATCTTCTGAATTAGTGATTCATTCAGGAGTGTCTCATGTTGACAACACAGTCTATGGAGAAAATGAGCACAACTTTTATTTGCAAAACAATGGCTGCTCAAAATAACTCCTCCCACATCGCAACACTAGACAAAATGCACAGGCATATAGAGTGTGTTTTCTCACAGCTTTTGTTAATAGCTGTTGTGTTGCTGTTCTAACTCGGGGAAAATGTGACAGAGAGAAAACAAGTTGTTTCCTGACATCTGCTTGTGTAGTACTGTTAATTTGAACTTTTAAGATGGGAGTTTGTTGTAATACATATGCCTGCGATTGTGTGTCTTCTGGTAACACTGTGAGTCACTCTGGGTCTTTGAATTCAAGCACAAAGGTTGTTTGAAAGCTGCTGAAGGGCTCAAACCTGTGGCCTGTTTACCTCCAGGACCTGCTCTCTGACTGTGAGGCTTCCCTCATTTGGCACCTTTATTGTCTTTTTATGTTCCTTAATCAAGGCACAGGCCAGAACACATTGGACATCTTCAGTTTTTATCCTCTATTGTTTAGCATCATTTTGAGTCTCCATTCATTGTTGCCAAGGCAGCAGCTGTTCTCCAGGGGTCGACACAGAAACACAGAGGCGAGCGCCAAAACCTCAAGTGAATTTAAATTTAAGTGCCTGGCCAATTTTCTGTTTCTTTGCCTCCTGAGACAATAAGTCATAAGATAATAGACCCATTATTGTATTGTCACTTCTTCCTAAATTTAACCAACTGCACTTAATTCAACTGCAGTGGAGGGGATACAGCCCTAAATGAGATATCAGGCATTTGAAAAAACTCCAGCCCCTCTGGTGAAATGATTGCTGGTGTGGAAACATGAGTCATCCCAGTACTTTGAGGGACAGTCGTGTTTGTGAAGATAAAATCTGTTGAGTTTGGAAGTAGTGGTAGTGAATTTCAGACAGCTCAGTCTTTACAGAAATTATTCCAGTTGATTTTTTTCCTCAAACACAGGACGTCCTCATATGAAAGAGTCATGTCATGAGCAGATGTTTACGGCTGATCAATTAGCTCTGAGCTAAAGTTATGTAAGAGAACATCTCTAACATCTTAATGTTAAATCAAACACATGGTCATAGTTTTCTCTTCTTTTTTGAACAGTTCCAGTGTTTAAAGTTCATGACCGGCCCATCTTCAATGTGGCTCCATTCGAGCGGCTGACGGCCATGAACGTTGTCAGCGCCATGGGCCTCGGCTTCCTCCTGGCCCTCCTCATCTTCATCGACCAGAACATCGTTGTCTCACTGACCAATGCACCAGAGAACAGGTAGAGCTCAATGATCTCAGTTGTGAATTCCTCTGTACACAATTAGAAACCTGTCTGTACAGAGGGTTGGGCACTGATAGTGACCCTTCAAAAAGCCACCAGGGACCTTTAGGGATCCACTGACCCGACTTTAGGTTCTGCAGTAACCGGATATTTGCCGGTTTGTTAGGGACAGCAGATGAAGTGAGCCAGAAACTTGACATCTGAGTCAAGTTGTCACAGTTGGGGAGAACTGAAGACGCCTCAGAGCCAAAACACAATGTTAAGCTTTTACTTCTTTTTACTTTTTTACTTCTTCTAAATTTGCACTGAACAGAGCGATTTAGAACTAATCCATGCCCCACAGACGTACCATCACCCAGCCCTACAGTCAAAATCTATAATGATGGAATTTCTGCCTTTATCTCATACATTTGTTGGGGAGAAATTAATTGGATCTAAATGTCTGTTCAGAGCAAGGATGAATTCACCTGTAGGCAAAACAGCGGCTGCTATAGTATAAAAACGAGTGCTTTCTAAGAGCATTGATCTGTTCAACACTATTTCACCACACTAGTTAAATTGTACTATTGTGATCCTATTTATGCTGCACAAAAAAAATTCTAAATAAAATAAAATACATGTTTTTAGAAATACAGTTTTCTGTATTGGACTTTCACTACACCCCTCATGTGTAAATAACAGTAGGACAGAAGCTGGAAAAACTCGTGGCTATTTCTGTTCCTACTTCTCTCTTTTGGTTCTTTTATCTACTGTGCTCTTTTATTTCCTTGACATCTTGTTTTTCTCTCTCTTTCTTAGTCTGAAATAAGATGTTTATTGAACAGTTTTTCTACCTGCGCAGGATCCCTTTCACATTTCTCACATCACACTCTCTTTTTTCTTTGCTTTCTCCTTCATTATTTATTTATTATCTAAAACATCTGTCATCATTATGCAGATAGATACAGACTACAACTTTTAACCTAAAGATGACTTGTGCATTCTGGTTGAAGGGAAATAAATGAGAATAAAGGTGTATTTAACAATAAAACCTGCTTTCACTCAGTCCCAGACTCACACCAGAGTGATTTACAGTATTCTGTGGTGTCAATGTCATCTTCAAGGACACGTCAGCAGCATGCATGGGCAGTCATCAGTGAGTCCTTATTGCTTTACAGAACAAATGCTCTCGCCTCCTGTCACACAACCTCTTCACAGTTTTAGTGTGAAGCTTCCTGAAAACACACAATAACACAAATGCTTACACACACACACACACACACACACACACACACACACACACACACACACACACACACACACACACTACCTCCTTCAGAGCAGGGGAAGATGCACGGCAGTGATCCTTAACTAACACGAGCAGAAAAATGGTCCGTGGCACCATAAAGGTTGGAGTCGTCATGTTAACGTCACGTTCGTCTGATGGTGTCATCATTAGTGACATCTTGATTTGTGCTTTTTTTTCATATGAAAACATGAGAGAACGCACAACATGTGCATGGATTTCTGTGTGTGTTGAGTGAAAAGAATCAGTGGATTATATGAGTGAGTGTGTTCAGGTTGTGTTGAAGGGCAGTGCTAACCTTAGGAGGATGATGCCCTTTGTATCTGTGTGTGTCACGTCTGCTCACTTCTAAATATTACCATATGCAAATTTCGTCTTTGTGAGTCTCTGTCTGTGTAAATAAACTCATGTGTTTTTTCCTCTGTGTGGTTTTAGATGAGTTGTTGTGCTGCAGTGTGTTGTTGTTGACTGTGCTGCAGAGTATAACACTTTCATGGCTCCTCAGGTTGCTGAAGGGCACAGCCTATCACTGGGACCTGATGCTCTCTGGGCTCATTAACATACTGATGTCGGTGCTGGGGTTGCCCTGGATGCACGCCGCCTTCCCCCACTCCACCCTCCATGTGCGCCAGCTGGCTTTCGTGGAGCAGCGCGTGGAAGGGGGGCATCTCTACGAGACGTGAGTTACCCACCCTCTCACCGCCAGCGCTAATCAGACGCTCAATTAAAGGTTGTCTCCAGAGCGTGTGGTGACTGTAATTTTGTGTCGCAGGCTACTGTATCCTGCTCGTCTCTGATTGCATGATTACTATGTAACTTACCATTTTCTCAGTGGGTGGAAGAGGTGATGGAGTTTTTAAGAGATTAGAGGATTAAGTTCATCACTCTGGCCACACAGATATGAGCAAAATTATAGCTGGCATATACTCAGGATTCCTTAAGTAGTCAAGTGTGATAAATGGGTCATGGGAGACAATCTCCTATAAGAGATCTAATTAGAAAAAATATGAAATTCAGGGGCTCCTTGAAAGTATCTCTATTATCTGGAAATTAATATTCCAAATGTATAAATCTGATTGTCTGGAAAATTAGCAAAAGTGGTTATTTAAAAGAGTGATTCCCTTTTTATCGTGTCACCCCTTAATAACAACGTAACTCCATTTAGTCATACAGCACCTTTCGAGAAAAAGTATTTCACATGAAGAAACACAAAGCAGTGGGCGCCTCAGAGGCTCGCCTGGTACCGTTAAGGCTTAGTCCTAACCACAGTGGTCCAGGGTTCGAACCCGACCCCCTTCCCAACGTTCCTGTCTCTCTCTCACTGTACTTATAAAATAAAGGCATAAAAAGCCAGAAAAAAAAAAAAAAATTCAAATACAAAGCAACACACAATACAGGTTTAAGAGAAGTAATGACAGATAAATATACATAAATAAAAACTTTGTTTAAGATTTTAATTTAAATAACTTTAGAGGCGTTAAGAGATGAAAATTAGTAGAAGAATAGTCAAAAAAAAATGGTGTAGCAAAAATCAAATTTTTTTCTGATCTTCTTGTGACCTCTCAGATTAACCGTGTGACCCCTTTGTGTGTTTTAACTCCGAGGTTGGGAACCACTAGTTTAATGAATGGTTTTACGTTCACTGGCTTCATCCTTCTCTGGACAGTGCAGGTGGATGGATGCTTCAGTTACATCGACAAAGACTCAAACTACTGACTCAGCTTAGATGACACAACACGACACCTGACCCGGATAAGACAGAGAAGTGGCTCAGCCTTCACGGCCACACACACACTGCTATGAACACACAGATTTTCAATAATGAGAGGATGTTTCCTCTGTATTTATTAAGTTTAAACAAGAAAGAAGGTCTGTTAATGACATGACTTGCAAACTTATTCCTGCAAAAATGAGGATATAACCTGAGTTTGTTTCCAACAGTCAATGTCCCTGAAACTCCTGAGATCCTGTCCGAAAATTTCAGTTTTTCAAATGAAAAATGTGCAAGAACACTGATAAGAAAATGCCAGAGAAAACGTTGTCTGCTGCATTGTATTAAACAATTGTGTTCTTTCCAGTAATCATTCATTTGTGTGTTGTTGTTCTGTGTGTGTGTTTGTACGCCGTGTCTCCTCAGTATTGTCCAGGTGAAGGAGACACGGCTGACGTCTCTGGCTGCCAACATCTTCATCGGTGTGTCGGTGCTGCTGCTGCCCGTCCCGCTGCAGTGGATCCCCAAACCCGTCCTGTACGGCCTCTTCCTCTATATCGCCCTCACCTCCATCGACGGAAACCAGATGTGCGACCGCATGGCTCTCCTCCTCAAGGAGCAGGTGAGAAAGTGTGTGTGTGGTGTAAGATGATGAGTGAATAAGTGTGTGTGTGTGTGTGTGTGTGTGTGTGTGTGAGACCATATGTCGCAGGGCTCTGCAGATCAAACAGTTGACTGGGTGCCTGGTGCAGGAGGACCAGACCTGAGTCAAATAATATTTGCAAATATAATTTTTGGTGTTTGTTTTAATCTAGTCAGAATACAGGGTGGGTGGGGTTTAGTGAAATAAGACAGATCAGCTCGTAACAGTATTATTCTAGTGCGTGGTACCAGCTGAATAAAGATGCTTTCTGACACAGTCTTAATTCATTATCTGCTGAGCCCCTTAACACAGTCAGTCAGATTTAAACATCAAAGCTCATAATTGGAAACTATTAGAACTGTTTTCCTTTCTTTGTGTCTCTTCTGCTGTTTGTCCGATTTAACCTTCCCACTGTCTCAGTGAAGCAACACTTTTCATTTTCCTCTTAACTGTACGTGGTAACGTCACACGTTAGTGCCTCCACATGGCAGCGAGAGGCAACAACATGAAGGTGACAGTCAAAGAAATATTCAACAAATGAGTCATTTAGTGCCTCTCGCTTTTATTTGACAAAAGGTTATTTCTGTTTAATCACCACATATCACCACAGTCAACAAGCAGCAAGCTTTGTTACATCTCAGTTGCTATGGAACATGAAGTTTATCATGTTTGATTTCCAGCCCTCAACTGTGGAGAGTTGAGATTTGTTGAATCTAATTTTTGTATTTTCCTGATGAGTCATGTTTCCAGAACGACTGCAGATAGTCACCAGAAGATAACCTGCTGTTTAAAAGGTTCAGACCTGATCAGAGCACATCAGTTTGTTTGTCTGCTGCAGCCACACTGCAGACTGGAAATGTGCATTTTCATATCAGCATCTCACTGAGTGCAGGTTTCAAATAATATCAGCAACCTCTCTCCTGTGCCCCACCTCGCACACTGACACAGGAGACCCCTCATGCTATAAATACACTCATTGAACTTTTAAGAAAGTATCCACTGAAAGAGAAATGTTCTTCTGATCTAAAACCCAGAGTGCACTTCTCAGAGGTGTGTGGGCCGTCCACTTCCCTTAGTCATTTCTCTAAGACTGCAGGAGACCTGAGGACAGCGAGGAAAAGAGCCTCAGGGAAGATTGTGTTTTAATCTGTCCTGATCCTCTCACCTCCTGCAGACGTCTTACCCACCCACCCACTACATCCGCAAAGTGCCCCAGAGGAAGATCCACTACTTCACCTTCCTGCAGATGATGCAGCTGTTGGTGCTGTGTACGTTTGGCATGTACCCGATACCGTACATGAAGATGATCTTCCCTCTGCTCATGATCCTGCTAATCCCAATCAGGTAACACTGTGGCCATGATGCCAATGATTTGCTCAAGTGCCTTAAACCATGATGACATTCAGCAGCTGACGAGGAACAAGCGTGGCGTCAGATTCGAATCTGCCGGTGGATGAAAACATGTTTTAGCCAAATGTTTCTGTTGTTTTCAGGACTCCATATTTCTCTACAAAGCGTCTATTGAGAGATTAAAGTAGATAATTCTACTTTTCTTAATCACATTTTTAAATTCTGTAACAAGGTTAAATGTTTTTCAGCTGGAAACATCTGGCAGTTGAGTTGCGATAGAAACGTTTTGTGCTGCAGTTCATCTGCTCACTCTCACTAATGTGTGAAAACAGTGGCTGCAGTGCTAACAGCAGATGGGCATAGTGCATTATATATGATATTTGTGAATTCACAGAATAATTCACCACGCTCTCCTTGACTTTCTTCAGTGCATCACACTAGTGGGTTGTCTTCAATAAATAATGTCGATCTGCAGTTGAAAAACAGTTAAACTTTAAAGAAGATGAATAAACTTTATTTATAAAGAGCTTTTCAAAGTTTGGTTTTCAAAGTTTACAGAAAAACACTGTTGGGGTTCACTGGCATGTGAGTATCAATATTAATGATGCATTACATTCATTCAGTTGCTGAGAGGTGTTTCTGTTATTTTGACCACCCTTCACCACCTCACCACCTACGGTTCAGCAGCACCACAGACTGCAGCCTCCAGCCTGATCGGACACCACATCAACACCTCTCCAAACAGAAGCTGAACATTAAAACCTTCACGCAGGGAGAATTTACTGAGAATCTCCTGATTCACTGAGGTCTACCTGATAAACTGTATACGCAGTGTTTTCCACCCACTCACATTCCTGTAGAAACCAGCTCTGCTGTGTCGTTGATAACGCTCTTGTTCACTGGTGCCACTGAGAAGGTAGTGATCAATCTTGTGTGATAAGATCTGACATTTTTATGGTTTGGTGTGTTTTCTCTCTCTCGTGTTTTCTTTCTCATTCTCAGCCTAATAAGTAACAGTTGACACAAATTCTGTCTCCTCTGTGTTTAGGAACAACGTGCTTCCTCATATCATTGAGGCCAAATACTTGGACATAATGGATGCCCAACACATGTAGCTACAGATGGAGATAAGCTGGAACCACAAAGACGTCTGGAATATTAAAAAAAGAAAAGAAAAATGAGGATTTAAAAAAAAAAACACACAACTTATTTTTCAATGCAAAACTGTACGGAAGCAAAAAGGAGAAATACCGACTGTTTTGAATTTTGTATCTGATAAGAACATTCTTACAGGTGAAGCACTGGAAATGTGGGAAGTCATGTGAGGAAGAAGAGAGATGAGAGCTGTGGGAAATCTTTTTTTTCCGAGCGTGCACAGACAGAATCTCTCTGGGGAAAAGTTCTGATGGAAAAAAAAGAAAAACAAAAAAAACAGGACTGTCCAGAACTCCCTGTTTCTCCTCCGTTTGACCCTGTTCAGTGCCATATACCTCCATGTTCTCCTCTCACCTCTTTACTTTGTATGATAACACTTTACAATATCCTCACTGCAGTGTGTGCATCCATGTTTAACCTGTGGGTGAGTGCTTAAAGTACTTACTAATACTGTGTAAGTCATCGGAAACCTGCCAGTGTACATTGTATAGCACTTAGAAAGGTGTAATGGCACAATATAAGTACAGTTTTTTTTTGACACTTTGCCCTCACACTGTGTTTGTACACTGTCATGTGAGTGAACTTTACATACTTACACTGTGTTGATAAGTACTTAATACTTTTCCATTCGTGAATTAGCTGGTAAGAACACTGCATTTGGGCCACTGTAAAGTCAGTCTTGACCTTTTGTATTTTTGCCATCGTGCAGTGTTGAAACCTTTACATTCCTGCACCTTTAGCTGTGACTCCCCCTTTTTCTGTCAGGGACACTTGAGCCCGGACATATTTAGTTTCGAAGTCATTCCAATAAATGTCATGTGTTAATTAAGGAGAGGAAAAAAGGTGTGTGTGTGTGTGTGTGTGTGTGTGTGTGTGTGTGTGTGTGTGTGTGTGTGTGTGTGTGTGTGTGTGTGTGTGTGTGTGTGTGCGCGCGCGCGCGCGTGTGTGTGTGTGTGTGTGTGTGTGTGTGTCATAGGCACATTGCTAATCTGTCTTTCATCTAGCTTCCTGCCAGCTCTTTAGAAAACCTTGTTTTTAAGGTGGAATTTAAGTGCTCAACTAAATAGAAGATACATTCCACAGATATATATTAGATGTAATTATTTAGAACGACAGCACAAACCAAAACATATAGTGAAATCTTTATCAAATCATGAATATATTAGAATATATTATAGCAATATACAAAAAGTATTTTAGGTTAAATTGAAATAGAATATTTATTTATCACAATTTTGAGTCAAAATGATAATTTTGTGTGTTTCCCCCCGAACTGGAAAGTGATCTGTAAATCTCTGTTTGCTCCTTTACATTCCACAGTGTCACGTCTTACATCTGACTTTGCCGCAGTGTTTACATATCAAAGTCCCCTCCAGCTCCATGTCCAAGTCCAACACAGTTCTGGTGCATTGCTAGTAAAGAGGAGAGTCCGGTGAGGGTAGAAAATAAAATAAAAAAAACGTTTGTTGGCTTTGGATTCAACAAAATGCATCCCTTTTTTATTTTTTCTTTTCGTGAACAAGTGTTCAGAGATGAGTTTTAGAATAATCCGGTCTTGTTTTCTATTTAGATGTTATGATTAGATCAATGCTTGCAAACGTTGTCATGTAATAATCCAGTTGTCTGGAAAAGGTTATCTTGTTATCTACAGTACAAAAAGAAAAAAAAGAATATTTCTAAGCACTGGTTTGCTTAAAGCATGTCTTATCTGGGTTTTTGATACAATGTGATGCCAATGGACATGTATCCTACACGAGAAAAAAAAAGTAGCAAGTCAAACAATAACTTCTCAATAAACTGAATGCAACGCTCAATATTCAGCAATACTGTGTATAAAACAGAACTTCACTGGTGAAATTCGGGGTTTCCCAACGAAATGCCGACCCATCAGCGAAGCAACAACAGGCCAGCTGTGTTTTTAAGACAGCGACTTTTCAGTCCATCCTCATGGTACAAATACTGCTCTGTGCTGATTCAATTATTGCACACAAGGAGAATAAAAAAAAGTTTGCCTGTCAACCGGGCATGCACAGTGCCGGAATTTATTACGGTTTAGTTGCTTTCCCAATATCCAAATGGCAGCTCCCTCATGCAGTTCTGTTCAGCTTTGTCTTACAGATGTGAGAAAGATGTCCAATTTAAGCAGATGTCTCACACCGAGATAGCAAAGGCATGAAAGGAAAGCTCGGGAAGCATTTGCATAATCCTTGGACTAAGCCTTAAGACAGCACTGGTGAGAGAAGAGAGAGATTGTGAGTTATGAAGTAATATGTACAGTTTGCAATGCAAAGTTTAGTTTTTATCAACTATTCCATTATAATCCATGGCAAGGTATTAGTTTCTAACTTTGGACCGAGTACAGAGATTAAACCATTCTTCGTATGTGACAGTATTGTTGTTGTTCCTTGATATCTTCTCTGTACTGATGATTTTGGAATAGCAGCAAACTTCTCTCAGAGGACTTAACATTGGATTCAGAGTGAAAGACATACTACTCTGTTTGTGAAACCTTGACTCCCCTTCTCCTAATTGGATTTGTTTGAAATTGCGTACTGTGGTGTTTTTTTTTTTTTTCTCTCCTTTCCTTTACTGATTTCATATAGCCTACTTTTTCTAATCATGAATGTAAGATGTGTGGATTTTTATATAGCATACTAATTTAGGTGTCAAACAGAATCTGTAATTTTGTCAAAAAGATCAGCTATATTTGTAAGCTGTAATATGTAAAAATGAGAAAAAAATCGTTATCAAACAAAATGTGTTGGTTTACTATAGTATATATATATACTGTACACTGAAAAAGAGAGACTATCTCAAGCTGTTTGCCAAATAAAAAGTAGTAGTGATGTAAATGTTCATGTTTGTGTGTTTATTGTGGTGTCTGTGAGATGCTTTGGGAATTTGGGCAGAGGAGGATTCACAAACCTGTTGTGGAGATACTCAACAAAACCAAATCTCCAACAGCATCTGGTGTCAAAACTTTTTGGTACCAGTGAAATGTGGCAGCTCATTCTCATAGTTTTTAATCATCCAGTTCTTGATTTAGATTTAGGTTTTGTAATTTTTTCTTTTGTATTTTGGTGACTTTTTACTTTAAGTCTCAACTTATTAGCAGTCTATAATCAATAAATGTTATATGAACAATATATAAAGGTCATAATCCACTATAATGTAGTTGTGAAAACAGAGGGACATGTTAGCAATGAAATATATATAAACTATTGTCAGTATTTATAACTTCTTCAATGAAAGTGTATCTATTATTACAATTGTAGTTGTTGAAATATTAATAAAAATATTTATATAAATATATGAATGAGTCTCATTGGTAAAAGCTGTAATTGTAATGGCTGCCTACAGAAAATTAACCTTTTTTTTTTTTTCTCTTGCACCACAATGATGACAAAAATGTCCACTTTACACAAGAAGCCTCACAATTTACTGGGAGCGTGATGACGTTTGCTGAGCACATTCTTGCTCTCCAGAGGAGGAACCGCTCCGGCACCATAACTTCTCCTGTGGCGCCACCCTCAGGACGAACTGGATGTCCAGCTCCACCAGCCTCACCATGAGCACATGGATGCATCGTGTGTGTGTCTCCACTCAGCCGCCACCTCGGGGCGGGTCATGAGTCTCCCGGGGTGGGTCTCCCTCGGTAAGCGCGCAGCTGGACTTCTGTCTCCGGCGTCCTGGAGCCTCCGCGGCCGTGAACACGTGTGTCGGCTCGGTCGGTGCGTCGCTAACATGGCAGAGGAGGCGAAGAAGCGGGCTGCGTACGCCGCCGTGGACAACCACGTCCAGGTACAGTGTGTGTCCTCCCCCGGCTCCTCAGGCTGCCAGCTTGCGGTTCCAGCTGCTCGGTTAAAACGCTGCACTTTGTTCCCTTTAGCTTCGTGCTGCAAAGCTAGCACAGTTAGCTTAGGTTCAGACACACATGTTAGCCTAGCTCGTTAATTATTATCGTTATCTAACCTGCACGGTTCAGGAGGAATTAGCTCCGTGTTATGCTTGCTCGTCCCGGGATAGTGTGCTAACTTTGTTCGGCATTAAGGACTAAATATACTGACGGTGTGTCACAGCTTGTGTTTGCAGCTAGCAGGAGTTCATTTGCCTCTTCCGTGTGCTGAAATGAGACATCTATCCTCCCACACCCTGACAGCTCTTCACATGTGGCCAACTGTTTTAAAGTCTGTTCATAACAAATGTCATAAAATAAGCTTCATGAGTTTCCCCATCAATGCATTTCAATTCAATTCAATTATAATATTTGTGGCAAAACAATCTCAGCTGTTTAGATTATTTTCATACAGAATTTCCAAAGTGAAAAATACTCCTCACTATGTTGTGTCCAGTTGCTGATGCTTGATGGAGCCAGTGTAGCACCTGGTGTGAAAGGTGGCGTGGTTGTATGATGACTTTCACATCTTTTCTGTGTCTTGCAGAACAACCAGGTGGTCGGAGTGGGCAGTGGGTCAACCATTGTCTATGCTGTGGACAGATTAGGTGAGTAAAACCACTTTAAATCTGACGTTAGGGCTTAGAAATGACACTTTGTAGACAACAACCTGTGCACAATACGCAGAATCAGTCTCACAGGCCGTTTTTATGAGCTCTACATTTTGTGCGTTGAGGTTGAAATGTTTTGTACACACTGTGTAGAGGCAAATAAAATGTATTTATATACCAGTTCACTCACGGATGTAAGTTACAAAGTGCTTTACAGAGCCACATAAATGCTGTGTACACAATAAGATAAACAATAAATACATGAGGAAACAGGCCTGGTACAAACAGATATGTGCATCACACGTTTTTCTGCCTCTACAACACAAGTGAATTGCTAAATATATTAAGCAGGAGCAGCAGCATTTGGGCTTTTATTACCAATGTAAAACATAACTACATTCTGATTCTTGTGTGTGGTTTGCTGCAGCCGAGAGAGTTCGTCAGGAGAAGCTCAACATCGTGTGTGTGCCCACCTCCTTCCAGGTTGGTTTGAGTGGTGGACACATTTCTGTTGAGACCATTGGTTCTGTTATTATTATTTTCACCCATATGGCTTAATCACGTAAACCAAGTATTTGGCAACAGCTTGTAACATTGTGGCTTTAGATGCAATTTGTTGCCTCACATCTTTTCCATCTTGTTAAAAACTGTAACTGACACATTCACAGACACATTACAAGTGAATAGCAAGAGAAGAAATAGTAAATCCTATATTTCTGACATGAATAAAATGTACTTTCCAGTAAGAATGCATAAATGTAAACACAGTAAATGGTATCGCAGCTTTTCCTTGGCTTCCTGTCTCGCTCCTGCTGTTCCTGTGGTCGTCACTTTTTCTCACTTGTACCCGCTCTCCCTCCCACAGGCTCGTCAGCTGATTCTGCAGCACGGCCTCACACTGTCGGATCTGGACAGGCACCCAGAGGTATGATGAGCCTGTTACAAATGAATCTGAAAGCCATGGAAATGAGAAAGGGCCACAATATGTTGGCGCTGAAAACCCTGTCAGCTTGAATTGGAGCATTGTGGGAAATTATGCCTGTGCAGCTGCATGAGGAACCTAAGTGCTGGACTGGTTCCAGGCTCTAGAAGTTGTTTCTGTGCTTTAGTTTCTTCTTGTGTGTTAAGTTTGTCTTTACCTTCCTGCCACACAGCTGGACGTGGCGATCGATGGGGCAGATGAAGTGGATGCAGACCTGACGTTGATCAAAGGTGGAGGGTGAGTACAGTTCACCACAGACGGCAGAGTGACAGCTGGGAATCCTCTCACACCTCCTCTCTCTCTCCGTCTCCCAGCGGCTGCCTGACCCAGGAGAAGATCGTAGCTGGCTGTGCTAAACATTTTGTCGTCATTGCCGACTACAGGTTTGTATTTGTTTCTTTACCTTGAGAAGAGAAGTTACTTGAGAAGTATGATGATGTTTTTCTCCGGCTCAGGTCCAGCTGTGGTTTATAGTTGAAGCTTTGTTAAATCTATATGTATTAGCTGGTTGAGAAGCTGCTGTTTTCTGGTTTGTAGGTTTCACAAGTGAAACTGGTTAATCAGCATTAGGAAAGACTTGAAAAGTTTGTTTTAGCTTTTCAGCATTAACAGATTTTCTTGAAATAGCAAAGAAATGGACCAAAAGTTTTCAGACATAAGCCTCTTTTCCGCTGGTCAAATAAAAACCCGCCATGACTCGCTAACATCGGGCTTTTGTCAGCAATGGAAAAGGGTAAAATCTGCATTCACACCTGGGTCAAATAACTCAGAAACACCACGGTTATGCTGTGAGCTGCTGCCCCGAAATAACTTTTCAAAACACACAATCATCAATTGAGGCATCTCACACAGAGGCTCCGACACTTTTACTTTTCCAGCTCGGAGATGAGACAGATCCGTTTTATCAGTTTGCTCGGTGACTGGCAGCTCACTCTCTCTCCGCTGCGTCTGTGTGTGTGCGTGCTCTAACTTCCTGTGATGGCATCGCTCCTTCCAGTTGTGTGTGTCCTTAGTCCGAACAGTAAAGCAAACTTGACTGGCAGTGGAAAAGGGATCAATCGGCTTTGATTAGCAGGTTTACCCACGTTAAAAAAAAAAAAAAAAAAACAACTGCTCATGCCTGCTAATTTGGAAGAGGGGTAAAAGAGACCACATCACCTACTCTGCATTTCTCCTTCTTGTGTTTTTCTAACATTAGGAAGAATTATTTTTTCCTGCCCAACTTTCCCACAAGTGTGTGTGTGTGTGTGTGTGTGTGTGTGTGTGTGTGTGTGTGTGTGTGTGTGTGTGTGTGTCCAGATTGAGTTCTTACTCTCTTCTGTTTTGTATTCTGCTCCTGTCAGGAAAGACTCCAAGGCTCTGGGCCAGCAGTGGAAGAAGGGAGTTCCTATCGAAGTGATCCCCATGGCGTATGTTCCTGTCTCCAGGATGATTGCCAAAAGCTTTGGAGGGGAGGCCAAGTTACGGATGGCTGTCAGTAAAGCAGTAAGTGGAGGACAGGCTCGACTTCTGTGTGGACCACGTCTCTTAATTCTGCTGTCTGCGTAGCAGCTCTGTTTTTGTTACAGCAGAAATTTCACAGTTGTTCTTTTTGACTCACAGCTTTTCTTTGTGTTGCTCCTGGGTGCAGTTGTGTTTTCGTACAGGACTGTTAGGTCTCACAGGTCTCTCCAGGAGCCTGTGGTGGTCCTGAGGTCCAGGTTGAGAATAATGTGTGGCGATACCTTTTCATGGTGACACTAAGACTTAAGTCACCTTCCCAGAAAGAGCAGCGTTAATAAGCATTAGATATTTTCTTAAGCCATATGTGCTTTTATGCATGTTCTGATGTATTTTTCCACAATATTTGAACTGCACTTCTCTGTGTGGACATAATGAAATCACAGTATTCAGCAGAGGGTGAAATAGCAGATAAAGCGTCCTCAAGGTCACAGGTCCTTAGAACAGGCTGTGTCCTTGAGCGAGACACTGAATGAAGCTTTACCTGTTGAGTCATCGGAGGACGCGCTGGACCAGACTATTCACTGAATCCATTCAGATTTAACCATGTTTTTCTAGAGATGTGTGCGAGATTAAAAGTACCCTGTGGAGCTTTTCATTTCTATTAGTGCTCAGGAGCCAGTTGTTCATGAATAGGTCCTTGTTGTGTCGTGCACATGCACAAGGATGCACATACATGTGCATGTAGACACTCGTGATGTATTTCAGTCCTGCCAACACCATCTGGCTGATCTGCAGGTGGCAATGAGGTGCCAAGACAGGCAGCCAGGAAACCCGGTGGCAGAGACTATAAGCTAGTAGACAGAGATGTGAACAGGGGTCGGCCCCAGTGTTCATACTTGTGGTCTTGAGCAGTTAAGTGCGTGTCCACGTACCGACAGGTAGCAGCCAGGCGTGTCCTGTGTTGGATGAATACCAACACACAGTACATTGAACCTGCACTGCGAAGCAGCGTCCAGAGCTAAGTGTATCCTACAGGTCACTGTGGTCGACTGGTGCATCTGTGTGAAGATCATTATTCACTGTAAACATGGCAGAACTGATAACATTAATATTGCATATCTGACACTGTCAACATCAATGTTTAATTAATCTTTTTATCAAAGACTTTGAGAACCTGGTTCCATCTTTCAAACGTTATCAGACAGAAACCATAATAACTTCTTATGTACAGTCGACCTCACATGCTTCTAGTTTATTCCTCAGTGTGTTTCTTACCATCCTCTGATTGTATGTGTAAAACTGTAAAGTCACCTGAGTGTAGCTGTGCTGGTTACAGCACCTGTGTGAGTGACAGACTGTCCTTATTAATCAAGCGTGTCCCACTGAGCTCTGATAAACATTTGAGCACTGTGACATTCACCAGAAATGTGTCACACCGGAGGCCACGTGACCACTCACTCATACTGAAGTGTGGGTAGTGGGACAGACCCGAAGCAGGATATAAAATACCTTTTAAAAAAAAGTTATGTGATGGATGGAAGGAAATGCATTCAACACATTTGTTAGACCTGTACATTGAGTTGTGAGGAGAGCTATGACTGTTAAAAGAAGGTGTGTTTGTTTACATGAAAAAACTCCACAGGGCATCTTTAGGGAAAGTGGGAAGGTGAAAACAGGGAAACACACCTACACATGAGCTGCCTCCGCCTCATTAACAGCCAGTAGAGTCGAGCTCGAATGATTCACCTCCGACTCAGTTCCTTTAAATGAGCAACATCCAGCAGGAGACAGGAGTGTCTGTTTATCATTGTGGCTGTTTGTGTATTTGCAGTTCACTTTGACTGTAAACAGTTTGTGTACTTAAGAGCAGACAGGTTTGTTTATCCAGGAAGCCTTGATGGTTACACACAGGCTGCTGTTTAATCACCACTTGCCTCATTGTCATACGTGATGAAAAATTTAAATCGAAAGCTGCTGTCGCCCTCTGAAGGTAAAGGAACGCGTCTGTTCTGAAGGATTCAGGGTTTTAATAAAACTTTATTTTCTAGATTTACTGTAACCTCTGTTCTCTGATCGTGACCCACTGGAGCACTGGGAAACAAAATGTTTTCAGTCCAGTCAAACACTTTGTGCAACACAGTTAAGGTCATTGTAATAATTGGTCTATAAGTGACCAATTATCACAACATTTTAGTTTCATTTTAACTTGTTTTGAACAGATTATGAACTTTGCTTGCAGCCGCCTGGGTGTTAGATTAGCATTAACAGGAACTTGTGAAGGATGTTGACAGTGCCTGGTATCTGAATTGTGTGTCTGACCCTCAGGGTCCTGTGGTCACTGACAACAGTAACTTCATCCTGGACTGGAAGTTTGAGAACGCTCAGAACTGGAAGGAAGTCAACACTGCGATCAAGATGATCCCAGGTGAGAAGCTGACAGACGACAGCTCTGGTTCATGAAGTCCCATGTGGCTGGGTTTGGGTGAAGGTGTTTAATCTGCTGCCAACACATCGTCTTCACATACAACTTCAGAAATAGGAAGTAATGGTGCAAGGCACTTGAAAGGGGCAAAGCCTGCAGGAAATGTTTGTTTAGACTCAGTCAACCTCAAAAAGAGGATTTGACCTTGACTTCTGTTGTCCAACAAAACGCTCAGTGTCTCTTCGTGTGTCCTCCTCAGGCGTGGTGGAGACGGGGCTTTTCGTCGGCATGGCTGAGCGAGCCTACTTTGGGATGGAGGATGGAAGCGTGCAGATTCGGGATCCTCCAGTCAACTGAGGAGTTTGCCATATTCACTGTCGTCCCTCCTGTTGAATGACCTCATCTCTCCCGCAAGTGCCATCTTCATGATTTACGCCCTGGTCTCAGACTGGGTTTGGACAGAGCTGCACCTTCAGCAGAACTGGACAAAACTGTAGCAGGGAAGTTTTCACGTCTCAAAACCAGATACACATTCAGGATCACTTGATTTTTCTCATCCTGCAGGTGGTGCTTCGGATTTTTTAAAGTGCCTGATGAGTAGAATCAAGTACATCTGACACACATTTTTTTTATTTTCATCAGCTCAGTTTGGCCGCCTGGTCACACTGGGAATGTTGGCTCCTCCTGTAATTACTGGGTTTGACTGAATGTCTGCACTGCTTTGGTTCTCAACCAGTGTGGTGAATCACTGCAGTTCTGCAGGAAGAAACTAAGGTGTGCCTTGAGATTATATTTGAAGTCCTATTAAAGCTACATTTGAGAAGCTCATAATCGTACACCAAACTATTATCATCTGCTGCAAACAAAAGTCCACCAGTCAAGTGAAAAATCACAGCATTGTTAGCAGTAAAAAAGCTGATATGCCCTGAAGTCTTTTTGTTAAATTGAACCACAGAAGGGGGGATAATGTCAACATTATGAAGAAGTTAAACTTTTTTTTTTTCTTCAAGAAATTAATTTCTCTAATTAATATGCCACTTTAAAGAGCAAAAGCTCCAAAGATTAATGAGATAATTGACAATTAAAAGAAACCCTGTGGTGCAGGGTTGAAGCTTCCACTATCTGTTCATTGTGTTAAAATACAAGTGACTGTAATAAATATAACATGTTTCACTGGTATGGAAGCAGAGACGTGTCAACACAGGGTTTTTTTCTCATCTCAGCCATTCAGCTACAGTCACCAACATGATGTTCACATGCTCCACTCTGGACATTGTCCTTGGTGAAGTGACAGCAGTGCAGATTAGACAGATGTAAAATAATGTGTTCATTTCTCAGTGTTAATCTGCAAACAACTCCATGCTGTCACATGATTCCTTCACAGTTACACTCACTGTGAGCAGAGCCAACTGGCCACTGGTCAGCTGGTTACAGTCGTGATTCTCCCTGGCTTTTGAATTTTAGCATGTAGTTGCCACTGTTGCCATGGAGCAATGATCTGGTTTCTGTTCTGAGGAAAGACAGAGTGTGAGAAATCTTTGTGGTTTCCTCTCTGTTTCAACAGGGGTTTCTGTAGCTACACTCGTCAGATCAGCAGGGTTGAAGTCCACAGCCTCACTGTTTAACAAAAAACAAACCACTGAATGTGTGTACTTTACTGCATGTCCCTCCTTCCACTGTGTGTGTTCTGTTTTTGTGCCTGTATGTAAGTTGCATGACTCTCGCTTATTCCTTACACAAGCTGTCCAGTCCCAGGGAGCCTTGTGTCATAAACTTAAATCGAAATGAGCGTTTTAAGGCCGTGATGATTGGCTTTAAAGGTTTCACATTAAACAGTGAACTGTGTAGCACAGAGATTAATTAATACGACCACAAGTATATTTCATGTGCCTTGGCACAACAAAGCAATGGAACATCTTAGTTTTGGATGTAATCAAACTCATTGGTTGTGCAGCTTTGAAAATGCAGAAAGTTCCAGGGAAAATTTGCCTCAAGTCTGCATCACTGTGAGTAAAACACTCAGTTCATTGAACGACACCTGTCCACTCAAAAAGAAATCACACGCTCAGCATTGCTTTTCTCAAAATAGTCAAGTTGTCTTTCTTCACGGAAAGAACATGTTTCCTTTACAGTCCAGAACCCATCGCTTGTTTGCAAATTACTAATAGTTTATCATTTAGTTTTATCCAGATGACTAATGTCTTTCCAATAGAATTGCAGATCTTCACTCTGCTTTTGGCTCATCATGCCTTACACTCTTTACACTTTAATTTTGTACGTTTGTTTTTGTATGTACAGCTCTCAGAGACTCAGGAGAACATCGAGGCTGGGAAATTTAATACAAGCAAGCATATGCAGTTGGTTGGCACATTTTTTCTGCATGCCACAGTTTTTAGGTACCAGCAATCTGATTCTTCTCCAGTCGAATGCTACTCATAAACCAACTGAGAGTGACTGAATTTTAGGATGTGTAAACCCCGAGAGGCCTGTAGACACAGTAAAAGTTAACAGAACTGAGAATATGTGGCCCAGTTTTGGTCAAATACAGTGTTCACACCATGTGGGATATTTTTACACCAGCATTTCTTTTCTTTCTTTCTTTACCAGTTGACTGTGATAATGATTTTTGCTGTGATGGTACTATTTTCTCTGTGAACCAATACAGGACCAAAATGATACCTGTATGCCTCCTTGTTTTATTTCTAATGATTCATTTGTGTCTCTTGTTAACGAATGTTTGTCAGACAAAACAAGCAGTTATATATCAACCTGGGCTCATTGTGGTATTTCTCTATTTTTCCTATAATTTATAGACCAATGCGTTAATCAACAGATAATCAACAGATTGATTGAAAGTTATTTTGATAACACAAGCCCGTATTGTTTTGTAAGTAGTGAATATTTTTATATAGTTTTTATGTTAAAGACGATGGGAAATGGGTTTTTCCGACCAAAGATGTCAGCTGATTGAACACCTTCTCCTTCCCGGCCACTTGGGGGCGCTAGAAATACAAGGTGCTCGCAGGGAGGGTTCACGATGACCTCATATACCACCAAAATCAGCATAAAATATTACACATGCACTGACCTACTGTTTGTACCGCAACAAGCGCGATTTGTGACACATTGAAAGTAAATATCATCCAATGTGTGTTTAAAAAAAAACACACAACTAAGCTTCGAGATTGACATGAAGTTTTACATAATTTAACTTGATAAAAATAAAATAAATAATGGGTTCAGAGTAGCCTGTTTACATTATGTAACCGATCTTTACGACTGTGTGTCCCAAAGTGAAAAAACACAACTCGTGATCAGGAACAGGAACTGTTTCTATCGTCTTCACAACAGCCACGTTGATGCTTTCATGTCGGCTGTCTTGACAACTGCTCATGATTGACAGCTGAAACATCGAATCAAGCGCTTACATCCAGTCGGCGAGGTTACAGCTCGACCAATAGCGTTGCGGCTCATCGGCATCGTCTCTCCTATTGGACTGACGACAACACGTCCCACCACTCATACGTCCGCTACAGGATTCGCCGTCGGGGATTTTTTTGCGTCACCTTTAGCTCCAGTTGTGTGGCAGCTGCTAGTGCGCATGCGTGGTCTCGACAGACAGCGGATCAGCCAATGAGGTGTACTGTTTGGGGGGCTGGCACATTCTGAACCCGCGTCTTTGAGTGACAGATGTTTGATGCAATCGTAGTATGCTTAGTATGGAGTATGTGTGATTGATATCAAACGGACCAATGGGAAACGGTTACATCAATTTTTAACGAACGTAGAGATTTTATTGTCCAATCCTCGTGTAGAAACAAGGCGGGGCTTAGCGTTACCAAGGCAAGTCTGAGTCAAGTATAAAGGGAATAACATGGTGTCCCAGTGGCTGTTTATGTTTACTTAAAGAACAGATTTGAAAGGGCGTCTGCAAGACACAGCGGAATTTTCTTTATAGTTTCACTGTTTGTTTTGCACTTTAAGTTGTTTATGTTAAGATTTACAAGGCCCTTGGCATGTAAATCTCATATTTCACTAATGTGCCAGTCTTACAAATGGAAAGGGGGCTTCACTTTGGAAACGTGAGCATTTCCCTGGTGCTCCTGCTGTTGCTGAAAGTGCTCATCGGATTCGGGACCTCGCAAGCTCAGGGCTCCGCCATCGGGAGGGAGCCGCAGTCTGTGACCCGGAGAGCAGCTCCGACCTCGGAGGAAGATGGTGCAAGAGTCATGAAGCTGGGCTTGGAGAACCTAGGCGCCCCGGTCATTGGAGGAGACGTTACCGTGGAGGACGACGAGAACGGGTCGGCCGGGGAGGCCGATGAATCGTATGGAGAAAGTAACGGAAACGTCCGACCGACAAGGTAATTTGTTTTTAAAAATAATCAAATATAACGGACATCTGTCAGCCAACGGCTAGACATCCATTATCGGACACTTTTAGTTTGACACGTGTATTCAGCACCTGCAAAACGTGTGTGGCTTCCAGAAAAGACGAATTAACTAAATTAAAACTTAAAAAAGCCATATATTGAATGTTAACTGGCTAAAACGTCGGCTTCACCGGCTGTTTAGCTAGCTAACGGACAGTCTTGTGATTTGGACGCATGACGAGTATTCCTCCGCCTCAGCACCGCACTCAAAACTTGTTGTGGACGCGGTTACAGGCGTTTCCTCGGGTTAAAACCCTTGTTTTGGTGTCCTATTTCCCCAGCTCATCTTCCCATATTCTTGATAAATTATCATGGAAGAAATGTCAACCGGTACAGTGAACTGTCAGAGCGCAAAACAGGAAAAACACGGTGTTGACGAACGTGTTTGACTTTGTGTCCGATAATGGGTGTAGAGTTCTGACTAAAGTTTGAATGGAAATTGCGTGACACCTAGGCACATCACTTTAACGAGAGCTAGCCCGTTCTTAGCTGTTATTTGTGGTAAAAGTTAGTTTTCATAAAGTAGACCCTGCATCTGCTTCTGCTTGGGCATGTCGGGGCAAAGGGCGTTTCGCTTCATCGACCGGAAAGTTGGGGAGACCTGCGCCCTGACAGCAGGCGTCAACTGTTGTTTTCAAAGTTTCCACAGTGAAACTGAGAAATGTCGCGAAGTCACATGATGTAACTTGGGTTTGCTAAAAGTTGTATCGATACCGTATGTGCATTAATTCATTGGACATACAGGGGACGTTATAATCCGGTCTTGTCACTCAAGCATAGGCGCTCTGCGGCCATCGGTCGATTTGGATCCACAAGAGTTGTGTGATTATAGACGCATTTCTGTTTCAACACAAGCCTGATGTGGCGTGACTGGCTTTGTTTCCGGGACTTGTCACCCAGACCCAACTCTCTCTCTCTCTTATGTAGTGTCATTTTGCACAGTGGAATGAAGTTGCTGCTTTCCATTTGTTGTCATACTAAAATCATGGAACATTCCTTATCACCCGACAACAGAGACACCATCCTCTCACCATCCACAGCTGATCTGCTGTCAGCAGACAGGGTGCTCATGAGCTGAGACAAGTGAAGTTTAAATTAAGCAGAAGTCTGTTTCTGTAATTAACCACAGTTTATTGGGAATTCGTCAGCAAAGGCAAATGAAAATGTTTGTGGCTGTTTAAACTTGTGAGGAGGTGGGTCTGCAGAACAGCAATGGAGATGTCACACTTCAGCTAAAGCGTTTGGCTTCACATGTTGTGATGCTGCCTCAGTGCTTGTTATTATTACAAAACAGAACTTGTTAAATTGGGTAGTTTTGCTTAAGATAAACCTTATTCTACCAATGAGGGAATTAGTCTTTTACACAAATGGAAACATTTATTGTGTGCTCTGCTCACGTCAATTAAAACATGGCAAGCAGGAACTACCTTTTACCACATATTGTCATGCAAAGGCATGTCAGCCCGCCAAGAAAATCCCTAGGATCCTGCTTGTCACAAGTTTACTGCCTTACACAGATTGCAGGTTTACCGAACCCTGTTAGACATACTGCTGCTGCCCAAAGTGAGAAGCAGTTCTTGGCGCAGTGGGTAGGGCATTGATTTTGTCTTCCTTGGTAAACAGTAGGTTTGACGCCCACCTTAGATGTTTTGGCGCAGTGTGTTCTTCATGATGTTCCTCCTCTCTACCAAGCTATTCATTTATTTATTTATTTTTACCAGGACATTACATATACTTTAGGCTTTGAGACAGCCTCTCGAATCATTCTTATTTTTTTGTCTTTCCTTGTTGAGGTATAGGTCTCTCAATAAATTATTCTCTGTGTAGTCTTATAAACGGGCTTTTCAAGAGGGAGATGGATCAAAGTAAGTCATGGAATTGAAAATATTGGAAGTCAAACCTTTTTGAAGGATTTTGGTGTCATTTCTTATTGTATTACTAAAACTTGCTGCTACTGTACCTACTTGGTGATAAGAATGCAAAATGTTTCCCATTTGCCATCAACCTTTTTAAAACTGAGGTTTACTTTAAAGCTTTCTGACAAACCCCTGAGCATCATATTATTTATTTGAGATGCCATACAAACCCAGCTTTGTCACCACAGGGTGCTACTGAGCACACTGTGCAGTCAGACCCAGAAAGCTCAAGTTGAGAGGAATAGGTGTGATTAGTTGTTTTACATGTTTTGCAAAAAGTCTGTAAGACAGAAAAAATGTTTTTACATGGTATTGATAAAATCTTTGTGTACACCACTGCACAGACAGAAAAGAGGCAGCTTACAGTTTACACCTAGCGCACGAGCAAGGACACAAACTTTTTGGGATAAAAGTGGTGGTGAAATAACTCTGGTGAAGGACTTCAAGGAGGATAAGGCTCCTGTCTGTCATCTGCAGTACTGTATCAAGAAGAAATCGATAGCAATTAGCGGAGCAGTTTGCTCTGATAGGAGCAGGCTATTCCCCTGCCAGGCACCTCAGCTGCTGCAGGAAAACTCCTGAGCGTTCATCCTGCTGCTGGTCACACCCTGCCAGTGTCGCTGTCTGTGCCTGCATCGAGTCCTATACAGTATATCTACCGTGGCTGTCACTTTCTGCTGAGTTTTCCATTTCTTTCTCACTTTCTCATTGTCACAGTCTGTATCTCCCACTTTCTTCTTTCATTCTCTCATGATCTTTCTTCCTCATTTACTTTCTGTCTGGCATCACTCTGAGTCATCTTTTTGGTTCACATATATACATTAGCATACACAGTATCAAACGTTTTAACAATCCTTTTCCTTTTTGATTTGGTTGAATACATTTAAAATATTCTATAAATATTGAACTCACCAAAGCTCATGTTGCTACTTGTCTAGTTGTGTATTAACTTAAATAATAATATTATTTTATTTCTGTCACTTTTCAAAATGCTGCCACGCAGCATCGAAATTAACATACCCGTTGACAAGATAAAGAATTAACTAAGTAGCTTGTGAGGCAGATACAAGAATGAACAGGTGAATTATTCATTAGAAAGCCTGCATGCAAAACAACAACAAAGATGTATAAAAGATGATGCAGATTTAGCTGAGATTAGAAAATAATGAGCTTGAGGAAGGTTTTCTGTTCTTATAGTGTCAGGACACTGTAAAACCTACGATCACACCCAGTCTGTCTCTGTCTGTCTTTGTTGAATTCTGTCTCTTTGTTGTAATTATTGTCTTTGCCTCTTGCTCTTGTATTAGTTCTCATCCTACACTTTCTCCCTCCCTTATGCTCTCCCTTACCTTCACACGTACACATCGCTTTTTAATGTTGCCCCTTGAGTATATACTCTACTCCGCGCTCTGTTTCCATCCATCTGTCAAAGGAATTGTTGCTGAACTTTACAAATGTCATGAGAAATGTTTAAAAAAAGGGACCAATTCAAACAGGAAAGACTTCCTAAATGTCAGAAAAGCCATTTACAACAAAAGGAAAAATGTCTGTCAAGAATCAGTTCATTTTGAGCAAGTTGTTGTTGTGTATCTCTTCAGCAGTATGACTTAAAGGCAGTACTGCAAACAAAAACACAATGGTTTGTGTTGATGATAGCGATTTTAAAGATCATTTAAACAAGTAATGAGTGTAAACTTTTTAGGAAGTAATCATCTCCACATCCAGCATTAATTAGGTCGGCCTTTTGAAAAAATTTCACCACTTCCTTTTGTGACCTTACACGGCTGCTGTTTTCCAAGTTAAACAGACCAGGTCTTGTGATAAGTGCCACCCTGTGACAACAGTAATGTTAACACACCCTTGAAAACAACTATAGACAGAAAGAATTATGACCTTGTTCATGACACGTATTCCACTTTTGAAGGATTTATTTATTTCACAATTTAATTAGAGGATAAACCCCTGGAGAAGCACCGTGTCATTTTCAACTGGGTCCTCAGGCACAAAAACACTGACATTAACACACATTTAAACTTAAAGAAATAATAAGATGATTAATTATACAATCCAACAACACAAAACAATCAACAGAGTAACTGCAACAAAGACATGCATATAAGGGCTCTCCACCACCCCAAACCACACCTACTACATCTGTTGCAAGTGTCATCTATACAGAGAATAACTAAATAAATAAATAAGAAGTAAAATCAATAAAAAGGCCAACTAACATGAACATTATAAACTAAAATTACAATAAGGACAATCAAAAAAGAAGAGCAAGCACAAGGATCCTGGTAACTTCATCACTTTGTGGACAGCACTGTAACTGTCACAGCCTGGATCTGGTTTTTAAGTGGATGGACTTCTCCTAAAGCCCTTTTATTTTCTTCCAAATGAGATTTTGGAGTGGAGCACTTCAAACACAGATTCTTGAAAACATTTCTTGCGGACAGTTTGAAAACCAGTCGATGCTCGGATGTCAAAATTTTTTTGGTTTCTGTTAGCTGCAGTTGTTTTCTCTATTTTTTTCTTATTCCTGTTCCCTCCTCCACCCCTGTATCCTGTAATCTATAAATATTCTAGATGCTTTGATCCGTCCTTCAGTTTGTGACGTGTGCCGCTGTCATGTCAGCTGATGGCTGTCACCTCACTTTTAATGCTGCCATCTATACGTTACAAACTCTGCTCTAGAGGCTTGATGTTTACATTTGTGTGTGTGTATGTGTGTGTGTGAATCATGCATGTGACGGCGCTGCCAGGTTTGATGTCTCTGGCAGCGAGTCCTCCGTCGAGACCTCTGGCACCTTAGGGAGCACTTGGAGGTGAGAGGAGAGAGGACAGCAGCTTTGTTTGAACCCGCTACACCCCCTCCACCCCACCCCACCCCACCCCCCTCAGGGCCGTGTAGGGGCAACAGCTCTTCTGGGCCGCCGCGCTCGCCGGCTGGCTCCCACCAGCCTACTGCTTAGCAACAGCCAATCGGCCGAGCTGGGCGACTTGTCGGCCAATTGCATCTGAGAGATGGGCTAGTGCTCAGAATTTGAGTTGGCCGCATGGGTCTGGCTATAGTTAGGTAAAGGAGGAGGAGGAGACTTTTTTGGGAGGGGAAAGATCATTTCCTTGTTGTTTTTTTTCCCTCCATACTTTGTTTCAGTAGTCTGCTCTCTGTAACCAGGGAGATGTTGTGGGTTTTATTAATAGAAACTGTCCCCAAAATAACAGGTCAAGATGAAGTTGATTGAACTCCTGCAAAGTTGTAATTGAGCCATTAAAAGCTAGTTCTTTAACCTCAGTCTGTATACAGTGAATATTTTGTATTAGACAGGTCTGAATATATAACTGTAGTTACCAAGTGTCTCTTCAAACAAGCTTATATAATCTGTTTTAACCTATTTCATCCTCTTGGTCTTTTCCTTATGTAACCATATTTTTATCCATGTCTGGTGCTTTTTTTTTTTTTTTTTGGTCTTATTTATTGCTCTTATTTTGCTGCTCTGAATAATAATATTTAAGTAGTTTCTTAGTGTAAAGAAGTTTCCTAAATATTGACCAACAGTTTCTGATGTTGGTATGTGATGACCTTTAATGACTCTCTGCACTTGACAAACACTGTCTGGGTTGTAGAAGAGGTGATGACTTATTTGGCAAGATATTTGCAGTTTCATAACCATGAGTAGAGACAGAAATAGTAACAAGTTCTCCACAAAAGTGATTGTTAAACAGTGTTGGTTTTGAATATGATTATCAGTAGGTGTGAATTTATTAGGTCGGTGGCTATTTTGGTAAGTCGGCAGGACCCATCCTGCAGCACTGCAGTATGGGTGGGGCAGAGGCAAAAAGGTGGGATTCTTATGAGAGAGAGAGAAAGAGAGGGAGGGGAGGTTGAAAACAAGGAGTTAGCTGGTAGTTAGCAGGACCATGCTGTCTTGTTTTCACTCTGGATGGCTCCTCACTGCTTAGCAACAACGAATCAGATCCTTGGATCAGGGCTGCAGTCCAGCCAATCAGCCGTCAGCAGTGTGGCGCCATAGAGTTTGGATTTTACCACATGTGAGTTGATACGGGTTGGAGAGGAGAGCGCACTTATGCAGTAGGGGAGAGAGAGAAAGAGAGAGAGAGAGAGAGAGAGAGAGAGGGGGGCAGCGCTTTTAAATGATGTGTTTTTTATGCTTTTTTTTTTTTTTTTAAAGCCACACCTTTTGCTCTCTGCTGCGGAGGTCTGCTGCAGTGACCCTGATGGATGTGAGGTCGATTTTAAAGCAGACTGCATGTCGCTGGTCTGTCACTCTGGTCTGCATCAGTCATCCAGTAACTGCTGTGACAAAGACATTAAAAAATCACTTGCTTGATTAACAGGTTTAGAGGACAGTTATATAAACCTTCAAGTCACATTAAGCTGTTGAAGTGCTGGAGTTAAAGGCTTACTGACATATCACTGTTATGTCAGTCACCAGTGTCACACCCTACAGGTGGATCTTCTTACCTTAGACATTTAATCTGGTCTTGTTGTGTTTGTTTATATTAGGCATTGTCAGGCACATGGGAGTGTCTTCGTGTTTGCTGTGAGTTCTGGCAGCATGCTGTGTTATGCTAACGGCCCACACGTCCTGAAGCCTTAAAATATCCTGCACTGAAGTATGGGATAGCCATAACTGACGGGCTGAAAGGGCTCTGAAAGATTTTAAAACTTCTTTTCACACATTGGTGATAAAACTGAACTTCAGTCTAATTCGGATTCTGACTAAATAATTTTTTTTGTATAATAGAAATATTTAATGCCCTCCCCACTTTGTATCATTTCTGTGGCATGACCTCTCAAAATGTGCACAGTTTAAGGGAATGCACTCAGCTCTTTTTTCCCTCCTGCTGGTGCAGCTGGTGGTACTGGGTGCGGCTGGCTCAGAGCTGCATCCATAACTTTCTCCCCACGTGCTCCCCATGCTCTCATATTTTTGTTCTGCCTCTCTGTGGCTGCGCGGCAGGCTGAGTGGCAGCTGCGCGGCAGCAGAACTCCGCACTCCAGCGTGCATCCAGGCTGCTCGCTGTTGCATGGTTACAGACAGGTTTGCCCTACCATTGGCTCACAGTCGGCAGAGCTGCCCGCCCATTGGCTAAACGAGGAGAAAAACAGTGCTTCCATTGGCTGCTAGAAAGTGGCAGGCTGTTGCGATTGGTGCAGCTCAGCGGCTCCCGCTCCTTGGAGACTCGGCCTGTGTAAACATCCTGGTTGTTTCTTTCAATGGAGTGTGTTTACCAGCAGCTCGGTTTTGCCAGTGTGTGCAGACTGAGGCGGAGAGTCTCTGAGGAGCAGAGAGTCTGGTGAGAGCAAGGCTAATTGGCTCCCTGCTCCGCCATACGCTTTGTGATTGAAGAAGCATTCGGCACTATTATGACACTTTGACAGCATTACAGGCGAGGACGCTAACAACCCTCAGTCTGTTGGCAGCCACACTACTCTCCCTCTTTCTCTCACTTCACTCTCTCTTCCAACATCTTCGTCAGCTTGTCCGCCGCCTGTATCTGTCACAGTCGGCAGCAGCAGCCCCACAGGCTACATGTTATCCCTTTGGTGATGAGCAGAGCAGCAGTGTCTCGGGGCTCAGACGTGGAAAATAAATTGCCTCGAGTAGTAAATGATACAGTAGAGCTGTTTGTTCTGTTTGACTTGTTTTTATTGTTCAGTTTAGTACTATTTCTGTAGCTATTCCCCCTTCCCCCTCCTCAGCTGCTCATTTACTCCATTACCATCCTGATACCTAAGTTGTACAGTCAAGTGCCCCCCCCCCTCCCCGACTACCACTCTACCCCATCCCTACCCCCACTCCCCTCTCCACTCCTCCTTATCCTTTATCTGGAGTACAAAGAGTCCACAAAAGCCTTTGATCTCCCCCTCCGAATGAAATTCCTCTATCTCTCGCGCTCCCTCTCTCCATCTCTGAAGTTGAACTTGATGCTCTCAGTGACTTCTTCCTCTCTTCTACATTCACAGCATGACTTGGAGGGGGCGGGGCCAGCCGAGTGAAGGCCGCCAAAGCTTCCACCCTCTCAGAGAGCCGCCTGCTTAGCAACAACCAATCAGCCTAATATTTTTGGCAGGGTCTGGCAGCCAATCGAGGCGATGAGAGCAGGCTTTAGCGCTGTGTTTTTATTGGTGGCTGAGAGGAAAAACAATGTTTTTCTTAGCACTCTACACTTCAGTGCTAGTGGCGAGGCTGATAATGCTAAGAGCAGATTTGGAGAGATAATCTTGGCTTTGATGGCGCTGAAAGACACATGGCTCATTACTGTTAAGTGATCCTATTTGCATTTTTATGCAAACTTCCAGCTCCAGTTGAGCTGAAACAGCTAACTGGTCCAGAGCAGCAAGTGTAACTTGTGGTGGAAATTAAGTGAACGAATGATAAACTTCATTCTTGATGCTAATTTACTTTCAATCCCTCTCTCTGAATGTGTCAGTGACTGTGGAGAAACACAAGAGATACCTTCCTAAAATTGATTTCGCACCCTCTGAAATAATCAATTTCTTAGTTTTCCTAAGGCTGAAACATCCTTGAACATGCTCCTTCCCTTCATGACTGAACAGTGTTCGATAGGTGAAATCAATAAGGGATTACAGCAATCAGTAGCAATTCACCTACTCAGTCTAAATGATGGATAGTGCGGTTGATGCTGAAGTTAAATACACTCTTACAGCTTAGTTGACGGCTGCCACAGTGGACATAAATAAAGATGATGAATGATGCTGAGGCTACTTTTTCTTTAGTTCCTCATTTTTCTTTTCAGTCTGAGCTGGGAAAGTGAACGAGTGTAACACTTTCTCTTCCCTCAACAACTGCTGTCTAGTTGCCCTCGAGGGAGGCAGTTAAAATCTCATATGCCCCAGTGGCCAACAGAGGGAAGATGCCTGGGTCTCAGCTGTGTGGATGTGAGGCAATGGGTGCTCAGAGACGGTGTGTGTGCTCAGCAGATCCTCGCTGGTTAAATAAAGCTAAAAGCCCCATTGACAGCATCTCCTCTAGACAGATACAAATCAATAGACTGGAGGTGGCCCCTGCCAGAGCTCAGGACATGATTGACAAGCAATGCGGCAGAAGCCCTAAAAGTGAGGCGAAGGGAGGGGCCGGGTGTCTCGATTCTCGATTCATTCAAGTTGGTCACATCGTTTTTAGCCTGGAGTTACGGTACGAAAGAGAGAGAAATGTTAACACATCCTGCTGTGTGGGCACATGAAGGAGAATGAGAGTGGGAATACAACTCATTTGGGGAATTTGTACATTGGTTCTGGTGGGGGAACAAACCTAATGTTTAAGGAAGAGCTGCAAAAATAAAAATCCATCACTACAACGATTCCTAAGTCTTTTCTCAGGGGTAGAGCGCACTGGTGCTGTGAGCGATCCAAGCTCATACATCATCTGAGGGAAAACACTGTCACCCCCTGCATCTTATTTTCCCTCCTCTTATTTTTAGCTGCTCACTCTGTCTCATTCAGCAATGACTCTGAATGAAATATGTGGAAAATGTGTCCACTTTCTTTTACAGAATTCAGTATCAAAATATTTTCTTTTTCTTTGCCATTTTTTTTGTGGAATCAGAGTAAGTTTTGCAAGTGATGGCAAAACCACCTTCATTATATCCAGACCTAAGACAGGATTTTGTCTGTGTTCTCAAAGATCTCTGAAAGTGAAATTATACAAATGTCTGAAGGGTTTGGTTGTTATCTTTCTCTGAACTGTCATCGTGGGCAGTCAAGCTAGTGTTTGTGAACACAAATTTCCTGCTGGTGTTGTTGAGTTTAGGAGAAAGCCGAGACTAATCAGAAATGACGATGAATGAATCCACTGACTCTGAGTAAAAGACAGTCTTTGTTGACACATAAAACATTTATTTGAGGTTTTACATGTAAATTAGCCTAATTTTATGGCAGTAATAACAGTTTTAAGCCTGAGAAAAGTAACCATGTCAAATCCCCCAGTGTACTCTTAACAGTCTCTTACCATCTGTTTCAAGGCGCAACAGACTCTTATGTCTCCGTTGAAGTGGATAGTTCTGAAGTTCACATTTATAAAATAAGGACATGAGAAAAACAATGTGTTTACAATCTCAAAGGAGTTTTAAATCGAAAGCAACTGGACTTGGTTATTTGTCTAGGAAGACGTTTCACCTCTCATCCAAGAGGCTTCATCAGTTCTTTCTCGCACCTGTCAGGTGATAAATAACCAAGTCCAGTTGCTTTCGATTTAAAACTCCTACGAGATACTATGACCTGGACAAATGAGAATATTCACAGGCCAATTTGTTTACAAAACTGAATACATAAAATCCACCCTGTCTGCAACCTCATCCACAGCCTTGTCTGCAACCTCTACTGCAACCTCGTCTTTCTTGTTTCTTTATTGGATTTGGATCTGAAATTCAGTTTCAGGTTGTTTTGATCTGCTCGTTCCGTGGCATGAAGTCAGTTATAGATTCTAATAGAAGTAATATTTAAAAAATGTAGCAAATAAAACAGTGTGATGTGTTATTATTAAGTATAGTTTATTAATCCAGTTCATACACTGGTTTTTGCCAAAGTTGACTCACCTCTGTCTCTTCACCCAGCATGCTTTCATGTGGTTTACCTTCTCTGTGCAAAATGCAGGATAAACAAACAAGGTGCATTTTTGATGGATTCCTGTCTTGATTCACTAACAACATTCATGGTCCCCACATGTTCAGTACTGTAATACTACAGTACTATATTTCTTATAAAAATAAGTCACTATCAGTGGGATGTCTGGTCAGGTTTTAATAATCCTTAGCTCTGGTCCCATCTTTAATGAGCATGCCACCCCAACAAGCTGACAGGGTGGGGTTTGTCATGGCACAGGTGTGCTGTCTGCTGCAGCTGAAGGTCACCCTGATGACTAAACAACGGCAGACAACATCTGCACCACCACCAGTTCTTTGCCCTTTATTATCTTGTCTGTGATGGCATTAGACTGAAACCCCCACTGGGAAGATTAAAATTAAAGGACAACACCAGTGGTTTTTTTTTTTTTAAGTAAAAGAAAACAGCAAGTGTAAAGCCCTTTTATCAATATTGGTGGCCAAGACTGAAATGAGTGTAGAACTGCCAGTATGGAAAGCTGCATTAACTGTCTACAGATTTGTATTTGTGGAGTGTGTTGATGTCTTTATGTTCTACCCACAGGTCTCTTGTAATCATCAGTACCCTGGATGGGCGGATCTCTGCTCTGGATCCTCACAACCAGGGCAGGAAGCAGTGGGACCTAGATGTCGGCTCAGGGTGCCTGGTCTCCTCCAGCCTCAGCAAACCTGAGGTAGACCAACACCTGTGTTTCCTTTGCATTTTTAGTCAGTTAAATGGGGGAAAATAATGAAGACATACCTAATATTGAACAGGCATACATCTAGATTTATCGCCCTTTCTGTCTACCCTGACAAATAAAGATGCTCGTCTGGGTATAAAAACATAAATGATCCAGATAAGTAAACTAGTGGTATAATCAACCTTTCAGTGTTATGCTCTTGATGTGTAACAGACCTGCCTCATCTGATAAACACAGGAGCAACCACAGCCAATTAAACAAGTTAAACAGACATTGTCCAGCTGATTTAACATCTACCAGTAGATGAAAAAGTCAGTTTCCACAGTCTTGACATGTCTCTCGCCCTCTACACAGTAAAACCAATAATTGAACTCAGTGCACTTTGAACAGTCAACCAAGGTTTGCTGTTGTTTACATTCATTTCATGTACATGCATACACATACCAGACATACTGTACACCCCCACATAAATCTGAGAGTAGCTGTATCGCCTGGAGGATTAGCCTCTTTGTTGACTGTAGTGCTTTACACATACAAGCACAGCAAGACCCCCGTCTGTACATGTATACAGAGGCTTAAACCGCCCACACCGACATGCTGAAAGTGAAGTGTAGCCCAGAGCCAGACCAGAGAGCTGCTCTCCGAAATATATACCAGAGACGTGCTCATGGTTCACTTTGATGTGGACTCGCTCTAGATGAGAGTTTAGCCTCAGGGAAAAACCCTCTGAAAACTAACAAGGGTCTGGGTGGCTGCTGAGATCAGTTTAATGTTAGACTGGTGGTGCTGGGAAGAAGTGTACAAGTGTAATCAACTCTCTGGCTCCATCATATAACTACATATCTGCTTTATTAGTGTGCTGTAACAATGAAAATGCAGTTCATGAACTTTTATGTCTTTTGACATGAGAAAAAGGCCTGGCCCATGGTTGTGATGTGTTTTATGTTTCCTACAGAAATAGATGATTGACTGGAATCAGTATGTGGTGGGCAGCACAGATTAAAAAAAAACAACCCACAGTGTCTAATTGACAGCTGAAAAGCAATGAGCGCTCAGCTCAAACAAAAGAGGATTAAAATGTGTATAAAAAAGGCAGAAAATAAGCAGTTTAATTTGATCTTCAATGAGCCAAACATGGCAAGTTTTTTTAGTTTCTCACTACAGCAGAATCTCATTCAAGTATTTAAACTCATTAGTTGGTGAAGTGGTTCTCAAGTATCTGCCATTCAGCCTGAGCCCAGCCAATCACTGGAATCAGCTGCTGTAAAGTGGGTTTGGAATAAAAAAGAAAACAAAAAAACTTCAAACTTGTTCTGCTTGGTGGCACATGGTTGAGAACTGCTGCGTTTGAGATTTATTCAGAATTCATGAACCCTTTTTTTTCTAGGGTCCTCAGAGGTTATAATGTGGAGAACCCCTAAAGGTTCCTCGAAGCACTTAAACAGTAGGGACTGTGTGAGAGTTCTATAGCTTCTGTACCGGCTGCATCAGACTGTAAACTTGACCTTGAATATACGGTTGCACTCCACTATATTAAACTACAAGATACCATAGTTGTTATATGGACCCTGTAGTTTTGGTGATTTTTTTTTTCCTCCCTTGAGTTGAAGAATTACTTAATTCTAAATGTTTTCCCTAGTTCACAGAAAACTATCTTCTCAAATTCAAAGTGCGTTTTCCCAATATTAGTTTGACTTCTTATATTGATGATTTGATGTTGTGTTTGTTTGTTCTGTTTATTTGCTTTTGGAAGAAAATTGTGTCAGGTCACTTTATCTAAAGTAATTTCTCAACCTATTGTAATACTACTCTAGTGAGTATTTAATAAGTTGATACTATAAGGCATACTTAAGAAGGTGATGTAAACAAATCAATGTTTATTTGTTTTTTTCAAGAAAAATTTAATTTTCATTTGAGGCACAAACACAATCTATATAAATCGAAATCCATTTAAATTTTCTGTCTTAGTTTGTTTTGTTCTAAGTAACAGATGCTGTCTCTATAATGTAATTAAGTGAAAGTCTAACATCCAATCTAATCTAAAATACACCAGTACTAGATTATAGTATTAAAGTGTTGCTATTTTAGTGCTTTCCACAGCTGCTTCAGACTCTCTGAGGACACTACACGTTTTCCTTGTGTTTACAGCTGTGTTGAGTGTGTTGACTTCACATAGTGTCAAGAAAATCATAGACAGACACACATGTAACATCTTCCTGTCATCCTCCAATGTGTTCATGTTGTGACAGAGGATGCTGATTGTGTGTGTGTGTGTGTGTGTGTGTGTGTTGGACTCCCTCTCTGTGTGTTTTCACCTGTTGGCTTTCATTTGGCTGACGGAGTGGAACGAGGAGAGATGCCTGTCAGCTCTGAACCCAGTGACTTGCTGTGACGTCATTTGTTATGATCCCTGGAGAGTGTGCATCTGTGTGTGTGTGTGCGCGTCTGTGTGTGTGTGTGTGTGTGTGTGTGTGTGTGTGTCTTGTACGTGTGTTTTATGCTCACGTACTTTATGTAAGTTTAAATCCAGCCATGCCCTCTCTGCCCACAGTAACCTGGGATGCCTGTCTGCTGTGTGTGGGCGTTTTTGTGTGTGTGTGTTTGGAGGGGGGTACTGTCTCCTACCACCACCACTACCCCTACACCGCCTCCCAAGCGCTTAGCAACAGTTTCATTGGTGCTTGTCGGGTCCCTGAGACACCAGTCTGCTCAGTGATTAGAGGCTAGGGGGGTCTGCCGCCATGCCATTGGCTGGCCTCGACTTGCTGGAGAGGAAGCAGCCAGTCACCTGCTGCATCCTGCAGAGTGTATGCGTCTCTATTTTTTTTTTTTTTTTTTTTTTTTTAGTGAAATGAGGGACAGCAGAGCCACAAACAGCATTGTCTGCAGAAAAAGAAGCCATCACTTCAAAAAGCCAGGAGTCGCTTAGGGGTGTTTTGTGGTGGGGGGGGGTTAAGGGGGGTGTGTGTGTGTGTGTGTGTGTGTGTGTGTGTGTGTGTGTGTGTGTGGAGGAATAGATGGAGGGAGTCAGTGCCAACATGGAGTGAGTCATGCTGGGGCGGGCGGGGTTAAAGGGATGAAGAAGATGGTGTTTGGGGGGGGGGGGGGGGGGTGATTAGTGAGGTGAGGTAATGCCTCAAACCAGAGATGATGTCATCACATAATAGACAATACACACATGCTCACTCCACAGTACACACACTTGCATACCTCTGCTGGCATGCAGTGTGAATGAATGAGAGTTTGATTGATCACTACACGATGACTAACCATTGATCGCCTCATAGTGACTAATGTGACGAGCAATAATTCTTCCAGCCGGGAGACGGAAATGAAAAAGGCCAGATGGGCAATTCTTTTTGGCAAAAAGTCGACCTTTGTTTTAGCTGCTCTGATTTCGTTTATATTGTCTTTTTGTTTTGTTTTGTTCTATTCAAACCACCATCTCTGTCTCTCTCTCTCTGCTGCTCTGTCTTCCATCTGTGTCTCTCTCTCACTGTCTGTCGCCTTTAAGTGGAGCAGTAGCCTTGTGGGCCAACAGTGGCACATTAGCAGTGGGTGAGACCTGACTCTGTTTGACAGGATCGCTGGAGCGTTGGCAGCAACACACAAACACTCGCACATACCACCGCAACTGTCCGATCCTTAACTCCCCGCTCCTGTTGAACCCACATTTCTCATGGGTAGAATTCAATGACATGATTGTAAACACAAAATAATCATCGGGTGCCTCAGCTCATTTGGATGGCTCCATAATAAACTGTGTATAAAAAATAACATTTTAAAGCAACAGTGTTAAAGATATAATAATAAAGATGAACTAAGTATGATCCGCATGCAGTGCACATTGCAGTAAAGTGGAAAACAAAATATATTAACCTACAATCTGATGCTCTGGTGCAGTAGAGCAATAATGTTGGATAAGGGGCATCTGCGCAGTCAAAACAAGAGAAGAGGTTAAGACTTGAACGAGTCTGATTTATTGTTCTTAAAATATTAATAGGTCTAGGAAATTCATAGCAGAGACACGGGGAGAAGAAAACATTTGTGCTGAGGAGTCTGTTTTTTTCATCATTTACACTATTTTTTTAAGTGATTGACTCTCTTGAATCATTTATTTTATTATTCTACAGAAGTTAGACATACAAAATCTATGTCCTCCTTTTTGAATATTAAGACCAGGGTAAACAGATAATTAAAAGGTAAACATAAGACAACAGAGTGGGGGTGGGCCGTAGATCATATATTCATACACATTTCATCAAAGGATACCTTTAATTTGCATTTTCATGTAATGTTCTGGAAAGACCTGCTGTGTTTTTATAACAATAGATTCCATTTCTTCAAACAGTTTCTTTCTCAAACCTCATTTCAATCAGCACAACAGATTACATACATTACACAGTTATAGCTAAACCATGAACTCTATAAACTTCCTGGATGAATATGGATTAGTTGAGTATGGAAGAAATATGGATACTCTTAAGATTTAAAGTGGTAAATCTACCCAGCAGACATACAGTACATCAGTGTTTGGTGAGAAAGTAATAAGATGGACTTTAAATTATGTTGTGCAGGTCCGTTGCCAAAAGTCATAAAGATGTGAGACTGCAGGTGGATGGTATTGAATTTTCCCTGATCTGCAACAAGTTTAAAGCAGAGAGATTAGCTTTAGATTTATGTTTATACAGTGTGAATGAAGTAACAAGAGGTCGATGCAAAATATTTAATTGGATTAATGTCTGTCTGAGGTCACCTGGAGAAGAAAATATAAATCAATCCAGAGTTTCTTCATTTATTTTTTTGTTGATCTAAGTCTGCATATGTCCATAGAACAATATTACGGAGACAGGAGACCTCGGATTTTAAAAAGCGGTGTCATATGAGTGAGCTTCCATCAGCTTTAGCTGCAAATAACTTTGTCAGTCTCATCTTGTCTCAGCTGACTTCCATATAGAAAGACTGCTTTATGACTTCAAGAGCTGTCACAATATGTCAATTTCAATCATCCCACGTGCCACTAAACCCTCTACGGACTCATTGAGACTTGGCTGTGCTGAGATATAATGATTCTTAAGGTCTCTTGAAACTTACAACAGAGAAAGAGTTAATAATTCACTAGACGCCTCTACCAGATTATTAAAGAGCAGTGATGGTGATGAAAGTGAGATACAGAAATAAGTAGAGGGACTTTGAATAGTTCTGCCTGCAGGGCACCCCATGGTTTTTTTCTTAAATCTGCAGCGAAGCTTAACATTTTTGTCCTCTGGAAACCTCACAGTTGTGTTAATGTAGTTGGTTTTTGTTTTAAAAAAACCCACCAAAACTGATACTTTCCACCTGCTCAAACTGCAGCATAGGCTGTCAAATAATTGAGCGTTTAGGTATTATTATCTGATGTGATGAAGTTAGATGGCATTGGTATTGTCATCTGGGTTATTTATTTATTTCCAAAAAGAAGGCAGTGAAAAATTTCTACATAAATGCAACACAAAACTCTTGTGTATTGTTTGACAACTTCTGCTTGTTTTCTGTCAGTTTTCCTCACTACTTGCTGATGTAGAGTTTTGTAGGACAACATTGTAGATGAGACAGTGCAGAGCTCAGTGGAGTAGAACCATGTCTGTCTGTGTCTGTGCCCATGGGCAAGTTGAACAGGAAGAGCAGCTGAGAGAGAGGAGGTCCAGGCTAACTGGTGGTGGATCAGAGACGTGGATTAAAGCATCAGGAGCAGGATGACTCATCCACAGAGAAGTTCCCCTCTGCTGTAAACCTCTTTGCATCTCCTCAGCCATGGTGTGATGTGATGGTCAGATTGTTAACCCCTCCTCCTCTCACTTTCTAAATTTATCCTTGTCTTGTCTTCAAGCCACCCCCCACCCCATCCCACCCCACCCCCCCACCCCCCGGCTCAGGATGACATCACCTCTGCTCCTGGCTATGCTCTCTAGTAAATCAGTCTACCATGCATTGCTCCCTCCTTGCATTTTTTAATCCACCACAAAGCTACTAAACTGACCTTTTTACAGTCTGATAGGATTTCCAAAATACGGTGACTGACTGGTCATGAGTTCGACCCCAGCCGCACTCGATGCGTCCATCCTTTTTGGAGGTGTTGGTCAAGAAGATAAGGATTCCCTTATTGGTGAAAAACAGCCATTTTTTGTGTTACTGAACAGTTTGTTGAGTGAGTCACAACATCCAGATAAACAGATTTTTGATGACAGTCCTTGCGTAATGATGACTGAAGTGCTGGAAGAAAACAATTGTCCTTACAACCCCCCTCCCGCCAAGCTAAACCTATGGAGGTTAAATCAGGATTAGGCTCAGGTTTTTGCAATGATGTCATCCACACTGCTTCCCTACAGTGAGCACCTAATAGCATACACACACACATTATACATGGTTACACACTTTTATAAAGATCCAGGTTAATTACTTGGGCTCTTAGTTGTGTAATGGTCCCAGGCCTGTGGATTGAGTCCAAGTGCGCGGGGGCTAACACTGCTGCTGTGTGGGGGTGGAAGTGTGTCGGCCAGTGTTGTCTGTGTGGGCAAGTATTTTCGTGTTTGAACAATTGTCTGTCTGAGCTGAAAAGGACTTTTCAAACTGTAAAAGATGTTCCAGGAGGGTTGGAGTGTGTTGAAAGCGATTGCATCAGATGGAAATAATAAAATTCAGAATCACTTATTAAAAATTTGTCCTGATGACACTGTTGCAGAGTGTTGTATTAATGGTAGAATGTAATTTATGCAGCAATGGCTACAGCACCTTACACACTGTTTTGTGTATCTGGGGCTTGTTCAGACAACTTTAGTAGAGGGGGCCCAGCTGTGGTACAGCATCATCATCCCAATGCTTGACCCACTGGTTTTCAAACACTAATGGACCACAGGCTTCAGGGAAATCAAAAAAAAGCTAATAGAGTAAAAAGGTTAATGTCACATTTAATGTGAAATGACCACATTCATGACCTTTTTGTGTCGGGATATGTGTAGGGCCACAACTAATGATTCACAGTTAATTTGCAGACTATTTTCTTGCCCATTGATAAATTGTTTATTGTATAAAATTGCAGAAAGTAGTGTATTGTCCATCCCAGTCTTCACCTCTTGATTTATCCAGAAGTCCAAAATCCAATGATTCAGTTTGGTATGATAAGAAAAAGAGAAAGGCAAGAAATCATTATATTTGAGGGACAGAAAGATACATTTCTTCATGTTTGAATTAAAAACAATACTTTAATGATACTTTAATGATTACTTGATTGTCAAAATAATAGCTGATTATTTCTCAACTAACTGTTGCAGCTCCAGATCTGTGCCTCTCCAACTAACCTAACATCAGCTTGTGGTAGTTTGACAGTAAAAGAACCAATCTGATCATTCCTGCAGGTGTTTGGCAATAAGATGGTCATCCCCTCATTGGACGGTGCCTTGTTCCAGTGGAACCGGGACAGAGAGAGTATGGAGGCAGTGCCTTTCAGTGTGGAGTCCTTGCTGGAGTCGTCCTACCGTATCGGAGAGGACACCGTCCTGGTTGGGGGCAAATCCCTAACTACCTATGGCCTGGGGGCCTACAGCGGCAAGGTCAGTGTAATCATTTCAGTTCAAATATGATAGTATGCTAATAAATGAAATGAATGGAGTGATATTTTCCCTCTGTTCCACTTAGAGGCTGAATCAAATTAATCATACCAATTAGTTTTGAAAGAAGTCAACAAAACATCAACCTATCCTAATTACACGAACACAGCAGAATAACCCTCTTTGTAATTTCCCCTGTTGTTTTCCTCAGCTTCGGTACATCTGCTCTGCGGTGGGCTGCAGCCACTGGGGGGATAATAACAATGAGGTGGAGTCTGAAGACGTGCTCCTGCTGCAGAGAACCCAGAAGACTGTGCGAGCCATCAGGCCCCGATCAGGGATGGAGAAGTGAGTTTTATTCAATCAGTCAATCTGTCACTGTCAGTCAGTCACGCTGTGTCATCAAGCAGCTACTCTGTCTAGTGTGGTATTTCACAGTCACGCAACTGACTTTCTCTTCAGTGGCTTTCCAATATGTTACATACTAACCTACTCTGAAAAAGAAGTTTTATTATCTATCCATTCTTTTTGTCAGTGTCCTGGTCTCACACTTAGTAGGCAGAGTAAATCTGTAATTGTAAGGACCACGTTAGATAAATATCCATTTGTTTACATTTGGAATCGGCAGATTTAAAATGCAGTGAGTGATAAATAATTCATTCTTTCAACAAAATAACACTCAACAATTACCCTTAGTGTACTTTTTATTAAGTTAACCCCTAACTGTGATAATCAGTTACAAAATTACTATTAAAGCAGTTTTTTCACTTGTTTGTTATCTCTATTGTTACAAGGTGGAACTTCAGTGTTGGAAACTTTGAGCTGAAGCTTCTTCCCGAAGCTCAGTCTGGAATCAACTTCCTGGAGGGGGAAGTGGCAAATGGCGAGGCCTGGAGGGAGAGTGGGCGGGTCATCACAGAGGAACCGAAAGAGAGGGAACAGGCAGAGAACCAGCAAAATCAGAACCAGAAACTGGACCTCGTCATCAAGGTGTCAGTTCCTGATTGGAAGGTCATGGCCTTCAGCACTGAGCCTGACGGGCAGCTGGTCTGGGAGCGTCAGGTGAGATGTTGAGCATGTTTGCAGTGGTTTATTTGAACTCTGGCGCTTCACAACCCTCTTTCTGGAGATCAATAAAATTTACACACTCCTTCTGTGTAACCTGTGTTGTGTAGTTCTGCACACCCATCGCCTCAGCCTGGCTGGTGGGCAGTGGTAAAGTCACACCAATCAGCCTGTTTGACGACACTACCTACAGCAACCAGTCAGAAACTGATGAGGAGGATGATGACGATGATCCGGAGAAGGCCAGAGGAGCTGCAGAGTCTAGCGTGTACTTAGGTAAATTTATGCACAAGCATATAGAAACACCTAAAGTGTGCCAGTGTTCATTCCTAATGTCGAGATGCACAATTTGTCAGTTATCATCCTCCTGTGACCGTTTTCATTACAAACCTACAGTTGTATATGATGTACCGTTAAATCTGATGCACATATAACCCATTTGTCCTTGTTTTTTCAGGGATGTTCCAGGGACAGCTCTACCTCCAGTCCTCAGTGAGAATCACTGAAAAGTTCCCCTCCAAAGCTATTGGATCAGAGAAGAGTATAATTCCACTGCCCACTGTCAAATGGAAGCCTCTAATCCGTAAGTCCACAACTCCTGAGTCATTAGGTGCTGTGTTTAATAACTGAAGGAACTGGTGTAGTGAGGGCATGAACACCCACAATACAATGACCAAAGACTGACCTTATCTCTGTCGTTTTAACCTCAAAGTGAAACTTTGTCCCCAAAAAATATTTGAGGTCATCTGGATTCTGGCTCCCTCTTTATTCCCCTTAATAAATGGCAACTCTGAGACTGTTTCTTTATATTGATCCATCTTTCTACTGAGATCAAAGACCGTATTCATCTTGTTTGTGACACAGATTCCCCGTCTCGGACACCAGCGCTGGTCGGCTCTGATGAATTCGATAAGTGTCTGAATAATGACAAGTTCTCCCATGAACAATACAGTAACGGCGCCCTCTCCATCCTTCAGTATCCTTATGGTATGAACCTGATTCTGGACATAGACTGCAAGAGCTTATATGTACAGCAGAGAAAAGTGAAGTGAAGGGACAAAGAGAACAAAACTCCACTGACTGCTCTCTGTGTTTCCTCCTTGTAGACAATGGCTACTACTTCCCCGACATCAAACGCTACCGGGAGAAACGTGCCAGTGCTGTGAGCCTGATAAAGGGAAACGTGGCGGGGGGTGACAGTCGCAGGAGGAAGGACCCTGTGCTGCTGCTGCCTTGGTGGAAGGAGATCCTCGGCACCATCGTCTTCTGCATCGCCGCCACCACCTACATCGTCCGCAAGTTCTTCCACCCTCCCGCCCCTGTAGCCTATGTGAGGGTAAGACCACAGACAGCCTGTAGCATGAATGCCATACTGACCATGACCATGACCATTGTGGGATAATTCCCCTCAGTATGAACTTTTATTTTATTTTGTAAAAAAAAATAGCTTCATCACATAGAAAGAAATATATAATATAATCAATAAATACTCAAACTTTATTGTCACATTCTTGAGTTTTTCAATTTGACTGTCTTTATAAATGATGAAAAGTTAATTTCTAACTAGTGATAGACACCCTAAATTCTATATTTTTAAAGCAACATAAGTACATTGATTTTATAAGAATTTCTTGTCTGAGAAAAAGTTGAATACATGTTCTGTTCTCTGTATCTTTTTCCTGTTAGAGACCTTGTTCATGTCTCTCTCAGAAAAAATAGCCAACATGCCAAAAAGTTAAACTTGTTTTTTTTTTTTTAAAAAAAAAAAAAGAATTTAGCCACATGTATAATTCCCTCAATGTGTCTTTGCTCCTTCTGTCCCTCCAAGCAACGGAAAGAGTCGGAGACACAGTGCCAGACAGACAGCAAGTTTGACCTTGAGGTTGTCGAATCCAAAGAGCCAGTTGCCATGGAGACCCGTTCCAGCGAATATGTGTCCAGGTACATCACCAACACACTGTGTTGAGCCAGAACATGCTCCATGTAAATAATTTTGTCATGACTCAGGAGAAGTTCCCATAACACTACCACTGTGCCAGGAATTGTTATCCTCACACTTGAAAGTCAAACGCAAGTCTCACTCTTTCAAGGTGTAGCTACAGATTCAGCACTGTTACCATGGTGACCAACAGTCTTCCAGCCTCCCTTCATAGGACAAGGCAGAGATTGGAGATCCGAGCCGTAGTAGTACATGATTGGATAACTCAGCTGTTCCATCAAATGAAAATGACCTTGTCACCCACAGACCCCACCCCACCCAGCAGCATCTGCCACAGGGTCGAAGTGTCACTTTTCATCACTGTCAGCACATTGTCTGAAGTTTTTCTGTTATTTTGGACGTCCGGAATATGATCAGTAGCCATAATTTATGAGCTGCCACTAACCTCCTGTAGTCTGATTGATGGACTTTACATGTTTACATTCATGAGTTAAATAATGTCACTCTTCCCTCCCAAACTCAAGCTAGAATCTGATTAAACTGCAGCTTTTTTTTCCCCCTGGTGTCATCACTTGCACAGTTTCTTCTTTGATCCACCCTAAAATGACAAACGCCCCACCCGTCCCTTTCCTTTAAAGCTGCTGCAATCCATGCAAATTGCTTTTGCTGGAGAACTTTCTTTAAATAAAACTGATGGCTGTTGCAGCAGCTGCTGCAGACATGAGTTAGGATCATTAGGAGGGAGATAGAGATCAGGAAACAAGGCCTGAATCACATGTGCCCACACATTTCCTAATAAGACAGCCTTCAACCCCCAGAGGGGCCCGAGCAGGGATGCTTTGACAGGGTGTAGAAGATAGTGAATGGAGGCAGAGTTTTGTATTGTCTCTCTCAGCCGCACTAAATGGTTTTATTTCTTTACATCTACTTAGAATTATGGAGTGCTCCTTATGATTTGAGATTTATGGAGTCACACAAGATGGAAAAACTGTGATATTCCTGACAGGTGTTGTGTGATAGAGATGCAACTAGTAGAAGAGCTATGGCTGCTAGAAATACTTAGTTATACAACAAATCAAATACTTTTTAAACTTTAAAAAAGGCCATGTTAGTCCTAACATCATCTTGCCACAGAAATCTTTGATTATATGGTATTAATGGTGTTTTCTCTCTCTTCAGTTTAGAACTTTTTTGTTCTAATAAATTGTGTTATTCAGCCTGTAACTTTGAAGTGGAGTTTACCTTGGTGACAGCTGAGAGTTTTTCTGACAGCACCATGTTAATGTGCATCAATGATTCATGTTTAGCTATAACTTGGTTACCTGCCAACTCAGCACCCACAGACTTGATGGGGATTTGAGTGTCTTTGGCAGATAATAAAAAGTTAATTTCAAGCTCAAGATAGACATTTTAAATTCTGTATTTTTAAAGCAAGAGACAAAAAGGTGATTCATCTTTGAATCTTTAACGTATGCACATTTTATAGGAATGTCTTGTCTGAGAAGAAGTTGAACACATGTTCTGTTCTCTGTATCTATTTCCTGTGAGAGACCTTGTTCAGGTGTCTCTCTGTAATAACACAGTGTTGATGTTTTTTTTTTTAAGTCTAATCATTGTCTTTGTTGTTACTCAGCAAATGACTGTGATTTAGAGTTTGCCTTACTGACAGCTAAGACTTTTTCAGATCGCACAATGTTAATGTGAATTTATGATTCATGTTTAGCTTTAGCTTGGTCACCTGCCATCTCAGCACCCACAGCCTTGACAGGGATTTTGCTGGTAATAATTTCTTCACTGATAATCACCTTTTACCACTTAATCCACCTCCATGACTACAGCGGATTATATGATTCCTGGTCTTTGAAATTGTCAGGGACGTAGGTAATAACACACGTCACACACAGCTCCTTTCTACCACTGAGCACAGTGTGATTCTTCTTTGCATAATGACAACCAAAGTGTCTCTCCCCAGGTACCTAACTGACTTTGAGCCAGTGCAGTGCCTCGGCCGCGGAGGCTTCGGTGTTGTGTTTGAAGCCCGCAACAAAGTGGATGACTGCAACTATGCCATCAAAAGAATCCGTCTGCCCAACAGGTAGCGCCTCTCACTGGCCACACCACAGGCTTCCTTGCTGGAGGCTGTTGTCTCTTCCTTGATCTCTGTTTTCTTTAAAGCTGTTTCACTGAGTTATGTAAGCAGCAACTTGCTCATCTAAACACAGAAAACCACACAGAGGCATAACTGACACTTTGGAACAAATAGTAGCCATGCAAATTTATATTTGTACTGACAAGCATGGAAATTGAGTGTTGAGCTGCAGCGGCTCTGCATGTATTTTCATATTAGCCCTGTTGTTGACTGGAGCATCACGCAATACATAACAAAGTAGTCTGTTAATTATTTTCATGCCCAGTGTTCTAGTTGAAGTGCTTGTTAAGCCCTTGGTGTATCAAAGCCAGCTTCATTTTATGTCATTACGGTCTGTCGGTGTAGTGGAACAAATCCTGATATTTTTGTCTTTGTACATGCTTTCGTTCAACAATGAATCAAATGACTAGGAATAAAAAACATAACAAATCTAATAAGAGCAAAGTCTTGTTAGGAATTCATTGGAGCTGTGTGTTCAGACCTTTAACTCAATAAAAATCAGACAACTAGCTGCTGACAAACTGTCAAACTAAGTTTTTTTTTTTTTTTTCATCACTCAGGGAGCTGGCTCGTGAGAAGGTGATGCGAGAGGTGAAGGCCCTGGCCAAGCTGGAGCACCCTGGGATTATCCGCTACTTCAATGCCTGGCAGGAGAGCCCCCCCGAGGGCTGGCAGGAGGAGATGGACAAGAGGTGGCTGAAAGATGCCAGGTGGGCCTTAAACCTGTTATCCCGTGTTGCTCAGCAGGTCAAACATGGCCCTAAATCTGCAAGGAGTATTCCTGCAATGGCATCTGTAGAAAGAAATACAAGCTTCTGCTCGGGAAGAATAATGACATGAAATAATAACATTTCTGACATTTAGTACACAACAGCTGACATCACTCGGCTCATTTCACTCACTCATGAACCCAGATGTTGAAATGTAAAGAAATAAAATGCATATTAACATAAGGCACATTTGCAGCAGTTTATTTGAGGTCTGCTGTGTTTACTCCTTCTCTTGGTGCACAATAAATTCTGCTGCACTATATTTTGTAATTTCCTTTTTGTCAATATTTATAACACATTTCCACAGTTGTCTGGAATTAATTATTTGCAATATTATGGAGTAGTTGAATGTTATTTAATTGTACCAGTGAGCCCGGCAGCAACAACACTGCTTTTTCTCCGGCAGCACCACCGACTGGCCAATGAGCTTCCTCGACCACATGGAGGCGCTGTCAGTCAAGGTGCCAGTGTCCAGCTCCGTCTCTCCTGTCTGTGGGCCTGAGGGAGATGTGCTGGAGACCTCTACTGATGCACGAGCCCTGCTATCCATCAGTTCCGGTGGATCTGTAGGGTTTGGTGTTGATGACGGAGACTTATCCTTCCACCCTCTCCTGGGCCACGACAGCCTGATGTCTGAGAGGGACAGCCAGGCTGACCCCGACGCCTCAGACACCCCCCACTCCTTCGAGCTGTGCCCCCCACGCGGCCCCAGTGACTGCACCTCCTCTTCCTTCGACATAGTGTTCGAGGACTCGGGCTGCGACCGAGACGCAGAGGCAGACACAGACTCGGCTTCTAGTGCAGCCAGTCCCAGCACGCTGACGGAGAAGAACAGCTCGTCTTCCTCGCACACCAGGCGGCAGGAATCTGCCCCGCCATGTTCTTCTTCTTCTCCCCCCCGGCCAACCTCACTTACCTTGGCTCTCCCCACAACTCCTCCAACCCAGCGAGTCCAGCCTTCTCCCAAGGTCAGTCAGTCATTCACTTTCCCACACAGTTATTGTGTGGGGTCTATTGTGGGGTAATTCATGTCCATTTATGTCAACTCTTCCATTTGTACTTGTCATGAAAAGTTCTTCCACGTTCCAAGAATCATTGTAAGAGCTGCAGGTGAGGAGATGAGTGGTGCATGTGCAAGAGCAAAATAATGAAAATAACATCATTAATCTATTCTTTATTCTTTGTGATTAATTACCTTTTTATCAGTGAAGACACTTTACCTAAATATATAATCCTTAGACTTTTTTCCTCTTCCTCTTTTTCTAGTAAAAACTGAAGTGACTTCTTTTGAGTTTCAAATAGAAAGTGTCTTTTCCCATCTCCAGGTGTACCTGTACATCCAGATGCAGCTCTGTCGGAAGGAGAACCTGAAGGACTGGATGGCTCAGCGCTGCCTCCCAGAGCAGAGGGAGCACAACCAGTGTCTGGATATCTTCCTCCAGATCGCAGAGGCTGTCGACTTCCTGCACAGCAAGGGGCTCATGCACAGGGACCTCAAGGTGAACACATACACACACACACACACACACACACACACACACACACACACACACACACACACACACACACACATACATACTTGTACTTCCATCTTTGTGAGGACACTCATTGACATAATGCATTCCGTAGCCCCTTACCCTAACCTTAACCATCACACCTGAGTGCCTAACCCTAACCCTGACCCTAACCTTAACCTAAACCCAATTCTAACCATAACTCTAAAACCAAGTCTTAATCCTCAAAATGTGATTTGAAAGTGTCTCAAAAAGTGAGGACTGACCAAAATGTCCTCACTTTCCCAAAATGTCCTCACAATGTTAGTAAAATACTTTTTTTGGTCCTTACTATGTAGCAAGTACAAGTACACACAGTCTGCTTTAATGTATCTTATTCTGAGACAATGAACGTAAAACAAGAGAAGAACAATCCTGATGCTCCTGTTTTGACTGCATAGCTGCACTTTATAATTGTACTGTAAGTGCTTTATGAAAAAAAACATTGACCTTTTCATCTTAAACCTCATACTGGGGCTGCAGTAGAGACACCCGACTGTTCTACACTACTTGAATCTCTATAGGACTTTATTTTTACCAAAAAAGTTTTTTTTTTTTAAATTTAAGTGAAAAGTTAAATGTGAATGTGAAACACAGAAAAACCCTTGAAGCAAGTGCCTGGTCTCAGATCTGCTTTAAAAACACTTAAAGCAGATAAACTCTGTTGAAAATGTGCCTCTCGCTGCCAAAGCACAAAGCTGCCCGATTTGGGTTTGATCACTATATAATTGATTGAGTGCTTGTGAATGTGAAGTGGAATACTGGTGGACAGTGTCAACAGGTGCATGTATTAGTAATGCTCACAGCCTTCATGTATTTGATGTTTGGCACATTTTACATAACCTGTCACCATCCATCCTCCAGCCCTCCAACATCTTCTTCACCATGGACGACGTGGTGAAGGTGGGAGACTTTGGCCTGGTCACGGCCATGGACCAGGAGGAGGACGATGACGAGCCGAGTGCCCTGACGCCCGCACCGCTCCTGACCCGACACACAGGCCAGGTCGGCACTAAGCTCTACATGAGCCCAGAGCAGGTGAGGAAACTTACAGACTAGAATAAAAATTTCCCACGGAGATTATACTCCATTTATTTGTAGAAGTGTCCAAATTTTCATCCAGACATTAACTGGAAATAATTTTTAAAAAAAAGAGGCTACGATAAAATCTGATTCTTTACAATAATTATTTATGGATAAGTGAGGTTAATTGATGAGACTTTAAGTGTCTAACTCCATCCTTTCCTTTTTGTCTGGGCAGCTTTCTGGAAACTCGTACTCACATAAAGTGGACATTTACTCTCTGGGTCTGATCCTGTTTGAGCTGCTGTATCCCTTCAGGACCCAGATGGAGAGAGTGAGGGTGAGTCAGCAAACACATGGCCACATAATCATGTCTTAATTGTACTTGATTTTCTCTCTTTTATTTAATCCCCGAAAGGGTCGTCACACTTCAGTATATTACCCTGTAACTGGGCTTTTGAAGCTGCCAAGCACATGGTTATTATAGCCCATTTAGACTGGACTTGTCTGTATTTAACTCTTTGCAACAGACATTGATTTTATGTGTAAGGTACAAAAAGGCAAGTGAAGCACTGAATAAACAAAAGTATTAGTGAAGATAAAAGACCATGTAAGCAGAAGCAGGATTATACATGTGAGAATTTATTCATGTTGTAACTGATATTTACCAAACCTGAACTATTAAAAAGGTCAGAGGCTGTTCAAAATGTAATATAATTTCCAAAACTGACAGATCATCCCAATGTAAAGTTGAAATGATATGTTCTTTAGTTTAAATCCCCACTGTTGTTTTCTGTTTAAGATGGAGAGATGAGCCGGTTTCTTCCTGCCTCTTTCTTTTATTCACTTAATTGTTTTGTTTTGTCTGAAAACTGTAACACATTATCGTTATTACCATTTGAATGATGATTATTGCCATTTAAACAGATTTCCTTCACCCTTTTGTGATCAACCAGGAAGTCTTTGTCTCAGTAACAAAGAGCCTGATTACCCGTTAGCGCAGCTCCACTCACAGGTGTTTACATCTGTTTTTTTCCCAGACGCTGACAGAGGTGAGAGCGCTGCGCTTCCCAGAGGTTTTCTCCAAAAACAACGTTCAGGAGGTGAGTGGCCCGCTGCTGCCACCTAGTGGTCGCAAACACAAACTACATCTAAAACCAAGAGAACAGTTTTAGTCTGTGGCTGTGAACAGGCTGGAGGAAATGTGGAACACATGCAGAGCTGGGAGAGTTCACTCTCATACTGTAGTCTGTCACAGATTTAAATGTCCAGTCACCAAGATAATCCACTTGGTGAGTTAAACCTGCTGAGCTAATCCAATTAGATGTATTCAGATTAATTTGCACCCAAATCAACACAATATAAAGTTAAATATGCAAATATCATCATTTTCCACCCTGAAATGTAAACAGCTTCATTATTACCTCAGACAGTATCAACAGGATTTGTTATTATAATTTGTTATTATCCCATTAGCATCAAATTATTCATATTTTCATTTGTATTTTTTATGACCACACCAGACACTGGACCACTGCTGGTGTTGGCTTGGTTACATTACCTAGTTTTCCTGTTTACTTTGTAATGAGATTAACTTAATCCCATCATGTAATCTGTGATTCTCCAACACCGGAAATAACCTCTCCCTGTTATCCCAGTATCCCACTTCACTAGCTGAGTGCTGTTCTAATTTAGGACGTCCTGCAAGGTGTGGGTGTGGGTGTGCCTCTGTGTGTTTATGAACACCATCTGTGCATACTTCATGTATTCTGACTTGTGTGTCAATTAGTTCAGTGTTTATGTTTACAACTAGTACCGGTTCTGCTGTGTTACATGAGCCTTAAGTAAAGAAAATAAGTTTAACTAACTGTTAATCTGACTGCTCTCAAAGACCTCATTGTACTGTATGTTTTCTCTCTGTGTAGCTGAGCATGGTGCGCAGCATGCTGTCACTGAGCCCCAGTGAGCGTCCTGAGGCAGCTGAGATCACAGGGACTCCCCTCTTCCAGGAGCTGGAGCTGCCCTGCCGACTGGCTGTGAGGCAGCGCTCCCGCACCTACAGCGCATCGTCTACGGGCCGCCCCTCACGCCAGACATCGACTAACTGAAGATCCCACGACGCAATACATAACCCCTGTCCCACATTCCCCCTGTTTCCCTGTCATTCCCCTGCTGGTCTGCTACCCAAGAGAAACACCTCAGCCCCCTGCCATCACACACTGCCTCAGACAGAATCACTTTAAACAAGGCAAAGTCCTGCACAGTCACACTCGTTGGAGAAAACACATGCCGTTACATATTCGCACACCATTATGCAGCCCAAATTCCCAAATTTTATCACACTTACAAGTGTGAATATTGAAAATAAAGAATATTTTAAATTGACAGTTGTTCTGTAATGTTCACAACCAGACTTGGCTCAAGTGGTACTTGCAAATAATTCTTAGTGCTTATTTTAAATGGCTCTGTGTACCAGATGGGCAGTGTTTACTGCAGCCACTCAGCTCAGTGAAGACTAAGCTGTTATCACAGAACATTATACTTAATTGATTTTGAAATATTTACTTGTGATTGTCCTAAACAACTGGCATCCTCCTCACTCTAACATGGCAAACATCATCTGGTACTCTGAGCTCATTGACAGACACTCTGAGAGCTATTGTAGATATGATTTGATTCCGATCTGGTCACAACACGCTGCTTGCTCTCAACATTCAGCCAGTGTTCACTCATGCTACACCTCAGGTATGAAAACCAAGAGGACACTCCAAAGGGGCCTTTGATGCTTGATCATCTTATTACTAGTGACTAATACTGATCACTAGTATGAGCACTAACTGGTGTTCTGACACCCAATATGCCTGATTTGGGAGACCAAAAAAAGCACCATCTTTTTTCCTATGTGTTTTTTTTTTTTTTATGAGAGAAGGTGATGTATTGCGTAGAGAAGAGTTTATGAATCCAGATATGATTTGCCTTTAGAAAGGGGTTTGCAGCCCCCTCTGGATGAATGCCGAGCCTCAGGCTCATGTCTTTTTTGCATGTATCTGATAGGAAAGTGAAGGGGTGAGTGTGAGTTTGTTATCTTAAAGCCAGTACTTGGACACAGTTTTTCTGTGTGTAAATTTACACAACGATTCGGAGGTGCTCAATCATTTTCCAACACCTCCTCTTTGCTCTCTGTACAAACCTGTTTATATCTTTTTCTTTGTTAATTCAGAAGATAAATTTGATCAATCCTGTATATATTGTAAGGCGCCATTGCTTGTAAATGGCTTTTTCATGAGACGACTGTAAGATAGTGTGATATACTGAGGGAGAGGGAGCAGAGGAGACGTCCCTGCCATTAACGGATAGCTGAATGTTAGAGTGTGACCTCCAGAGACAGATGATGTTGGTCACCTCCTATAGCTGTTTGAAATTATTCTCAGTGTTTTCACATATCTGGGGTACCAAGTGGAGGGGGGTTGCCCTGCTTTGAGCACCAGAGGAGAACCTGTAGGACCAGAGTGCCATTTGAGAGTCAGTTAAGTGTACTTTCCTGTAATTGATAACTCAACTCACCTCACATTTTTTGCAGTTGTGCTACTGTGCTCCAACCCCATCCAGCTGGTGTTCCTGGTGAAGCACTCAGTACTGAGGTCTGCAGCTCTCACATGATGCAGGATAAATAGCATTTAGTGAAGAAGGTGATACTGTTTTATCCCCTCTAGACTTCCTAGTGGGGACCTGGACCTGATGTTGGTCATATGATCCTCATATGCATTGTTTTATGTACATAAGAAGTGCTGGGAGAGTACATGAGCTGTTTGTAACAACGCACACTCAAACTGCTAATTGTAACGTGCTTTCAATGATTGTACTTTTCTAAGGATCTTCTCTCTTTTTTTATTTTAAATAAGCAAAGTTTTGATTATTCTGCAGGGTTTTTTGATTACTGTAAAGTCTTTGACTGTGTCTGATACAGGAAGTCAAACTGATGTTCGTTCATCCATCCACTCAACCCACTGAAGATGAGTCATTCATGTTGTAATATTGTCAATTCTCTCCCCTGTGTTTGAAACAGACAGAACTCCCACATGAAAAAGAAGGGAACAGGACAGTTTAGGGGAAAATGTGAAAACTCATGCTGCAAATTCAACAGTTGCTTTATGAAGGACAATATATACATTTACTTAAGTCTTTTCTCGACAATGTGACACCTTTTTGTAGAATTAATGTTTGATAATTTAAATGAATTCAATAATGGATTCTGGGTAAATTCTACTCTCCCATGACAGAAGCTAAAAAGGACTTGGAAACTTTCTTTTCCTTTACATTTAGAAATTATTTCCTGAGTCAATTGTGATATTAAGACTTTTTACAACCGGAAAGAAGGAAAGTTTCACAATTTAAATCACCTACTGTAGTAAATAGCTTCTTATTATATACCGTTAAACTGAAAACAGCATTACTGACAATAGTGTATTATCAGAAGTTCTAGACATTTTGTTCTTTTCACTCAAACCAAGAAAATGTCATTATACAATAGGTTTTTCATGCTTTGTTGAATTGTGTTAATCTTCCTTCCACTCCTGCTGTCCGGGTACTTTTTCCTGAGGTCCAAGTGAAAAATCAATCTCTCTTATTAATCTCTGATGCCTCTGTCTGGACATGTAGTTCTGTGTTCTTGTGCACAAACCCATTCTCCTTCCATGGTGAATTGTAAATATGTTTATTTGCTTTATTTATGTTTTGATGCCGTGATCAATCCTTTTTGGGTTGGTGTTATAATGAATGCACTTCATGCGATGGAGCGCGTTGGAATATGATGACTTCTTACAAGTCTAAATTTAATAAACTGTTCTATACCGTTTGTACAGTTTTGTGTCCTTGGTGTGTAGTCTGTGGGTCACTGTTGGGTAGTTCAGTCATTTAACTCTTAATCACCGGATCATCATTAGGCAAACAACAACCAAAGACTTTCAGAAAAACAGGAATGTTTCTCCAATTAAAGTGTTCCTGTGAGTAATTAACATTAGTTTGATGTATATGATATCTGTATATATTCAGTAGTGTTTATTTTCCACACAAGTGATACACAGAAAAATAGTAGAACACTGACTGAAACATGTATTTCTGTGAATATCGTATACTGAATCAAGAAACAAACAAAATAATACATAATCAATAATATAATGAAAATATACAGCAATACTGTATCAATCTGGAAAAAAATTAGATATAACTATCACAGCCCAATAAAAAAAGCTGCTGTGGTAGGAGACACACCACTAGACCTTATTTTGAACCATGTACATGTACAGTATGTCACAATAATGAAGGAATATAGGATTTCTCCCTGGTGAGGAGCACCCACGTGAAATTCAATGGAGGAAGAATGTGAAGTACATGACATTTATTGAAGGCCCTGCACACACACACACACACACACACACACACACACACACACACACACACACACACACAGACACACACACACACACACAGACAGGTGTGTTTTCAGTTACTCTGAACAACTAGTATTGTCCCATTGCTGGGACTGAAATCACTACACCACATGTCAATCAAACACAGGCTGCACACAGCTGAGCAGAGGTCTAATTGATTAATTGGCATCACCTGGGTTAATGTTCCAAACCTGTGCAGAAGCTTTAATGTAAGGACAGACCACTAACTACTGTTTGTTTTATATATTTCTAAAGAAATACGTTTCTTAGCTGCAATTATTTATTTTATTTTTTTAACAAAATCAAAATCTTATTTTTAATATGCCGTTGAAAGCTCCAGAAAAGCTGGTAAGTGGACCTAAAGTTACTATTATTTAAGGGAAAACAATGAACTTTTTACAGTTAGCAATTATTTCGTTAGCATTTACGCAACTACTGCTTACATCAATCATTATCCTTTCAAAGCAGTATGGGAGATGTAGTTTTAATGCTTCCTAAAATAATAATTTTAGCTTTATTCATATAAAAAATGTTTTAATATAAACAGATTGTAGATAGCAAGTTAACTTATATTAGTAATATGGATATAAAATCCCGTATAAATAACCAGAGCTAGCTTGGGAAAAAAAAAGGGGGCGGGATTTTTACTCTGTTTTCAAAATAAAAGCGGTTCGACTTCCCCCGGTTGCGCATTTCCGTTACCATCACGTCACTTCTGGATGTCAATATGCGGCTTGGTGCGGCGCTGGGAAACAGAACCACTGGAAAGATGTAAACCAAGTAACCAGCGAAGACCAGCCTCAACGAAGACACTAAACGTTACCTCCAGGGAAACCGTGCTTTAGGCCGATAAACGCAACCCCAGCAGCGGGCAGCTCGTCGGGTCTCTATCCGAAGCGGCGCAGCGTCTGTCTAAAGCAGCCATCTTTTGTGCGAGAATGTACGGGGCGACGCGGCGGGCCTGCTCGGGCTCTGGCCGGGGCCGGAGCCTGCTGATGCTGACAACCGCGCTCCTGCTCTCGGTTATCGGGCTGCTCTCCGGGCTGCCCGGCGTCACCGAGGCGAAGGAGTGCGACAAACCGTGTATGAACGGACAGTGCAACACCGCTACGGGCAGCTGTGTGTGCTTCCCCGGCTGGGTTGGGGACCAATGCCAGCACTGCGGAGGGCGATTCAGGTAGAGTGAACACACGGGCAGAATAAAGCAGCTTTTATCACTGAGACAGGTTGTGTATGACGCCTGCGTTTGCTTTGCTTTGGGCGAAATCTTCGGTAATTCAGAGCCCAGGTAGTATGTGTGGAGGTGCCGAGCGGTGCACACCTGAAGCAGATACCGGTCTCCTGCTACTACTGTTGGGACCAACGTTAACACAAGGACACAGCTGCCCTGGTTCAGATCCAGTTCATGCTTGTAAAGATGCTGAATAGTGATCTGAATCATTATTAAAGGTGTAGCTGGCTTCCAGTTGGGGCCTCAGTACCTTTTTAAATCTTCATAGTGTCACCATCTTATCACTGTCAATGTACACATCAGTACATCCTGACTATAATTATCTACACTGGGGCTGCAACTAAGATGATTTTCTATATTTATACTCTGTTTTTTTTGATGATAAGGTGTCAGAAAACAGTGAAGAATTACCATTTCATTTTCCCAGAGGCCAAGAAGATGTCATTAAGTTGTGTTTTGTGTGACCAGCAGCTTTAAACCCAAATGTGTTCAATTTAAAATGACCTAAATCGAAGAAAGGCGGCAAGTCCTTACTTTTTAAAAGCTGCTATCGGAGATTGTCATTTGTACATATATATATTCTCTCTAACAGTTGACTGAATAATTAATCAGATGAGCAGTTTGGCATTTATCCACAGTTCAACCACTCAAACTCATCATGCTTTCATAAACCCCAGCCATGTATTTATTTATTTCTCATTGCCAGAACACATGGTGATGTCTGTGGTTGTGTTAGTGAAGAGTTGGCAGCGTCCACTCTGCTGAACAACAACAGAGGTGCTCACTGCTGGAGGTCTCAGCAGGGAGTATTAATGGAGGTACAGCCCAAACTGGCTGTTTTTGTTGTTGCTGTAGGTTGGACTCAGTGTTGTCTGGCTTCATGAGACTGTTTGAAATACAGCCGGTGCCATGCCAGTGTTGAACCAAAGGACTTGGGTGTTGTTTGACCCACTCAGAAAACTGTCACTCACTGACAGGACTGCAGCAGCTCGGGGTCAAAGTATAGACAAAGTCTGTTTTTACAGCTGAGCCATGCAGGTTGGTGGAGGCTGAACTCGAGAAAACATCTGAGAGGTGGGAGGAAGGCGATCACCTGATAAGACCGATAACACATCCGCTCTCACTAGCCCCCTCTCTCACCATGTTAGCGCTCTGTGAACAAAGCATAGTGACGCTGCATACTGTGTGATGGCAAATTAAAAAAGTGTCAAATGTCAATAAGAATATTCAGTCAGTGAGTGCTGCACATACTTTTCTCTGAGCCCATTAAAGTGTCTCTTTTCATTTGCTGTAGTTTACATTGTGCTCTGATGTTCTGGTGGAGAAAGTTGTCCTGCATTACCTGATGACTTTGTTTAGACAAAATCAATGATGATGACGCTATTGGCCAGTTTATATAGGACTGTGCCTTTCTGCAGATCCTGCCAAGATAATATAAACAAGCATTTACTAAAAAAGCAACTTTGTCCCAAATTCATTTTCCTTGGTTAAGTTAAATTTGAGCTCATGTCGTAATGTTATACTTCTGCTTCCCTTCTTTTCTGGTTGTTAGCGAGCTGATCTTATTCCAGCTTTGTGATGAGTTAGCATGTCTGTGCAGCTAAAACGTGTCCATCAGGGTGTGCCCGGTAGACAGGCCTCAGCTAAGTGTTTTCTGGAAGACCCAAGGTATTTTGGTCTTTTTTAAAAAAAAAATTGATACTCGGGTCATGCTGTCTCAGCCTGTGCAGGAGGTCTGTGGCTTTATGCCTCTTCAGAAATCAGTTGTGGTCAAGAAAAGGGAAGCTGGGACTCTTTGCACATTAGCACAAGCTTATTGCTGAGCATATCTGAACAAGTGAAATGGAGGCTGAAAGGCTGCTGAGCTTCTAATGTTTCTGAACAGCAGGGTTGAGTGCTCTCTGGATGAAATGTCTCATCTTGGTTGTGGTGAAAAACTGAGAGCCCATCGCTCTCAAGTGTCAGTTGTAGCAGTCTTTCTCCCACCAGCTGCATCATGGGTAGCGTGGAGGCTCCGGTGTTAGCATGAAAGTCTTGGGTTCGAGGGGAATGGAGCTGAATGGCTATTTTCAATAATTATTTTTCTGATTAGTTGTCAGAAAATAAGAATAAATGCATATCACAACTTCCCAGAACCACATTGTGCATTTATAACATTATTATTCAGAAGTGTTTATAACAGTATGAGATGGAGAAAAACTCCAAGTCCTCATGTCCTTATGTCGTTAGAGGTTACTCACAGATGGAGATGTTCCCGATGACTCATTTCCATGTCGATCAAACGAGAATTGAAATCTTGACAAGGTAAACGTCCAAATGCTTGAGCTGAATGTGGTTATTTTGCATTGCTCTGGTCGAGTGCTTATATGATTTTTCTGACACAGCCTATACAACCTCATTTTTATTTACTGTTTTAGATGTATGTATTTAGATTTCGTTTCATTTCCTGGATCAAAATGCTGCCAACATCCGGGCAGTTTACTGTATCTTAGACACAACAGTTCACATTTTTAGTAACTGATTAACTGACCAGTATTTCTGGTGCTGACTCATTTAGTGAACTAATTGCACACATCCCTGGCTACAGGACGCAGACGCTGTTGTGTGGCTCATCCAGGCTCGATTGGTTCAGTGTAAACAACAACGAGGGGTCTTAATGGCAGTATATTGGGATCTCTGTGTAAAAGGGGCCTGTGGCTGCTGTGTTTGTCTTCTCCTCCAGCTACTTTTAAAAGCAGCGTTAAATTGTCTGTTTCTACTCTAAACCTCTGTTGTGTAGAGAAGTGGTGAGGTGGATTGGCTCTGTCTCCCCTGTCAGGGCTGTCAGAGGTTGTGGTGCAGATTGTCTGCTGGAGGAGTGTTAGTCTGACCTGAACTTCACTAATAACACAGCAGGGCACTGACATTCAGTATTGTGTTTATCAGTGAAACTTCTATGATGCATTTATCAGCGCTGCTGCAGCTTCCTCACCCCGTCAGGCTAATTATCATTGAATGGAATAGTAAACCTGCTGCTCTGTGATCCCAGATTTGCCTGGATACAGGACTGTGTTGTTTTGTTAGCCCGGTCAAAGGGCCGATAGTTTTCCAGGGAGAGCCTGTGGTTCGAGGCCGTGTTTAGCATACAGACAATGCTACCATACAAGGCTGGGTGAGTGCTGGTAAAAGCAGCTTTCTGTGGCAGGGTCGTGCCAAGATGGAGTCCCAATTAGCCATGAGGGTCAAAATCAACATGAGGGAGGTGGCGACAAAACAGACTAGAGTGTTTTGTTGTTGTTTTATGGCAATAAAAAAAGAACAACTTAAGATTGTGTAGCTAAGTGCGAAAATGTTCCCATGGGTCTCAGTGTGTAGATCCCATTAGGGCTGGGCCCAATATTAATAAGAATATTTTCCTGCTAAAAACCATATGTCAGAATTGATGTTCAGTAGAATGAGCCACTTCTACTAAACACTCTTTACCTTGCAAAACCAGACCTCACTGTCTTTGTTTTTAAAGGGTCAGTTCACCCAAATTTCAACAAAACAAACTGTTTTGCCTCTAGTGACGTCCAGTCGTGCAGACAGCTCTGGTTTCATTTGCCAGTGTTTGAGAGTTGTCCATCTTTGAGATTTCTCCTTTCATCCCAACACAGTGGAGCTTGTTTGTTGTGCTCACAGCAGTGAAATATGACATTTAGAAAACTTGCAGACATTTCGCCTGTGACTGCAGAGAATCCACAGACCTCATTCTGAACATTTATGAGACTGTTTGATAGAAGTAGTTCCAAGACTTCACTGTTGATAGTCAGAGTGTGAAGTTGACTTTTTTCTTATGCAAGTCTCTTTTTTTGTCTGTAGTATTTGTTTCATGCCTTTCTTGAAGAGTTGGTAGCAGAAAGATGAAGGGAAATGAGGCAAGAAAGATGAGGAATGAAATGTGAGGCAGTTCATGGCCGGGGTCAAACCAGGGATGTTGCAGCTTATGGTTTTGCACGTTAAAATGTAATTCCTCTATGTATGGACAGATTCCACTTCAGGTAAATAAGAGAGTGTATATATCTGTATTTGGGCTGAGTAATATCATCCGGCTCACACTTGCTTGTTAATGGTCCAGTTTTCTCTGGGTATGTCTGTCTGGGGAAAACCGTTCCTGCCGCTGTACAAGCCGAGCTGTTGAACTGCACAGTCGACTGGTTTATATTTTAGAAGCTCAGGAAACCTAAAACAGTAACGCGACAGTTATAAAATGTCTAAAAACACATTTTCTCTGGTTTACTAGAACTTGTAGCTTGTAACTGTTAATGTTGATGAGATTTACTATAAGGCTGAACAATATCTGATTCATGCTCTGATCAGATCATTTCTACAAAGGTCAGCTTTATGCTTCTTGGCACAAAGGCTCCCAAAGACATGCGACTGAATTTTTTTTTTGTTAGTATGAGATGGAGCGTTTGCCAAGATGAATTTGTTTTTGAGGAGGATCAGGGTTATGAGCCAGTTTTCTTTTGCAGTGGGACGAGGTGGTAAATGAATGCCTTGTCCATGCCACTTAAAGTAAGCTTCTCATGCGCGTTGATGTCCTGGCACCAGTTCTGACTCCCCCAATTTCTAATGCGGTTAATGTGCAACTCTGTGCCAGCTAATGAAGTGAGCTTCCTGCTCATGTTTAATTGCATACACAGAATGTTTGAATCTGTATTTTGAAGTGTTCAAATCAGGTTGAGAAATAAACACCATCATCAGTGCAGTGTAAACGTTTCCCATATGCTGAGTCAGACGTCCTGTCATCATGGCTGGTAAAAAGATGAACTCTTTGATACTGTAACCACAAATAAGTTTCCTGACCTTATCTTGCACATGGCCAGCAATGTGTGTTGGGTAACTTTTTTGAATATCCATCATTGGACATTCTCACACCAGGGTTTATTATCAGTGTCATCAGTTCTGCAGAAAAGACGACTAGCACTCTGTTCTCATGGCTGCAACTAATGATTATTTTCATCATCAATAAATCTGTTGATTATTTTCCACGTTCTCAGAGTCCAAGGTCACTTTTTCAAATTGTGTGTTTGTCAGACCCAGAGTTTAAATTTAAAGATTGTCAATTAACAAGGGAAAAGCAGCCAGTCTTCACATCTGGGAAGCTGGAACAAGCTTATATTTTGCATTTTCTCTTGATAAATGATGAATGCATAATTAAGAATGATAATAAAATCAAGTCCATACCAGATGGTAAATTCTTGACCCACAGAAATTGCACATTAAATTTTTAACAACAGACACATGCTGATGCATTTGTCCTGGTCTGACATTAACATGGTTTTGGTATTTGCAGTTTCACAGTTTCACAGCTCTCTGCTTTGTGGTGCCTTTGTAGTCTGTTGTGCTGTATATTAGTTCATATCCATCCCCAGGCGCTGTCTGGAACCTGTTTGAAGGCTGACCTCACTTTACTAAAGGCCCCACTGTGCGACCAGCCTGCCTGCCCTCTGCACACACTAATGGTCCCCACAGTGGTACTACTGATTTGTTCTTTTTTCAGCCTGCTGATGCAGAGGCACAGACGTTTGTTCCATCCCTTTCCTCAGGTACCTGGAGTCCAGATGGTTTTGCTTACAGCTGTACAGAAAGGCTTTAGGTTGACCTGGCAGGGAGCTATCTGAGAAATCTTGTAAGGTGGCATCAGTAAATTGTGCTCAACATGTGTGTGATGCTCAATATTAAAGGACAGAATTTAGTTTTTGCGGCTGAGGTGAATCTCAGGTCTCAGCAGAGGCGTGATGCATTTTAAGGCTGATGAAAGGACACGTTTGTAAAGAAAACACTGATCTCAGTGAAGCCGTAACTCACTGAGGTGGGAAAGCACAGTAACTGGGAAGATAGCCACTGCTAATAATTTCAGAAATATTTACTGACTGACTGACTGAGGAGCGTATTTTGGCTACGTTGCCTTTGTTGATTTGTTGCCTGCGGGCAGTGTTACGGCTGCTGCTCAGTAACTTTATCATTTCATGTCTATATATCTGTTATCTGTTGGCATGGCAACATTAACAAGAGAGGATGGCATATTTATTGTTGATTACATCATCTGGTGGATCTTCACCCCAGGATATTTGTATTCATCATCCTAAATATCATGCAGCACACTGGGTAATATGCCATAAAATTTCTGTATCCCCAGCAAATAATTTTGATTTTATCAAGGTAATTTTCTTTTTGCCTGCATGTGCAAAATAATCTGAAACTATCACATTATGTCTGCCACTGAGATGCATGGGGATACAACAATAAAAGTGTAATTTCCCCCCCATAATATTCCCTAATTGATTTAAAATCTCATCTCAGCAGCAGCACGTCTACCTAGACAGTCTGAGGGGAAAACCCTTTTGCCTCTGAAGCATTTACATTCTGTGTGAGCTTGCTCTTTTACCCTCCAGCCTTTGCCACTGAACAGCCCTGTTGTTGCTTTTGAATGAAGGATCGTGTTTGCTCTGCTCTCGTGCTGCTGTACCACTTTCCCGTTTGCCGACCACTTGGCTCTGCAGCAGGGATGCTGTTGGCATGAGAAGGAGTGGCTGTTGAACGTCATTGTGAATGCGATGCTCTGCTTGTGTCAATGCAGATCTAACAACGGGAAGTACAAGCAGCTGTTGGCTTATTCTTTATCTGATGGCATTTTTGACAGCTTCTGTTTAAACTGACAGTTGTCATTTTAAAAGTGTAGCAGGACATAGTGACAAGAAATTTGATTTAGGTTTGTCAATTTTTCTGCTGCACAGGAGTCAAAGGATGATACAGTATCATTTGACTCTTCCACAACACATCCCTCCTTATGTTTACAGATTTATTAACCAACTATAAAGGTGCTATATGAAAGTTTTTCTTGCCGTTATACAGCAAACATTAGCAACAGCTGTTTACTTACCAGTCTAGAAGAAATGTTAGTACAGCAGTTGAAACCAGTCCCACTTTTAAAGCTTGTTTGCTCCTACTTCTGTCATTTTTTTTCAATATGTAGCACTGATCGTCGTATTCTAACCTCATGTGTTGTAAATGCAACAGTGGCCGAAGCTCTTGGCAAGTGACCATTACCACCACCTGGTCTTGGCAAGGAACCATGTTCAGGGGCAAAGAAAAGCTATATATCAAGAAAACTTTGCCTTCAAGTAATTAACTATGGTAGTGGAATAAACTAGTTAAGAAGAAGGCATCTTTTTAAACAGTCTGTAAAATTCTCATTTTCTGCTTGCAAAATGATCAATAGATTAGAATTGATAGTTGACACACCTGATGAACAGTCAGTCAAAAGCTCATGGAAGGTTTTACTAGTGTGCTTTGTCTTGTTTAACAAGAGCTTTGGTTCGGCTCAGATGCCATTTTGGTCCCATTATTTTTCAGACACAGGCTGCTTTCCTTAAATTTCCCCCTGCATGCTTCATCATAATAATAACCCTGAAGGGAGCCGTTAATAAAATGTTTTACTGCCCTATGGTTGTAAATGACCATAATATATCTGCCAGGGGCATGATATGTCAATAGACTGTGCTTTGACTTTTGCATTGCATAAAAACTAACTTTATAGCCTGAACTGTGTCCAAAAAAAGAAGAGAGCACAAGACTGAACATTTCTTTTGGCTCTCTGTTCAAAGTAACTTCTGTTTCTTATCTGCAGTTCTGGTAGATGATTGGTTGTGTTGATGGACACCCCAGCAGCTCTGTAGCACACACTTGTTAATGATCCTCAATCATTGAAAAGACGAATCAGGGCTCCAGACTGGGACCAAAATTTTTGCATATATGGCCTTTTTTTTGAGAGTATGTGAGTTTAATTTTCACATTGCATTTGTACGAGTGCATGATGAAGATTAACCTGTTTTGTTGGCATGGGAACTGTGTTTACCACTGTGAAAGTGGTACTTTTTCATCTTCACTGGCTCAGTCGGTCTCTCCTTACCTGCACTCTCCCCGGCTGCACTTTCATCATCAGTGCACATGTGCATGCAAAACAAGCCTGGTGGAGAGGGAGAGAAAACAAGAGGTCCCAGCACAGACACAACTGATGACGAGGCTGCAGGGGCAGACAGGGAGAGAAGGCAATGCAGAAGCTAACAGGGACCTTAACAAACAGACAGTTTCCAAGGCTGCAGTGAGAGCGGATTGCTATGCTGTGTGTGCACAGTATGTAACTTCTGCCACTAAGGGTCTCTCAGTCAAAACAATAACAGAAGACAGTGTTGGGTGATGGGAGTTGTTGTCGTCACTACCAAGCTTCTCCTGCTTTGGATTCAGGAGTTTTTTACCAGGAGCGGAATTATCTACAGAGGTCTCCTCAGTGAATATAACCAGTAAAAACACTGAATAAAGCAGTTTAACATTTAAAGTCAATATTTTAAAGTTTGTACAGCAGACACAGGACGTCAGGGAAGGGTTGGGAGCTGAGACAGCTGCTAACCTTTGTTTTGATTGTTTCACTGATAACTCATGAACCAGATGTTCAGGAGGGTTTTACAGGCAGCTGAATTATCCGCAGAGATCTCCTCCTCTCCATAACAAACAGACCAGGGGATTAAAACAGGTAGAAACATTGAATAAAGCAGTTTCAAGTTAAAAATCACAAATTTGCTGATGCTCTCCGGCAGACACAGATCATCAGGGAGCTGCTGAAAGCTGAGCTGTCCAACATTTACTTGGTTTTTTTCTCTGATAACTTAAGATCCAGATGTCTGATGACTGAAATCCTTCATCTGTTTAAAATACATAATTGAAAACGACCAAGGTGTAAAAAGTGTATCATAAAATGTTGCTTAAAACTAGATAAAAGTTGATTTTGAGCTTATGGCAGACAACAACAACAATAACACCAAAGCATGCACATAGGTGACGTGATGTCATTGACAGATGACCATCAGCATGATTAAAATCACAGATTTCTTCAGGTTTGAAAAGTGCTGGAAACATTTGGGATAATATAAGAACACAGCTCAAGAAATATATCACATATGTCTGGTCATTTTTACATATATTTTAACTTTAAGCTTGAAACTTTGTTACACAACGACAGAAAGAAACACAAACCTGCAGGGACGGGGGCAACACCCCAAACACTGAGCCCCTCCCTCTTTGCCTCTTCTCAGAGGCCAGATGAGAACAGTGGCTCAGTGGAGGAGAACAAAATGGTCATCATGTTCAACACTGCCTGTAACATGGAGAAAGAGGAACCTCTGTTCAGTGCGACCAAATCATGTGCTCATGTGACCGGCTGACACAGTTGGTAGCACCAGTGCTACCAGTGGAAACATTAGTCTTGAGCCCTGACTGAATTAAATTACTGAATGTTAATTTAACTAAATTACTGAATCCATGTTAAATTTGAAACATAGTGCAGTATGTAATGTGAAGAAACAAGATCTAATCCAATCACTAAGAGTCACACCCGTATCTGACAGTATTTCCTCTAATTTTATACAGCAGGGAACAGTTTTACTTGTGGTTTCAGATCTGTTCCTGTTTTTATCCCTATTTAAGTTTTCAGGTTCAGTTCAGACACATCACTGATGAGCCTACAGAAAGTTGTAGTTTGATTAGCACGTGTTTCTGGATATGTTCACTAACCTCCAACCCTGTAGGTGGAAGGGAATGAAATGTGTTTAAAAAAAAAAAAAAAAAAAAAAAGATCAGCAGCAATCCATAAATATGTCCAGTAAATATGTCGATGCAACTGATAATGCACAGACCTCATAGTCAGCAGCTTTCAATAACTTGTGTATAATGGTTTTCAGTGGATTGACCATAGAAACCGAGACGTATTTAGTTTCAGTTTCTCAAACCTAATGTTTCAATACTTTCCACAGAGTTTGCTACCAGTCTATTGGGATGGCAGCAAAAAGTGTAAGTCTATAAACTAGATGCCAAGAGGCAAGTAAGAAGTTATTTAACTGCTCTCCCTGTGGTCAGTAAACACATAAACTGGATGAACTTACCCTTTAAATGTTCCTTAAGTAGATGAAACTAACAAAAACATAAGGTCTAGCATAGTATATAAATTAATTTGGATTATTTTTCTAGTGTTTCAGAGGAATGTTTTGTAGTATAGTAATAGAGTAGTCTCAGTGCTACTAAGTAAGCTGTGAGCATGCAGCAGTTTGTGTCAGGGTGGGGGTGTGTTGGGTTCAGGAGCGTCTGGAGCCTCTCACCCTCTGAGAGAGCTCTGTTTATCTGCTAGCTGGGAGAGCTGAGAGTCCCAGCAGGGCCTGACTGTATTAGCTCTGAGAGATCTGTAATTACAGCGTTAGTGTACTCGTTAGCCAGCCGCTGAGACCTGCCACGTGAAGAGAGCTGTGTGTATCTACTCTCTTAAAGTGCAAGCAGTGAGCCAGCAATGTTCAGCCAAGCTCCATGTGTGGTTGTCAGTGTGCAGAAGTGGTTTGGTTTGCCACACTTCACTGACTGTCTGATAAACATTTCCATCCTCAAGCTGTAGAGATAGCGCAAGAGCATTATTGCAATATAGTGTCATGTGTTTGGCCTGTAAAGTTGTCGTTAACTTAACAACACCCTCGGCCTTGGACTGTGAGCCTCCCAGCCCACACAGCTGGGGCTATTGGCCTGCAACTCAGCAGCTATGGGCGCAGTTTTCAATAACACAAAGTTGCTCCACACTTGTTGCCTAGATGCAAATAAAAACTTAGATATGGAGGATCTGCCTCAGAAGACTGTTGGTTTTAAAAAACACCTTTCATATGTCTTGTGCAAAAACGGGCACAGAATAACATCCTGTTTACAAAGTGGAATGATTTAATTTAAAAATACATCCACGCAAGGTCAAGACAAACTGATATTTAGTCGAGATGTTGATCACTTGTGCTTTATTTGTGTATCTCAGTAAGGGCGTCAGTTTTGGTTGTTATTCTCATCACCACACAGAGATCTTTAGCTGACTGTCGTATGGGAGGAGTGTGTCCTGCAGCTTTCTCAGCAGACTTTTAGTCTGAAACGGTGCTGAGAGACTGTTTTGGAACAAGACTGTGACTGGGTGTGTTAGCACAGTCATTGCACCCTGAGACCTACATCAGTAATGATACAATCCAGACTGCGTCTAAGTGTCCCCTGTGTGATCTAGCTCCCCTCTGCTGCTGTGTCATCAAGCTGGAATTGATCAGGCAATAACAGAGGCCGGACACTGTACTTTACTAGTGTTTGTGGCTGGCCTTGGTGTCGACTCCAGATAATAATTTGCTGCGAGGTTTAATCATTCTCAGCCCTTTAGCTGTCCTGTCGGCTGCCCGCTCAACCACAGAGCTGCATGTTCTGAAAAGTGAAGTGGCAGAAGTTTGTGTTTACCTGCTCTGTCTCTGCTCTGCTGATGGCCTCTTGTGTAACAACGTTGTGTGCAATCGTTTCTGTGGTGTCTCTGCAGAATGCTCTGAATATTATAACTGCAACCTGAATGTTTTAATCTAATGTTTAGTATTTCAAAGCTTTAGATTGTGACATGATGTGATATGTGACAGATATCAGGGTTGCAAAGTTTCCTGAACATAATTATTTTTATTATTATGTTTCGGTTTATCGACCAACATCTGAAACAATAGTGCAATATAGTAGATGTTGTCAGAAATAAAACAAAGTCCTGGATCTTTTTTCTATCATGGTTCCCAGTGCAGGTCACCAACCTCATCAAGATGATGAAAGACATTCAGTGTCCAACATTAAGATACTAGATAACAGGCTGAAGAAAAGTAGGTCATATCAAGAAGTGATAAAAATCTGTGTGTCAGACACTTTAAAGAGAATTAACATCATGAAATACTTGGGTAGTTTCATGTCTGAATAAATTATTATTATTATTATTATTATTATTATTATTATTATTATTATTATTATTATTATATTTTCTAAATAAATATATAAATATATATATATACACACACTTTAAAAATTTCAGTCACATTTTTTCAGCTTTGCCATAACCCATGTGTTACAATGATAATTTAAAAAAAAACATCAGTCTTTACATTTGAGAGACTGGAAAGTGAAAACGTTTTACGTCATAAGTGGCTGATTTGTTGATGCCAGATCATTTCATCACTAAGTTGATTTACCAGTTTATTAATGTGTCAAATAGCAAAACTAAGTCGTACCAGCAGCCCTCATTGAGCATAATGCAAACATCCGGATGCTAACATGCTCACAAAGATAATGCTAACACACTGATGCTCTTCAGGGATAATTTTTTACCTTGTTCACCAACTTGGTGTTAGGATGCTCACATTTGCTATTTGGCACTAAACACAGAGGACTGCTGAGGCTGATGGGGTTGTCAATAGTTTTACAGGTATTGGGTCATAAACTACAGTATTGGACTAAGATAATGATGCTGCTAAGGTCAGAGTCCAGAGCTCTCCAAAGTGATTTTTCTACTTTTCTTTCTGGGAAGTTGTGATGGGAATATGTAAAACAAATATCAATAGATAAAATAAAGTGATGAAGAATTGCTCAGAGACCTGCTGGTGTCTTTTGGCAGCCGCTGATTAATTATTGTACCTTAAAACATTTGACGGTTATTTTACATTAAAATTCAAATGAAGTTTGTCAACAGTTTGATGAAAAGCATGTTTCGGTTACAGTGATGCCTTCCATACAGATCCATTGGCTTCCTCTTCTTGTTTGTGTCCTGCTTTTTAATGTGGCATTTGCACATTACACCCAGACTCCGAGTAGAGGACACAGTTTCCATGGTTTCAACTCGTTTAGAATAACAAACATGACATCTTCATTTGTAACCTTGAATCTCTCCTCACTTTTCTTTCTCTCAGGCTGACGGGGCCCTCCGGGTATCTGACCGACGGACCAGGAAACTACAAATACAAGACCAAGTGCACATGGCTCATTGAGGGACAGTAAGTACAGTGCAAATCTCCACCGGGGGCAGACTCCAGATCAGGACTGGACTTTGAAATAGCTATGCTGTACTTTCCTTTTGTGCTGTCAGATTAAACATTATACGTTGTGATCCAGAAGTAGTTTTTCAAATGATCATCTGAGGTGGTCAAACACACACGGACTCAGTATCAGTATCAATCGGTAGAACGAAGTTAAACTACATTTAACTGATACTCCATTATAGATTTCACACATTAATTCAGCTTTTAAAAAAAAAAACAAAGGAAGGATTCCTAAAACGTTTAGACAGTTGAGAGATGGACTGTGAAAACTGAGGCTGCAACTCAATATTGTAAATAAATATATTTCCAAGGTGCCCATAATGATGAAATATACACAGTCTACACTGCAGTCCTTTGCTGAAGTCCTTCCAGCAGAATATACACTGTCTAGAGGATGATGGGTGGAAATAAATGGCAAAGTAACTGAGAAATTCAATACTGTGTCTGAATTGTTTAAGTCAGCAAAACCATAGCACAGAGTATCGATTCACTGGGTTGATTCCTAATTCTTCTGTGTGCCAGCTCCTCCAAACCAGCGCTGTTTGATTACATTTACATTTCAGGCGTTTAGCCAGTGCTTGTTCAGGCACGTTCACCACGAGGCTCAGGACATCACACTCATGTCCTCCTGGACATAAGTGTGGCTGTTCCAGGGTTTTGAACTTCTGACCTTCCCGTTTTCCTGGATGGCGCCTCTAATCACCGGGCCACTCTATCGTCCAGCATTTTCATTATGTTCTAATGGCACATTGATATGCTGTCTTCAGACCTCAGCCTGTTCTTAGCAGGAGGTTAATGCAGTGACACGTGTGCTGTGTCCATCAAAATGACAAGAATACTTTAAAAGTGGGGGTTTCATAAGCCCCAGACATGCATTCACTTCAAGTTTCAAGAGTCCCTCTGCAGGGGCCTGATGAGACCTCAGCCACAAATATGCAGTGACAGGATTTGAAACCTGTGTCTGCACGCCTGATGTGCTGTGTCCCGCTGCCTTGCTCAAAAGAATCTTGAATAGGATAATTCTTTATCAGATCTCCAGTCACTCCATACTTTTGAAACATTCACCAGTCACAAGTCCTCTTTTCTAATCAAACCTCGGGGCTGCCGCCAGTCCTCAGTTTATTAGTCTGCTAGGGGGAGGGAGGAGTGAGCCCCTGCTTCACACTAATAAATAAAATTTAGAGGAGAAAAATGTGACTATTCATAACATTTCCTGTATAGCTTATGCCCTCATCATAGTGACGCTAAATGGAGCTTTGTCTTTCTTCCCCCCTCTTTTGAATGATATTATTTTGCAATCTTAACCAAATTATCTTAACCAGAGCGAAACCATTTTTTTTAGATGTCTTATGTCTTAAGTTTGAAACCTATGAAATGAGCGTGTTTTTCCTGCTTTAATGTGATAAACTCTCAGCCTTGGACTCTTGGTTAATTCATTTAGCACAGTGGAAAAAGTGCAAGAGCAAATCTAACCTGCTATATCAGTGACATGGTGTGAAACTTCATGGTTAAGTTTTAACAGCTGGATTTCATGTTGCAGTACAGCTGTTAGATTTAACACAGTAAACACAGGTCATCATGTAAAGTAAAATATTTGAATGGTATCTATTAATTTTCTTGAGCTATTGACTCTGTGGTTTCATACAAATGTAGAGTCAGGGTGGGGATCTGCCTGCAGACAAATGGTAGGAATAGTTTTGCCATAGCAGCTAGTTAATTATCCGCCTTCTATGCTGTTAAAATGTAATTTATTCAGCTTGTGTGGTGACAGAGGGTGTTGCACTTTGAAATCAGCCACTAAAGCTGGTCAAACAGTAACTTTCCACAACCTGTGTACAGCTGAGCTTTAGAAAACAAGGGGGTGTGGGTTTCATTAGACATATTATTACTTCTTACTTAACAACTAGTGTTAAGTAAGTAGACTTGGTCATCACATGTCTAATTGGCACAGTGGCAATCTGAATTCTCCCAATATAATGAAATGCACTTTTCCTGGAGGGTTGTTAATGTTATTAGTTTCTTAGGAAACTGTATTTTCAGTTTTGGGAAAGAAAAGTGTGTGTCTGTGTGTGTCTGTCTGTGTCTTTCTGTGTGTCTGTGTCCAGGGCTTGTTTTCTGTTTCTGTCTGGTTTCTCACAGTTGGACCAGTTGACACTGTGTTAAAAAGCAGCCTCAGTCTTCGACCACAAAAGTTAAGGAATAATTTTGGATGACAGGAGTTGTCTGAACTACAAGTGTGTGTTTGTTTCACCAAATTTGAAGCGAATCAGCCGGGTCACAAGTTCTGTCTTTCACACTGTCTTAAAAAATGCATTGTTTCTATATATCAGTGCAGCAAATACACTGTTTTCAAATCACTGCTATTTGTGCTTAATGTGATAACACAGGAGGGCTTTTAATAGTTCCACCAGATGGTTTTGATCAGTGTTGAAGTCATATCAAACTCAGACCGGTTCTCATGGTCTTCCTCCTTGTGTGTTACCCAGGCCCAACACCATACTTAGGTTGCGGTTCAACCACTTTGCCACTGAGTGCAGCTGGGACCACCTCTACGTGTACGACGGAGACTCCATTTATGCGCCTCTTCTCGCTGCTTTCAGGTACGTTCACTGTGCATTTGACTGAGGGTTGGTTAGCTCCAAGTCTCAGTCCAGTGAGCCTCTGTGTGGACTGGATTTCTACCTCTACATTTTTGTATTTCACACATTTTAATGCAAAAGTTTGGTTTCTCTGAAACATAATTTAGGTCATGTGATTTTAAAACTCACCATTGAGACACAGACTAATAAAAGTGTGTTAGGGTGGTAATGAAAACTCCACCCTAACTGAGAACCTTGTTTTTCAATTATTGAAGAATTATGATGACATAAACAAGAAAGCCTGTTGTGTTACTGTCAATAACAGCCTTGAATTTGACTCTTTCTTGTTGTTGCAGTGGTCTTATTGTTCCTGAGCGTTACGGGAATGAGACAGTTCCAGAGGTGGTGTCTCAGTCCGGCTACGCTCTGCTGCACTTCTTCAGTGACGCTGCCTACAACCTGACTGGCTTCAACATTTCCTACAGGTGAGAGAAACACAGGAAACAGTGGTCACCCTCTTAGATATAATCAAAACATCTTCCACAAATCTCTGGAGAAGTTAATTTCCTCTACAGGATGGTCCTCCAGAACAAATGTAAAAATTAAACACGTTGTTTGTCTTAAACGATACTCTGGGACCGCTCCTTGATCACATTGCTGCTAATCCTCTGCAGCTGAGTGCCAGGCCTCTCACTTTGCATCTCTGAGGGTCCACACATGCACTCGTGATAGAGTCAGTCACTGGATAAAAGTATCTACTAAATGACAAATACCTCGATACTGATCCCCTGGACGAGGCCCTGAGTGCAAATCATTTCTGTTTCACTGGCTGTTGAGATTTAACAAGGTGAAACACCGACGTCACACTCCTCCTTGGAACAAGATGACGCATACAAACCTATCACTTTCTGCATGATTCAGCCTGTGCGCTGGCACGGCTGGTTGACAGCACTTCAGCAAGAGGATCATGTCGGGCTGCTGCCGTCCATTTGCTGCAGTCCGCAGTGTGTTTTTGTTGGATCATTACCCCATCATCTGTCGTTGATGGGCATACTGTGGTATGTGTTGGTAAAGCAGCCAAACATAATCAGTACCTGCCTACTTTTGAGGGACGCTGACATGAGCACAACATGGAGGCAATGAATATAGTAATTTGAGGAGACTGAATTACTTTATGGTAAAAATGTAAATACCACTCAATTTATATTTTGCTTCACAAAACAACTATATAACTATATTCAAGTTAATGAAATCCAGAATTTTCATGATTAGATATGAAGATCTCATGTGAAATCAAACAGTCAAATTTAAGTTTAACACCAAAACTTTTAAGTAAAATCCAAGCTTGAACTTCAGAGCTGCCAAGATAACAAATCAAGCTCATAGGGAACCGATCAGACCTCTGTCCTATCAGGTCACATGCATTATCCATGAAAAATAGAGTTGAGAGGTTTTTTTTGTTTTGTTTTTTTTAATTGAAAAACACTTGTCTCTTCCCAATAGGAAGTTTCATATTTTATATTCTAACAGCACCATTGACCCTTCCAAGGCACACCCTATATTAAAACAGATTTATTGACCAACTTTAAAGTTGATATATTTAAGGTTCTCTTATCGTTGTATAGCCAGCGTCAGCATTAGCAGCTCACCAGTCTAGAAGAAATATTGTGAGTTCAGCATTGAACTTCATTTGTTTGCTCACCAAGAGTCAATGTTAACTCTTGTTTTGCTCTGTCAATACTTTTCTTGAAGTTAGCATGTTAACCAGCTGACTGGTTGGACCATCTTGTCACTGTAGTTTCCAGTTTGTCCTGAAGAGGTAGCGCTGCTCTGGGTGTGTCTCATAACCTCTTGTATTGTAAATGGAACAATGGCTGATGCTCTTGGTATGACTGGTATGTAAACAGCTGTTAATGCTAACATTGGCTATGTAGCAACAGCAAAACTCATAAATGGCTCCTTTAAGTCATCAGGCGTGGTTGAATTTCAGAGTCTCATATTCCAGAGATTGTAAAGTTTGAAATATTATGGCCTTTCAATGCTTCCATACAGTATCATCACTTTAGCTACAAGCAAACGATGGACTTATCTACTCCAGCAATCAGCAGAGTGATGACACTGACTTTTGGGGTCACAGTCTGTCTCAGAGCAGATATAGCATATTGTGGTATTGATGCTGCACTGTACATGTGTAGGATTTTTATGAGGGTAATGTGAGGTAACTGTTGGGCTGGCAAGCTAAAAAACACATAAAATATAAATCAGTTACCACAACCTGCTAGACTGACTCATAACATCAACACTTCTGCAAACTGTCCACATTTATGGCTATCCTTTTTTATCATTTCTAAACGGATCTTCTGTCTCCTCCTGGTTTAGACTTCTCCTTCTTTAATAATTTCTTGCTTTATGAACCCAGGATTTATTATTTATCCGTATGTTATGCATGTCCTCTCTTGTGAGCTGTCTATTGCTTCCCCCCCTTTAGTCTGTGCTTTGACATCTACTTTTCAAAAAGATCTATAAACACAGAAAACTTATACATTTCCATTTTTATACAACAGACCCAAACTAACTCAAAAATATAATCACATTCCTTTTTATTTGCCAAATATCTGTGCATTGGTGCAAAAGACTGTACCCACAGATCGATAGATCAAACTAAACTTCATGAGTCAGAAAGAGACGAAAATGATTTAATTCTCTCCCAGCCGGTTGCTTCGACACATGGCATAAAAAGGAATAGTTTTCTAAAAAAAAAAACAAAGTGGAGCCCGTCCCTTCCAAACATCTGCAAAAAGGACACAATGGACCCCTGCGTTTTTCCCTCGCTCATTTGTGCCGTCACCATAGCGATGGGATTGAAGTTGGGCCGAGAAAACAGAGTCGGATGAAAGCAAAGTGCCCCCAGGCCCCTGGTCTTTGGTGTCTGGGAGAGGTGGAGGAGCCGAAAACATCAAACCATCAGACAGCTGAAGGAACATGAAAGAATGACGAGGGCCCTTTGTGTCTTCTGTCTCCCTCCCAAACATGTTTGTCTACAGTAGGGAAAAACTAACAGCTCACTTCACTCTCGCACTTTGATGGATAATAATGTGGTTTCTTCGAGTTTCTTAGAGTTTTCAAAAGTTTAGACGTTTATAGGAAACATTGGGAACAGTTTTGTTCATATTTTGTGGTTGTTTTCACATGAACATAAGGAAATAAATGTGACATATGTCTGTTTTTCTTCCTTCTTTTCACTCCCTTTATTCACAGGCCATGGATCAATGTGTTTAAGATGAGTCCTTGTTTTGCTCTTATCTCAAGTGCACACACCAGGACTGTGGTTTCACACTGTTGGTGGCGATATTGTGCCAACACGTGTTGCAGTGCCCCAAAAAAAGGCAAAGAAGACACATTAAAATTAATGGCATTTGAAATATTTTTTCGGCCCCAAGGACACACACAATGGGTTTTGTTTTGAAACACTAAATATAAACATAATGTGATTTGCTTACAAAATCTGAGGACAGTGTCAGGTGTTGATGAACCATTTTAAATGGACCTTTTGAATCCTAGTACTGTCTAAAATTACAGCGCTCATAATGCTTCACTAATACAAACAGCTGGTATAATGTGGTGGTGGAATCAGTTGCTGTGTCCCAGTGGCATACTACATGTTATTGCTTATTTGCAATCAGCCTGGAAGAAATCAATGTACTTTTCCTTGTACCAACAGGAAAGGAGCGATTTTAATTGCCAGTGGACATAAATCACTTGATTCTGAAAGCTACTGCCAGTTGAACTTCACACAAACAAAGCAAAACATTTTTCCAAAGAAAGGATTACTCAGTTTTTGTTTTCCAAGCTCCCCAAGAAGATTTTTTCCAGCTGTGGGTTTTTGTGCATTGCATTGTTGGACAACAGTGTCTGAGCAGCGGCACACTCAAAAATCTGGCGTTTTTTCACATTTCTCTTGTGAACACAGAACATTCACAAAACCTACTTATGATGTGCACTGTGGAACTGAGACAGAGCTGTAGAGTTAGCTGTGAGCCCCACTGTTTTTGTAAATTCTGCACCATTGGAAAGCCAGGCTGCATCAGTGACACCTGAATCACTGCTGATCCTGAAGTCGTCGTCAAAATTTGATGATCGTGATGCAGACGTTAGTTTTTTTTTTTTTTTTTTTCTTTTTAATGATCGCTTCACAGATGTTTATGTGCAACTGACACTGTCACGGTATGAGTGTTTCTGATTCCACCAGCATGATGTTTGTATGTTGAGGTACGACTCAGTCACTGTTTGATGCTAAGAGAAAAGATAAAATACAGAAATTACCCATTGAAAGACATGAAGAGCATCAGCGTTGGTGTTTTGCTGCAGATTGAGTGTGTTTGCCATCTGCTGCTCCGTACCCGTGGTGATTTTATGGCTGTCAGTTACCTCAGCCTCTAGCTCGATGCTGTTGCAGTGCAAACGTCCCTGTGAGAAGAGCGACAAGTGTTGGGGCAGGTGCTTGACCAACTGATGATAGAAGACCATGCCAATAACGGTACATTCAGCTGTCTGCAGGGGAATGTTGAGTATTTTAGCTCTAAGCCTGGAGACAGCTGTGGCACTCCTTGCACAAAAGCAGATGCAACTCAGTCGTTGAAAAGTGTTCACAATGTTTTATTCACAGAGTTGAATCCTAGTTTATCTGACTTTTTCTTCCTCTTTTCTTCCTCCCAGGGTGAATACATGTCCCAACAACTGCTCAGGCCGTGGCGAGTGTCGTGTGGGGACCTCCAATGGCTCAGTGTACTGTGAGTGTGAGGACAACTGGAAGGGAGAAGCCTGTGACGTCCCCTACTGCCTGGCCAACTGCAGCTACCCTGAGCGAGGTCACTGCCAGGACAAGATGTGCGTCTGTAATACCGGATGGCAAGGTGGGCTGGCACTGCAACAGCGTCGCTTCGGCTGCCACCGATGTGATCTCATTGTCTCATACACCATGCTGGTTTCAATAACCACACTGTCATCAAGTTGGCCTCAGCAGGCCCACACATGCCAAACCCTGCTCGGTGACTAAAATAAGCTTTCTACTGGGTCTACGCTCTGTGAGCAGAATGAAGAGTGGCTCTGCTCCCAGGGGTGTGTAATCATAAATATGGCTGCCAAGATTCACTTTTACCAGCCAAAATGATTAATACAGGATATCTGTGGAAATCTATTCTGCCTCCTTCCTATTCTCAATCTGTTTTGTGGAGCAAGAAACTGTAGATTAGATGCAACAACTCTGCTCAGGTTTTTGTGCATGTTTGATACAGAGCTGTTGGATCACAGTCAGAGTATAAAGTGATTAGAGCAGAGAGGAACTAGAGGAGTAGAGACCATATAATTCGCTTGGTTCCGGACCACTGAATTGTCGCCCACATCTTCGACTTTTGCACCAATTCATATAGAAAGAATGAACTGAAAAGAAATGTCAATTAAGTGTGATTATCCGGCTGATTTATAACTTAAGTAGTCAAATAATCTGATTAAATTCCGCAGGTACAACCTCCTAAGAATGGCTAACAGTGCTGAGAGACACAGCTCATGTATATGTAGGTAAAAACATATAATTGAGAGAAAGAAATTATATGTTTAGTTTTAGGATTATTTCTCTTGGCCTCCCTCTGGCTGATGACCCTACCCTACTGCTCAGTAGTGAGGGAGAGTTTCCAGACACGGCTTGAGGCAAGTTCCAAAAAATAAACGAGTTTTATGGTGTTATCTATTTAACAAGTCATAATTTATTTAATAGGGATTATGCAATTTAACATAGTTCCAATACAAAGCTGATGTGTGAGAGTTTATAGCTATTGCTGTTTTCAACCCTCAATAAAAAAAGGGGCCATTTAATCTCACCCTTCTCATCATGGGTATCCTACTCTGACCCTGTTATTTCATTTTATCTGAGTAATTTTATTCAGGTTGTTTTCGTGTTGTCCAACGGAAGCAGTTGGAGGTTTAGTGAAGAGTGTCACTGACTTCATCCGTCCACATTCTGCCTGTTTATCTGGTGATTCAACCCAGTGCCTCTTCACTTTTAAGCCTCCACCACTATCACTGAAGCTCCCGCTGCCCCCACAGCATCCACCTGCTCTCACCTGTTACACTTCAGCTGAACTTTTTGCAGGATCAGCTTCCTCGTCACTTTGGTTGAGTCATGATTATTGAGTCTTTGTATTTGGCGATGACCTGACACTGCTGTGTTCTTTCTGAATCAGACCATATGTGCGTTCTGACCACTCTGTTAGTTCTTAAACGGCTCCACTGCGCTGCGACCCACACAAGCAAAGACAACGGCTTAATTTAACTGCTGTTATATCAGCAGCTCAGTGTGCTCACAATCTAATTACTAAAGCTGAGGGAGTTGGGGAAGCAGACTGGTGTTTTTTTTTTTTTTTTTTTTTTTTTTTTTAGCCTTTATTACCCTGTCATGGTGTTTTAGTCGAGGAATAGCACACTTGATGTACTCTGTGCTGCCATCGTCCAAATGAACTCATTTTCTGCACCAACCAGTGCTAAAGCAGAGACAGATGTCTGCTCGATCAAATCAGCCTTGTGTTAAGTCTCTCCTTCACACGTGCGTAGCCCAGCCTTCTACAGATGGCATCTTTTAAAGGAGGCTAAGGCTGCCTCTGCTTTATTCATGGAAATGCCACCAAGGTGCAAAGGTGATCTTTGTTTGTTAGGGATACTGGAGTCAGATTGAAGGAAATTAGCCACCAGGGAATTTTCTCAGCCACTGGCCGAAACAAAAAGCAGAATGAGTGAGGTGACCTTGATTGTTGCAGTGAATCACAACACTTCCTTTCTCGTCACGTGTCCGCTTCTGCATTGTTTTGATAATAATCAATAGGGAACTCCCCCAGTGGTTAGCATCCTGTTTCAGCTGTACGATGGAGTGATAGCTCAAATTGGTTTTATCTGTGTCTGTAATCAGGTAGGATGGACAGACATTAGATTAATAAGATCAACAAACTGCCCTCAAAACTGCATGATTCAAAATATTGACAGGACAAGGCCACTCTTTCTATTCCTGGCATGGCTGCTGTTTGCCAGAAAACTTTTCCCCTCATTCAGGAGTGATTCCGGTTTATGGTGCTGTTATTGTTCTAGTCCAGTAACAGGGGAAGGCAGCTTCGGCCAGAGCCATCAGTGAGCCATTCCACTCAAATCAGGGAGCCTGTAATAGTTACTGTTTCCTGAGAGAATGTTAAAAAAAAGATTAAATCTCGTCAAACATCAAATAAAGCTTTTATGATTCATCTGCTTATCTCTTAACATGTATTTCGAAAGCTTTAGGATCTACTTTCTAAATCACACCACACCTCCATCATCAGTCTCCAAATTCTTCTTTAACCTCTCTGCCCTTTTCTTTCACAGCTTGCTCTCATAATTTCAGAAATTACATCAATATTGGATCATGTTTTTTCTTCAGCCCCAGTTTTCTGCTCTCTCTGCCTGGCTGCAGGATATGAAAATAAACTACTGAAGCCTATGAAAGTTTAATCCTCCACTAATGCAGGAACTTTTTCACAAGCTAGAAAGTTATGATGCTGATTCATTTTGTTGGTATTTTGTCTTGCTTAAGGCAACCTGGTGTTATGATCCCCTGAAAGGTTGGGGCTTGTTTATCCTGTTTATCATAAGTGCAAAAAAAATTTATTAACTGAGCCTCCTGAATCATTTAGCCCCCTGTGGAGCCTTGAGTCTGTGCTTTCCGTCCCTCCTCAGGTCCAGACTGCTCCGTCTCAGTGCCTGCCAATTCCTCCTTCTGGAGCCGGGAGGAGTACACCGAGCCCGGGCTGGCCAGGGCCTCCCACAAGGCTGTGGTGGACCAGGGCATCATGTGGATCATCGGAGGCTATGTCTTCAACGCCTCCGACTATCACATGGTCAAAGCGTAAGTGCTCTCCCCCTGTGAACTTCTACCGTAGGATTTTAGACATTTGGATGCTGCTCTCCTCCAAAAGAGCTGCTTGACATGGGTCCTGCTGTTGCTATGCGACTGTAGGGAACAGGCTGTAGGGAACAGACATTTAAATATTTTTAACTTACATGCTTGTTATACCAACTGCTAAAGTAATACTTAGCTGTTAGTGTCGTCATGAAGAATCCACAGGACTTCCTGTCTGATGGAAATCAACAAGACGCTCAGTACAGACAGCTCTGTGCTGGGCTCAGAGTGAAGGATGTAATTAAAACCATAAAATTACAGGATAGGCTGGTGCTCCTCACTCTGAACTCCACCCAGGAAGATCACACTTATTCCTCTTGGCTCATGTTTTGGTTTCATAGTTTGCTGGAAGCCCAAGGTCTTTTTTATTTCTGCCCAACCTCTATCATGTGAGACTGTAAAGGAGCTTTCTGACAACTTTACACAGCTTCTTGTATTTGTTACCTGGATTAGACAATAGAATAAATCTTTTTAGCTCATTCCAAATATAGTTGCAGTGTTACAGGTTTGTCAAGAAGAATACTTTCCTGCATTATGACTAAGCTGAACACAAGACACACAATCAGAGCTTATGAGAAGTGTCATTTCCTGTGTCTTTCTTATAGATAATAGGCAGGTAGGTTTAGCAGGGTTCAAATGTTAGAGGTCATTCGACTCTGGATCCTTGATTGAGGCCCACATTGTTTACTGATATGGTTTTAGTTTTATGTGCACACAGTCTTTGTTGTGTGGCACTTTGAGTCTGGGCATGGAAGCGTTTTTGAATGATCAGAGGCAGTTAGCAGTTTGTCAGCAAGATAAGTGTGACCCATAAAAAACATTAAAATTGTATCAGCCCACATGTGCAGCTTAGAAATGAAAGGAGTAAAAGAAATGGTTCAACATTTTTGAAAATGCACCAGGTAAATATGTAGATTGGTAACCGGTCTGTCTGTTATGTATGAAGCTACAGCCAGAAGCCACATAGCTTAGTTTAAAATTAAGGCTGTGTCAGAGGGTAACAAATTTTGCCTACTCGCACGTCACAGTTTAATCTGTACATAAACCAGCTTTTACAGAGGATATGTTCTGGATTACTACAGCCAGGCTCAGTGATTACCTGGAGTCTTGTCATCACTGTGAGGTTGCCAGGGCACCAGCATCTCACCCTGTTTCCAGTCTTTATGCTTAGCTTCATATTGGTGTTTTTCCAAAACTCTTATTCCACAGACAAGGATTATAAAGGTGTTACCTGCTGCACAGCTTCCTTAGTGCTGTTTAATAACCAATATAGTATCTGCATCTTAAAGTTTAATTTCACTTCCTCCTATCTCGTCCTATCTTCTCTCTCTGGTTTGATCTGTGTACACACATTTAGACTCGGAGCACTCTAATCTATTTTCCAAGTCAAATTTTATGCCTCATCACAGTGTACAAGGAGTTGCCGGGTTCTCTGAAGCTGCTATGCTGCAGTGCTCACCAGGCCTTTTTATCCTCTCTGTTTCTGAAGGTATAACCTCAGCAGCAAGAGATGGCGGACCCTCGACCCCTCTGTCAACACCGTCACTCCACGATATGGCCACTCGCTGGCTCTTCATGAGGTGAGTGGAAGGAGGGAGACATTTGCTGTATGTTGACACAACACAATATGACTCATATTCCCTCTTATCATAGTGCATTTTACATGCATCTGTTGTTCCTGCCAGCTCAGCCTTACTGTGCTATGAACATGACTTCAAAAGAGGATGAGAAAAGAACAGATGACAGCTAAATTAAATGGAGGCTCTAGCAGAAACATTACAAACTCCCCATCCTTTTATTTATGCTTCCAGTAGTGTCTGTTTGTTGTCTGCCATATATAAATCTCTGGGTTTTGATATGCTGCAGTGAAGGGGTGAAGCAGTTTCGTCTCAGCCAGAAAGACTGTTGGAGCCAATGATGAAATAATAAATTAGACAGAGGAGGATTCAGAGCAAGATGCAGTCTGTCTGCTCTGTGGTTTGAGAGAACCCAGTTTGAGCTGCAGTGTTTGTAATGCACAAATTGCATCATGGTGTATGAATGTGTCTTCAAGTCAATGTGGGCTTGCAAGACAAATGTGAAATCACATCAGTGCTGATACAGAACAGATAGAACTGATGTAAGTTTCACAACCACGGATAATGTATCGGTTCAGGCTCTGGAGAACACATACCCTCACTGATTCATACAGAGATGAAGCTGCTGTGATAAATCTGTCTCACCTTGAAATGAACAATTGAAGTATTTGTGAAAATTTCTTGTCTTCTGTGACATTCATCGGTCCAGAAAACACTGTTTTCCTTGAGCTGAGATGATATGAGAAATTTAGGCTCACAAAGTCAACTGCTGTTACTGCTTGTAAAAACAACACAAGCAGCCAGCCCCAAGCAGCTTCTCTGTTCAGCACTATCTGAGTAAATTTTACACATTTATCTTAATATCAAGAGACTCTCCTCTGTCTGACCTTCAGCTTTTTCTGAGGGGAAATAGTTGTATAAGAAACAAGGTCCAGAGAATAATAATAAACTATTATTATTATTATTCAAAACTCATGGACAGCTGGAAGGTTACTGATATGATTTTAGTATTTTTTGGAGACTTTATAGAGGGTTTTTTTTTTGTTTGTTTTGTTTTTGTTGGTTTACTTATAATTATTAGTTTTCATTAGAATGAGAGTTCATGATTACTGCAGAGTAACTGTGTCAGGCTCGGTTCAGTCATAATGAAGCACAGAGTGCACCGCAGTTCAGGACTGACCACCTACATACTAATACTGTGGATGTTTAAACACTTTCCATATAAAAGTCTGATTCCATCCTTTTCTCCTGTGGATTTATTACATAAACTTATCAGAGGATTTATTTCAGATTTTAATGGATATTAAACACAGACGGAAAGGAAAAAGAAACCAAATACTTGCACACAAAAAGAATTGTGTGTATACAGTGGGGCCCAAATGGCTGAGACCACTTTGCTCATTCTCTTGATTCTTTCTATAATTTTATGTGTTAAGTTGTCAGCAGATGTGAAAAATGGCCCCCCTTCCTTAAAATGGCAGATGACTCTTATATGTGCCTAAAGCATTTTACTTTAGACACAAAGCATTTATTTAGACACTTTTCATGCTGTAAACATCACTTGCTGTATTTATTTAATTTTGGGATCCCTGTATATTCATGACCTAACTCTGCTCCACTGTTTCTACCAGGGAAAGATCTTCATGTACGGAGGAAAGATCGACTCCTCAGGAAACGTGTCCAGCCAGCTGTGGGTTTTCCACATCCAGAACCAGACCTGGGTCCTCCTGAGCCCCCGGGCCAAGGAGCAGTATGCCGTGGTGGGACACTCGGCCCACATCGTGCCTCCCGTCCAGGAGGGGGCCAATCCTGTGATGCTGGTTCTGTTTGGACACTGTCCTCTGTATGGTTACATCAGCCAGGTCCAGGAGTACAATATTGGTAAGTTACCCATTGACTTGGTGTGTGGTTGATGCTCGTACCTGTTGTGTGTCTTTGACTTGAACTAATAACCTCGGCCCTGGGTGTGAGTCCCTAATACATCAGTTCACAACAACAGGAAATGAACACTGGCCACCAAAATGAAGCTAACAAGTTTTAGACTCAGATGGTGTCATCTAATCCACTGGCCTCATTGGCAGGAAACCAAACTTCATTAAGTAGTCTCATTGTCTTCTAAAAGCCAATCTGTCTGAGAAAATGAGTTGAATTAACCTGCAACTGTGGCTTATGGACAAGAGTGCATCTCCTATTTGCTCACAAATGAAAGTGATTTAGTTATTTTCATTACCTGAATGGTGACCAATTAAATCCGATAGCTGCCTGATGCTCTTTTCGTAGTTGTAATGCATTTTAGGAGCAATAATACAAAGATTTATATTGGCTTATTTCTCTGTCACTAATAAAACACTGTGTAAACTGAGTTAAGCTCCATAGTAATAACCTCCACTACATCCCCACTGGGACCAAAGCCTCAGTCCTCCACAACTATTTCATTATATTGAGGTGCCTTGAAGCTAATTTTCTGTTGCTTAATGAAATGTGTTTTGTGACCCTCCAGCCAAGAACACGTGGAGCTTGGTGTCTACTGACGGTGCCCTGGTGCAGGGCGGCTACGGCCACAGCAGCATTTTCGACCCGGGCACCAGAGCCATCTACATCCACGGAGGCTACAAGGCCTTCAGTGCCAACAAGTACGGCTTGGCTGGAGACCTGTACAAGTTGGACGTGGACAAGAGAAAATGGTGAGGTTTTCTGTTTGTTGACTGTAATGTAAAGTAGCTCTGATACTTGTTACAAAAACAACAGTGTAAATTCACAGAGCTGTCTGTTGTGGAAGTTTTCTGTTTACCCATCAGACTTTGCTTTTTTCTTATGAAACTATTCCCACCTCCGCAGGCCTCTAAAAATGATTGAGAGAAAACTCCTGGCTTGAACTGCTTACAGCTCATAGACACGCAGCCTGTGGCAAGGCAGATCAGTTCTTAAAAAGTTAAATAAAAATAAAAAATAAAAATAAGACATTAAACCACATTTTACACTGCAGTAACACAAACAATAAATACAATACAACATTTTGACAGTTGAAATATGTGGCAGAAGTAATAAGTAAATTAGACAGTTAATGATCTTAACTGAGTAATGATTTTAAAATAGGGAAAAATGCTTGCAAATGCATTGATTCAGTGATCTGTATGTTTAGTAGTAAGTATTTAAACTTGAACACGAGGTGTGATTTAGTGTTTTGCACTTCAAATATCAATTTGTGCTTAAAGGCTAGAATTGTGCATTTGCACTTTGACTCAGTTTTCAAAGCAATTTCAATGTGAAAAAATCTTACATGCACTAATGCAAAGTGATGGTAAAATATTGTAAAAGACTATTCACAGCCACCAGTTAATCAACACTACATGGAAATGTGCAAATGTAAGGGAAAAATCAGCTGTTAACAAATTGACTAATTACTGTCTCTTGGTTAGATAAACAGTTCTCACAGTAGCATGCAGAGGTTGTCACAACAGATGAAACTGTTCCTTAAGCAGCCACAGTGCTGGTGTGAAAGCCACAGCTGTATAACATCCAACTGTGTAACAACCAGCACTGTGTGTTTGTTTGTGCAGGACCATTCTGAGAGACAGCGGCTTCTTCCGTTACCTCCACACGGCGGTGATAGTGAGCGGGACGATGCTGGTGTTTGGAGGAAACACACACAATGACACATCGATGAGCCACGGCGCCAAGTGCTTCTCCTCTGACTTCCTTGCCTACAGTCTTGGTCAGTAACACACACACACACACACACACACACACACACACACACACACACACACACACACACACACACACACACACACATCAGCAGCCCCTGCAGCCTGCTTCCCAGCCTCACTTCTGCTGAGCATGCATCATCTCTCTTTCTTCCTGCACTGTGCTGCTTTGCATTCAAACGGTCTCACAGACTCACACATGGGAGCCGCTCAGTACAGCTGCAGTGTTCGGTTGTTAGACACTGAGCAGCTCCACTGGAGCAACAGAAGGTCAAATGTCACAACTCGATGTTCATAAGCAGTTAACCACCACAGCCCCGTGTCATACAAAAGACTCATAGTAATATGGTGTTTAGCTTTCCAGCAGTGTGGTGGTTTTGCCTGCTCACACACTCAGTGAATATTTGTAATATCTGCATGCAGAGTAAGTTTAGACATTGTGTATGATATGCATATATAATGTGTATGTTTTCTTGCATAGAGGAGTGTATTTCCTGTTGGAGGTGACTTGTGTTGGTGTTTCATGGCTTCTGTTTATGTGCATATTAATCCTATTCTCTGCTGGGATCCCTGGTAACCCCTGTGGTCTGTACATTTCACCTGGTCTACCCAGCGCCTTTGAGATGCACTGAAATGCCAAGTGTGAGTCAGACCTCATCACCCAGCATCAGTGTTGGATCTCGCTAATGCTCATGTGGCTTAATGGGCACAAATTCCTGCAGCCAGAATCTGAAAGAGTCTGAAACCAGGAGACCTGAGGCTGTTATAGCTACACACTAATGTTTGACTTTGGAATGAGATTAAAGACCCAATCCAATGATTATCAAGTTTTAACCTTCTTAACATACATTTTTTTATAATAGAAGACATATCATGAGTGAAATAATCAGTGAATACCATGACTGAGTGTTTCCACCTTGAACTGCAGTGAACCAATGACAGTCACATAAAAACAAATTCAGACAGCCAGGGATTCATACATCATATAACCTAAGGAACCAATCCTGTCAATTTGTGGGGATGGGGGGCAGGGATTAATAAACCTAAAACCTTGTTAGCACAGCCACTAACACCTTTTTTTTCTTAACTTTTTAGCCATGTAAAGAAAATATTTATCATAGCAGAGGTTATGGAGAACATGATCACATATGTAAAATGAATGGGTCTCCACACACCTTAATATCTACTAATCTGTTTGATCTACAGTCATAACCTGAAAATCCTGAGTCCTCACACCAACAGAGGCCAATCAGAAAAATCTTTTAAACTGCTAACTCTCCCACTGCTGTGAGCAAGTAACAGGGTGAAATACATCCATGCATCTTTTGCTAGTCTGCCTGACTTCTGTGTTTTAGTCACATTGGTACCGAGAAAGAGAGTCCGGTCTTTAAGGGGAAAATTGGCAGATGAGATCCAGAAAAAAACATCCCCTGGAGCTGCCATTCACGCTCGACTCCAAGAGGATTTGTGTGTGAAGGTAAATACGAAGCGATCAGGGCTTAGTAAACTAAGCACTTGACTACTCAATGTATGATTCACACTTGGTGGCTTTGGGGATGTAATCCTAAATTTATTCTAGGGTTTATTCTTTTTATTGCTGAGGGGCCCTTAATTAAGACATTTAACCTCCGGTTTGTGTGACACAGCTGCTGAACAGCAGAGAGAGCGGTGCATTTGTATCTTTATGAAGATGAAGCAGAGAAGAGTGATGATAGACATGTTTTCTGTCTTTATTGGTTCAGTATAAAGATCATAAGTTGATTGTTGTTGATTGTAGTGCACCTTTTTTTTTCATTGTAATTATAATCCCATTTAAAGTTCTCTGATATGTTCTAGGAGAAGTTAGCACCGCTTTGTCATTAACCATCCTGGCATCCTCATTTTGTTAGCTGCCAACAAACATTGTTGTAAATGGAGTCGGCAGAGTTTCCGCAGTGCTGTCATAAGCTGCTCATTAATGGGAGGCTTCATTCTGTGTGGATGGGAGGGAGAATTCCCTGCAGGCCACTCGATGGCCCCAGGACATTCTGTTTTTCTGTGTCATTACGAAGATGATTGACAGGTAGAGAAATTACAATCTCAGGGGCACAAGCGGTCCCCTCCCCTCCCTGTTCAAACCAGCTTTTGTTCATAACGATTGCATGTTGGGCCTGAAACACAAGAAATGTGCCTTTTTTCCGAGTGGTGTGAAGGTGAAGGCTGCAGCAGCACACATAGAGGAATCACATTAATTAAACTCTTGGCAAGGTGTCATATTTCTACATTTACGTTACCACGTCCTCACTTGATTGGCACAATGAGACTAACTCATCTCACACTGGTCACTGCAGGAAACAAATTGTTTTCATAATTTCCCCGGAGAATTTGCATTTGAGTCAAACTTAAAAACTTCCAAGTATTTCTTTCCCCCTCTCTCTCAGTTCTGACCTCTCTCTCCTCCCTGCCACTCCTTGTCCTCTCTATGATTTTGTAATTGGACAGAAAAGACTAGCCAACTATTTTTCCTCGGCCCCAACCCTCCACCAGCCAGCTGCAGTGTTGCTGTCAGCAGCAGCGGCAGCTCTGTAATTGTCTGGTAATTACGGTTGAGATGGGCCGCGCGTCGAGGACTAATTGCCCCTCCTTAACAAGCTGAACTCAATTAGAGCGTGGAATTTAAGGGCTGTCCACCGTCCTGACATTGGTAGATGGTGGTGTAATAAATCGTCACTCTGAAGGGGCGATGTGCCACACCACCTGCAATACCATCTTGTGACACCAGAGAGCACTGTCTACCTGTGAATATGGAGCCCTCACACATGTCACAGCCTCCTCTGGGAAACCATGATGACTTGCACTGCATTGTACTAACTGAAGGTGATGTACCGCAGTCACTTCTGTGTTCCTGCAGCTTTGACTTTCAGGCTCACACACCAGCTCTTCCTGTTGTTTGTTTTGTTTGCACAGACACATGATAGGTGTACAGTGTCACATACCGCAGGAGCTTCATTTAAAAGCAAAACCTAAACCTCATTTGTTTACCAAGGAAACAGTGGTGTGGTGATTTAGAGGTCCAGACGTCTCAACGTCTCGGCTAAAACAGAGGTAAATTTAGTTTTGTAGCATCCAGGCACGGACTGTAAATCTGTCGTTTCTACAGTATTTCTGTAAAGGAATGTCAACATACAGCTTGGTACTTCATCACACTGAAATATAGCCATTGAAATACTATTAAAACAACTGTTATATGCAACCTAGATGTCTAAACCAGTGGTTGAACCCCCAGGGTGATTAATGGAATAAGTGAGCAAAATATATGGTTACTTTTTTGGGCTTTTTCTTGTGAACTATTGGATACTCTCACTTCTTTGGGGCCTTTAAAAATAAAAATGGTTGAAAATGTAGATCAGGGGTCATAAGTAGACCTGGCTGTAGTATAAGGGATCAAAAGCCTCAAATGTCAGGTAGCAAATGCAACTTTTAAATTAAATTTAGCCTCATTTTACCTGCAAATCACCAAGTTATTGTTCACTAGGTACCTACCTAATCATATAAGTCCTGTTAAACCCATCATCATCAGCATGGAGGCGAAGACAGGCCCTAACCAGGCTGTTAGTTTATCACAGGGTCAAAGCAACATCATGAATGCTCCCATGGATGTGAAGCGTTTCTTTTTCACTTCATTTTTGTTTCTTAAATCAGCTGATATCTCTCTTCAAATAAGATAAAAAGTGCCAAAACAGTCCAAAAAAAAAGAAATGGTAATGGTTCAAACCCACAGTTCTCGCTGTCGTCTAGCAGTGTTTACCACTTAACCACTGCTCTCAATTATTGTGTATCTAATGAGTTCTCACATGTCAGAGACACACACACCTGACTGCATTATCTTGCCATGATTGCAGCTCCTGCAGCAGTCAGGCCCTCACTGCCTCGGTCGTGGACATGTTCCCGACTGACTTGTTGATTGACACCAGGATATGAGCTCTCACAGGCCTCGCTAACTGCCCATGGCACATCAGCTGAATTTCCAAGTGCTGACGTGCGATGTATGATTTAATATTTATGAGCAGGTCAACGGTTTGACCTCTGTGTTTTTTTGTTTTTTTTCATTCCAGCATGTGATGAGTGGACAGTGTTGCCTCGGCCGGACCTCTACCATGACGTCAACCGCTTCGGACACTCTGCAGTCTTCAGTGACAGGTAATCATTCCTGAAGCTCTGAACTGGAAGCAGGCCTACTGGATAATTAGGAAAATGATTGGTATTTCATCCAAAGTAACGTTTATTACAAATCATGATCATAAGAGTCTGAGAAAACCTGCTGGGACCTGTTTTCGTTCAGACTATGTCTACTAACATTAGACACATTTTCTATTATTAAGAAACTGGGTTATTGTGACTTTTTTACAGTAACCTGATTTCTGAACAGGAAGCCCAGTTTCTTCAGATCAAGAGAAATCTGGATCTCTCTGTTTGTTCAGTTGTGTTCAGTGTCTGTTCTTTACTAGCCTACATGTCTGTGACAAAGCTCCAGGTAAAGGACAGTATGTCTATAGCAGCATAGCAGTGAGATAAAAGGAAAGGTCATAACTGTAGGAGTGCATCCTTAAATTAAAAACAATCTTGACTAACACAGTGACACATCTGTACAGTAAGGAAAAAGTCTACACTCACATTGCACCATCAGCCCAAACACTGAGACCAGGAATAAAAAAGATGGCCGTCTTCATAAATATGGATGACAAATTAAAGGGAAAACCTGAATAAATGAGTGGACATGACAAATGCAGGTGCTTGCAGACGGGGCCCCAAGCGTCACTAAATATTGTGGTGAGTTTGAATATGATGTGAATCTCATGCTTTGGCCTTCACAGTCACCTGATCTGTGAACATGGAGAGACTGAATATAGGAAGTTTTGTCTTGACTGACTGAATATCTTTTTGAGGAACTGCTGTAATGACTTTGAGCCTTTTCTTCCTTTCAACTATATGTATGTTACTAATACATTGAAAATATACCACTCCTGGTTAAAGTAGATTGGGAGCACGTAGGGGAGAGATCTGGCAGACCACTGCAGTGCATGTAAACATGTTCTCTGAGTTGTTGTCTTAGCCTAATTTGTCTGAGTAACCTTGTTTCTTGAGTACATATAAACCAGGGTGACAAGTTTTATTTCCACTGTGGCCCCCACATGTTTAATTATGCACTCACTCATGGTATTTAAAGGCACGCTGATGTGGATCTGGAATATGTTTAGTATCTGCCTTTTATGTAAAGATGAGCTGGGATTTTCTTTCTTTTCTTTTTTCACATGTATTGCACAAGGTTTGACATTATGGGAGTCTTCAGCTTTTCTAATGGTAAATTACAGTCTCCTTGCTTCCTATCCTGGTTCTTTTATTCATGATCACATCTCTGTGCACTTGGAACATAGTTGTAGGAGAGCAGAGGCTATAGAGAAAATGGATTAATGTGGACAATGTAAATCCGAAATGCGATTCATGTGTAGAAAACATCAGCCAGAAAATTTCTACTTTTATAATAATGACTGTTTTGATTCAGGTATTATCATATAGTTCTCATATAATTGCATCTAATATTAACAATATTTACTCTTTACATTAACAGTTGACCTTTGGAAGTGAAAGTTTTTAATTAAACTTTATAAAAGTAAATAAAAAGGAAAAAAATGAATGTGCTGAGTTGACAAAGACAAAAATCTTCAAAATACTGTAAAACTTGGGAAAGAAAAAACACCAACAACCAAGGCCAACTGGAAAAAAAACCCAATTCTTTCCTGTGCGTTCACACATGACATTTCATTATTAGTCTGCAATATGAATAGATTGCGATGCGCATGGTGCTGTGACTCATCGGTAAGTATTATCTGCTCTGCCAGCAGAGCAAGACACAGCGATCCATATTAAATTATACATCCTGTTGTAGAGAACGCATCAAATATTAACATGAATCACCAGCCCAGTTTGAGTCAATCCTCACTGATGACTCCAGCTCCTCAGGAGCAATTAACAGTTTGTTCATGCATTCGTTCATTCATTGGTCAAATAAAGATTCAGTGCAAGATCACAGAGTTCAGGACTGAATATAGAGAAGGAAAACATTAAAAGACACTTTACAGCAACACTTCATGACAGGATGACGACACGCACATTAAGGAGAAGAAAATGGAGAGTGGAGAGCAGAGAGAAGAGTCTGTGGAAATGCTCTCAGAGAAGCTTCTGTAAAGATGAAGCTGAGGTCTTGAAGGTCAGGTTTGAGTTTGAATGTTGAGAGAAACCAATGATGTTGGTCAGCACCATCACTCAGCCCTTACTTTAGCCTCTTTACTTTGGCTTCTAGCTTTGAGGATTAGCTCTTTACTTCTAAAGCTTCTATTGTCTGACTCCAGCAAACATCTTCCCACATTTGCACTCATCCATAACTTTATTGTTTTTGACTTTTCATCCTGTTTTTTTTTTTTTTTTTTTTTTTTTTTTTTTAAACTTTGTAGATTTTGTCCACCCAATTAAAGGTTTTCATTTTTAATTCAGCTTCATATCTTTCAGAATACACAAAATAATGTGTGTAAAAACCTTAGATGTTATAGCACATCCAATCAACCATTAAATGTCCAATCACTTATTCATTCTTCATGTTAATGCTCTTGCTAAGCCACTCATTTTTATATTTACGTGTCCATTCAGACCTCACTGTCAACAGCTATCATCAGAACTAGTTTCTCCTGAAGAAAGATTCCCTGTGAAAACTGCTGACAACATGTTTATCTAGAGAAATTAGGACATTACATCTGGAAAGAGTTTTCCAGAGGTGGATATCTCATAACTCGGTTGATTTTGATGTAAGTCAGATAATGTTTTTTCTTTACTTCGGGTGAACTGACCCTTTTTATACATCATTTCACTATCTTGGTCATCCTCTCCTTCCTTCAGTGATTCATATATTTTTGAATGAGGCTAACCAGACGTGCTTCTGTGCAAGACTCCACATTCTCCTCCTCCTGACCTGGGCACTCTGCAGGGAGTCCAGAGCGAACAGTTTGAAGTGTGACCTCTGTGATCCAAGGAGACTTTTGATCAGTCTGGTGCAAATTACACATCCAACCTGCACAGCTGCCGCCACTGCCGCCACCGGCAGCAGCGCACACATACACACCCACACTCACAAAGTAATCCCAGCAGCTGGAAGGAGGCCAGTGGAGAAGGATGTTCAAACATGCCCTGGACCTGGCACCCAACCTCACACATACACTCACAGCAGGGGGGTCTGTCAGGTCCATCCTCACAAGAAGAGAGCTGTTGTTGGGGATTTAGCAGACTGGTGAGACAGGTTGAAGCCCAGAGAAAAACACCACCACTTGGACGAGGCTGCTTTGGCTCTCACTGTAAACACCTCTGTCTCCTAAAGTCTCCTAACATCTTCTTTACCCTTCTCTCTTACAGTGTGATGTACGTGTTTGGTGGCTTCAACAGCCTGCTGCTCAGTGACGTCCTCATGTACACCTCGCCCAGCTGCCTGGCCTTCTCCAGCCAGGCGTCCTGCAGCCAGGCCTGGACAGGGATCCACTGTGTCTGGAACAGCACCCAGGGTGCCTGCCTGCCCTGGGAGGGCAACAGTATTGGTTCTGAACAGCAGCAGCTAACTTCCTCCTGTAACACAAGATTATGTAAGTGACTCTGCCATCACATTGAAATCCTGCATTTGTGCATGTCTGCTGTGTAAAGCTAATCCAAGATGATTACCAGTCCTGACAGTGGCGCTGGTGTTGTTTTCACTTTGTGTGTGTGTGTGTGTGTGTGTGTGTGTGTGTGTGTGTGTGTGTGTGATCATAGCAAAATATGTTCCTGGAGCAGGAACTGCCACAGAATCGATTTAGAGCAGGTGTTTAAATGCCTGTGGACACATTTTTTCTCCACAATAGCATAACATAAAAAGGCTAAAATTCTAAGATGGGTGTGGTCTGACCCATGAATACTGAGTACACATATAATAATGTAATGTAATACCTACTGGTCTGAACGTCAGCATGTTGACAGGCGTCGCAGCTCCTGAGATCCCATCACAAGATGGTTTGCAGGTTTAGATTCTGTTTTTGTCGAGTGTCTGCAGAACTGCAGAACTCATCTGCATTCACAGCACTGATGTCCGATGAGATACACAGAGTGACAGAAACAGCTTGTTTGTCACGGACTGCGGATGAAGTCTTACACATCAAAGAGCGAAAATGGCATAAAATGCGTCACAAGGATGTGTGAGGTTTGGAAATGTAAAGAAAGTGGTCTCAATGCATCTTGAGAAACATTTCTCTATGTGTGATGAAACACTCAGTTGATTTATGAATGATTTTATCAACAGAAATTATCATTAATAATCACATATTTTATGGATGAAAAACACTCTCTTGATCAGCTGCTCAATTGTGAGGATATTCTACTTGTAGACTGAATGCTTCAGCCTGACGTGTGTGTATGTGTGTGTGTCCCATGTGCATTATTGTCCTATAAACGCATCTCATGTCAGTGTGGCCCAGTCCACAGGTTCTACTGCTCTGTTTGTGTGTGTGTCAGATAGGACAGGAGGAAGTAATCATCAGGGACAGTCCAGCCAGGTCTCTCTGCTTCCCGCAGAGAATTCTCTTCTGTTTGCTGTTTGCTAAAAAAAAAATCCTCATTTCGACCAACACGGCCAGTCTCATTTTCCAGTGCCGGCGTCCACAGAAACGCTGGCAGATGGAAACTGTGCCCCGGAATATCTTTCAAGCACATTTAATACCAGCAAGGCCCTCTGCTCTGCTGCTGTCTGGCAGTCACCCTGCCCCAGTTTCCCCAGAAGAAACCTCGTGTCCAGGAAGCGTGGACTGATCTGGCAGAGTCAGAATGACTGTTTGGGAGAAACAAAGAAGACCTAAATAAATTCCCTGCACTTTCACTTCAGGACTGCAAGTCAAATTCTCAATGTGAAGTGCAGTAGTTGAAATTATAGATTAACATCAGCTCCACATTGTCCTGATAATACCACACAGACTCCTGAAAAGAAAGAGATATTCATATTATTATTTATTTCCATAAATGAGAAAAAGCTTCTTAAGTGGTTCTGTCTTGGATAGAAAATAGTTTTTTGAACCAGTGTTTTCTGGTAAATTACTAACATTAAACAGCGACACTCATTTTTTCAGTAGCCTCTTTCTATTATTCATGAATATAACAATAAAAAACAGACAAGGCATCTGGACTGTCTGGTTAAGAAAATTATCATCTCTGTCTATGTTATTACAAAATAGTGGATTTGTGAAAGTAATTATATGCCACGTTTTTCCAAACTTTGCAGATGCCGATAATGAGAGATGTGACCAGTACACAGACTGCTACAGCTGCACTGCCAACACCAACGGCTGCCAGTGGTGTTCGAGTCAGTGTGTGTCTCTGGGAAGCAACTGCACCTCCGCCACAGTAAGAGAGCTGACACCGCTGGCTCTGCTAACACTGCTAACTGCTAACCCTGCTAACTCCGACCCTGGTGTGAGGATAAATGGACATCACCACTAACCTCTTATCTTTGTTTTTGTTTATGAAAACATTTCTCTACACCCCCTCCCTCCTTTTTCATGCCACAAATGGTTCAGATCTGATTTTGAGATGGGTGGATTCTCATTTCATTTCCAGATGTTTTATAATATAGATTCATATTTGTTTTCATTGCCCATGAAAAACATTACATTTAAAGAAAATCACATCCTCCATAACAAAACAAACCAGTGTATAGAATGTTCCTGCCATACAAGCAGAAATGTAATTTTAACAATTTATATCAGTTGTCCCCTCCCACCTCCTTCCACCTACTTCATACTGTGAACTATTGCAAACCCCGCCATTCCTATTGCACATTGTGTATATATTTGTATTATCTTTATATTGTATATTATTGTAGATATTTTATTGGAAACATTTTATATTGATATTGAAGCTAACTTGCAGTACTTGCTTTTGCCTTATCTTGGCAATAAACCTGGATCTGGTTCTGATTCTGGTTATGGGTTCATACAGACTGTTCCAGTGCACTTCCACTAACTGATTGTTGTTATTTAGAATAAGACACACAAATGTTGTCACACGCCGTTCTTTCATTTCCTCCAAAAGTTGCTTCACCTTATAAATTAGGACATGTCACATTTGAATAATGATTAAATGGAGAACTGATGGAGCACGTTCTGAATCTGATTTATCAAACTGTGATTAAATCACTGCTCACTGAGATGCTATCAGCACTCATACCTGCACTTGACTCCAATATCTGATAAATAAGGGTTCATTTCTGTAGGGTAATTACCTCCGCCAAGGAGGTTATGTTTTCAACCATGTCTGTTGCTTTGTTTGTTTATCAGCAGTGGAGGGATGGGTCATGGGTAAGGGAAGAACCCATTAAATTTTGGGGCAGATCCAAATCATTTACTGTGGATTTGAATTTTTTTCTCTGAATTCTGGTGTATGTTGTTTGACACCGGCCTTGGGGAAGGTCTACACTCTGAGCGCCCCCCCAATTTGATAATCTAATACATCCAATAACCTGCCTTTCTGTTCAAACAGCTATGGCGTCATGAGGGAAAAAAACTTGACTCTTTTTCACTGAAAATCTCATCAACCCAAAATGACCTGCATCATCTTCATGAAATCCCATCGTGTTCATAATGAAATAATGAAATACTGTTTCATTTTGCAGAAACCGGTGTCATTTATGGAGCATGAAATGTAATAATTTGGTACTTTGAGGCCTAAGAGTTGAAGCCTGTTATTCTCTGCTTTCCTCTCTCAGGGGGCGATAGGGGAGTTTGATGTTTGCCCCAAGGACAACCCCTCGTATGTGTGCAACAAGAAAACCAGCTGCAAGAGCTGCTCTGTGGACCAGAACTGTCAGTGGGAGCCTCGCAACCAGGAGTGCATCTCACTGCCAGGTAACTATGGAAGTTGTTGAACAGAAATAAAACCATTTCATTTCAAAACTTAGCACATCACACACCTGCTATACTTGTACATACATTCACTACATGCACAGACAGAGACTTATTTTCATTTCTGACCATCTCTCTTATCATTTATGAGTTTTTACTGCTAAAAGAAAACTAAAACTAACATCCAGATTATCCTAAAATTAAACTTTTCCCTCATGCAAAGATACAGATTCTTGTATTTATTGCAAAAAGTACAATACAAGACCTCAGACCTTTTCTAATAAATATTTAAAGGTAAGTACCAATCAAGGTGATATTAATATATAGGAACAAAAAGATCCCAGTTCACCCTACTAACATGTCAGCCAGCCTATGGCGTCTTTCGTACCAACTCCTCATCTGTTCTCTCCATTCCAGAAAATGTGTGTGGTGAAAGCTGGCACTTGGTTGGTAACTCCTGTCTGAAGTTCATCACAGCGAAGGACTCGTACGACAATGCCAAGCTGGCCTGCAGGAGCCACAACGCTGTGCTGGCCTCGCTCACCACACAGAAGAAGGTGGACTTTGTCCTGAAGGAGCTGCAGATCATGAGCGTGGTGGTAAGACGGAGGAGGGCTCTGGTCCTGGGGATTACTTACCAGATTAGATAAAACTTTGATACCCCCCCACCACCACTGATAAGTAGGTCTTCACATCTGCAGTGACTAATATATATCAATAAAACTTGAGATACACAGAAAGTTAAAATAAAATAGATAATGACAGCAAGAAGATCACATCAACCAAAGACTGAAGGATGATATATTATTGAAATGAATCAGGATGTTGTGTAGAATGAAAATCCTCTTTGACGGATGAGACAAGAAAAACATGAAAAAGAATCTTACAAGAAGTGACACACTAACCAGAAAGAAAACCACAAAGAAACCATCTGATTTCTTGTTTGAATTTGAAATTGACTGTTGTGCATATTTTTAGTCTCTGAACTTGAATGTCTTTGTGGTAGCTTCTCTCTATGGAGACGTTGTCTTTGTATCTGCAGGTGAGCTCTGGTCGGCTTCTCTTTGTCCGTAATTTTTGGACCAGTGGGCGTGAAACAACTGTTACATTAACAGATAGTTTCCTCAGAGCTCAGACATCTCTTACCCGCTCCATTAGAGCAAACACACAGAAATCTATTCCAACAATCCACCAGCCATCACAAGCTGCTGCTTTTTATCAGATGCAGGTCACATACCTACAGATACACGTGAAGGGTGGGGACATGTACAGTGTTAGCAACCATGGTTTGACTCTTGCACAGAGAAATAATTTATACAGTATAGAGGAAATGCATTTGCTAAGAGCAGTAGCATTGTCTTTGAATCTACTCTCCCGACCTTGATCTTTGATCCTGCACCATTTAGCTCGTAATATTAACATAATATAAGTGAATATTTCAACACATGCTGAAAAAAGTACATACAAATGAGATCGTCTCAGCTGCACTGAGTCAAACTGACTAAAGTCAGCTTTCAGTCAGTCAGGTCATCATGTTTTCTGTCCATCCCATTCACCTGAACGTGATACCAAATTAACACCTTGTGGGAGTTTCTCTAAATTCGGCACAAACATTCACTTGGGCTCAAAGATGACCTGATTAGATTTTGGTGGTCAAAGGTCAAAGTTCACTGTGACCTCACAGAACATGTTTTCGGCCATAATTCACAAATTCATGCATTAATTTGCAGAATTTAACACAAATGTCTAACAGGATAAAATGAAGTGCTGACATTTATATCCAAAAGTTCAAAGGTCAACTTCATTCTGGCTATTATTCAGTGATATAACTCGGGAAGGGGAGACTGTGACCATATTTTCTGCAAGTTTTCTGCACTAAATGATTAATCAATCAGTTGATTACTCAAGAAAATAAGCAACAGAATAATGGATAACGGATAATTGTTAATTGAAGCCCTAAAATGTCGCCACTGAGTGTCCTGAAATCCTTCAAAGAAAGAACAAATTTTCTTTGCTAAAATAAGATTCACACTATCACATTTCCTGAATCAATAAGCACTGTAGATGAGTGTCTCAGCTTTTCATGCTGTTTTTTTTAGACCCACATTATTGGTCTAATCACAGCTAAATTTGTCTAAGTATTTTAGTTTGTGTCTACACTTAACTTCACTGAAGAATATTACATAATCCTAAATGTGTCAAAAGCACTGTGAGAGTACAGCTCTAACGACCCGCTCTGCACTTAAATAAAACACGGTGTCATCTCCAGCTGCAGTCCTGCTTTACTTTCTGTGTGGATCACCCAATGGGTGCCAACACTGCCATCCCTCACTGAGGCCACCCATGCAAAAATGTAAGCCACTTATGATCCTACACAGTGCCCTGCAGCCACCAAATGACATATGTAAATTTGAAGCTAAATCAAAAAAAGAAGACATAGGAGTCTGAATCGCAAAGTGAGCCTGGAATCAAGTATTTCTCATCCATAGTGTAGATTTCCTCTGTTGGTCTAAAGTCAATCAGGTTACAGGTAATGTTTGTGCAGAAGAGTTAAGGCTCAACACCTCTGGAATTACAATAGTTTTCAAACTCTGTGCAGACTCTGAAACATCCTTCAAGTCTTCCTGTTATGTTATATTGACAGCATTGGTGCTTTTTAGCAGTTCCAAGTATTTCCAGACAGGATCAATCAATCCATGAAATGCAAGTAAACCTGACGGAACGGTAATTCCAGTCACGTTTGTGAGGGATAGAGCTGGCTGAGTTTACTACTACTGCAACAGCGTGGCCATTGATTAGAGATGGGACAGATAATAGAGTCTCTCAAGCCCATTGAGGTAAATCTGCTTTTTATCGCCGCTCAGTCAGTCCAGTGAAATTTGTCAGTCCAGATGAAAAATTGATCTGACTTGTTCTGTTTTTGTTGTTTACAGTCTGGGTAACAAACAAGCACTCGGTGATAGATGTTCAGTTGAGAGGCTGATTTAAAGAAAACTTGATATAAAGAGCAGAAGAAGGGATGTTAGTAAAGGAGTAGCAATTAGACTGAACTTGAACACAGTGCTGAATAAAACAACAATGTGTATAAAACCCTTGTTTTGACTTTGCTCCTGTGTCTGTTTACAGTACAAGGCCACAGTGACACCCTGGGTGGGGCTCAGGAAAATCAATGTGTCGTACTGGTGCTGGGAGGACATGTCGCCCTTCACCAACACCACCCTGCAGTGGCTGCCCGGGGAACCGAGCGACGCCGGCTTCTGTGGCTACTTGGCCGAGCCGGCGTCCAGCGGACTGAAAGCCCAAACCTGCATCAACCCGGTAAACGGAAGCCTGTGTGAACGACCAGGTGGGTTCACAGTACTACACTGATGTTCATCATCAAACGTTCGGGGCAATTAGCTGTTAGATTTTACGATGAAACTCACCACAGTGCATAACCACCAAACATGTAAAGTTAAAGTGATAGTTTGGGTTATTCAACATGGGGTTGTGTGAGGTCCCAGTGTAGAGAAGCAGCTGGGACCACCAGCACAGAAGCTGAGCAATGTGCTGCTTTGGACGGGACTATCCACAAAAACGTGTTCAAGCCACTTAAAGGGCCACCAAAAATACCCACAGTATCAGTTGAGATGTCAATCAGCGATTTCCTTTGGAACTACATTTTTTCAACCGTTGAACCCAAACAGCAGAGTATTACGGTGCCCGCCATGGGTGCTCTTGTGCATCATAATACAGTAGTTCACAAACTAGCTCTCAAGAAAAGGACTGTTTAACGGCAAGATATATCGGCGAAGATATTCAAAATAAAGCGAACATTTAATCTGATATTAGCTTCTTTTTTTTTTCAAATCATTCCCAGCGTTTCTACAAATCATTGAACTTACACTACAGACACATAATGCTGGTAACAAAACTAGATTCATGTCTGAGGTCACAGTTAAACTCCTCTTATGAGTTGGTTGAGAGAAATGTGAGACTACGCTTTGAGCACTGATCAATCATAGCTTGCTGTCTTACATGACAGGTAAAGGAAATTGGGCAAAAGGCCCCAGAGACATAAAAGATTAGCATTGGCATGCTCTCTTTCTTTAAGTTCTTTTATTAAGTGTACCAATAACGTTTGCAGGAAATACATCAAACTCACCTTGACTAGTTTACATCAGACATCTAGTTTGAAAGTTTGTGGGAATACAGCAATCAGGGAAGGGCTGATGAAAGAGTTGCATTATTTCTAATTTAGGATCTATTGTTTTTGGACCAAAACTAGATACTAAAACTTCATCATCGGCCTCTACTGCCTCACTTTTGACCGTTCAGTTTTCATTTGTCTCTTGCCAGTCACCTAACTTTATGGGAGTACCTCACTAAATTGTGGTAGCACCCCTTTAATTGCAGATGTAAGTGCTACCAGCTGCTTTCAAAATGTGTACTGCATGGCCATCAGCCATGAAGATGATTTTTTACACACATTTTACAATGTAAAAATGGAGAAATATATTGGAAAATTGATGAAGGCTGACATCAGTTTGTAAATAGATTTAAGCTTCATTCAATTTTCTGGGGGGTTGTATCAGAATTAATGACTGGAAAGTATTAGGATCGACTTTGTAACCTTTTTTTTTTTTTATTTATTTTGTTTTTTATTTTTTGGCATCAGTTATCCATGTTGTTCTCCTCTCCAGTATATAGTAAAGTACCATTGTACCACCTTGTTTATTGGAGTCCACTAGAGTTAATCAGGGAGAGCACTGCCACTCCTGCTGAGACAACCATGCTAGAGAATCTGTGCATTCATACTCCAATGGCCTTAAATGCAACTTGTTGAAAATGTTCCTCAGCCAACCACAGCGCCAAGCAGTGCCGGACGCCATGTGCCATGCGAACCACCTGCAGCGAATGCACCAGCAGCAGCTCCGAGTGCATGTGGTGCAGCAACATGAAGCAGTGCGTCGACTCCAACGCCTACGTGGCCTCCTTCCCCTTCGGACAGTGTATGGAGTGGTACACCATGAACACCTGTCCACGTAAGATTATTCTGCTGTGTTCCTCTTGTTAATTTACAGGCTTCATTTTACAATCATTGAGGTTCCTTCCTTTTTTGTGATTTTTAGCAAAACACACCATAATTGTAGACACAACCAACATATATTCAGTCCAAAAAATGTTACATGTATTCAAAAAAAGATCATTTATGTAATTCATTCTCTTTCATAACAATGTGCAGTATGTAGGACAGTGCAGTTAAGTCAAAAGAAATTATTTAAAAACCCAGTGGAGAAAGGCCTGATAGAGGCAAGACATTGCCCTTCTGTGATGTCTAGTTTTGGCACTGAGCATGTCAATATAAATAGTAGAGGTGTTGTAATGTTTCTACTTTTACATTGAGACAATGTTGCAAATAACAAATCAACTAACTACATGAGATGATTTCCAGAGCCACTTTAAACCTTAGAACTTGTCAGTCTTTCACAAATTAGTTCTTCAACTCCTCTTGGTCACACTGTATTTTACGGGGCCATAATTCCTGAATGATTATCTGATGAAGTTTCTTGGAGAGAAATATATAATTTGTGAGTAATTTCAGTTGGTACTCTTAATGATTAATTCATTCCTTACTCAGTGCACCAGCAGGTCAAAAATTAAACTCTCTACAGGAAAGCACATCTTTATATATGGAGGACAATGTGTCCAGTAATAGATGAATAATGAATGAATGTTTACTTGCATTTAGTTTTCCGGGTTTTAGAACCAAATCACAAAGTCATTTTCAGAAAATTTCATTACTCTCCTCTCTGCTGATGGATTCTTTTTTGTGTCGTTTCATCAGTTGACGGGAGCTTTGTTGACCCTGCCATATGTTTGCAGTCCTCGCATCGCCATCTCTAGAGTTGTAACCCACTGATTATTCATAAAATATTTACTTTAAAATATGCACAGATCTCTCTATGCCTTCTCCTGTTTACTCCAAACAAATTGCTGTTACTGCCATAGAAAATACTTTGCGAAAACACTTTCTGAGACATGAAATTGTTGTAGCATGCTATTTAAAGTTCTGATGGAGTTGCAACAACATATGTGTATATATGTTGTGCAACCACTGCTTTTTCAGTCAGGATTCATAAGCTGCAATCCATGAAATGAGGAAAACTGTAAACAAATGTAAAAGCATATATCTGAAGTTGGCTCACGTAATGCTCAACTTTCAGTTAATTTACTAAATCCACTCAACTATATGTAGCGATCTTCATCAGGCTTAAGAAGAGTGTAAAAGGCAATGTTTTAAATAAGTGTGGCTTCCTGGAGCAGAGCGTCTTTAAATATTTGTTTGTTTTTTTTAACCTTCATTTAGCCGAGCACATTAAACCGTGCCCCCTCCAGTTGATGAGATGGGGATTAATAATAGTTTGGTACTTGGTTTTTGTGCGGTGCAGGAGAGAACAGGTCAATTAAGTAGAAATTGTTGCTTACAGCCATAAGCAGAGAAACCCCTCGAGGGCTGAGAGTTTGGAATTAAAATATAGGCAAATTTCTATGGAGAGAAGCAGTATCTCAGGAATGAGCTGAATTTACTGTTGAGCCTTATGAAGGTGTTGTGGGAGTTATTAGTTTGAACTTATGAAAGGGCTGGAGCTTACTTCCTAACACCAAGCATAATAAGCTCACCCTCGCCCATCACTCATGGACTGGTGGTGCTGTGCTGTGTTGTGTGTTTTGATGCAGCGGAGAACTGCTCTGGGTACAGAACATGTGGCCAGTGTCTGGACCAGCCCGGCTGCGGCTGGTGCACCGACCCCAGTAACACGGGCAAAGGTCAGTGTATTGAGGGCTCATACCGCGGGCCCTTCCAGACTTCGGTCCCAGCCCCATCCACTCTGCCTGGTCTGCCCGCCAGCCCCCAGCCGGCCCTCAATGCCAGCATGTGCCCCAACGAGGCTAAATACAACTGGTCCTTCATCCACTGCCCAGGTAGGAGAGGCTCTGAGTTTTGTTTTGTGATCTAGATATAAATTCTTTGAAAATACTGCTTTATTTCATGCTCTGTGTAAATTGTGTTTTTGCAATGGATTCTGTGCTTTGAATTAAAATCAAATAGATCATTATACACGGTATATAAGAGACCATATAAATGGCCCTAAAGATGCTATCAGGTTGCATTTTGGGAAGTTTAGTGTGTTTTTGGAGCTTGACCCTCACTAGAGCCTTCAGTCTCTGCTACATCAACTTCTCCATTTTTTTATGTTTCTTGTCAGTCGCCCAACTTCACTGCTGAAGTACTCTTTTAAATTGAATCCCAGGAATATTATTTTCTGTTTTCAAAAATAATTGTCATTTTCTGAATGGGGGCTCTCCAGTGGTTTGGTTTCACATATTCATAAAGATGGGGGACTCACAAGGGACAGGTTTTATGTTGTAGGTGCTAATATGGTTCAAGCTCTGAAAACACTGGATGTGTAGAGGAAGGTGAACAACACTAGAAATGATGAAAACAAAATATTATTGCTACCTTCCAAATGTCCACCTCTTCCAAACACCACTCCTCCTAATTGTAACACATGCTTTCAGTCTAAAGCCCAAGCTGCTCAACATGCTTATTTTTTTATTATTTTAAAAGGCTTCTGTCAGAGCCACAGGCATTACACAACTGCAACTACACCCACTGCATAATGATTTCTTGTGATGAGTGAGCCATAAAATGAAACAGGAATTCTCCAACAACCATAATATCTGAGAATGTTTATCCTCAGAGGGATTGTTTCACTCATTCATTATAATCTAAAATGAAGTGATAAACTTCCCAATGAACTGCAGTGGCTGACCAATCTTTGTAGAGTTTGTAGATCCCCATGGTGACAAACAAAGCTGGAAACAAAGAAAATATCAAAGTAACAGTATTTATCACAAGGACCTCATGTACAGCACCAACAAACAGTTCAGACCTCGTACAGATCCCCAACTGCACATCACGTTCTGTACTCGCATATTAACTTACTCATTCATGTATTCCTGTGTGTGATGCTCATGCAGTTTGTGCTTTCTTTACTCTTTGGCAGCTTGTCAATGTAATGGTCACAGTCAGTGTGTCAACGAGAGCGTATGCGAGAAGTGCGAGGACCTGACAACGGGCCGGCACTGTGAGAGCTGCATTTCCGGCTTCTACGGAGATCCAACCAACGGGGGCAGCTGCCAGCGTGAGTATCCGCTTGCCATTCAGGCCAGCAGTAAATCAACCAGTCAGGCTGTGTCACGCACAGCTTCATTTAACTTGTCAGTATTTACAGTGCAGTTTTATGTCGGCCATTTTCCTGAATCCTGGCTGCACAGTAAAACATTCCCCTGGGATATTAAAGATTTACTGTGCTCCACAGCTAATACTAACAGTCAGTCAGTCGGACAACAAATCAATTGTCCAGTCCTTCCACAGCTTCATTTAGCTCACCAGTATATTCCAAGCTCTGCAAAGCAATTTTGGTGTCCCTCTGGAATATATTCACTTAGGTTTATATCAGTGACAGTCAATCAATAAACTGGTATCTCTGCGTATCTTGTCAATATTATGCATTCATTGTTTATACTTTTTTCTGCTTCCTGATTGTAAAGCAAAGTGCCCCCACAGGGGGTATCAAAACTTCACAGCTAATCATGACTTTCTCTACATCAGTTTGACTCTAGAGGCTTTATCAGCATGATTAAAGAGAAAATCAATACCTCAAAAAGGAGATAATGAACAAATAATCAAGACAACACATGTACATAAATTACTGTTTGTTGCTCCAGCAGCTGTTCTCCATTGTTACACAGATTTCTACATATTTCACAGCTGTTTACGCTAGAAGGCTCAGTCATTTTAAAAATGATAAATAGCATTAATACAAAGGATGAGAGATGAACAGGTGTGATAAAACTGGCCCTCAAAATCACCAAACACTTGCACCTGTAACAACCACAAACTGTCTCCTGGGATGTGGAAAACCACCTCTGAGTGGAGTCTTAGTTGAAACGTGTCAGGCTCAACTCTATGCACAGAACTGACTGTGGAGCTAAACTTAAAGAATGGGGCTGGACATTTTTTCCTCCCATGTTGTTTCTTTGGAGAATGAGACAGTTGCCTCTGTGTGACAGACAGGATGAGCTCTGACTTGTTTGTGACCGTGTGGTGAACAGCATTTCCGAGTATCTGTCCCTCTGTGTGCAGTTCTGAAAAGGACGACTCCTTTAAGTCCCACAGGGACACCAGAGGGGCTTCAAAGAAAACGTCAGCAATGACGGATAAACCTTGAGGAAATGCCTGACCTGAACCCAAGCAGTTTTTGTTATTGGATTTAAGACCTATAACAAAGCACCATAGTTGTGTGTACCTACTACCAGAACGCCTTTGGCCAAACGCTGATAATTTACTTTGTTAATGTATGATTCAACATTTTATTACACTGTCAATCAAATACAATTTATCCAATTTATATACATCCCAATATGTAGTTAGATATTTCCCATCAATACAAATGTGGGTTTACCGTGTCTGCTTCTCTACACGGCCTGACCCAACCCAGCATCAGTAGGTGTGTGTGTTCAAGACATGAAACCACAAATCTGATAATACAGTTATGCTCAAAGCTGAACTACAAAGAGAAGGGGCTGACACTCACATTACACGAGTCAGACATGTTTACCCTACATATAATACAATACATTCAATCTTCTGTAGCAGTGTATTTAGAATGACAGCCTGGCATTAAATATAAATGGATTTTGCTTTACTGAGACATTTTTAATGTACAATTTTCATGTTTCATGTCTTTTCTTCAGCCTGCAAGTGTAACGGCCACGCCAGCATGTGCAACCCAAACAACGGCAAGTGCTTCTGCACCACCAAGGGCATCAAAGGAGATCGCTGCCACCTGTGAGTCCATCCCTCTGTTCTTCTCGTTCCACCTCTGCCGTGCCTCCATACTCTTACATGTTCACATGTACACCTCTGCTTCAGTTTTAGTAAAACCTTCTAAATTTGATATCTAAGTTTACTACAGTGAAATTAGTTTGGGGGAGAATGGTTTAGTCTGATTTTTTTTTTTTTTTTTTTTTTTTTTTTTTTTTATTATATCTTTCACATGCAGTGTTTGTGGCAGCACATGCTAAGATTTTGACCATTCAAATAACATTTTCCACTGCAGGAACTTTTACAGGAAGCTTTTCTGTGAACACTGGAGCTTCATTTGCGTTTTGATCTGAGGAACTCAAGTCCAACCTCTGGGGATTTCAGGCTGTTACTGTAGTAAAGTAGTCAAAAAAAGAGAAACTTTCAGTGCAGGTCACAGACCTGCACTGAAAGTTTAATGAGAGTAAACTGTAAAACAAGCAGTGTCAATCAGAGAATAGATAAAAGAAGATATAAATCTGTATTTGCATGTTTTTAAAAGTCAAGAACCTTTTTTATGATGAAAATGCTGAACCACTTTCCACAGCCATAGGGCTTCCGAAATTTATTACAAACTTGAGATAATGTTTGACAGATGATCACAGTGTCTGTACATGATGCTATCAGCTGCACCAGACCTTGGTCTTTCACTCGTTTTTCAGATTTTTCACTGTCATGATGCTGATTGAAGGTCAAGAGCCACGTCCCTGTTGACGTGGTAGGGGTAGTTTTCTCAGCCCTCGGTGTGACGCCAGTGTTTCCTCCTGCTTTATTTTCATCAGCAATTATATCGTCCCATTTCTCCTTCCTATTTTTCTCTGTGTCACCCGCGTCCCCCATTTTTGTCCCCCCCCCTTTCCATCCAGCTATCTCACATCTCTGTCTCTTTCAGGTGTGAAGTCGAGAATCGTTACCAAGGCAACCCCCTCAAAGGAACATGCTACTGTAAGTGGAATTGCAATTACCAGCTTCAGTGAGGGTGGGGTTGGGAGCGTCACACATAGAAAGCACTGTGAGGCCTGACTCTTCTTCCTTGTTCAGGTCAATGCCAAGACAGGTACATGGGTCTTAAATCAAAGTAGGTCTCAAGTAGTTTGATGTTTAAAGAAATAACAGCCAGAGGAGAACCGGCTTCTTTAAAATCAGTCGCAGGTGGAAAGAATTGCAGATGAAAGTGAGGCGCAGAGGAACAGGAAGCTTTTGAAGAACTGTTCTTCTCGCTTCCCTGCTGTGATGACAGTCATTTGCCAGGGACTCACTGTAGTCCTCTGGTCCTCACTGCAGATTAGTCCCATGTCATTATTTTTCTTGTCAGTTGTAGTTATGGAGAATATAATAATGTGTCTGTCATATCGTGGAATTAAACAAACTGTGTCCTCATGGCCCTCAAACACTTGCTCCTCCTTATTTAATAATCCAATATAATCAAATCCAATATTTCAGACAGTGCTCGCCGCAGGAAATTGTCCAGATTCTCCATTCTCTTTATATCTAAAAATTTTATTGACTTTCTTGGATGGACCTGGAGATTTTAGTGTGTGTCCTGTGGTGAAGGTCAAGATAGAGGCTGGGTTATATTGCTGTGTAGCAGCCAGCATTGATCTACAGATTGCCGTCACTTCACCACAACAATATATGAAATATATCAGTAAGTTTACAAACAGGAAGTCATACATGTACTGTACTAGGAAGTGACCAAACATGTCTCCATGTGTCACACACTCTCCACTGTCTTTTTTCCACCTCTCATAATCTGGAAACTTTAAAATCAGTTCTTCATTCTCTTCCTGTGGTCTTTATTGACCTGCACAGGAAAACTCATTCACTTTGTCACTTACTGGTCACACTGGCTGCAATATTCCAACATGCTGTGATCCCTTTTCATGCTTGTTAATGCCCGCCTGACTGGGGCTGGTTGAAGAGTTAGAAAACAAGGTTACAAAACCACATTAGACAAAACAAATCGACCATTATTTATAGCACTCTTCAACCAGCCCCAGTCAGGCAGGCATTTCTTTTAACAATGTGAATTTAATGTTATTAATATTTGGTTAGCCAATTGTTATAAAATAAATCAAAAACTAATTTTAAAATCTTGGATTGTTCTAGCAGCTCACATGTGAGGATTTTCAGCTTTTCTCAGTTTTTTATATAATGAACAATTCATTATGATCTAACAAAAACCAGAGCTGCTATGAATAGTCAATCAACAGAAAATTAATTGATAAAATTAATCTAATTCATTGATCTTGTTAGTAATTAACTAATTTTTTTTTTTTATTGTATAAATCAACTCTTTTGGTTTTGAGCTGCTGGTAGCAGATCTTTTTTTTCCCACATTGATTTTAACAAGCATGAAAAGGGATCACAGCATGTTGGAATATTGCAGCCAGTGTGACCAGTAAGTGACAAAGTGAATGAGTTTTCCTGTGCAGGTCAATAAAGACCACAGGAAGAGAATGAAGAACTGATTTTAAAGTTTCCAGATTATGAGAGGTGGAAAAAAAGACAGTGGAGAGTGTGTGACACATGGAGACATGTTTGGTCACTTCCTAGTACAGTACATGTATGACTTCCTGTTTGTAAATTTACTGATATATTTCATATATTGTTGTGGTGAAGTGACGGCAATCTGTAGATCAATGCTGGCTGCTACACAGCAATATAACCCAGCCTCTATCTTGACCTTCACCACAGGACACACACTAAAATCTCCAGGTCCATCCAAGAAAGTCAATAAAATTTTTAGATATAAAGAGAATGGAGAATCTGGACAATTTCCTGCGGCGAGCGCTGTCTGAAAACATGTTCTTGTGTGACTTTCAAACCACACTGATCGAGCTTTTCTTCTTCTTCTTTTGTAATTCCCTCCACGCTCTCCCACACCTCCGGCTTGATCACTTCAAACAGACACGCTCCTCATCGACTACCAGTTCACCTTCAGCCTGTCACAGGAGGACGACCGCTACTACACCGCCATCAACTTCGTGGCCACACCTGAGGAGGTACGTCTCTGACAGTGAACTCCCCACTGTCACAAGCTGTCTCTTCTATTACGATTAAAGACTGTAAAGTCAGCACTAGATGATGATGATGATTATGATCATGTTTTTTCTTCCCCCTCGATTATTGTCAAGCAGCTAATTTCTTTATAAAACATTTCTCCTGTTAGTACTGAAATAACACTAATTCATGCAAAGGGCTTTTCAATGGTTTATTTAGCTTAAGAAATACTGTAGGATTTTTTTCTGAACCCATAAAGGAACATTTAGCCTTCAGTTGTGAAAAATTACAACATTTGGAGAAAGATGATTTCACTGCACAGAGACGTACACACAGGAATTCACAATGCAATTACATGCACACAAGGTCTGCATTAAAGCTATGTAAGTAGCATTTAGAAGTTTATAATGTTTGAGTATATTATTTTAAATCTTCAAAAGTAATTAAAGAGTTCAAAGAAAATAAAAGCATCAACCATAATACAGCTATTACTTCCCCTGTAGGCTCCATTGCAACCCAGTTAGCAGCAGAGGAACAGTGTAAGTGAACAGAACAACAAACTGTTCAACAGTATTATTTCATTGTAGTACCTTTATGAAGTTATAGAAGTCCCATTGAGACTGAGATCTCATTCTCAAAGGAGACCTGAGCACATAAAAAAACAAAATAATTAAAAATATTACAATATGTCAAGCTACCAAAGAACAAGAATATACAGCAGAACAAAAGGGGCATGAGGGTATATTGTAAAATAATATAAACAGGCATGATTTACGAATAATGAGACATACAGTAATATCAGGAAAATGGAAGAAATAAACAAGTACTGCTAACACATTGAGCACCGCTGACTCGACATCTCACCCTGTAAAAGTCAGTCTGCTCCTGACAAGTACACACAGACATCACAGTGAAGTGTGATGTCGTGGTGTGAACTACACTCATCACACACTCTCAGATATTTTCCCAGCAAACAAAAGCATGTCCAGTCTGATTGACCTGACTGCAGCATCTCAAGCTGAAACTGAAACACAAGAATCTAAATAAATATCCCAGATGGTATTTTCCCCTGATTAAGCTGAAAGCTTTTACCAAACAGGAACAAATGCAGCACCGTCAGCTTTGTCAGCTGAAGGACTGCATAAATAAATGTGTTTTTAAAGTCACAGAAAATGACATTTTTGACACACACACACACACACACACACACACACACACACACACACACACACACATACATACACTTTCAGTAGAAGTTGAACAATGTCTACATTACACTGTACATCTTTGATTATATATGTACAAATGTAAATGGAAGAATTTTCATAATGGGGCCTCCTCAACTTTTAATATCCACTAAATTCCCTGATTGAGAGACTAATCAATTATTAACAAACTCTGCCTTTCGATCAGCCAGTAAACATGAATTAGGTGTTAATTTACATCTGCTTGACCATATCAAAGCTGATCTCATGTTACTGTTGGACTTATAGTACTTTAATACATACCATTTCCATCACTGATTCTTGTTCAAACATTTGTTTTGCTAATTCAGCTTCCATTAGCTGTGCAAATTTGCTCTAGTCTGCAATACAGTAAGTGTTTGTACAGCTGCTGACTGGAGCTGGAGGGGAGCAGAAATGCCTGCTCAGGATTTACTGTGAAGTAGAGCGGCCTGTTGACCTGCTACAAATCATGTGTTTTCTTCACTGAATTCTGGTTCCACTGATGTTTGGAACTAGAAAGAGATGATGACACCAGTGGTTGTAATGTAGATGGTGATGATGATTGCATGTTTTCTCTGTCTCCCTCCTCAGCCAAACCGGGATCTGGACATGTTTATAAATGCCTCCAAAAACTTCAACCTAAATATAACCTGGGCCACGAGTTTCACTGGTAGGTCTCAACAATCACTAGTAGTCCTGAAACAATTAGACAATGACAGATAATTGATCGCCAACAACTTTGACAGTCACATAATTGTTTATTAAGCATAAAATGCCAAACCTGCTCTGGGTCTAACTTGTCAAAGAATTAGGGATTTGCTGCTTTTTCTTTGTTATATATCACTGTAAATGAAAGTCATTTAGATATTAGATATCAGACTGATTGTCAAACTAAAACATATTTATTACTCATATTTTGTCCTTCATCCCATCTCTCTCCTTCCTCCATCTCTGTGTCATTGTACTTCTTTTATATTTTGTTCTCTGTTCTGTTCTATGTCTCTCCCTCCTGTTCTGTTTTTCTTTGTGTCATCCAGCAGGAACCCAGACCGGGGAGGAGATCCCCATCGTCTCTCGGAGCAACATCAAGGAGTTCAAAGACAGCTTCTCCAATGAGAACTTTGATTTCCGCAACAGCCCCAACATAACGTTCTTTGTCTACGTCAGCAACTTTACATGGCCCATTAAGATTCAAGTAAGCTTCAGTTCGGCTAAACAAAAATACAAGTGGTTCCTTTGGGAATTAGTAGGATTTGGTTGACGTGGTTGTGAAGCTGCACTGGATGTTATTGGCACATATAAGTGCATGACAGCCAGTGATTCCTGTTGATCATTACTGCTCAGTATTCATAATACATGTGAAATAAATGTCAGGCCTTGCTATTTGAGGGCTGCACGATGAGTTTCACATCTATCATAACTAAGCTTCATTGTTGTAGTCTTTGTGACGTGTTAGATAAAACTGGCCAGATAAACTCTGACAGACACAATAACATTCAGCTATGGCATCATGGGATCAACATCCACTGACTAGTTTGTTGAATGCAGGAAGAAAGCAGACTAGTTAGATATGACCCTTGAAATCTATAAAAGAGAGGCTTTGTTCTTTGACAGCATGGGGGAGTAGAAATGATGGAGACTTGGGAATGAAATGTGACAGAAAGGGAAAGTTGAAACGACTTGTTAGATGAACAAAGGAGGGAGAAATATGGGAGAAATTGCACTCTGTCAAAAGTTTCAAATAATTATAATGCCTCTGTTTTGCACTATTTGCTGACCTGGAAATTTACCCAGTGCAGCTTTAAAGCCCAGACATGCTGTTTGTTTAAGTAACACATGTAAAAATGTGAAGTGGAGCATGACTTAATAACAGCTTGATATATGATGAATGTATGATTTAGTCAAGTAGAACTGAAACAGGCCAAACTGTCCCAAATATTCACTGCTGCTGCTTGGAGTCATTGTCATGTTTGCATGCATGCTCACATGTAAGATTATTACAAGCCACTGTAGAAGTGCAACTTGTGCTGAAAATGTATGTATTCATGCACTCTGAATAAAACCATCTACAAAATGGCATGTCAGGTCTCCTTATATGCTTTGATGTGCAGAGTTGTGTCGTATTCAGCTTGTACGTATGTGTGCTACTTACACATACACTCGGCTCCACACACATTTTTTATCAAAGTTCAGCAAACCTGTGGTCAATTTTCACTGTGACTGGTCAGCTTGTCTCCTTCACAGGCCACTTTTCTACTCTACAAACCAAAAAGTTGGCTGGTAAAATGGCAAAATACATTGGCTGTCACCAGTAAAATCTGGTCAGTGGGGGGAAAAAAAAGTTTCCTCTACCTTGGTGTGCACAAGCTTTTCCCCACAGTTGATGTGGCTCCTTGGCAGTAGTAGTGAATAGGGCTCTGTCTGCTCGCCTGGTTGTGTTGAGTTGTGTGTGTGTTTATGCAGCCAAGCTACAATCGCCGCTGCACTCGGTGAACCGCTGCCATGTGGACAGTGGAGAGAAAACTGTCCCTCAACAGTGCTCCTGCTGTACACTGACAGCAATGTTGTGCTTACATAATGAGTTAGTGAGTAGCAAATGTATTTGCTGCAGCATTAGAGTCAGCTTGTTCTAGTCAGTAGATTCATTGTGTTCATTTTCTTCAAAGTAAAAAATGTAGAAACCCTTAAAATATGTAACAACTGTTCATATTCTGGCTATTTAGTCGTGCTCATATTTGTGCTTCTGTCTTTCTTACCCATCTATATTGTTAACACAGTTTATATCATAGCTGTGGATGTTATATTCACATTTATTCATTTGACAAACAGTTTAGTCCAAAGTGACATAAGCAACGTACAAATGCTTTGTGATTGGCTGGTTGCCTCCAAAATCAAAAATCAAATTTATTCAACATCTCTTTAAACATTTTTCATCAAAAGTGTAAATCCCTTACTTTTTTAATGTAGAGTTTTTGCAGACCTGTTATACATCATTAGATTAGAAATTAGTATATTAATACATTAATGCAAGTCTCTTTTTATTAATTTTTTTATATATATATATATATATATATATATATATATATATATATATATATATATATATATATATATATATATATATATATATATAAAAAAAAAAAATAAATAAATAACATTACCACTGGGGGGCGCCAAGGTCCAGAATTTTCAGATTTTAGATAGGGGCGCATTAAACTGACTACAAACAAACTTGTACTGGGATATTGGTTATGGAAATAAAGGCAGTAGGAGTTGTTTGAATGGGCAGAAAAGCAGAATTCTTGAACAATCTGTCATGAATTTGTTATTTAGACTTTCTGCTTACACCCACTAGTGCAGCACGAGGTCAGCACTGAAGATGCAGTATTTAAAACGGTTTCCAGGAATTTAATGAGATCTCTAAAAAAGGATGCCTTGTTACATGCACTTTCTCTTTTTGCTTGTGTCTTGTTGCTGTGGTAGAAGCATGATAATACACTCTGTTGTGTCCCTACATGGATTATAATGGACTCAGCTGAGGACTTGTGTATCAGGGCAAGGACACGTCTCTTGGTACCTTGTACTGACATCTTAGCACTTTTTAAGTAGGTCTGACTGAAAATAAATTTAACATTAGTTTGTTGACATTTGATATGCCCTGACTAAGCTGCATTACTGCCAGTACTGCAGCAGTTGACTAGAATATCAAAAATCTTCATAGGTTTCTGTCTACATGCTTGCACATGTAGCTGTCAATAAAACTGTTCATTGACTTTACTTTTTAAGCAGGTTTTGAGAGTTTTCATCATACGTGCACATGCATAGTTATGTTAGTTCATGGATGTTTTTGCGGCTCGATAAGGGACGGAATAAACTCAGCATTAATACTGAGTTTGATGCAGAAAATGAATGCACTGTCAGGATTGGCTGGTGCTGGTTTGGGAGTGCGAGGCACTCTGGGCCTGGCTCCTTGTGTGCTCTGTGCAGCCTGCCCGCCTTTGTGCCTCCCCGATCAGTTCTGTAAGTGATTTGACTGGTTGCCCCGTGCAAGCTCCTTCCCCCTGCCCTCCTCCAAAAGGGGAGAAAAATCCTGCCTCCATCTTCCATGTCCTGCCTCGTGAAGGCTTTTAGTTTTCCCAGCTTCAGAAGCCCAGCTGCTGCCAGCCAGCCTCAGGAGATCACCAGCAAAGCAGAACTGAGCTGAGCCGAGTTGAGAGAGCCTGGCCCTCTCAGCTTCCTCTGGTCCAACTCACCCTCTGCATTGCTGGGGGGGGATCATGTAGAAGATCACCCCTACCCTTGAAACTAAAGCATGCAGGTCTGCTAGCGTGTCATTTTTCTTCCTCACACTCATGGAGCTTTACCTTCGTCAGCGAGGTAACATTTTCCACTTGTTTTTCTTTCTTTTCCTGCCACAGCTCCTCATCTCAGAATCATATTTTTAGCATTTATTCTTAATAACATCCCTTAATTTTTCTTTTGTTGCCTTTTTCACTCTGCCAGCCTTCATTGGTCTACAGCAGTGTAGCACTGGGATGTGAGTGTGTATGTAATTGTAGGCGGTTGGTCCTCCAGTGTTGGCAGGCAGAGATCGGAGAGGTGGAAAACGGCTCATAAGCAGCCGAGAAAGAGCAAGGGCAAAGTGGAATGTTAAGTTGAAACACATGCTGCATTCAGAGTGGGCTGTGTGCAAGCTAAGCCCCCTGTCTCTCAGCTACTGTATACAGGGCTCTCTCTCTTGGCTCTCTCTTTTTCTCTTGCTCACTCTTCAGCACACCACCTCAAGGTTGCTTGTGTTTGCTTTCACGTGATCGGAAGTAGCATTCGAACAGCTTGCATACCAAATTTGTTTTTTGCCCATTTGTCTTCAGTCCACTTGTCGCATTCAATACCCAATGTGTTGCATTAAGTTAGCAGTAATTAGTAGTGGTAGTAGTGGTGGTAGTGTTATTATTATTATTATTATTATTATTATTATTATTATTATTATTATTATTATTATTATTATTATTATTATTATTATTATTATTATACCCCCAAAACTGACCAGCCCTACACTAGCTCATGTAACAGTTTCGCAGTTTAATTTGTATCAGTTAAAATATGCAGAACTTGTGAAAAACACAGAAAATCACATATAATAACTTTGACCCACCAAAAGTGAAATCTTGCAGTGGTCAAAGTGAATTCTATGGTAACTATATCGCATTCAAGCAGGTCTGATCATCAAAGCAAAATCAGTTGCATTGAGATTAGTCAGCAAGGAGTCCTCCCTCCCAGCCCCGTTCTTTTTTTCTTTCTTGATGAAGAATAGATCTGAATTTAATGATGTTTGTAATGAAACGCAAATCCCAGACTAATTACATTAAAGAGCTGTGATCTCCTGTTCCGTGCCTTCATGAACATGTCATGATATAGTAGAGATTAGAACAGCCTCCAATTTAATACCCCGCTGTGGAGTCGCAGCAGCTGTAGCTATCAGCTGGCTGGGCCGCTCTGTGTATCTGGACTTGTGTAGTGTTTATCTGGGCCATGCATGGCTGCCTGATGGGTGCATCTTGATACTGATCATAGTGCGAGGGCACGAAGCAGAAACACAGCGGTTTTGCCAGCTTGCAACAGTGGCGGGTACAACCCAAAGTCACCCAGCTACTTATTATTCAAACAGTGCCAACAAATTAAACAAATAGAGAAGATATTACACATATTAATAAATATGTGTAAAGAGTGTTTATCTGCATTGAGATACATGTGAAATTCAATCAGCTGCTCTTAATTTTTACTGCAAATTTACTAGACAATTAGACAAAGAGTTTACAGCCATGCTGATGTGAAGTCTGTACTCCACAGTTCTGCTCTGACCTAAATCAGTCACTAGCGCGCTCACAATGCTAACATAAGTTCTGATGTTTAGAGGGTATAATGTCACTTTGTCTTAGGTTCGTGTGTTAGCATGCTAACATTTGGTAATTAGCACTAAATACAAAGTCCAGTTGAGGCTGATGGTGATATCACTACTTTTTGTTTGTAAACCAAAGTATTGGACAAACAATGGTGATGCTAGATGAAAAGTTATTTACTATAATTTTGTCTGAGGGACCATGAACATCTGCAGCAGATTTCATGGCAATTCATTCAATACTCAGGGCCTTTCACTAAAAACAACAATGTGCACCTCATGGTGGCGCTAGGGACAAGTCACTGAAGTCAGAAGCTGCACTTCTGCCCTCATGCATGTTAGTAGCTCACACACATATTCCAGCTCCATCATATTTAAAATTCAGTTTCCCTCTGTCCTTTTCTTATTTGTGGAACCTGTTGAGCAGCCCCCCCCCGGCACTGATAACGACACTTTCCTTCAAAACGTCAATGTACTACAAGCGGCTGTCAGAAGCCATTAAAGGCAGAATATTTCCTGTCTTAATGCCCGGCGGCAGGCTGACAGGCCCTGCTGTGAGATCCTTTGCAGCCCCTTAAGAGTCACCCTCTGCTGGGTACATAACGAGAACGCCGCCCGGGCCTCCACCGTCAGCCTGACTCTCGGTGACAAAGCACCGCACATGGCTGACACTTGAGATTAGCCGCTACAATAACTGTTATCACACATCTTCCCTGTGAGTTGGCCTGCATGTACTTTTCAGATGGAGTTATGCAACGGTGACATGACACGAAAGCAGCCATCATTGCTTTTTTCTTGTGTTGTGAAAGTCATCATTGTCCTTGAAGGGGGCTGTTGTGTCATTAGAGGAGAGCATTGTGTGAGAAGTAGAGGGCTTTGTTAGGCTGCTGTCACAAAGGTTTTCAGTACACCAGCTGAAAATGCTTCTTTTAACAATGCTAAGCTATCCTCTTAAAAGAATCCCTGCCACTCAGAGTTTCTCATAATCTCCAGTAGTTTTTCTTTAATCCTCATCATTTTTTCCTCCTCCGTGAGTGCAGAAAGTAAGATTTTCCCTCCAAACTATTTTCTCTTAATTGTAAGTAGCTGACTGGCTCCTTAGAAACCCAGAAACTCACAAAAATTGCTCTGTGTGTGCAGAGGTACATTAAGGTACTGTTTACACTGGAGAAGTGCAGGAAGTGAAGAGAATCAAAGGAGTCGAGACACTGCTTGAGAGAGTTTTGGGCTGTAATGTTAAAAAGAACTATAAAGAAATATAACTTGAGGAGTATTGAGCTGCTGGTTGGATGTAAACACTGAACATGGAACTGAACCTTAGGCTCAGGGGACTTGTGATGTTAATGTTTCTTTATTTTCTTAAAACAACCCAAGAGCTGATATAAAGCCATAAAAATAACTAAGACAAGTCCAGAGCAGTAACTTTATAAAATGCCCAAAAAAATCTGCAGCCAGAGGAGAGAACACCCAGAGAACACCCCTTTTTATACATTAAAGCAGTAAATTAATCAAAAAATGAATGAATAGAAATAAAAGAAGATAGCTGATAACGCAGTTGTTTGTTGCAGTAAAGATGGATTCCCCTGAAGGCTCATGTTCATAAATTGCGTATTTGTGCCCTGAATGACATCACACACTTGATCTTGGCAGCATTAGTGCCAAGCTCTGTCCACTGTGATACCTGGGGAACTGAACACCGACATCTACTCTGCTGACACATTTTTAAAAGTTTTCTCTGGGCGTTCTGGCGCCCTGAACTTCTCTTCAGTGTTCAACAGTCTGGAGCAAAATTATCACACTGAGGATTTGGCGCTCAACAGTAATCAACAGCAACACATTAGCGAGCCAGATGGTGCTGACTACACAAGTAAATTAGACCCCGGGCTGTTGACAAAACACACACACACCCCTGTCATCTCACCACAGAGGCCACTGCCTTTGGCCTCATGTTGTTCTTGTATAAAGTCACTGTAGATTTACACACATTGGGACCCATCGAGTGTTTCTTTCTCATGCATATATTCTAATTCTTGATCACATATTAAGTATTCATGGACTAATCTGACATGCACACAGCTGGGCTTTTCTGGCTTTTGTCTTTTTATCCGGCCTCCTGTTTCTTTTTTCCCGTGGAATTGTATGCAAATCCCTGCTTTGCCAAAGAATAATAAGCAGGAGCAGTGATGAGTTCTGGTCTAAGGTGTCACCTCGGAGAGACGTGTGTGAAGGGGAATTCTGCTTTCTGCAGGAGATGCAGTACATGTGTGCTGCCAGAGAGAGGCAGTGTTGTGTTGTTGCAGAAATATGATCAGTGAGGGGCATTTTTTTGGGGGGTGGCAGGGATGGGGGTGTGTAGGCGTAAGTATAGAGAGCAGGAAGAGGAGGAGGAGGAGGTGGTACCACAGTGCCAGTGGCAACCTTGATTAAAACAGGATGTTAATACAATTGCTCTTGTGATGATTACATAGTGAATATGTCTGCCCACATGTGCAGGGATGAGTTCTTCTGTGGGCAGTTGGTGTGATGCTGCTTTGACAGGCGAGTAGTCTGGAGCACAGAGGAGCAGACAGACTGGGAGCCTCCCAGTAGCTGGGACCAGGAAGTTGTGGGAACCTTAAAGAAGCGAAAACCTTGAGAAAATCCTGATTTTTAAGACCGTGATTGAAATTGTGAAGCACTAGAAATACACACAACACAAAAAGGCAGATACATGCACATGTTGACAGCATAGAGTCGTAAATAGACATATGCCATATATATGCAGTATACAATATGCAGTGTCTGCCTTTGTGAGCAGATGCAGCTAATTTCTGCTCCTATTGTCAGATCTACAAGGTCGACTCCAGTCTACAGCTCACACGTTCGTGTGTATAATGCTGACCTCTTGTTTTCAGTTCTCCCAGTGAAAGCAGATTTCTGACTATTGTCCTTTCTTTTTCTGTTTAACAGATTGCCTTCTCCCAGCACAGTAACTTCATGGACCTGGTGCAATTCTTTGTCACATTCTTCAGGTGAGCAGCTCTCCTCTAACCTTCTGTCAGTGCACATACTCCACACCACACATGTGTTATTGTTAAAGTGGCTGCAGTTGCCTGTTCAGCGTGTGTGCGCGTGTGTGTGTATGAGAAAGATGCAATGTGAACTCTCGTGATGGATCACCAAAGCTGCTCTGCTGTGCCTGTGCACCAGCTATTACTATGAACAAGTGCCGCAGCTCACTGGTGTATAGGAGCTGGTTAGCTGTCAGCACAAACAGGCAAATGCACACATGTGTAACTGTATTTTATTTGCTCACATCATGCACAGGGCGGGAAAGGGGGCAATAGAAATCAAACTGCTCTGGAAGGTGTATGTAGGTTTATCAGATCCAGTATCATCTGGAATATGTTCACATTTGATTCAGCAGCTCATGATTTATGCTAACCTACCTCGCAGTGCTAAAACACGACAGACACACGACCCTGACATACAATTTGCAAGCAATATATAGTTTTTATGGCTACATTTACACAGCAGCAGACGCAGAGCAGCATTATCTTCCCAAAATACAATACACAAAGAAGCTAATTTACTCTGTAGAGCTGTGGAGTTGTATGATTCACTGAGGATTATCCTTGTAAAGTTGATAATTAACAGTTGTTTATTTTACATCCAGCACATGCCATGTATCTGATGAACTGATTATGAAAGGGATAGATTCACCCTCCTCTTTGCTCTGTTTTCATCAAGGTTTCAGCTTCAGTAGCTGCTACATGCTTCACTATGTTCACCAGCTAGTAACTGACTCTGTCCGCCTGCCCTGTAGTGCTGTACAGTGTAGTACAGTGGGGTTATCAGAGCTTACCTGCTGCAGGTGGAAACGACAGTGATGAGGATGATGCAACTGAGTGAAAACTGTAAAGTCTCACCAAAACAATGAGCTGAAAAATGCTAAAATGCAGTGGAACTGCAGTATCAACACGGTTGTTTGATCCCTTGTTAATATAAAAATGTTTATTAGAGCAGGTTTAATGCAGTTTTACCCTACATAACCACTGTGTAGCTGCCATCTGCAGACATTGTAGGAATATGTGATTTAAAACACATTGGCTCCTTTTAAAAACATTAATAGAAACATAATCTGGGGTTTTGTAGATGGCTCCAGGATCAGCAGTCTGTCTGACAAAATGGTTGGCTAACTTTGAAGCCAGTTTCTCCATTTTATTTTCTTCTTACTGTACATCAGCATCACATTTAGTCAAACAGCGAGTCCAGTATTGAAATCGATGATGCCATGTGATGGTGTGGAGATGGAAGTTATGTGTGCATTACTTTGCACACATTTTCCTGTGACATATCTGATAGATGTGGGTGAATCAGCTTTGGGTCTTGAGTGGATTTTAAATGAATTTCTCAGAGACTGTTGGCAGAGCAACGTGCTGCTTGGTAACGACGGAGACACTGGTTCTGCTGCCAGGGCCGAACACGTGCATTTGTTGAGCTGTGATGAAGCCCCCAGCCTGCGTTTCACTCTTTCAGGAACTGCTGTGATGTGTTATAGATTTAAAAAGGAGCAGGACTGAAAATTGGGTACACAAGTGTGCATGCTCGACTGCACATGTGTGTGTTTATTTCTCCTGAGTATCCTGAATGTCTGATTGTGTCTGCTACCCAGGGGATTGTGGGGCTTTGTCATGTTTGTGTGCTCTCCGCATTGCCCTGAAAAAATAGCCGGCTATTCCAAGTCATGCTGTTTTTATTGATCCAGCAGCCCGGTAAAGGCGGAGAGATTTGATAGGGCTGATTTGAAGGCTTCTCTTTTATTGTTTGTTGACCAGCCTTTAGCCAATACAGTGGTGTTCAATAACAGTGTGTTTCAGCATCGATTTGAATAAATCACCCTCCTTCACTGAGGTTTACATTGGATGGTATTCAGCATTAAAAGCAGTAGGGCTACAAGTGCTCTCATATGCCTCACCCCCTTTGCATACAAATGCCGACCCTGCAGTAAATCGCTGGTGATGCTGGTATGTTTATACACACGCGTCAGCATTCAAATGTTCGCATGTCAGCATTCAGAGCATGCAACCTGCACCTGCTGTGAGCAGGAAGCAGGCATCACAGCGATCCATAAACACAGTGACTGTCTTTCTTTTCTTCCTCAGTTGCTTCCTTCATCCTTTACTTGACATTCTCCCTCTTTTTTTATCATCTTTCCCAACTTTTTTCTTTCTTTTTCATCTCTTGCTTGCCTTCTCTCCTTTTCTGTCCTTCCTCCACTCGTCATTTCTACATTTCCCTTTGTTCCCTCTCCTTCCGTTTCTTCCTCCATCCCCTGCTTTTCCTCTCCCCTGTCTCTCTCCTATTCTCCCCATCTCCCTCTTTCCCTCCCCCTCATGCTCTCCTCCTATGATTCTCCTTTCATCTCTGGCTCTCCATCTCCTCCTTCTGTTGTGTTTTCCACCTCCATTGCTCCCTCTCCCTCCTCTTTTTTTCCCTTGCTACCCTCCCTCTGTCTGTCTCCCTTGTTCCATCCCCTCTCTCCCTTCCTCTCTCTCTCCTTCTCTCCCTCCCTCCTCTGTTTTCTTTCCTCCCAGCCTCCTACCACTCCCCCTGACTTGCTCTTAATCCCACAGCTCAGTCTTTTTTGATGTGTGTGCTGCCTGCCACTGATTCAGCACAGATGAGTAGAGACCTAAAGTTAGCGAGCTCTCAGCCTTGTCCCTGTTTGCTTCTGCGTCTTTGGGCGCTGCATTGTTTGTGTTGCGGGGGAGGAGAGAGATGCTAATTAACGTGAAAATTGTTTGCTCTTCTTCACTCCGACTTCCTCTGTCTTAATCTTGTTCTTTCTCGCTCTCTCGGTGCCACATTCCCTGTGGGGACAGATGAAGGTGCTGCCATCCCGTTATCTGCAGCACCAGAACAGATACCCCCACATGAATTCTCAAGCCACAAAACTGAACATCAGTGTTAACAGCAAACAGATGCATTCACATATTCACATCCAGCTGTCCGGCAGCTTCTCACCTTACACTCGTGATGTTGAATCATGGCTTTTAAAAGTGATTTAACACTTTTTTTCCTCCTGTTTAAAACCAAACATTTGTGGAAAGCTGAATGTTTGACAGGACGTTGTCTGTAAGGCCTGGAAAAGCCCTGGAGAATGTGAAATTTCCAAAACATTATTATTTTTTTTTAAATGCATTGAAAATGTATTCTTGACCTTTTTTTCCCCAAGCTGTCATGTTTTTAATCTTAAACTTGGCTGCTGCTGAAGCAAGCGTCCTTTGAAGTAATAGTGACCTGAATGACAAATTTCTTGGCTACATAAGTCCAAACTGCTGGATGGAGGAAGGCAGAAAAGTTGTCATAAAATGCAACTTTTCTTTCTTTATTGTGCATGCTAGGGCATATTTGTCATGGAAATATTACTGCAGTTATGGCTATTTTTGAAGTCTGACTTTAAACATCATCTTTTCTCCCCCGGCCAGCTGGTTACGAGCTCCTTCAAAAGCAGGAGAGAAAAAAGTTTGTTTATGTTTTCTGAATAGTTGATCTTGTTTATGAAGCAAATGTTCAGCAGCAGCTCAGCAAAGGTGCATATGAAAGTGGGACTTAACCTACAGAGGTTACATCTGTGCATGTCTTGGAGAATCAATGGCACTTGAATATATGATCAACAAAATTACAAAAGAACACGTTAATGTCCTATTCAGCCGAGTCCAGCGGTGAGTTTGCAGCAGGGTGGGCAAAACCAGACATAATGTTTTGATGTAACTAAGATTCCAGAGAAAGAACAAGGTTAGGAAGCTATGATAAAACTGTCAGTTTTTGAGACAACATTCAGCTTCCCTGACCCGCACTGGCTCCTGGTTCTTTGTTCTGGGACCTGTGTTTATTTTTTATTGTTATTTTTTGACGGATGCATCAAAGTAACGGAAGAAAAATAGCCTCTGAACCACTGTTCTAGATCACTGACCACATGTTGGCCCTTCTTTAAAAAACACTTGACTTAACCCTCTAATAGTCAGCGTGGCACTGAACCTGATGTCCCAGAAAATTCTGCTTCCTCTGAGAGATGTACCTCTGCAGCGTGTCTGCTCTGCTTGACAGCTCATATTAAAATAACTTGTGCTTTTTGGTGGACACTTCCATTCAACGGGAGTGCTGACTGTATATTTTTAGTAGACGAATGGTCTCAGTGGGACATAAACCCCTGATTCTGGCAGTGTTGAGCTCCCCAAAGTGTCACTAGTCATGGATACTTGAGTCTGGTTCCTCAGACTCTGAAAGAACAGGTTCTGATTTTATTTAGCCTATTTTAATAAAATACTCACATACCACATGCACATAGGAAGAGCTGCAAGTAGCTGCAGTCTTCCCTTGTCTGCATATGGACCGTAGTGAAATCCACAGTCCTCTTTCTATGGGGAAAAAAAAAAAGTGTTTTCAAAGTTTCCCTGAAGTTAATATGAAGTTTCACTCGCACCGCTGACTTTAAATACAGCCTTGATATAAGAAAAGCATTTTTCATCAGGACCTCTGTGGTGCAAATGAGCAATGAGTGAGGACATTAAACAGACAACAGATTCAAGAGATTTATTTTCTTGTTTCACCAACCCCAAAATTGTTTTTAAGTTTTAAATTAATTACTGAGCTACAGCAAAGTAAATCTGCCAGCGACAGTTGTCATAACCAGTGAAATCAACAGGCTGCAGCTTAAACTTGCTACGGCTTCCTAAGACAGTTATTTTTGTAAATTGTGATTAAAATCATGGATAAACTCTTTCAAGATCAGTGCATGGAGTGTTGTACATGAAGACAGACCAAGTTAATCCATTGCAGAAAATGGTGCCCAATAAAAATGCAATATTTAGTCCTGTTTGAGTAACATGCAAAAAAAATGTCCTACTTTAGGACAGGTTTTTAAAGCTTTATGTCTCCAGTAGAACTAATAGGCTTGGGGCTGAGTGCCACAGACAGGGTTAGGAAGTAAGGTAAGAAGTATTGAGAGATGGACTCATGCTTTCTTGGTTTTGGTCTTTTCATGGGATTTGTTGACAATAAGAAAACTGTGAAGCAACAGCAGCCTTATCTAGGACACCACAAAAAAATCCCAGTCTTTTCACATCACCCAGTAATGACCACAGACCTACACAGAGCTCATGTGAATCAGCACCAGGCAGCCTCAACTTCCTAGAAAAATGCCATCCTCTTTGAGATTAATTATTAAAATCTGAAACCCATTTAAAAGTCATAATTCACATCTCTTTGCAGCCCATTATTAAGGTTGTGTATATTGAAACTGATCTGTGGTTTATATATTGCTTTGCTGGCTGTTTAAACAGAGCAGAGATGTAATTTGGCTGGGGCACACATTTAAAAGATGGGGCACCAGCAGGTTGCTCACCCTGGGCCAAGTTTGTGTGGGTGGGTGTGTGGGTGGCTTGGATTGGATGATATGAATGAATCACCCTGCTGCCATCAAGGAGACTTAAGCTCTCTCTTCTGACACAAGTTTGACTCAAAAGGGTGGAGATGAGCTTTTACTTGGGGCTGTTATCAACTGAAGCTGCAGTCTTCATTGCTGTGTCGTCAACAGGTCAGGAGTTATTTCGCTTTTTGTGTGTTTTCCTGATTATGTTCAATTGAGATTTTGAGTATTTTGGCATCATCGCAATCTAGCTGACAGTAGCTCCTAATCACTGTCAGACCCTGAGCACCACTATCACCACCCTGCCACCATCAGCATGCAGCAGCAGGAAGCGAGCTGCAGTGTTATTCAACTCACTGACCTTGGTCTGAACCATTTACCTCGTTAAAGCAGAGAGGTGATTGGTGTCGTCACTCCCGGGTCTTTTGAGTCAGCAATCCAGCCATGTATGTCACTCTTATCCTCTCTCCGCCTCCCCTCCCGTCCTCTCCAGTCAGGCCTTTAACCTCTTGTGCTTAAGATGCGACAGTCGCACCACAGCTTTTCACCACTGGGTCTGTGCTCAGGGTTATACAGCAGTGTGCCTCCTCTCTCCTTTTCACTTTTTTAATGATAATGGTGCTAAAATTCTACTCTCACTGGGGAAGATACAGGTGACATGAACTGATTAAATGACAAAGGTTCTAAACAGTCTAACACATAAAAATTAGCTGCCTGTCCTGTCAGAGCACTGGGGGGCGGGGTCACTGAAAGCAAGCCACATTTACACCCATTTATATGACACTTTTTTCTACAGGCACACTCACACCGAGCAATTTGGGGTTCAGTATCTTGCCCTAGGACACGTTGACATGTGCAGAAGCCAGGAATCAAACCACTGACCTTCTGATTAGTGGACGACCTGTTCTAACTCCTGAGCCACAGGTGTTTTATTTTAAAGGGCTAGGTTTATTAGTCCAAGAGAGATAGGAAACTTAAAAAAAAAAAACATTTATTATTGGTTTGATGTTTCAGGCATCTTGAATGTGGAAACTTTTGCATCTGCCTGTGCTGATTGCAGTGCTGTATATCTCTTGATTTTTGCTTTTGAGGAATCAGCATCGCCCATTTACACAGAATGAATCTAATTGCTTGAATTTCAGAACCGGTGCCATAATTTTTTGTCATGTTGACAAAAGTAAATAAAAGCATGATCACTCTCAGATTTGGGTGCACAGCCATCCACACATGCACACACCTACTACCCAGCCATGCACCATCATTTTGGGGCTCTCTGAGTCGGCCCCGGGCTCTGAGGAGATCCAAGTGGCATCTCATGCATATTTTGGCAGCGGGAAGTGGACTGCAACAGAACATAAATAATTCTGTTGTTGTGATCATCAGCTCACTACTCAGCCTCTCAAACGCATCTGCAGATTTGGACACTGGCAAAGAAATTCTCTCAAATGCACACAGTTGTTTGTACACACACACACACACACTCAGACACACATGCACGCACTCAGAAATACTCTTTGTTCAAACACAGGAGGCAGCTGGCCACTCAGTGGTGCTGTGTGCCCTCTGAGCTGTATGATTGTCCTACACACACACACACACACACACACACACACTGTGTCTTTTTCTCTACTGCATCTTTAAAGATTCAGACTGCAGCCTGCATGAGTGCAATAGTTGGGGGTCAGCTCAATACAATCAATTCCAAATGTCAATTTAAATTGCAACCCATTTACTGATGACAGATCATTCTCAATTATCTCCCCAGTGGTGTTTGATGTCAGTGGATTCATTATTGAGCACAGAGCTTTTCTGTCTTCAAATTCAGGAAAAGATTCATCACTGCAGTCGGTTAAACAGAAAGTGACAGTGACCCCAACTGTGATATGGGATGTAGAACGCACAGGCTCCCTGTTCCCTGTAACACAAGTTTGTTTGTACACAAATGTCAGCCTGCATGAGCGTCACCAGCAGCAGTGACAGGACGGGTGATTGACACCAGGACAGGGTGTAGAGGACGCTGCTGCACAGAACATGAACTATAAGCGGCGACTTCATCCATTCATCCAGCTGTCAGTACTCAAACTTTTCAAAGGTTGAGTGCCATCAACAAACTTCCTGCATATAATATAATATGAATTTGTGAATTGTTATTCACTGTTGGCCATATTTCATAATTTGCACCAAAAATGAGACAAAAAATGTTTGGTGTATATGTTAAGTTTTTCCCTGTAGCTAAGAGTCACAATTATTTGATTGACAGTAAATCGAGTTATTTTAATTTTAATTGTTTAGAGCCTGTGTCAAAATGCAAGCTTTTAAAACACCAGTTTAATCACTGCTTCTCATTTTCCGACAAGCGACAGCTCATGTCAACAACATATCTTGAAAGGTGTTATAATAACATAATAACATAAGTCTAGACATAGTGGCTTTTATGTATTGAAGTCATTTATCAAACAGAAATCTCAGCCTCTCCAATGTGAGAATGTGAATACGTGACTTTTCTCACTGTAAAGTCTTTTGAAAAAGAAAATCTCTGGGATTTGGACTTTGGTAATGGAAGGTTTCTCTGTGTTTCTCTTGATCTGCTTTTTTTTTTGTTTCTTGTGAAATTTTCCCCTTTTTGAAAATTTTTCAGATGAAACAATCCAGTAAAGATGAGTGTGAAGGTTCATTGTTCCTCATCCTTTCCTGATCCAACAGTACAGGTGGAGGAGGTGTTGGTGGAGGCCTGTACAGCTCAGTATCTCTCTGTATTCACTAAGACATGCAGCTTGTGAGCAATCCAATCAAGTCTGAACGATATGATTTAAATCTCTCTCTGTTATCTTCCACCCACAGGTTTTGTTTCACTCTAAAGTGTGTTACTTCTAGACAACTTCTTAGGGAAAATTGCTCTTTATTGTGTTGTTCACAGCTTGTAGACAAACGAGGGGCCACAAGTAGGCGTTGCTTAATTTTAAAGGATCACAAGTTGCAGTTAGTTGTTAGTTATTTGCTGCTCTTCTCTTTTTCTTCTTTTACCTTCCTTCTGTTTTCACAATCCAGCCATGGTTTCTTTCAAACACACACTGGTGCTCACACACTCAGTGTTGTTTGCCCTCAGCTTGCTCCCTGTGGTTTTGACTGACAGCAGGCTCTCTCTTGATATCTCCCTCTTTCTCTCTCTCTAACCCCCTGAGACACCTGAGAGAGGGAGAGAGCGGCAGAGAGATACTCAACACACACTCAAGCCTTGCATGCCTGTCCTAAGGGGCCTCCCTGGGCACTCAGCAGGGGCTGCCGCCGGCGCTGTGCCAAAATCTCCTCCTCTCTAAGCTTTCTAGTTCACTGTCTCTTTCTCTGTGTGAATCCCTGCCTCCTCACTCTGTCTTTATCTCAGCCTTTGCTGCTGCACCACTGCCTGTCCGTTTACCTCCCTGCCTTCTCTTTTTTTCCTTCTTCCTCTTTTTTCTTCTCTCCACCTTCTGTCTTTCTTCCATATCCCCAGCCCTCTTTTTATCTCCCTCCCCTGCCTGCTTTCTTTCCCACTGCCCCTTTTTCTTCTCTCTTCACCCCTTCTCCCCAACCTCTTGCTCCATCTCCTTTTTTCTCCTCTTCTCCCCTCTCTGCATTCTTTAACACTCGCTCTGTATCTGACCTCATTGTCAGGTCATCGTTGTGGAGCCAGAGAGAGATACAAGTGGAAGATGGAGCAGATAGAGAAAGTGCAAGAAGTGCCTTGCGGCTAAACTTTTTCCTGATAGGTCCGCAAGGAGCTGAAAGCCACTCTGCGTCCAATTAATAATAAATGAATAGGATCAGTCGGTTTGACTCAGAGCGTACACTTTCTGCTCCTCCTCCTCCTCCTCACCTGTAATGAGTGGGGAAGAGAGGCACAGGAACGTGAACTAGGCCATAACGCACTCGTGTGGAGTCCCATTAGGAAGGTAAAATCTTTTCTTCCCATCCGATCGGCCTCGTGCCCACTCCCTCCCTCCTCACCTGCTACGTGTGCTCTCAGGCCCTCGTTGCTCTCCCTGTCAAAATAAGTTTCGACAGGTTAGTACAAACAAAAGCAAATGCTTGCAGGAAAAAAGTACAATGGAATTGGACTTCTCCTGCACCAGGCCCCACTGCAGGATTTGTCCTGAAATATAATATGACTTGTGGTAAATCCCTTATTTCTTCAGTTCATTGTTTTTCGGTCAGCTCTTTACCTGCTCAGAATGAAAGGAGCGCAGCCTCAGCTTTCTGAGGTTGTTAGAGGGAATCTGCTCCTTTATTCACCAAACGATTTCTAAATCCTCACATTCCCTCGGCTGTTTTTGTCCCTTTTTTTTCCACTGCAGCTTTTGTTTTTTTTTTATCTTTGAGCCACCACTGCTGCTTCTTTCCCTAGATTACATCACAGACAGGCACTGTTCTCCCAACAACATTTAGCAAGTTCTCAGTCTTCCTACAGTTAGATATCAGTACACTCACAGTATAGAGGGAGTGTTAGCCTAAAATGATTAACAGTTATTTTATTGAACCTCCAATTCTGAAGAAGTGCAATCTTCAAACCAAAAGAGCTGCACTTTTAATTAGTTGCCTGACATCTTCACAGGTGTCAAGAGGTGAAACGATAACGGTCTGTGGCAAATTTAATCATCTGCAACTAATTAAGATCTATGAATTGGCATTGGCGGTATTGAAGAAGGCTGTGCATTTAAAAAAAAAAAAAAAAAAAAAAAAAGAAGAAAAGAACAAGTTCAGCTGAGCAGGACGTGTACACTCTGCAGCAGCGTGCCCCTGATTGCAAACCTCTCATTCTGTTGGTAAGAACATGCCAAATTTGATTTTGCTGTTTATCTCCCTCACCAAACAGAAGAGAGAGAATCTAGTCACTTTTCCCAGCTCCCATTGTGTGAGGAATGAATCGACAAACAATACAAAGCTGCAGAGATTATACAGAAATTTGTATTCTGCGACATGTTCGTTCCTGCTTCTGTTTCAGGTGGGTTAGACTTCTTGGAAGTGTCCCACCACCCATAGTGCTGCAAGGTTTACTGACGACAAGAGCAGGGCAGAGCGGGACCTCTGGGCAACTGCTGGTTAGTGTGTGGCTCAGCAGACAAACTTATCAGCCCAAGTGAAAATGAAATGGCATTTGGCTGGTGAGCAGGTTTAATTTCCGACCCCAGAGTAAAAGCCAGCAGCAGGCAGGCAGCTGGATTAGTATTCAGCTGGCTGTGGACAACAGAGCTGGTCTGTTGGTGTTTGCCCTGTGGCTGTTGTTTTGCTGTCAGGTTAGCCAATGACACGTCAGAGCTCACCTCTCTGGCCTCAGCAGCTCGTAGCTATAATACACTCTCTGCAGCTCCCTGTCCACACCTCTTTCTGCCACTGAAACAGACAGCTTCTATCATCGTTTAACCTGATTTTAATCAACACATTTTTCCTTCCTCATCTGCAGTAACACTGTCATACCTCAACCTGTAACACAGATGCATTTTTCCACTGTTGGCCTTGAGCAGTTCAAACACAAAGGTGTGTTTCAAGCTGGAGCTTAGAATCACAGGTTAAATTACCATATGAATGAGAATATTTTGTCCAGGATAATGGAAGCATGAGATACTGTATATTGCAAGAAAAGCATCCACAATAGACCATTACTGAATAGAATCAAACTTGAAAGTAGGAAAAAGATGTGTATGTCTTTTCCTCTACCCTGATTTTCTCCAGTTAGTCAGTAAAGCATCAGGTACAACCTTATCTCTCCTCTGTCTTTACCTTTTTCGTTCTTTTATCTTGGTATTTGTGACTCAAGCGACAATATTTGTTGACCTTTCTCAGTGTTTCTGTTGATAATGGCAGAAAAGCTACTTAGTGTGGATGACATTATGTTAAACAACAACATTAAGTATTAAGGTACATTATGTCCAGTAAAATACATGTTATCTGTGTAGTTCAATGATGATATCATAAGAAGGAACCTAAATTATAAAAGCACATATTTTGTTTGTTTTGCATCCTTTTTGTGAACAAATTAAAAGTCCCATATAGTGTAAAGGTAGATGTCCACGTGTTTTTTGATTATAAAGCAGGTGTAGGTTCTATATTAATACTGTGAAAGTATCAAAGCCTCAGTCCACAGAGAAATGCAAACCGCCTGTATTCAGAAACTGAGCCTTAAAACAAGCCGTCAGGACTTCTGGAACTTTGTGATGTCACAACACAGCAGTCACTGCTCTCAGTCATGCCTCAAGCCCCGCCCCCCTGGACTCACCATCCAACCTTGCAGAATTTGAATTTACCTGAAATCTGCTATATTTTTATTTGATCACTCGGTTATCAAATAGAAATCAAAGAGGCTCAGACCCCCCCTTTTGATTGGTTCATTAGCCTGTTGTTACTAGAGCTCCAGAGAGAGGCCTGAGAGAGGAAATGCAAAACTACATTGAGATGGGTTTTTGGTACTTAAAACCACAAATATATCTGCTTTATGATATCAAAACTTAAAACACCAAAGAAGTGTAAAATATGGGACCTTTAAGTGGCACCAAAATTGTCAAATCAGTATTTTCTGTACAGTGGTTTCTAGCTTGAAAAAAAAAAAAAAAAAAAAAGTGGTCTCTGTAAATCAACGCAAAGTTTGGATTGGCAGATCTACTCATTGCTTGTACTGCATCTTATAGCGTTTCTGCCGACTGCAGAGGGACAGTTGGTGGCAGCAGTGTGGCAATAAACTGAGAGGGAGCAGGCTGTCAGCTGAAGTAAGCATGGAAGGCTTGGAAACATTCAGTAAAAGTGTTTGCAATACTTTTGTGAGGCAGGAAATGCATTCATTGTGTTTGTTTGGCCTTGAGGCAGATACAATATGATCTGGTGAGAAACGTTGAATAAAGACAAAACTTGTTTACAATGAAAACTCCACGGGGAACCATAAATTTAAAAAAAAAAAGAAATCTGGGATGAATTCCTTATAGAGCAGGTAGAATGGGACCGTTAAGTCTCAGGTTATGAGGAAAACACTTTTCTTTAAATGAAGAGATATGTCTCACTTTTCAGTCCTTGCCTCTTAGATATTGGTTTTTATTTCTATCCTATTTATGACCTCTTTTAGTCTTTTAGTATCACACATTTGGTCTAAGGACTAAAATATTGTAAATAAAGTGAAGACATTGCTGCAGTAAAGCAATGTCCCCATTTCACTCATGGCAATGATGACATTAAAGACAATTTTGTGCAGAGCTAAATTTCAGGCATCACAGCGAAATGTCTGAGTACTTAAGTGATGATATTTCAGTTTTACCTTGTTAATATATTTGCAGAAATTTCTAAAATTCAGTTTTAGCTTTGTCATTATGTGGTATTGAGTGCCAATTGATGAGGGAAAAATGAATTTAAATGATTTTAGCATAGGGCTGCAACAACACAATGTGAAAGAGGTGAATGAGTCTGAAAACGTTCTGAATGCACTGCTCCGAGATGAGAGGGAAAACGGAACAGATGTCATATTTGTAAGTACCTTTAGAAAGTTGATTTCAGCATTTTTATTTTCAGCCATCAAGGTGCCTTTGGTCTGCGTGTTTTTAGCTGGGTCCTCCAGGATGTGATCAAATACAAGGTGGATTTTGATGGTGATGGCTCTATACGCAGTGAGTGTTGGGTGTTGTAGCCCTCCAGGCTTCATGAAGCTACATGAATCTCTACAGTGAACTAAGTCACAGAATTTTTTAGCAATAGACAAGCAATAAGATTTCCGTGTGACAATGGTGCTGATCCTTTCAGGTGGTTGTGGTGAAGCAGCATCTGCCGGTGGATGCTCATTTCTTGTCCCTGTGAGGCTGGGAGCTCTAGGTGTGGTGGAGTGGTGGTGAGGGAGGAAAGAGGGAGGTTGGGGGAGCTGAAGCCTGACTAACTTGGCTGGCTTCCCTTGTGGAGGTTGAGATCAAATGAAGCGTGCTGCGCTGTCTGTTTCTATCTGCGTCGTCTTCTCTTTGTGTTTGTGTCCGTCTAACTGTTGTTACTTTCTATATGTTCCTCTTTCAGTCTTTGTCTTCAGGTCTCTGTTTCCGACTCCGTATCTTGACTTTGTCCATCGTTCTGATTTAAACTTGCACTTTTTAACCTCTCATCTGTCTTTATCTCCCTGTCTTTCACCATTACTGTCCATTTCCATCTGTCTCTTTGTCTTTCCTTCTCCGTCTTCTCCCATCTCTCTCTCGCTCTCTTTTTCCCTCCCACCCCCTGGGCAGAGAGGCCTTTGATGCGAGGCTGATATCTATTCACGTGGGTCATTCATCAGCACTGTGTCACTCTTTAAGCAGTGAGCAGGAAGCCAGATCAATAAGATGGCTGAACGGATGGATCTCTTAAGAGTCCTCTTCAGCCTGGAGAGATAAGGGAATATTTTTGAATGGATGGTGCTTTAAAAAGTCACACAGGGTTAGCAGGAAGGGAGGGTGGGAGGGAGCGATGAATAAAGATCTGAATGCATCACAGCCAGTATTAAAATGGGCAAAGACATTTAGATTGAAAAGGTGGTAAAACTTTATAGAAAAATCTGTGAGGGGTCTCGCTGGAATTATACTTCAACTTGGAGTTTCTAATTAAATCTATGTCTAACCTCTGTGATCCTGAATAAAAATCAGAGGAAACAATGGAGCAAAGCTGGATTTAGGAAATTCAAAGCCAACAGTTTTCAGCCTCAGTGTGGCTGATTGTACAGAGAAATCAAGTAAAGACAGTTACCTGTTGCCCAGCAATCATTACATATTGCTGCATTATAAACCATAACATTCAGAAAACATGTCGACACAGAAAATTGAAAATCAAACAGTATATGAAAATATATTATTGACAACAGATTTAAACTGAATTCCAGTAAATGTTGGGCCCCCCTTATGAACAGCTAACACAAACACCATTGTAAATATTATTTAAACTCCTCATTATAGTCCAGACTTGAAATGTAAGGAAAAAAAAAAAAAAGAAAAAAATCTGATTGTAATTCTACAGACGGGTTTCTGTGTTAGTGTGATTTCTTACACTTCATGTGGCTGAAGCCCAGTTTCTGTAATCACAGTAGGGAATTACAGAAGCCTGATTTCTCCCGGAGAACAGTAATTTAATGGCAATGTATTTGCATTACATTGGTTTCTAAAATACATACGTGTATGAGAGTTCCGAGTTCAGACAAAGTAAGGCTGTGACAGTTGAGCAGCTCAATTAAAGGAGAGATCGAGTTGCGATTGATTCTTATATTTAAAACATTTCCAGCTTAAGTCTGACTAAAACTGAAAACAGCACAAAGTAGACTCTACAAGGCTAAATAAGTTTATTTCTATTCATGAATATCTAGATTTTAAAATCATAGTAATTGCATACTCTGTCCTATGACTAACAGGAATCAGGAAGCATTAGCAACTACTGTTCATCAAGTGATTAATGATTCCAAAATAAGACTAGAGAGCTTGGAGAAACCAGATGACTGACCTCTGCATCTGGCTGCACAGTGCATGCAAATGTGTTCTTTGTTTGCCTGCACAACCTGGTTTCTAATGTGTTTTAATCAGCCATGTCAGCAACAGTTGCTGTTAAACATTACTTTACATGTTGATGTTTACGGTCACATTCATAAGTCAAACTTCAAATAGAAACTAATTAACATCATTTAGTCTGTGAACTGTTTTCTTCCCTAACGTTTGACTGCATGGTGCTGGGAATATTATAAAGATGGGATGTTAATTATATGAATGGAAAAGTAGCTTGTAAACATTATGAGTGCTGCTGCTGAGATGAATTTAGAAACAGCTGCATTTAGTCTAGTGTCAGACTGCAGCAGAGTTTTTATTTGGAGGATATTGATGCATTTTCTGGTTGAGTTTGTTTTCATTCATGTAAAATATAGCTCATTAATCCGTTCAAACCTCTTACTCATTATATGTCAAATCACAGCTCATTTAAACACATTTTGTCCTAATGTGACATTATAATTCAGTGTCCCACCTCAGTTGTCTGGTTTTGGAAACATCATGTTTGTGTTCACACGGTAAAATTGAGCCATCCTAGATGACATAAAGCTTGATGTGCACATTTCTATTTTTGTAGTTGATGGTTTTCCTACAGTAAACCGAGCTGATGTGTGGATCATTGCTGAGGCATTTTGCCATCATGCAGCTGATACTTCGCTCTTCAGCAGCCACTTGGCAACACTGACGTGAGGTGAAATATAGGAAGTCTGGGCCAGACAGCTGCAGGAACAGTGACAGGAAATCAGCAAAAGGTGTGACAGTCAGGGAATGAAGTTCAGATGGAGGAGATGTTGTCTCTGATGTATTTGTGAATACACACAGACACACACACACTCTGTCTTTGTCTTTGTGGTTTTCTTCTCATCTTCTTCACAGCTTCCTAAGTGCAAGTGTAAAAGCAGCCAGGGGACGTAGAGTAAGCCAGGAAGCACATTCTCTCTCACACACACACACACACACACACACACACACACACTCTGACACGAACAAACAACCTCTCCAAGACATGTCATCCTTACCTTCATCACCTCAAGGTGATTTTGTGTAGAGTGCAAAGAACACTCAGGGTTTGATTCCTTTTATATTTTATTTGCACAAATGTGGAAAACGCTGAAAATGGAGCAGGAGAAAAAAACATTAAGTTCTCAAGCAAAACTAAAAGATCCCACAGTGCTGCAAAAATCACATCCAGCCACAGGGAGAGAGTGTAGAGAAAGTAAATTAAGATGACAAAGAGGCTGCTTAACGTCAAAATTCAGGGGTAGAGAACTGTACAGAAAGGACAACATCCAGAAATAAGTAGGCTCATTAAATATACCTAATGCTAATAAGCAAATGGAAGTGCATGCATGTAAAGGTTGTTGACAGTCATGTGTGTCTGACTTAGTACCCTCCTTAACCTCTTGGCAAGATCGTGGCAGCTTGTGTGTCATGTTTTGAGAAAACTCAGGACATACAAGCACAAACGAGTCAATGATGGCAGGTAGAGAGTCTTTACTGGGATGTTAAAACAAAGACAAACAAACCAGGCAGGTACAAAGAGGTGGCAGCCAGGAAAACCGTCAGGAGCAGGGAGCAGGCAGATAAGCATGCTAAGGTCTGGAGAGCTTGGCAGTGAGCATGAAGACTAGGTTAGGTACATGGAGACATGGAGTCTGTGCAGGTGCGGAGCAGCCAGCAGGCGGGAAACTGGGCAGGCAGGTCTGAAAAGGCACAAGAGTTAGTGGCAAAGAAAACACAGGACTACCAGAACATGAATTTAACATGAGAACCATGTCACCTTTTTACACCTGCACTTTATATCTCGTGAACTAGTGACATCATTTTCAGTTATTTTATGTACTGCAACAGTGAAGAGATGTTTAGCTCTGATTCGGTATCTGACTTCATTTAGTACTGTCTCTAAAACAGGCTGGGTTTTGGCATCGTGTCTTAAATTCACAAAAAATTTTATTTCATGTAGAAAAAAAAATTCTCATCTTCTTTAGCAGTTGGCAATCATTTTCTTGCCATAACATGCTGTTAGACGTCCAGTATCAACAGGATAAACTGCAGTGACATGTCAAAACAACTTTAAATGATGTACTTACGATGGAAGAGTAGCTTATGGCTTTTTTCCATCAGGAGCCAAAAAAAAATGAAGGCTGGTCTGCAACCTCATTAAATAATACTTCAGATCGATATGGGCTGTAATCACCTCTTCTGTAAAGCACTGTCAGACCCAAACACACGAATATTCATAGTTTTGAAGTAGAAATTCAGTGTTCAGTGGCAGAAACTCACACTCATCGTCATGCACTTCTTCACCACAAATGGAATCTCAGGTGATCTCAAGGCTCCCAGTTCTCCTCTTGCTTGATCAGTCTTTTTTCACTCATCTCTTCTTCTTCTCCCTGTCGGTCCACAGCTGCTTCCTGTCCCTGCTTCTGGTGGCCGCCGTGGTTTGGAAGATCAAACAGAGCTGCTGGGCATCAAGGCGACGAGAGGTAAGTCTGAGACACAAGCTTACAACAAATATTGATTTTGGTAACTCAGGTGGATGAATAACAACCATTCAAACATATTTCTGGTTGTAATTATTTTGGTTGGCGTTGTTCTGTCTTGATGTTTCTGGTCAGTGTAGTTTAAAAACATCAAGCGGAAGGTTTGCACCTGGAGGTTTAAAGATACTCTACAAACAGGTACCTTCAGTATGTATCTCTGCACATCATCAAACACATGACATGAGTTTGACTCTGACGGACTTTGCTGCCCAAATTTGTATTTGAATATATTTTAACTTCTGAATTTAAATCCTCCAGGTGTATGATCAAAAACAATTTTGATCTTAGCGTTTTGTCTAAGAGGATTTTTCGTTTCAGTCTTTCATGATTCCCCAGTGTTTTTTTCCCCCTTATTCCTTCTACTCTTGAAACTTCCATGAACCACTTTTCTCTTATGGATACAGAATCGCTCAGAAAAGAACAAATGCATTGTAAGCTCTGCTGCTGCTCATCTGACTGTATCACAGTCAGTTTTTTTTTTCTTTTTCTTTTGTGAGTGTTCAGCTATCAAGTTAATTAACTACGTGGAATGAGTTTTTTAAAATAAGGAAATGCGTAAACCAACCATCAGTAAATACTGTGTTATTTCTTAATGCTAATATCTAAGCTTTTGCATTATGACATTATACCAGTGTATTTTCTTTCCTGGACCTCTGGAAAAATTTACCTTAAGTCTAAAAATCTATTCTGCAAGGAAAACTGTAAAGCAAACAGAGAGCTCAAATGCTAAGCGCATTTAGGCTTTACTACCAGTTAAAAGTTTAGATTAAAACTGATTAAAAGAAATGAAACATTACTGTTGAAGACCTTCTGTCAAGTAAGACTTCTACATAGTACCTTAAGCTATTTTATGTAATATAAGTGAATGCTAGCTTGTTAGGGAGCGCTTCTTATTTGTTAGTCTCTTAGCTAGCTAGCTAGGAAGCTTCCTGGCTACTAAAACTAGCACAGACTGTTGGCGACTCCAGAGGTTTGTTAACATGAATGAAGTTTGAAATTCTAAATTTATTAAACCCATAAAGAGGACACAGCCACCTCACTACAACTTCTTACAACTTTTTAGGTGGTGACATGCCTGAGTGCTTGTCACATTAGCGTGCCCAGGTCACACTATGATTGTATTCTTCTGATAAACTCTAAACACTGATCTGCTTGTAACTATGATCCAGCTTTAAATGGTTCTTTTGATGACCACTCTTACTTTATGTGGTGCTTCCCTGAGGCTCCATTGAGGAACCAGTGTTGTTGGGCCTATGCCGTACCTGCTGCTGTTCTTATCTGGAAAAGCAGGATTGATTTTTCCATCCGTGCAGACAATGTGTAGTTGTAGATCTCTGAATGATATATTAGTCCTATTGATAATTTGTTAAGTACAGCGGTTTTATGTGTACATGGATGGCACACAATTACCTGCAACTCAACAGAAAAAGAGGCAGTGTTTTAATTACTGTAGCCAGGAGCCTGCATTAGCTCACAGTCCCAAGCCTCAATCTATTCACTTAGTCCTGTTTATCCTGGTTTAAAGTGCAGCCATTTTTTCAGACAGGCAGGTACTAACGGCCTGATAGATGTTTTTATCTATAGCAGGCTTGAGAGCTGTGATGTATTTTTCTAAACTGCCCTAAGAAAAATGACATTAACTTCATATCATTCAATAAACAGCAGCACTGACTGGGACAGGAAAAGAGACCTTTTTAAAGGTCCAATTACTGTCTGCCCTTTAGTTTCTGAATAGATTTTACTTATCAAAATTTAAATACATTGTTTTTGGGTTTGTAAAATCATAGATTAGAATAGCGCTGTAATGCATGGTGTAAAATATAATTTTAAAAATTCAACACAGCTAAAAAATTGATGGACAGTACAATAGGCATTTGCAGGTGTCAGGCTAGACCGTAAAGCAGATAGATGTGTAGATACTCCAGAGTTCCTGAACATCTGTGAAAACCAAAGAGCTTCTAACACTCAACATTACCAATCCACCATTTAATTTAAGAAAACAGAATTTATTTTCTAGCTGTCAGCTACTGGAGCTACATCACTGAAGTGAATTGTCTGTAATTAATTGTTCCTATGGCACAGTGCGTGGTGTCTTTCAAGACACACTGAGTCAACTGGAAAAAAACTAAAAAGTTAGTAATTCCTTGAAAAGACTGCACAGAGGATGCCAAAGCAATCTGCCAAACTGTGGGAAGCACTGCAGGCTCCACAAAAGATTGAAAATGACAATTTTCAGGTCTTTTAACAATTCTGGAAAACCAAAAGTCTGAATAATTCAAATGCTTTGGAGGACATTTTGAAAAGCCCCACTGTAGGCAGACTGATGACAGATTTAATGACATAAAAAATAAAAATATTAATATTCATTCATTCATTCTTTCATAGGAGTAAAACTCTTAAACATCAAGTTGTCTGGATCATAATAAGGTTGTTAAAGATATTATGATGCACTGCAGATTTTAAGCCTCAGTGACGTTAACCCACTTTTTCAAAAATACACACACACATTCACGGTGCTGACGGGTGGAAAGCAGGCCTGACAAAGCTCCTGTGTGATTGGTTTATGCCTCCTAAGATGACAGCACCCACAATAGATTTCTTCAGTTTATGACTTTATATCTTAAAGTCATTGTTCAAGTAACTGTGATGGCGTTTTATTTTTGTCCAGGACATAAACAGGCCCTCAGTAACCTCAGTGTTTGAGTGTCTGAGGCCGAATGAATGTTTAACTAGCAGTCAAACAGAGTCCATGCTTGTTACAGCTGGCTAGCTAGATAAAGTGATGTGGAAACTATGAAAAGGTTTGCATATTGAATAGTTACTCCCTGAAAAAAAAATGACAAAATGCATTTTCGTAGTGTGTTTCCAGAAGGGTTTGGACCACCTTTTGAACAAGTGGCTGAAAGGTTGTGTGCATGTGGGAGTATGTTTATGTATGTGTGTGCGTGTGTGGCAGTGTCTGAGGGCATACAAGCTAATATGAACTTTTTGGTTTGTGCTTTTCACACTCGCCGTGTCAGGTGAAGTGCCTTTCGGCTTTAACCTCACCCAAGAGTGCTGTCATCACCCTCACCTCTGGATGCCTATTAACATCTTTCCCTTCACCTGCTCCCACTCTGCCCTCTCTCATCACACAACCACTGCTGTCCAGCTGGGCTCTCTACAGGCTTACCTTTAAACAAAATTAGCACAGGACCTTTGTTAAGAGGATTGGGGGCTACAGGAAACTGTGTGGCCAATATTAAGCTCCCCAACACCTGGAAAAGCTGTTGGACGACAGCAGGGTTTTCTCAAATGCCTTTCATGGAATCAGTTTGGTGTCTCCTAAAACTGATTAAGACACTATTCACTTCACTTGATGAAAGCATTAAAGGAATAAAAGAAAGGATAAAGGAAGCAAAGATTAGCTTTTTTTAGCCAACCAGTCTAACTAGATAGTACACTTTTTTAAATTAAAAGAATTCCAAAGTTAAAACATGGAAAATTACATTTTTACATTCACTATTTTACTTTTAAAGTCACCATATCGCCTGTCACACTGTTTACATCCCATGATGCACCTCTTTCTTTATAACACAAGTGTCTTCCAATATTGTGTGGTCTTAAACTCATTAGCAGGGGTTGTGTGCTGTAGTCAACCATTTGAACTGGAGAGTGGAAATATCCTGTAAGCAAACACACGATTGATTGCCTGACGTGGCACTGAGAGCCTTTGCTTTACACTGTGTCGTAAATATGAAAGCACCATATAATTGGTGTAGTTTTTTAATTATCCTTTCATTATTAGTAAATTACACCAATCATATGGGCAATTTACCAATCACCAGTTCATGGGAGGTGTCAATCACCATCATGTAATGGTTGCCTCTTAAAAGGAAATAATACAGGTAATTTCTTAGATGGAGTGAATGCAAGGTAAAGGCCAAAATAGCATACAGAGAGCTGTTGCATCACATCGCTAAAATGCTGTCAGGATGGTTCTGACTCATGCATCTATTCAGCATGCTGAATACTTATGGAAACAATCCTGAGCATAAGACAAGTCAGCTGACAAATATTGTTATTTCTTTCAGAATGAGAAATGCAGTGACATCACTGCTGCAGCTTTATAGTCTGCATTTGAAAAATCCAGTTGAATCCTGCAGTGTTGCATGTCAATGCTGTGAGATCATCTGACAGAATGAGGTAAAAATAAGAGTAGCAAAGTAATTGTGAAAGCAAGAGTGAAAAATGCCAGCCAGTCAGGATGGCCAGTACAAACAGCAGGTGGGACCCGTAATGATGTGCCCTTTCTGAAGGATTGCTTTGTCTTTGTTCGAGGTGGCTGCACTAAAATCCTGTTGCAGACAGTCACATCAGCAGAGAGCCGTGTCAGAGGGGAGTCCTGTTAATGATGCTCTTCATGATGTCTTCGTCCTTCGTAGCTGTAATTGCAGCTCTTTTACCATTTCATTTGACCTCATCTTGAATCTCAGTTTTGGATTCTGTTACTAGAAAAAACAAGTTAGACCCTAAATCGGGACCAATATATTAGAAAATATTACTGATGCCGATCTATATGTAAACCCACCAAGATATGAATTGAATCCAGGCTTGAGGAAAGAGGTTGGGTGGTGAGAGAAAGAAGATGCTGTATTAGTTATATAGTGAGCACCTCCTATCATAGCTGTCGAGTTGAATTAGGGCTGTGACTCTTTTGGAAATACTCAGCAGTAGTGTTTGGCATCCCACGTCCGCCTCGCTCCACTCCAGTCAGTTTTCTGTATGCATAAAGAATTATGTTTGGGCATAAAATTTTTCAGAGCCTGTTCACCACTGCAAGGTTTTCTCATTACTTGATGTATTGAAAAGTATTGTTTTACTGCTCCAAAGTACATATAAATACACATTTTCTGTTTTTCAGACACTCATCATCTCACACACAGTGTTTGCAACTGAGAGTGAATTGAAATGGAGAACTATAAGTAGAAGAAACAAGAAGCAGACAGTATTACAAATAAGGACATCTTTGTCACTAAACTGTGCAGTTTCAGTTTTAACTATAATTTCCTCATCCTACTCATGCAGAAATGAACACAGTTACAGCAGACCTGCCTTCCTACGTACACACTTATTGTGTAAACACACCATGATGCATAATTTCCAGCAAACAGAAAGCTAATCATATATTTCCATGAGGTCAACTCTCTCGTTACAGCCTCCTGCGTCCCTGACACTGGCACCGGAGTGATTTCTCAGAGCTGTCCCTCCAGGCTTTGTTCACACATTCACCACCAATTCCTCCATGTTACTCTGTGCTTGCATCAGCCGTACAGTGACACACATTTGCATCTAATTATGCCCACGTTCACCTCACTTAGGCCATGGCGCACTGGGAAATGGTGGCCATTGCATTTTATGTGGTCATCGCAGGGTCACAGGAATTTAAGAGTTTGGCCCTGAGCCTTGTACTTCTTACCGCTGGATACTTGTCATCTGACTTAAAGGATTTTAAGCTTATTGTGCTGTCACAGTCATTGTAAGCCTCTCTGGATAACATTGTTTGCTTTAACCCTCAACTATGAATATCTTTGTGAGCTCTTTTTAAAAGAAAAACAGTAAAAAAATAAAAATAAAAAAAAAACGGTTACCAGTCCGTCTGAGTTTCATCATCAAGAAATGAAACAGAACATGAAGAGATTTGTTAGGAAAAATAGGGACTTCATACTACTAACTCCACTGTTATCAGTAGATTTAAGTGTGTGATTTATGTGCGTGGTACAAAAGGCAACATGCAACAACTTCTAACACAGTTTTTACTTAAATTATTTTCTGGTGCTACAGAGTCAGTAACTGCAGATATGAATATATTATTCAGTCTGCACTCATTTCATGAGCCATTTGCATCACGCACAGGCTGCTAGTACTACGAAAAGCTTCATAACCACGGACTTTCAAAATAAAGTATTTTCTTACCTTTAAAGCGGTGCGGCATTTCAACAGTGTAATAAGTCCTTAAAAAACTTTATGACCAACTTCACCAGAACAGCCAAACTTCCTGTCCACCTGTTTAAGTTTAGTGGTGGGTTTTAAAGGGTTAAAAGTTATGAGACAAGGAGTAGGACTGAGAAAATAGCATTTGATTGATGCTATCTGTCACCATTTCATTTTTATTTCTTTCTGACAGGTTTAGGGTGCTAATAAACCCTGAGTAAAAATATGTTTATGGCTACGTATGAGGTTCTTCTCACCGTGGTAGCAGGTGAACACCTGCCGAGACTGATGGAGGTTTCTGGAACAACCCAGAGCCCACCTGTTGGGCTCTGCGTGCTTTTTTGCATGCGTTTGAAAGTGTTCAGGTGCATGTTTTTCCTCACGTGTTTGCTGTGCATCTGTTTGCGTAGAAGCACTTGGATGTGTGTATATGTGTGTGTATTTCTGTACTGTCTGAGTCCTAATCAAAGGCTTCCTTTTGAGACCTGAGAGTTCTTTTGAAGGAGCTGGAGCTGCCAGATGGTAATAGACAGACCCAACCACAGCAGCCATTTTATACCATGGAAGGCACTGGCCTTTTAGTCGGAAAAAGCGCCGGTGCAGCTTGAGCAGCCCCTTGTTGATGTTGGTTGATTACTCCTGTGGGTGCGTTTGAGTACAGCAGAAAGAATTCTGACTTTTATGTCTTATATAACCTCTATATTTACCTTCACATAGTTAATCTTTAAACAGAGACTGGGTCATAAAAGGAGGAGTGAAGCTTTCTCTTATCAGCAGCCAACAATTACAGCAACACCGACAGGTTTCAGGCACAGCTCACGGAGGCCTGCAACAGACATGAATGATAAAAGCCCTTTTTTTGAATAGAGATGAGCAAGCTAGCTAATTAGGGCAGAGATCCAGCAGAAGCATCTTGTGAAGGGGCAATATATCATGATGCAAAATACTGTAATAATGGCACTGCTTTAACATTCGTTTACTTTGCCTCAAGGCAGAACGTCTCATTTCACTCGATTGTAGCACCAAAAAAAGATTTCAGGCCGGAGTGTGAATTACAGTACCTGGCCACGTAAGAGTTGAGTCATATGTATGGATTCATAAAAAAGTCTTAATGGTGTGGTGGACGATACAGTGAGTCTTTGATGATCATTTTCTGTTATGTCCTCCTGATGTCCCTCCTTCCTTAATTTACCGCCTACAAAAATACCCTCCTGATGACAGTGTGTGTATTTACCCGACATCCATTGTCGCCCCAACACAGATATACATCACAGATAACTTGACACATATTGGACGTGTATTGCAGCCTGAGGTATTGATAGAAATGCAGAATGTGATAATATCTGTGATCGTTGCCGCCGCGTCCCACATGATTAACTGTGTTGTAGCCTCTTTACACTATACCGGAGGTGGGGGGGGGGGGGGCAGCATAAACGTCTCCAGATACCCTCACATATTTATTACCCCATTAAGCTGCCTGCCCTCCCAGTACCACCTCCCACACTCAGCACCACCACCACCTCCCCTCAGCTATAAATATGAATGTCAGCCAGGGTGTGAAGGCTCAGGCCTCTGTTAGAAATACCTGCTATTATGTCATAAAATGAGTGGAAAGCTGTGCAATGGCCTGTGGTGTGTAAACTGAACTTCTTAGTTTTTTTTTCTTATCAAACATCATCCAGCTCAGGTTGTGTGATGTTAATGAAGTGCTGTGCAGGAGGACAGCGCCCCGAAAAATTCTCTCTATGCGCACACACACACACACACACACACACACACACACACACACACACACACACACACACACACACACACACACACACACACACACACACACACACACACACACACACACACTCTCACACACACACTCACACACTCTCTCTCTCTCTCTCTCTCTCTCTCTCTCTCTCTCTCTCTCTCTCTCTCTCTCTCTCTCTCTCTCTCTCTCTCTCTCTCTCTCCCCTCTGGAACGAACAGCCACCCTTTCACTTCTGCCTTTGATGACTCTGAGAGGGAAAGTACACAGTCCACGCATTAAAGTTTCTAAAGAATGGGAGGGGATCAGAGGAGAGATCTGAGGCACGCTGCTGTTAACAGCTCTGCTCTCTGCAGACTTTTCACTGGCTCTATTCAAGTGTATTAACCTGTGAATTCACCTGTACAAAAACAACCAATGTAGTGCTGTCGTCTTGATTGTAAACACTTGATGATGTAATGAAAATAAGAAAACAATGTACGTGCTTACAGAAGTTCAGATCTTGCTGCAGCTTTTGCATCCCAGTACAGTTAAGTGGTCTGTGATCTTTAGGTAATTATGCCCTTATACATTTAGGCAAGTGTGCATGTGATGATATCACTGTACTACTTAAAAAACAGATACAAATCCACATTAATACCCAGTGAGCTCCACTGGAATAAAGCTCCTTAAGTATTACAATGTTTGAAGCTTCTAAGATATTTAGTCACACATATACAGTAATACACAAATGAACAACAACAACATGTGAAACAAGATTTGTGTGTTATTTTTAATCCCCCTCATATTATTTATAGGCCAACTTTTCATGAAACTGTATAATTGGTGTAGAGGAAATGAGACAGATACATAAACCCTGGAAGATCATTTGTTTTGTGGCTTTGTAAAAACACTTCAGCAAACATTAGGCTGAAAGTTGGCAAAAGTGTCTAATATAAGATTATTTATCTTTGGCGAGCTGAAAAGCTGGTCCTTACTTAAGCTAACTGGAAAAATACATAATTCTCCACCAGAAATGGTTACGGTAATGCATCTTTTAATGGTTGGTTAATCATCTCATTTTGGCTGCAGCGAGCCACACTGTGTTCCTTCAAATGCAGACATATTATTTCTTATTAGTCTTTCACTGGCAGATTCACAGGTGAGTAAACTTGTTCTCTAGCTGCCAAATTAACGCACAGGACATTTTCCTGCCATCTGATGCAGAGGGTGAAGATGAATCAGAGCTGGAAATAAAGTTGTAAAATGGTTCCACAGCTGCGTCCTTGTTGTTGTCCCCTCAGCCACTGCAAACTGCTGACCCTCATTTTTCGGACATGCGGTGGTGTCACTGCGCCTCCTTGTCTTGTACCGGCCTCTTCCTCTCCCGTCCGCTCCGTCCATTCCCACCTCTGACCCATGCCATCATTGGCTCTGTCTGCAGCTTTCAGCAATCCAGACCACCACTGCAGATTGCAGCACATATACATGAACACATGCACAGTCCTTCTGCCTCTTTCTCTTCAGAGTCCTGCACTAAAACCTATAATGTAAGAACTTTATTTAACCGAGAAAGTCCCAAAGTGAAATGAAAAATTTCACAAAACAGAGAACATTTAACGCATTAGTTACAAAACATAAAGTAAATGCGAATAATCAAGGCTCCAGGGTAAAGATAAAATCAATGTTGTTAATGTCATAGTGTATTCAAGTCAAAAGAATGACAAACTTCTTCTTACTCAGTAGAAACCCTGAAATAGATGTTTGTTCCAAAGGACATGTAACCTGTATTCTCCACAATAAAAATACAGGCATGTGAGCCCAAGAGCGGCTTTGCAGAGTAGCATGTACCAATGGAAGAGTCCTGCTATCAATCAATTGAATCCACTCCCCAATCCAAGTCCTTTCAAATCCCTTGTTGAATCGGTTTAAGTTTAGGTTTAGGACCTGCTGCTTTTCTGCAGAACTGACACCCTGCCACACTAGAAAATATGACCAATATGACCTGCTGCTGTGCAGCGGTGTGGGTTGACGTGCATCAGTTGCTGCCCGTGTGTTTTGCCCTTCAGTTGATCAGCTGAAATAATTGATGTGAAATGTTTAAAACATAAACTGGGAGAATTGGACAACTGAAAGTGACATGACTTCAACATCTGGACTGTTTCAATAGAAAACACTCACCATTTTAAACTGGCTTATGCAGCAGAAGCTTTCCATTCAGAGCACAATGATTGGTATGAGCAGTAAAGACCATAATGAACACCAGTATCTTGTATACAGAGGCGTCAATCAGTCACCCAGTCACACTCAGCCTACATCATTATCTAACTCTCATAAACACACAGCCACTAATCCACATTCTCAACAACACATTCAACTTTCACTAACTTCACTCTCACACTCGTTGACTCTCCCTGCGTCTCGTACACACGGTGAGGTCTTCAGCAGATGGATCGGCGTTGAACACGCAGTGGAGTGGGAGAGATTGGCACAGGTATCCTCTGAATAGGCAGAGACTTAAAACACAATGAACATATCAAGGAGCACGTAGAGCTCCACATCAAATTAGTTTCCCAAAATATCCCTAATGATAAGGAGGATCCTCTCCTCAGTGTGGCTGCTCCTGCCCCACACACACCAGTCCCAGAAGCAGATGGCTGGATGTGAATCCGTTTCACACATGAGCAGGGAAGAAAGGAGAAAACAATCTTTCCACCTTTACTTTGCAGCTGTTACCCTCCTTACGTAGTACTTCATGATGATGCTCCATAATACATGATCATTTTGAAATCATGAAAATGCTCTGTGGCTCTGTGTCTCTTCACTCACACTTTCCAGGAGTGTTGCTCAACATAGTCCAGAGAGTGAATATTTGGATGCAGTTTAATGCACAGAACCTCAGCTTGATATGCTGTCTGTTTACATTGGCCAAAAGATGACCAAACCAAACTCCCATATCAGACAGACCATGAATACAGTGAGCAAAGTTGGGACATGTTATTGTAATTAAAAGTTTGAGAAGTGGCAAATTTCAGCCAGTTGCGACAGTAGGTGGGAAGAGAATACCGGCACATAGCACAAATGAGGCGGCAGAATTCAGAGGTGGCAGAAGAACAACGAAAACTGTTCTTTAACCGGGTTGTTTTGGTAGGAAAAAGACCTGTAGTGTCTCCCACACGGCAGAAGGTGAAACCAATACTGAGCGTGGTGACATAAAATCATTTACCTGCTTTTCTTGATTAAAGGTTTGTTGTACAGTGATGATTTCAGAGCACCTGCTGACAATGTCTACACTACCAGACTGTTGGAGATAAAATGAGGAAACCTTCAATGATGTCTGTATAAAACTGTAGAAGTCTGTGTTTTACTTTGAATTCGTCTGAGGCAGACCGGTCGCTACTGGGCTTTTTCGGTGATGTGGTTAATATTCCATTTGAGTCTGTGATGTTATGAGTTCTCTTGAGAGATGTGTGGGAGTTTAGGGTGGGGGTAGGTGCTGTGGCTAAAGTCAATAATGAGTTCCTGTTCTGGTCGTGGATGTATCGAGCTGGAGATTGTTGTGATTGCTTGGGCTGCCTGCTCCGTGAAACTGTGCTCTTCTCATTGTTAATTGGCCATGAGACCTATTATGGTAATGTCACCAGCTTAATTAAGGACAGTCAGCAAAAGGACCAATATTGCCTACACCGATTGGTACATATCAAGTAAATCAGATATGAACAAATATCCAATTAAGGCGAAATTCCTATTTATCTGTTATGACGGCAGCTCTAACAGTGCAGCTAACCACACTGGAATAATGTGTGAATGCTCCCAAGTTGTGACAATTAAACTAAACTAGATGATTAGACCTCAGAATAACACAAAGTAGAGCCGAGTTGGATCCGGCTAAACTTTATCTTTAGCCTCATTAGTTCAGAACTAACACAGCCTGGAGACATCCAGTAATTTTTAATAATCAGCTCAGTTTTTATTATTAGAACTATGTAAAAGTGAAGAATAAAAATAATTGCTGATGATATCTGCCTTAATTGAAATTTAAAAGGAGTAAATTGTGGTGCAGGTTGCTGTTTTTGGTGTTCTGGTGCAGGTAAAAGTCCATTTGGTATCTTAACCTTGTGCTTGTTAAAGTGAGTGGTGGCTAATTAAAGACAAGAAAAAACAAGTCATAAGCAAAACCATTGGTCATCTGCTTCTAAGACAGGACTCTGTTGTTTTCCTAGATAAGTGTGCTTCTTAGATGCATTCCCCATGTACAGAGGCTGTGGCAGTAATCCATAATTACCCCTTTACACCACCACCACTTGTTGGTGATGTTAACTTAGCCACTTCAGTGGCAGTTAGTCTTCTGGTCATGTAGTCAAGTGTGAAACACTAAAGTGAGGCTTATAAAAATCATTGTGTTCATTTAAAGTCACTTTATAAAACAGCATTAGCTGTTAATGTTAAAGGTCTCTTTGGAGATTGAGGAAAGATGGTCATCTGCAGCTTGAGATTTTGTAACGTTCTTTTATTTTTTGAAGATGGAGCTGGATCATTGTTTCCATTGTGTACCCCTGGAAATGGATTCAGCCATGCCTGCACAAAGAATAATTGTGTCCTTGAAGGCAGACTGTTGAGGCCATGGCTGTTGTTACAGCTCAGTGGTACCATATACTGTGCTGGGATTAGCTGCAGAAGTGCAACATCACTTTATGAAATATAACAAACGTGAGACACTCCCTGCTGTTGGAGACATCCCCAGCACTTTATTAACTACTTTGTGGCTGTCACTTAGTGGTTAAAAATATCTTTTGGCTTGTGCCGCAGCATGAACACAAAGCAGAAATTGCCTCCCCTGCTACCTCTTCCCTCTCCCTGAGACAAAAACACATGTAAATTGAACTTTTAAAAATTGACAGTGCATCACAGTAACACGTGGCTCTCCAGGGAGAATGAGGTGTCCCTGAAACACTAAGAAATAAGCAAGTGATACATTTACTTTCATTAAATAGCTTATTCTACTGTAAGGGGAGGGGGTTGTCTCCTCACACCTGACTACCTTGCCTTTTACATTTGGGGAAAAAACACCTATCTCACTGTATCTCAGTGAAGTCAAGGCAAGGAAGCTAAAGCACCACCTCATGTTTTTACTCTGTGGAAGCTCATTTGAGCTGTGGTGTCTGAAAGACTGTGCTGTTTGTCCCAGCTGTTGGGCATGTCCGAACATTTCCCCTCCCAGCTGGATAACTGTGGCTGCGTCCACACCAGAGGAGAGCGAAGAGGGAGAGAGCCCTCACCTCACCCTCCACATAGTGCTATGAATGGGAGGGAGAACCAGGGTTCTTTCTAACCTCAGCTCCCGCCGTCTCTCCCCCCTGCTGGCGGTGGGATATGAATTACTCAAGGTGACCGAGCCGGTGTGCTTTCTGCTCAGCCCGCCCGCCACCTCATGCCACCGCTCCTCACACTTACCCATTCTGTTCTGTCATCTCGCACAGTCCCAGGCGGCCGACTTTAGAGCCGCCTTCAGCAGCTTTGTGGTTGATAGACTCCCCACCATGTTCGCTGCAGCCTACTGCTGTGTGGCCCAGTATTTGAAATCTCAGCGTGCTCATTTCATTCAGGTCAGAGCTGTGATAGTAAAACATGCTATTAATCAATTACAAGCTCAAACAATAAGGTCTCCAGACACATAATGATGAAATTATGAAACTCAGTCCATATAACGAAATGATATATCACATTATCAGAAAATGAATTATCACAAGATCAGGTTTAGTGCATTTTTGCTCATTTAAACATTTTATTAAATCTTCTGTTTCATTTGCTCATAACTCTGAAATCTATCCATTAAAACCAGCGCTGCACTAATTCTCTGCAGTTCTCTGGAACAGCATTTAGTCACATAAATGAAGTTTGGTGCAGTCGTGTTGAGATGGTCGGCAGTAAAACCCTCCCTTGAAACCTGGTGCTAATGAAGTTGAGACCACACGTGCCATAAACCCTTCATTGAAACAAGCTTTAATGAAAGTGTCTCAAGCTGTTTCTAAACGACACACAACTGTGTTTGAAATGATACTTTTTCAATGTTGTAATAGCAATTCATTTTTATTGGTGAGTTTTCTTTTCCTCTGACCAGAGTTGGACTCGATAACTCTGCCAACAAGGACGTTACTGACATTGTCATTAGCCACAGATTATGATGTAAATGAACTGAGGCCACACTGACGTGAAGAAAAAGTGTGTTTCCTGCGTACTGAGGCAGCAACATCAACTGTTCTTCTTTAAAGCGCTATAAGGCCCCTGTGGATTAACTAGAGCAATGCTTTAAGATTCTATGAGAGCTGCCTTCCATCTCCTCTTCTCTCCTGAGGTCAATGTTCACTGCACCACCGCACAGAACAAAAGGCCTACTTCTGAGGTGATCAATCCTGAAGTGAGAGGTAAGGAGAGATGACGAGAAAGAGAGAGACAGAGAAAGAGAGAGCGGGGAGAAGAGGAGCAGCAGGCAGCACTGAAGGTCACTTACTCAGGATGCTGAGAATCTTGAGTAAAACATGCATCCTCCTTAAAGATAAGACCTTGTTAATGATATCCTGCGCATAGTCCAGCAAACAGCAGTCTCCTCAGACCTGACAGGGTGCGGATTCATCAAAATGTGATGAGAAATAATCAGGAGCCACTGCAGCACTGGCAGCCAGCTACAGTACCTCTGCAACAGTGTTAGGAGACGAGCTCTTTCCACCCGTCCAGGCCAACTCCACTGCAAATGTCAAGTCTGGTTTTAAAAGAAATGAACCAGCAAGTGAGTTATAGACAGTTTACATGAAGGTGCACAAGTGAAAGAATCCTAATGCATGTGTTTGTACAGCTCGTGCATGAGTTTTAGGGGCTGTGTGTGTGTGTGTGTGTGCGCGTGTGCTTCCCACATTTTGATTTAGCGACGTGATTACTGCACGAGTGTCATTCACATTTTCTGTGTGTGTGTGGGGCTTTTTGTCTCAGAGTTCCCAAAACACATCTAAACCCTGCTAATCTTAATTCCACGGAGATGGTGCATATAATTAGAGTTTGGATCAACGCCAGAATCTCACTGCTCACGACGCACAGGCTGGCTTATCGTCCTGCCCTCGCTGCACTGTGGGTGACCCCCATTTGGCCTAGTAACAGCCAACCCTCCACACCCCCACCCATCCATCATGGCAGCGGTAAAGGGCTTACCATAAGCCCAGAACCTCTGTCAAACCCCTGCCTCTGTACTTTTTGATTCTGTTTCATCTCATCCCGGGCTGTCTTTCTTTACTTTTATTCATTCCTCTATCACTGTTCAGCCTGTTTTAACTTCAGAACCGTCTCACTTCACTTCTTCTGTCACTGTTAAGTCAACAACTCTTACACCTCTATCTTAAGTTGACTGTTGTAGATTTGTTCTTTGAAAACATTTAAAAATATTGTAGTTTAATATTAGCACACATTGAAGTTCCTGTTTGCCTTTTTGTCTGTGTTATGTAAGGCAGATGAGCTACACTGGTTAACCTCTACATGTCTGCACAGAATTAGCATCTTAAAGGGAAACACACATCCCTGCTGTGAGACATGCTTCAAAATACATGTGCACATATCTGTCCTCTACATGTGTCCTGCCTCCAAGCACCAGCAGCAAATGTTTTATTATGTTCTCTCCCTGGAAGACACATCCCAGCTTCTGTACATTGACTGCATCTTCTATCTGTACATCATGCCTGCTTCACACCACAGGCATTAGATGACATGCAACAGTGTGATGTGATGCAATGTGACACATCATGATGCAGCAACACGGCGGGTGTGAGAGTTTTACCTGTTTTGCCAGCAACACAACTAGTGGTGAGCAAAGGAGGAAATGGCCATGCTATTGTTTTCTATTTCTTTTGTGGCTGTTGAGATTGTATAAGTTGTTGATTATGCAAACAGTGTAGGCAGCTGCAGTGATTTGCTTGTTTACATGTTGGATCTGACCAGCTCACAGACCAGAGAGGAGCTGGAGTCCAGGTGTTACTCTACTGTAAGTGACAGGGACATCAGAGGTGACTGACAGCTGGGTTCAAAGTGTAACCACCTGTCCTGCACATCTGCACATCAGCAAACCTAGTTTAGAAATACATAATACATAAGTCCATAATGTATTTAATAAAACTGTAAAACTGAAGTCAGCTAACACTAACACACACACACACAGCTAGGAGGTGATGACTAACAATAAATAATCAAAAGCAATTAGCAAGTAGCCAAATAAACCCGGCAGAACAGATCTCAGAGTAACAGCAGCTAAAGTGAAGTGAAATGATTGTGAAGTAGCTGCTCTCCCCGCTCTACCTGGTTTTTATGTGGCCAGACCAACCAATCAGATATAAATAAACTTTGGTTGTTTGAATGTGGCACGTTTATGATTTGTCAAATCGACGTGCCCATGCCTCGAGCCAGGCCTGCCTGATGTTTAAGGTTTGCTTGGCTACTCGTGCTGTGGTCCAGTAACTGCTGGCTGTCAGATTCACTCTCCTCCTCGTGCTGTAATACCTTGTGTTTTGTGGGCTCCCAGTTCACTCGAGAAAAGAGCAAAGACTCACATTTTTAGGCGTTTTGGTACAACTGTCCAAATGATTCATTTTAAGAAAACACAATGAGCCAATTCAGACAGAGTTGGCGTGAGTGTTCTTTGTGTTGATTGGTTAAATGCTCTTTTAGTGAATCCTTTCAGTACTTGCTCCTTTCCTTCTTTTTAACATGTCATCCCTTAATTTTTCCATTTCATCTCATCACAATCTTCCTGCCTCTTCATTTCCCTCTTTTCTTTTGCTTTTTGATTGTGCGCTCCTTTTTGATGAAGTATTGATCAGTGCTGTGGCCGAGGCGCTGGGGAAAGTGTACAGTATGTACAGAAGAGAGATAAACAGATTTAGAGAGGGAGGGAGATGGATGGAGAGATGCCCGGCACAGGTGGCAGGAGGCCGGCAGTGAGAAAAGGAAGAGTTGGGGAGTGATGGAGGTAGAAGAGAGAGGAAGAGAGACACAAAAGCTGTGGAGGGAGTGAGAGAGAGAGAGAGGGAGCAAGGGATCAAAGCTTTCTCCCTTGTCAGTATTCACAGCGTGCCTCCTCTACCCCCCACCTCACTGCCAGAGAGATGGAAAGATGAAGCGAGAGAGAAGCAGCAAGCAGCTAACATCGTTTCACAGACAAAGATTTCCTCTCTCCTTTTCCTCCGTACTTTCCTCCCTCTCTCCCTTCCTCCCCTCCGTGCCTCTCGCTCCGCAGTTTTCCCTCAGTGAAGCTGAAGGATGATTGAGAGCTCTCCCACCGACAGCATTTTTAAACAGACGCATCAATAAATAAATGGCTTGATGTAGTGCTGCGTGTGATGCATGTGTGTGTGTCCGTCCATGTGAGCTAGCTCTGCACGCAGGATGTGTGTGTTTATCTGTGTCTGTGTGTGTGTTCTCTGTGCCCAGGCAATCCAGCACTTCATCCCCTCTTCCCAGGGGCGAACTCTTTGAACGCCTTTGTCTTTCTTTCTGTTCCCATTTTTTTTCTTCTTTGCTGTGTTTGCCATCACTCGTCCCTCTCCAACATCCTCCTCCCTTATTTCTCGTTTGTCTCATTTTCCCTCTCTTCGGTTTCTTGTCTGCATTTTGCCCCCCCCCTTGCGCTCTGCTGATGCGCTCAGTCTCTTTGGCATACCACTGCTCACTGTGAATGCTCAAACACAGTTCCCTCAGATAGCGTGTGTGTGTGTGTGAGAGAGAGAGAGAGAGAGAGAGAGACACAGTGTGTGTAAATGAAAGCATTTAAATCCTCAACAAATGATTTTTGACATTACACTTCAACCTATAGATTAATTTTTAAAGCTGCTAAAATCATTATTTTTACCTTTACAATGGATCAAATGGCTGTTATGTAAAAGCGGTCGCTTCTAGTGACAATTATCACCCGACTCTCTTCCCTCAGCTCTAAGGAGCATTTGAGCATCTTTCATCTCATTGCTTATGTAATCTGACTCACAACTTTACTCTTTTGGTTCACTCTCACTTCTCTCATCAGCATTGTTTCCAGTCAGAGGTTTGTTTCAGCAAAAAAGCTCTATGAAACCACTGTACATTGTCTGTTCAGCAACAAACTTCAAGTTAGCGAATTGCTGATGAACAAAGTGGAGCATTCAGCATCTAAAGGAACAGATACTTCCCTCTTGAGACCAAAACAAGGCGAAAAGTACATGAATATTTGACTTACATTCATCAGGTGGTCAAACATGAATCTAAATGGATGCTGATGCTAATGCTGCATCCCAAACGTTTAAATAACCAATTAAACATTTAATCATTGGGGCAGTTCCTATATTTCACAAATGACATCTTCAAATTGTCCAAAATCTGATAATCAATTAAAATATAATTAAAAAAAAAAAAACAAAAAAACAAGAAAGACAACAAATCTTTTCATGCATGAAGCTGAAAACGAGAAATGTATCGCATGTAAAAAAAAAAACAACTGATTTTATAAGTCGTTGATCAGTTTTCTAATGATCAGCCAGTCAGTTAATGAAGTCATTTGTTTTAGCACTAGTGTGTTCATGCTCATGCTTGTTCCGGTCATGTGATTGTTCATGTATTTTTATTGGAACATATGTGTATTTAATTCAAACAATCTAACTTTACCTGCAGGCACATTTGCTCATGTGCTGTTATGCTTTTGTGCATTCAGAATTAATTCCTTCTCGTGCGTTTTTGAGAGAATTCATTTGCATTATTGAAAATATGCACTCATTCATGGGTGCTCATGTGCGATATCTCCAACCTGCATACGTGTGTAAATGCACATTTGTATGTGTGTGTGTGTGTGTGTGTGTGTGTGTGTGTGTGTGTGTGTGTGTCCACCTCTGTGCACTCATCTCATAATTAGGTTTATGTATGCAGAGTTCACTCTGCCACAGTCAGATATTCTCTCTCTCTCTCTCTCTCTCTCTCTCTCACACACACACACACACACACACACACACACACACACACACACACTACCCTGCAGAAACTAAGAGCCAATTTGAGAAGTAGGCGACTTGCACTGTAACTCCTCTGGCTTCAGGTTATCTTTGGAGTGTTTGCTCTACAGCAGCTGCCTACTCACAGCTTGACATAATGAGATTTGTGCAAATTGTATCTTCTGTAGGACTCCTTCCAGGACAGTCGTTCTCCAAATTATGTGTCCTTTACCTGATGGGGGCACTCCAGAGTTTAGAGAGGAGGGCTGAAAATCGAAAGGACAGCTGGTTTGAGAACCCCACTGCCCACTGTTTTTATGTTATTAAGTTTTATTCCATCTCACACACAAACATGAAAGCAGAAACTTCTCCACTTGAGCAGCCCATTGTACAGCAGGACAAGCTATTGATTGTGGACAATTCTTAGTTGTATAGTAGAGATATGTACAGCTGAATATGACAAAAAGAAATTAAAAAAAAAAAACAGGACACAGGAGGCAGGAGGTTCAGGCAAGCGTGGCTGGTTAAATACAGGTCACCTGTATGTTAAAGAAGGGAGTAGGTTGTTTGTAGAGAGGCTGCAGAAGGTGGACTGAATCTATAAAGTTTGTTTACTGCAAAATTCAGTTGCATCTCCATCTGCTTTTTATCCAGTAAATCATTTCTTTTGCTTTGTGCTGTTGAAGGAGCTCCACCTATGAAAAGGCTGTTGCCTGCATGCAGATTCTCTCCTCCTCTGCTTGCTGTTTGCCACACAGATCCAGATCATGATGCTGCTGCCTCGCTCGGTCAGCTGCATCCATATGAGTGAAGCTGATTCTGCCAGAGGTTTATTAAGAGTTTTATTACCTTACTCAGAGTGAACCCTGGTTTGTAGCAGGAGTATTGAGTTTTGTTTGGCCAGAAAATTAAAGATTGGATTATTACTTAATAGGAGTTAGTTTTAATAGATTATTTCAATCAAACACTCACCAAACCATACATCAGTGAAAGATGGAAGAGAGCTAGTGTGTTGTGTTGCTACACACCCAGCAGTCTTCACACTGACAAAGGCTACATATTTTGGCTCTCAGATGCTTCACACAGCGGGACGTCTAATCATGACAAATGGGGATGCGTTTTCATTTGTTTCCGTGTGCTGGCTCCTGTGGCGGCAGTGAGGAGTGCACAATTTCAAGATGTTGGACTGGGCACATTGGATGTTCCAGCCTGTTTTTATTTGTTTATATGGTAATGAGGCAACTGCCATTGTGTTTGGAGTCATTCATACTTTATGGGTGTTATTGTTACTATTATGATTCAAACTGTTTCTATTTATAGCTTCTGCCTGTAGTTTTTCTTCTGTTTTAACTGAGAACTTTTATCCCCTCTACAGAAAGTCCTATTCCTATTCTATCACTACCTTTATTAAGCCCCTTTATGATTATTTACTTGGAAATTTGCTATTGAGCTTCCTTTTGCTTCCTTTTGCTAAAATATCCTGAGTACAGTGAAAGCCTAAGCCTAAACGCAAAGACAACTCTGTTATTCATAAAGACATAAGGCAAATGTGAGTAAAAAAGGAAGTTAAATGAAGAGTAATTTATTCAAATCAAAATCAAATCAAGTTTATTTATATAGCTTGTTTAAAACAGCTGGAGGTAAAATAACATCAGTAGCAAAAGCACAAGTAAATGAAAATCACTTCTTTCAAATGAAGACATTTATTTCCATCCACCATTTCACGTTCTAGAGGCAATTAATGATGGATGTGATAATGCTGAATCTCCCCGAATTCAGTTGAAAGCGTGTCAGTGAAAGGAGACCTATGTACAAAGCAAATAAAATGGGACCAAATATGAAACCTTGAGGTTCTCCACAGGTAAAGTAGGAGGCAAACCACTTGAGGGCAGTGCCCTGGACACCAATCTGGTCCTTGAGACAGTTTTAAAAAATGCGGTGATAATCACATTTACCACAGTCTAAATACAGCAATAGGTCATTTCAGACTTTTAGAAGAGCAGATTCTGTACTATGATGAGCTCTGAAGGCTGATAGGAATTCCTTCATGATGTTGTTATTGTCTAAATAAGACAGAAGCTGTGTTTAAAGAACTTTTCAGGGAGCATTCAGGGAACAGTTCCCCACTGTCCTCTATCAGATGACATTACACTGGCTGTAGTCAGAGTATGAAAAGAATGTGTGTGTGTGTGTTTTTTAAAAGTGTAATGTTAACCTGAACTTTTTTGTTAGAAATGCCACATGCTTTGATTGGTTTAGTATCGCCGTCATAACAATTAATTTTTTAGGTTAATCTGCCATTTACATTTCACGATGAATTGATTTATCCTTTGAGTTTGAAAATGTCAAGAATGATCAAATTATCTCTGAACTGACACACCTGAACTGTCAAAAAACCTCCAGTAATATAGGATTAAAAAAAGAAAGTTATCCTCATATTTCAGAAGCTGTGACCGCTTCAATATTTGGGAATATTCGGTATTTTTGATTAAGGAAAAAATGATATAACTCCTCCCTCACTGATAAAGGATATTAGTTTTATAAGAAGATTCATGCCTCTCCCATATTTCAAGTTCAGCCTGAAGCTGGAGTTAGCAGTCAGTTAGCTTAGCGTAAACACTGGAAAAGGAGGGAAACAGCTAGCCTGGCTCTGTCAAAGGTAACCAGCAACTGTAAACTTCACAAACTAACATGTTATATCTTGTTTGTCCAATCTGTGTAACAACTGAAGAGTAAAAGATAAAAGTTGTGGTTTTATGGTTGGTTATGTGTCTGATGTTTCTTGTTTTTTATACAACCCTTGATGTAGGATAACTGTTCACCCCCATGTCCAGAATTCATTTTAAGCTAAACTAACTGGTTGCTGGTTGTAGCTTCATATTTTAATGGACAGACTTGAGACAGATATTGAACTTTTTATTTATTTCTCAGCAAGAATGCAAATAAGCACATTCTAAGTTAAACATTTCCTTTTAAAACTAGTGACGGTTTCAGCGCCTGCTAGCCCAGCTGTTACAACAGAGAGGAGTGTGGGGAGATTTGGATACAGGCACACATCCACAGACACACACAGGAATTTAATGAGCTGGCTTGCTCCACAAAGAGAATCCAGGACATCGCATTTAGACGTTTTCTTCTCTCGTCAGGCTTTACTGTAGACAGAGCGAGACTTCCCACCAAGCTATTTCTCCAACACTTGGTAAGGATATGATTATGAGACATTATCATGACAGAGGATGGAAACGGATCAGCAGATCGAATGCAAGCTGTGTTGATTCGGAGGTCGTCACTTCATGTGCAAGCCTTGACCCCCCACATGAACACGCGTCAACACAGAAATGTCATTTGTGATTTCTGCTGTGTGTACTTTCAAGCTGAATTGCAGTGCTGCCCTTTACTTGCACCTTTTCTCTGCCAGCGACTCACTACTAATGAGACAGAGGCCAATAGATTGTGTCAAACTTCTTTTTCATTGTCTGTCTACACACGACTCCACACACGTCATGCTCCATTGTCGCTGTTTGACTTCCTTTATTAGCTGAAGCACTAGAAGATGCATTCAAACAAATGATCAGTTAGATGTAGCTTTTTTTTCTGACGTGTTTGACTTTCTTCCCTTGTGTCTTTTTTTTGTCTCATTTCTGTCAGCGTTTTTCCTGCTTGTACAGCGGTTGCAGGTGTTATTGTTTTGTAGCGAGGTGCTTGCTGTTGGTATTCAGGACTTGGTGTCTCGGCAGATGACAGCATTTGTTTCTCTATTCACAGTACTTTGGCTGCTTTGACAGCCGGAGACACAGGCACATTGCCTTCTTTACTGTGGTCCTTGACTTTCCCCAACCTCCCTTCCTCTTTTTCTGCCTTTGTCGTCTCCTTTCCGCTGCTCCCTTCTCTTCTTCCCACTCCTTCACTCTCTTATAATCACCTCCCTCCTCCCCTTCCTTTGGCCAAGGCCCATGTTATAAATCAGACCAAAATAAGACTGTGCCTCCACCAGTGGAAAGGTACTAAGTACATTTATTGAAGTACAGTTTAATGGTACTTGTGCTTTACTTGATTTTTGGTGTATATGGTCATTCATGTTTCTGCATTGCTTGGGAAATATGTTTCATTTCACTGTATTCATCAGACATTTGCAAAATGCTTTGCAGATGAAAATTTTGCAAACAAAATCTACATTGTGTTTATAAAACATGATTTTCACTGCCGACCAATAATAAATAACTTAGTTAGTTCAAATTTGCTGCACCACTTAAAACCGTTAAAAAACTGCTTATATTTATAATTCTTAATTAAAAGTTATTAAATCATTGACTTCTCTGTTATTACATTACATTACATTACATCAGTCTCGAGTTATTATTAAGGAAGTCTTGGGTTGCCAGGTTGTCAAAATCTAAAATTAGCTTTTAAAATATTGAAACCCAGTGATCCAAATCAATGATTTCTGATTTATGGAGTGTAGTATTCTGATACCTAATAATAATCCCACTGTGAATTATCATCCAGCTGTGTGGTTCCCCTCAGCTCTACAGATCATTTCAGGGTCTTTACCAACCAAAACTGTTATTGTTTTGGTTCAGACTCACCGTTCTCATCAACCTCATTTCAAGCCACAGTGGACGTGCTCAGTTAAACCCACTCAGTGCTAACTGCCCTGGAACAGACAGACAGCAACTAGCTGGTGAAGATAGTGGAGCTTTTAGCCAAAAATTTCTCTCGGGAGTTGGTGGAGACTGAAATGTATTAGTTTGCCAGAAACAAGCCTCTGTTTGCAAAAACCTTTATCATATCTCAGTGTTGTGTTTATATTCTGTTGCACTAACCTGAGTGGCCAAACTGTCCATAAAACTGCACTTAACCTTGTGTTAATAATACTTGCACACCTTTACTAGTGAAATTTTGAATTTATAATTTGTACTTGCAACACAGTAGATATTCATGTCTTCCAACCATCAAAATGTTTGCGTATTAGTCTTTAAAAAGCATTTGTCCATGTTTTATTAATGTCCACAACGAGAGATGAAACACACTGGAGTCATACTGTGTTAAGTTTATTGGAGAATAGACAGAAGATAGTCTGTCTTTACCTGTCAGTGACCTTTGTACTCTTCTTCTTCCTCCTTTTCCTTAGCAACTGCTGAGGGAGATGCAGCAGATGGCGAGCCGGCCTTTCGCCACCATCAACGTCGCCTTGGAGACGGACGAAGAGCCGCCTGACCTGATAGGAGGAAACGTCAAGGTGAACACAACCTTTTCTTTGAGCAGTCACCACCAGGCCACAGAAATTCACCTTTTGTCAGGGCCACGAGCAGGGAAGCTTCATCTGTCATCGACATTGTCACTCATCCTCCCTCAAGTGGGAGCTCGGCCTTGTGCCCAGCGACAGCGGTCTGTGATTACAGTCACTACAGTGAGAGATACTCCTCACACCATCTGTTTTACATCATTTTTGAATCTGAACTCTTCAAGGCGATTCCATTAGTTTCCAACGAGCCAAGGAGTCTAAATTGAGCTCACTTAGGGAGAAGAGTTTGAGGTGTAGTGTAGGTCTAGTACACCTAATGAGGGTCAACACAGTGTACATGTGGTGGGACTGTGTGAAGGCCGAATGATGATGAAAGTGGGCTGCTGATGACTAACAGAGCACATTATACCAGTTACAGCCAGTTATTGTGGGTAGGCAGTGAATCCTAATGGGAATGAATTCAGTTAACCCTGGAGTTAAACACATGCAGATGAGAGTAAGGTAATGTAGATTAAGACTGTGCTCAGAAATAAGCAGTTCTGCTCCAACATTGAGATATTCTTCATTTGGAAAAAATAAATAAACGCCTACTTGCAGGAAATGTTTGCTTCTGGCATGAAAATAAAGAACATTAGGGGGCACTATTAAAGTCATGATTCATCTTTCAAAACAGTCTTGTTTTGGTGCATCAAACCATCTGTGTTTTTCAAAAACTGACAGAGAAACCGAAGGTAGAAAGTTCTGTCAAAATGCAGCTAGTTGGAACAAAGTCTTTTATATAGGAGTACAGTCTAGAGAGTGAAAGACAGAGTTTGTTATAAAGAGGGGCTCTGTGTTTCTCAATGTGGCTCTATGTTTAGAACAAATCATGATGCTGTTGAGAAATTAGATTTTCTCTTTCACAATTTCTCCCCAATATTGGCCTCTAGCTATCCAGAGGTTTGGAGATATGTTTATATGAAACTTCCTCCACTACAGCATATGGAGCTGAACAGAACTTGTGTTTGTGCTGCTCAAAGCATTGAAAAAGATCTTTTACAGGAACTATCTTCCAGCTACTCTGGATGATACAAAAGCCTCACTGTGGACAGTTTGTAGGAACTGTTTCTTTGATTAAAGAAAACTCCATCGTACGTGAATGTATTCAACTATCTCAGCTGAGAGAGAGGCACACACAGCTTACATACTAGGAAGCTATTGTTGAAGAAACCAAACACATCACATTTATACAGTGAGACAAACAACATACACCTCCACATAAAGAAGAAATATCTGCTGTCCTTGTGACTGTAGAGTCACAGTCAGAAGAATCGACGGAGGTAAGAACAGTGTGAAAGAGCTTAGTAACAGTGATGATTTGAGTAAAACCACTTCACTTTCTTACCAAAACATTTTGTGTTCAGCAAACCTCTGTCATAGAAAACTTCTACCAAAGACAGAAAGAAGTTTCTGTGAAACCTTGTTACGATGCCACAAGCGCTACATACTAAAACATCTATCACCTCCATTGTATCAGCGTGTCAGTGTGGAGGCAGAAATCACAAAGCCAAATAATGGGCAAATAAAGTCAACATTAACTGCAGCACCACACACCAATCAGGGTAAGTGGCTATTTCTTGTGATTTAGGACAAACTGACCTGTTGATCCTGTTAATCTGCTGTAACACTGGAGGACTCTCGATGGACGGTTAGGAAAAAAAGTTCAAAATGGATGCAGTAGAAGTACTTGTCTAATATTATTCCATGCCTCCTTTTCCCCTATCTAACCCTGCTGCCTCCATTACCCACAATGTAATTCATCCACAAATAGTTGGTTGGAGATTCAGGTGTGTTACAGTTGTAGCAGCTGATGCAGCCCCAAGCTTCTTGTCTCGAGCAGAGATTAAGAGCAGGGACAGAGGGCAGGTGAACCCACTTCTGTCCTACTTCTGTTCAGCCTCAGCTCATGCAGACTCAGGTGACATCACATGAGGACATTTATTAGACTTCACACAGCTCCCTCTGGAGACACAAAAGGCTTTATTTAACTTTTTTTTTTTTTTACTAATGCAGTAGATACTCTGCAAAACCTGTAAAAGACTTTGATGTGTAAAACCTGTAGCTCCTCCCTCAACAAGCCGTAATCTGACAAACTGTTTGGCTGTTTTTTTGCTGATCTCACTTTGAGGGAAGAATCTTTGAAAAGATTTAGTTTAAGGTTGAATTTAAGCACAGTGGGAAGTGCAGTGGTGTACAGTGGATTTCTGTGTGAAGGAATATCAGATTAACAGTAGAGACTGACTCTGTTGAAGTTGTAAATTGTATTTAAACATAAATATCAAGCTGTTGGAGATTGTTGAGAAGACTTTATTATAGAGAAGAGCTGGAGGTACCAGCGGAGTTGAAGCAGGTTAGAGATTTAAATGCAGATATTGTGCACAGAGGCGGCAGCAGAGAACATTTAGTTATAGAGTTACAGAAATTGCAGTTGAGTATTCGGTAGGCACAGAGCTGCAGGCAGGTATACCTGTGACTGTGCACTTTGTGATGAATGACCTCTGAATGCAGATGTAGTGCAGAATTATAGGGCTGTTTCTGCAGGGTGGCTCGGGGCCCCTTGGCTCTGACAGAGGCCATGCATCTCAAGGGGCTCCTGCACCCAAACACAAGGTTACTCCCAGCAGAGGCTACAGGGGCCCTCGGGACGATCAGCAGCAAATCAAACCCCTCATCGAACTTGAATGATCCCACCTCTCCTCCACTCAGCTGCCCTCAGTTCTCCTCTCCTCTTTCTTCTCACTTCAGATATTAATCATCTACACTTTTTCCTCTGTTCTATATTTTTGTGCTTTCTCTTATACACTTCCACTCTTCCTGTATTTGTTCTTCTCCTCAATTCTTCCTTTCTTCTATCAGTTTTTTTCACTTTCTCCCAGCTTCTGTCATTTTCTCTTCTTTATCACCCTCTTTTTTTCTTTTCCTCTCTTGCTCACTAGTTTTTCTTTTCTTAGTTATCAGCCTTTCTCTTTTGTCTTCTTTTGTCTTTACTTTTCTTTGAATCTTTTCTCTTTCTTTGTATCTTTTTGCTTCCTCCCTCGTCTCCTGTCTGACATCCTTACTTCACTACAGTGTTCTCCTCTAATTTACTAGCACTTTACTGATCCTATCAGCTGTCTGGGGGTTTTTGTTGGCCTTATCTGCTGGTTCTTGTGTGTGTGTGTGTGTGTGTGTGTGTGTGTGTGTGTGTGTGTGTGTGTGTGTGTGTGTGTGTGTGTGTGTGTGTGTGTGTGTGTGTGTGTGTGTGTGTGTGTGTGTGTGTGTGTGTGTGTGTGTCTCTTTGTGAACCCTGCATGTCTGTGTGGGTGTTTGCATGTGTGCACGCGATGTGCTGTTGTGTAGAAAGAAAAGATGCAGCTTGCTGTGGAAATCGGGCGCCCTACACCGCCTCCTCCATCTCTGCTTTACCTTTTCTTCTCCCACCTCTACTCTTCTTTTCTTCCATTCTTCCCGGCCTGCTCTCTTCCCTCCATCAGGGCAGCAGCAGCCCAGGAGCAGAGATCCAATTTAGATCTTCCTCCTCAGCTTTCTGTGCCTTCACCAGCTCAGACGGTGAGAACACACTATCCTATCTCCTCCCGGCTCAGATTGAACGACTCAGAGCAGCCTCTTCCCCTTGTTTCCATGCTGTTTTATCAGGACGCTACAGTAGTGTATTAAGACCCACGATCAGAGTATACAGGGGGCCAGGCTCCACACAGTGAGCTGAAGATCATTAAAGTTGTTTATAGCCTCGGTGGGAAGTCCAAACTTGCTCCACCGATGAGATATATTCACTCTGCCTCTGCCAAATGGAGCTTGCGGGCCCAGCCTCACGGGCAGATGATTACCTTTGTGACGCCTAATGCTCTGCTTTTATTTATAGACACCGCGGGACGAGGGAAAGTCAGGATATGTGATGTTAAAAATGGAGGGAGGGGGTAGCTATGGTTTATCTAACATGGTTGTACTGCACTGTTATCTTCCCCTCCGCTCACTGGGTAACCACTCAAAATTAGACTGATTTTTATACCATTTATGTGAGTGTGAGAATCTTAAATTGTGTGACAGTGTTAAAGGCAAAGAATAAGTGAGGAATGCACATTTCTCATAGATAGGTGCACGGTAAAGACTTGTCGTTCATAAAGTAAGTGTGAGAGGAGGCACGCAGCAACAGGTGACACAGTTACATCTTTTATGTCTCAATGTTATCTGCAATGTTATTGACAGGATCTTTCATGGCAAGATTAGTGTTTTCTTTAATGTGTGTCTGTTGTGTCTCCTGGTTACCTGGAAAGAGGAGAGAGAAAGAGAAGAGTCGTTGTAGAAAAATTGCAGGTAAACTTTCAGGATGTTGCATGAAGCCACTGAGTCATTTCTCATGAATGACTTTAAAGAACAGCGCAGACAGAGATGAGCTGAGAGGAAGATAAAGCGCCACTAAAGACAAGAGTTGTCTATATTTGTTGGCAGTAATCACAGACATTAAGCTTCTCATCTGTTTGGGCTGGAGTTACATGTTTTCTAACACATTGTACAAGAGTTTCCTGGTTCCACAGAGAGTCAGCTGCCTCAGTCGTGTTGGGTTTGACCAGCTGCTTAAATTCATCACAGATGGTGGAGGTGGCGGGTGTTGACTTGAGTTTTCATTAATTTGAAGAGCAGTATATATTTGAAAGTGGTGTGCGGCAGGCACTACTGTACTTGCACTTTATCAAGTCCAGTTTAGGAAAGATCTGCAGTCTGTCTGATCCATCTCACTTCAGATTACCTGTCCAAGCGTCAGATTCTGATTCAGAAAGAAAACTTTCACTTAAACTTTCCCCAGTTTATCTTCATTTTTCTTCAGTGTGTGTCTGAATATGTTGCAATATGAAGTTTATAATTAACGGCTGTCAAAAACATTTTCTTGGCAAACACAAGCCAAGTGAATAAAAACTCATCACAATTGGCTCAGTGGAAGTGGTTGTACCTGGTGATTCATAGCAATGGGGAGTTTGACTCGGTCTCGTCGCTGGCAGGGGGAAGTGGGGGCCTCGGCCCCCGACTGCTGCTGAAGTAGAGATGAATGCAGTGGATGAAAGCGTAGCAGCATGCGGCAGCAGTGTATGCCCACATCAGTGTGAGCGCGGGCGTGTGTGTGTGGGCTCAGCAGCGATCCTACGTGCTGAGCTAATTACTGGAGGTAATTTAACAAAACCTTTCGCTGCTCTGCCTGGCCAGTCTAGATAACTCTCCAGAGGAGGCTGGGCAGGCGGGAATTGAGGGGAGGGCTTCAGCGCTCTAAAACAAAGGCATCTGCTGGGGAATGTTATTAACACACAGCCTCTGAAGAAGACCGCGAGAAAGACACTACCTTTGGGGAACATCTTAGGCAAAAAGGAAAAAAAATCACATGCACAAAGAGTTTAAAAGGATGGATAATTGAATTTTTCAAGGTGTTTTGTTTTGTTTTTCTCGCTTTAATTACTGCTCAGGCCAAAATAAAGTGGACATGTGTTGAAGGAGATAAACTAAGTTCTTTTAGGGGGTGCACAGTGTTGTTTTTGTGGAAAATGGAAAGTGAAGTGGTTGGCTTGCACGCTCAGGCTGAAATTGAGGTTGTGCATTGGACACAATAGTCGTTCTGATGAACTCTCAATGCAATCGATTAGGAAATGAGTTTGTTAAAAACAAAATGATCCCACTGTCACATCCCACATCAGTCTGACAGCAAGCTTCTTCCACTTCCAAATTTATTTGTAGTGCATATTCCCTCTCCAGTTTGAATATAAGATGATGGTGTTAGAAAATGAGAAATGAGCATGTAAACAAACGAGAACCTAAGAGCAGCTTGCAGCTGCTGCAGTGGAAATTGGATTTGGCAGACGAGTTTTATGACAGCCCTAAGCTGTAAAATTAAAAGCTGCCAGTCTTCCTCTTCTTTTAGTTATTTGTTTCTTACACATAGAGTACAGATGTGCTCGGGTTATCACGGGCAGAACTCATCTTTCCAATTGTAAACATACTGGATGAAAAATACATTTTGCTCGAGGCAAAAAACAGACCTGTAGACTGGAGCAAACCAAGCCTGGCTGGACCGCTTCTGGCAAGGCCAAAATAATTGTTTCATCTTTTCTTGTACCCAGGGATCGAGGCGCAAAATTAGCCAAGTGTGATATTGTTCCACCTAATGTTGTATTTGAACAGTTGTCAGTATTTTTATTCCCATTTCTCAGCTATCCAAATCAACAGGCGCATATATCATGGTTCTAGCACTCGATATTGAAAATGGAAAGAAATTATCCTTACATGGAGAGCTGGGTTGTCTAATCTAGTTATTGACTCATCACTCATTTATCACACAAAGCAGTAAGTGATATTAATGTTCTGTGGCCCTGAGGGACAGTATTGGCTATGACTGCAGTCAAATGGAAAACAAAATGGTAATTTGCTGTGTTTCAGTGTTAAATTAGGATACTTTTATCTGGTTCACTTCCACCTTGTGAGTTTTTAGAGAAGCTTCTCTAAAATGCTTCCAGAGTGGGATATGACACTCTCTGACGGGGTCCCACAGGGTCAAATTGATACGAGTTTAATTTCAATGCTGTTTTTTCCAAAGTTGACCAAATTAAATTAAAAATTAAAGAAGGTTGCTGTTGCTTTTCCTCCCACATCAGTCTCGACAACTTAAATGTCAACGAGGAGTTTGTGGATGGAACTAATGACATGCTGCTGTCTGCCTAGGTCTGCTCTGAGATGCACCAGGTGGAGATCAAGATAATTAAGTTAAGATTTAAGTTATATTTCATTATATAAAAACTTATTTTACATTTTCAGCAGCAGCTAATTAACTGGATTATTTGCATTCTGCTTAGTTGTGGAGTACATCTTTCTTGCCCACCCAAGGGGGATTCAAAAGAAACCTTTGCTTGTGATGAAGGAGACAAAAGCCTGTGTGCATTTCATATAATACAGAAGTCAAATTTCACTATTATCATGTCAGATGACACAGTTTCTTCAGTCGTCTTTACTGAGAAGTGACACAGATTTTCTGGGTGTGTTACTAACAGTAACACTCTTGTTCTTCTGTTGTATTCCTGACAGAGTAGCTGGTTAAAGCCTGGTGCTCGATGCAAGTGTCATTACAAACACACCTGTGTGACCTGTATTTTTAAAACACACCTGCTGTCACCTCCAGTAACCAGAGATGTCGCCAAATCAACCAGGGCTGAAATCCTGAGGGTTACACTCACAGCTTCCATTTTATTAGGTACACCTGTCTAAAACTACTGCAGTCTCATACAGCAGCCCCACAGTAAATCCTGCCTTCATGACATTTATAATGTTCAGCTGCAGGTCGTGGTGCTGTTGAGTTGTATTGTGTTGCACTGACAGGTGTTTCTATTGTAACAGAGGCTAAATAAGCCAGTGTTTGTCAGGCTGTAAACCTAATTGTGTCCTGCTGTTCAGACCATTTGCTGTTGATTCAAGCAGCCAACGTTAGATAAACCAATACTCCTGTGTGTTTTCATTTAGACTCAACTTTAGACAAAAATGCCATGTGAAGCATTTGTGATGAATGATGTCACAGTCAAATTACTTTCATACTGTTTATTCGACCACAGTTAAAATGATTTGTAGCTTCTCCCTCACACCTGTGGTATTTCTGGCTCTTGTGTTTATCATCATTGAATCCACATTTTTTATTTGTACAAACTGTTACTACTCGTCCCTCCTTCCTTTTCCAGACGTCACTCTGTATTTTTCTCTGTACATTGCTGAGGAGGATAAATACGTCATTATATTGGCAGCTTGCTAGAAGCTGCCAGTCTTCCCAGTAATGGTCTTATTTGTTAAGGGTAATTGTTGTTGTTAAATTTTGAATATATAATTAAAGGTTATTACAGTTTGTTTTATAGGTAATGTTGATGTTGTTTCTGAGCGCAAGGAGGAAATGCAGGAGGTGAGAGCAGAAAGGAAAACAGTGACGTGAATGTTTTCTCAAATGGAAAACATTTAAAGAAAAGAAGCAGCTCTTTTTTTTCTTAATAACATGTCTCTAAATTTTTCCTTGTGCGATTCACGAGTCTAAGGATGGAGGGTGTCACACCCTGGACAGATTGTTAAGCCCTCTGAGACAAACTTGTCTTAGTTTTATCCTCTTGAAATAAACTGGTGTTGACAGCAGAAACAGAGATAATCAAGGTGGGAGCTGAGGATGTAAAAACAAAGCAGTGACCAAACGTTTCCTGCAATATTCGGTTTGTTTACATTAATCACACTCATTTCTCAAAGTCAAAGCACCGTGTTGATGATTTATTGTTAAAATTCCAGCATGTCAGATCTGAGAAGTTGCACATAGCTGCACTATCCAAATACGTGTGTGAGTATTTGTTATTTTCTGATGTTGTTAATTCTGCTGCTGGTTTAACTGCAGTGTTTCCAGCAGCTCACTCTGACCTGCTACAAGCTCATTTGTCTGCATCTGAACTATTCCCCCCTATCAGTTCTTAGGGGGGCTGTAACACTGCATGTCTGTATGTCCAGGATCAACACAGCCAAAAAGTGCTGCAAGCTCTGGAGCATGTACCCAAAACACACACACACACATACACATACACTGCAAACAACCTCTTAATAACCTTTTGTGTCCAAAGATGCTCAGAACACGAAGTTCTGAGCTGCGTTCACACGTTGACATAAGACATGCAATCTTTAACATTAGTGGCATCATCTCTCTGTTATAATGAGGAAAATAGGTTTTATTACAAAAGGACAGGAGCATTACAGATAGAGCTGTGATGCTGTGTGTTGTGTGTGTATAGTCTGGCAGCATCTCATTGAGTTTGTATTTCCTCACATGTTGTATGTGAAGCCTCCTGCTGGATTTTCAGTTGGGCTGAAAAGTGGAAAATTTAAGGAGACTGATCGTCTGATGTTGTCTTTGTTTCTTAAAAGAGCATTTTCATTGTCTCTTTTCCTCCCCACAGCTGAGACATGACGAAAGAAAGAAAACTTTTATAGACTGATCTGACATTCATCAAATCCCCTCAAGGGCTGAAAAGTGGCTCATTCATACTGTTCACAGCACATATTGTTGCTGCTTATTGAGCTGATTTTATTTATTTATTTATTAAATACAAATGTGTTTAAAAAAAAAAGCTGGAGCCTGGTTCTCTGGGCTCCAAATAGGCCAGGATGCAGAGGGGCCTTTCAGAGGCTTATGCATGTTTCTTTTTATATTTGTTGTTCACTTTCTGCCTATTTACTGTGTCTTTTTGAATATAAACTTGTGCGTTTCTTGTTGGTTTTTTTGTTCTCTTTCTTGTGTCAACCAGTCAGCCTGCTTGATGCTCAGGTCGACATGACATGCTGAGTGTTGGGAGCTGTGTGCAACCCACACTTACCCATAATACACTTCTTTGTGTAGACCCACAGAGATGTACCACAATTCAAGCCTAAGGAGGTGAAGCTGTGTTGAAAGTGGTTAAGTTGCAGTCATGGCGTTTGGGAGCTTATTCAGACATGACACCTCTGTATTGAAGTACCAGCCCATTCGCTTCATGAGGTGCATGTGTACTGTACAGTGAAGGTAACAGAGGCTAAAATGCCTTTTACTGTCAGAGCCTACGTAAACACAGCCCACTGCTCAGATACACATGTGAACACATGTGCTGTTAACAGGCAGACATGCATCTGTGAGGGATAAACAAATACAGAATCCCCTCTGTTACATCAGCTGCACTGAATACACACACACAAACACACACACTCTCAAACAGAGGCATCCAGGTCTTTGTGCCACTTCCCCAGCTACCTGTGTGACAGCCTGAGTATCCTGCTGGTATGAAAGGTAAGCCTCAGAGAGACGAAGCAGAGAATAAATGTGTAAAATGGGTCAGAGCCTGAATATCATTACTGCCCTGCTCCCCATGTGTACGCTTACACTGTGTGTGTGAGTAAAAGAGAGAGAAGCTGTGATGAATTTATGTGTGATAAAGCTGTGTGTGTGTGTGTGTGTGTGTGTGTGTGTGTGTGTGTGTGTGTGTGTGTGTGTGTCACACTCTAGTGGTATTCCTACTTGGGGCATTAAGCTCAACTCTCCAGAGTACAGAGACCAGCGTGGGAAGGGATTGAACTTGTATGTTCAGAAGTGTGTGAGTGTGTCCCGTGTGAAACCATGCTGTGGCCCAGCTTGCTGTCCGGCTCAGGAATTTAAAGTGGAGAGCGAGTGAGAGCGAGCGAGATGGGACAGTATCTGTATGCGTGCGAGGTGGCTGTGTTATCCATATCCATATCCTCAGCTGAGGTACACCCATGAATATTGTACGAGGCGAGCAGCAGCAGATCCAGCCAGTGTTTACAGGGGAAACTCATCCCCACACATGGATGAGTTGCTGATAAACAGGAGATATTGAGTCACGTTTGTCAGGCGACAGGAGTGCACCGCCAGCACCACTGGCACGAAATCTCTGCTCCCAGCACTGCCACTCAATTTCCAGTCGCAGCCCATGCTGCACACAGGCAGCATTGTCATGAAATTGTGAACAGTGGGGTGTTTTTTCTGGGGGGGTTAGCAGGGCTATGGGGCTGTGGTGGGAATCCAATTTGTGCCCACAGATCAGTATGTGTATCTCTACAGGGGATGGAGAGGGGTTCTCTCTGGCTGCTGTGCATGTTGCTGACACAAAAAAGAACAGTAACAGCAAAGCCTTCGATATCCATGTCTTTGAAATTGATGTGTGTTCACCAGGATTTAGGAAGCTTCTGATGTGTAATATTTTTTTTTCTTTGTTTCCGCAGTCTGTCCCGAAACCCATCGCCCTTGAGCCGTGCTTTGGCAACAAAGCCGCCGTGCTCTCCATCTTTGTGCGGTTACCCAGGGGCACCGGCGGCATCCCTCCTCCAGGACAGTCTGGTAAGATGCAGCTGCTGAATTCACTTGTTTTCTTTCCTCACTTTATCCGTCTGTATTTGATTGTGCTGCTCTTTGTTCTCCTGCTCTCCTTGATCTCCCTCACTTCCTCCCTCTCACCAAGCTTTAGTCAGAGTTGGAGAGAGGCGGTTCTGATCCCGACAGTTTGTCCCTCTAACTTGTTCCGCTTTCTTTTCTTTTGTTCCCCCATTGGCTTCCTTATGATCCTCCCCACACTGAGTTTTAGGCCATGCTCACAGAAAAGTCGATAACACTGAACATAGTGTTGACGCACTAACTTGTCTCCACACTTATGTTTTCTGGTTGTTTTCAAAAACGTCTCAATGCAAACTGAATCTCCAAAGCAGCAGGAACAAGGCTAAACCTCTTCTTCCTCCTAAACAGCTACATTTAGCTCAGACCATCATGAGTGCAGACACAGACACAGCTAATTAGTTACTTCAGTGTTTTTCTCACTGGTTTTGGTGCTTTCAACATGGCTGAACACGCAATTGATTTGTTCAGAAATGTTTCCTGTTAACTAATTAAACCAGGAAAAGACATCTGACTGTGTTTTATGGCATCACATATTTAACACAGAGTTGAAGGAGACAGAAAGTTGTTGACAATTCTGCTGTGAATTACCTGAATCTGTCTGTTCAGGCATCTTCATCACACTGGAAAGGTTTTCTTTTTCTGACCATGTTACAATATGAGACGAGCATTTTCAGATTCACCCACTGTGGAGCTGCTCAGGAAAAAAAAAAACACTGTTTTGGGGATTGCAAAAAAAAAACGAGGTCAGGATCAAGGGCCAAGACAGCAACAAAAAGATTTTCAGGTGTTTTCAAATGTTGCCGACCTGGGTGTGTAACTGCCACAGCCACCAAAACTCTTTGGCACACTGATGAATTCCATATATTACATTTGCACCTTTTATAACACACCATCAACTAAAGCGGGTCTTGGATTATTACTAAATATTTTGTGTTGTGTTGTAATCTTGTTGTAAGACATTTATTTATCTCATTTATGTTGTGCTCACATGAGGCCTGTACAAAACTATATTTAATCAAATTATCACACAGAGAAAACCTCGAGTCAGCAGGAAGAGAAGAGATGTTTGATCTGATTATAATGAACTGTGTGTTTCTCTGTTTGCTCTGTACTTAATGAGAGCTACAGGGTTTATACATATAATACAGACGTTGAGTGAGTCAGGCCCTTAACTGGTTTATCTGGCCATAGGCTCTGTGTTTACATGGTCTTTAGGTGCAACATATGGCATCCACAATATAACAATTACCTTGTTAATTCACTGATGTTATTTTTCATAAATGGAAACAAACAATTATCATTGTCCAGAATATCTGCTGCCTCTGTCGGTCTCTACACTGTTACTTTTGACATGAAGATTAATTCTCAGGATTTTTTTTTCTGCATGACATTTAAAAATAATTATGTCACTTTAATTCTCTTACATAAATTGAGAAAAAATGTTGAATTGAAGGAAGAAGCACTCAGGATTATGGGAAATATGGTCTTAATGTTGATAACCACTTTCCTGTAAAACAGAGGCTACCAGTCATGTTGAGTGTGATGTGATTAGTTTACAGTAATTATATGATGTTAGCAGCTTTAATTTGACGGTGAGTTATTGTGTTTTAAGATGCTGCTGCAGCTTCTCCTCTTTTTCTCCTCTTCCCTCCCTGTTTTCTCTCTTCTCCTTGTTCCGTCTGGTTTCTCCTCCTGTGTGGGGAAATGAAGCTGCAGCCACCTTTTGCTTTCTTCCTTGTCTGTGAGATCTGGGTTTAAAGTGCAGTCTAGTGTCTTTTCTTGTGCTCTCACATTTCTCTCTTCCTTCTTCATTCCTTCCCGGGCAGCCTGATAGCACTGAGAATTGAGCCCATTACCTCTTTTCATCCAATGCTCTCTTTACTTACTCCCATCTGTCCTTCATCTGTTTTCTTTATCCTTGTCATCAGTTCTCCTTCAGTTGTCCTTCACTTGCCCAAAATTTTTCTTTTCTATTTTGCGTCTTCCACTGTCTGCTTCAAGGACTCAACTTAATTCCCTTTCTTTCTCTATTCATTTCTTCTGTGTTTCACAGCCTCTTTGCCTCCCACAGTTGCAGTCCGCAGACCATCAGCACGCCCCAGGCCCTTATTAATTACGACATAGCCCTTTTGTCATAACAAAACCATCTCGGCTCTCGGTGAAGCTTCCCTCAGGCAGCTTTTGTTGAGACCACGTTAGCTGTGCTCCTACCATCCTCTCATGCCCGTGAGGGTCTCCTGTTACACTGCTTTTAACTTGTCTCCCATGCGGCCACATCCGTTTCGATTCCTCAGGCTGTCTGTCGTCAGCATCTCGACCTCGTGGCACATCTGTTTGCAGTTTAGCTCATCCCAAAATGGCCGCCTCAGCAGCGCTGCAAAAAGCCAAGGGGAGGCCGGCACCGCAGATTATCAGATTTCTATCTAAGCCTCATTTGGGTGATTTGAATCATCCTGCACTCAACATACTAAGAGCTGCCACAAGCCCCCCCCCCCCCCCATTCTCGGAATTTATATTTAGCCGTCGGCTATGTGGACTTGATCGGGGTAAATGCATCCATCATTGGAGATAAATGGAGTTTATTGGAATTTCATGGCTTAGAGAGTATTAATAAATGTTAATGAAGTGTGGTATAAGTTAATGATTGCCTGCGCTGCGAGTCTATAATCTCACCACCTGTGTATGTGGTTAGGAATGAGAGTGTGTGTGTGTGTGTGTGTGTGTGTGTGTGTGTGTGTGTGTGTGTGTGTGTGTGTGTGTGTGTGTGTGTCCCAGTCTTACAACACACACTAGTTCTCAACAGTTTTTGAGTCAGTAGCAGTTTCATGTATGTTCACAGTGGAAAAATGACACAATTACATATATACCAAAAAATCTGTATGCATGAAAAACACTTTCCATTTCCACTTCCATATTGAATGTATATGAACTGATATCAATTGATACTGGATTTTTGAGGCTGCCATCAGTTTTTATATTAGTGTTTAAAAATCAGCCTAATATACAAAACCTTATCAAAAAAGGTATTAAACATGTACAGAATTTCTGACCATAATATGTTGTAAGAATAGATATCATAGCAACAAATAATAAAACTCCCCAGTGGCTGTCACTAATATATCGGTTTTCTGATTTAGCTGAAAATATGGTGATTTCCTGTCCACTTATTGTGACAGTATCTTAATAAATATCATGTAGTTTTACTATGTAATATGTCAAAGGGACAAAGCTTTTGCAGATGAATCAAGATGACTTTCAGTGGCTCCCAGACCCTGTGACCCCCCCAGTATCTACTGTGCAGCCCAGTCACAGATGTCTGGTTTTACAGACTAAATGATGAACTGATTATGAAAATAACAAATGTTGTTAGTTCTCTTTCATTGGAGCATGAAGACATTTTGAAAATGTGACCGGTTAAAACCCTGGGCTTGGCTATCAATACAACATTCACATCCCTCTGTGTTGGACACATTCCTGATGGGCCAAGTAAAGGTGGCACCTGTCTCCTGAAAATTATGTTGGCAGCAAGTAAAAAAAAACCATTGCAACATTCAGTATTATGAAACACCTACATCTTCTAGAACAGGAACAGAACAGAACTCAAGTTACTGACCATCCCATTGTGTTCTCAGAATGTGAAAAAAGTTAATGAACAAGTTAAGAAAAAAAAAAAGTGACACCTTAACATTTTCTAAACTTTTTAATATTCACATCACAAAATAAGAAGCATATGTGTTATTGATCTTTGTCTAATCTCCAGCTAACGGAGACGTGTTTGTGTGTGTGCAGGTCTGGCAGTGGCCAGTGCGCTGGTGGACGTCTCTCAGCAGATGTGTGTGGGCTACAAGGAGAAGTCTGGAGGCCTGAGGAACCGCAAACAGCAGCCCACCGCACAGCCATCCACCTGCATCTGACCACGCCCACATCCTCCTCCACCATTCCCAGCCCGATGCTCTCCCATTAGCCCCCTGCCTCGGCCCCCTCCTTCAGAGACCTCTGCCAGCTCAGTTCTGGCAGGGAGAGGTGCATGCTGGGACGCAGGACTGGAACATTTTGGTGAGGGGCCGAGTTGTCTGGTGGACTGAAGCCTCAGTGAGCCCCCCCCCCCTTTCCCTCTCCTCTTGCAGGAACTTTTGGTCCCTTCAAACTTAATGACAGACACTGGACACAGAGGAGGGGGAGCAGGGGAGGGAGGGAGGGACAAAGCGGGTGCTGTCTCCACCCTTTCCCATGAAAAAAAAACAAAACATTTTACATTTGTCGACACCGCCTCGTTAGAGTCGAGGCGGCCACGGCTTGCTGCTAGAAGAGATCCTCGTCTCGTAGTTTTTGAAAAATCCAGAGACTTTGCAACCCTCTACGTTCTTGTTTTACTTAAGTTATTGTTGTTCTTTGTTTTGTATTGTGTTATTTTGAACGCAGGAACAAACTGGACATGTTCAACTGTACATGCACACACAAAATACACACACATGCACACACACTCTTACTAACATGTACTTTCCAGGCCCTTGACTCATTTGTAGCCCATTGTCGCCTGCTGTCAAGTTCACAGCTCAGCACTGAGAGCTGGTGTCACCAGAGTCCTGCACAGTTTGGCCTCCGCGCAAGCGAACAGCATGTTCAGTCTTCCTTTAACGCGGATCCACTGTAGGAGGCCAGCCGTGTAGCCAGAGCTCATCTAAAGTGTGTGACATCTCTAACCGGCCTCTGTGTCTTCTACCACTGTCTTGTGGCCCTTTCTGGAGCTTTGTCTCCGCCCCGTCTCTCTGTCTCTGTGGCCATCTGGCTGCAGAGCCAGCCCCCTTCCCAACCTCTCTGGGACTGTGGCCGAGTACAAAACAGCACCACGGCTACATCTCATCCAGGCTGGCTGGCTGGCTGGATCGTAAGCCAGTGCCGATTGAAACTTTTCCAGCCAATTACTCCTCCAGTTGCATTGAAAGCCAATGTCGCTGCGCACAGGTGCACATGCAGGGCTCACATGGACGCGCACACACACACACACACACACACACACACACACACAGCTAAACAGCCGGTGGTGAGAAAACCCTCCTGCGTTAAGCGATTGTCCCTTTGGCAGTGCTGTGCCTCGAGCTCATGTGAGCCAGGCTTCCTATAGATTGTCTGACTCTGATTGACTGGAGTGATTAGGGTGATCTGCGTGAGGGGGGCCGGGGTGATGGTTCAGCATCCTCTCTGATCGTTGCCTAGGAAATCCATAGCCTCTAATTGCTGCTGCCATGCCCCAAAAGGCAACACATGTCCCCCTCCCCGATAACTGCTCCCCCCAACCACCATTCAGTGGCAGTTGCTCCCTGTCCCTGAGCAATCTACAGCTGCCCAATTAGCCCCTGCAGCAGTGAGGTCTGTGTTCATATTGATGCAGCTACAGTGGAGCTGCTAATGCCAACATTTAAATGGCACCGGGCCGACAACTCAACATGAAGCGTACACACACATCACCAGGATAAGCAGTCACGTTGCAAATGTCAGTGTCTATTTCCTTATTTGCACTTTTTGTTAAATGGAACTTTTGAATTGACCACATTTCATAGATATTCATTCTAAAAAAAGACAAAGAAAAACATCCACTGCTTTTTCCTAAAATTGCCTCTTGAAATTATCCGACTCTCTTGGGCTTACTTCTTCTTTGTGCTCCATGTGTGAGGTTTCTCTAAGCCGGTCATTTTTTTATTTTTCCTTCCATTTGTATCTGCTTTACCTGCTCTCTCCACAGTCCTTATCTGAAATCACTGGTCCGTTTATAAAGAAATATTACTTTTTTTTTCAACAGGGGAAAATGAGGGAAAGCAGAATGAAAAGCACGAGGCAAATACAAGAGACACAAAAGGAAAAAAAAAAACTCAGGCTGCTAGTTGAAAACAGAACTGTTGCTTTGAAATGTCAGGAATAGTTTTCTGTTTTTTAAGGGCATCAGGGTGTCAGATCTGTGTCTCTAACCTTTTTGTCTTTTCTCCATCAGCACTCAGCGTCACAGCAGCCTTGAATTAGTCCACGCTGGTCACCTTTTCTTAATATAAGTGTCATACTATAACACCTGCAGGTGAAAGCAGAGACACGCTGATACAGAAGATGTATCTCCTCCCTCCCTCATAAAGTTATTAACTCACTGCCTTCAGAGAAGTACAGTAATAGAACAATTTAATAACTCACACTCTGCCCTAAAGAGCTTGGCATATTTAGTTCCAGGCTCTCACATGTGTTCGGCATACTAGAGCTGCTCACCATCTGGTTAAAGGGCACATTTTTAGCACTGCAAAAAGGTCAGAGCAGAAAGCATGAACAAAGTTGACATTCTGTAATTATAGAGAGCTGGATGTGCTCACAATTTCACTCAGCGAGCACCGCCATATTCAGCAGTCAGCTCTGTCCAAATGTGCACTGAGGAATCAAAGCATTTCACTTGTGCTCTTTATTATAAGTCCCTTATTCTCTCTTTTCTCCACCAGAGTAACTTTTTTTTTATTGCAGGTTTAGCTTTTGATATTTATTCTGTCGCTTCTGCAGAGACTTGATGGTAGAAAATAACCATCAGCTGTCAGACAAATGTGGTAGAATTTTGCATATCGTTGGTCCATCTGAGCTCAAATTGGAGAAAAACCTCCCACAAAAAGCTGAGATGTATAAACGGTTTTATTAAACCTGTTTCTGTCAGGCTGTGGGATTTTTATCTTTTACAATTTGCCACAGTCTCTCTCCTACACACCTCACACTTCTTCTCAGGTGTGCAGGACTTTTTTGACTTTGTTTGCCCAAAAGTCTCGTTGGGTGTTAAACTGCTGACAATAACATGAATGTTTTGGGATGGACAAGCAGCGATATTCCTCTTCCTTTGCAGAAATGGTGCCACTTCCTCTGACTTATCTAGAATTCCTTTTGCCCTGAGACTGTGAGATCGTGTCTTGGTCAAACAAGTTTTACAAATAAGAAAAACTCCATTTAAAAGAAAAACAATATGAAGCCAGAATGTGACCCTGAGCTGATGGAGTCAAGAAAGAGGCAAGCAAACATCACCTGACCTGTTGTCAAATGGGAGACATGCTCCTGACACCAAAATGCCTGAAATGTACGTCTATCATGTCTCTGTCCTCTGCAGCATCAGCACACTTCAACGAGAGCAGCTCTGAGATCAGCCGACATCTCATACGTTCATACGTTCTGTAGGTGAATAGTTTTATTCCACAACACACACTATAACCTGCTCACTGTTAGGAAGTCACTTTATTTGGTAACAATACTCAGCGACAGAATCTGTGGCCGTCGTCATCTTCAGTTGCAAATTTTATTTAATTTCTCTCAAAGCAGAAAGAATCTCTTCATGAATGAATTCTACGGCTGATTCAAATGTACTGTAATAATAATTTCACAAAGAATCAAGATTGTGTGTTTTTTTTTTCTTTTGTAAATGAATGTAAAATGAAAAATCACCTGTGCAGCCAAGGTAAATCTGTAAACTGGAGGTCAGTGGAGGCGGCTCATCAGCCCCTCTCCGGCCCTGGGTGACAGGGTGGTGCAGTGGTTAACACAGACAGCACAGTAACTGAAAGGTCACAGATTCAGACCATGTAAGAGAAGGTTTGTCTTGTTGAAGATGTTGTAAGAAAGAAGACGTGATGTTTCCAGCCTAGAGCCTCGGTGGCTCAGACAAATAGATCCTGGGTCTGGTGGTGTTTGTGAGTAAATCTTAGAAGGTTGTTTTTACCTCTGCTGCATGATTAGTTTAACACACTTTACATCGGCACACTAAACTTTCTGGATATTACTTTGTTGTCCTCTGTGGCCAGTCTCAAACATTTCAAACTGCAATATCAGCAGAGTGATCAGAAACAAACTCTATTATCTGTAAATGCTATTTGACCCAGATCTGTTGTTGGCAGTCTCACTGGGTTCCTGCACAGGTCTGCAAAGTCTCACAGCATCAAAGTGATTCGAGAAGTTTAGAGGAAATATTGCAGCTTCAACATTAATCCTAGACTTTTCACGCCTGGTCCACCCACAGAGGAGTTTTCATTTATTTTTGGCTGATTAGACGTCTTCTCAGGACTGTGTGGGCGTGTACAGACTGTGCTTGATTGACATCTCCCACACTCCCCTGTTTGTTTGGTTGCACCTGTTAGGGTGGGACTAATGTAGACTTCTGTGGCAGGGCTGGATAATATGACCCGAATTCTGAATCACAAAACACAAATCACCTTAATAATGATCAATGTGGCAACATGTTTCTGATACACAAGTGCAGACCTTTGTTTTTTAATTCTGGGCTTCTGGATTGGCCAGTCTTCTGACTCATCTGTTGAACTTCTTTTATAATGTCAGTAACTGTATGAATTTGGTTTTTCTATTGAGCCTACATGGAGTTTGGTGTCCACTGCACATTTCTAGCATGTGTAGCTCCACACAACCATAAGAGGTCTAATCAGCCACACTGATGCTGTTTTTCCCCACAACCCAGTTTTGTCCACTTTGTTTTTCCATTGTGTTCTCACGGCAGGCGGTAGCCACACTGTTTAGTCCTGCTGTGTAGGTGTAGTGGACTGAGGCCAACATGGGACAGGCTTCATTGTGCGTGTCTTTGACTTTTAACAAATGTGTTGAATCCATTTGTTTCCTCATCAAATATTTGCAAATTTAAATTTTTTGCTCATACATTTTAAATCCTGCATTGTTTACATCCTTTGCCAAGCACGATGCTACAATGTTACCGCCTCCTGCAGGTCAGTGGACTGGTTTAAACCATTGACAGGAATGTGTATTGATCCACTCATAAAAACATTGATCCACGGTGCCACCAGTGGTCAGAAGCCCTGCAGGGTAACTTTAAGTTACTGCTGTTGCTATCCAAACATTTCCCGCTGCTTCACAGTAAAGTTTTCCACCAGCAAACCAGCTGGAAGCTTTTATTTTGAAGCAGCTAGAAGAAAAGCAACACATTTGTCACTGAGGTAGCAGAGCTTCTTAACAATTCTCCTCATCAATAAAACAGGACATGGACATGCATGGACACTGTGAACTATTGAAACAGCATAACTGAAAAGTCCTGTGTTGGTGTTGCTGGGATTCAAAATGACACATTTTTTATGTAAATGCACCTTTTTTCCTTGAGTCACAAATTCTAGCTGCAGCAGAGAAAAGAGTCCCATCCCATAAAAGTGACAAATCAAAACTCATGAGCACAATACAAACCTTCGCTCTGTCCAGAGAGAGCTGGACTCACTGAGGTTAAACTTTTGGACTTTCTCCCTTTGGTCTAATGCATCAAAGCCCCGTCCTGCAGGTAAACATGAACTTTACTGTGGCACTGTACTGATGTTGCATTACAGGATTCCTGGGTCCTAAAGTTCAAATTTTCCAGATGATTACCTCTTCCCACCATCTGCAACTGCCCGAGTGCGAAGTGGCCCCGAGCTGATCAAAATATCTGAAAGGGAGTGTGGAAGTTTGCAAAGGGAAATGTGTAGGAACCCTGTGCACAGTCTGCCGTCGTGCCACCGTACCTGTGAAAAACCTGTCGCATTTGTTTCAATTTAAAGAAATGAGCAACTCCCTCTTTTTCGCCCACTCTCCAAGCCTCAATCTTTATCGGGTAACACTAAATTTACAGTGGCCTTATTTCATCTTATTTAATCTGATTAACTGATACAAATGTACAGCCAACCCATATTTATAAAGTGTGATTACTTACTGGAAATCTTCCCAATATTCACAATGCAAGTAGAAATTTTGTCAAACACTGGCAGCATTAATATATATATATATATTTAAATGTTTTAATACACAGGTTGAAGCATCAGAATAAGGTCATTGTAAAATCATGCTTTACCCTCTTTCTTTCTTTCTTTCTTTCTTTCTTTCTTTCTTTCTTTCTGTCTCTCTTTGTATAGCGGCATTATATATACTGATGAAGTAGTTTGTTAATATGTATAATTTAGCAGTTGCTCTGTTTTGGTTTTTTTTGTAAATAATGAGAAAGTATTGTGAATGACATTTGTTGAATGATTTTTAAAAAATCATTCATGGCAAACCTCTCCAGGCTTTTAAAAATGTGACTACAGTACATAGCATATTTTGTATGTAAGGCCGCAGTGTAAAGATGAACACGCATTACTAGAAGCTGATGAAACTACATGTAAAACTTGAGGATAATAGATTAATGAACTTGTAATTACTGATGTACATAAAAGAATGACAGAGCATTTTTGTCTATTATTAAATGTGAAAATCCATCCGTCGCTGTTTGTCTTGATAACTGCTTCTTACTTCATTTCAAACTTCTCCTGTAGTGCTTGTCTGCATGTGCCTGGAGTGCCAGACGGGTGGTGCCTCAAAACATGCACACTTTCTGGTGAGATATCTTTGAAGTAAGTAAGCTAAAATTTTAAAAGATTTTCTTTTGTGGTGTAACTTCAGAAACAACCGCTGGCTAGGAGTTCAGGAAGTCTTTAAAATCCTCAGAGGAGCATAAATGTCATAAAATTTTGTGGCAATCTGTTTTCTTCAAATGTTAATATTTGGCTTGAGCTTGACACCAGAGGATATTTTATACTGTGTTTAGAAATGAAAGCTTTGGCCTGACTGTGGCACTGTAGTAAAAAAGCTTCATCCTCTGGGGACCACAGCCGATATTTTGTTTAGATTTTACCAACAAGGTTGATCATTTGAGTTGAGGTTAGCGTTTTGTACTTTGTCCATTGGAGTTTCACCACTTTGGTCCAGACTGAAATATGCTGACAAATACTGAATGAATTGCAATGAAATAGAAACATTCATGGTCCACAGAGGATGTATCCCAGTGACCCTGGAGATGTTGGTCTTGTGAAAGTGAGGTTGATATTTTTGGCTTTGAGTAAAATATCTTGACAACTATTAGATGGATTTCCAGGAAATTTGCTGTAGACATTCATGGTCCCCACAGGAGGAATATAATATGTTTGTGTGTATGTTGCGATCTTGTAACTTTTCATCTGGTGATTCTTTGGTAAAAATGTGACTTTGACCAATACTTTGGTTTATGAGCAAATATCTACAGAGCAAATTATGTTCACACACATGCTAATTAGCAGATGTTAGGATGCTAAACTAAGATGATGACCGTGGTAAATATTATACCTGCTAAACAACATGTTACCATTGTTGGCATGCTAATATTAGCATTTAGCTCAAAGCATTACTGTGGCCTCATAGAGTTGACAGGCTTGTGTCCAAAATTTAATTTAAAAAGTTGACTTTAGATATAACAATTAATGAAGTGTGATAAGTAGATGATAGTTCGCCATCTGAAAAAAACTACTTTGTCATCTAATGAAGGTCATGTGGCCACTGAAACTCTTATGATTTAACCTTTGTTTATGGTCGAAGTGGATATTTTGACCTGTCACTAGAGAGACGGGACCAGCATAAAGGTCAAGAAATCACCAAACTGCTTGGATACATCCTCTGATGGTCATGCAAACAATCAAGCAATTCGTTTTTGAGAAAAAGGATCTAAGTCCCCTTTAGGTTCACTTTAGTGGAAAGTTTGACCTGGTGGTGACTGGAGAAAAGGTCGTGTGGTCAGTCGGTCAGTAGATGTCCTGATTTCTCGCTCTGGGTCAGAAGTGAAAGATGAAAACAAAGTAGTTTTTTTCCCATATTGGATTATGATGCTGTGACACACCCGTCTGCTGCTCCAAGTAGGATGAAACAAATGTTGAGTATTATTATTTGTAAATACACTTTTCCCCAGGCCTGTTTTCAAATAATCGCTGCTATTTTTAATGCTGCTGTTGATGTTTCCGAGCCCTCCAGCTAAGCGGCGGCAGGAGAGGCTGAGTGTCGCTGAGCTGCTGTGTTCTCACCAGCTATTATTCATCACCAGTCATCCTGCATCTCTCTTTCATTCTTTCTCTCCCTTTAATCTCTCCCTCCCTCCCTCCTTCTCTCCTCTCACTTCATGTCCCTTTTTGTTTCTCTCTCCCACTCTCTACTCCTCCTTTCACTCCTGATCTATCTCTTTTGCCTGTGAGCCTCATTCTCTCTCTTTTTTCTTTCCTTCCTTCTCGTACTCTTTCATTTTCTCCCTTTCTGTCTGGCTCCCTTTTTCTCCTCTTTCTTTCCCTCCCTCTCTTCTTCTTCATTCTTGTTTTACTACTTTCTCCTCTCCCAATCTCAAACTTCTCCCACTCACAACATCCATCTTTTTTTTTGTATTTTGTCTTCTTCCATTTTTTCTTCCTTTCTTTCCATCTATCTTCCAGTTTTTTTCTTCTTCCATCTCTTTTCTGTCTTTACTCCTGCAACTTTTTCCTCCTTCCTTCTTCTCTTCCGTCCTCTCTTGTCTCACCAACTGTCACTCTTTTCTTTCTCATTCATTCATTTATTCGTTCGTTCTCCTTCTCTTTACCCCTCCCTTCCTTCCCCCACCTCATGTCTGACTCTACACCTTCTTCTGTTCCTCCCATCTACAGCTTCATCTCTTCCATTCCTCTTTCTTCTATCTCCATATTCTCATTCTTCAATTTTGACATTCATCCTGTCTTCCTTCTTTCTCTTATCTCTTCCCATTTTTCTTCTTCATCTTTCATCCTCTCCTTCTCTTTCTCCTCTTCATTATATCTCCAACTTTTCCTTTTTTCTTTCATCCACTCTCACTCTCATTCTCATTCCTTCCTTCCTCCCTCCCTCTCTCTCTCCATTCCTGTTTCTCCTGTTTTGCTCTATCTCTATCCATCCCTTTCTTTCATCCTACATATTCTTTTTCATTCTTTTCCCCCTCCTTTCCTTCACTCCCTCCTTCTTCCCTCCATAGCTTGTTAATTGTTTTTCACTTTTCCTACCTCTTTTCATCCTTCTCTTCCACTCACTCCATCGGTGCCTCTTCCTTTACCCTCCGTGTCTTCTATCATTTCACCCACTTCTCCCCCCTTCCCAACTCTACTTTTCTCTTCCTTGTTCCCTTTACGTACTCTTCCTCCTTCTTTTCGACCTTTATCATTTTCTTCTGGCCTCTATCATCTCCATCTGCCTCCATCTGCTACTTTCTACTTTCTCTTTTTTATTCTAACTTTCCAACCCTTTCTCTTTTTCTCTCACCCACTCTTGTTTTTCACCTTTTTCTCCTTGTTGCATCTTTCTTTCTTCTTTCGACTTTATTTTCCTCCTCTTCCCCAGACCCACTCTCTCCATTCCTTCCGCCTCCACATCTCTTTTTTGGCCCTTCCTCTATCTCCCTCCTTTCCCTCCTCCGTCCCTTTCTCTCCATCTCCCACCTTTCCTTTTGCCCTCTCCTTCTCGTTCTTTCTCCACTACCTTGTCCGACCCTGTTTTCGTTCCCTCCCTGCCTCAGGAGCTCCTGTACGGTGTAAACACATGATTAGGTGCTGCCCTTTGATTCCAAGTCTTTGACTAAATCCGTCCTGATCATTTTGACAGGCTGCACGCTGCTGCTCTGTAGCAGTGTGCTGATAATGAGGCCTTTTTTTCCACTTTCTTCCCCATCCTTTACATTATGGCGATGCTGTTTATGAAACCATCCTTTCCCCCTCCACCTCCTCATCATCATCCTCGAAGCCTAATTCTGAGCAAGCAGAGATTGTTTGCAGACTTCACATGCGTCTGCTCATCCAGGTCATCTTGTCTTTATTGCTTTCACCAAACACTCTAATATAATTTTCTCTCCGCAGCTCTGATTCGGTCTGTGCTTGAGCAGAGCTGTCAGGGGCAATAATGTCTGTATAAAATTTCCCCTGTCGTTTACAGATTTGCTGAACAAAGGTTACACAGTGAAATGTAATTCTCAGAAATGCTGTATTTGTGTTTTCTTGTTGCATCATTTTTTTTTTCTCTCGCTCTCGTCTTGTTGACAGCTTCAGACACATTAGTACAATTAGTAAACAATTCTCTGAGGAGTTTTTCCCGATCTACCCGCCCCCACTTCATCCTTTATACGGAGCTGTCAGATTTTGACTTATGATGGTGTTTTTCCCCCCAGTACTTGTTATGTTGAAGGGCTTCACTCATAAATAATCTGCAGTAAATCTGTATTGGGAAAGAAAAGCTGTGTGCTGATGTGCAGTAGGTGCTCCAAAAGAACAAACAGGTGTCTTCTAAAATTATAAATACCATCCAATATGTTACTAATAGCACAAAATGTTGGTAATATCTCTGCAAGATTTGAATGTAACATGACTCTGTAATGAGTTTTTCTAGGAACAGAGATGTCTGGCTTCACTCTTTTTGAGAGTTTACAAAATAATCCAACACATTTCCCATTTACTAAATGTTCTGGAAATTTCAATCCTATCACATTTGAAGTGCAACGATTACTACGTTAATAATTGATTAATCATTTTAATCATTTCTCAAGCACTAATGCTGAATATTTGCTGGTTCAGCTTCATAAATGTGAGGATTTTCAGATTGTTTTGTTTCTTTATTACAGAGTAAACTGAATATATTTGGGTTTTGAACTCTTTGTCCATACAAATACATTTATATGTCACTCATGGCTGTGGGAAATTACAGTGGGTCATATCTGACTTTTAGACAAGATGATGATGATAATGATAATAATAATAATAATAATAATAATAAAGTAATTGGCAGATTAATTAATAATAATCTTTAGCTGCAGCCCTATATGATATATAATATATCCTCCATGGCAGGTGGAGTTTGTCCAGTTAATTATTGATGCTCAATTTTCTTTCTTTCTTTTTTTTCCTTTTACAACTTAAGTTAAAAGAATTATCAGCCAAATGTATTTAAAATATGCAAGTACTTGTTAATGTAAAACCTCCCTTGTCTTGGATCATCAGATGCCCTCACCTTGTGTCCAGGTAGTTGCTGGACCATGGACCACCCCACTTAATCCAGAGCCATCTCAGTGCTCTTCCTGCAGCTTCAGTGATGTTCTTGGTGGCTCCTCTTTCTGCAGCCCTCTAGGCGAACTGAGAGGTTGATGTAGTGTCTGGTCTGCAAAGCCCTGCAGCCCACCTCAGTGGGCAAATCCCACTATTAGATTTTTTTTCACATTATTAGAGGATCTGGGCGATTGAAAGATTATTGATGTGGTAAGAAAAATCTAAATTTTCCCACGTAAAAATTAATTAAACTACTTTATTTATTTATTTTCTTGTTTTATCGTCTGAGAAATGTAATGGTGAAATATTTCTTTGGTGTAACATATTTCACAAAGTGTCTCAAGCTGAAAAGGTTAGGAACCACTGGGTTAGTCATTAAATATATATTTTATCTTATAAGTTTATCATTTAAAAAAAATATACATCATATATAATAGTTTTAGGCCTACAGGGTATAATCTAAAAAGTAACTAGTAGGATGTATAATAAATGTAGAGCTGTAAAAAGAAAAATACTCAGCTAGGTACATTATATTTGTACTTATGTGTATTCATTTACACTCCACTACTGATCAGTGACGAGCTGTAAGAAGCCGGTGGTGGTAAATGAGTCTTGTCATGTCTTCACTTTAATTTATCAGCCTCGATTCAAGACTGTCAGGTATACCCACAGAACAAAACCTTAAAATAAAGTTTTTTGAAGAGTGTAAAAATTCCCCATGGACTGCCAGGCTGTCACTCACTCATCTAAGTGGAAAATAAAAGACATAAAGCAAGTTAAAGTAACCAAAAACATACTTAAACCCTGCGGAGAGAGCGACCACCAGAGGCAGCACTGAGCCCACTGCCGCTGAGCACCACTGGCGTCAGTCAGCGACGAAGACATCCTGCGCCATCTTGGATTTTGTCTTAGCTTACACGATGAAGATGCCTTTGTCCCTCTTTCAGAAAAAACTGTGTTTTCGTCGCTGTAAACCTACCGTGTGTTGCTTTATTCCACCTTAAAAAGTTGCGACAATATCTCCCTCCTGACCGGTAAGTTCGTATTTTGAACATTTGTCCATGTTTTCGTTTTTCGTGTGTGAGCGTTTGAGTGACGGACACTCTCCAGGTGTGGCGCTGGATTTTCACAGTAAAAGCCCTGTTGTGTTTGTAACTATCAATAAAGTTTTGGCCGAACAATATCCTAGTTCCTCAAAAGATTGGAAGTTATTTGAAATAGGGTGAGTTGTAACCTGGATAATTGTGATGTACCATATAATATATAACAGTTGCTGGGGCCATTTTTCTGCATTGAGTACTTCATATATATTTTACATACTTTTACTTGTGTAACATTTAACACAGCAGGACTTTTACTTGCCACAAATAAAGGATCCTTCTTCCAATTTATCACCACAGCTACACAGATTTAAACATCTTTTTTATGGCTAAGACCCAATAAATCGATATTGAAGTTTCAATGACGACAGTAATTGTGACCCTGCTTAATGTTTAAGATTAGACCAGTGTTTTGGTTTGACATGTGCCTTTCATTAAAAAGCTTTACCTGATCATCTGTGTAGTAAAAGTTCATTGCAGACTGCACCTTGTAAAAATTAGCAGTAATTAACAAAGTGAGCTTCAGGGTGGCAGACTGTGAGCCCTGCGGTCGAAGCTGCCTTTAAAAGAGACATTTATCAAATTCTCATATTTTCATTTTGCTCTACCATGTTGATGTAAATAATGTCAGAGTTTGTAAAACCACCAAACTCAAATCAGGCGATCTGCAGCTCGAAAAAGCTGATACCACAACTCTGAGTATTTGCTGACATGATGTATTGCAACGCTCCTTTTTTCCTTATTAACATCAAGAAACCTGTTAATAAGTCATTTATACACATGAGCTCCATATGTCAGTGGTTTCCACATATTTTGAAAGGAATTCACTTGTGCAGACATGAGGCAGCAATTTCTCAGAGAAAATGTCAGTAGTAATGACACTTACGATGTTCGATTAAAATCAGAGTACCATTTTTGAACCATAGAAATAATGGGTCAATAAATTTTATGATTTTCAGCCGTGCTGTGTTGCTCGCTGGAGGAAGTTCCTCACTATCCAGCATAGTTTCCAACTTCCTGCTCCTTGTTGACGACGTTTCAGTGCTGTTTCACCCCCAGAAACACTGGCTTCCACTCGCTTTCTGCCTTTTTCCTTCAGTGTAAATGGGCTCCACAGTGCTGTTATGATAATCACGCCAGCTGCTCCCACTTGTGTGCAAGTGTGTCACCTGTTGTTATCATGTGACATGTGGCAAGTGTTGTGTACTTAAATCAAATTTCATGGTATATTTGCCAGGATTTTGTAATGTACTGTTATTTTATTCCTGATCCAGTGTTTTTGGCCAGTACCTCACTGATACTGGTCCTGCTCCAGAGCAGAATTGTTTTGATAGTATCACCTTATCAGCTTGTGCAGCCAAACCTGCACTGAGTGTTTGTTGCCTCATCATCTCTTCAGACTGTTTTTCTTCCTGCTAAGAAAACTCAGCAGAAAAAACGAATTCCTTGTCTTTTCTTTTACATGATGATGGTCAGTTACACAGCCAGCTCTTGCTCCCTGAACCTCACAGAGGATGTAGCTGCTTGCTCTTCCACAGCTGACTTCACCCCATGTCTTCTAAACAGCACAGAGAATGCTGAAGGCCAAAAACAACAGAAATGCATAATAACGAGGTGAGCTAACATAACACAAACATCTATGCAGTCATAGATCATTGTGTGCTGTGCTGAGGCCCGCTCCAAGCTGCTCACATCAGTCAAGCTCATGTCTGTATGTGTAATGATATATTTACCTTGAAATTAATGTAGTAGAAGAGGCCCCAGTGGCCACGGCAGAAATATGACCCCGTGGGTTGAGTTTCACTCAACGTATTTCATGTCGGTTTTATACGTTGCAAAGTATTGAAAACACTTGTTTCTCTTCATGCCATCTAGTTAGTTTTAAAGGTCGAACCATGAATTCATACTAGAGGGAAAAATAAAAATTTGTTTCCCTATTGACCAAAATATTCATACACATTATGATGTAATCAAGCCTTTAACAGCACAGAAACATGAACAAATGAAGTTATAAATTCATAACTTTTAAATTTAGCTGGTGTCTACCATGAGACTGTTAATTAAGAGACACAAGAGGTCTGCTGAGAATTGGACTTGGACTTCTTAGAAAATAAAGTTTAAAAATGTTTCTCTTTACTATTTATATGGTTCATTTGGAGCTGCCTCTGTGCTGTTGAGACTTGATGAATCTTTAATTGATGGAGAGAAGAGTTTGGGAACTTCTGGGGACCTGTCAGGGGGGGTTAAGAAACCCTGTTACAGATGAAAACCCGGCACCACTGGTTAGTTTCAGACCTCATACTTAACTCACGTTCCTGTTGGTGGTCAGACTTTTAGCCTTTTATCAGCCTGCAGCAGCAGCAGCAGCTACAACAGCTACAGTATGTGGGACAGCAGGAGGTCTGTCCCACATAGCTGATGACCCAAAACATGGAGACTGGCACCAATTACAGCCGCCATATGCAAAGCACAGGTGGCACACAGGCAGCTGGAGTCTCACTTTGTAAATGGATGAAAGCTTGAGCCTCTTTTTTTTTCCAAAACAAGCAAAGTGGATGAGACAATGACGCAGGGATTTTTTTGGATAATTTTTGCGGATTACAAATGTTACTGTCTTCCACTTTTAGCCATGTTTTCCAGCTGCTGTGTGCTTCACCTCAGCAGCCTCATAGCCTTAAGGTATACAGCAGGCTAGAAGAAACACAAATTTCCTCTTGGTTTGTTTACACCAGGGGTCTCATTTATTAAAGTTTCTGTTGCACAGGTTTGTGCTCAAAGTTGTGCTTTGTAAAGTTTTGAAGTCAGAATCAGCTTCTCAGTGATTTTCTCTGTCTGACATATCAAAAGCAAAACTTGGGACAAAATCCTTTTTATTATGACCTAATGTATGAATGGAAGAGACATCATATTTACCGTATACACTGTGTAGTATATACACTATACTATAACATCTTTACAAATCACGGCCCATGTGTGGTGAAAAATTGATTTTAAACTTAATGCCAGGGGCGCTACTAGAGGGAGGAAAGAAAATGTGTGTACGTCCCCTGAAATGCAGAGAGGTGATGCTGAAATGAGATGAGTTAGTCTGGATGGGGGTCAAGGGTCAAGAGACACATCTTGTCAGGAGACCAAAAACTTCTAGACAGGTGAAAAAAAGTACCTCCCCTCTGCACAAGAAAACTGGTCAGAATTCACCTCCATTTACAGTGTCGTCTTTATTTGCAGGAAGTGACACGTCACATCTGGGCCGCTGTCGGTGCAGACGGGCAGGTTGGGCAGTCACCTCACGGCGCCAGAGGACGCGGTGCAACACCCGCTGACTGATAAATCACAGGACAAATCAAATTGGGCAACAGAGCTGGGCTGGTGACACATCACGATAAGAGACGGAGGCTTTGTGAAAACCAGAGGTATCACTCAGACACTCTGATCACCGGGGAACCACATAACTGCCGTTTTGCTGACTGTCCCATTAGTTTAAAGGTTTAGTTCACTGAAATCTTAAAAACATCTTCTCACTTACATCTTGTGGCTCTTTTTCTAACCATGCAGAGAGATTTGATTTTGTGCCCAAGCTTGGAGATATCGGCCTCTTTAACTTTTCTATGAGCAAAGTCCCAGTTACTCTGGTGAACCCACAGGCCTCAGTGTGGGCTCGTCTCTCTTTCCAGACAGGTTTGTCACCAATTGATTCCTTGCATTTAAACCTACAGTTACCCAGCTGACACTGGACCAAGCCTTGGTTAAGTGACATTGGGTTCTGGCCACCGTAGCTCATAACTAGGATGTCAGCATTGATATTTGATGGCAGATGATGTTCCATACATATTCTGTGTCAACACGGCGTCATTAGATGTTGGAACACGTTGGATTTTGGTTGCTTAACAAATCAACTAACGTCAGTACTCTACGTGCAGTTGATGCTGACATTATACATCGTCCTGACATTGAATTTTGGTCACATGACCTCACAACCTACATTCAACCAAATATTCAACTAAATATCAAATATATCACTGCCTAATGTTGGTAGTGGCCACCTGCTTTAATACAAATATTACTGTTAAAGTCCCATAATGTTCTCTTACTGTAACCAGTGCCAACTCTTCTGAGGTTATTAGAATCTGCAGTCTTGGTTTGCTGTAGCAGAACATTATTTTATACAATACGATATACCATATGTGCTGTATTAAAGCTGCGCTAATCAATATTTTCATATTAACCCTGGGTCAAAAGTCTAAAGGACAAAACCACAGAGAGTCGGCCGAAAAACCAAGTTAATACTGCACTTAATTACATGTTCTGTGTGTTGCACCAGGAAACTGTAGGAAAACAGTATCTGGGAGTTAGATGGACACTTGGGTTGTACAGAAAATCAGGCTTTGTTTGTAATTGACCCCGTGATTCTGTGAAAGAAACACCAGCCTCAGCATGTCAGAGTTAAACTGTGAGAATATGGTCCAAAAGAAAAAATGCTTTTAATGTTGTGAGCGGTACAAATAAGATTTATATTCATCTTCTTTGTAATTGGACGGCGACAGCGACCTCAGAGAGCGGTATCTCAAAACCTGGGCGAGTACAACCAAACTATCTGCATGTTTACACATCATCAGAGGAAAGTGAGAAAATACTGTGAAGTGAGACGGCCCTTTAACACAGCTGTTCCTGTTGTATGAGTAACATTATAGAGCCTTCAAACGTTAATGTCAAATCTACATGGGCGTCACTGAAGAAGCATGAACAGGTTTTTTCAGTCCAACAACTCTTGTGCTGTCATGACAACATAATGAGCTTATAGTGTGTTGGCTTTGTTAGGTCCAACATCAACTAGAAGGAGTCATGTCCATCAGGTCTGCTTCAGTTGCGTCATTTAACGATGCTGTAAAACAAGTGAGAACTGAATGTTAATACTCAGTGGCAGTATGAAGATGACACATTCCTGTAAAGAGCTTCTGCTCCAAACCTCAGTGTCTCACTATACATTTAACCCTTTCAACACTTTGTATAGACATGTCCGCTCCACAAAGCAGAGCTGTGCTTTTACAGTACATGTAGTAAATCCTTCGACGTGCCGTGTAGAGGGGAAGAGTCCCAGCAGGTGGGCCACCACCTTCCTCCTCCAAACACACGATTGGTCACAAACTTGTGGATAAATATCTGTTTTCTCTGCGGCAAAGTCCACATACATTTAAAAAATCGACACTTGTGTCCATCTCGTGTTGCTTCACCAAAACCAAATGATATATATATATATTTTTTTAACATTTCTGATGAGGAACAGACCCAAACGTTTGTCAGGGCTTCACACTTAAAGCTTGATGAATGAACATATGAAGAGTCCCCTTCCAAAGTGAGGTATCTGCCATTTGCAAAAGTGACATCTACTCAGCTGAAATGATTTATAGCATTAAAATGAAAACAAATTACAATACGCTAAAGGCTAATAAGTAATGTAGGTCCTTGTTTGACAAAATAAAACACATTTACAGACTTTGGGAGATCTCTTCTGAAAGTTGAATCTCAATTATAACAATTTTGATTTGGAAATGAACTCTTCGTACCTGCAGTTTAAAACACGACGACAAACAGTCAGAATTTCATTGTGATTTGACGCAGTAGTAACGTGCTTCCATCTGACATTTTGGGCATAAAATAATGTCTAATTAAATTTTTTTTAAATGTGGCATTGAAATAAAGCGCAAAGCTGAATGAGCAGAGAGTGGACGGACATACACACATCCACCTTAAATCTCATGTAACATTTCATCACAGCTCATCTGAGAGAAAAGTCTTAACGTTTAATATTTTTCTTTTACATCGAGGAATGTTCAAGGACAAAAAAATCTTTTTTTTTATATATATATATATAATTTTTTTTTTTTATAGATTTCCTGCACTGCATCCTCAGTGTCTCTTCACTGTACACCTTCTGAACCCAGCGGCCCTTCTCACTGTAGCTTGAACCTTATTTTTGGAGCAAAGTCTGCGTGTGTGTCGTTTATAACAGTTTGTGTTTGGACAGGCGTGAAGCGAGAAATGAGGTGTGTACTTCCTGGTCCCCCCCCCCCCCCTCTCCCCTCCCCCCCTGTGGTGGTGGAGGCACCCTCTCCCATTCAGTCTTCTCCAGGGCGTGGGCTGCACAGCACGACACATCTGCTCTGAGTCATGATTCACAAAAAGAGATAAAGTGTGATTTTTGTGACAGAGAGGGAGAGGGGGGGGCAGGGCAGGACAGAGTCGACCCTTTCCCCCACCGTCATTTGACACATAGAAATGGCTCTTCTCTCTCTCACCCCCACCCTCCCCCCCCGGGTCTGGAGTTTTGTCCGCGGAGGCCAGGTGAGCGAGGCCCCTCATTAGTCGGAGAGCAGCAGCAGGGCGGGCAGCAGCCAGCCGAGGCCTAGGAGCAGGGACGGGCGGACGGGCTCGGCCCCGCGGTCCGACAGGCCCGGAGACGGAAGAGTGGAGTCTCCCTCATCGTCCCACAATCTGTCGTTCTCGTTGACCTAAAACAAAACAGACGTGTTGTCGTTAGCTATCTGCCTCTGGATTCGACATTTTCTGATTTGGTCTGTGGGTGTAATGGCCAAATTTTCCACATCCACAGCTGAAAACTTAAGACAAGGAAGGTGAGGACGTTGCCACTTATCAGCCAGACGCAATTTCACAGTGAGAGTGTTTTTTTTGTTTTGTTTTTTTGCAGCAAACATATTTTAGGAATAAACTCTTCAATCAGTCCAGCTCTATCTTGAGATTATTCCTTTCTTTTCTCTCCATCCTTCATACCACAGCGTCTTTAACCCATCAGAAATCCACGGCTCTCTTTCCCATTTCTTTTTGTTTTCTTTGTCCCTCTGCTTATCTGGTGTCTGTGGCTCCGTTCAGACCTGACATTAAGGTGTGTCTTCAGTGATCCGATCACAAGTGGAGAGCTCTAATCATGAGTCTGGAGTGATCACCTGTGATTGGATCTCACCTTCTGCTCTATAAGCAAATAACTGCGTAGGCGTTGCTGTTTTCAGCCAATCTGACAGGTCCGTTGTGTGTGTCAGAGAGAGAGAGAGAGAGAGAGAGAGAGAGAGAGAGAGAGAGAGAGAGAGAGAGCGAGAGCAGGGCAAGGAGGGGTTGAGTGAATAAATGCTCTGCTCACAGCTCTACAGTGAAATAAGGTTTTAGCCATTAAAGACGAATCAGACCGTGGCAGAGGACGTCAGTAGATGAGGCGGTCCTTCAGTGTGGCCGCTCCAATGTGGTCTGAATGATCAGATCTCAAATGTATCCCCAATGTGTCTTGAGTGCGTTCACACCTGAACTGTGTGAGCTGTCCACTTGTGATCAGATCACCTGACACAGATGTTAACACCAGATGTGAATTTTACCTGATGAACGCCTGAGGAGAAAACTTCGCTCAACAACATGCATAAAAAGATGTTGAAAACTTTAAAAATGTACTTTCCAGGTTTCTAGTGGATTATGGGAGATGATCTTAGCAGACGTATAATTAAATGAATAGAATTAATTTACCCTGCTACAAAAGGATAATGAGACTGTAATTAAATGTTAAAAAAAGGAAGCTGAGGATTGAAGTGACAAAAGTGATGCTGTAAAATAGCTATTTGAAATTAATCATGACAAACAATTTAAATTTAAATGTGTAAATATAAAAACTTTACACCATTTCAGTCCTCAGACCTTCATCAGGTAAAGTTCAGACAGAAATGACACCATACATACAAAGGCTTTAGACTCACATCTGGGAGAAACCCACCAATCAGAGCGTCAGAAACACTTTACATCAATGAGCTCTTCACGTATAAAAACAGACTTGATGCTGAAAACATATTTAGCTCTGTCTTGTTTATGTAGGATTTTGCAGAATAGTGGGCCTTTTCTTTTTTTAGACTGGGCTGTGTAACATGGGACTGATTATCTAATGTCTAAAGAGAATCTTATAGTGATGTGGACCTACTTTCTATAATGCTGGTACATTTTTTTTATATGTAGGAGCTTAGTATCATGTTTGTTTTTATATTTGATGAGCTCATTGACCTTCATTTGTATGCACAAAGGAAAGTCTATATATATCTATATTTGTATGAACTTTGCCTTGATAATAGGAAAAAAAAAGTATATATATATATATATATATATACATATATAACATATACATATATAACTAAGATATTAATTTGATTTTAAACTTGGTAATTAGCATCTCATTTACATTTGTAACACATTTTAATCCTCAAACTTTTCCAGTGAAGATTTGAGCGGTGCTCCTGCATGTCAGCAGATAACTGTCTTCATATCCCATTAATTAACTCGGCTTCTTCTCTCTCTCCTGCACTCACTGTCTGCAGGTATTTCTGCCTCTGGAGCTGCACAGTCTGGATCTGTGATCGCAAAACACCTAATATCCCCTTGATCCTGCTCAACACCAGCTGCTACAATCACTATTATCAGTCTTATTATTTTTATTGGTCCTTTTTTATGATTATTATTGTTACCCTCAACCCAACTGCTTGAGGCAGACAGTGCTGCGGTGGACGGAGCCAGCTGCAAAAATGTGTTTTAGCCACTTAAAAAATTAGCACATTAGCTTTTTCTGTGGGGCTTTTTAAAGTGGCTAAAACTTGTTTTTTGTGGACAGCCCCGTCCACAGCAGCACATCACTCAGCTTCTGTGCCGGTGCTCCCGGCTGCTTCTCTACGTTGGGAGCGCACTAATATGAATTTGCTGTAGGTAATACACTGACTACAGGTAATTTCCCCACACAACTCCAAGTCAAATAACTCAAACTTTCACTTTAATGTTGCTAAATAAGTTAGCCTGTCTTCCCTCCTCACATACTTGCTACTGTGGACTCGTCAGAGCTGATTAAAATGCACAACCACAGCTCCAGTGTCACTTTAATTTCTGTTGATTTATCAGACACAGTTATTTAAATGTGACAGCATGTTGGTTGGAGTCTGATGATATGACCCAGAGGCAGCTGTCCAGAGCTCATTTACTGGTTTAATTAACTCTTGACTGGAATCTCCTGTGTGACACTTTATTTGATCCTGAGTTGATACTCGGCTGTCAGGTGACTTAATGTCCATGTTTAACAGAGTGTCACTTTTCTGTTTACCTTATCTCTGTGCCATAACATTAAGTCAAACACAGTCGCAGGATGATTCAGACTGTTGGAACAATCACGCGTAGGCTGAGGCGTTCAGAGGACTTAAGGCGAGAACATGTAATTTGGGCTTCTTGCTTTTTTTTTTCCTTTGCTTTTTCTTTGCTTTCTCTCTGGAAATAAGTCAAGTGGCCTAGTTATACATTAAGCTTGGGAAGTTTGTTTCTATCTATTTGCAGATTGTCAGTGATGTTATCTACAGCATTTATGGGTTAGAGTTCCCATTAGGAACCAAATGTATGGAATGAATTTCCTCAGCCTGAAGCAAAGTATATTATTTATAAATTCCTCCTCATTATTAAAATGTGAAATACTGTGTGTAATGCAGAACTGCTGTCAACATTAAAATTTATGTTCAACTGTTGTTTGCTTTACTTCTTCATTGTATAGGCCACATTGATGATGTTTACAGAACCTGTTTATACTGTTGATGAAGCTGTTATGAATATGTGATGGTGGTTTTATATGTGCGCACTGACAGATGTGTGACAAACACTCAAAGACCTCGGACATGACTCCAGGACTGGTGTTTGCTGATCATTTGGTGACGTCACTAACTACAGAAACTTCCACCATGATTCCACTTTACTTTACTTTTAGATGCATGTAACAATATGCTGCATTATTACTTTACGAGGTCTGTGTTTGCATTTGTAATCACGGTGCAAATAACAACTATGTCATCTGTAGCTTTGTGATCCATACTCGTTCTGCATGTTCCCCTGCAGTCAAACTAATGTGTTTAAATTAGCATTAGATTAAGTTTATATAACATGTTTACATTATTTTTCATTTGTCTCTTTTGTGTGGAATCCTTTTACTGCTGGACAGACTTAATGACCCCACTGGGATCAATAAAGTTACATCCAATCTTAAAGCGTCATTCGTTCATTCAAACATCCCTACACGATAAACACTCAATAGATGAGTCTACACTAGTCACAGTTTGTACTGTAACTGTGCACATGAACAAATAGAAACTACAAAACGTTTTAATCTTATTTAGACTCATTTTTTTAGTGAAACTGACCAGTGAAAAGTTACTGTCTTGTTTTTCTGATCAGGTGCTGTTTCATATCTTGCCTCAGTACATATATTCATCTCTACTTTTTCATAACCAAATATTAGGTATCACTGCCAAACTACACTTTTTATTGAGGATTTGGTTTTTATTTAATATAAACATGGGCCTCAAATGTCCCATGTTGGTCGAACTCTAGCAGAGGGAATTGAAGTTTAGGAAACTTATGGATCATTATACTTTTGTACTGATGCGTGTAACTAATTCACACGCCTGTCAGCAGCAAAGATGAAGCACAGCATCCTTTGCAAAAAGTAGATGTCATAGAAATTGAGCATTAAGTCACTTATTCTTGCTTTGGACAAAGTAAATGTAATTTACATTATTTATATTTAAGAACCTGAACACTCTAAAATGTATTTTGGAAGCAAATACAGTTTCAGTTCTCTTTATCTCAACTTCAGAGTGACTGACTTTGTACCTGACAATGTCTGAATTATGCAGATTCTTTAAATCCCACCCGACTGCCACTCACAGTGAGATAAAACAAACACCCCAAGTTATCTGCAGCCATGTGACCCACTTCTGAGTGAGGCCGCCTCCGTTAGTGTCTCTCTGTTTGGAAATAGTTGTGCATCACATTTTCGCTCTTTCTATCTTGTCTCACCTGAGTAGGTATCTGTGCTCTCAGAATGTTCTGCTCTGTTTCCATGGAGACGCCTGGGGCGGTGGTTGCCAAGAACGGGCTCTGGTTGTCCATTGCTGGACTGGGCATCCCAGGCTGGCTGGCACCCGTCTTCACATCTGATCCGTTCCCGAAGGCCAGGATGGCATTTTCTAGAACAGGAGAGCAGCAGAGACGTTGCTGAGCAGAGACATGACTGACAGCTGAAGAGATCACAAAGCTGCTGTGGCCATTTTCACATCAGCCATCACCGCTAATTCCCTTTTGCCTTTTTTCCATGCCTGACTCTTTATAATGTGATTGGTCGCTTTATAATTATGTACTGGGGGACTGTTATTAGGATGTGGCCATGGTGTGTCATTAGAGAGGGTCATCAGGCGGCTGGGTGTCTGTTTTCTCTTCAGTCTGAAACATTCATTTCAAACTGCATTTGGCAACATTTTTCAGTAAGAATACACCTGACTCAGCCACAACCACTGAGTGCTACTGATACAGGCAGGATTTATTATTTACTAAATAAAAAAATTCAAGTATGCATACTTTTCCACACAAGGGAAATGATCCATCAGTTGTTAAAAAAAATGAGTGCGTGCTGCCTCCACAGAGAGCAGATTTCTAGATAATGGAAGTTCTGATTTCTCAGATTTACACATCCTGATGTCTGTCTGGGCCAGCGGTGTGAGAAACTGCCTAAAAATGTGTAACACATGTCACTCATATGACTGGGGAATATGCTTAAATATATTGGCAAAAAATACGGCAATCAGCAGCACTGCTGTCTGCCATTAAACAAGAGAGAGGGGGTAGTTCTGTGAGCGGGAACTCACTTTTCTTTGTATCAAATCTAAATTCAATTCATTTTGGTCAAATAGAACAGTGGCAGACTGTAGCTTTGGTTTTAATTACAGAAATCTCAGAGGCGAGAGCTGCTGCAAGTCAGATGGAGAGCCAGTCCACTTTGAATAGCAAAAGGAGAACACTGGCCGTGATATAAAATAATTAACAATAATGAATAATAAACTGCATTGAGTTTTTCTTTAATCCAGTCCTGGTCAGCAGGCTAGCTGAACAGCTTGCCTAAATAGCTGTGGGGTAGCATTAAAAGACAGAGATAAAAATTTTCCAAGATACTGAGTCAGTTTAACTCATGTCTGACCTTCCTGATGGTTTTTAACCTCAGCCTCCATTTACTATTCTGCACATACTGTATAAGCTGTAGGGAATTCTATGTAAATGTTATATTGTTGTTGTCAGTTGTCAAAAAAATATGTAGCAACATAGGAGTTTCTTCAGGCTATAAATTATACACACACACCATTGTAATCTCAAATATGCCATTAATACCTAGGTATAGTGAGACAGCAGAGTGGTGTGAATGAGAGAATAAATTGTTAGAGAGTTATGGTGTGAATGAGACTGACAGTGTGTCTAAGAAACAAATCACAATCTATGTGAAAAGAAAAGTATTATAGATGAGAAAAAATAATAGTGCCTGTGAGGAAAGGGATAATGCTGAAGAGGAGCAGTATATGAGAAACTGACAGAGTGTAAGACAGAGGGAGAGGGGACTCTCTGTGTTTGGTTCCTAATAAAGTTTAAATCTAATCTTTTTGCTGCTTGTCCAACTAAGTTTTCGAGCGCAGCATCGTCTTGGCTTAATTCTGGTATATCAAACTGTGATGGGCTTGGTACAAGCCCCTGTGGCTGGAGGGTGTTAAACAGTGGGTGTTTTTCCCCCTGCAGAGTTGTGAAGTGGGAGGAGATATTTCTGGGTGCAGATGTAAAAGTCCCGTTAATTTTTCCCATAAACAACGTTATGTGACTCACAGTTGTTGCTTGGATCAGCATGAAACTCTCCTGGTTGAATCATCAGTTAAAACAATCTGCAAACACATTAGGAAATGTCTGGTTCTGAATTTGCTACCGCTCTGATTGGCCCCTCTGTGGGCCTTCTTCTCCATGGCAACGCAGGCTGAGGATAATGGGAACTGTAGGATAGAGAGCCCTCAACCATGCCGAAATAACAGATGAAATGTGACTGTTACATTATCCAGGAGAGCCCTGCATTTCTATGTAAAGTAATTTTTAGAATATTGTTTAAATAAAACATTGAAATGGTAAAAAACCCCCCCAAAAAAACCAATTCAGAGCCTCCTCCCACTTCACATCTCCACTGACCACGAGGGGCAGCAACTGGCTCTTTCAACAGCTGTAAACAGACCTGGACAAGCAAAGTGAGGGAGATTTATGCTTTAACAGAAAAGTTCTCAAACAATATGTTTTGGTTTAACAAGAGAGAAGGCTTAAAAGATGAGCACTAACTGGTTAGTTTGACAAATACATGTCTAATTAATGTTCCCTCCTCCAATTAAGCAGAGCACAGCCACCACCCTAACTCTTCCTCCTGGACTGTCCCACACACTAAATACAGTTGAGCCTGTGGTAACTGAGTCACTGTTTTGTGTAGTTTAGGGAATTACAAAGTATTTTGTTAAATAATGGTCAGCACTGTGTGTGTGTGTGTGTGTGTGAGTTGAAATTATTGAGAGAAAATGTTATTTAACCACATTTACACCAAACCTCATTTACTTCTTCTTGTTATTTGGGCTTAAATTTACAGTATGTTGTGTTGAAATCACCTGCACTGGAATAGTATTCTACAATGAGGCTCTTTGTTTTCTTCCATGACACAAACACATACTAACATATTTCTCTAAGAGAATGAGGTATTCCACTGTAACATTCAATCAACTTTATTGACCGGTTGATTAGATTTAGTTAACAGGACTGTCTATTCCTTTAAACAGGAGTGTTTAAAGGAATCATTCTGGTAGTTGATAGATTTACTGTAGTCCTCGATATTTTTTTTTTAATTTAATCTGGATGAAAGTTTCTGCTCAATGTTTCATTTTATGCACAATTATTGATTTCAAAGTAAGGTCAAAATTATATGAATTACGCTGTAGGACTCTGATATTTTCCAGTGCTCTCATTCACTCAGTAAAATAACCAAGGACACACACATTCAGACCCTCTCAGACAGGCAGGATTCTCTCTTTACTTCGTCACGGCCAGTGGAGCACCGACGCACTCAACCCAATAATACCTGCTCAAAATTCTCTACAGCAGTAACACAAATGAGAAATGAAAATTAATCATGTTATTCAGTGCTAATAAATACATGTTAGAAATGAAACAGTGTACTGGAGGGAAGAATATTAAAGAAAAAAAACTTGATGTAAACATTCTTCCATGAAGGATACACTTACTATGACTTATAGAATAAAGTTATGAAAGAGTGGGAGGGTAGTTGCTGATTGGATAGAACAAGAAAGCTCACTGATTGGTTGTTGCTCCTCCTGTTGTTGCCCTCTGTTACCACTTCAGACATAAAGGGGATGACAGACACTGCACACTACCTCCATCATTGATAGCCTGATATAACAAATGCACGCATCAGTGACACCTGAGAATAAAGTTGAGTCAGTGCTCGCTGCATATGGCTGACATCACCACTCATTTCTTCAAATGACTGAACACATGAGCACTCTGCTGGCCGCAGCAGTACAACAGCTGAGTCATAACATCCGCTCACCAAACAATGGTGATGTTAAATGGAGTTTGATCTGCCAGGCAGCATCAGCAGTGAACAATTATGTTCAACAAAAGTACCAGAATTAAAAGTTATGTCATCTGCTGCTGCTCACAGCATTTTGTGACCTATCTCTGAGCTGTCACTTCAAAACACTTCCCTGAATTCTGACTGCACCATTATACGACAGTTAAAAGTTGTTTTTCTTGCATGTTTGATGGATGCTGATGTAAAGTGGGTGGTGATGCTCTAAGTCAATGTAAGTGCTACAGTACAGCAGGTGGGGTCCAACGTCTGTCTTTCATCTCTCGTGTTTATGCAGAGTATTTCATTCTGTCAGCGATAAAAGGAGACTGTTGTTCTTTAAACAAAATGTCTTTGCTGCTTGTTGCTCCTCAAGCTAGAATGAATAAACTCATACATCAGTGGTCAAATGTAAACAAGTATATTTACTCAAATACTGCACTTCAAGGCAGTTTCGAAGTGCTTTAGTTGTTTTTCTTTATATTTATTATATTTATTTATATTGCAACCTCACTTGGTTTCAGAGGAAAACTTGTTGATTCCATCAAACTTTCATGACAGCTACAACTTGTCACACTAAATATATGGCTTACTACTACTCAACTGAATATAAAGTACTACAATATCAATATCTGCTTATATTTTAACACATCAATGATAATTAAAAAACATAGGATTTCATAATAATTTTCATTATAAAAAGGGCCATTATAAATAAAGGATCAACTGAGTTTTAAAATGCATCTCTCATGGTGAATTATCACATTACTCATTGCAGTTTATCCCCGACTCCACAGGGCACTTAACTTTCTTTAAATGTACAATGACAGATTTTTGGCGGGCCAGCGGAAAAAGTCGTGAACATAACATTGACAAATTATCTCTGCAGACTCGTCAGTACGCGGACCTATTTACACATTAAGCAGACGTAGGGGAACATGAACAGACATTTGGAGTCATGTGTCAGGACACCTGATAATAGTCCTTCTTTTTTTCTCCCTCCTTTGATCTCCACCGACTCCTGAGATAAACATCAGGCTCCACAGCAGCTAAAAGCTCCACTGTTTAAGCAGTTAGTCCCTGACGGTCTCAGTCTGCAGTTTAATGCTGAGCAGGTAGAGTACAGTGACAATGAACCAAAACTATAAAATTTTGGGCTAGAAAATGAAAAAATGCTTTAAGCTCTGAGGGATGAAACTTTAGGCTCAGGTGACAGTGAGGTCCACACAATCAGTGACCCCTCTGACATTTGACCCATTAGTAATATAAATATAGTGAATCTAACTGGTTTAGGCACATTGTTTTGTTTTTTAGACTGAAAACTTGTTTTAGCCTTGTTTTTAGCTATTTTTTGCTATTTTCAGCAAACAAGCTCTGATGGACCCGCTCTCCTGCCCAGCACCAAATAGCACACACAAGATAATGACTAGCTGCTGCACATTTAGCAGCTAAAGAGCCAGGAATTGTATGTTAACATTGTGTTGTTGCTTGTTCTGCTGTTCCAAGATGCCAAAAACTTTTCTTTCCATTGTATCACTACTTTTATATGTAACAACAGCCAACACAAAAAAAAAACAACAACAAAAAAACACTAAGACACGGGTTTGATTTGCTGCCAGTCTTCACAGTACATGTTCTTCTTATGTATTTACACAAGCTTACTTGGTGTCATTCATTGTTGTTAAGTTGTTGAAACAGCTGCAAATTTATAAAGATGACTGAAGGAATGTGAATCTTTAGAGATTTTTCCTCCTCTTTCACAGGTGTAAAAAGAGCAGATGTTCACATTTGCAGTTCAATTAAATGAACAGATGTTTACAATGTTAGGGTTTTGAATCCTTACCTGACTGAGGCGGTTGATGTTTATACTTTTGTTGTCAGTGCTACAAACAAGTGTGTAAGAAAGTTGATTCAGGGAGTGAACAAGTCCTGATTCTCTGGATGGCCGAAAACTTTTCCAAATGTTTACAGGGAAGAGTAGAACGACGTAGAAGAAAAATGACATTGGACTTTGACTTAGTTTCCTAAGAATGGATTGAAAACGTCAGTCAGCCTTTCAATTTTTCATCTGTCAGTTGTCTGTAATGAAGTGATATAATGATCATGGTGAATATTTTAATAGGCCACTTAGAGTAAGTAGACTATGACTGGGAGGAGTGTTACAGTATGTACGCTCAGCACCATGTATAATTTATTGACTGGTGGATTTATATGACTTTATACACCCCAAAGGAAACATATTACTTCAAGTTCTTGGATTTTCCACAAGCAGAATGACTTATGATCATATGATGAATTAATATTCTATACACATTCATTTTCATTTGGCTAATGGGCTACTCGGCAGCAATTACGTTTGCATGAAAGTCATTTCAATTAAAATATGCTCAAATGAAGACATGAATGAGAGATTCATCAATTAATATCCCCAGCTTATACTGTAAGATGGATGTGGGTGCTTAGACATGAAAATCAGACCATTATTCCATCTGTTGGCAGCAAAAACCCTCAGATTTCAGAAGCGACTCATTGGTTATTAGTGATGGGATTTCAAAGCCTACTGTGGAGTATCGGGGTGTGACACACAAATACTGATTTCTCACAGGATGATAACAAATTGATCCATCCTCCTGAGGTAGTTTGCCTTTGCAAACAAAATTCTGCAGCGATCAATGCAGAGCTTTGACTCGACTCCCTCCACTGGTGCAACGCTGAGCATAGACAGAGATGGAGGTGGTGGATGGGTGACCCATCGCCTCTGCAGCTAATTAGAGGATCTGAAAGTTGCAACACCACAGAAACGAGTCAATAGTGAGGAAAACAGATTGAGCATGGCTCAAGCGTATGTATGCATCAGCACCTTGCAGTGGAGGCTGTGGACCAGTGTGCTAATGTTGCTGTGGGTCATTAGCATTGGTAGGACAGGTGGGAAAGTGTGCCACGGTGCTCAGAGTGTGCAGTTAGCGCCAGAAAGCGTGCAGCGACCCCCTGGCAGGCTGACGGATGAGAAGCGAGGGGTGCTACTCCACCCTGCCTTGCCACCCGCCATCACGAAGAGATGAAGTGCCAATTGATATCTTCAGTGGTAAGCTGATGTGACAGTGCCTTTGCAAATGTTTGGACACGGGTATTTAAGCAACGCCGTCTCGCATGTCTTTGACTGTGAGCACATCCTGTGTACACTCCCTTCCTGTCCCCTACCTTCCTGCCATATAGCTGGTTACACTCACTTTCTCCTGTTACACTACCAATTTTACTCCCAGAAAAAATTAAAATAATTGCAGAAATAAATGAGCCTCACCTCCATCTGTCCTCTCATTTTTCCCTGATAAACTGAGCTTTCAGAGAACGAAGAAGTCCAGAGCTGCTGTTCTGCATAGTGATGTGGTTATTATTGCTGTGATGAGAAGGTAAGGCAGGGTGACAGCTGTTTTTTAAAACCTGAGTGCGCTCACTCCAGAGAGGGAATTTTTTTTCAGCAGTTTTTCCTCTTCCTCTATCTGCAAACGACTGTACTCTTCCCTGCCACTATCCTCTCTGTTCACCTCATTAGTTCGGAGGCAGGAAACCAAATTACGCTCAATTACAAAGTCATCAAAGGCCATCTGAAGTCCAGTCTCAGCAAGCAGCCCCAGAGCCATGGCACTGAGGGGCCCGGTGTGCGAAATAATGCTGAATTTAGTCACAAAAAGATGTCAGCTCCAAAAGAGACCAGGAGGATGTATTTAATTGACAATGTTGCTGTCCACTTGTTAAACAGAGCCATCACTGAAGGACAGGAGAGTCTTTTGGCGCTTGTCAGAATAAATAAGACTTCACTGTGAACACGAGGAACATGAGGAAAAGAAAGACATTTCATGAGCTCTCCCAGAGCGGATTCATTTTCCCAATTATTGGCTCGGATCCAAACCCTCCTTGCCAAATCATTACATACACTTTCTGCCCAAACTAGAAGTGTGGCCTGCCTGTGCCTGGCAAACGAGACTGAACTCCAATTAAGATGAGTGTGCGACGTGCATCACTGGTCCACGAATTGCCTTTCCCATTAGAAACTTGTTCATCCTTATGATCACGTATGTGCTGTTTGGCATCAGCCATTTGCTCAGGCAGGAGGAAAGGAGTGTTTTTTTGTTTTTTGCACAGACACAGGGAAATGAGGCCAGTCAGTCTGACGTTTGTTTTTCTGGATCTCTAAGGAGCTTACAGTAAACAGCACATAGGAGCTGCCTTAGTCAGTCTGAGTCCTGGCTGCAGGATTCACATGAGGAGTTTCACTCAAAAACAAGACATCCATCAACCAGTTGAAACATTGGACAGAACAGAAGCATCTTAACAAATGTGATCATCTCACTGAGTGAGGGGCTGTCAATCTGTGTAGCCTTTACATATTAGTGTATTTATGTTTTGCATGTTTTATATTATTTTTTCAATGGGCTGCTACATTGCACGTTTCCTCTGCAGGGTCAATAAAGGGTGTTATTGGTGAAAAAAATATGCCACATGATGTTTGGTCCAAATACATCTACAGGTAAAAGGATTAATAGCAGCCATGCTTGAAGGCAGTGGGAGAAGTCACAGTCTCATCATCAGACTGCCTCCTCAGTGTCTCTCCAGCAACTCTGTGACATATCTTTATATTCTCAACTTAGTGAATTTTACAAATGAGGATAACTGAAAACACTGACAGTCTCTGCTCTGTGGAAAGGAAAAGGTTACAGAAGCAGGTGAAGAAAGAAAGAAAGAACTGGAGGGAAAAGTTCACAGCTTTGCGGAACAGGCCAATCACTGCATAAAGAAGGAACTACTGTTAAACAGTCTGTTTTGTTATGAAAGTTATGAATATTGATGAATGCAGCATCCTTGATTCTGACATCACAAAGGGGGTTTTAGAGGTTGTTAGCTTTGTGTGAAGCGTACAGACCTTAAGGTGAAATGATGAGAAGTGAGTTAGACTTCTAACAGGTCGATCACTGTGAAATAACTGTGTATGTGACAAAAGAGAAGTCATAAAATACATCAGTCCTAACTGCCCTTTAGAACAACACCTTCTCTGATCTGATACCCCTATCAGCAGACCCACGTCATTTTCTGTGTCTTCTAAAACCAATAAAGGTCAGTTTGAGGAAATGAATCAGTTTTGTGATAATGCTTTGGTTAGACGTAGGCCAAAAAACATCTGAGTTCAGTTTAGAGACAGATCCTGGTCTGTGTTAAAATGACTTCTTGGTTCAGCTTAGTGGAGATTGTTGTTTTCATGCTTACAATCATTAACAGTTGGTTATAATTAGGGAATAACTGTGGTCAGGCTCAAAAACAATACTGACTGTTGGTTAGAAACAGGAAACTAACAACAGTGTCCTGTGTTAATCCATCCATCTCCAACTCCTGCCTGCGTGGACTTTGTCGCCATAACAACATCACCTGACTTCCTTCATTGCTGCAGACCGACGAGACCCATAATTCCTCTGGTTAGTTCCTCTGGAGAGTTTCAGCACCTGAATATAAACACAAGTTGCTTTGGGGAACTTGTCTGAAAGTCTCCTTGAAATCCTCCACTTTTCAATCAGATTCAACCCAATTAAGAAAAAAATTAAGAAAAAAATCCCCAGTCTGAACTTTTAGAACTTCCAGCATTAGTCATTCTCAGTTTAGACAAAAACACACATCCTGTGCTGCTAAGTGACATTTCCTTTTCACAGGTATTAATAGTCAGAGATAGCATTCACTTATGTAATAAAAAAACACAGAATAACCTGCCAGCTGGAAGAAGATGGCAGGTTTTTATCTTTCATTATCCAAAAAAAAATGTTTTTGTGGTCTCTCTGAATCTGCAGCTGCAACTTTGAAGCACTGACTAACTAATTAAAACCTATAACATTACTTCAAGTGGCGATGCCTTTGTGGAGTACAATTAATAAGTGGTTTACTGTACAGAGAGTTTTGTCACTTCAAAAGAAAATCAGGCGTCTAATAAATGTCTGTCTGTTCTTCAGGAATCTTATTTCTTCATCTCATGTACATCCTTCCTTCTCTTTTATTGTGGTTCTCCTCCAGATTGTTGAAACTTGTGGAGTTTCTGCACTGAACTTTTGACAGTCAGTCAACACTGTGATGTCTTCTTCACTGGACTTTTTTAAAAGCTTAAAGCTGGTGGTCATTTTTTCTCATGCTAACCACCTAGCTGGTAAATGTTAGCCATGTCTATTTGTACTCACAAAAACATTTTGCCTGATAAATACTGATAAAAACTACATACCAGGGGGTTTATGACATAAAAGCTGCGTTAAATGGTGTTTTAACCAGATGTGTTTCCCTCTGCTCTTTGACTCCAGATGTTCACTGAACGAGGCCTCTGTCGTGGTTCAGATGTCCACTGGAAGCCATGCATCTATGATTCAGCAGTCGCATATGTTTGACTGTAAGTTTTGTGTTTTACAAGGACATCAAATACACATCTGCCATTCATTTATAATTTATGCGGTTACATACTGTGAGGCTGTAGTTTTACATCCTGTTTGCCGCACAGTGCCTTATCATTATTGTTTTTTATTGTCGCTGGGGGACAAAACATCAGGCTGAACCTTTATAACATACAGAGGCAATGGTCAGATTTTTATCTTATTACATTAATGAGCAAACACAATCTATTTTGACTGATAACACATAAATAATTGTATTGCTGTTGTCCATACTGAAAACATCATTAAAACATCCACAGTGTAGCTTGAAAAGTATGTGAACCCCTCGGAAAATGGCATCAACACAATCTAACTGGAGTCAAGACTTATCAAGCCTGGAGTCCAATCAATGAAACCAGACTGGAGGTGTGTGTTAGAGCTACTTTGACTTATAAAAAACATTTTGAGTTTGCTATTCATAAGAAGCATCTGCTGATGCGAACCATGCCTCGCAGAAAAAGGGATCTCCAAAGACTTACTGTCAAGAAATTTGACTGCATAAAAATGTGATTTGCATAAAGCTGAAAGGGTTACAGAGTCATCTCAAAGAGTTTCAATATTCATCAGTCTACAGTAAGACCAACTGTCTATAAATGGAGATGAATTAGTTCTGTGGGCGTCCGGCTCAGATGACCCCGAAATCTCAACACTGAATCAAAACAAAGTAACAAAGAAGCTCAGAGTAACAGCTAAAGGCTAAAAGGAATCACTGGAGCAGGTTAATGTCTCTGTTCATGAGTCTAATATATGCAGCCCATGGTGTATGGTTGTATGGAGATTAGTGTCCATTATAGAGGAAGCTGCTTCTCTCCAAAAAAACGTCATATACAGGCCTGGAGTTTGCCAAAGTGCCACTTCGGACTCCACAACACTGCAGGAAAAATCTTTTCTGGACTGATGAAACTAAGGTTGAATTGTTTGGAAAGAACAAGCAGCACTTTGTACGGTATAAAATGGGAAAAAACCATCACAAAGGTGAAGTACGGTGGAGCGGGCATCATTATTTGGGGCTCTGAGCCTGAACAGCTCGATATTGTTGAGATGAAAGGGAATTCAAGTCAAGTTTATCAAGGTCTCTTCCAGGAAAATGTCAGGGTGGGTGTCCACCTGGCGAAGCTCAGTACAACCTGGGTGATGCAGAAGGATAATTCACCCTTAACATCAAAGTAAATCTACCACAACAACAATAACTTCAGAAAAAGAAAATCCACCTGTTGGAGTCAGAGCTCAGACCTGAAGGACCTGAAAAGAGCCCTTTAAAAAAGACATGCTAAGAATATGTCTGAGCTGAAGCAGCTCTTATCAGGAAGAATGGTCCAAAATTCCCCCTGAACATTGTACAGGTCTGATCAGCAGCTACAGAAAACACCGGTCAGAGGTTATCGCCGCCAAAGGAAGTTAACCAGTCATTAACTCTCCTAACCCTTTTTTCAAAGATCAGATCACATTTTATAACCAATTAAAGCATAAAACCAGCTAATTTAAAATTATTCAGATACTTTTTCTTGCCACTGTATATGATATCGGATCCATCTGACTATCTAAACTAATGTTGGAGAATAACACAGACCAGCTTTATGTCCTGTCATATGATTGTATAAATAATTAAGGTTCTGAGTGGGTTTTTTCAGCTGTTCATTCTCATTCTCATATCACTAATTTGTGGATTGTAATGTGAAACGACTTTCACACACGAGAGGTGAGCTGGTCTGACAAAAACAGTCCCGGAGCAGTGGGTGAGAGTCTCCAGTCGTATGTCCAGTGGACTTTTGCACACGGGCCAGACCAGCATCGGACCATTTCTGGTAGCCGCGACGGAGCCAGAAGGCGTCTGGTGGAATCAGCCACATGTGAGATGTCTGATGAGAAGCTGATGCTTTTTCTCTTTGTCATAATTGAACTAAGACACAGCCTTGTATAAATTTAAGAAACAGTGACATTCTGTTTTGTCACCACATGACAGCAGCTGCAGTTTTGCTTTGTACTGTCACTGGTGTCATTGGTCTGTCACTGGTGTTGTTACTCATCCCGACAGCTGCACAAGAACTTGTCTTCTTTTGTTGTTAGAAACAATAAAAACCCAAAATAAACTGCAGAGTCTGCTGCGACACCAGCAGCTATAGTTTGTATTACTTTGTCACTGGTGTCATTCTTCTGTCACTAGTGCCATCACTCATTCAGAGGGATGGTGTCTTTTCATCATAGCTGTTTTACTGGTGTTGTTGGATAAATAAAAGCTACAACAAAAGGTAAAGGGGATAAAGAGGATTGGTGATAATCCTGATGCAACATCAGCTGCAGTTTATCAGTCACTGATATCTTTGTTTTATCATTTGTGCTGCCACTGAAGGAGACGTGTTTATGTTATCATAAATAATTGTTCCTGCATTTCCAAACAGAATTATACCACATGTCATAACCCTTTACCGTGTGCCTCATGTCACTGATGTCTACTGCTGCATGTTTGTCTGCGAGTCTTATTTGTGCAAAGAGATAAATTAATATTGACTGAAATAAACACTGAGAATGAGTGAGTGTGTAGTCCTACTGTGTAATTGATCTCTCCCCAGGGCTGTTTGTCTGAGATCACAGATGTTGTATTTTGTGTCAGGAAAAAAAAGACAGAAAAATGAGAGATGATCTAGAGATCACATGTTAGACAGACAGTGTGAGCAGGACTTTGTTCTGTTTCCTTGTCTTTCTCACTGATGAACAGCGGAGTAGCTCGGTTTATATACCGAGCTTATGAGTCCAATTATTGTTCAATTCATCTGTTTTTTTTTTAAATACTGTATTTATTCTGATGTGTTCTGTGTGTTACAGACAGAGCTGGAGCTTGTGGGCAGTTATCTTAGGTTAGCAGTTTAGCACGAGGAAACAGTAGCCTGGTTTCTTTGTTGAAAAACACACCTACCAGCACCTCTAATGCTCACAAGGCAACACACTGGATCTTTTATGCTTAGTCAGCAAAACCTTGGACGGAGCCAGGCTAGCTGTTTTGCCTGCTTCCAGTCACTCAGAAATAAACTAATCTAATCTTGCTAAAATAATCTACACATCTGAAGCGAAGACATGAGAGTGGTATTGATCTTCACCTTTAAAAAAAAACAAAAAAAAACAAAAAAACCAAAACAAAACAGTATCTGAGTTTAGGCAAACTCATGGAAGTTATTTGCGTGATCAGTGTCCTGGATTATTGTGTCAGACTTCATTCATCCTCTCACTTGTCCTGGCTCTTTGTCGGGGCTGTACTGTTACTGTGTTGCCATAGTGTCTCTATTATTGATGTTACTCACTCAGGCAGACGTTGTCGTGGAAAAAAGCCAGGAAGTCGCTGCATTGCTCCCTGTGGTTGCCGCTCGATGCACAGGAGCACCAGGGTCCCACGTTGGAGGTGGAGTTGTCAAGGTAGTTGGGAGTTATTGTGCTTCCTGTAGAGGGAGGAGAAGGAAACAACACAGTCCTGTACTTTTATAGGGAAACTAAAACTTGTCTTTTATTATTCCAGCTACTCAGCCTGTGGCTCTGTGTCATTTAGAACAATGTGCGCCTTGTAAACGCCTCATGAAATGTGCCGTTTTTACAGAAAGGCAAAAAAACCACTTTGACTGGGGAACTTAATGTACCAAAGAACGCTTGATCAGAATTGCTGATTTAATCTTGTTATGCTTAGCCTGATTATGACCTCACCCTGATTATGATAATCAAATAAAGGCATTTACACGTGGCAATTTCTGCCATCACTGCCTTAATCAGGTTAAGACTGAACTATTAGTGTGCATGTAAATGCATTCACTGAGAGAGAAAGTGAGAGGAATTTCAAAAGATGAAAGCAGAGTGCATCAAGACAGAGACACAGACTGGCAGGTTAGTTTGGCAGGAAGCCTGGCCATCAAATGTTGACTGATTCAATCACATCTGCTGATAAGGCTCAGCATTACTGAGCCAACAAAGTCATACTGTATGTGTATTTACTTTTTTTAAAGGAATCAGTGTTGGAAACAAGCTAACATTTGCCAAGAATACTCTGATCTCTCATGGCAGGCAATTATTTGAAATGTGATATGCATAAAGAAGAGATAGAGCCGCTAGCTTATATACTATCCTCCTGTTGATCTCTCAGTGAGTCCTGTTTGATCCTTCCACAGATCAAGTCAAAACAAGAAGTGCAGTAGCTTTCCCTTTAGTTTAAAGTTTCTAACATGCATATCTGCTGGGGCAGGCTTTGATAAGTACAGCCGCCCCTGGTGCAAAGTCCAGGCACCATCACAGAGGTCTCTCGGATGTATTCTTTTTTATTCTTTTCTGTCTTCGGAACTTTTCAGCAGGAAATGACTGGGAAGTCATTCGCTTGGTAGGGTAATAGAGCCTTGTAGCTTGTATTTTAAGGCAGGTGGGAAATAAAATTGCTGCACTTTGAAGCAGTGTGGCAAAAAAGTTCTGATTTACCTCAATCGATTTTCTGGGTCCCAGGCTTCCAAACAACAACACCTCAGAGTCCTACTTCTACTTCAGTTGTCTAGAACGGCCAATCACTGCTGCACAGCTTTCTGTCTCTATCTTCTTTGTCTGACCCCTTCAGTCCCTCTCAAAACAACATTTTTTCCGTCTTTTTGCAGCAGTACAGTGTGGTATTATTGTCCCATAATGACATGTTTAAACTGAGTGCTTTTTAACAACCTTTTGTGCGTTATGTGATCCTTTGTTAAGTTTTTATCTAAAGCACAATAAGCTGCGTTTTCTCCGCTTCTGCCTGCTCCCACTCATCGTCACATCAGGGATAATTCTCTCAAAACAGCGGTCAATAGTTGTAATTGCACTACTTATAATGCCAACGAGGCTGCAGCCACATTAATCAGCGCTCCATCGATCATTGAACCACGCTTCTCATCACAATCCTTGATTCATTCTTTTCAGGCCTGTTCAGTGTACTTGTCTGCTCTCCACCTTCCTCCCTCTAAAACCTTTTTGTTCCTGATCCATCACAGGAGGAGGGTGAGCCAGAGGTGGCACAGAAAGATTTAGTTCTTACCTATCAGGCCGGTGTACGCAAGTAGACATGCTCCGTAGTTCTCCTGTTTGCAGCCACTGGCGCTCTGCTCAGAGGGTTGGCAATCATATTGGAACTGTGCCCAGCGAGACCTGTGGGAGCAATAACATGCCATCCATCATTTACTCATGCTTGGCTGCTGCACACATCGTGTCACTGATGGCTGGCCAGCACCGGTGCTTGCTCTCACCGACAGGTAATGCATCTGAAACCCACAATGCTCATCTACCTACATATAATCCTACATTAACTCCCTCCGCCCTTCAAGATCTCCTGCTCTGCAGCACTTCAACCCCACTCCAGTCACCCTTGGTGACATTCATCCTTCTTTTTCTTTCCTTCCCGCTTTCCCCAGCCTGTTGTCTTCTGGAAGGCTGCCAGGCTGTAAAGAGTCAATGAGGGGCAAAGATAGGCCTTGGCTCTTCTCTCTAAATACCGTGGGTGCTGCCTGGCAGGCCTGGCTATGAGGAGATTAGACAAATATGGATCTTCCACATAAATACTTCCTCCCACAGCCGCTCTGCCATCCTTCCTTCACCTTTCCTGCCATTCGCCCAGACATCTAGCCTCATCATCATCATCACCATCATCATCATACAAGGCTATCGCGGCCATCATATCGCATCATCGGCCCCCGTCGACTGGCATTTGCAACAGGATTTCCTCAGGGCACCACAACTCCCTGCTCTCCCCTCATTTGTCATGTCATTGTAAGGATGTGTGTAAAACTCATAGGCTTTGTGCTAAGTGAAGGCATCCTCGGCAGGCTGCCGGTTAATGCCAGCTGACTGGTGCGGGATTGGCGGGCCGTGCAGGGGCCTTGAGACGCATCATCCATCGGGACAGCAGTGGAGAATAATGCCTGATCGATGGCCGTGACAGATGAAGCCCTTTGTCTTCCTGACATTTGAAGAGGAACTAGATTAAATGCTGGCGACCATTTCCTGTCAGAGAGAGGAGGCTGACTGGATGGGTCTGAGAACTCCATGTTTTCAGTCTCCAGTGAGAGAAAGCAATACACCCTCTGCATTTTAATGATGTCATAAGACATTGTTAGTTTTCTGCCTTGATGTTTACAGTCAGTTTAAACTGGAGAGAAATCTTTGTTTTTATCAGTGTACACAGGGATTTAACTCAGAATAAATATACTTATTCAGACCATTTGAAGATGACCCTAATAAAGTTCGTTCTCTGCAAAGTACTCACTGATCCTGATGATGTCTTGGCTGTATGTAAATACATGTTTTCTCAGCACTTTGGCAGGAGAGCCATGTGTGAATCCCAAGCGATAATGGCTGTTCTAATAATGACTATTGAAACATGGCTGCTTGTTGCATGGCTGCGTCCCTCAGAAAATGAATACAGAATTTAATTGAACTAATTAAACACAGTTAATGAGTATAACAATTGAATTAATTAAACACAGCTCACTAATTAAATTTAAATGAACATATCATACTAGCCAGACCTATCTTCCAAGATACACAATGCCATTAATTGTCCTGAGGGACAAAGCACTTCATACTGAAGACAACTGTGGTGAAGATAGTGCCGCATGTTGTATTCAGTCATCAAAATCAGCTCACAGCAGCTTTCTTTGACAAGTCATCCAGTGTCTGCCAACATCATTCTTTTTTAATAAACCAAGTTAAAGTTGAAAGTAGTTTGATTTGAAGTCTTTTTCCTTGGTGCATTCATGTGCTGCTGTAAAGTTGCAGTATATGTACTTCAGCATAAAGGCTTTGTGGTCCTTGAACTGTTACCACTAACAGACTAGCCAGCTGCGAATATGCTAGCACTAGTCAGCTATAATAGCTCTCCAAGCTAGCTGGCTTGCAAATTGTCAGTTAGCAAGCTGGTTAACTTAGCTGGTAATGAGACAGTAAGTCAAATCACACAGTTTACTCAAGAGACATATTTCTACTAGGGCTCAAATATTTGTTAAAAAAAAAAAAAAAATCACATTGTCATCATTTTCTATACTACTGTGCAATATGAGTCATGATTTCAGCTGGAATGATTGTTTTTGCATTTCAATTTCACTGATGAGGATGATGATAATTTTGTTGTCTGGACAGTATGATTTGTAGGCTGGGGCATCTGTCAAATTGTAGCTCCTGTGATTTGGATATTAACTCCTGCCTCATAACTGTCTTACACTGTTGTGGAGCAGTTTATATTCTGACATACAAGCAGATTGCTCAAGACAGCTAGCTACACTAGCTCCCTCTGTTTTGGACTCTCCATTCACTCAAAGGTCAGCACTGTCGCGACAGATTATTATGGGTCAATGTTGTAAAACTGCATGTCAAATTTACCAAAGCTGAGCTCAATGCTTGAGATAATCCACTAATTATTGGGTTTTGTTTTGAAATGTGAGTTCGTAATGAGTTTGTGCCATTTTAAATGCTGAATGACTGAGCCTTAGGTTGCAGAACTTGCACCTTATTAAAGCTGTATTAATCCATATTTATTATATATTAGGATTGAATCAACTGAGAGAAAGTGTTATCTCATACAGAGAATTATTACATCCAAATCCATAGCTCAGCAGAGCTTTTTAGTGTCCTGGTTTTATAGCAACTGACTGTTGTGGTGCAGTCTCATTTCTCACATCAATCCTGTTTCCAGCAGCAGACAGCTGTTTTCAGTAAAATAAATAAATAATTAAATAAAATAAAGCTCTAATAAATTGACTGTTCACCACCCGCCGACCAGGTGGTGAATAAAAAAAAGAACATTTAGCTGTTAAAAGCGAGCTCCTTGTCTCAGGAGACCAAAACAGAGCTAAAAGGAGAGTCTCAGAAGGTCCTTCATCAGGTGGAAACAAACATGACTTCACATGAATGCTAATTTGCTTCATGTCTACTTTTATATGCAATTGGAGTTACGTAGTAGCAGCAGCTGATCCAGGTCTCGCACACTACCCCTCCGGCTTGCACAAGTCCATTGTAGAATATCTGTCCAGTGTAAAACAGCAGAGAGCCAAAGTAAACAAGTGGCTGGTGAAGCTGGTCAAACATCTAACAAGACAAAGAGACTAAGATAGTTTTCTCAGGAGTTGGCAGATCAAACAAGATGCTGGATGTGTCAGTAACCCCTGGCAAGTGTTTGCTAACAAGTTAAACACAAGAACTCGATAAGCTGATATAGTGTATCAAAGCTTGTTCCTCCTTTTAAGTGGGAGTCTACTTTCTGCCTATTCAAAAAACATTTAATTCAGCTTCAAATCTCAGACATCAGAGCTTCACAGCAGCACTTGAACGCACCAGGACTTTCCAAATCAATCAGTGTTTGCTGTCCAGACTCACCAATTTCTTAGTGTCAAGTCACTGCAAATTCTATTTTGTTCTGTGTTAAGACCAAACAAGAACAAGACAGCAGATATCTAATAACTACAGTATGCTTTGAAAAAGATTCTGCATTAATGTAACGTGTATGAGATTTGCAGTAACTGAGCTATAAAGCCATAGATACTACAAATTCAGTGGATCAAAGGATGTCAACTCAGGAAATTAAGTGTAAATTGCTCTTAGCAGCAGGCAGCATGTAAGACAACATTTACTATTTCTACCTGCACACGTAGTCAGCCTTGCAGATGCGCAGCTGAGCAAGGCAGTTGGGCTTGTCCTTGTCTTCGTAGGAGCAGGACGGCACAATGGTTTGCCTCCGGCGCTCTGCGCAGGCTGTGTCGGTGCACGGACAGAACAGAAGCTCGTGGGTGTAGTCAGGAGGAACACGGTCAAAGAACTTCCTCAGCGCCTTGTTGCACTTTGGTCGGTTACATGGCCCTGAGCGGGCTGATGGCTGGATGCAGGCTGAGACATATTCTGTACGAAGCTTCTGACACGTCTCATCTATGTTACACGCCTTGGCAGCATCCAGGCAGCGGTTCACTGTTGTCACTTCAGACTCTAGAAGAAGAAACAAATGGGAGGCAGAAAGTATTTTATTGCTCTGTGTGGTTTGAGAAAATCAAATCCCAGGCAATGTTTACCAATGATTTCAAGGCCTAATTGGAGTTGGGATTGACTTGCTACTCTCACCTTTACACTTACATGCAGTGTTGCATTTACAGAAAGAAAACAGAACTGTGTCTCTTAAAGTACAAACTAAACCAAATGATGATTATATGTAATAGGGCCCCTTGTAATGAATAGAACATGAATGGTGTTTAAATGTTGCATGAGCCCTGGCACTGGATGTGTTTCAGCCGAGGCCTAATGGCTGAATAATTCATTCAGCTGCGTTAATGCAGAGTGGCAGCACTGAAAAAGCGTCTCCTCCATCTCTCCAACCACACAAGGCCTGTAATTACTGCTCCTTCCCCTTCATCCATCTATCCATCTTTCCAACACTACCTCCCTACATCTGGGTCCATCCCTGACTCACCTGACTCCCTCCTTCCCTCAGCCATCTCTCTCCCTCGCTGTGTGCCTGCTACTCTCAGGGCTGCCATAACCCCCATCCCATCTGTCTCTTCCCTTCCTCCAGTCAGTTTTCTCTCCCTTCTCCTCCATCCATTCTTCCTCAAGTTTGTCCACCTCTGCCTCCCTCAGTGCCCATTCTCCCTCTGACTTGTGTGGTAATGAGCCACCTTTGTGGAGGCAGTGGAAAGTCCCTTTCATAACCATCTTTTTTTGGCCGCATTATTTCCCAATCCATCATCATGTGTTTTTTTTTTTTTTTCCCAAGTGACCTCCCAGTCAATACAGCCATGATGACACTCAGCTTCTCTGGCAGATAGCGCCGCTCATTAATTTGTAAACTGCCTGTAGTTGTGTCTCCTGGTGAGTTCGGCTCTCGCCAAGCTGTCACATAAAATATGAATGGCCTTGGAGAGCAAGCTAACAACCCATCACAAAGCATAGGTTATTCCCAACTTAACTGCTAAGCAGCCGAGGGGGGAGGCGGTTGTGGGATGGGAGGACCTGATGGAACTGCAGGGTGGATGACAAATTGCATCCAGTGGCCTCATGCATGGGAAACTGAATATGCACATAAGTTTTCATGTGAAATCCTTGTCATTGTGTTTTTTTAAGCCATTATTTATTCAGAGGAGACTTGCTGAGCATGCATGCTCTTATCCAGGAACATCCTGCCTCACATTCATGCCTTACACACATTTACACCTCAGAGCTGCCCAGTGCAACCGCAAGCCTGAGCTGTTCCTCACTGGAGCCACTGGAGGCTGAAGGCACTCACGCCCTAGCTTGTTTTCCAGTTGCAGTAATATAGTAGTATATAATACAGTGCAGTTTGACTTTTTCAGACAGTGACAGATCACAGTGAATTTGAAGAGAATGGTTAAAGTGTAAAAGAAAATCTGGTGTTTGTCAAACTGTGTTTTAATTCAATAATCTTGTCCATTATTGACGATTATGATATGACTAGTACCCAAAAGCTTTATTGTATTCATCAGTTTGAAGAACATGGACACATAATTGTCTAACTGCAGTGTTCTCAAATTTCCTACAGATCATCCAACAAAGATGTCATCACACTTAAAAACTCTTAAAGTAAGCTGCAAATCTGTCAGCTACTGACAACCTGTACATGTCAAAGGTTGCCCTGAAGAGTTTGTAGTTTTCTCCTGGGGAGAGATGTGTCTCCATTACTTCTCAAAATGCTATTTTTTGTCACCCTTTGTCATTTTTCTTACCAAAATCTCTTTGATTATCTTTCTCTTACTGTCAACGCCTTAATCCAAATGGGAGAAAAGAGTCAATAAAAATGTTGATTCAGTTATTACCTTGTGCTCAGAGCAGTTTGGTTAACAAGCAAGAGGTGCAGTGAGGTCTATACAGATTTTTTCCACCCTGGGTTTGGCTTTGCAGGCTACATACAGCCTGCCCCACCTTGTTGCTGTAGCACTTTGGGGCCATATGGTAATGAGACTGAAGGTTCTGTAGGATGCTACTAAGGGCTGAAAAATCATTTAATGTGTATTTTTGGAGACAGCTATTATTAAAAAGATGCTAGAATTGAACATAAATCAAAGATAAGACAGTAGAGCACAGAGATGTCTGTAGTAAAGATGCAAATATAAAATTAGTGTTTGCCTTTTCATTGCTCCAAACTTCCGAGGTGTTTGGCAGTTTCAGGCCAAATCGACCAGTGTTTTGAACATAATGAACACACAGATCAGCAAAGAAAAACATTATGCTAAAGAAGCTGAATTTAAACCAGATGTTAATATAGACATTTTAATACATTAATACTTTTCTGGCCATGACACTGATTGTCTTTGCTATATTTAGGAAACCACCGCAATGGAGCCAGCTACAAACCCTTCAGAGCCACTTCTCAAGCCTACGCAGGGTGAGTGTTTGATACTCAACAGATAGACTTTCAGTGGAGTATTCCTTTGAGACTCTTTGAGGGTGGTCACATTCACATTTTAAGATCAATGCTGAAACTGTAGCCTTTTTTATACACAGACTCTTGACATGTTGTACTTTGCAGCAGGACAATGACAGCGCTAGAATTCCTACACTGTTCACCTAATCTCGTCATAAATATCCTCCAGTTTAAAGCCTTACACTTTACCCTCATAGTTACTGTATCAGTTCTGATGCAAAGTACCATTCCTCATTGCCTTACAAAGCTGTTGACTAACCTATTGCACCAGAGACCCAATGAAAACAAAAGAGTATTTGCCTTACAACCATGATGCATGAAGTAGAAAATCTTAGTAAGGAAAAACAATTTCAGTCACTAATAGAAGCTAATGATGCATTAAAAAGCTTACTTCTTGGTGCAGAACATCTAATGTGTCTTAACAGAGGCATATCCTTGATACCACTGACTTGACTTTAGTTACCTGATTAATTGGCAAAGGGTGAAGCACTCTCATTCAAATGTTGTTTGAATACTCCTCAAAATATGATGAGCTGTGGCGACTGCATACATCTTTGAAAAGGGTCATTACTCTGTTTGAGGGAGAGATGCTATAAGGGCAGAAAAACATCCATTAATCACGTCTTTGTTGTTTTGGCAGTCGTCTTGTCGAGATGCATAGCATGGATGTCAACTTTGACCTCCCGTGGAGTCAGTGGAGTGAAATTTACGAGGAGACTGCACAGTGCAGGTCTGATATAGCTGTAATTCAAAGCAGCCTGAAATGAGTGGTGTCATTTTAATAAGCAGCTTATGTATAAGGTCACAAAACATATGATCAAGCATGTTAAAGGGGACCTCTACTCAATTGGAACGGTTTAGTTTTTCTCATGGTTTTTATGTGCAATTTCTTCCACTTACATACACCCACTGTCTCCCACAAACAGGTGAGCAGTTTATCCCATTTCCCTAATCTGTGATCTCACTCAATTATGCACAACAAGCCCACAGAAAACGAATTGGTTATGGAGACGAGGGTGAATGTTACCACGTGCCTGCTGATTTTCTGGGAATCATGAACGGTGCTGAGCTGATATCACCACCACAGTGCACTGCCGGGATACATAGTGGGCTTGAAAATAGCTGGCTGAGATGTTGTAGGAAGATCCATGAAAATGAAGGAATGAAGGAAGCCTGAGAGGAGCTGTACTGTACAGTAGCTCTGCTGTGGGGGAGTATATGTCTGCTTATGCTACAGAGTGGAGATACACATGAGAGGTGCAATATCCTATTCCATCTTTCCTCTAAAATCTTGGTTTCTAAACATAAACATTGGACTGAGCCCAATTCAAAACTGCAGATGATTTTAAAGGTCCCATATTGTATTAAATGATATTTCCATGTCCACAGAGAAATGCACAGAGCCCGTGTTTGGAAACTGAGCCTTAAAACGAGCTGTCAGGACTTCTGGAACTTTGTGATGTCACAACAAAGCAGTCACCGCTCTCAGTCATCTGCTATATTTTTATTCGATCACTCAGAAAACAGTCAGCCAATCAGAAGAGAGACTCAGAGCCTCTCTTCACCAACCTGTTGTTACTAGAGCTCCAGGGAGAAGCCTGAGAGAGGAGATGTAAAACTACACTGAGATGGTTTTTGGTGCTTAAAATCACAAATATATCTTAATCAAAACTTCAAATAAAACACAGGAAAAGTGTACAATATGGGACCTTTAAGTATCTAAGTACTCCTCTCTCTACCAAACTAGATGCCATTGTTTTACCAACTTCTATTTAGATATAAATAAATAGCAAATAAAATAAAAACCAATGAGAAGTCCAGTCACCAAACTAAGCCAATAAGCTAAAATCTGGTGCAATATATATTTTCTAAACTGAGTTTAGTGTCTATTGTACATCATCACTGACGAATGAAAAAAAAAAAATTAAAATTAAAGGATGATTCCGTTATTCTACAGCCTAAGGCCTTATTTTTCGTAGGTCTGACCATCACTCCAGTTGGTTATGGTAAAACTTTCATGTGTACATTTTTATTTAAAGAGACCATACAGTGCATATTGTATTTCATTAACTTTGTGTCTTCTGTCTCCTGTAGTTTGTGCCTTTTCTCTCTGTCCTTATTCTGCAGGTATCTCTTGACTCCGGAGCAGCAGGATCCAGATCTGCCAGTACCACTCAACACTCATCATCATCATCATCATCATCAATCATCAGTCATCATGTGGAAAGATTTTCTTCCAGAAATCCTCGACTTCTATAGGAGTGGGTGGTTCGGTTCAGCTCATGGTAGAATTTCTTGGCATTTCCTTTGAAGATCTTTTTTTGCCTTAAAGAACTCGCTCCTCTTGTCAAGTGTCTCTGCCTTTTCTTGAATCTGTTGCTTCAGCCTCTTTTTTGCTATTGGTATATCATCCTATTTGATTTTGAGCTTTTGTAAAAGCTGTTGCTTTTTTTCTTTCTTTGATATTGGAGGGCTTTTTTTCCTTCACTCAGGAGTGGTAGTTGTCTTTGCAGTAATCTTGTCATCTCCTTCTTGATTTTCTCTTTCCAAAGTGGTTGTTTTCTCTGTTTCTGTCGTGGTCTCAGTCTTTCTCCTCCTGTGTCTGTGCTGGCTGAAGTGGCTGTGTATATGAGCTGGTTGATTCTTTGGTCTTGTCATCTTGTCCTTGATGTTTCTGACTTCTTCATTGGTGATTCAGATTTCCTCTTTGGAGTAGTGGTCTTTCTCGATTTTTGGGATTACTTCGATAGACATTTCCTTCAGTATTTCCCATCTCTGCCACATACTTGCTGTCATTTCTGCTGCTTTCTCATTGTTGTACTGTTGTAGACTGCCTCTGCTTGGTGTTGTACTTCTGAAGGTTCAGCAGTGGTGGTTGTTGAACCTCCTCACCAGCTGCTGATATCTCGTACCACCTGTTGATGTTTAGCTCCTCTCTGATCGTGTTGGGGAAGTTCACTCTGATCTTTTCTCAGGTGTTCTCGAGTTCGAGGTCTGTTAGTCTTTGGTTTTTAATGATGTCTGCCTGATACTTGATAGTTTGCTGGCATCAAGGTTCAATCTGTCCGTGTTTTTCTCGCCAGATCTTATAGGCAGCTTTGGACGTTGATGTCACTGTTGGGTTCAGTGAAGTGGTGTAAAATGCCTCCATGACATATTAATACTCTTCCCTAGACCATTTCAGTCTGCTCCTTTTTTGGATTTTCAGTTGTTGTATAAAAGGCCACGATGAGGACCGCCCTTGGTACAACGTTCCTCTAGCACATGGAGAGTAGAGTTTGTTCCGGTAGCAAACTTTTCAATCCTAGCCTCTTTCCTCACTGGGGATCAGGGTCCTTGTTGACCCACGTGATGACTGATGCAATAAGATGATCTAGTTAGTCATAATGGCATCATTGTGTCTAGTTATCAGAGCACTTTGGCCACTTGTTTTGCCGCCTTGCCATTGGAGCTGCTATCATTGCTGCAGTAATTTTTCACTATGATTATCTACTTTATACCAACCACACTATCAGTGTTTGAAAACCACAGTATATACAATATATATTGAGGACTTAAACAAGTCCTCAGTTTAATAATTTTCTCTAAGTCACTTAAATGTTGGTGAAGATCTATTATTCCCTTGGATCTTGTTGTCATAGCTTTTGCTTTTGGTTTATCTGTTATGACAACATTGTACTCTATGATAACTACGTTAATCGCTGCCAGAAAAACAGCAACAAGTATAAGGGGGCCAGACACCTGAGCAGTCGGGCAATTAGATAGAGTGTAAACACTGCAAATTTCTGAACACAGCAACAGTTTGGTAAGACTAAAAACCTAAACCTCATTATTTGCACTCCTGAAATATTGGTAGTAATACATCACTGCACAACAACTGACAGTACAGAAGGTCAACATTAAATCAGGAGGTGAGACTGTAACCTGTGTTTGATGTTTGGATATCTACAACAACAGTTTGGGATATAATTTTACTGCTTGCCTTAGCCCTCCCTTCCAACTACTTCCAGCTAAACTAGAGGTTAAACAACACTGATCAGATCGACTGACTGCTCCTGTTTCTTGCCTTTCAGATTGCATTTTAGAGATGTCACTCAGATGCTACCTTGGCGAGTAAGATTATCAGCTACTGATAAAAGCAATGGCTAAACCTATTTAATAAACTGGAATCATCATTTAACTGGCTTGTGTGCACACACAGTTTTACAAGGCTGTGGAAAATCATAACATGTCAGACGCCTTACAGTTCAGAACAGAATCTGTTGTAAAGCTGTGTCTAGTAGAACTACCATGGCCCTTGCTCTGCGCAATTATACTGGTGAGTATAATAGTATAACTGTAACATTGAATTTACCTTGGAGGGTGTTATGCAGACTCTCTTGAACTGTCCTCAACAACACTGTTAAATCATTTGCCTCTCTCAGTTTGCTAATGTCACCTTGCATTACTTCAAGCTTGAAATAATGCAATGTGTATTTGACACAGAACCCCCATTGCCATTATGAACTGCCAACAAACTACCGAGTGCAACTTCAACATCATAAGGATACATCAATTCCCATAATTAATATAATAAACACCACTGTCTTTCTAAAAGATACACTGAGGTGACAGCGAGCTTCCTGTCAGTTTCTCCTGAGAGAGAAAGGATGCTCAGTATTATACATCAAACTTACACCATACTGTGTATCACAGGTATAAATCTATTTTCCAGAAAGACTTCATTGGCACTGCTAATATGAAGGCAATAGAACAGCTAATATAATTACATCATGTGGGAAAAACGCACTGTATTTGACTGTTGAGATTAAGCAGTGTCCTCCCTTTGAATGACTGAATGCCTTCCATTCTAATCACTTCATTTGCGTCATCATTTAAGTTCCACAGACTCTCCATCTCAGCTCCAGTCATCCAGACTACAATTGCTGTTGGAGAAAACAAAACACTTGACTTTCTGTCCTCTTCCATGAAAAAAAATGTAAAAACAATGTAATTCCTCATCTGTGTGGAGCCTCTCTCTATCCAGACCTCACGAAGGAAAAATGTAGTGTTGTTTGAGTAAACAAACCATCTCTGTCTGTCTTCCATTTTCTTTCTCTCACTTCCTCTGTCTCTCTCTCCGTCTCGCCTCTTACTGTGACTTTTATCTTTCTTTCCGTCACGCTCTCTGTCTCCACCCCCCCTTCAGTGTTGCTGCTTCCAGCTGCATTAAAATAAATAGGTAATTAATCTGTGCCTCAGGGGCTAACAGCAGCACATACAAGCCCAGCGGCTTGCCCACAGGCTCAGAGGCAAGACAGAAGCAAAGTGTGAGCTGTTACTCATCAAACACTTTAGAAACCCACCTGCATATCCACCTGTCTACTCTGTCAAAATGACGCAGGGTAACATCTCGATTTGCTCTTTCTTATGCTTATAGCCTAGTTGGGACTCATGTAAGTTTATTTTTTGGGGGTGAAAAATGGAGGCTTGTAACTTTAGACATAACGTTTTTTGGGGGGGTTTTTTGGAGTAAGTGAAGGCAGCAGCAGTCCACTCACCTGCAGCAATAGAGGCCAGACGAACGTAGTCGGAGCCCCTCTCCTCCGGTTCATACGGGTAGCTCTCCACCAGACTGAGTCCTGCCAACACAGAGGACAGAGGTTACTTTCTGTTGCCATGACAACCCAAAGAATTACTGTCCTTTTCTTCTTTTTCAACTGCTGAATTAGTGTCCTAAAACACTGAAACAAACACATTTTATATACTGTGTATTGTGACAATTCCACACAAAATTATAAACAGACAAATTAATGCATGGCTGGATTAACCTGTTAGGGGGATTTGGGGCACCACACTGACCCCCCACCCCTCAACTCCTGCCCTCTGTGCATGTGCCCTGTCAAGAAGCAGACCGGAGACAAACCAACACTATAAAAACTAGCTTTACCAAAACTCTGGTACAAATCAAATGGCAACAATGATGTTTGCTGTTGCAGATGTTCCCTCAGTATATAATGCATTCAAAAGATGTTGGAATAATACTACCTGGCTCCATGTTTCTGGTGTGTCAGTTAGTTTGTGGTAATTTTAACAAATACAACTGAATTCAGAAATCTGCACCACGTGAGCACAATGTATTACCTATTTTATGCAGGAAAGAAACATGGCTAACAAAGACCATCAGTCTAGTCAACATTAATAACTGATATGCAGTGAACCTGGGACTTTTGGGGCCCTAGGGTGCTGGGGCCCTGAGGTAGATTTTCCATTTTACCCAGTTTGTACTCCAGTCTCAACTTCATGGAAAAGAATTTAAACTCTGAAGTAAACCAACTATTCTTACAAACACAGCAAGAAAAGCATGTAATTTCAGGTCCAAAACCACTTATCAGCACTTGGAGTTATACAACTAGTCTGGCAATCAGCATTTTAATATGTAAGTTCTCAAAGCAGCATGAGGTTCCTGAAGGAGCTGTTAAGAGACCCATGCATGCACCCTTTGCCCATGCATGAGTCAATGAATGTAGCTTTAATGCTTTAATGGACCTAAGGGAATGGCCTTGAGAATGACGTGTTACCTTATATACCTTATGTATTGTACCTCACGAATATTGGTGGCACTAAGAATAATGACTGATGTATGTTGAGCTTTACTATTTGTTTTTGTGAGTTTACTGTCTCAATGTCACGTCTTTTACATTTGCATTTAACTTGCAGGATGTTGTCAGCCTTGTTCTACTGTTGCCCTAGTTTTCAATTGTTCTGAATATAATAGTATGAGCCAAATGCCCAACTTTGAATGTTACTGTACCACAAATAATGGAACTAAATGTAGGAAATGACAATGACAGTCAGTGCAAAACATTTGAAATTAAGTGTGGATGGAACAAAAGGACCCTCAGTTTGAACTATTTTTGACACAATAATCACTCTTTTCATTTTTGTTGAGCTGCCTGGAGGTGGACACCTAATTCATGTGTACTGGGCGGCACACACTTGATAATCCCACGTAAGTGATGTACTGTATCTGCTCCCTCCCTCCTCCTGGGAGCAGAACCATCAGATTTTGCGGGTTAATACCAGTCTTACCGTGCAGCACAGACTGGTGCAGACTCCAGTAGATGCTCAGGCAGTTCTTCTCCTTCTTCATGCCTCGTTTACATTGGCAGCCATGCAGAGGGGTGGACAGCAGTGCCGTCATGGCATTCTCACACTGGTTTCGCGCCCCAGGCCCCAGCTTCACACTGCCATCCCCCGCCACACACTGCCTGAGGGTGCGCAGTCGCGGGCTGCAGGTGTCATCGCTGGAACAGGTGTCTCCGGCACGCAGGCAGTCCCTCCCTCCCATAGACAGAGCCATACGTGGGACTCCTGAAAGATGAGACAGACGGAGGACGGGTTACTGTCACGCTGTGTTCCCCCATGATGAGACTGTACGGTGGATTACTTGTCTGTACACTCTTTCCTATAAATACAAAACTACTGGCTGAGAAATATTTCAGTTATATTTCAACCCTGAATAAACAAACAATAACAAAAAAACACTGAAATAAATTGTTTGCGCTGAAAGTTAGAAAACAAGCAAAACTTAAAGCCACAAATTAAATTTGTGAAAACATAAAATTCTGAATGTTGATGACTTGGGAAAAGTTCTGCCACTGTAACCTTGAAAGCATGTTATGCTTGCACTTTTTGCCTAATAGCTGTTGTACCTGGGTTTTCAGCTGCTATATAACAGGAAGAAAAATACAAACTACAAAACACAAGCTATGTTTCTGTTGTAGATTGCTGAGCGGCTGTGTGAGTTTGAGCTGTGCACCTTGGTTTCAGGTTTGCATGTGTTAGAAAAATCATTTTAAAAGGATACTCTAGTAAGGTCGACTGTATGTAAGTATGGGTCAAACTGTGTAAAAATCGGTGGATTGCTCCTTTAAGTGAATCAAAACAAAGCGGTGAATGAATGTGAGATTTAATGAGCCACTGAGTCATTGCTAAAATAATCTAAATTAAACTGAATTTAATAATTAGATTACATTTTTACATCCCCTGTCAGGAGTGATCAAACTCGGTCAACGATGCATCTCAATACTGCATTCCAGCATTTTGAAATGACATTCATAAACCTGGGGGGGTATATATTATTCATGAATTCATACTGTTGTCACATGGAATACATCTGACACTGCTGACTGGATTTTGATGAAACTTGGGGGTGGGGTGGGGGGTGGGAGTGGATGCATCCCACCAATACATCCTGACATGTTCAAAATTACACTACAGTGTTTCAGCTGCAGTCAAAACAAAGTGTCATATTTGTTACAGTTTGGCCCAGAGAGGAGCTGCAGCATTTGTGGGGGGGCAGTGTGTTTACTGTTGATGCAAATGAACGTGGATTTGATGCAAACTTTAATCCCCTAAAGACAGTAAATGACAGTATATTCCCTACTGTCTAAGAGCTCTTAGACTCACTCTTAATAATGATGCAGTGGTGTTAATCCATCCATGTGTCTGGTTTGAGATAACTTGCATATACATATTGCTCCAAACAACATTCATATAGAGTAACAATAACACAACATCTCTCAGATGTAGAATTTTAAATGAATCCACAAGGTTGCACTGATCTAAACTACAAATTAACAAGATGAAGAGTCTGCAGCCATGCTAGCAGCTCTGTGAGGCTGTACTTAGGCACAGTCCTGCTGTGAGCTAAATGCTAACATGCTACTATGTTCACAGTGACAATGTTACCATGCTGATGTTATATCGTTTACCATGGTCACCATATTAAGTTAGCATGCTAACATTTGCTAAGTAATTTGCTAATTGGCCATGGAGCATTGGACAAATTGAAATTTCAACCTGTTGCTAAAGGAAAAGTTTAAGGGGTCATCAAAGTTATTACAATTGATCCTGAAGGGGACACAAATGTCTGAACTAAATCATGGCCAAATCATGGTGACTGTAGAGGTCAAGGGATCACAAAGGTCATCAGGACTCATTGTCTAGGCACCATGGATACCTGTACCAGATTTCATGGCACTCCATTCACAACTTGTTGCTAAAAAGAAATCCACTAACTTAACAGTGAGTCAGTCGACACAAGCTCTTGTTGTGCAGCCAAACTTTGTTTAAACTTGCACAAACTTTATTTTTTAACTCTAGTGGAGATCCCAAACATACCAAATCTGTCAGGCCTCTGAAGTGATGCACGAGACAACCAGAATATTTCCATTTGAGGGAAGGTGTAGCCATAAAAATATGGAGTCTTGGGTTTGAATATTTCCCCCAGTGTAAACACCATACAGCTACAATGAAGAGCTGGAGGAAGCTGATAAAGAATATATGTGAAATCCTGTCAGAGTGGAATAAGATGATTAGGGGGGTTACAATTTCTTATGTATTTAGGGTACTAATATTTACTGCTCTCTCAGTATTTTAAATACTATACAAAGTGATAGAGATTAGCTTGAAACAAGAAGAACTGGTTCCCTGAAATAATGTCCAAAAGCATTTTTGTGTCACCGGCTACTTGGTGAGACTTTCTGTGTAGTGAGTTGTTCAGTAATTAAGTCTAATCAAATTTGATTCCATCACAGCTCAATCAAGTGATGAGGAGCGAAAGCAGTATCCTGATGAAGGCAGGAGCTCGCTAATTCTCCACCGAGAGACTGACAAGACTGGCAGAATCCCACACCTCCGTTTGACTCAAACTGTAACTCAGAGTAACTCTCCCTGGGTGACATGACTTTAGAGATGATCAGATAAAACAGAAAGGGGTACAGAATGACTGGATCAAGTTTACATCCTGAGCTGAAGACTCCTGCAGCTGTGGGAAAAAAAGGGGTTGACTGCCACGTGCCCACCAGGAGACTTCTCAACCTTTCAGTGGAGTCGGCTAATCTAGCAGCAAACTGTCAATAAAAGTCTAGACAGACAAGTGGGGCGAGACGCACGTTGCTATGGGTTTAGGATGTTTGTGGATGCCACAGAGAGAAAGCATCTGCCACTCAAGTGAAGATCTCATCGTCCCTGAGGTCCTGACAGGCACCACTTAGTGAGCCAAAAAAAATATCCCCCTCAACAAGTCATTTATTCCACAATAGAGTTTTAAAATCTGATATATATTTATGTGAAGCAAAGGGAGTGAGGGAAAAAAAAAGTGCAAGTAAAATCATGTGATTCGTTTTCAATGCAAATCAGCTCCACTCGAGAGTTTTCTTGGATCAAGTGCTGGTACCTTGAAAAAAGCGGAGGAATCTGCCTTACGTCAAGACTCTTCACTCGCTCTGAGAACACTCTCCACATGCAGATTTGCATTGGAAATACGCAATCTTATCTCACCCCTGTGGTAGTTTCCTTCACTCGGTCCAAGAGTAACAATATTTAAACATGTTTTGAGTTGTGTCTTTTGCCTCGTCTTACGCAGCTATGTGGAGCTGCAGGTGGGAACAGATATGTGGGTGGTTGTGCGTGGGTGTTCCGATATGGAAGGTGGAGCAGAGAGGGACCTTAAAGCCAGGTTCGGCTCCTTTCTCGGCTTCAAGGCAAATAAAAAAGCCCCTGGTGTGCAGTTGCAGTGCAAATCTTATTAAATTGCAACTAATCCAGTGTGGAGAGAGGTTTGATATTTGTCTGAGAAATTAAGCAGCACTCCAGATTGCAAGAGATAACTGTTTGCCTGGAAACAGAGCCGCGACGCACCGGCAGTTCAAAGAGAGACAGTCAAAACCAATTAGGAGAAATCAGTTGCCTTGTCATTCAAATTCGTTCCATCCTATATGCCTCCCTGTTTATCCCACTGAGGTAAATAATCCATTTGAGCTCTCGCTCTCTCCCTCACTCTCTCTGCTTTTTTGTTTTTTCCCTTTGTTTCCGTTTCTCTAGTTTCCTCTCTGCTCACGTCATCCTTTCCACTTATCTCTCTGTTCTCCCTCCTGCTTTTCTGTTTGTTCTCTTTTTTTCTTCTTCCCTCTCATCCCTCACTCACACACAACACAAACACACCTCCTATGGCTCCAGGAGCAGATTCTGAAATTAAAGAAATATTTTGAAGGAAGAGGGTCTCTCAAAAACAGAACAGAATCAACACTTCATTCCTGTGATCTCGGGCAGTTCAGGCTTCTTTCTTGTAGCTAAAAACAAAAGCAACCAAGACGAATTTCCAGTGTTTTTGACAGACAAAGCGTGGGACTGTCCAAATTAGCTTTAAATGATCTTTGTGTTGACAGCGTGGTGGGATAAGAATTGAAAGCAGTCAGGATCTTGTTAGCATAAATTTATAGTTGGGTGACATTAGTGAGAATACATGAAATGACTACCTTGTGTCCTCCTCTGTCTATCTCTGTTCTGTTCTCTGTTTAAAGGAAACAGGTGTAGCGATGGAGACAAAACTCGAGCTCTCCTCATCTCATCTGGTGGCTCCTCACGTCTCTCTGCCTCCCACCTGAAACCCAGGGCTCCTCTACAGCCATCGGGCATCAGTCACTGCCATCAGCCACCAGCTATCAGCCAATGAGGGAGAGCTTCCTTAAAAATCTATAAAGAGCTGCTCTACTGAAAGTATTGAATTCTTGTTACGTCACATAAAGGAGGCTCAACAGGATTTACTTCTCGGTAACTGATGTTTATGTCCACGAAGAGTTCATAAAATAAATGATGATGATTAAACTGGGTCGAGAACAGATATTGATGTGAGTGCTAACATGAATTGTGTGTTTGCATACAGTAAGTCATAATCCCATTGTTAGATGTTAACCCCCTGTGTTCTTCATTTGTTTGAATTGTTGTAACCTTCTCTTCATTATTTGGAGAAGACTTTTTCACACAGACAGCTGACTGTCTGAAGAGCCGGGATATTTCTTTTCAAACTGAATTGCCAACCAAGGTTTCCTCCATTTTTAAAATTTTGTATTTTTTTCTTTCTCTTTTTGAGAAGTTTGTCTTTTATTGTGAGTGAGCTGGGCTGGGTTACTGCTGAAATAAATGTTTGACTCACTGATTCATTTATCATGCACCAAAATTTAATATCATTGTAAAATGAATATCTTTGGCTTTTGGACTCTCTGTTGAACAAAACAAAGCCTGTGAACAAGCTTTTGAACACACAACTTTATGGATTAAATACAACTCTATCGTCTAGAGACTGCATTTTTATGCTTTTAAGACTTTGACTATCAGGGTTCACACTGACACGTTTAGGCTGCTAAGTTCAGGCAAGATCTGATTTCTTTCAAAATTTTACCAAGACCACAATCTTTCCCGAAACTTAATCCAGTGCTTTGAGTTGCCTAAACCTGTCCATATATATCATGTTTTAGATGCTACAAGCATTTATTATATTGCTATAAAAACATTTACTGTATAACAGTGGTTTCAATCATGGTCCACTTGGAAAGCTCAAAAAGGGTGGTGGCCCACATTCAAAACAATACGGAGGCCAAAGACAGTAATAAGTTCTCAGAGCACTTTTTATTTTAACGACTGAACATTCAGGACTGAACTGAAAGTTGGGTAAGCTCTGAAAGGAGTTTTTTAATGTTATTTATGTTTCCAAAAGATCATCTTATCTTAAAACATTTGAAACATTATTTATATTTTTATTTCTCTTCACCAAAATTGTATGGTTTTGCAAATGATTTACCAGCCCACCTGCAATGCCTTCGCGGCCCACCTTGTCGGTCATTAAAAAACGCTTCTTCTTTGTGCATTAATCTGGGTTGCATTATGTTTCTTATCTGTTGTTGCAAACTGGTACAATATAAACAGAATTTCTAGCCATCCTGGTTGTAAAAAGAACTGATCATGAAAGAACATGTATATTATCTCCAGCAGTAGTTGTGGGCCAGCAAACATGATGGAGACATTGTGTCTGTGATACTGAGCTCGACAAGTAAACTTGACTTTGAGGCGGAACAACTTTAAATATTTTAAAGAGACTATTCCCAGGACAACGGGGCATTCAGTAAAGTCCTTTCAGTCGAGTCTTAAAGTCAATGTCTGTGCAGCAACTCTTACCCTCTTAGTTCCAAGTTCCAGCTCTGAGTTCACATTATTGACTCAACTGGCCAAGATTTAAGCTCGTAAGTGAAGTTTCTTCCCTTGATTTAAGTTGCTGCGTTGTACATGTTGTGGTTTGTAACATCTCACCAGAGCTCGCACAAAAACCATCTTTCTCTTCATCAGCTGCTGTACGGCTGAGTGACTTTCTACATTCACAGAATGATGAATCCTATTAGAGATAACAGGCTCAAGATTGTTTGGTAACACTTTGATACTACTACCAAGGGGCCGTGCTTTTGTGACTGTATATTGTAGTTTCTTATTAGCTAACTGTGCCTCCCCAACCACTTTTAAACCAAGATGACTCACTGTGTCTGCTGGGCTTTCTTCTGCTCTGCTGTCTCTGTTTTCACAGCCACTAATAATGCCCCCTCTCCTCCCCAGCAGTGGTGCCAAAACAATACCGCAATATTTTTCCCATAAATGCACAAACACAAACACACACATCAATGTGAAAGAACACAACACTCATGTAAATCCATGCATGTGCACAGTCAAAAAACTATTTAGACACATTACCATAAATTTTATTTGCAGCAAGGCCTCTTTGGACAATAATTGGTCCTCCAAAAATGCTGCGATGGGGTCCTTTTGCTCTGTATCATTGATTCAGCAAACATGATGAAATTTAGAGAACCAAGAGACCACTCTGGTCGTGATGCAGAATGCTAATTTCCCTCCCAGATTCCTCAGTGACTAATCCATCCCGAAAAAAAGTCAATATCATTCCGCAGCTGTTGCAGAACAACCTCGCAACTGCAATTTGGACATTTTTCTTTGTCTTCTTAGAAATGAGAGTACGCGTGGGTATTGACATCTCTGAGGTCTGAAAGCTCATCCAGAAACTATTTTCACAATTTCAAAAACCCATTTTGCCAGAGAGAAAATAACTTTACTCTTTTAATGTAGAGATTGTACTTTTTGCGGACACATTTATTGTGTGCAAGATAATAATAAATTGATTTGAGACTGAGCTCATCATTGGTATGAATGATATGATGGAGGAATGAAACGATTATTATGATAAATTAGATTATTACTGTAAATCAGAACTTGAAAAAAGTATTAAAGACAAAATCTCAAGATTTCAATCGATGGCTCTAAAAAGTCTAAACAGGATATTATGATAATGAAGACACATTTTATGACAAAATAACAGAGCTAGAATAGCATGTGTCTTTTATTTTGAAGTAGAAAGCAACTGAATACATTTACTTATGTCCAAATTTGAGATACTCAGACTTCCCTTGACTCTCCATCTGTGGAAACTTTAAAATTTTCTGGGTGCGAATGTTGTACTTTTTATTTACCACACTGAAAGTTCCTCTTGATGAGGAGGACAGGGTTATACAGTCAAAAGCTGCTGAGGAAGTGAGTAAATGGATGTTGAGACTGTTTTGTCAAGTTTTTACCCCACTCTGTTGTTTTCTTTGCTCAACAGCATGAAAATCTCCACAATGGAAAAACTAAACTCTACTCTGCACTTTACTTTTGATACATTAGTAATTTATACTGACAACTTGTTCACTCTCACTTGCAGTAAAAATCAGGATGCTGACTTTTTCTTACTAATACTGCATACTGCATCTTTCATGCCACTGCTACTCTGACTTAAATAAAAGTATATGAGTGTTTCCACAACCATTTCCCTACCTGCGCACTCATGTGAAATGTAGTATGAGGTAACTGTTTCAACTCCCTCCTCTTTCATCACATGCTCTTGAGAGCTTCTGAACATCATGTTGAAACAAACGTGAGTCCACAGTCATGCCAGCAGCTCTGTGAGACTGTATGCTTGGAGCTAAATGAAGGTGAACTGACTGATATTGCCACACGGAGCCATGACCCTGGTGTGGCTAAAAAAAGATGACACATGAAGAGCTGTGCAATGCAACAGAGAACTGGATGAGATCAGCTATTTAACCAACGCAGAAGGAGAAGATAAAGAACAGCTCTACATGGTTCCAGTTCTAATGTTGGCTTCTCATAATACGTCCAATCACAAGTTCCAGTCTGTTCAGTGGTGCAGTTATTCTACAGCAACTACAACTTATTCTTCAGCCTCAACAGTGAATCCACCTTCAAGCAGACTGAGGTCCTTGAGGACAAGCTAAGAACTCTCTTTTTCTACACAGTCATTTAAAGTGTTAAGATGGATGGGTACCCAGTGTGGGTCACTTCTTTCTGTCGAACTGAAGAACTGAATGCTCTGGTAAATGACCATTTACTCCAAAGAGGCCGGGCAGCCACTGGAGAGGGCACAAAATGAAGCCCTTTTCCATGGAACGGTGAGACAGGTGAATAACATCATCCTGGATCCTCACCATGTCGGCCATGATGGCCCTGCCTATAACACCAGGGAGGCAGTTCAGGATCTTCAACTGTAAAAAGTAGGACTTCAACTTGTTTTGTTCCCATATCCTTCAGGATTTTGAATCAGGACTGGAGCTTTTTGTTAAAAATCAAAACACAAAAGATGACAAAGTGGATAGAGTAGCTGCACTTGTAGTACAAAGTTAAAACTGAGTCTGGTGTGATTGATGTTTTTGATATATACACATTGTTCTGTTGCTGTTACAAAATTGACATGAGAAAGAACACAGACAACTGAAGTGCAGTCTGAGACACCAGGTCTTTCCATTAAAAGCCAAATTATCAGTTCCTGTGATGTTGGAACAGTTTGACATTTATTTTGTTGGTGTGAAGGTAGGTGAGAAGATCGATACCACTCCTACATCTGTCTGCCCAATATGAAGCTGGAGGCAGCAGTTGGTTAGCTTAGCTTAGCACAAACTGGAAATGGAGATACAGCTTGTTTTGTTTGTTAAATCTGTACTGAAACTGAAGTATTGAGAAAAAAAACAACAATTTGTCATTTTACTTCATGTTTTGGACAACAAGACTCCAATTTTTGTACAGGTTAAAAAAAACAACATATACGTGTTAATTAGTCAGTTTCAAAGGTGCTGATAGGTGGATTATGTTAAAGAGTCAGGATAGCTGTTAGTTAGTGTCTTTATGCTAGGCTAAGCTAAATTCCTTTAACCCTAGTGCGTATATCTAACAATGCTGAACTTTAAGGCTGGGTGACATCAGGCCTACACCCTGGTTTGACCCTGCCCCATCTGTCCCCTGTGTTTCCCGTCTCTGTCCACACCATCAACACCAAAAAATAATGTTTAAAAATCAAAATAACATCCAGCATTATATTATCATGTGCATTAATCGCAGCTCACTCACATAAGAGAGTCATGAAAACGTCTCGTCTTCCCTGAGCGTGGTCACAGAGCCCATTAGAGGACATAGCTGACAGCATACTGAACCACGTCCACCCTGCCAGCTGCACTCTGTTGTACCATGCCAAGAGGCAAGAGGAGGGTGTCGTACAAGATGACAATGATCCTGACCACAGAACAACTGGTTGTCAACAAGACATCCTATTATCCCTTGCTCTCATTCTGTTATTCTCATCCTTAGTTGTATTAATGTGTTGCTCAGGCGCACAAAGCAGAACAGGTGTTTACATCCTTTTATTTGTCAATGTTGACATGGACTGGGACAAAAAAACTGTTATAGACTGCAATGTTGGTAGGAAAATACACTGCATGTCATCAGCTGGTGAGTACAATGCTGTGTCGGAGGACAGAGACTGGGGGGAGAGAACGTTGTCTTCAATTAGATATTTTTTTTGTTGTGCCAGTAAATCCAGAGACTTGATAAAGGAGCCCATTGTCAGTCCTGATGTAACTGTCGTCAATTTTCTCAGTTAGAGAACAATCTGGGGAAACAAGGCTATTTGTTTCATCTCTTGTCTGGGTGCTATCACTCTGACCTTCAGAATCCTTAGTGTTTTTAGAGCACAGTGGATTTGACACTTGCAGCTTTTATTGTCGGTTGTCTGTAATGTCTACGATGTTGGAACTGAACCTTATTCTCTGCAAGCCTGTGGGTAAAAGATAGAAAACACTACCGGGACTGGAGAAAATAGTTAGCTGACATTTACATTCACTTGTTTGAGCAAATACAGTCTGGGAATAATTACGACCTTTAATATAATGCCTTTTCAGTCTTGGAAAGAGTCAAAGAAAAGTGCACAGTCAACCTATGCACCCACCCATCTGTATAACTCAGGGTTGGGATTGCAGCAGTGCAAACTGAGCAGCCCACACACCCTCTAGATTTCCTTATGGGATCCCACAGTGCTCCGGTGATTGCCGGGAGATGTAATCACACCAGCGGGTCCAGGATCTGCCTAGTGATCTCCTCCCATGCCTCATATCTGCTAAAAGAAGGAGGCCCAGGGGATATTTTTTCCAAGAGCAGCGGGTCAACTCTTCTCATTCAAGTCACATAAAGGGAGGCCTACCACCCGGCAGAGAGATCCCATCTCCAAATCTCATGGCCATGATCTTACTCTTTTGGCTCCTATGACAAAGCTTGAGTGTAAGTATGAGGTGAGATGAACCAGTAAAATCAAACCTTTGCTTTCAAGCTCAGAGCTCTCTTCACCATCACATTTTAATATAAAACCAACATCACTGCCCACTCACACTTGGCTGAAAACCACCTTAGTACACATTCAAGACTATAGTGTGTTGAAACTAAAAGACATCTTCTGAAAATAACAAAGATGCCACCCTCCTTATGCCATCAGCCTCAGCTGTGTCCTGCCAGTGAGACAGTGAACGACGTTCACCATATGGTCTCCACCCCCCAGTTCATCCAGTTCTGACCCTTTATCACAGGTCGTGTCTACCACGTCTAGGTGAGTCCTTCCACCTTTCAATAGGATCCTATGTTCGGGTCATCAGTTCGGTATCCATGTGGAAAAAATCCTGAATGTCCTGCCTTTCCTTCCAGAAAATCTGAGGAGTCACCTGAAAGCCGACCTCTGTCACCTCTGTGATCTCCTGCCACACTAAGGTTTTAGTCTTCCTAAACAACCTTGTGCAGCTTGACTCTCACGGCAGCTGTTCACCACCAAGCTCCAGCACCAACACCAATGACCACAACAACACCAATGACACAGTGTTCAGTGAAGGTTAACTGGGACACCGTTGCCCCAACCTTTGTCTGGAAAAATACAAACAGATGCTTTGTGCTGCCGATTTGGTTCACCAGACTAAAAATACAAAATATGGATGCTAATCCATAAGCAGACGTGTGAGTGTACACCCTGCTGGAGTTGTTTTTCCACCCAACGTCCACCTCTTTGTGCTTCCCTGTCGTAGCAATCGCTTCTGCTGCCATTTGGCACATTTCACTGTGGTGTACAGTTGTTTTCTGGCAGAGAGTTTTGCCATATTACTCTAATGATATTTTTATTCTGTTGCATTGTTCTCTTCTTACTGTCCCCCAGAAACAAAGAGCTATACAGCACTGATTGGAGCATAGAAGGAAGATCTATCAAAAATTTGGGGATTTAAGCTCCTTATTTTTCTCACTCTTTCCAAATACAGCCAAAATAGCTACTACCCCTCACTTCCTGCGTCATCCCCCCATGGGTACTGATGTCAAACACATGCAGTCTCTTGTTCCTCACATACAACCACAGTCTTGTTCTCATTTCACTTTGTCTCTCTGCTGCATCATATTGCATGCAAGTATGACTATCGACACAAAAATACACAAATGCACCTCACTCCTTCTCTAACACCCCCTGAACAAGCTCCTTGGTGATGCCTCACCACTTCACCTCACCTCCCCAGGATACCCTTTCACGCTATTTGGGTGTTATATGCGTGGCTGAGAGAAACAGAGTGGTCCAGAGTGTTCCCCTCTCTGGTCGGGCAATTAACAAACTGTCTGTATTTGGGCAGTTCGTGGTTGAGGTTACCTTTGTTAAAGTCACCAAGGACAATAACTAAGGAGTCCGGGTTGGTCCGCTCCACACACAGTATCTACTGTGGCCTGTGGTGGGATGTAAACACTGACCAGAATGAATGAAGTGAACTCACGGGGGGAGTAGAAGGGCCTGCAGTTTATGAATGCAGCTCATCTTTACATAAAAGTTCAACTAAACTTAAAGTATATGATATATTATATCAAGATTTGATTTTTGTCACTTTGAGGAGTTTCTTTCTCTGTTATTTTGTGCCTTTTTTATTTATTTTAACAGCACTGAAAATCTAGCTCCATGGCTGTACCCATGTTGTTTCAATTCAATTCAGAACAACTATGATGACAAAGTAAAAGAAATTAGAGAAACATAATGAACGCAGATCCTTCCATGCAGGGCACAGAGTCACTGAATGATTTGACAAGAATGAAAATGGCATGAATAATATGCTGTGACCTTTTCAGCTCAACTGAAAACCTATAGGAGAATATAGAGCGACATGTAAGACAACACTCTGCACAACTATCAGATGTTGCGCTCACAGAGCTTAGTATACAAGATTAAGAATGGGGACACCATCTTTCGACATGGCCTACAGAGCAAGCTAGCGAGCCTGTGGCGGTGCCTTGGTGACCTAGGGGTTAAAGATGCAGAGATTTGTTTGAATGTTGTTCCATGGCTCATCATCTCTCTATTGTTCACTGACTAATAAAAGGTATGAAAATACTTAAAGCAGCTAGCAACTTACCGATATTCATTTTAGCGACACAAAAACGTAGATAAGAAAGAATTCAATCAAAGTAATGTGAGTGCTTGTAAGTCAACAGCTCTAAAATCGACATCTTTCTTTGATCAGTATGAAAAACATTAATGTAACTGCTCCAAGCAAAATGATATTAAAGGTGCAATGATTAGTTGATCAGTCAATTGGTTCATTCACAAAGTTGTTTGGCAACTATTTTGAGAATGAATAAATGAAAATAATAAAATATTTTCAGTCATTTTTCAAGAAGAAATTTTAATATTCTCAGGTTTCAGATGCAGCTAATTTCTGCTTCTTGTCAGTCATATGTGACAGTTAACTAAATGTCTTTCAGTTCTGGACCAAAAATGCAAACTGAAGACATGAGCGTGGCCTTAGAGGAACTGTAGATGCCATTTCACTATTGTTTAATATTTCATAGATTAAAAAAGATGAATCGTGAAAATAATCAGCAGATTCATCAATAATAAATATAACTGGCCTTTACAGCCCTAAAGGATATTGTAATTTGTGAAATAACATTGGCAGAAAGGATATGGAGCTTGTTAGGTTGAACAGTACAACACAACCTCTTTCCCAGCATTAATCAATTAATCAATTAGAATATCAAGTGCTTAACAGTTGCTGTCAGAATAACAATAATTAGACACATGTCCTATCAGATAGAAATGGCTGTACTGATTATTCAGTATTGATATGCAGCTGATAACAGCTCAGACTCTGCCCTCTTTGCTCCATGCTCTGTCCATGGTGCTGAATCTGAAGCTGACAGAAGCTCTAACACTGTGTTTGACTGGACATGTAAATAATGTTGGTACTGGATGAATGAAATGAATTTCTCATTAAATATTGGTCGTTAAAAAGTAATTATATACTTTACAAACTATTCATCAGTAAAAGTAATTAGTTACATTACTCCTTACATTACTCTCCATTACTTAGCCCTGTTTCAATAAAATTGCAACCACATCCACACATGATATCCTCTGTGTTAACTTATGTACAAATGAAAGGTGAAATTGTAAATGGACTACATTAACATGGCCATTTTCAATGGACAAAGAACTTGCACCTCTCATTTCCTCTCATTCACCCATTCACACCATAACACACCCGGCCGTCGGGAGCAGTTTGGGATTGAGGGGGTGTTTTCATGTTTTGCCCAAGAAAGATTCAACATGTGGAGACATTTTTATTGTAGTTTAACAACATTACAGTTTGAATGAATTTACATACCACCAGCCTCAGCCCCATAACTGCACACAGCTCTCCAAAAGTCCCATTCTCAGTGTAAGGGTGTATACATCATTACGAAGCCAGCTAATGTAAATAATATTGGAAATACTGAATCCTTCCTCACATTAAAGTAAGTCACTACTCAGTAATGTGTTACTGCCCAGTACTGCATATAAAGTGTAGTGCTGTAGTAGCTGGTTCTAATGTGTGTCTGATGGATTTTATTGCCGAGCCCTTGTTTTCAGTCAGATTTTTCTTGTGCTTCACCAAACTTCTACATTAGTGTGCAACCTTCCATTATACACCAGGAAATAAACTCCTTTAAAGTTACAGATATTCCTGCCTGGTGTGAAATGGCTTTAATGCTCTAATCTGTCATATGCATGGAGGTGATGGAGTACACATGGATGTATCTGTCTGTCTTGTGTGTGCTTCACTTTATATTCAGTGAGACTGCTGGAGAGTGCGTCCATGTCACTGCCTGTGTCGAGCTTTCTGTCTGTTTTATTAAGTGTACGTCTGTCTCTGCTCGTACATGTGACTGAGTCAGATGAGGTGATGGGACGAGGACACTCTGATTGCAAGTCTGGTCAATTATAACTTCTACAAAGACCTCTGAAAATGTATGTTTTACCCTGGAGGCCACGGGTCAGCAGACAATTAGAAAGAGGAGGAAAAAAAAAAAACAACTTTTCAATAAGAGTGAAAAACTAACCTTGAAAGTAGCAAATGGAGCTCTTTGTTCAGTGAGACGGCTTTAAGCCTTTGTGAAGGCGGCATCATTCCAGAGTTATGTTATCATTTTTGTTCTCCACTGTAGATGCCCTCACCGGGCAACAATCTACTCCGCATTAATTACTGATTGTGGATGCATGCTAATTAACGGCGTCATTCCAAGAGATAAAAATAGACAGGACTTTGATGTTAGCGCTTGGCAAAGCTCTGTGGTCACATACTCCTTGGGAAATGACCCATGATGAGCAAGGAGGTGAGTTGATGTTTCATTATGTAAGGCAGCAGATTAGAAGATGCACCAATGGTTTTCAGCGTCCCCTTATCTCAGTTAGAAGAGCATTATGCTCCATATGAGATCAGGATGAAATGATAATGTGTATTGACAGATTCAGTCCTGTCTCTCTCTATCTCTCTCCAGCTACCTTATGCTCTGTCACACTTTCACAACAATATCATTCTGCATGAGCAAATTATCACTCTCAATCTCTTGGCTACATCCAGTGGAATAAGTTTGTGCTTTGGCTGGGCTTGACGTGGCTGTGCAGGAGTGACTTTGAAATTGAATTTTGGCCATTTTTCACCCTAATTTTTTGCCACTGCTGGTGCTGATGATGTCAGCATCCCACTGCTGACATGGTCTGGTGAGAGGAGGGCATCACTGTATTAATGTGGTCCTTGTCACTTCGAGGAGAGCTTTCTCAGTTTAACTCTCTGGTCATGAGTTTGGAGCCAGAGGCATCTTTATAATGAGGAAGAGGGACACTGACAGGGGCACGTTGACCTGATACAAGCCAGGCCCGAGCCAGGGGTCTGTCCTACTGTTCTGTGTACACGCTCACTGAAACACAGACACTGACACCCACATATATGAATAATATACGAAACCTGCAGAGACAGATGAAGTCAGACACAAATGACAAGCTAGTCTGTGTCAGAAGCAGATTGAAGTGCCAACTGTAGACTGCCAGGTCCGGAACTCACAGAAAAGCTTCTCTATATGAGCATGCTGAGACCCTCCATCTGCACCAGGGGTTCACCCACAACTCAACTGCTGCCAGGGTGGAAAAGACCTTGAAATGGTATTTAGGCCAATGGGTAGAAAAAACCAAACACTCATAAATGCTGCTAACATTTCAAATACAGTATATGACAGTGAAACAAATACACTGGTTTTCTTAAAAGAAACGGTTCTGTGGTTACTTCAGTGATCCCTGGAGAAATGTTCCCTTCTCTTTCCTCATTACACAGAGAACTCTTCAGTCGTGACACCATTAGTCAATTAGCTTTGTCGACATGCTTAGACTGTTTACAAAACATCAAAGGTGCGTTCTTACAAGAATATTTGCACCCCCCTCAAAAAATAAATACAAAAATAAAAAAAATACAAAAATACAAAATAAAAAATAAAATAAAACTTCTCAGCGACTAGTATTTCTTTTTCATGCCACTTTAACCTTTAAATCCATGACATTTCTAAGGTAAATACTGTACTTTTTACTACTTTAGTTAAAATTTGCTCAGTAAAATGGTGCTTACACATGAAAGATAAGATAAAAGATAAAAAATACTTATTGATCCTATAGGGAAATTCAAATTGTCCAGTAGCTTATTCATGTATAAAGTTTGAGTCTATGTGATTATGCACTGTCTTTGTTGTTAAATAGTCTGATGGCAATGGGAACAATTAATTAACAGCACTACATTAATGCATCAGCACTAATAATTTAATACTATAACTATATCATTGTCGTAGGGGCCATTTTTCTGCATTCAGTCCTTTTGTTTTTAACACTTTAATCATACTTTCCTAATAGTACTTACATTTTTTTTCAATGCAGCATTTGTACTTGTAACAGAGTACTTTTGTGGTGTGTGGTGTTGCTACTTTAACCTGAGGAAAGAACCTGAGTAATTGTTCCACAGCTTCAGGAGCTTTTTGAATAATAATAACCAAATTACAACCCCACGCACCTCAGTCTGCAGTGTTCTCAGAATAACAAACATGCTCTGTAGGTATCTATAATTGGTCCGTTGGCCTGTTGACCAAATGGACCTTTCAAGATTATATTACATATATGTGAAAGTCATTGATTTTTATATCCAGACCTGAATAAAAATCATAACTGAGCTACTTACAAATGGAAATTTGAACGGATAAGACTAATTTGAGGAGGTTTGTCATTACGTATGTAATAGAGAGTTTCTTCACAGCCACGTAGATATAGTTTGTTTCAGGCTTTCATGAGTCATCACGGGTGGTTAATCTTAAAGTAAATCTAAATTCAGGTTTCACAGGTATGAAGAACAACAACCAGCAGCTCACAGTAGTTCCGTTGTTCTGACTCCCACTCTCTTGCAGACGTGCACATGGACAGCTGTGGAGACCATGGACACTGACTCTCACATGCACACAGATGCAGAAAGTGTAACACTGCCTTCAGATTTCTTTTGAACCTTTGCTCCCAAAGTATCAAACTTACTACAATGACAGGGTACAAAAAGTCTGGCCTGTCAAATTAAGTGGCTAGTCATATCTTTGTGTGTCTATTATTTGCAGGCACAAGGTGAATAGTGTGACTTTACATGAACCTTCTTAAAAAAAAAAAAGCGATGCTTAGAGAAGAGTGGCTTGACAGAATTTAGATTGCAGGAGTTAAGGCATTTTAAAAATCTGCTGCCATAACAACCAGCCCTCTCTACATCAGCTGTGTAGCTACATGACAGCGAGGCTGCTGGCTGAAAGCAGTGCTAATGATAGTCACTGAAGCAGCATTTGCTGTGGATATTGTGACAAAAAAAACTCTCTTATGGATCCAGTAGTGATGAAACTCTGTCAGGTGAGGTGACAGCTCCTCTGGACTGACTGACATACTCTAACTATTGACTAGCAGGAGAGAAACCAGTCCACTCTGGCTCCACACGCCGCACAGGAGAGGGATTGGAAGTGAGTTCTCTCTTAGCGAGGATATGAGTGTGTAGGCGGTGCCGAGCTGCTGCTGCTCCTTCTGCAGCTGAAGCGAGGCAGGGCAGCGCATGAGCCACCTTACTTTACTCATTGTGTATGAAGAGTTTTGTTTCCAAATCAAATATGTGCACTTGGAAAAGAAAAAGACAGCTAAAGGTTATGGATAAGTGGTTTTAATTAACTGCTATAACCAAGTCTTATTAAAGATGCACTTTATAGGATCCATTTTAGATATGAGCCCATTTTTTCTGGTATCAACTTACTGCATAGCAATTTAGGAAAGTCCTCTTATCTGCAGAGCTCTATATATTTTCTGTGGCGCTTTGCATGTTCCACTGGCTTATATGTAGGATCCTATAAGCCAATACTGCATACTATTACTACTGTATATCTGTATGTGCTGCTGACTGTGCACTACTGGGTCACTTTGACACTGCTTGCCCACTATTATCTTCCAACAACAAAAAAGGCTAATTAGCTTTTATAAAATTCAAGATAAAACATGTTGTCAAGTGATATCATGACAACTTTTTTATTTTTTTAGTATTTCTGGAAATTTTAATGAAAATCATGGTAATCCCCTCTATGATGATTTTTTTGGCCACATTAATGAATATGCAATATCTATGTACCCCTGGTACAAGTCTTTTACTTCCAACTTTTATTTTGAGATTTTAAAATGAAAGGTAAAAATAAGGGTTGGAATGGGACAATAAAAATCAGTAGCTGAAGTTTTGTGTTTTTTTAATCTTTTTGAGAGACATTTGTCACATAAAAAGCAGCCTTGATCATTTCCTGTGTTTTCTGTTAATAAAAGCACATTTTAAGCGGCGCTAGTCACAAAAGGACCTTTATTGTATTCTGAGATGAATGGGAACAGGATGGAAAAAAGTTTTATCTGATCTCCTGCTTTGAAAATATTTAGGTTTACACAGTGAAATAGGAAAAACTGGCAAAAACTTAAAATACTGAGACATATATTTAATATGTGTCTCTGTATCTCTAATGTTTTTAGATCATGCTTGGTTGAATCTGCCCTTTGTACGGTGGCCCTGAGAGCTCAACACACTGCAATTTAAGAAAACACATGCAAACAGACAAAAAATAAGCACATTCAGAAAACATCTTCATTAATTTGTCAACACATGTGCTGTAAATACTCACAACAGCGCTGCCACCTCCAGTTGTGTCTGCTGGAAACAGCAGTGTTGTGAGTGTATTTAAAATTATAAAGTTTTTACCAACTTTATTTCACATATTTAACACTCAAGGAAGAATGATGTGGAATATTGATGGATGCAGCAGCTGTGTGTGAATGGGTTTCCACTGCAACTGACGCAGTCAACCTCCTCCAGCTCAAGTGTTTTTTTCAAGCACAATGGCACCGCTGAAGTTTGGTGTTTGTCAGGATCCGGGTTGAGTCATTGATCCACTCCATGCTAAATGTTGAAAACTTAGAGGCAGGTTAATCAAGTAATTATCACCCCAGATGCACTTTTAATCAAGTGATTTGCACCTGATTACACATTACAAAGTCCTTTGTTGTTTTTTCCCCCCTTTTTTTTACATTTATGCTTATATTTAAAGGGACCATGTACTCAGAGCTGTCATGCTGATTCTGTACGTCAAAGCACTCAGGGTCCACATAGGCCCTGTGACGTTAGTCGTTACAATAAAGGGGCATCTCCATGACAACTAGAGGAAACAATGTGACCACAGCAAAGTCTTGCCATGTGAATGTGTTAATCTAGGGTATAAAGCCAGCTGCCAAACACACTTCCCTCTACTGCTCATGCAATTTGCCAGGCTGCTGCAGGGTTGATTCCAAGTGGGCAGGAAAAAGAAGAGTTGATTTGCTGCCCACATTTTTCTTATTTCACCTGAGAAAGAATGTCAAGAATCAAAAGACTGAGTTTCAAGTGAAACTCACGAGTGACTGGTGTGATAAGTCACAGTCTTTTTGCAAGATAATCAGATTTATGATGTGAGTCTTACTGGAATTCACACCTTTAATGACTGTTAATTGAGCAACTATGTGTTTTTGCATAATCTGATTCATATTCAGACAAGGTCTGACTTGCAGCCAGTTGATATTAAAAATGGACCAGTTGATAAAGATTATAGTTGTCTTGGCGTAGCAGGTGAATCAGAGCTCACACCTCTGAATGCTTCTTATTTCCTGGTACAGACCAGGAGATATCAGATCTGAGAGCAAATAAAGACTAAGAATCTTAACAACCATTCAACGCCAGCTTTCAATACTTAAACAGATTTTGGACACATGTTGTTCAGTACGTGAATTATTGAGGTTTGATATCAAATCTTGGTGTGTGAACTGGAGCTTAGGTGGAGATGATGGAAATCCTCTCACCAATACATTCTCTCTAAAGAGAAAATCTGGGCTGGAGTCTGACTTTAACTCTTTGTGAAGCAGAACTAATCTCTCCTGGACGATTGCAGAGGAACAAACCAGGTGGAACCTGACTTTTTTTAGTTAGCAACCTGAATCTGACCCAAAGCGCTCAGTAATGAAAAGCCTCATAGAATCAGATTTCCTCCTGTTTAAACAGCAAAGAGATCCTTCTGTGTGTCACAGACAGATAAAGTTTGATTATCTTTTCCATTGTGAATACAGCTTTAGTTTATGTGTGCAGATGCCTCGTCAAACCAATTCATGAGCTTGGAATTATGAGGTCCCATCTGCATGCAGAGTAGTCCTGCCATTATCAAGTGTGAAAAAAAATCCTTCAGCCTGTGCATATTTTAATTATCACTGGATATTTTCAGCCTAGGCCTCTTTTTGAGCATATTTCACACACACAGGCCATAGACTCTACCCAAGACTAAAACAGGTTTTCAAAGTATTATTATAAAAGGTGAAGGCAAAAAAACCTAAGAAAGTAAGACCCAAATAGAAAATGAGAAACGGAAATAAAAATTAGGGCTTTAAAAGTTCTGTGTCAGATTACCAATATTGGATAACCAACTTTGACCAAATGTCAGCTGGAACCTTATAATACCAAAGCTCCTCTGGGAACCACAGAATGATTCGAGCACCGGTTGTGAGATGAAACAAGAAAATTGACCCCTGCTCACCCTCTCCTACACTGATGCTCCTGTACAGTGTCAGCAGAAAGAGGAGACTGAAGGTCTCCCAGAGAGCCACTATGATTCTGTTAATGTGATTCAAAAAGGTCTGTAGTTTCCATAGTAGTGGTGTCGGGGATGTTTTCTGTTTGGTCTGCATCCTCTGTTGGGACATAAACATCTGACTTCTTCTCCTGTCCTCCATCCTCTATATTGCTTTGTAAAAATCTGAATTAAGCCAATATATATTGTTTAAAATGTCCAACAGAGGGTGTGAGAACAAACATAAATACACATAAAAATACACACACTAGGGACATAATGCAAAGCTATACATTTCTCTTGATCTATAAAAATATAGATAATTCATAACTGTATTTGGATTTATAGCAGATAAAAGTCTATAAAAGTCTCAGTAAAAGGCCAGTTAACATGCGCTTTTAACTTCATCTCACCACTGTCACGTCTACTGCCAGGCTTAAATGTTGAGGTACAAATAACACCTGTGCAACATCTGTGAAGATTTATCCTGCACTTCCCAACAACTTGGATGAAAAGGTTATTGAGGATTAGTCATGCTTAATGTCCTCCAACCTAAACTACCATATAGGTCACTCGTCCCTCCCCTTAGATACGACCCACAGGAACGTACCAGCAGCAGGCACACCAGACCTTCGCCGCCATGGCAGCAATAATAAACACAACAGAAACAACACTATCAGGTTGAAACAGGAAATGAACAGTCTCCCGTGTGAAAGTCCTGTGTTTTGTTGATATACTTCATCCCCACTTCCTTTGCTCCCATCATAATTACCACAGCCACTAGAGGTCATCTAACAACAAAATGCAACTATGGATTGTAATTAGCTGCTTGCAGAGATGACCTACAGGGTCCAGAGAACAGTTTCAGAATATCAAACTTTAGACATTAACTTCAAAACAAGCCTACATTCACCTCCGTTTTTTTTTTTTTTTTTTGGCCTATAGGTTTTGTGTGTAGATTCTGGTAAATTTGCGTCATGAAAAGTCACACTGTTGAGTGTCATAAAGAATACCTTTTTATAGCCTATGATTTCTAAACAGATTAAAGCTGATTAATGGATGTTTATCAGCGATGGACATCTGAGATCCTGATATCAACTGAAAACTTCAGCTCTGTTTGTAGCATTGTGAGTTCATTATGTAAGGTGGCTCATCTGTTTTAATTGGACCATGCAAAGACACTGAGAGGGAGGAGTGTGACATTTGTGGCTAATTGTGTCAACTGGGTAACAAGCCCATATGCAAAAGGAATTTACTACAAAAACTCACATTGAGGTAGTGTATTAGTACTCTGTTACATCCCTAATAGATACATGCAAACATACTAAGATAGTTTTTGGGAGCTGTTATTTTAATACACTGAGGCTCAAGAGAGCTGCAGTAAAAGAATTTGGTTTCTTTCATGAAAAGGAAATCAAGACTTTACTATATTGGACTGTTCACTGTGACAAATGCTCTCCATTTATTGCAGGAAATATATGAAGAACAGTGGTTCTTCATATGAGCTTATCTTTGAGCCTGGCAAAACATTTTCTGTAATAACAGAGGCAAACTTTTTGAAAAAAAGAAAGGAGACAAAGGGCTTTGCGCCTACACATAATGCCTTTTTCTTTTCCAGCTAAGGATATTAGAACCTTTGCACTTCTAGCTCCAAAGGAAATAACTGATTTAATGCATTCAATTTAGAAGAGTTAGTAGGGAAGTCTGATAAAATACTCCCAAAAGACTTTACAGAAATAAGCTCTGAAACGTGCTCCATGCTTAGTTATTTATTTATTTATACCCCCCCCCCCCAAAAGGATGTAGTCTGCTGTTGACCCGGAAAAAGCTGAAAGTTAATATTTTTTCTGTGAGGCCTTGCCATGGGCTTATCCAAAGGAGTCCCATGGGTAAGCAGAAGGGTTATATAATTCAGGGATATGTAACTTTGATGTAAGTGGGCAGAGGAAACTTTGTTGTCACATAGTGCTGAGTGGAAAGCGTGTGTGTCTTAAAGAGGACATATGCATTGAACTGATATGTATTATGTTTTATATGATGTAATGTGGTTGTAATAAGGATGAGCTGCACTGTGGTGGCATCCTGTAAGTTAGCCAGGATAATTATAAATCGGCTGCTGAAATATTGACAACGTTGGGGAATTTCAGCAAGGTTTGTGTTACGGTGTCACTGTCATTGAGGCTACCATTCCAGATGATTGGGCATGTGTATTCTTTGCCGCTGGGGACTCTCTGTCAGTATGGTTTTGTTTGGCTGTAACTGTCTGTGCAATTTGTAATAGAGAGAGGCATTTTTTTAAATTAACTTTTTATTTAGGCAAAAGTAGAACAGGATGTTCTAGATTCACGTCGTATTCCTTCAAATCATCCTCAAGGCATTCAAAACACCTTAGGTAATGTTCATTGCACAGTGACATGCAATTAGGGATAGTTAGAAAGAGTGAGGACATTTTTTACTTGCTACTCCTCTCCTTTAGTATGTAAGAGTTCTCCTTTTCATTTAGTTTGTGAACGTGGTGAATGGTTCTACTGTTTAACTTGGGTTGTATTTTGTGAAGTTGCACAAACAAACAACTACTGCCGCTACACTAGCAATGCTATTCCTTTTCTTTATTTCCTTGTCTTTGTTAATCAGTTTACGAGCAGAACAAGCTGTAAACACAACAGTGACATATCCTCCCATTATGAATTTCTTATGGCTAACGTGTTAGCAAACTGCTGGCGATTAACATGTGTAGGAGACCCAAAGCAACATTAGCATTCATTTGGCCTTGTGGTTGTAAGTCCAATATGCACTTTTGTTTTAGTTATAAGGAAATATCTGTCTCTTTAGTGGTTAAAGGCTCCACTATGCCCACCAGCTATTGGCTAACTTTTGTTTGTTTGCTGTTTGGTTATGGGCAGAAGTGGCAACCCCTAAAACCAAAACAGTGAGCAGTGAGCAAATTGCAGTTTGTAGTTGTGTCATAATTTTCTGTGGCGCTTGCACATTACATGCAGGCATTTGACTCACTGTTAAAATAAAATACTGTGCAGCTTTAAAAGTCTTAATGAGAATAAAGTTTTAATATGCAACTTTTTCACATTCAAATGTCTGAAAATGACCAGACCTATGTTATATTTTTTTTTGAGTTATGTACTGACATTATCCAAAATGTTCCATCAATTCTCAAACCACAGAAATTGTAATATTAATCATGGTAATGGTGCGTTTCATTTGGCCGCCTGTCAATGATCATATCCCCTACGTGCATACTTCAGTGTCGTGGTTCCCCCGAATGTTTTTCAATAAAGACTCAAAGAAAAAAAAAAAGCGTTACCGTTGTTTGCCAGAAGCTCAAAATTGACTTTTATTGTGTTTTAAGCCACAATTTAAGATACACTTTTTACACCTTGGTCATTTTCAACTATATATTTTTGGTGGATGAAGGATTTTAGTCATTGGATATTTGGATTTTAGTTATCAGAGAAAACAGCCAAGCAAATCACAGCTTAGGTACAATCTACTTATGGATGTCGATGCATCCACTCCGAGATGCCCACCAAAGAATGAATCACTGATATTAAAGTGAAAGTTATTTCTTTTAATCCCCTGGTCCATTTGTTATGGAGAGGAGGACACCTCTGCTGATCGGCTGCCAGTAAAAACCAGTAGTGACAGAGAGAAAGGGAATGATATGCAGTAAAGAGTCCCGCCTGGGACTTGCCTGCTTGGTGGATTAGCGGGAGCGTGGTGCGCATCCAAACCACTCGACAACTGGATCACCCCTCTATCAGATTTGATCCCCTGGTCCACTTGTTATGGAGAGAAGGACTTCTCTGTGGATAATTCAGCTGCCTGTAAAAACATCCTGAATGTTTGTTTCATAAATTATCAAAGAAGGTGAGGAGTCTCAGTTTCCAGCCATTCCAAGATGTCCGTCTGCAAGAAAGCAGTTTCTACTGGTTTTAATCCCCTGGTCTGTTTGTCAAAGAGGGGAAGACACCTCCGCGGATAATTCGGCTGCTGGTAAAAGACTCTTGAACGTCTGGTTCATAAATGTGCAGTTAATTAGTTGGATTAGCAGTCTAAGCTCCCAACCCTTCCCTGGTATCCCGTGTCAGGCATACAGCGTCGGCAAAACACTGACTTTAAATGTGAAACAGCTTTCAGTGCTTTTAAGAGTTATAATCACCGGGTCGGAGGAGGAGACCTCTGTAGATAATTCAGCTCCAGGTAAAAACCTCCTGAACCACTGCACAGCAATAGTGGTGAAGACAACAACTCCCATGATCCCACATTATTTCATGACGTCACCCAATGCCGTCTTTCGTTATTGTTTTGATTGATAGACCCCTAGCAGAAAAGGACATACTGTGTGTTTAAAATCTCTTTTTTAAGTTAGATCTTATCAAGAATGCAGCATTAAAGGATCAATAAATACAATGCAGCCAACAAAAACAGACCAAACTATCAGACAGCACAGAGAATATTTAGACCAACAGTGTACATAAAGGTATTTAAATTCAAATGACCATGCAAATAAATTAAAAAACAACAACACTGGCTGAGAAGGATATTTCCATAAAACTGACTTCATTATATACAGTCACCTTTAACAAATTCACATCTTCTTCTATATTATTCTAAATTTTATGGAAAATAAACTACCTACAATAATAATAATAATAATAATAATGCAGTGGTATCATATAGAACAAACACATTTCCATATCTAGTAATTAATACATAAATAAATAAAAGAAGAAAAAGAGTCTGCACTCTGTAGTTGTACTACTCAAACTTTACTGATAATGCAGCACATGTAAACATGCCACTTTAAGGGCGTTAATAAATTCATACACTGTGTCAGCACAGGAAATTGTGTTATCTGTTTTTTCCACTTCAGTGAGGCCAAACAGGATTTAAATTTATATCTGTTGATTACCTGATAAAGAAACATTGTTAATGAATTCGTGCAGTTTGTGTTGTTTTATCAGAGCGACTGGTTTTCATTATTTTCCCAGTAACTGAGAGTGATTTTGAAAGCAGAATAAGATTCAATTCCTACATGATCAAAGTTTCCATCAACCAGTTGTAAACAGCCTTTACAATGCAGCTGCAAGCACAGAGAGAAGAGATGGGAAAATAAATCAAAATCGAAGCTTTGGAGTTTTCAAGGCCAGAACAAATACAACCTACAATGTCTTCAACAGATACATTTTCAGCCTGCTTGAGTTTCATGATGATTTCAAATACCTCAGCATTCGCAGTTCAAAAGCCTAAATAGTTTTTGTCACTTTGCAAGAGGAAAGAGTTTGTATGAGCACAGAACAGTTAACCATACCCGGTGAACTGGAAATGTGATCAGTTACACCCCTATGGATTTTCAGGAAAGGCTGAAAATAAATGTAATGCAGGGAGATTCCACTGACCATAGCCTCGGGCCAAACAGGCTTTTACACGAGCTGAGGTCCACTGGCATCACCTTGTGCCCCTGAAATAGCTGGAATAAAACGGCCCCATTTAGAATGCACGGATATTCAATATCAACAATCATTGTGCCGTTTAAAATCCTTTTTCAATATGGGCTCGTAAATACTGACATTTTCACCCCACCCCCCCCAATTCCCCCATTCTCTTCTTGACACAAAGCAATATTGACCGTGAGCTATCGACCCCGACTGGTCCCAAATCTGAGCAGGAGACGTACTTGTGCTTCTGCCAAAGCAATTAACACCCCACCGAGACCTTCAATGGTTTGTCTTTACAGGGAGGGGTATCAAAACAAAGAAAAAGTTCATTAAAATGATGCAGTGAGACAATGAGGGGAAAGGGGCTAAATCACACACTGACATGCTTCTTCACAGCTCTCTATTTTTTCTTGAGACCATGCCAAGATTGTGCCGCAGGGCACTTCAGTTTAAAAGAATGCACTGAAGCTCTGTACTGTGTGTTTCATATCAAACAATTGACACCGTGCGTCTGCTGTCTCCTGAGATGAAAAATCTCAATTGCTGTATCAACTTTGGACTCTTTCAAGGTGCTCAGGTAATAATACACAGAACCATTGTTTGAGCATTTCAATCACCTGATGTCTCGGATGAACCTGCAGTGGCCATGAACAGGGCGCTCCAGAGTGAGCGTTCACTGTGTATTGATCTGTGTTGTCCCTGTGAGAGGGACTCATGAAAGCCAGGGGCTCATTAATCAATCTGACACTCAAGAGTGACACACGGGGCTGAGGCAGCATCACGACACTGGGATGCCACTGATGAACACCTTTTCTTCTTCTGTCCCCCGTCTTCATTCTCCCACTCTGCCTGTGAGCCACAATAAATGCAGAGGTTGTCAGTGGTTGATGTCAGCACACACTGCAACTGCACTCCTCTCTCTCTCTCTCTCTCTCTCTCGTTTCACCACTGCTCAGTCCCCAAAGTCCCACTATCCATTCACTTTCCTTATAGGCATTTCACAAAACCCTGAGCTTTCTGACAAGATTCAAAAGACATATAAAAGTTGAAAAAGGCAAATATATAAGGCTGTCTATCAGTTTCTATCTGGACCAGACGCTGTTCTCCCAAGGAGTTCAGTAAGTGTGAAAGCTGCTGTCAAGCTTGAGTTGCTGTCCAGGAAAATGCTCTCGGCTCCACCTAAAACTGATGGTCTGCATGCAGCAGTGCCCGACACCGGACGTAAAAGCAACCCCAGCTGCACACTGGAGTTCAATAACAGGACTGGTTGACTGTATCACATTAGTGATCTGTAATGAGTACATATACAGTATGTGGCAGTGTAACAACAGATTATTATGAGAACACATCTGGAGTGCAAGTTTTGTAGTTGTATGATATAGGAAAAAATTGTCTGACAAATCTTCACCAGATGAATTGAATACCTGTTTTCAGTCGGAGTCATCGTTTCACAAAGTCTGCATTAGGAGGAGGAGGTGACGACAAAACACATGACTTTCATACAGAGAACCACTGTTCATTTCCCCTATGGAACTAAACAGCATTGTTTCTGTTATTCATAACTGTTCCACAACCTTAACCACATGGTTATTACTGTAACCATGGTGACGAAGGTCCTCTAACCACCTCTAACCTCTAACCCTTTTTGGTCTCTATAATAGATTTCCACAACTAACTTAACAACTGCGACACTGGGAAACGAAACAGATAATCATTTCCTTTGTCAATTGTTAATGGTGCAGTGTTTTTACTGTACAGGTGGTGGATGTAAGAACAAGCGTAATCAGATCTTTTTCCCCATAATAAAATAATAACAAAATGTCCCTGACATGGTTGAAGCACAGGGAAATTCTCCTATTAGAAAAGGAAATGTCTGTACTAATCTGGTGCTGGGTATGGTGGTGATAATTTTTAAAATCCAAATTCTATTAAATCTAGTTGCTGGGTTAAGATGCTAAGATGAAGCTGACAAATGCATGTAATTCTGATGTTTAACATATTCAGAGTCGGAATCATTTCATAATTTGCTTTCATCAGCTAATCTGCAGTCGACTGAAATACACAGGCGAGAACCAGGGCTGCAGGTGAGCATCAGGTTGAATGTTTCCCCATGGACCATCAAGTGGAGACAGCTGTGGCTGCTGCCAGACTTGTGACGCACCTGCAAACTTTCTGCATGCGCCACACCAACCCTCAGTCACGTCATCCCTCATTCTGCTGGTGAAAACACACTCAGCTGTGTCTCGATGACTTTAGAGGACATTACATTAACTTACATTCATTTCCTGGAGACCTTCTTTAACCTTAAACCAAACTACCACTTGCCAAACACTAATCTTCCCTTAAAATGTAATGATATACGTTATGGGGACTTGCATTTTGTCCCCATAAAGAAGACAAGTCCTTATAATGTGACTGTGTAAATAGATTCAGGTCCCCACAATATAAGTAATAACGGGACAACACACACATATAAAGGCTGATGTCACTATGTGCCACCCACAATCTCGAACCATCCCCCTCCATCCCATCATCCTTCTTGTGGTGCTCTTGTTCTCTTTCTTGTCATTATCCTGTTTTTTTTCTCCCTCTTTGATGCACTTTGTGACAAACCTGGTTATTAAAAGCACCTTATAAATAGATTTGACTTGACTCTGTGAGGGAGTCACCAACATGCAGGAACATTGCTGGCTGTCACCACCGAGGGCAGCTCGAGAGGGAAGTCTGGAAACCAGCCATGTACTTCCTGTAACTAACTAAAGCCTAAGAGGCAGCAACAAAACAATGTCAAGTGCACTACTACTTCAAATCCCTGTAGCCGGGTCACAGCAGTGAGAAGACTTTGTCACTTGCTGTAAACTTTGACGCACAGTCTGATGAATAAATGATGAAGTTAAACAGCCGTCTTGTGGCTAGTTTTCTCAGGACACATTAGCTGTGATAACTGATCGAGGACTGATGTGTAAATAAAGAATCATTAAGTGAAATAGATAGACATTAACCGCAAAGGCATGGATCCTTATTGGGAATGAGCCAACAAACTGTTGAACCATACCAGGATAATTAGTGATGGAAAATTCACAGGAAGAGGCATGGAGTTTCATGCTGTGCTAATTATGTTTATCTAGCTGGAATAATTACTTTTAATACCTCTTGGTTTAAAAAAAAAAAACACAGGCATATCCCATTCTGCAGCAGAAAAGCATTTCTTAACATAGCATCAGAGTGGAGTGTCTCCGTTCATAATCTCCTGAGAGAAAAGTCATTATAAAGAACCGCGGCCCTGCTTGTTTATTTCTACCCATCTGCAGCACAATGGAGTCCTGCAATGCAGAGACCATGCAGAGACACCCGAATGCAGGACTAAAATAGGCTGTTTTGTGTTTATTGATGCCTTGTCATGTTTCATTCCCTTTTCCCATCTGTTTACAATATGACAATAAGAAGATTGTGTTCTGCCATCGTATCCGCCGCATCACGACTGACAATCCAGGAGTATAAGACAAAAAAAAAAAAAATGGAGCTTAAATCTTACCCTCCAGAAATGTACAGATTTAATGCATCACAGGGCACGGCAGAGGATTTCTGTATTTCAGGCTGAAACAGTATTGTTATTGGCCTGAGACAGTGTACATCAGAAATTCACTGCACGACAAAAAAACACAATTTGGTGGGTAGGTATGTACAGGCACCTGGTAGTTAGGGCTGGTCCCAGCATCGATACAGTCATGATTTATAGTCTGTTGACAGTGCTGACAGCAGAGAGCCAATTAGGTGAAAGTCAACAATGCCAAAGGCGTACAGGTTAGTGGTTAAACTGATAAAAAAGTCTGCTTTAATCTGCTCACAGTGAATGTTTGTTTGACTTTGGGTCTCTTCTGTGAGTTTATTGACAGCATGTTGTTGGTCCACCAGGGCTGTACTGAGCCCTGCTGAGAAAAATGCTTTAAACCTGAAATCTGTAATGTTTCCTATACTTTTCCTTACTGTCAAGAAATTTAATGAAAAGACCAAATCCATTGACCCTACGAACAATTATTGCCAGTGTATCCAAAGATATAATATTCCTTTGTGCATGGAGTTCCACTTGTCCAAAAGACACATCAGTGAGTCACACTGTTGCACTGGGTGATATGTTCCTTTATTATAATGAACATAGGCACTGTGGTTTATTTCACACACACACACAAACATTCGCAACATCCTGCTGGTGTCAACACTCACTAGAGCACCAAATGTGTATTACCAGCCCCTGATAAATTCACTAATTTCTCCTGTTTGGGAAACTTTTGCTGAATACGCAGCTGTGTTAGGGAATGATTTTGCCTTTTTTAAATAATAGAACTGTAGATTTACACAATTTATTATACACAACCGACTGAGGCCAGATGGACGCCCACTCAGAGCCCGGTTCTGCTTGAAGTTTCTTCCAGTTAAAAGGGAGTTTTTTTCTTCCTTCCTGCCTACGGGGGAATGTTGGGTCTCTGTAAATAATATTGTAAAGAGCACAGTCTAGTCCTGCTCTATATGAAATGAGCCTTCTGTTATGATTTGGCTCCATATAAATAAAACTAACTTGACTTGACTTGACATTTGTGAGCTCGTGGGCTTGGGGCTAAGTGCCACAGACAGAGCAGGGAAGTCAGAAAGTATTGAGAGATCTACTAACAAGTTGTTGATTTTGGTCTTTTCACTGAATTTGCTGATAATGAGAAAACATAGACTAACACTAGTTTTGTCCTGTAATGGATTATACTGTAATTTACCATAGCTGCTATACAGAAAACACTATTATTTCATAATACAATATGATCTAGGTAAGCACTACAATGGAATAAACGCTGTCACACAGCACTGAAACCTTAATGGTCCAATCAGCATATTCTGACACATAGATGAGTTATGGTCGCAGACAATTCAATTCAATTCAATTCAATTTTATTTGTATAGCGCCAAATCATAATATACATTATCTCAAGGCACTTTACAGGGTAAGGTCAAGACCTTACTTTGTTACAGAGAAAAACCCAACAGTTCCCACAACGAGCAAGCGCTTGGCGACAGGGAATACTGTGATAGAAAAGTCTGCTTCTCAACTGGCCATTAAATAAAAATAGGCCTGTTTTATACATTTTTTTTGTCTAACATTTCTGATTTGTCTCTTTCTGTTTCTCTGCCAACAAAACATTGGTTTTTTCAGCAGCTGTCAGAATAAAATACTGCACAGACTGAAGGGATGCTGCTGTGTCCAGTCAAAGGAGAAACTCTCTTTTGTGCTCACTGTCCAAAAGCACAAATACATAATTACTGGCACCTTTCAGCAAAATATAAAGATTTTAGTGTTTATTCTGCTAATATGAAATACCATTCTGGATTTTTGGTTTATTTTTACTCAGCTGATGACGCTAAACTTAAGCACTGAAGCTTTAAATGTGAAATCCAATGTACAAAAATACAATTTATGTTTCTGCCAGTTTCAAGAGAAATGATCTGAGGTCTTTTATAGACTATAGGCTTTCATTTTGCTTAAATTATTAATACAGTGTTAAAGTTTGAAAAGGAATAATGATCCATTATTAGTAGATGAGGCTATCATCTGTAGTGACTTACTGTACTGAAATTGGATTGGGTAATTTGCTTGAGGAAATCTTTGACCTTTCAGAAATGTGACAGTCTCTCTGATCTACCGGCCATCATTTAGATTACCATTTTAGACAGGAGCATCCACTTTGGAGGATTTTTGAAGGAGCAGCACTTTTTTTTTAGGGGTTGCAAGCAAAAAAGTTTTTCTGCTAGACAGGAACTCCTCAGGAGGCTTTTCCCATGGGCTCCAAAAAAACACAGGGGCTTCCCACAGCAAGTCTGCAGTCCTGATGAATAATGCAAATTCATTAAGCCTATGGGTCACAGCACCTTTTCTTGGAATACTAATCATCCTGACAGTGAAATATTAGATCCCTGTGTACCTCATGGGAGCTCTTACCTTAACCCTGGCACACCATACAGCTGTAAACATGAACTAAGTGTTTATGTGAATTTCATATAACCCTTAGTGTTCTGAAAATGCCACTCTGAGGGGCCCCTGATGCCAACTTGCCAACATGCCCCGGGTCCCAGATGCCTCCCATTACATTTCAGGACAAACACTTATCAGTCCAGCACAAACAGTTCTGTGTGTAAACATGTTTACAAAGTTATGATCTCTGATGGAAAACGCTCTCCTGATTTCCCACTACTGGTAAACATGTTTTCTCACCTAAGACACTTCACACTTCTCCTCAGCTCCCTGCTACGTAAACACGTCCGGTTCATTTTTCAGCGAGTGAAGGTTTATACCCGACCGACCTGCTATCGCCTTATACTTGCCTGGCAGCGTGGCCCCAGTGTTGTATCAACAGATGTCAGATTGTGTAGGCGTCATAGTTAGGGTAGGAGAAAAGCACACTCTGCTCTCTTCAATACTGGGAGTGCCGCACTTGACCTTGTCCATTCCAATTACAGCAGCCCTGCAGCCGCCATCATGCAGTGTGTCTATTGTCATTTGCTTGATAAGACCATAATGTGCACAGTGTAGACCTTCAGCTACACTGCAGGGAGGACAGGAATATGGGATATATACAGACACACACATGGCTGCATTAAAGTCAGCACCTTTTTTATACATTTTATGGAAATCAAACATTCAGTCTCCACCCTTTAACATACAGGGAATGAAAAAGGGTCAAAGAGATTTAGAGAAGCTGCTTCTTAAAAGGGAGACATTTCTTAATTCTAAATCTGGCACTTAACCTAAGGGGTGTTTTTTAATTTAATGGATTATACAATTGTTTTTGCTCTGAAACAATTTTCTATTCATGGTAATAATAATAATGATGATAATACTAATAATTTCAATTAAAGAAGAGACTTTTACCTTGCGGTTTGCAAGGCCATTCACAAATGCCAAAGAGATGAAGAACATTTAGGTAGACAGTGTTTTAAAATGAGCAGAACAGTATGGCATTGCTATTTTGACAATGGGAATTCAACTTTTTTCACCTGTTGATGGGTTAAAATTAAAGAATAACGTTTGGAATATTCTATATTTTTATTAATGCCAACAAATTCCATGAAAACCAACAATGTGTTTGTCTATCAGGCTATCTTACCATATATGTAGCTCTCAGCCTCATGTCCACTGGCTCCTACTGTAGCTGTAAATCTTTAATGACAGATAACAAATATATAAAAACGTTACTCAAACAGGAGTAAATAACGCAATCGATGGGAACTATTTTCAGCTGCGGATTAATACACATTTGGTGCTGTAGTTGGATTCACTCCAAATAAACTACAATGACTTTGTTGATCATACTGAAGAATTATACTTTATACATTGAAAGGATGGATGTAATTTTTTTTGTGTGGTTTGCATTTATTTCACTTCATGTTTCTTTTGTAAAGTCACATGACTAATGGATGAATTGTACTTAAAAGAAGTGGAAACAGCACCATGTACCAACCTGCTGAAGGCAAGAGAGATGAAAATGTTTGGGGAATAACGCTCAGTATATGAGAGGAGAGCTGTGTGACTAGATTTTATGGACATGTATTCAAGCTCACACTGACCTGCACCTTGCTCCATGTGTGTTCTCAAAATACTACAAAACTGAACTTCTTGGTGTCTGGGAGGTTGAAGACACTGACCGTGGAATCACAACATTTAAAGTCTGTCGGTGACTTGCATGTTAGTCCTCATTTGTCTCACACTACATACACTGTCAGCTCTCTACTGTCTAAAACTAGAAAATATGCCCACAATTACTTAAGAAATGTTAGAAATAACAGGAGACCTCTAAACGCTTCATACAAACAACACTGAGGAAACCAAAAGTGGCGGCTGGAGAAAATCTTTCTGTGGTCTCTCACATTATCTATCTCACTATCACGGTGGCAATCAAGAGGTGTAGCAGGCCAGAGAAAATGGCAGCAATGATGGACAAAACCCCAAGCTGGAGTAGATTGCAGAAAGCCTGGGTTAATAGCCTTTCTTATGGTTTAAGGAGCTCTGTTCCCATGGGGACGGTTTATCACAGAGCCCATAGCCACACCTCTGTATAATGTGATTACCACCAGACAAACACCAGGAACACCTAATGGTCATCTACACGTTATCCTCCAATCACACACTGCTTGGTCTATAATGATTTGAACAATGTTGGAGATAAGTATCATCAACCCGACCTTATGGGTCATACAAAATAGATGATATGTTGAATCTTTTATTAAGAATAATGTCAATTAAAATGAAGAAAATAATTTAAATAATTAAAATAGTTAACCACTGCATATATAACATCAGAGTAGCTGTATAAAAGCTTATATCACCAGGCACTAGAATAATTAATGGTCTTTAAATGAACTAGAAACTAGCACAGTATAATTGTGTAATATAATATTTGTGTACAGTATACAGAATACTGAGCTGCCAGATTACTACACACACCTAGCTAAAACGACTGCAGTCTAATACAATAATCCTGCAGTAAATTCTACCTCCATGAAGATTATAATGGTCAGTTTTAGTTGAAACTGATTTACAGAGGTGATGATTGAACTGTATGATCATTCTGGCTGATGCAGTATGTGGTGCTGTTGAATTGTACAACGTTGTACTGACAGGTACTTCTATTATTTTGTCCGCCGCTTTTATATCATTGCTGGTAGGCACCTAGGTAATGCACATGTGAAAATGATGAATCCTTGTACTGCTGCTTTGCATGAATCTTGAGAAGCTTCTCAGTTCGGTCGTGTTTCCGGTGGCCAACCTGAGCTCATATCACCTGCGGACTCATGATCGCTCTATCTACCCACACTGATGTTCCTCCAGCCCCAGCCAAGTGAAACAGTGCTCGCTGTTCATTTGTTAATTGGTCACATTTAATCTGCCTTTCCGTTCAAGAGAATACATCACCCAAATGAGAGAAGTCTTTTGGCCTTAGAGGATGAATTTTAATTAAGGTGTACAGGGGAACTCAAAAAAGGTCATCACTCGCTCTCATCTAATCACACGCCTTTCAGACTCAAAAGGTGAAAACATTGCTGCCATTCTGACAAACTCACTTTTTCAAATCTGCATTTCAATTACATGCTGTTGGTTCAGTGGACAAATGCATGTAATTAATTAGGCCTGAGCGAATACAAATGCACCTTCCCTGACTGGCCCTGAGGGGAGATGATATGATTGATAGTGCTTCTTGTCTGGGATTCCCGAAAGCATCAAAAGATCATTTTAATTCTGTTAAAGCCAAATTCTGTCAAAGTGTTTTTTAACCTTTATTCATCGAGGGAAAGTTTGCTGCAAAGATATACCCTTACATCAATAACCTACTTTATATTCATGGAGTTACAAGCTATAAATTCATAACTGGGAGCTGCAAGAGGCTTTTACTGTTGTCCACCGAGCACTGTCTGCTCACAGGCACCATGAAAATAGATGTTGAAGGAGAGGAAAGCGTTAATTATTTAACCAAGGCAGATTTTTCTATCTTTTAAAATACTGCAAGCCATTACACTCAGGCATTTTCAAAATTAAATACACCTTAATATTCACAAGAACTCCAGTTTGTTGCTTTAGTGAAATAACTCTAAAAACTGAACACGGGTGTAGAATAAATTTGTGGTTTATCACCTGACCTTAGTTTTCAAGACTAGAGACGAGTGAGTCCTGGGATGAGAAGTGTGTGGATGTCAGAGTTAAAGTGTAATCATATATGTTACCAGACTACGCAAAGCTTTCAGCGGCATGAGAAAAGTGACAGCTCAATCTGCAGCGAGCTCTGACACAATCTGCCTCACCCAAGCACTCGGTGTGTGTTGTCAAGAGTTAAGATAAAAGACAGAAATGATTCCAGCATGCATTTGACTCAGAATGACATAAAAGAGAGAGATTGTGGATAAACCCAAGATTTCTCACCAATGTCTGGACAGTCTGGTTGGATTTATTGCCACATTTCAAGCATATTACCCCCACCTAGGAGATGGGGAGATCTTTACATGTGCGCTTGTCAAATAAAAGATATCCTTTCTGGTCAAGACTTGTGCAGCTCTATAGCACTATCTGTTCTGATTTATAGTAATACATCTCTGGTTGCCTCATCATCCATCCTGCTTTGTAATCATTCAGTGCCAGGTGTATTCAAAGAGCAGGGGGGATATAAAACACAATTACAATTGATTTTCGACACCTCAGTTGGACTCAGGACCTCAGATTCGTATAGATCTCTGCATTAGCCTTACAACTACAGCATTATACCATACAACCAAATGTCATGCATTGAAAAAAAAAAAAATTACAACAGTTGCCTGTGCTTAGTATAGAGGGGGCAGCAAGGGAATGAACTCCACAGGACTGCAGGGAAAAACACAAAGAATTCAAGGAGACTGGCACTTTATTAGACTTCAATGACAGCTACTCTCTCGTCAAAACTGAGGTACAAAAAGCTGGTTGGATGTCACTGCCTTTCACTTTGTGCTGAAGTCAGAGAGATCATCCCTCATAGACACAGACGGAGGAACCAACCGTCTCTGCACAGCTGAGTGGAATTCAATTGTGGACTTTGGTTAAAAGTTCAAAGTTTTGTTAAAAGTTCTTCCTCTCCTCTCTGCCTTGGAGCTCGTCAGCCTAAAAATCGAGTGCTGCGAGGGGCTCAGGCTCCACGGCCTCTCATTTTCTTTCGATGGGCAGACACATTTTTCAATTATGCACACGAGGGAAAGGAATTAGAGGCCTAATCCCAGCCTAATCCCCAAACAAACAGATCTATGGCCTCCATTTCCAGAGAAGCCACCCTGGCAGCCCCCTCTACCCCCACCCCTGTCTCCTGTTAAATCTCTGCCCCTCCACTAACCCGGTCAGGGATGGAAGTCCTTTCGGCTCTGATAGTTTCTTAAATTGATCTGTGCAAGCATTAGCCATGTTTGAATGGTACTTAGAATCAGTTCAAACTACCACTGTTCTTAGTTGTCTGCTCCTCATTGAAAATGAAAAAGCTAAGAATGTACTTTCATGGAGTGACTCACCCACTTACAGACGGTAGTGATTCGATACCCACCTGAGAGCAATTCAATTGCCATTCACAACTTTCTTTTCACTCCTGATCACATAGGAATCATCCAACAACGAGAAATGTTTTCAAAACTCTTCCATACAACTGTTGGTGTGTGGGTGTACAGCTGCATTAAACAAGGCTTTTGGACAACATACAGAGCTGCAAGAAAATATAACAGATGTGTTGTACCTGAAAAAAGTAGTCTTTAACACAGTGCCCTTAAGCAGCACTGAGTCATCAGTGCCAGTGACCTCTTAACTCTAAATTTAACTGTGATGGCCCTGGTTATTAAAGCTTACTGAAAGAGAGGAAGAGCCACAGAAACTGGATGTGAGAACTGTTATAAAAGGGGAACATGGAGAAGTGGTTGCTAAGCCATTAACCTTTCTGAGGTTCTTCAGGGCTTAGTCTTTTAGGAGCAGAACACTTCAAACCAGAAACAAACTAAGACTCAACAGAAGACAGTCCAAGAAGTCGTCTTCCAAAATAACTCATATCAGAGTTAAAAAACGAGTCATATGATTATTTTCTGATCTGTCAACTTTATGTTTGGTCTTGGTTCTTTATGCCTCAAGGCCAAAGCGTTTATAGCTGTTCTGAATGGCACTTAGGGGCCAGGTGAAACTTCTGTAGTCAGAGAGAGGGACGAGACGCGATAATCATTTAAATATAGGTAGTGGTGCACAGTCTTTACTTGAAAGCATTCATGCGACATTCAGAAAGCTACAACTTCAGATGCAGCCGCACTTTTGACAGTTGATAAGTATGGATGCCATCTGACTACACAACTAGCACAGGTTGAAGCATACTGACACCTTTAATTTCACTGTATTAGGAAAAGTGATGCAAGCACTTCTGTGAATGATGATGCAAATACTTAGACTGCATAGGCTAAAACTCTTGAAATGACCCGAATCAATAAAGTACTTTGCAATTTTTACCGCTAGAAAATAAGAAAAATAGAAAAAGATGCTATAACTTATTTGATGCTCAAAGACAAATTCTGCAAACATACAGAACAGCCACACGTACCTATCACCTCCGTGCACGTACACCTGCTCCACCATCAGTCTATCACACAAACTCATGCTCTGGCTGTAAGCGCTTTCCCTTGTTATGATTCTGTCCATGAGTGATCCCAGCCAGTCCAAGGGTGGTCAGATCTCTCTCATTTCCCTCGACTTGTACAAGAAATCGATTCCACTCAAAGACGAAGGCCGCTGCTCATTCCCCCTGCCAGCCTGCTCCTCGCCGTATCTCTTCATCACCTTCTGAATGCAGATGTGTGCAGGGGTTGTTACAAGTGAAAAGAGAGAGACAAGGTTTTTTATCTGTAAAGGTTCCAGTGGTACACATCAGTGTATGAGTCCCTGAGAACATGTCTCAAATAAAGGAACACGATGCAGAAGTCACCCTGTGAGTGGGTCAGTTTTGTTAGATCCCCTCCATTTGGTTTCTCCCTCACACAGAAGAGTTGGCACACCATAAAAATACATTAAAACACCAAACCGTTGGCTGTATGCTTCAGTCCATTAACTACACATCATATACTGTAGAATTTGCATTAATGCTGACCTACAGTGTTTAATGTTCTCCTGCTGTGTAGTAATGTAGTTTCAAGAGGGGATTGTTTTTGGAAACTCTGCTGGTTTTCTCATTGCTGCGTTCAAGGACGTTCAGACATCTGATATTTGGCATGGGCTGTGATACAACAACCTTACAACTGCAAGAAATGATCAAAGTCACATTATCCTTCTCACAAAATCTATTTATCTTGCGCACATCATTTTCAGGCAACAGAGTTTGTGAATCTAATGCCTGTGGGCACCTTGCAATTAATATTCAGATGTCAAAGAATTCTTGAATGCACCACCAAGGATTGTTCTTGCTCATGAGTGCAGTACCACATGATGAGATTAATGTATGTACTATACCTTTACCAAACTTTTGTAGAACTTTTGACTTAAAAAAAAAAAAAGTTTTGCCTCCCAAAGAATCACAACACCTTCAAATTAATTTTCATTTGGTTACATTAGAAATTGATGGTACACAGTAATCACAAAAAGCCAATTTGGGTTCCAAATGTTGCTATGTTACAAAAAAGCATGTTCTGAGATGAAACTTAATCTGTACCTGAATAAGAGCCCGAGTTGCATGTTGCAAAATACGGAGCACAAAGAAAAAAGAAGGGTATTCAGATACCATATACCAGTTCAAAACTTCATATATTTGAATTCATCAAACAGAAAAACAGGATACAATTCAGTCCCATTTTACATATAGACATTTCAGTTCTGGAGGTGGGGGAAGTTTTACCTCAGTGTAATGATTTGGTGCTTTTTCTAAGAGAAAACTCAAACCAAAACATGTATAAAAAATGAAATATTATAATATTTTTTAATGCTTTTTTTTTCAGTACAATTTGAAAACAAATTCTCCATGTGGGCTGAAAGATAACTATTTGGCAGAGACCATGATTCTTGGGATTTTATGCACCCAACTGTACTTTTACTGCCAAAGTGTCAAGTTGACACAGTACAGTATGAAGATACAACTTTTTTTTAACAAATAATTCTGTGGAGACATATATATCAAAGTAGCTTAAGATACATGAATTTTTCATCAGGTTGAATAAAGTTTGGGGCCTGTAAGTTCATATTTTGCACCATGGGCTCAGATCTCAGTGGGTAGTAATGTTGGTAAGTAACAAATCAGCTACTGCAATGCTCTGAGATTACTTCCTTACTGGTCTCACACAGATGATAATGCTTTTATTACGCCTACATCTCCAGAGAGATCCAGAACAATCCGCCTCATCACAGTGTGCAGCGTGTGTGTTGTTTAAGTTTAGAAAAAAGAAAGAGACCACCGCCGACTTTGCCAATAAACCCAACATTCCTCATAAAGCTTCAACACTTGGCTGGATTTATGACCACATTTCAAGCAAATTACTTCCACCCAGTAGGCAGAGAGACCTTTACATGCCTTTGAATTTGGCTAAAGGGTGAAATAAGTTGGGGGCTATGAGGTCAGAGTTCAGGGGGTAATACATGTCATCACTGTCGGGTAATAACCTTGAATCTCAGTGATGTTGGCTTTTCAAAAAAGGATTTTTGTTTTCAGGTTCATCACAATGTATTTTTGAATCTATCTAGTGTGCTTTGATGTGGATCTTGATAACCTTAGAGGGTACTGGACTTTTCTTAAATGACGAGGATGTAAGCCTTCAGTTAAAACCCCAAAACACTAAAACTGGAGTTAAATGGTGGCTTCCAATGCAAGCAATATATTACATAGTATAATAGCAGACAATCCTCTTGTTAAAAATTTGCCACCGGACACTGTTACTGAGTGACAGCTCTTTGTTTCTGCCACTGCAACTAAGAACCACTTAAATCCCTGAGTCTTCAAAACACTGAGACTGCATTAGGCTTTTGGATACCCAGGCGGTTAAAGGAGACTACCTTGATACCAGTAAATCTCATCGATGTAGGCAGCTTTCCGTTTAATTTGTTTCAGAGGGACTAATAAGAAATGAGTCTGAAATGAGCTTGAGCTTGAACAAGGACCACTCCTAGATGTTGTAAGTGCGTGGCATAGGAATCTATTGCTGTGTCCTTGGGACAGCAGTGTACCAATGTATACAAAAAAAAATTGTTTTATGCAAACATCAAGTGAACCATAATTACTGCCTGAGGTTCTCATCACCTTGCCACTGCTGACACAGGATTTCCATGTCGGTACAGCGAAGATGAAAGGATCTGTGCTGTCAATAAAAAGATGGATTTTTGTATAAGCAGTTGTGTTGTTATTGTATAATATTTGTTTGATCTACAGTCAAGATGCTGTGGCTTTGAGCTGCAAATTCTTAAACATCAGCTGTTTATAATGCTGATAGTCTAAGAATTGAGGCTTATTCTAAGTGATGCTCATTGTAAGCTGCTTTTTGTTGAAGGGTAAGTTAAAAACCTATTGAGAAACTATACCGTCAACCCAATTTTCTAGAGCTTTTGTTAAATTATTCTTAATGTAAATGATTTCAACCAGAATCTGAATCAACCTTGAGCTACTGAGCAATTTCTTTGATATCATTCCTACAGTGGTTTTAAGTGCTTTAGAAATTGCCACTTCATTTCATGTTCATACACATTGAGTCCATCCACAGCTATGACTTCATTCAGAATGCATGGGCAGTATATGAGCCTGAGAATTTATGGCAGCTGCTGCACGGCCTGTGTGATAATATGTTAAAACCAAATCCCTGCTGATATAAATGTACTGGTGGTAATGAGCACTATCCATGTATGTTCTCATTACACTCCTCTGAACATGCACAACTGTGTGTTGAATGGATCATTTCATTTCAACCATTGCCTCCATATTAGTAGGACTTAATATCCCCAAGGTCATAACATTTGATAGATCATAATGTCAGCAGAGCTGGTCATAAACCCCCACCCTCACCACCCACCGTCCCCTCCTCTCTGGCAGCTACAGTCTGCTCACATCACACCTTAATTGACAGGGAAAGAGGCAGACAACCTGCTCCGGCCAAGGCAATCGATTGTGACAAACAAATTAGAGAGGAGTTTGAACGATTAAGTTATGTATTGATTTTGATTTAAACATTAACGGCTCATGTATTCAGCTGGATTAGATGAAAAGACAAAATATAATCAATGCTTCCTTGTACATATCAATGGGATTTAGCGTCTGAAGAGCTGGGTCAATGGGGTAATAAGACGGTGCACAGAGCACTGCATTGTGATTGGCGAGTAATGGATTTAGTGCAGGACTACATTGGATATGATTGCAGATATATTAATCTGGTAAACTGCATTATGTTTATCAGTTAGAGTAAACTGCAGTTAGTTTTATTTATGTCATTTTTTTCCCAGTTTAATTCCAAGGCATTTTTATCATGGGTGGCCTCAGTGGGAATATGATCTGAAAGAGTAAATCCAAAAGGATTTTACTAACTTTTACTTGTACTACAATATAGCCATCTGTGAGCGGCCAATAAGGCCGTTGATCAAAACTAATGACTCAATTAGTCAATACTCTCAGGAGCTAAAAATTCTCCTTTCAAAACTTAATTTCTGGGTTGTTCTCAGCTTTGCACCAACACACTAGAACAGAAATACACATGCAGTGTGACAAAAAGTGATGCAAGTATTCTCACTGGGGAAGTTTGAGAGAAGTGGAAGCAGAAAGCAGTCCTGTTCATGCGTAGACATCCATCCATTTCTTAAGGTGAAAGGAGAGAGAAAATGTGACCAGAGCTGCAAATAAGGTCTCAGAGCTAATGTGTGAGTGCGTGTGAAGAGAGAATGTGTGAGTGAGCTTTACGTTTATGCCACTATGTGAGAGCAATTAAGGAATTTTCTCTTTATTTGTGTGATGTAACTCTGTTTAAAAAGCCTGTGACTTCTTCCTTTTTAGTTTGATGTCTCCAGCAATGCAAGCGACAGGAATCCCTAACTATCATGGTGGCTGAAATATAGGACGACTGTGTTTATCAGACAATCCCCCCTCTGAGGATCAGAAACACCTTTACACTCAGCTTGTTGAGGAAGCTTCCCTGAGACAGTAAATCCAAACAGAAAACCTTCTCTATAAGTGAAACATGGAAGACAGTAATATGTTAAATCCACATTTGTGTAGCTGGTTTATCAGTCATTTACTCTCACACACTCTTTTCAGTCAGACTGTTGAATCAATCCTTTTTTCTAACAGTTTTTAAGAATCATCATCTGTGAGAGCTAAAACTCTTGGCTATTTGACATATTTTCCCATGGTTTATTTTCTGAGATGTTAACTAGACTATACAGTGCACTACATTTATAGTCCACTATTCTGTATGAGTGTATGAAAGGTATCTGAAGAGTATAGATTGACTTACTGAATGCTACCCTCATCGATTTCTCAATGGAGAGAAAAAAGTAGAGGCAATCAAACTACTTTCCATTAACAATCCAGCAATTGCAATGGAGACTGACTTCACAGATCTCAGTGATGGTGCAACTGTGTTGATTAGTAAGAGAAATTTCAGTTTACTGCTTAATGTAGCGAAGGAGTGAACAAGCTGGTTTCAGGCCGCCTAGATTTCACGATATTTAAAACAAAAAAAGGAATTCAAATTTGGGACAAGTAAATAACTGATATCTTTAATTTGATTGCATATATTGTTGGCAAATAGCCCTGGTATAACAGGATGATACCCTCTTTATTGTACGTTCCATGACTATTTAACTCCTCCCACCGGCTGCTTACGTCCCCATAATGAATAATTAATAATAACTTCCATTCCTGTGATATCAAACACTGTGTTCATCTATTGCCAGCAAACTTCTAAACTTCTGTTTCTGTCTACACTGTCATGTCCTGAAATGGTGTTGGTTAAAAACAGTTCATACTGTGAATCCAGATTTCTTGCGATTGTGCTAATTTACTTTTACTCTAACTTTAACTCCTGTTTATTGTCTTTTTATCTTTTTCTTTATTGAAATCACTACAATTTATTTTTTTGTTTTCTATGCAGTTCCACAGTTGCCTTCTGTAAAAATGTCTTCAACCTTTTTTGTAAGCGTTTAGCTCCCTGCATGGATCTACACTGACCTACACAGGGAGGGATAAAAAATCTCAGAGCTAACACATAAACACGCACTGAGGGGTCATTTGGAGTTTCCTGTGAACTTGAACGAAATGTCTTTGGAAAACCAAAATGATCTGACATGAATTGAGATAACTTGAATACTTATGTATTTTAGGACTGAAACATGTTCATTCTAACAACCTGTCTCATCAGACTGCCACGCAACATTGAGGAAGGATAATTTTGTCTGTGATATTTTAAAACTATGACTGAACTGAATAAATATCACTAATTACATAAATGTCTTTCAGGAAAACAGTTTCTTAGAAGACTATTTATATGATATGGACACGCATAACTATACTGTAGCATTTGAATAGGACATTTATTAAGTTGTGCCTACAAACTAATAAAAATGGACAAAATGTAAACAACCTTTTGTAGCAGCTTTGTTTGACTTTATATTTCAGCAAATCTGGAAAAAATCCTGATTACAATTACTGATTCTAGCAATAAGTGATCAGTAACAGATGGTTTATAATCAAGTACCTATTAAAAGCATCACTCAAACATTCTGCTTTTAAATGACCGTAAATGGATCCACCTATTGTGATTCAGAGTTGGTAGCTGGCACTCAACACAACTACCACAGGTCTGCTTCCGATGAAGTGGCTGCCCTGCGCTAAAAATAGGTGCTTGATGAAATCCCACTAAAATAGGACTCCACCAAACTCTTTATGTGTGTGTGTTCCGTGGGGAATTCAGCGACCTGGTTTTCCATAAAACATCCAGGCTTTGACTCTATCTTAGTCCATTAGTTCACAATAAAGTAAAGATGCCATGACTGTTTTGGGAAAATGGACTGAGGCAGATTGAGAAACCAGTGGAAGCTGTAAAGGTACATAAGTACAAGGATGAAAACAAAATGATCTAAGTACATTAATAAAAGCATCTGCGCCCACTTTTGTTACTACTTGTGGGGATGGATGCATCACTGAGGATCAGATAGAAAATATGAAGGATACAAGTGCCACCATTAATTAACTTCCACTGACTCTATATTCTGAACAACAGTTAAGTGTAGAGTGAATACAACATAATAACTACTGCCACCAAGAATAAAGACAAGGTTAAGATATGATAACTAAGCATCTACAGCCATGCCAGCAGCTTTGAGAGGCTATAGGTATATATATATATATATATATATATATATATATATATATACACATACACACACTCACTATATAAGTGTAGAAAATGAAAATTTAAGGAATGACCAAAGTTATTATGAATCATTCTGAGGGGGAAGTGAACACCTGTGCAAAAATTCATGATTAGACATTTCACTGATAAACCCAAGGGTCAACCTCATGGTGGCACTAGAGGACTGGGGATGATAATAATAATAATTATTATTATTATAATTAATCAAAGGGTGCTTTTTGAATTTTTCTCTGTGTGAAAGCAAAACGAACCAAGGGGAAAACGCTACAATTTTTACAAACTCATCAACTGAATCGGACCAGAGCAAACAAACTTGCCATAAACCACCTTTTTCAAGGGTTCTCAATTATGTCAATGGCATTGGATACATGGTACAGGAACCATGAAAGTCTGCCCCATATTTTGTGTCAATTAATTCAGCAGCTGTTGAGATAATTCAGTGGAAACTGTTCAAGTAAAATGTCAGGTAATCACCAAAGCCAACAGGCTTCATCCTCTGGGTACCATGGAAATCTGTACCAGCTTTCATGGAAATTCATCCAATACTTGCTGAGGTATTTTGGTCTGGACCAAAATGGTGGGTCAACTGATTGGCTAACTGAATTAACAAATATAAAACAATATCTCTTAGCTTTAAACAGCAGGACCGACATACTTTCTGTGTCTTTTGACTGACAGTACAACGAGCAGTATACACTGTTTCATTGAGTTGATGCTGTCACGAGTAGCTAAAGTTTGCGGAACATGTCAGTGATCCACAGCAAACTTTCCATTGTTATCTGCAGGTGGTCCTCAGAGATCTGAGATAGCTCTGAGGCAAATTGTTCAAGTCTATCTCAAAGTGTCGGACTGACTCTGATGGGTGTTAATCCATAATTCATAAGCAATGGCAAAGTGTTGATTGTTAGTCTTACAGTTCCATAAATTAACAATGTTACTTTCATGCTCAGCTGTATCTGATGATACAGTCGAGTGCAAACATATCAAAAGTGCTGCTTTTTTTTTTTTATCCACTCTTTCCAAACGAGGAAAAGAGGAGATTTGAAAAAAGAGGAGATTTGTCCTGAGCCAAAACTAATTCCCATCACGTAATTAAAGGTGGTTACTCGCGACTTTTCCCAGACATCAACAGAGTGAGGTCAGACTGCGAGCAGCCAAGAGGTCAGTGGTGGCAGTGCAGTGAGGAAAAAGTGGCGAGCTGATGGTCCAGAGGAGATGATGAGGAGTGACACAGTGTGCCAGCAGCAGCAGGCCCATGAGAGGAGTCAGTGCTGATGCAGGGTTTACTCTCATCACACAGCGGAGTGGTCCTGTCAGGGACCGCAGTGATGACAATGACAAAGAGAGCGGGTCTGTCGACTGCAGCTGTGGAGTGACAGAGTGTGTGTGTGTGATGCAAGTGCATGAACAGTACTAATGAGTGAGTCAGGACAAGTGACATGTCTGTGGGAGGAAATGTGTGTTTTGGGTGTTTTTACAGTAGGTGCATTTATTTTTATCTGAGGTGGAAAGTAAAGTAGAGTCAAGTGCTGAAGTGTGAGGCTGCGGTGCTGAGGAACATTCTTACTCCTGTACCTTTAAGTAATGGCCGCCATTACTGGTGTCTTTGCAGATACTGATTTTATATTTAACATAAGATGGACTCATTAAATATTACTGTGATCATCACTTCTTTCAGTTTTTATTTCATATTCTTTATTTCCTTTATTTTTTTCTTTCTTCATCCTTCCTTTTCTCCATTTTGTCTCAACAGCCCTCTTCAATTATTTATTCCTCCCTTGCCTTCCTTCCTTTTTATCTCATGATTTTCTTTGGGTGCTTTCTTATGATTTTTTTCTTCTTTCTTTGTTACTTTTCTTCCTTCTAAATATCTGAAATCATCAAACTGAAATTAAAAGATTTTCAACTGACTGAGAAGCTCAACTATCTTTGTTATTTTATTTTGAAGACTCAAGTGCATTTTACTGCTAATTGGGGCATGAAACTAATAATAATTTTCATTATCAATTCATCTGTTGAAATTTTATTTCAATGAACTGATTAATTGTTTAGTCTATATAATGTCAGACCAATAAGACAAATTCCAAAGATTTTCATTATAAAATGATATAAAACAAACAAAAGCTGAAAAAGCTGGAGCAGGTGGTATTTGCACACGTTTGGCATTTCTGCTTCATAAATCACTTAAACAATTAAGTGGTTATCAACATTTTTGACCGATTAATTCTTTTTGCATTAACTAATTGAATAAACCTAGTAATCACTTTAGCACTGGCGCTAATGCTTGTTTACTTTTCTGTACAGTTAATAAAACTTTAACTTCTTTGTGTGTGTGTGAGTATTTGTGCGTGCACAACATGTGTGTGAGGGGAGGTATCATATCAGTGTATGTGTGACTGTTCACATGTAGCTACTTACTCACGCTGTCATTTGGGGTGTCTCCTGTTTTTGTGAGTGGTATTAAACTGCATGTTTTCAAAGAGTTGGCTTTCACGAGCTCATAACTACAGGCGGCTTCTTCCAGCTTAAACAGGGTAATACCTCATAAATGCTGGCATGTAAGGCCAGTGTAATGATGAGGAATAAGAAATACCCACAGGCATGTATCATCATAAACATCAACCAGCTCGAGTGGCTTTGATAAAGTATCCTGCAGGTCAGGATCGACTTCTCAGATCTTGATTTGGGGGGAGGACGTGTCTTGTAAACAGTAATAAATGTTGTTGTGTGCCTTCATATATTATCCTCAGCTTCTGTCTAAAACTGGGCGAACCATTTATTTTTTGAAAATTTTCAATCATTTTATTTTCTTCCAGGGTGAGATTGAGGAGCGCGCTCATTGGCAGCAACAGCCTGCTTCATATTCACACAGCTGCAAAGACTGAAGCCTCAGGTGCCGCTGAGCACAATCACAACTTGTGCAACTGTGAGTTAAATTCTTTGATCAAGGGCACATTGATGGGAGTTCCTCACTATGGATGGAGCGTTTCTTACTGATTTCCCACAAGCTGATTTTGTGAGTATGTCCAGGGTTTCAACGTGTTCATTATTTAGGAGCATTTCACAGTTTATCCAGCATGTAGAGGGATGAAGGATTTCATTTCAGAAAGGTCAGAATTAGCTTCCAATATTAAATGCCATTAAAGTGTTTCTTTCTCCATCTTTCAAGCGCTTTCTTTAAAGAAACATTGATTGATTTAGCCACTTGTTGGAAGCAGAACAAGCCATAAACACAACCGTGTACCTTATATAGTCAGACAAACGAGTTAGCAAATCACATCTAGCAGACAAGAAGCAGCATTAGCATTCATTTGGATCTGTTTTTTTGGTCACTTGGCAAATAAAAGTCCAACATTCACTCTCCTTTTAGAGAGAAATACCTAATTCTTAGCTGCTAATCCATCCACCGTGTTCACTAGCTCGTTGCTAACTTTGTCTACTGTTTGGTCCTGGGGAGGTTAGCGTACAGTTGGTCTATCAGCTGCTGCTACTGGAAACAGGGTTGATGAGAGTGGTGAGACTAAACCGATCAGTAAAGTTTCAGGCTGTGACACCAAAACAATGACCTGAAAGATGCTAAAAAAAACTCCTTTTAGTTTAGAGGGCCAGAGCTGGATGGCAATTATCTGTGGGTCTGTCACTCTGAGTCACACCTTTTACATTATACATAGTATTGTGACCTACTCCAATATAGAAATAATAATTCTGCAAGCTTTAAAGCAAAGGGCAGAGTCAGCTATCAGGGCTTTTTTGCTGCCTGCTGCTGGACTCTACAGTAAATTTGCAGCCAATGAGATTAAAAGAAACTAAAACACACTGTGGAGAATAAACATTGTAGACATTTGTCATAATGTTAATATAATGAAACAATAAGTTGTCTAGGGCGCCTTAAAATAGATTTAAGGTGCTAAAGGTCAAAAGTCTTTTTTGTTTTAGCAGCAGGTCCTTGGTCTTTTGGTCTGTCTGAAAACACTGCTGTTCAACCACATTCCTTTCCTGTACACAGTTTCCAGTCAAAGCTAGGCTCAGATGAGTGCCAGCAGGCTGTGCTAGGTCTGTTACAATTTGTTGGTAGTACTAGTTACAAATCAATACCATCCTTGCAAGGCTGACTTCAGAATGTTGAGGTATGCTGGACTTTGTGCAAACAAGATAAAGTAGCAGTCCAGAAATGGACATTAAGGGGTATCCACGCCCAAAAGGTTACAGAAAGTCAGACTGTGCAAGAGAAAATGATTTGAATTGCAGAGACGTAATTACCAATCCAAATGTCTCAGCATTTAAGCCATTCCCAGTCAGTGTCAATGTCACTTCTTATTTATAATTCCTTCCTCTTTGCAATTCAAATCCTCTCCCCCATATGATGTTCAACATTTAGTTTTCTTTGGTTGAAGTGATCATATTGTTTTGTGAGAGCACTGAGGATGGAGAGTGCATGGGGATGACACTCAGCTGACAAACACAAGCTGTCTAGGCACATGCAGTACATATGCACCGATGAATACCCTACATGCATTACAGATTAAAGGCGCTTCATATATACTCAGGTACTCAGACAGACTGCTGTAACTTAGTGTCAGTTACACGTTGAACATACAACACACAGTCCACATACTGCCAGTTCCCATTTATGCTTTGCACCATTACACTGGTCGTTCTGATTATACCGCAACATGTCAGGTCAGAGGTTAAAGAGGGTTTATACTGTGTTGGCCATTTCATGCAAAGAACTTACATATATCCCCAAGATTTTTATTCAGGGATGGAAAAGCTTCTGTAACATCAGCAGCAACACTGAACTCTCCATTGAAGTGCTGGAATTACCTTTAGTAATTGCAGAGAACATTTGCAGTTTGATGAGGAATTAATTTAAAGAACGCTTAATTGAACAAAAAGTCTTGGAAGAAATAAACGGCAAAAACAGTTTTTAATGGTTGCCATGTTTAGTGACTATCCAGTATCTGCTTGGAGGCCAATTATCTGTGCAATTAGGAGACCTAATCCTACGTGACAGCCCATATTAGCACATTACAGTGTTTACAAGATGTATGCCTATATATGAGATACAGCAAGAAACCATGAGTAAGGAGCTGAGATTTGTTCCAATGATATACATATGTGTGGTGTGCTGAGCAGAGTGTGCACTCCCTCTTATCCCTGCCTGTGTCTCAGTGCTGACAGAACTGTCTAAATGTGACTCCATAGAAAATGTGCCACATTTTCAAACACTTAGGTTCAATGTTCAAGCACATCAGTCACGGCCGGTGATTTATTGACTCAAGCTCAGGCTTTGCATTCACATCAGGATTGTAGCTGCTGCCCTTGGCTCCCAGAGGGCCGTGCTGCAGCAGGGTATCCTGGCCCAGGGCAAGAGCCTGGAGGCTCAGTGGCCTCACTGCAGGGAGGAATATGAAGAGAGGAAATGAAAGAGCTCTATATCTATGCAGCTCCCTCATTCTCTCACTGAACCGGTCACTGACTCTCATATTTATGCTCTCTCTCATTCATTCACTTAGTCTCTGACTTGCTTACCAACTCACATGGTCACTCACCATCACTAAACCCACATTCATAACTCTTGCTTGACACTTTACTTGCCTACACTGGCATTATATACAGGTGCAGGGAAAGTAGTGAGTGTTTAAGCAAAAATGAACTCATCCCCTGTTGTATCCAACCATGAAAGGTAGCTTCAAGTTTATTCTGCAACATTTTGGGACATCTGCCTTATCAAATTTTGCCATCACCCCAGTATTGATAGAATGGAATCCCATTTGTGGGGTTGAGAACAACAATCTCAACAACAGTGTGTTTTTGGAGAACCAATATCTCACTTCATACCCTGGGATGACAGTATTTTCTACTCTAGAACATAGTCCCAACAACACATGCCCATACCTGGCTGTTAGGATCACTTCATTCCTGGATCAAGTCAAATGAACTTTACTCTGATTTCACCTGAAGTAAGCAGGCACAGCCCCACTGCCGGCTCAGATGTAGTGGCACAATACACCTCTTACATTTATATTTACTCATTTGGCAGACACTTTTATCCAAGTGACTTGCATCACTAAAGCTTCAGTACAGTAGGAAACCGTGACCTAAGTACTAAGTACCACATCTATTTAATAAATGCAAGGGGATTGTTAGGGTGTTAAAGATGTTAGGAGAGGAGGGGCTCTTGGAAGAGATGAGGCCTCAAAGGACATCCCTGCTCTGATTCATTCACTAGCTTGTTCCACCTTTGCAGAACCACAGACGACAACAGTCTGGACTGTGATCGGCTTGTTTGCAGGGATGGCGATGCCAGGCGACATTCCTTGGAGAAATGCAGTGGCCGAGAAGGAGCATAAGGCTGTATGACACTTACTGAAAACATTTGCTATCCTTACAGAACGTCCGTGCTGAATGGAAATCCACACACTTGAATCTATCCCACCTCACTATTAAATCTCAATTTGCAGAGTAATTGCTGCTTAAATATATTTTGTGCTCTATTAACAGCTTTGCTGTTTTCTGTTTTCTTGTGCTATTACTGGCATGAAAACGCCATCACAGAAAATGGATATCTGTCCATTCTCCTGCAAACATAACAGGATGATTGTTAATATGCAGCACCAACTGTTTGTGTTGTGGCTATGAAAACAAAACCTTTAAGCTATGGCAGGATCTTTGCAGAAAAGGTTGTTTACTAGCTCAGTATCGGCATCTAAGATCTCAGACTCTGTCCTTCACAAGGGGAATCTCGGCCACGTCAAGGGCACTTGACACATTTCAAAAATTGCTCATGCTCCTCTTTATTTGGACTTCATTTCATCAAGATCTATCACAATGTTTCTAAGCAAACTGTTCTCATTGCTAATCTGAGCTGCCCGGAGCGTCCGTGGGGACGTGGTTAGTTGTTCAGTATGCACCTCTACAGTGATGCAGGGATTTATAGAGGCTGAAAGATGTGAAAACAGCGTGAACAGAAGGCCAGGTCAAGTGTGTGTGTTCTCTGCTGCATTTGCTTCTCTCATGGGGGTACAGTTTCATTTGTGGTTGTGAATAATGTAGCCTGGTTCCCTTGTTCTGCCAGAGGTCCAACGATGGGGAAGGCCTTGAGATACGGTCTACACGTACTTTCATTCAAGGCACCGTTTGCTTTCTGTACGTGACCAGACACACTGGAAAAGGATAAGAATGACAGAAACATGAAGACTGGAAACGTCCCAGTGGCCTCTAAGTGTTGATATGTTTCTGCTGCAGTGTTATCTTATGTGTAACCAGCTGGCAAAAAAACACTCAGCTCTTCTTTTCAATTTAAAAGATGAGCGAAAAGGACAAAATGCCTTTGAGGCCTTTGCCATTTTTTCCATCTGTGCTGCGAGCACAGGCTACGGAAGTGACGCTCGTCCTTGTCTCTGTTGTTGAAGTTGTGATTAATTACTGTATTCTGGGTCATTGCTATGAATATCCTGCTTACATCTGTCAGTTGGCTACAACTTTTAGTCATTCATTTAAGTATGGAAAAATATATAATTGAGTATATACATATACTAATATAAAGCACATGTTGTGCACAGTGTCTCTGTCCTGACCTTTACAGTTCAAAGCACTTTTTAAGATCTGTTTCCTGTAATAGAAAAAGTTTAAAGATGAAAGATTTTCATGGTTATATAAGAATTCTAAAGCAGAACTTTTTTTTCTTTTATCTCCCAAGATCCTGACGGTACGTATGTGACCCCAGTAGGTGACCCCAGCTTTATGCCACAACACCTTCAAGTACAGTGGATCAGTGCTAAATGTACTGTAAATATGCAGAATCAGGGTTTAGTCCAGAGTGCACCATAAATGTCCTGTCACTACAAACTGCCCGTCCATCTGTCCTAAGGCAGGATCAAATCTGTAAGCAAGATTTTACAAGTTATCACATTTAATCAGCACAAGCTAATTCAAATTAGTTTGAGGAGTTAACTAAACCACAACATTTGCTATCTGGTGGTAAACATGACTCACAAGTTCTGACAAAGACGGACTGAAGCAAAACACCACTTTCTATCATTTAAAATATGATTTTATAAAATATGAATCATTAATTATAATTTTAATAGCCTTTTATGGTACATTTTTAAGGTATTGTGACCCTCAAAAAAGTACTAATGGGTCCATTAGACCCCTCCCAGACAATTCTAGCTCAAACTCTGCAGTAGGTGAAATGATTTGAGCTTCTGTTTTATGTTGCGCAGTGTCTCCTTGCACTTAATGTCCTGATATCACTGTGCCACTTATACTCAAGTCAGCATTAGAGTTGTAATTGGAAATCTTAACATATCAATTATAATGAAAACACAATTAAGCGCTCATGTAACTCCAAAGATCTCAGTGCTCCTAATAATCTCATTATCACGTTATGTGATTACAGCAGGTTCTGAGGCGATCCACACAACGACAACATCTCGTTCACCAGGAACACACTCACAACTTGATCTCACTTACAGGGATGTGATGGACGTGTATAGCTGTTTTACCAGCCTCTGCTAATGTGACTATAATTGGAGTACTAAAAGCATGCACAGTCTCCGTCAGGTTAAAACCTTGTATCTCCAAAACAAATGAGAAAATTATGTTATGAACTTGATGAAAATACATTTTTGACTTTTTTGCTCTGTGTGTGTGAAAATTTCCCATCCCTGCAGCGGTATCCTAAGGACAAATTCACGATTCTGATTCAAGCACAAATTTGGTCCCATATCATGTGATCCTTGCCTAATCTTTGAAATCGAATCAAACTGGCAAGTGTAGCTGAGCTCTGCCTCTCGGTGACAGCGAGGAGCAGTCAGGTAAGGAATGGGACGGTTAGAGCCCTGAGGGGAGGCAGGCAGGGAGAGCGTTTTATGGGCACCCTCGCTTTGATCTTAACTCCCTCTGAATGGTAATCACCTGGGAAAAGGTCCCAATTATCTCCCTGAAACTCTCAGAGGTACAGTGTCCCTGTCGCTCTCCCACGGCCTCAGATTAGTCACAGACACACAACTACAGACAGGCACAGAGACACCTGCATACTGTATATGTGCAAGTACCAAACACGTTTGTGAAAGGTGAAACTACTAATTATTACTATGCTCATACCCCAACCGCTGACGCAAAGATTTAAGGAGTAGTTTGACATTTTGGGAAATATGCTTGTTTGCTGTTATACTGGGAGTAAGAAGAGAAGATAAATCTCGTCTTTCTTTGTTCAGTAGGGAGATTGGTCCAAGATGTGTTTGTTAGCTTAGCACAAACACTGGAATCTGGAGGAGACAGCTAGCACCAAACAAAAACAGAAAACATGTATTTTCATTTGGCTTTAAAATTTACTTCAATTTCCACGGCACATCAAAGAATCACCTGATTTTTGTCCAGAGTTACAAAACTATGTCAAGCTTCTAACTTTGCGGTGGGTACAACACTTCTGTTAACTAGTAACATTAACTCGCTAAACAACAATATGTCATTCTTTAATTGTACATGTGTTTAATACACAGGGTAAAACATATAAATATGACAGTTTGGAAGTTGTTGAAAGGCACTAACAAAGCCAGTCTCAGTTTTTTGCCCCTGGGAAAACACGATCTTCTGTACTAAGCTTTAACAGGTAAAACTGACGCCTATGTTCTCAAAAGTAAACAAGCATTTCCCAATATGTCGAAGTTTTCCTTTAACCTTATCCTCAAACTATAAAAGCAACCATAACTGGTTCATTCTATTTTTACTGGTTCCTCAATTTCTTGTCTATGTTAAAGTAATGATAAACACTGATATTTGGAGATGTTGTTAAGGATGTCTGGTCAATTCAAACCAAGTTACCTGGTCACTTCATGACATTTTACTCTGCTGGACATCTGGATACCAATGACAGGCAACACCCAATTCTTGGTCATGTTAAGATATGAATGAGTAGACACTGATTTCCGCCTTAACATACTAGATACATACTTTTACTGCTGCTCCTTTTTATATTCACTATGAATTGACCTGAGTAATACAGAGGTATTTTAGGTTATTATTATTAATTTTGAACTCAAGCTTTCTTTTGCATGTACCTTTATACATAATCCTAATTTAAACCCTAAATCCAAATCCTCACCACTAACCAAATAACTCACTCTCACACTGAGGGTCTAAGACATAGCTGTTCTCACAGGGATAGTAAACACACACACACACACACACACACACACACACTCTCTCTGATAAATACAGAAATACAGACACATACACACGACGTCAAACCCATTAAGTCTAACATCTCAGTGAATAAGATGCACAGTAAAAAAGACCAAGCACACACTTATTTAACACATGAACTGTGTCCTCTACTTTGGAGAGTGTCTTAAACTGGACCATTGAGCCATGTAGTTATTACCCTGAAGGCTTAAAGACAAATGCATTTTAAGTACTCACTCAGCAGGTCGCTGTGAAACATCTTCCACCTTGGCAAACCAGGAAATTACATGTTGTTTTGAAAAACAGGTATCTCGCCTCATCAAAGCGTTGCTGTTGAAAGGAAAGCCACAGCCCAGCTGACGGGTCTGAGTGCGGGTCAGCGGGCAGTTGCATTGGCAAAGGGTGGAAAAATGTGGGATCTTATTTGATGCAGAAGGTCCAGCGATGATATTGGTGATAGTGAAGTGGCTAATGCTTGATTGAGATAAAAGACTCTGTCTTGCCTTGGAGGGCTGGCTGATTACGACTCGGCAACAGATAAGAGGGCAAGAAGAGAGTGAAATGGATGGATGGATGGATAGATGGGTAGATAAATGGGCATGGCTGGCTAGGTGTGTGAACACCGGATGGATGGCGGGTGGGCTCTGCTATATCTGGGCAGTCGCACTTTACATAACACAAGCTTTTCATAGTAGGATTTCTGGAAGAGATAAAAACAATTCCAGCGGGCAGGGAGATGTGTGATCGGCCGGGTGTTTCGCCGTTGATAAACTTTTTCCCTAACAAAACATTACAAACCTCTACACAGCCGAAGGCCGCAGAAATACTCAGAGAGTTCCACTGCACCATTGCTTGGTACATTGGGGACAAGGCTTCTCCCTGAGTCACTTCTCATAATGTGATTTTCGCCCTTGAAAATGTAATCACACCCTTAAAATAAGGCTCCGAGTGAATAAATCCCCTCCAGTGTGCCTAAGTGCCGCAGTGAGATAAAAAAAAGAAAAAGCATTGAATCACTCATCCTTTTTTTTTAATGACCGTGTTAATTGTCCTTGCTTTTTCAACAGTATCATGATAATCCCAAATAAGCTGGGATGCATCATCTTTTTCACAGAATAAAAAAAAGAAATCACTTATCCTTAACCTCAGTGGAGACTGAATGTTTGGCCTGAACTTATCGAGGCCAAAATACAATCACTGATTTTACAGATTCAGGCATTTTTTACTTAATGTCTTTCACTTGATTAAATTTTTTATGTTAACATCCACTTGTCACTTTCATATTAATGTACACCACGTTCCCATAGCAGAATTGCATTGTTATCTCTCACTTAAAAAAGATTCCACTATTTATGATGCTGATTTCCACAAATCCACTCAAGTCTACCTGTGGAGAATGAGCATATCCCAATCCACCATATGCACTCACCACATTTTAGTCCTTTACTCTCGTATAAAGTGCAAAATACAAAATCTGTCTCAAATTGAGGATACCTCCACTTTCTGACACAAATTACAATCATCACTGGAACAGCTGGTTAGCTTTTAGCGTTGCAATCATTACCTCAAACTATAGCTTCCTAACAACATGGAAGCTCCATTTAAAAAGAAAAAAAAAAGTTCCAACATACCACTAACAAAACTGTGCTGTGCTTTTACTTCAAGTAGTCCACTGTGTGTGCGAGCAGTGCCAGATGCTAGTTAGCATATCGCTTGTGTGATTGCTGGGGCTGTTGACTCTATTTGACAAGCAAATGCTGCTTTTCAAAGGAAGTCAGGAGTCTATTTTTGAGATAGGAAACGAAATGAATAGTTTTTTTCCCATCATGTCAATCAAAGCTGTCCGTGTGCCCCTGCAAATGCAATTCAAACTACAAGCCTGCTAGTTTCAACACCTGAAAATTACAGCAGAGCCTAATGTCTTGACTTTCCTTATTTCCAAATCACATGAGCAACAGCAGACTATTAGAATAAGTCCCTGGAGGGTGAGCTTCCGGATGTAGCATAAGCTTAAGCAAAGAGAGTGCTTCAACATTATGCTAACAAACAAGAAAAAAGAGCAAACTTTGCACAAAATTACAAAGTTAGGAAGTTGTTATTATCACAGCAGTGGATCACATCAAATACAGAACTCACATCAGAAGGTGCAGATGATTTTCGTGGTTCACAATGGTACCATCACTTCACGCCTGTATCCTGCTTCGCATTTAAGCCTCCAAATGGCCAGTCATATCGAACAGCTGAGTTTACCACTGACAGAAGTGTACTGATGAGCTGTGTTTACGTTGAGGAATATATAAAACAACACTCCCAGCCTATGTCAGACTATCAACAGCAAAAGTTAATGGATACTGGTTTTCTCCATGTTACAACACTGTTTTGTCTTCTGTAGCTTTCTTATTCTCTTTAACTGTAAATAATACCAGGGCTCCCAAAAAATCACAATAACACATTAAATGTCCACTTGATAAAGATTTCTCCAAGGGATGATCATCTGATATTTACACTGTGTTTTTGGTCTATCTGTATAGTAGGTGGTGAGATAAGAGTGAAGAGATTTTAGCCTCTGGTCAGATTAGTCATGGCCACACTTTTCTAAGTACTATTCAAAGATCTAGTGAATGAAGATCAGAGAGTAAATATATCTGTATGAGTAGGAATAAATCACAGTATAAAGGTAAGTCCTTGTTAAAAAAAACAAACAACCAAGTTTGTTTTACTTTAATCTATGTTTGATGTTTTCTCTTTTACTTTTCTTTTGTGATTGAATCTAAGTGGGACATTTTAGACTGTTAGAAGTGCAGGGTTGGTCACTGCATTTCTGATGAATAGTCCCTGTTCAGTAATCAGATTAGCACTGTTCAGTGTTATCAGTCACTTCACAGCTGCAGTGTCCTGTAGATCTGCTTCAAATAAAACCAAAAACCTGAGTTGTGCAGTGAGAAAAGCAGAACTGAACCAACTACAGCCCCAAATTGAAATTTTGACCTGATGATGGCAGAAGATAAGATAAGGGCTCATCAACATGATAAAATTTCAGCCTGAAGGGGACATTAATGTCAGTAGTTTTTGAGATATATTAGTCAGTAGCAACAGACCGACACTGCCATCCTTACTGAGAGGATGAGTAAAAGTCCATGAATCTGTCTAATATTATTCTGAATAAACAAAATGACAAAATCAGACGATAGGAAAGAAATAAATCTAAATCTAAGATGCTCCTTTTTAAAATGCAACAATGGCCTAAGGTCTGGTAATGAAACAGTGGCTAATGGAAACAAGGGCTATGTAGGAAGAGAAAAATTGAAAAATAGCTCCTTTAAAGAAAATCATGATGTTTTTCAGTGACAAGCAGTAAGAGCAAAACATATGCATAAGATGCATATTATCCCCACACTGCAATCAGAGTACCCTGAGAGCTCCTATTGTCGGGATTACACTGAATGCTAAACTACATGAGTGCCAGAGATGGTATAGGTATGGGAGGTAGATGTCTGTCATGGATATGATGGTCTGTCAGTTTGCCTGAAACATTATGCAATTGTTGTCTTGCAAGAGGAGCAGTTTCCCTGCAGAGGAGGAAGGTGCACGAGCTGCGTAGCTGGCAACACTGTCCTTGTTAGCTGTGCCTAACGCCTCAGCTGCTCTGTTGTAATTCTGCTCCCTTCAGACCAGCTCATCTCACTTGTGATTACACAGGGGGCACAGAAATCCTTGGATTCTTACCTGCACACGTGATCATAAATGCAAATAAAATATTCATGAAAACACACACCATGTTCATATACTGGTGCACACGGCATACAGAGGATCTCATATGCTGCAGATTTATATGCATGCATACTGCATAAGCACAACAGCATGCACATATTCACATGTGCATCCACACACATGAGAAACACACACAAAACCTCACACATCACATTCATATGTGCACACCCACTTTAGATATTCTATACTGTTCTAGTCAGTTCCATTTTGTGCTCAGAATGACAGCTGAATGCACTTTTGTTTTGACCACAGTATCGATTTAAAGTGTTGAAACACTGAGGGGATTCACACATTCAGGACCCTGTGGTCTTCACTCTGTAGCAAACAGATACACATGTTTTAAAAGTGCCAGGTTACTGCTCTGTTGTACTTCTGTTTGGTTAAACCCAGCTGTCTGAAAGCAGGGCGCCCTGCCAGAGCACACCTGCCCTCTGAACCCCTGGACAGCGAAGCTAGCACCAATCACAGTCCCTCAATGCATCATTAGTAAATGGACTGACCTTTATATCAAAATACAAACAACAACTTATTCAGGTCAAGCCCCCTTAAAGGCGTCTGCACTGCGCTGAATTAAAAAAAGTGACAGGATGATGGATAATCCACATAGGCGAGCTGGCCCAGACTCAGTTCACTAACCAGTGCTCCTCGCCTCTGGGTAGAGGTAGACTGCTGGAGCAGAGATGCCCTATTTCTGCAGGAAATAAGGAGGAAGGAGTGGGAACAGAAGCAAAAAGGGAAGCCCTGGTTGTGATCACCTTGATAACAGTGAAGGCAAGGAGTGGGGGATATTAACGTGAAGAAGAGAACAGTAGGCTCCAGGTTTAACAGAGATTTACCACCCCAGTAGAGCACCTATGCTCCTCCAACAGGCCCAAACGATCCCATTTAATTGGAATGATTTGGCTGACCAGTGCAGCCTCTGCCAGTCTGCAGCCCCGGAGGAATCAGAAGAGAAGGAGAAGAGAAGGAGAAAGGAAGAAAAAGGCGGAGGACGTGGAAAGCGTGAAGGGAGGGGAGGCGCAGGAAATGCTGTCCGGCTGTTGATGAGCTCTAGCTACGAGAGCCGTTAGCCACCCTGTTAAAATGCTCTTCTTATCTTAACACCAGGAAATGGATCTCTTTGTTTAAAACGGATTCTGGGGGAAGAAATCGTTATGTGAGAAATGTATCTCAAGCATACTTCTGCATTACCCTTAAGTCTTAAAGTGCCATGGAACTTATCTCCAAAAGTGCTGTTTTCTGGCTTTGAAAAGCTGTGGAGAGGCACTGACGCTTGGGAAGACACAAATCTTATTTGTGACCTTGTGGTTCAGCTTTCTGAACATTTTATTTCTATGCTAAGCAAAGGTCATACTGTAGTGAAAACGGTTAAAATGTAAATTCTTTGTTGGTGTGAAAATACAGGCTACTTGTAAAGAAATGTCACATCTTGTTTCACAACAGTTTTGGTGTGTCAGTGGATGTGAAACCCTGTTAACATAAAGCCTGTCACACAAAACTGCCAATTCTCAGCTATAAAAGAGTCACCGATCCAAGCAATAAACAGCACGGTGATGTTGCAGTAAACTTATTTTAAGGTAGTTTCTGTCCAGAGCAGTGAGTCTGAGGAGTTTGATTCTCTTTCTCAGGACACGTTTAGGTACATTTTGTATTTTTTATTAGTCATCCATGTCAAGTTTTATGTATTTTGCTGTCTCTGCTGCCAACAGACTGTAAACAACTAATAACAACTAATAACTGCAAAGCTGACAGGCATCAACAGACACAGTGGGACTGTTATTCGGAGGCCCATAAGCATCTGGATGAGCCTTATGTGTTTAAAATTCCCAGCTTTGACACCAGATAGACAGTAAACCACAAATCTCTGTCTTCAACTTAAGTCAATTTTTTATATTCTGTATTGCCAAATCATGACAGACATGATCTCAGGGCATTTTTCACATAGTGCAGGTCGACACTGTACTCTTTATAATATTCTTTATAGAGACCCAACATTCTCCCATGAGACAACACTTAAACTCAATTTTAATGGGAATAAACCTTGAGCAGAACTGGGCTCTGGGTGCTTTGGCCGGTTGGTTTGAGAAAGGAAGAGAGGGGGAGAGGAGAGAGAGACCAATAATAATAATCATAATTGGGGGCAGTAGGTGTCTTGCAAGCACAGATCCAGACTCTACAGCTCCGGAGGCAGAAAAACCTGCAGAAAGCGAGAGGAGGAGAGACAAGAGAGACGAGGAAGCACAAAACTACAGAAGAGAGAAGGAGCCAAGCTGGTAACATGCATTATTGGGATATAAATGCCTACAGACGGAGAGGGAGATGAGGAGGGAGGAGCTTGGTGCGTTGTTGCAAGTCACCCAACAGTCTAGACCTATAGCAGCATAACTGCAGCATAACTGAGGGGATGATTCAGGCAAGCCTGAGCCTTGAACACAAAAAGGAAAAGTTTAATGCTACTCTGAAACATGGACAGGGTGTCTGCCTCCTGGACCCAAACTGGTGGATGTTTCCACAGGAGAGGAGCCTGATAGCTGAGGGCAGAGGGAGTAAGGCTGCATTCTGGGGGCGGAGTAATATGGTACTATGAGCTCTTTCAGATATGATGGGGTCTGACCATTAAGGGCTTTGAAGGTTAAATTCTATTCTGGATTTTACAGCGAGCCACTACAGAGAAGCAAATATGTTCTTTTCAGTAAAAGCAGCAGCATTCTGGATCAGGTGGAGAGTCCTTACAGATTTCTTTGGGTGAAGGAATTGTAATAATCAAGCCTAGAAATAAGAAAAGCATTTTTTCACTATCTTCTTGAGACAGGATGTGCCTGATTTTTGTAAAGTTGTAGGTGAAAAAAAGCAGTCCATGAAATTTGTTAGAGGACAAACCGAGATCAAAGAAACCTCTAGGATTCCTTGCGGTGATGCAGGAGGTCAGGGGCATTGCCATCTAGACGAATTATATCATTAGATAATGTGTCTCTAAGGTGCAGAACAGAACAATGACTTCAACGTTGTCTGAGTCTTAATATCTTAATAGCAGAAAATTGCAGGTCTTCATGTCCTTAAGGCAAGCTTGAAGTTTAGCTAACAAAAACAGTTTATGGAGTGTTTCCTTATAACATTGCCTAAAAGAGGAATATACAAGCTAAATAGTGTCGGTCCAAGCAGAGAACCTTGTGGAACTTTGCGACTACCTTTTGTGCATATGAAAGATTCATCATTAACATGTGAAAATTGAAATCGATGTAATAAATAGGACATAAACCAGCTTAGTGTGGTTCCTTTAATGCCAAACAAATGTTCCAGCCTCTAATAGGATGTGATGGTCAATAGCTTCAAATGCAGCACTAAGATCGAACAAGACAAATACAGAGACAAATACAGAGACAAGTCCTTTGTCTGATGCAATTAGAAGGTCATTTGTAACTTTCATGAGTACTTTCTTTGTGTCTAAATCCTGACTGACAATCCTCCAATGAACCATTGTTCACTGCTTTCTTAAAGATCTTAGAGACAAAAGGAAGGTTAGATATAAGTCTATAGGTGGCTAACACTTCTGATCAAGAATAGGCTTTTTAAGAAGAAGGTTTAATTACAGCCATTAGTTATGGCTACTTTAAAGGCTGTGGTATACAGCCTAGTAATCAAGACAGATTGGGATTAGGTAGAAATCGCTGAAATTAGTTGGTGGAGGTTGCCGGTTGAGGGCAGGAGGTGGTGAGTTTTGTCTCTAATAGTTCGAATTTTATTATTAAAGAAGCTCATGAAGTCGTTACCACTGAGAGCTACAGGAATACATGGATCAATAGAGCTATGACTCTATGTCAGCCTGGCTACAGTACTGAAAATAAACCTAGGGTTGTTTTCACTTTCCTCCACTGATGATGAATAATACAGAGGGCCTTCCTATATGTTTCAGACTGTGAGTGAGATTCTTCCAGTTTGGTGGAACGCCATATCCTTAAAGCGATGTTTGCTTTAATTTGCAGGTTTGGGAGTTAAACCATGGACTACTGTCTTTTTTTGAGGGGCAACAGAGTCGAGTTGTCATTCGCATTGAGCCTGCAGCACTATCAACAGATAACCAATTTGGGAGGGACTAAAGTTAGCATAGGAGTCCTGTGTTATACTGCGATTAAATGCTGATAGAATCTTTTCCTTAAATTTAGCTACAGCACTATCAGATAGAGATTGAATGAAGACACTTTGGCCTAATGGCATTTCATTCAGGAATATGAATTCAAAAGTTATCAAATAGTGGTTTCACAAAATAGGATTCTGTGGAGAGATGTTTAATTTTGATGCCGTATGCCAGATCAGGGCCAAGGGTGTGGTTAAAACATTAGGGGGGTTTATTTACACTCTGACTGCAGTGCTGATCTTTGTTGATGTCCACATGAATATTAAAATCACCCACTATAATTACTTTATCTGTACTAAAGGAGAAAAACATGATAAAAGGTTTGATGTAAAGACTACAAACAAGGCTTTTGAATGAGTAATGATTGAGTTGAGTTTAGGTTTTAAAAGCCTGAAACAAAGAAGGCTGCAACTCCACCTTGTCACCTTTTGGGAATGACTGTATTAATGTGGCTTGGAGAGTGGATTCATTTAGGCTAATATATATAAGACAATATAAACTCATATGATAATCTGAAGTTAGACTGTTTACTAATACACCTTTAGATGACAGAGATCTAATGTTAAAGAATCCATATTTCACTTTAGTATTTTGCTGCACTTGAAGTGGTGGTGTTTGGTTTTTATTTGTTCCTCTTCTGTTTACTTTTGATTTAATTGATCTAAGTGGTTGGTGGGCAGACAGTCTCTATGGGGTTTTGGGTGGGTGACTGCTCTAATGGAAGCGCAGACAAGCATGTAGGACTGCAGCTCTGCCTCCTGGTCTCAACTCTGGGTTGTCATGTTTTTGCTCCACTAATAAACATAGATGGGATGCCATCTCCCCTAATCAGACCAGGTCTTCCCCAGAAAGTTCACCAATTATCTACCAAGCCAACATCATTTGCTGTGTCACTGTCTTTGCATGTGTACACACCGACTCAACATTAATTTTGGTGACCTCCGATTGGTGTAAGCAGATGTCGTTACTGCCAAAATGAATAATACTTTTACAATATCTAAGCTAATCCTTAGCCAGCAGTTTAAAAGGGCTTTCTGTGTCGCCTGCTCTGGCCCCAGAAAATACATTTAACTATGGTCACCAGTGTCTCCCATGTCCATTTCTCATGATAGAGCTGCCAATGACCAGAGTTGGCTTCTCTGGGAAAAACCTGTTCAAAACATGAACTAGTTGGTGGCAAACTGTGGTCTATCCCCCCTTCAGACAGGCTCACAGTCACCCTGGCTTCTCAACTGCTTGGAAGCTGCCAGGGGAAGAGAATGAGCTACACTGTGTCAGCTTGCATTGGCTACTCTGGGCTGACTAACTACAGGAGGTAATGATCAGGTTTCCATGGTGCAGAGTCATGTCTCCAATTCACTGAGCCTCGCCTCCTTCACGGTAAATAAGCTACAATTATTACATGTACCATTATCACTAATGGAGGCAGAGTTATAGCTAAACATAAATCACACCAAGCAAGAGAAAGCAGGAGAGTGAGGGGGAGAGAGACGCCATCGGTAAGTGCTGAGCTAAAGTAACTAGCAGATCTGAACAGCGTGTAAACAACCATGGGATTCGTGAGAAAGTGGCAACAAGGAGGAGACCGCAATGAGCACCATGAGCAGACCTAGTGTCACAGCACGTCAGCAGCGAAGGAATCTGGTACAGCTGACAGGACATCTTGTGCTCAGTTACAAAACATTCAGTTTACAGTGACAAAGCTCAGAGCAAGTAAACCCTTTTTAATGAGTGACCACGGCATACTGACAAACAGGACGCGTGATCACAGATTCCTAAGGAGCAAAATGTAACTGATACAAAATTTACATAGGGCTTTATATTCTGAGAAGATGGGAAGGTCCTTTACTGATGGAGCCAGAAGAATAGTCATTACGATTCATCATCTGTGCACCTTCAATATTTGTACCAAATTTCATGGCATCTATCTAATAGCTATTTCAGTTTTGATCAAAGCGGTTGACCGTCCAGCAGACTGTTATTACCCTCTGTAAAGCCGTGGTGTTAGCATGGCTGAAAAGACTCAGCCACTGACTGTAATAAATAATAAATCATAAATGATCTGAAAACACCACACAGACAGCACCAATTCTCACTGTCGTTTTTACACAGACAAATATTTTCTGGTACATTCCATACAAATCATATTTTTTTTAATTTAATCCCAGCATCAAAGCTTTATATTCTCATGGTGAAATATGGGTCCTGGACCATCTTTGTGGTACAAGTTCATAATGTATAGAAATAAGGGGGATTTGTGCGATTACAGGGTTCAAAGTTAGTGCAAAAGAAGATAAATTGCCTCATAGTTATAAAACAGAGAGGGTCATGCACACACATCCCTCCGAGTCAGTATGGATAGACAGGTTGGTGAAAACGGAGCCGTATCTGCTCTACTAGACAGACGATTAACAATGCTTCAGACAAGCTTCGGTAACCTGTCAGCATGGGTTGGCCTTCAGGTTAGAAAACTTCCATCTGACTTCCATCTTTATCAGGCTCCACAATGCAACTGTCAACAAATCGCAAAAGGAGAGTCTCTGCTTTCCTAAAGGTTTTTCATTAAAACTTTCCATACAACTCACTTATTTTATGCTGCACAAGCTGAGGATACTGTTGGTGGCAATGGTGACATCTGCTTGTAAAGAAAACTCCAAACTTCCACATTCTTGAAGTACCATTAGTGGGATGTTTTGTTTGTGTTTACTTTACTTTAGCGGGTCATTTTTGTTGTTTTGATATCAGACATGTCGACGTTGACATTTTTCTTGCCTCAGCTGTCAACAGACTACATAGTAAATTCTTAAAACTAGCTGACAGGTAGCAACCGAGACTAGCAGCAATACCCATAGCTTCCTGGATGGGCCATATGTACTCAAAAAAAAACAAAAAAAAACAACAGAAACCAAAAACTCCAATATGACTAGAACTTGCACCCGACAGCCAGTAAGCCACTAAGTGCTGTCTTGTATTCATTAGTGGGCTATTTTGTGCTGTCTCTGGCTGGCGGCCGGGCTGGGCTGTACGGCTGGCGAATGACAGGTTGGTGACAAGGCCTTCATCACCATCATGGGCACAGCAAGCCCGAGTTTTGGCGTGTCCCAATCCGCTCAGTGTGTGTTGTGCAGCCCAGATCTGTCCCAGCCGTCTCACTGCTTCTCAGCTGTGACTGGGAAGAGAAACCAGAGCCAGACGTGATAAATATTCCATCTGCTGAGAGGCCGTTTCCCTCCCCTGATCCCCTGCAGAATGAGCCATGAAAAGACCAGCCTGTCTGCTGTCTGTCTCTATGTATGTGTGTGTGTGTGTGTTCTCCTCAGAGCCTTGTCACTCCCTATGTCTTTAAGTTTGTCAGTCTATCTCATCTATCTGCTCTTCTGGGTACTGTCTGTCCATGTGTCTACCTTCTCGTCTGTCTGCTTGCTTGTCTATAAACCTGTCTACCTGTTTGTTTATGTTTTCTGCCCCAAGGTACAGCTGCCTGTCTAGAGGTCTGTCTGAATACACTATGAGCATGTACCCCACATGAACGACTAATATGTAATCGGAATACTGGTTTCCTTTATGTTGGGAAGAAAAAAATGACTATTTTTTTTCTTTTCATTATATTATGCAGCACTTTTTGAGGGCATAATATCATAATACCATTCTTTGCAGTGTTTATCTGACACTTTTGATGGCTTGTCATGTTGTTGATCAAGGAATTAAAGCTTACTTTGCTGAGAAAATCATAGTGGATAAAAATCTCAGCTGGAGTGTCTCTGATGTGTCCTCTGCATGACTTCTTATTATTTCCCTGCTAGTTTACGTGTTACCATTTTGCCCCTGTGCCTGCACACCACGTCTGCCTCTGCATGGCATCTTTTTGGAAGAGTGCCCAGGCAGCCGCTGCAGGGTGACTCAAAGACAAGAGCAGGTTTCTCCAGGAGAATCAGCTCAACCTCGTGCACATTAGGAGTAGAGAGACAAAGCAGGACATGCAGTGAGCTCCAGGTACACAGTATTCCTTTGTTGATGCCTCTGGGCGGGTGACCTTCAATGCACTCACTATAAATCCTTACATTTATATGTCTTAATATGACTATATCTCAAAGCTCTGATAGTGACTTCTATTCAAAGCCTAATGATTTCAGTGCTCAGACTAAGTCTCTGGATGGAGCTGAGGCCCTAACCTGTCTTCACACTCCAGACCTTGATGCACTGGAGGCTCAAAGAGCAAATGCACCACAAAAGTGGCACTTTGGGAGGTGGGGGAAGCTCTGACTCACAGAGCTGTGGGGGATGACAAAAGTTGATCCAGTAGTCCAGGCTGAACAGATTAAGTATTTCCACAATCTGAGCAGTTAAGTGGGTTTCACTTGACCAGTTTTACTGGCATTTATGAAGTAGAACTACCTGCTACCTTTTCAAAGCAGCGGCAAGTAGTGTTTTCACTGTCTCCAGACTGAGGTGTCTGTATAATATCTGCAGTTGGTCCATATGGTTGGTTGTGATGCTGCAGGGAGCTGTGTCAGTTCAAAGAGATGTGTAGGAGGAGCTCTAGCAGTGTTGTTGCTGTTCTTTCTAGTTAACTTGAGAAAACTATAAAATGTATAGAATATTAAAAGCCCTTAAAGCAAATGTTTGTGTTTGTTGGAGAAACCTTGGCTGGAAGCTGAAGCCAATGCTGAGAGACAGAGAACCAGTAATTGCTAAAATATGAATTCAAAACATCTCTTGAGCTGAACACATCCTTCCACAAGTCATTAGGAGTTCAAAAATTCACTTCTCTAAGAACTGTTACTCTATACTGAATTATTATATTGTAGATATTATACTGAAATACACACTGTGAAAAGATTCTTTCCAGCACTGTTTTTTAAAGTTTTTTAAAGGTTTTAAAAAAGTAGGTTTAAAAAAGTGCACAGGTTTCCTATTTACACACAGTCTACAACACATCAGCAAAAGAGTAGAAAATTACCTGTAAATGTAGGATAGATCAGTGGTTTCTAACCTTTTCCAACTCATGGCCCATTTAAAAGTCTCAAAAATGTTGGCAACACACATCTGACCCAGTGACAATACAGAGGCCAAATGATACCTGCTCAAAGAAAAAAATATTTTAATGATAATGATCAAACATTCAGGACTAAACTGAAAGCAGAGGAAGCTCAGTTTTTCATTTTTGTTTTCCTGTTGCTAACAGCTATCCATTTTAAGACTCCAGTTTTTGCCATGGATTTAATCTTTTAGTGTGTAATCAGACTGAGAAAACAAGTACACGATGTAATCCGGCTGGCGACAGCATAAAAATTCCTAACATTGTGCAGAGAAAAATGACAGTTTTTTTAAACATTTAAAAACATTAATTATATTCTTATTTTTTTTAAATAAAAAATCTTTTCGCCAAAGTTATAATGTGTTGCAAATGATTTGTCGGTACACTTGCGGCCCACAGGTTGGGAACCACTGTTTATAGGTGATATGTGGAAATTTCCAGTATTTAGCATGGTAAAAAGCACACCTTTAGAAACAGCATCATCTCAGTTTCAGAGATGAGTAACAAGCTTTCACTTCATTTGGTCCTTCTTATGCCTTCTTTGTTTGAGTCCCTAAAACTACACATCCAACTCTGCATAAAGACATCAGCACGCATGAGTGACTTGCTCAATTTCAGCAGTGGGAGAGCGATTGCTTAATGCACTCAGTGCCGCTGGGAGGTCTGGTGGCTTAGATTGCCTCAGAGTCAGTTACAAGACAACAAAAGGTTTTTCTAACAAGAGTGTGTCTTTAATTATTCAAAAATGACAAATAAGTACTCTTTGGTGCCCACCATCCCTGCATCCTCCACAAAAGACATCAGGGAGATGTCATTAAAGTTTAAATTCACAGTTGCGTCGCTTCCCTTGTGCTGTGCTGGGTGGTAAAAAACCTTTCATCATATCAGTGTCTCTGTTTCTGTCCAAGTGTCTGTTTGCCTCCATTAAAACAGAAACCAGGGATCCTGCTGGCTTGTAGCTAAAGAGGAGAGGGAATGGGCTTCCATCTGTGTGTTGTTCTCTGTCAGCTGTTTAACTGTAAAGTAACTGAAAGCACAGCTTTTAACTCTTTGTTTTAGCCCAACACAAAGTCCTTTCATGGCTGAGCAACAGAGAGGTCCGCCCTGAGAAAATCATGTTTGGACTAATGTCCAAGAATGTTGGTCACTTTGCTCTGAAACAAAAGGCTTTACTATAAAACTTCGTTATCCATAATGTGCTTTACTTCTGTATCAATGACGGCACATTTCAAAAGCACAGCCATATTTCCTCCTGTTAGTTGTCTCGTTGGAAACTGTGAAAGCTGCGGTCTTTGAATCCCCCATCTGGTGAGAAGACTTATTTTCTCCTGCTATATGAATTTGAGAAGCTGCGGGTGTTATATTGCAGTGTTGGCTATCAGTGCTCTCAGTTCTGATAACAGTTTACTCTGATGTGTGACATCACTGGAGTCAAACAGGGCAGAGAACACGAGCTGTTAGATAGTGACATAGGGTATTAATGAACTCTGTTTTACATTATTACTGAAAGTGAACACCCTTGAAATGTATGTTTGCATCCTTTATTACACAGAAAACTGTCCACAAACACGACCACGGTGAGGATGGTCGATCAAAGTGGAACTGGGAAACTGCTCAGTGGTTTGTCTGACACTATGGGGCCCCCTAAGGCCCTGTTCAGGCCCTGGTATTAACATAGTCAGGTGACCTGATCACAAGTGGACAACCCAAAGTTCAGGTGTGAACGCAGCCAAGACACATTGAGGACGCATTTAAGATCCGATCACTCAGACCACATGCACATGGTCTGGGCCACGTGTGGCCACATTCTGTGAACGCAAATGTGTCCTGAGCCACACTGAAGGACCACCTCCTCTACTGACGTCCTCTGTCACAGTCTAATTAGTACCAACACGGTTTCATAATGGACTGAAAATATTTTACTATTTCAAATGGATAAAAGCCTATTTCATTTGAGCTGTGTGCAGCAAACTGTACTCTCTCTCTCTGCCTCTCTCTCTCTCTTTCACACACTCACATATTGAAAACAGACCCATCTGTCGGATTGGCTAAAAACAACAACGCGTACCTGTTTATTTGCACATAAAGCGGAGACTTGATCACGAGTGGTCACTGGAGAAGCAGCGTAATGCCAGGTGTGAACAGGGCTGAAGTCACATGCCTTCATCAGCTGTCCCTTCTCTACAGCTCACACACTGTGGATCTGTCACTGGAGCGGCTCCGAGTGAAACCAGCCTGAGGTAATGTTCATTAGATTTACAACGTTTTGGTTTTGCTCCTGTAGTTTCAAATGCATTCCTTTATTTTTATACTTTCAGTACGTTACCTGGTCATAATAGAAACAAAAATATAAAAATTATTTTCAGGGGTGTTTCTATGCCTTTATGAGAGATGCACCACAAAAGAGATGACAGGACATTAGGACAACACAGGTCCCCGGGTGATCTATGCCAGTGAGTTTCATGGTCAGTGTCCTTTACCGCTAGGTCAAACAATACACCCCCACCCAAAACTATTTATGAAAATATTGTCAATGGAAAGCATGGTTTAGTTTAACTGATATTTTATTGACTTAAAGTTAAAGCTTTTCCCCACTTGTAACAATAAGGCTGTGTGGTTCAAAACCCGTCATCTTATTATTGCATATCGCACTTTTCTGGTCAGCTGGTAGACAAGCAGCTAACATTGTCATTCAATTAACAAAATACATTTCAATTTTATTTTCTCCGAGTTAGGCTGCTCAAGACTGAGACTCTCATAGAGGCACAGAGCTATAAGGACAGAGTATAGAGCTATTAGGACAGAGTATAGAGCTATAAGGACAAAGCACAGAGCTATAAGGACAGAGTATAGAGCTATAAGGACAGAGTATAGAGCTATAAGGACAGAGTATAGAGCTATTAGGACAGAGTATAGAGCTATTAGGACAGAGTATAGAGCTATAAGGACAAAGCACAGAGCTATAAGGACAGAGTATAGAGCTATAAGGACAGAGTATAGAGCTATAAGGACAGAGTATAGAGCTATTAGGACAGAGTATAGAGCTATAAGGACAAAGCACAGAGCTATAAGGACAGAGTATAGAGCTATAAGGACAGAGTATAGAGCTATAAGGACAGAGTATAGAGCTATAAGGACAGAGTATAGAGCTATAAGGACAGAGTATAGAGCTAGTGCTAAGGACAGATCATGGGGCTATAAGAAGACTATACTGATCAAACTTGTATATGCAGCGTTGTGTTCTCCTGCAGTAAAATGAGACGGCCCCCTTCAGTAAGATTTTCAGTATAATAAAGAATGAAGATAACACCCACTCTTACAAAATGACTGTTAGTGAACAAGTAAAACAAATTATGTTTTTTCCCTTACACCAGTAGATAACACGCTTTGGAATGATTTCCAAAATGCATATCTGGCACTCTCGAAATGAACTCTTCAAGCAGAATATTGTGCATCGGAGGCGAGTAGGCAGCTGAGTTGCAGTGCGTCGTCTGTGTTTTCATACTGAAGAATAAGCAGGAAGAGGGTGGAAGACTTCAAAGCAGCTTTTCCGTGCCACCAGAGTATTCCATGGATAATAGACTTAAGGGAAAGATTTATCAAACAGCACACTTGAGGACTCTAATGTGAGATGTGAATGTGAGCAGAGAGCGAGTTTGAGTGTGGCGGAGATGCGTGTCTGTGTGCATGTAGCGTGTGTGTGTTTGTGTTTGACTGGCATGTGTGCTTTTTGTGTTGGCATGCGTGTCAGTGTGTGTGCTTTCTAGGTGCGATTAAGACCGAAGGCAGGTTCACGGGTGCCATCTTTCGTTCTAAATATGTGAAGTAAATATGCTAATGAGCGGCCTGCCTGCCCACGCAAACACACACACCATCTCCCTCACAAGCCGTCCACCTACAAAGAGTCGGAGCAGGCACCAGGGGCCGCGGGGAGAAGCTTATTTATGCAAACCTCTCCTGTTGATCTCTGCCAACTTTGATACATGTTGAATAATTTCCATCAGCGCACAGTCATCATCCAATCCACTGCTCTATCAGTCACGGTGAACCATATTGAAAACGAATTAGGCGTGCACGCAAGCACCAGGACCAAGCTGCAAACCCAAACATTTGAATTGACTTGATGATTAAGCATGGCCGACTGATTGTGCTTGGTAGAATAATGGCCTAATACATATCAATATTAAGCAGGGGGTCTTTCCTATTTCAGCCTTGCAGCCGAGTCATTAATTGTGCAGTGTTCATGAAAAATATGCAAATATGCCGTTGACATTCTGATATGTAAATGATGTCATTTTTTTTAAATAATGAAGAGTGGCGATTATGCACTTGCTTGTAGATGAAGCTCCAGCAGAGCTGTGCTAAGGTTCCAGAAGGTTATTACAAATTCTTTAGTAGTTTATTGGATTTTGCCAATAACGTTTTCATATAAGAGAAAAGATAAAAAGGAAAAAAAGAGCCAACTCCAATTCGCGTCATCCAGTTCTTCACTTTAATCCGCTCCTTACACAGAATTAAGAGTGTTATTTTAGTCGACGGTGTTAAAACTATTTCACTGTTTTCATGCTCAGGCTGCAGTTGGCCTTGTTTCCAGACAACACCCCACTAATGCCTGAGCTCACGCAGACATGGTGAGTAAAACTCACTGCTGATCTCAACACGAACACAAATTGTGACAAACAGTGCAGGCAGTGTGGGTATTGATCGCAGGTTGTGAAGCTTTCAGGCGGGTGGTGATGACAGGTGAGGTCAGGGGGACCTTGCCATGGTCCTCTGATGATACTGGTCAGTGAGACAGAGAGACAGCTGATATGACTTTAGGGAGAGAGAGATAGAGGTTTGTTGTCCAGACTGCACTGTAGCAGCCGAACGTGGCTGAAAACTCAGTGTAAAACACAGTGAAATGTGTATATTTCTCTATTAGATGCAATGTTTGTTAATAAATAAACAACCATTAAAGCCATCAGCACAAAACTCATCTAGTTTTACAAAAAAGAAAGGCATCACACCAGCCATGATGCCCATCAACATGTTGTGGGTCAGCCCACTATCTTTGAATTCAGCCTTCTGTTTGATCTCAGCAACACACCTGTAAAACTGTGACTGTGACAAAATCTGCCCACACACAGTCAGACATACAAACTCCTGCCAAAGTCCTCAGAAACCACCTCTGTGGTGGTTCCCGCTGCACTGGGAGTCTCCAGGACCACATTACGAGACTGGCAAATGTTTACAACTTTCTGGACCTTTCAGCTGCATGTGATGGTCATCATAAGTGGACAGAGCTCAGTGAGCTGTTCAGTGAGAAACCACTCAAAAACACTGTGTGTGTGTGTGTGTGTGTGGGGCCTGGGTGTCTGCTGGTGCAGTGGAGGTGATTCTCACTGAGAATGAAGATGAAAGTTTATTATATGTTTTGTATTATATATGTTACATTGTTTAATGTGAACTTCATTATGTATCTATTATGTTTTATGGTCAATTAATTTATGTTTGCTAATGTGCTAAAGTTTTTTTTTGTTGTTGTTGTTTTAATGTCCATACAATTTTCTTTTAGCCTTTTCTGGAGATGACTGTTGTCTTGTTATTTGCAACATGAGGAGAAATGAGCAGCACCTGGTCGATGCACCAGATCTCCCTGTTCATGTGTAAAATAAAACACAACTGTGTAGAGGTAAAGATAAAATTCTGATGCCATGATTAACTGTGTGGCTTTTACTTTGGTGGCATCAAAAAGCAAAAGGAGATGACTGTTTGACGAGAACTTCATTACCCACAAATTGGTATGTACTCCTCAGACCTTAACTCCTTCTCAGTGGCTGCTCGGAGTAATGATGACATTAGGATGAATCTCCTGCCAGTGACCAATGCCTCAATTTCATCTGGGCACACAGGATGAGGCTGAATCTCCATCAGGGAGGATGAGATGCTGCTGCAGTCAGAATGATTTCCACTGACAGAACCTGCAGCTCCTGTGTTTGTGCATAAACACAAATCTGGGAGAGGATTTAGGAGAACAGGAGAAGGAAGAAAAGGAAGAAAAGGCTCTTTCGACGGGCTAGAAAAAATAGGATAAGGGCAAATGGAGAGAAAGGTCATTGAGAGAGAAAGTGAGAAAGAGAGAGAGTTAGACAAAGAAGTAAAGGTGGAGGGGAGTAAAGGTGAGAAGAGGAATCATAGCGCCACAGCTTAATTGCAGGTCTGTCCCCCTGTTCTTCAGGTCAAACCATGAGTCACAGCCAATGGACAAGCAGTCATGTGTGTGTGTGTGTGTGCGTGTGTGAGTGTGGTTTTAGGAGGGATGGACCACCAGCAACCAGCTGCACAGAAAGTCCATAACCTTATCACTGCTGGGAGGGTCAAAGATATGGACTCAACCTACTGTAAATAATATCCTCATTGTGTGGGGATGGAGGGAGAGACTGGCTGAGAGAAAGGAGGAGGAGGAGGAGAGAATGGGATAGAGGAAGATGGACAGAGAGGTGCGGAGAGAGAGAAATGTTTGAAGGTGTCTACAAAGTGTTATTGGAAGCGTTCAGGTTTCTTCCACTTGTGTACACCTGTGTCCCTCTTCTCCTGGCTCCAACATATATACCATATAGCTGAGGTGTGGTCATGTGAGACTCATGCTGAAGGTGTCGCTGCCATCACTCTTCAGATAACAGACAAGTGTCTGTGGTTCGTTCTGAGTTTTGTTCCACTTCTTCTTCACTGTTCCTACCTTGACCTGGACAGCAGCCCTGACTGTGTGTACATGCACTGAAGAAAGAGGGGTATAGATGGTTTTCTCTGATTTTTAAATGTCACGTAGACTAAAAATCCATTTTCCATACAGGGGGAAGAGAACTAAAGAAACATGATTTCCCCAGCTAGATTTCCCAGGAGAAAGTCAATTTATTGGCATAACCAGGTTTTAACCACAGTCTGAGTTTGAAGTAGCTTAAATGAGTTTTCCACAGCTGAATATTTGACAGTCTATGAAATTGAGAACAATTAACATGGTTTTTCTTAAGCATCAAACGTATTATCAAGGTGAGCAACAGTTTTAACAGTGCCATACAATGGAAAACCACTCAAGCCTTGTCCACGTAATAGGCTCACAGCTGAACCAACTGTATGGAAAGAGCAGCACTGACAAGGATCAGGCTGAAAATCCAACCCTTTAACCCTGCTCTTCCTACTTCCTCCTTCCTAAAGCCCCCTGAAAAAAGTACTTTGCTGCAGTTATACTTCTTGGAGAAAGGCTGGGAGACGAGCCAAAAGCTCTGAGAAACTGCATTTAACACCAACACTCTGCACACTAGAAGAGAAATATATCAGACCAAAGGTGTTGATAGAAAGACATGGCTGATATCCTGTACCTTTAGATTTGAAATGAGAGAGAGAATTAACTTTATATAAGTTGAGAGAATAAGATGCAGGAGACAGAGAGGAGGAGGAGTGAGATAACGTAACATGGCGGGAGAGAGATAGAGGACCACAGTGTACTCATACTGTAACAGAGAGAGAGAGCAGTTATACAACCTGAGGGACAGAGATGGGAGGATGACTAAACTGCACATAACCTTGCTGGAAGCTCTGATAGAGAAAGAGTGAATTAAACACAGGCCTGGAGAGAGCATAAGTCCACTCTACATCCTGTAGCTTCTTATTTCCTCCTGGAACTTCCAACTCAGACACATAAACATGTGATACACTGTATGTAACCATGGCAATGCTACATGGTGACGGTAATACAACTTTTACAACACACACCACAGGAAGCTTGGGGAGTGAGATGAAGGGAAATGAGAAAGACACAGGGAGCTCATATTTCCACAACAGAGGCTCTGGTCATGTAAACCTTCACATGGGAAGACTAATCCTGATCATGAAACACACTCTGAAGCTGTGAGCTCCAGGGGCACTTTGGAGTTTCCACAACACCACTGCTGCTCTGTCCCTCCCTCCATCGCTCGTCCTGTAGATGAATCAACTTGCCATCATGTGACGAGCACATTTATAAAACTCACTGGATCGTGACAGAGCAAGTCCAGCTTGTCCAAGGCGGTCATTCCTTCTGGTATTTCCACTGTGCTATAAACAGTTAAGTAGTGCTGAGTACAAAGGGTGAGTTAGTTACCTGTAACTGTCCAACTGTGTATATAAATAAGCAAAAAAAGATTATTGATATTAACAATAGTTTTGTCTGTTTGTTTTGTTTTGTTTTTGCTGTTGTCTCTCCTTAGACTATACAATACAGTATTTTACTACTATAAATGGCTGTTTTGCATGTTGTGTGCATGATATAAAAAGTGTGCTTGAGCTGCACAGAGAGATAAAAGGTTATGGTACCTCTGGGAGTGGCTTTCATACAGCATCTACATGAAATCTGGCCTTAAATCTGTGCATACGGATAATGGTTAAGCCCTTTGTGTGGTCAGTGGTTAATGCCTTCAGATGTGAATTTTAATCAGTCTTATACATTCCCTTCATCATTCAGTTAATCCTCTCTTTATCCAGCTAAATGTCAGGTTATTATAACAAATAAAGTCAGTAAACACAGTAGTGAGTATAATTAGTTTGACACTCGATGGCTCTGATTCAAAGTATGTTTTTTTCATGAGCAATAAGTTAATAAATTCCATGATCATTTGTTTGCACAAATTATTGGAAGAAGAAAAGGTAAAACCCACCGTCAACAAGGAGGGAGACTCTTTCATGTTGACTTAAATTAATCAGAATGAAGGCATAAGCTCTGCTTCATGTGGAAGTGATGACATCTTGTGCCTCCTGCTGAATAAGTCATGCTTCAAAATGATTATTCCCTTCCACTGTGGGAGCATCCGGGCTCTGCAGTAACTGTGTATCTCATACAAACATGAGTAAACTGAATTTAGGTGGGTTTACCCCCAACTGTTCTTGCTCATAGGTGCATCAGCTCAAGCAGAAAGAAAAACATGAGGTGATTAAAATTGTTTTCCAGAGGAAAAGAAATGCTTGTTTTCTTGAGAACAGCTGTGTATCTGTGAACTTACATGAGTGGATATGCAGGTCCTACACCACCATGACATATGCTCTACCATGGATACAGGACCATGTACACTTGCAGCAGAAGGAAGCCTGATAATCACCATGTTTGCACCTGATAGACTTTTTTTCACACTTCTGTGAAATATGTGATGCAGGTACATGTGGGAGTAAAACCACTAGGGAGGATTTACAATCTGTATCCAAGCAAATGCTTGTTTCTGAAATGAATGCATTATGTCACAATATCAGACAGAAAACATGCATTTGTACAAAGTCTGTTTTTCACAAAGGAGGGACAGAGGAAACTCGTTAAACAAATGAGTCCCAGTACAAACTTTCTGTTCATCCATTCTATTCAGTGACAAAAAGAAAAGCACCACAATTGCAGTTCTGGCCCAGCAGTGAACATTATGCACACTGGCAGATGTCCTGCTAGTCTGAAGTGAATACAGCATGTGTGAAGCTTTTGCAGGGTGCAAATGAGAAGCCATTTTATTGCCAGTGTCACAGCATTATTCCTCTTGGCAGACTGTATGGTTCTCTGTGTATCTTAATGTCTGTGATTTTTACAGCACGTGTGAAGACTGTGTGCTTCTGTGAATGTGTATGTGGCTTTTAGGGGTGGTCTCTGTCTGTACCTGTGTGTGTGTGTGTGTGTGTGTGTGTGTTCAAATATGATCACGTGTGACCAAGCATCTGTACCATGACATAAAATAGCTGCACTGTACAAGTGTGTGAATATGATTGGACATTAGCAGTCAGCTGGTAGCCAAACAGCTGGCGAATGAGGCAGTGATTATGAAGCTTGAATGACAGAGCTGACACCAATCAGTGAATGCAAGTGCAGCTTTGGGGCTCTGCCTGAACAAATGCTAAGCCTCAGTTTAATTTTTTACCAACCACAAATATAAATCAATTTGGGGCTGATGTTAAACAGTTATACAAGGGCCTCAATAACCCAGAATACAACACAGCTACAGGATATGTTGTGTAACTTTCACTTTTTCTCAACTGGAGAAACCTGCTCTGTTGTCATTAATAATGTTACTGTCATCATGATCATTCTCTCAAATTACTCATGCAGCAAACATGTGGAAGCAACAAGTCCGGACTAGTTCACTGGAGGGTGAAGTGACGGAGGATGAGTCGGATGAGGTTAGGTGAATAGAAGAAAAGAAGAATTACAACATTCAGTCGGGGAGTAATTCCTGGAGTCCCCTGACCATCACTGATGATTTTGAACTGCGTAAATGTCTGAGAGGTAAATTCACAGCAAGTACTTTGATTAAGGGCACCTTGGCAGCCCTTAAGGGGAAGGTAGAGAGTTCCTACTTTACACTCCACATCCAGAGCTGTCCATGCAGTCGAACCTGCAAACTTATAATCACAAAACTCTTTTTTTCTGTAGACCATTAGGCTACCGCTGCTCTGCTATACATTTCATTAATTTCATTTTTTAAGCAGACCCATTTAGTTCTTTCCCCTCCAAGGCCTATAGAGGATATTATAGAGAGTGAAATACGCTGTGCTGAATGACACACAGCTCCAATAAAGGTTTTTACATGGAATTGAGTGAGAAATCAATTATGTGAAATTAGCACTTATTGCTAACCATCCTGCTCGCTCTTAGAAATGCATGTGAGAGCTGAACAGTGTGGAGATGCCTTTAAAAGTGTCAGAAAGGCTTTGTCATAGAGGGATCAAACCCCTGTGTGGTTTTAACTGAGCAGCTGTGTGGGGGAAATGAAGAAAGATGTAGAAGATCAAATGGTGCGGTGGTAAATATGAGAGAAGGTGAAGATTAGCGCCCAGAGGCATTATTGTCGTTGTGTTTGATGATGCTGACAGACATGATAGAGTTCTACAAATGTTTAAAAAGCCTCACTGGGCCACAGCTGCTCTGAAATAAAAAATGAAGCCGGGGAAAAGGAAAGAGGGACGGGGGAAAAATAACCACTCACCTATTATTCCACAGAGAGCAAAATGTTGGGAAAACTGCTGTGGGAAAGCATTAGAGCGTTACTTTGGTCTACTAGGGAAGGAAAACAGACAAACGTTCCCTCTCCTTATCTAAGACTTCCGGCTGCCTTAGCTCAGCTTCATTCTTTTCCCTGAGATCCTCCTGCCTCCCAGAGCACTGGAGAGGGAGAAAAACAAAAAACAAAAAAAAAAAAATGGGACTCGAATGCTGAAGTGAGGAGGTGAGAAGGTGAGGATGAGGTTCCCTCGCTCCCTCAGAACTGAGATCTCACCTTGAAAAGGCACTGGCCTCCTTGATCAATCTTTCAGCGCTGTCTCCCGGCAGCTGGCCTCTCACCCACCCCTCTCAGACTCCAGCGCTCTTTGGCATTATAGACCTGGTGAATCGCCTGCTATACTGAATCACTCTGATGCTGTGTTTACAGACCCGCCTGCCATTTCGCTATCTGCTGCTCTCTATAATAGCATAGCAACAGATATCTCAATGCTGCCACAACAATCTCAAGAAAACCATAAAAGCAAACACTGAGCAGCATGAATACAATGCACAGCCTTCTGTATGTACATATATTTATATACTCTGAACACATATGGCGGTCTAAAAACAAAGCTCATAAAGTATTCAGTTTAAGTTAGAGCGAGTCAGTGAGTGGCTCAGTGCTGCTCACAGCAACTGTAATAGGATCTGTTGTTAGAAATAAGTTAATTAATCTTGTCTACTTTCTCTCAACTCTCTCGTTCTTCATCTCACAGCTGCTGTCTCTGGTTCACCCCAGTGTCACAGTTTAATCCCTCTCTCTGTCAACTCTCCCACTTCATCCCTTCCTCTCCGATGCTGAACTCTAGCCCCCGAGTTTCCCCTCTTCTCTATTTCTGTCTCTGTATTTCTCAGAGACAAGAGCATTAAGACTGAGGGCCAGCAGCAATATTTCTCAAAGGGCCCTGAGCCAGGAAACACAGTGTGTTGCTCCTACATCTTCACACTTTTTTTGTCTTTCTTCATACTTCACAACATGACTTTGAGTTTTGAAACAATCCACCTTGTCATCTGACTTATGACTGGAGGTTTTTCACCAGCTGTTTTCAGACCAGGTGTGGATGAGGGGTGTGCCTTCCGTTCGTGAGACTAGTTGGAGACGAGGATATAAACACAGGCAGCTGCTGTGGTGTTCGCAAACATTACTTACTGTTAATGAAAGTCGCTAAGCAAAGAGACAGAGAAAAGTGAGCCAGCTACAGGTAACATCTATTTGATGAAGTGTGCAGTGGGCAGAGGAAACTAAATCACTCACATGAGCTGCTGTAAAGAAGCCTCTAGATGGATTCATCAAAGGGACAGAAAGTAAAAAAAGTAAAAATGAAGATAATGAATAAATAGAAGCATCCTAATAAATACTTCTGAAGAATGAACATGTTTTTCTTCTTTTTTAAAAGTTAATTAAACATCAAGTCACATGTGCAGAGCATGCTTAACATGCACTGACCTTACACTCATATCAAATGGGAATCCTTCATTAGTAATTAATGTTGTTGATCTTGTAAAGATTTCCCAGTGGGTGAGATACATCTTCATCTCCTTGGGTAGGCTTTTTTTTTTTTTTTTTTTTTCTTCAGCATTTTGTCTGGTAAACATCACCAACAAAACTGATTCCATGAGGGGTAATTACAGCAACTGCCGAAAACAAATCAGCATAGCCAGCAGTGAAATGTACCGATTCAACAAACCAGGATATTAAAGTCAGCAGACCTGGATGCAATAAAGTGGCACTACAGGACAGAGGGAGATTAGAGGTCTGAAGAACGATACCAGTTCATTGCTTTTACCGAGCTATGTAGACATAGACCATTACATTGGGGTCATTACACAGAATGATTCAGATACAATCCAATATTGTCAATTAAAGAGACTGAGCATCTGTCTATATGTGGAAGTCAGTTTTTAAATTCAATGGCAGACTCAAATGAATGCTGATTTGTTGACGTATTTTAGGCCGATAACAGCTCTGCTTTTGCTAACAGCGTCAGTAATGAATGTATCCTTGTTTTGAGGTAGATGCTGGGCTTTCAGCCACTTGTCGGACAGCTGTGCAAAGCCCTGGTTCGCTAATACCTCTCCACCTTTGCACAGGTTTATGGCCATGGATCAGCGGGCTTAGTAACAAGGCTGACAGAGGCTTCTAACAAGTCAGGAGACAGGCAAACAGATGAACCTGGCAGCTCCTGTCTCTGAAGAGAGCGCCGAGGGAGGGAGGGGTAGGGATAAATGGGAATCATCCAGTCAAGCGTAGCTTGAACATGGTAGCCCATCTCAATGGGCCCTAATGACTGGGCTGGGGATCAGTGTGACATGACTCTGGACGGTGGATTTAGGAGGCTGGGAGGGGAATTTCAGCAATTCTGTTCAGGATTCGTAGCAGTGGGGCAGAGGAACCGAGCCAGAACACTGGGTCGACTGCTACAAAACATAAATGTTAGACATGAACAAGAAAATGATTCACACACGCATGTCTGCCTGTGTTCGCCACATGCAGAAGCACATCAGACAAAAACAGTGAAGACAGTTCATCTAAATAAATTTGGGGATTGTGCTATCACTGACTGGCAGAACATTTTACTGATACAGAGTTGATGAAAGCATTTCAGCTTGCTGTTTAAAACACCCAGTGTCAAACATGCTACTTCCTGCTGTCTGTCAAAATTAGTTTCTGTTAAAGAATTAGTTTCCCCTGGCAGAAAGCATCTGCCTCGATTTAATTCCAGCCCAGAAAATAACATAATTCCAGTGTGTGTGGACTGTTCTCATCACTAAACCATTTCACACAGTAAACTGGGTAGTTAACATGAGCGGAGAGCAGAGACATCCACAATGGTGCCATGAACAGAAACTCAATAAGGTGTTTCAGTGCAAGACCTTTACTCACAATGGAGTACTTTCACATTGATACTTAAGGATCTCAGTACTTCCTACATCACTGTGTAAAGCAGAAACAACGCAGCAGTTCACATTTTGCACTGAAGATAAAGACAAAAATGTCCATTTGTCCCACTTTCATGGCTCCATATTATTTTCAGTTAATATATCATAATTATATCCATCTGCATGGGGACTGTGATGAAACACAAAGAACTGTGGACTGGTTGACAATGCCCTAAAACACCGTCGTCACTTTATTTTAAAAAAATTCAACTTCTTGTTATGTGACTGGACGTGACATCACTGTACCTCAACGATGAGACAACACATGGAGGACAAACAGATCACATCAGAATGATGTACAATGAACAAATCTTAAAAACTACCATTTTGAAATGAGACATAGACACTGCATGGTTGATATCACAGTGATTGAAGTAAGAACTCTAATCACTATATGCAAATATCACCGAACTGTGAATAGCATTTAGCTAATCAAGAGAACCAGCAGAGAAGTGTAACAGTCAAGATGTGTGTTCATGTATCTCCATATGCTTTCTTCCCTCCACAAGTGTAAAAGTCTTCCTGGGAGCCAAGGAAGGTTGTAAATATCCTCAGCATAGTTGTGTTGATTAGCCACCATCCTTTTTTTTGTCAAAGTGTTGCATAATTCACAGTTTAACAGCCAACTCTGCAAACTGATAGCGGAGGAAATTGAAGCAACATTATTGCTGTATGTGAATAAGTAATAATAAAACTGGGACCGGAGGGGTAACAGTGGCCGCAGATGCCAAGGATCTCATTCATTCTGATTGTCACGACAAGCTGCGCTACAGCCTCAATAAAACCTTCGCCGCGCCTCATCATCTATCATGGCTCTGGCCCTGGCACATTCTTGGCTCAGTGTCTGAGGCCAGCCTCTTGGACTTATAATGTGTTCTGGGCTCTTAGCCCCCCTCTGCTTAGGAGTGTACTGCAACACAGCTCCCCAAGTGCTGGATTGCTGGAACGCTGTGTAGGTCCTTAAATGATATTGATGGCGGTTGAAACCTCATGAACCCCATAAAGGCTGAGGTACACTGAAGAGCTTTCTTCTGTGGCTCCATCCTTTCATCCAATCTAGTGGTTATCAAGATCGGACGGCATCCTGTTCTGCGCTGTGAACACGTAACCCTGGGTTTGTTCAGGTTACTGATCAGACAAGAGGTCACGGCAGCTGACAGGAGAGGAGGGGTTTTCACTTTATCTGCTGCCTTGTGGGATGAGGCGATGACAGCTAGTTGCTGTCGCATCATCCAAGCTCTACTTTACTTCCTCTCCCATCTTTTAGGGAGACCCTGTCCATTACCTTACTCAGATACCATCGAGTACTATCTAAGTAAGTCAAGTGGCTCTGTCCTCAGAGGCCATCTAGTCGTAATCCTTCTTCGACACAACAGCAGCACTAGGAGAGGAGAGAGGAGTGAAAAAGCCTAAAAAAGAGCCGGAGCTTTGATAGTATTTGAAGAGCCAAGAAAAACGCAAAAGCTGTGTTTCATGTAGCTGCTGGAAAACTGGTGAAAAATTTAATACCTGACCATCTGGAGGATAGATGATGCAGAGGATTATCAAATAATTGAAATCTGTTAAAGGTCACCAGCTTGATGGCGAGTGACCTTAGATCAATAGCAGTGGGTCTGGTCACACTTCAGTAGTGTGGCCTGAGGCCATGGAGGGCAAGGATCCAGGATCACATGAAAAGGGGGAAGGGCTATGGACACAGTTAAAAGCAGCTAATTAAACCTAAAGAGGAGAGGCACAGTGACCGAGGGGATGAAGGCAAGCCAGCAGTCATCTGGGAGAGACTTCTAATATGTTCCCTCTCCTTCTTCGGTTTTCTTTCTCTCCTCTCTACTATCTCTCAGTTCCTTCCCCCCTTACTCTGTCGTTTGATCTCGCCATGGCCCTAAGTCACAAGGCAGACAGGTTTTATATCTTATATTCACTGTTCCACATGAGGGAGCATGTTTAAAAAAAAAAAAAAAAAAAAAAAAAAGTCTTCTCAAAATAAATGAGGCTCTCTGAAGGCAAACACGTACGATGATGGGGGCCATGCTGGCACTGGCCATCACAACAGGCATCAGTTATTCGATTTGAAGAAAATATCTAAGTGTGTATTAGTGTGTGCGCATTTGTGGTTTGAGATGATGATGGTGTGTAACTGTAGCCTATCTTTCTCTTACCTCTGCTCCAAAAGCCCAATCAGACTAATTGTCTGAACCATGGGAATCGTACACGTTTGAGCTTATTAATTCCTTTTACCGATGCCGGTTTATGTTTCTGACAGTTGTGTATTGCAAACCAACAATGTCTAACTCATGCATCTACGCTGCAGGAAACTTGCAGGACGGAGAAGTCATGGCGAAGAGGAAGAAACAGTCCAAAGCGTGGTTTCATATCATGAAGAAAGATGATGTTGGTGCTGGCAGCTATGCCTTTAAAATGGTCATTTCAAGTACGGCTGGAAACACCACTAACATGCTGAAACATGTCGCTATTGAGCTTGGGTTTGAACAAAGCTGCAACCTCCACGACTGAAAAATGAAGCCAACAATGAAGTGACAAAAATTGCACTTCTTCATATGACCACTTGAGGCTGACTCCGGCATGCACTGAAGTCTCGGCTCCACACATGCCCCACCTCTTTGCCCATTTTTGGATGAGCCGAAAGTTAGGCCGAGTCATTTACTGCCAAGGTGACAGCGGAGCAGCTCACACTGAGCTTTAAAACTGCTCTTCAGAAGCCTATGGGTGATGTCATGGAAACTTAAACTCCATGAAAGTGCTACTGCTTCCCATTTGAACAGCATGTATTGTACAGTGGGGAAATATCCTTTGTTATAGGCAAGTGATTTTGTTATTAATTAATGAATTAATGTTATTCTGTCCACACAGAAAATTGATCAGGAATTGTTAAAGGAATCTATAAGGGATTGGACTGATGTGCAGAATCAATAATAGCACTGGTATCAATAAAATCTTTCCCTAGTTGTAGGTGTTGACAGTCCTCCTCCACACCAGTATTTTCTTTTGTTGCTTCTCCTTGTTGTCATCCCCATGCTGCTTACAAGCGTTACAAAAAAGGAAAGTGCCTGGTTGGCAGACTGTAATACCACAGTGATCTGCAATGGATAACACCAGGGCAAAAATATTTTCAATTTTCAAAAGACATGAAAATCACTTTAGCAGTGGGTGCCAGTGTTAATTGGCCAGAGAAGCTGCCGCAGTACAAAGGGCCATGCGAGTGTTATCAATATTTTTGAGAAACCCTCGAAGCAATGAATGCTGTGCGGTTGCGAGTGGCCAGTTTCTAAATGAACCAGCTGTCCTACTCAACGAGCATATAAAGAAAAATCTATATCTCTGTTAACTGTCTATTGTTTCAAATAAGAGGCACCGAAAGGGCTGCAGTCAATACATTGCCACTGTCATCATCTTTACAACACAGCCTGACTATGATTGACTGGCACACCAACATACACCCACTACCTAATTGGAATTTGCTGAGAGGAAGAGAGAGAAGCGGCTCTCTTTGTCACTGACAGGATGCCGTGATGCCTGGGGAAATTGAATTCACATCGAGAGGGATTTAATTAGACCACTTTGTACCTTTCATTGCTGCTGAATCCTATTTACATTCATTCTTGTGTTACTAATCTTCCTTACCTTAGTTATATTGGCTCAACTAATCTTCAGGTCTCAGTCTTGCAAAAAACACAAAAGTACAACATGTTCCGAGCAAAACGATCAAGGTTTCATCTAATGGCTCAGTTTTGGAGGAGAGTTTAATGTAATCCTTCACTACATGTATCATACGTAAAGTAGCAGACTGAATGACCGCAAGCTTAACAATAAACCAAAGCAAGAGAGTCACAAGTTCAAACCCCACAATATCTAATATGCCCACTCCTGTGTCCAAGAGAGAGACACTGGAACACAAATTTGTGATCCCACTGGTGAAATGCAAACATGTACCAGATGAAACGGGAAAGAAGAGCAACTAATTCCTTCTTACATTGTGTGTAGCATGTCAACCACGACACCCTAAAATCCCCTTTGAAATAAATCTAAAGAAAAAAAACTGTATTTAGATGTGCTGGAACAAAAAGACCTTGAAGGCAGGATTTATCAGCTTAGCTAAAGGGAGATGATCCACTGAGCGGAGATAGGAGGGGGGTCGCCCCATCTTATTCTCAGCTTAACTGGAGACCCGCAAAAAGCTGCATATGATATTCACATGCAATCCATCTCAGTGCCTGTAGGACATAAATGTGCTGATAGTTTAAAAAGACCAGTTTAACTTGATAAAACCAACATTAAACCTGCCCTCCCTCACTGCTAACGTTTCTGTCATGTTTCCATTTTGGCATTCTCCCCAAGTTCAAGCTACAACATGCAGCTTTTCAGCTTGAGGCAGGAAGTTCGGTGATAGTGCCGCCATCCTGCCACTCAGCTGTCAAGATCTGTGTCACCTGTCACTCATCGGCTGAGTCATCTAATAGCTTTGTAGTCTGAAAGTTGAAGAGAAAATAAATCCTCAATGAAAAAAAGGCCCTCATTTTGGTTTAAAGCTGCATTAATCAAAATTTAAATGACTACGTATAGTGTGACAGGGTTCACTCATATTGACAAGCCCACAATCACCAACTCTGCAGTTCCCCTTAGATGAGCTCCCAAATGTAATTTTAGTGGTTGCCCTGTGACTACCCAGCACTAAATGTCAGACAAATAAAGTTAGCCAATAACTAAATCACCAAAGATTTCCTTTAAATGTCGGTGGAGACCAAAGTAGAGCTAAAAAGAAACTGAATATTGGACATTAGTGAATATTTGCCATTAGTTTGCATAATATTAAAAACATAAATCTAAATGAATGCTAATGCTAACAATGCTTGCCATATCAATGTAATAAAAGTAATCATAGGTAAATGTTGTTTTTAAAGCTTGTTTTACTTCCACAAGTGACTAAAAATGGATTAAAACTGTTTCTTTCTGCTTTTTCCTTTTGTCTGATAATCAGACACTTCATTCATTATCCCAGCATCGTATTCTCATTAGCTGATTTCTGTTTGAGAGAAGAGGTTCCTTTGTTTTGGCCCAACAAATCAGTAAAGATTGATGCATCATTTTCATTGACAATGGAAGCTGAGGTACAACCTCTACAGTTGTGTCGTGACATTGACACAACTGTAATCACTTATCACCATTTTTGTGACCATTTCATATCACTATTTTTCATGGATACAGAAAGGTAGCTGGCTTACTGTGTAGGAAAATGACATCTGCATTCTTAATCCTGCTGACAATGCCCCGATTAGTCAACAGTTTCTTCAATCAGCAGAAATAGCTGCTGATTAGTGAATAAGCACAAACAAATCACTGAATAAATCACAGATGAAGTTGGTGACTCAGAGGCCTGGAACAAGGTTATTGTTGCCAAAACCTTTCTGTCCTTGGTGATCACAACACTGATCTCTCATGTTCAAAGATAATTTAAATGTGTGAAGGCAAAGGTCACAGATGTATTTTTCACAAAAAAAAAAAACAACAAAAAAACATTACCCATGAGGCTCATTGGCTGTTACTGTGAAAACACCAGGATCAGACCTGTGACAATCACAATGATCTCTTGAATAAAACACCACAACGCAAGTCTGCCAGGATTTACTCAGAAGCCAAAATTGAATTAATTTAAATTGGTGAATGCCTGATCAGGTTTCTGCAAAGTGTAATTTCTAGCTTCAGGTTTGCCGTAGAGGTGAGAGTTAGTCACACGTGTGCAAGTCACAAGCAAGTGTTGAGTCTTCACCTTCAAGTCTTAAGCAAGTTCCAAGTTACTGTGGCGAGATTCAAGCAAGACAAGTTGAGTTCCTGCTGTAAAATCAAGCAAGGCAGGTCAAGTCATCGCTCAGATAAAGCAAATCACAAGTCAAGTGCTTTGAAATTCTGATGATCATTAAATCACATTAAATTAGTGAAATTATTAATGAAAAATTTTATTTTCAATATTAATGAAAACTGTTGCAGCTGGTTTACTCTAGAAAAATGCAAATATTTAATTAAAAAAGTCAAGTCATCAGTTACAAGTCTAAGTCAAGTCTCAAGTCATGAATACCAAGTCAAACTCTTGTCAAATCTTTGCTGAATGTTAGTCAAGCAGGTCTCTGATGATTGAACCAATCCAACTACGAGTCAGCTAACAAAGCCTATTTCGGGGCTTCATTTGTTCACTTCTTCAATCGTATGATTTGGTTGTGTACACAAAAGATCACAGCTAAATACAACTAATATTAACATATGTTATTCATTTAATTTGATTTTATGCAAAAACATACTGCGTTCTGCAGATTAGAAGTTAAATTAGACTTTGTGTGATAAATATTCTGGGAAAAGAGACAAGACACAAACTGCCCTATCATCACTGCCAATAAACTGGTTTTGCCTCTTGTAAACTGATGAAATCTTGAACTTCTTCCAGTTTTTATTGTTCTTTTTCTGTCTGCCTGGTTTTCCGTCTGGTTGTGTGATGGCATGGAACGTGTAAGACAAAAAGATAATCAGTTGAGCGGCCCATGACAGACTACAGAGTAAAAACCATGTAAGAGTGTTGAGCCAAAATCTCTTTCATTAGCCCTCATAAATGTTATCTGGCACATATCTGAGACAGGCTGGGTGGATCGCCTGCTGCGATTTGGCCCATTCTACACATCCCCATCCTCCTCCACCTCCCGATGGCTTAGTCAGTTGACAGCCTGGCACTGAACCTGATTCCTGAGTCCCGATTTCACACTCTTCCTCTATTTCTGTCTCAACAGACTGAGCGTAACGCCACTGCAGAAACTGAAGCTCTGATTAGAAACCAATTAGCTCCCCAGATCCTGGGGCCCCTGCAGAAGAGGCTGCAGGATGTCATCTCGCATCAGCTCCTGCTCTGGGCCGGGATCTCTGCTCCCCTTCTGCCTCCTGCTGGTCTGCTCTCATCTGCTGGGAGTTCTCAGGGTAAAGTAAGATGGAAAGTGGGGGAGCCACCTCTTTAATATGACCTGACCTAAATGGGAGCTGAGACAGGCAGAGATGGATAAGCTTTGGCCTCAGTTTGTGTCTCTCATGTAGTAATCTTTGAGTCAATGAAATAAGCCAGTTTCTTTTTCATTAAAATACACAGAAACTTTGAGAAAAGCTGCAGTTTGTTGAAAGAAATCCCTGCTGCTAAAATAACAATCGGCCTGGCGTACAGTAAAACAGATTTTTTCCAACATGTTTTACAAAGTGATTTTGAGTCAAAACTAAAATTGCTATCGTAAATTAAGTAGCAGTGGATTCAGCTGTTTGGCAATTTTCAAATCTTAGATAGCAACTATGGTAATAGGCTTTCCTACAGTGCATTCTCTTTTTCAGTCACACACGTAGACACTCACTTGTCAAGCTCTTAGAACCGTCCACTTTGGCTTTGGGACCCCTGTTTTTCTGTCTGATCTTAACAGATATGTTATTCTCTTACATAACATTGTATGACACCGTATTTCTTGTCCAATTGACTCTGTCCGTTTCTGTGTTTAAGAAGTCAGGAGACATTTTCCACTCAGTCATTTCTCCATGGAACAAAACAACTGACATGAGCCGGCAGAAAACTCTTATAGGTTAAACTGGGCTTATGGGACAGTTTTAGGGTGACGAGCTTTACCCCGTCACACTGTAGACAAACACAGTAAATAACGTGTTAGCCGAGCAACATTAATCCTTCAAACAGCCTGTACAACATTCTGCTCAAGTAACAGGCTCAATTCTATATCATAAACTCTCAGCTGTCAAAAAACTTACCTCCCTCCATCCCTCGCTCACTCACTATGGATGTTTCTCCAGTTGCCATCTTTGTCAGGTTTAAGACGTGCAGTGCAGCAAGTTTAGGGGCTACAATGCTTTTACATGTGACAGAATTAAGTGCAGTATATTCCAAAAAGTCAGTACACACTTCGTGACCATTTTATAATATTAATACAATCCAATACTGTTGGTTTAACATTAAGTATACTTTTATAATGCCTATGAGGTTTTTGACCAATCTGTCCAATTTGTCGCTCTATAAACTACGTCACTGCACTTTTCCCTTTGCTCCTGTCATAACTACAACGGCCACTAGATTTTGCCTAGCAAACGACAGACGACCCATGGGCTTGTTTTTTACAGGAGGACAGTCTCTTTCTGACATTATCATAAATATGGTAATTCAATTACGTGTTTTAGCATTGAGGTCATAATTAGTGGTGATGTTGTAATGTGCTGCACTATATTCAGAGGTGTTTCTAATATTCTGACTTCTTAATAGGGAAGACGAAAAAAATGGAAACACCTCTCAATAAATGTAGTCAAATACACCACCACATTAAACTAAGACCTCAGTAATAAACAGTGAACATGATGCTGCCTTGTAAAGTTTAACTGGCAGTCGCAGTGTGATGTCATTGTATCATATCCTGTCAAGAATGTTGGTTTCTTGTAATGCCAACTACAAAAACACATATTACATACTATTCACAGTAAGTATGTAGCAGACGATGGGGACACAGCGATCGAGACACTTGTATAGGTAAAAAGAAAAATGTATGTCATCTGAGAGTTTGTCTCTTAGCAACAGGACAGAGAAGTCTTTTGAGGATTATGGGCATTTCTCTAGAAATATATGAGGTTTTCTTAGATAATCTGCTGATTTACTCAAAGACTTTGTGACAAAACCTGTTTTACATCTGTGACTCAAAATGTAATCCTTCATGTCTCCAATGTAAAAACAATAACTACAGGAGAGACACTAACTGGGGCTCACGCAGGCCTGTGACAGGAGGATTACTAACGTGCAGCGCGGGGACAGAGTGTGTGATTAATGCACGAGATCATGTGAATGGAAGCTGAGGCCATGTGATTATCTGAGAGATATTTTTATGTCACCTTCGTCTCTGCCAGATAACAATATGAGCACTGTTCTCAATAGAATGGTAGGGTAAGAAGATCCTGTATTCTGTGGGTCTGTAAGATGGTTTGCACCACTCGCAACAAGACTCTGAAAGTTCTTCATACTCAAACACACGCTGACAGAAACACTTACAGGCTTTAAGTACTGTGAACACTTGATGAAGGGCCTTGAAGCCTTGCTAGCTTGTTTCATTACCACTTGTCATTCTCTCTGCCAAGCCAACTCTACACTACCTTTTTCCCCCACTCACAAAACTTTTTCTTCTGATTAATTGCAGCCTTTTAGGCTTTCTCACAATCAGCCTGGACCGTTTTGCAGCCTTTTCATTACAAAGTTAAACGTCTTGGCTATGGAATACGGTGGCAGTAAATGCCATATCCTTTCAGTGAAGCAAGGGCAGGGTAATTGTCTCTGTGGCACAATCGTCCCTCAACAAAAGCCAGTGGAAATGACAGGGTTTTAACATAATAAGGAGCACTGTCATTTTGGTTTCACCCTGCAAAATCCTCCCTACTAGCATCAGTGCAGCAGTTTGATTCCCTCTGTTCCAGGGAATATTTATCTCCATCTTAGGGGCCTTCATTTTGCTCTTTTCTTCACTTGCTGATAGCCTGTAATTGCTTCCATCTGCTCTTTATACATACAGTATTACATGTCCTGGTAAAGATAACAGCGCAGTGAGAAAACCATTGAGACAACAGAGTACTGACTATAAATGTCAACTAGTCACCACTGAAACAGGCCCAAAGCTACCCAACTTTATGTTTCAACCAACTTTTTTGAGTCAGAATGACAGATGGAAAGGCACTGTTCTTGTTTTTTGCCAAAGCATTATCTCAGCAAGGTGACAGTTGACAAATTAAATCAATAAATCAATCACACAAGATGGATTGGGTGTCAAAAATAATTTCTGCCAGTGTGGAGATTGGGGCTGCAGATTGGGGCGAACCATCGCTACCATCTCTACTTTAGGGATGTGGAGCAACAGGTGTTCTGCATAAACAACAACCAGGAAGGTGTAAATGAAATTAAAAGGAGCAGCACAGTACTGAGCCGACGCACCGGGGATCTAAAGAGCAGCTCAGCTCTAGTGAGACGCTCTACAGAGGATACGTATCTCCTCTCTGTTAGATGCCCAACGACAGCTCCAGCCTCATGGAAAAATAAATCCCCTCTCTCACTGTCACACACGGCTTATTTGCATTCACATTCCCATCCTCCGCTTCCCGCTATGTTTGCTCCTGTAATTCTCCGACAATATTCTCTTGCTTCTCTCTGTCATTGGAAACTTGAAGGTGCAGAGAAGTATCCACTGTAAGAGAAATCAAGAAACTGTGCTACCCTGCACCAGCTATGGGGACCTGGTGAGAGAGAAGGGTGATTATGAATTATACATGTCAGGGGGTGGCAATGAGGGGGTGGGTTTCAGATTTGTCAGAATAAATGCATAAAGCTTATACTTGCAAAAACCCATAATATTATCTGTCACAATTCAAGGTTACCCAACACACGAGGAGCAAATTATTCATTCCAATACAAAGCATAGTGATGAGGCTGAGGAACTGCAGAGAGCAACAGAAGGAGTTTGGTTTGGATACACTGGAGGCCTTTCTCTGTGTGTGTGTGTGTGTGTGTGTGTGTGTGTGTGTGTGTGTGTGTGTGTGTGTGTGTGTGTGTGTGTGTGTGTGTGTGTGTGTGAGATTGTTAATTAGGAAGCTATTTGTGTGGAGTGAAATGTTTGTCTTATGATCTGTAGAATGTCTTTCACTGTCCCTCCCTCTGCACTATAATATCTGTCGTGTGTGACACTCAAATACATATGATTACATCTCCCACACCAAACCCTGTACATTTACAGCACTTTGAAGACAGTGATTAATACTCTTACATTACCATTGCTTCAAATGACTATGTGGGTTTGCAGTGACAGATGTAAAACCCACACACAAAAACTTTTTACACAACTCTGCTGCATTTTCTGCTGAACTTGACAGCTTTTTTAGCTCTTTGTGTTTGTTTTATGACACATTTACTGTGCAGTCTCTAATGAATCCTGTTTTCCAGCAGCAGTGTGTGAGTGCTGACAAACCCTCTATATCTACTGTTATATGCCCAGTGCCAGATAGAAGGCAGAAAGAGCTGAAGAAGATGAAGTACTTAGCAGCTATGAGACAGATATTTGAGCAGGAGTTGGTGGAAACCAAAACAGAGGTAATAGGAGAGTGTATCCGCTTGTTTTGTGTTTGTCTGCCCCCGAGGGCAGCCCATGAATACAGCTTTAGAGAGTAACTACACCATTAAATTAAAGTTAGAAGCCTTTCTTCCATAATATTAGTGAGGCCTTCGTCAAGCTGACCAGTTGCAGCTAATAAACATGCTGAGTTATGGCTAAAATCGCTTTTTGTGTGGCCACAATGAACTTGACCTTTGACCACCAAAATCTAAACACTTCATCCTTGAGTCCAAGTGAAAGTTTGTACAAAATTTGAAGGAAACATAAAACCTCCAGTCACAGCTGTCAGTGGTGTGGAGGCATAAAAAATGACTGTGGGAGGTGTGGCCTGAGGTCTACGTAGTGTGTGATATAATAGGCACAACATGAGGAAGACAGACTGACCACTGCTGTGGCTGGGACGAGAAGATGTATAAGCTGGTACTCAGTATAGTCTGGTGGAGCCTTGACAGGCACTATGGTGCATTCATGGTCACTGTGTGGACATCTGTGCTGTAGCTCCACTAGCAGCTCTCCTGTGAGATGCTCCGGTGTGTGTGTTTCTGAAGGAGTGTGTCAGTACGTAGCCTTAGCCTCCCGTTTACTGCAGTTAACGTTATTGTTTGTCAGCCCAAAAGATCCTGTTAAGTTCTGAAAACAGCAGAGTTATTGTTGCGCCTGTGAGCCGTGTTTACTGCCACTGGAGAGGAATAAATCTCGTACATCCACTATCTGGCTTGTTAATGCTAATGTCACCAGCTGCCATGTGTGAGAGACACGAACTGTGGCTACGGTTAGCAAGAGTTCTGCTTCTTGTACTCGCCGCAGCAGCTACTGTCACAGTTGAATGGTCAATGTACAAAATACACTTCGGAGTCTCGTCTATGATGTCATGGTGAGGGAGGGGCCATGGGATTCAGCTAAATTGAACTTTCGAATCCAAGCAGACAGAAATGATCTCAATTTGACCGGATTCAGCTGGGTTTACATATAATATGAATTTTGTTGGAAAAAACTCTGTTGAGTGTGAAGAAAAAACTAATAATTTAGGCCGTAGTCACTCTTCAGAGAAAATAAACCATGACAGAAATGTTTGGTTGTGTATTCATCTTATTCCTCGCTGTACGTCTAAATAATTTACAGCTATCAAGAGCATGAAACCATCAACTAAGGTTGCAGCAATCCAACTTTTTCTCCCCTGATTAATCGCAACTCAAGGTGTCTGCTGATACTGATTACATCATCCAACGCTGCTTTTTCCCAAATGTAAAATCTGCATGTCTCACTGAGCAGAACATTTAAGTTCATGTAAGTTAACATGAGGCCAGGTGAAAAAAGGTCAGTATGAGTAAAGCTGTGATTCTTAAAGCGCAGACTCACCATCTGGTGCTGACGTTCAATAAAAATATTGAAATCCATCTTAGAGGAAGCAGACAGACCAGTTTCCTTACACTGGCACAAGTTACACTTTGAGAACTTTTCCTCAAATGAGAAGCCCCTTAATTGCTTTTAGTCTGCAATTAGTCTTCCTGGTAAAGATCACATCTACTTGCAACAAAGCCATGTAGATGTCAGATCATGCACTTTAAAGGGAATGTAAGAGAGAAAAATGTTTAAAAACCAAGAGAAAAAAAAACATAAATTCAGTGAATATTAAACTTCTATCAATATCCAACAGTGTTAAGAGGATTTGCTTTTCTTCTGAAGATGAGACCATTCTACTGCAGTAAATAATAATAATGCCAAATATGCAAGGACTACTGTAAAAATCAATTCAATTGCAGCGGAAAGTTAATCAGTAAATAATTACCTAATGAGGAATGGTAATCAGCAGTCAGCTTACTCTCAGTGCTGTAATTACTTTTGGGTAACTTTGCTCTAGAGTCCTCAAAATAAAAAATCATGATTGTTTTGTTCCATTCAGTGATTTGAGAAGCTTTCCTGACTTTATCAACGGCTAAGCTGTGATTAGCTACAGTACAACGTGATTCCTGGTGTAAAAACTGTTGAATAATGAGAACAGTATCAGTCACTTAGTCATTTCAGTGCCATGTTGCTGTTGTTTTGAAGTAATAATCAGATGTTTGTATCACATTTTGACCTTTACTTTGAAGGGATTTCACTTGTTTTTCTTTTCAACATCATCATCATGACACTCTGTGGAAAATTGAATTGCAGCCCATAATTTTATAATCAAAATTAAATGTTTCCTCTTCAAACATTTCTTTTCACAATTCCACTAAATGTAACTGATGACAGCAAGTTTCAGACAGATTACACATAATCAGCTGTTTGCCAAAACGGGCTGATCTAAAATCAGCAGTGGATGCCCTTTTCAGTCCATTACGCCTGTAAAGGACATCATCCCAGCTCCCCACCCTGATGAATCTAATCTCGAGTTGCACCAGTTTGCTTCTATGTAAGCTCCTGCAGTTTAATGCTTCCTCAAATTGTTCACACCTTCCCACAACAACCGCTGCTCCTGTGAGGAACCAATCATCACAAACTCATGCTGGGAAAACTATACATACCAGCATCAAGCAGTTAGTGCTTAATGTTGATGATCATTACTTCTCACCAGTCAGTTACCACTGAGTTTATAACACTATTCACCTTATGTAAAACCAGTGGCAAGCAGTGCTTAACCAGTTAAAGCTAAAAACAGACATCAATTAGAACCACACCAAAGTGGAAACAATATCTCTCCTCACATCTGGAAGCAGCGTTCTGTCCCACAAAGATCTAATATTGCCTGTTTGCATTCATCCTGGAACTAATTGCCCTCTAGCTTGACTAGCAGCCATTTTAGCCATCATTTCTGTCATTTCCATGGGCGTCGGCATGGGCGTGTCCCATTGAAAGGCTGGGGCTTGTTGAGCAGCAGTTTTTGGATGTTTGTGCGTGTGCATTGAGGATAATCCTGGGATCACGGACGAGTGACTAGCTATAGCCAAAGTGTGCTTGTGAGTCAGCTTCCACTGTTCTGAGATCAGTAATGATATTGCACACTTTATTGTACAAATGCACAGATGCGTGTGGAAAGTGTACATGTGTATTAGAAAATTACTTCAACAGTCTTTTCTTGCTTAGTGTTTGGAACTAGTAGTAGCAAGTATATGAAGAAATTTCACTGTGATTTATCATCTCAAAAAGGTATAAGCTGTTTTAATAATCATCTGGGATGATGAGGAGTTAGGATGTATTGTGGAGCATCTTCTAATAATATCTATATAATCTTTCTGCAAGGAGCACAAATATTCAATATAATATACATTATATTAAATTATATTCATTCAATTCACATATTTACAGTTAACCATATAATACCCAAGTATTTCAATTCTGTTCTGCCTTTAGTTAACAGGTTATATCTGCAGTAAGTTTAAGAAGTTGAAGACAGCATAGTGAGGCAGAGAAATACAGGAGCCTGTATTGTCAGTGGATTGTGTCATTGTCAGTTAACGGTAAATATTTTATAAGATTACCATAGCAGTTTTTTTTAAAGGTATTTTTTATACGGCACATTTGATATATCAGTTCAAAGGAATAATCCTTACACTTTTTCAGCCAGGAAGGAGAGCAGAAAGGTGAAGATGTCCAGACAGAGAGCAGCAAGGAGCAGGAGAAAGAGTTTCAGCACAGAAAAGACAGGCAGCACCAAATCACAGGACAGGACAGATTTGCTGCTGCTACTGTCATGAAAAGGTATATTTTAGTCTGGTGTAGGCGAGTGTGTAAAACAGTATAAACCTTCTGCCATGTTGCAAATGGTGAGGTCGGGTGTATTCATTTACTGCCTACTACTTACAGTAGAATAATATGCAGATAAACCTGGGTCAACTAATTACAGTAATGATTGTAAAATGTTCACAGTGGTACGGGCAGATAATCACCGAAGCATCACAAGACTGAGCAGTAAATATGCTAATTTAAATCTGAAGTAAATGGAGGCTTGTTTTTTTCCCCCCTTACACGAGTTTACCCCCGCAAGTTAACAAAATACAAAAACACAGCACAGCTAATCTTGCATACATGCACATAACGCACCACGCTTCATCAGAGAGAGACATTCATTCAGTTGGACAGATATTATTACGGCTCTGGACACCACAGGCATTTTAGAAGCCTTGTTGGGCCCAGCAAGTTGCAGAGGAACGTGTTTTTATTTTTATTTGCAGCAGTAGCTCGAGAAAGAAAGCTGCATGCAGACACAAGCACACGGCCAGTATTTCCACTTAAACTGAAAGGTCTGCATAAGGAAAGTGGACTGTCAAGTGCTGGTCCTCATAAGTGTAGCTAAGCCAGTCCACACACAGGAACTCATGCTGCCTTCAAGTGGACCATAAAAGCTTCCATTTCATAGTTGTAAATATGCTTTTTCACACATTTGCTAGCCATTAATCCAAGTGGTTTCTCTTTCTTTCTTTTTTTTTGTTTCACTTAAAATTCAAATTGCACCAAACTGTTTTGCATGAGAAATGAGAAAATGCATCACCAGAAAGTTAAAGCAATATGCAGTCGCATACATATTATACATGAACATACAATAATAGGTCTTATCAGTTTTACATGAGCTGACTTGGCAAACATGCCAAGCTTTTCCCACGAATCGCTCCGGGGCTCTCAGCTCCCAACACTTCTGACAGCATGTTAAGAATCATATGCTCCTCCCTCTAATGTTGCCCCCTGTGGATTCAAACCGACTACTGTCCTCTTACCCTCTGTGACCTTCAGGCTTAAGCTGCTTCAGCTCCTTTGAGCCACCCCTCCCCTCCTTCTCTCTGCCTTCCTGTGATGCTGATGGACAGGATCATGAGTACTGGGTGAGACACTGCAGATTTGACAAGTCTCTTTGACAAGGTGAGAATATCTGAGGAGAATAGACGAGGACTGACTGCCCGCCCTCCACACATCTTGCCCCCACTTACCCACCCGGCTCATGTCTTGAGTGACAGCACAGCGCTGTGATACACGTTTTATATATGATGTGAAAATGAAGGGAGGATGGGGACATTTTAACATCACTCTCTGTAGAGGAAGTGTGGCAGACAGGAGTGCTGCAAGTGTGTGTGTGTTAAAGGTTTGAGGTGTTGGAACGTCTTGTTTCAGAGCTCCAGAGTTTCCGGCACACTCCCAGCATGTGAGGCTGCTTTTAGTGTGCCTCGTGAGTGGCTGAAATCACAGCTGCAGCAAAGGGAAATGGAGTCTGAGATGGAGAGCTGTCATCAGTGCGGCTGCAAATCTAAACAAACCCCCCCCCCCCCCCCGTCTGTACGTCCTGTTTCCAGTCTGCATTTGCTCCCACCATGGTGGGGGGATTTTGCAGAACAGAATCAGAACAAATCAGAGGTTATATCACAGCTGAATTGAAATGAGACCAGCAGAAAACAGCGCTGACATTAGAAATGACTTGTACCAGCTGGCACAGTGAGAAGTGCACAGGTAACAGAATTAATAGATTTGGGGAGAAAAAGCTGTGAGAATGTGTGTGTGTGTGTGTGTGTGTGTGTGTGTGTGTGTGTGTGTGTGCACGCGCTGGTGGTCCCTGCTCATGAATTGAGTATTTGATGTGACCCTGTACATCACAATCACATCAAACACTGTGATTGGTCAGTGCACGCATTCACTAGAGTGCACACGCACACCCACAGCTCACTCCCACAGACAAACACTTCACCTGCAGAGGCAGGTGCACAGGCGCGCGCATCGCACGCGCTCAGATGCAGGCGCAAGCCCGAGCACGCGGCCTGGCACGCGCTGCGCACAAACGCTGTGACACACTCTGGTTTTCACAGTCACACCGGAGACCAGCGGCAGCGGCAGCGGCAACAGCCGCGGCAGCCGCGGCGGCGGCGCAGCTTTGGTGGCATCTCGTAATCAATACAACCTACGTGTATATGCATGCTGCTGCCTCCAGGGTAACACACACACACACACACACACACACAGATGCCCTACGTGGTTGTGAAAAGGCACGCCAGCATCTCTTGAGTGGAGAAACCCCGGCCAGTCTGCGAGAGCAGCGTCCCGCCGCTTCATTACTGTCAGTCACACATCAGATCATGTTTTGCGCTCCGTCTGTGTGGTCTCTTAAAAAAATCTAAGTCCCTGCTCTGTCCAGGACCCTGTGGTGAATCCGTTGACATTTACACAACTGGCTGATCCTGCAGGAGAAGAAATACCTCATTACGCAACTTTAGCAGGCGACTAAAGACTCCTGAAAGAAGAGTGGCACTAATGAGCATGAAGCTCGGACTGAAAACGGGTCAAATAAAAGCTGCAGCGACCTTCCGCAGAACAACGCGTTCATTCTGCACAAGTTTAACTACACTGAATTAAATTCCAAGTGTGGTTCAACTTACCAATAAGAGCCAGCTGTAAGAAGTACAGTCCGAGGAAGTCCATTATGGAGTGCGACATTGATTCAAATGGATGCAATCCCGGGCGAGCGATGGTGTGCGAGAATAAAAGCCCTCTGTTTGTTGAAATTGGCACCGAAATTAAGACCGAAAGAATCGCAGCTATTTCTCAAGTGATGACTGGCCACTTACGCTGACGCCGGAATCCACAGCATTGCATGAAAAAACAGGAGCGGAGCAGAGCATCATTTTTTAACAGTCAAACTTTTGTCATGGAGGAAAAATGGGTTACAGCTGCGCCAAATCGAGCCAGTGGTTCCAAATCAATGCAACGCCGAGTGAGGGGGAAGAAAAAAACAGTTCGTTCCTTAGGTGCAATAATTCTTGCGCGTACTGAACATCCCTGGCCGTTTCATCCGTCCGTCCTGAGCGGCTGCTTCCTCTCCTCTTCGCCTCCACCTGCGCACCGTCTGGAAACTGCGGATGAATCACAGGGGCGCGTTGCTTTGCGCACTCCGACCTGCGAGTCACTCAGTCCCTGTGATCCTCTGCTCCCAGGCGGGTCGGCCGGAGATGCCCTGCCCAGCTCGTTTAAAAATCCAATCTTGGCAAAAGTTGAAATAGGACAAGTTCAATCGATAGTCTATTTCATACTGCCATAAAATGGAAACAGTAAACCTGCGTAAAATGGTGCATAGTCTGTATGGGTGGGAAGAGCATATCCACTGTTCTCTGAAAGTAGGTTATTCCCCCCAAAAGAGAGAAAGTACCACAGTCAACTTGCGTGAGTCTCATTGATTTGGAGGCAGTTGAGAAGAATCTTTAAGGGGCCCTACAGCAGCCGTAGCACAGGAGGAGCAGACGGTAGAAACAGAGCCAGGCTGACTCAGTGTCTGTGCCTCTTAATGGTAAAAATGAAGAGACCATCTTGCAGCCAGCATGGGCTGTTTGAGGCTACCTGCTGCCTAATGTGCTCATGCTGGTCTCCTCTCAAAACAGAACAAAGAATAATCTATTTTGATCTAGGTTTTGGGGACAGTGGGTTTGATTGACGCTGCACTATCATTATTTTGAGACATAGCCTACTTTTTATCTGCAGGAAATTTGTTTGCCATGCACCCTGAATAATTGGATTAAGCCTGTGGAGGCAGCACTCCATAAATCATGGAGAATATTTAAATTCTTCATACTGACAGCTGTTAGGGTTTTTTTTTTTTTTTGTCCTGAATTATCTTCAAGCCGATAAACTAGCACTCTGGATAAGAAATTAATTTTTGAGCAGTTTCTCTGTTGGGAGTTGTTTTGCCTCCAAGAGCTTATTTTTGGAATTTTTACAGCATCTCGGGGACACTTTCATCCGAAACATTGTTTGTGTAGTATGTAAAAAAAAAAAAAAGGCTGACACTCATGGAAACGTGGGAAGGATCGTACTCACTTTCTAAAGAATAAGCTGCAGAACCTTAGACGCTTACAAACTTCTGTTGAGTGTTTTATTTTTTCTGAGGAGAGTGGGCAGTGTACTCCTCTCAGGATTTGCTCACACTGAGACAGAGGGAAAGTGGAGAGGAAAGATTCTGCAGGAGGAGAGATGATGCTAGGAGCCTTTGTTCTCCAAGGCCAGTAGCATGTACAGTATTTAACAACACTGAGTACACCCCTGTGCAATACATGATTCAAAATGATGTCATCTTACAATGACACGTATTTTTATGTATTACTTTGAAGTTGAAGTGTGGGATATTTCATTGTATGTATGCTTAAAAGCAAACAGGTTAGATAGACTACAATGAAAATGCAGGCTCCACAGTACAACCTGCTCTCACCACAGTTCTCAGTTTTAGCCTGGGAGGTGTTGATGCAGCATGGTTCCACATAGTAAGGAACTAGGCTTAGGTGATTTAATATCTCAATATAGTCCAGCCCAAATATCCCAATATTCAAAATTATCATGGGAGAGGTTATGTATTTGTATGTTTTTAAATATAAATACAACCCTCCCCCCATATGAACAACATAACATTGGTGGAAATTATTGTGATATTCGATAATATTGTATATCAGGCTAAACCTTTAAATCTTTGCTTGAAAAAGCAAAAAAAACAGATTGCGAGACTTCACAAAGATAAGAGATGGTCAGGAGCATCAGTGGGCTATTGAACATAAGGAGGTGAACATAAGGCTCAGTAGTCTTCCTCAAAAAATGACAGCACGCACAATTCACTATTTACGCAACCTTGTATTGAACAGATGGGTAAGTGCTTCTGACTTGGCACAATGATTATCTATGGAAACTGGTGTTTCAGTGACTGATCAGATAGTGAAAAGGACATCACATGAAATCAACCTCTAGGGATGGCATCCAGGAAGAAACCCATTGTTCACAAATGGCACAAAACAGCAAAAAAATATGAAAATAGCCCTGATGTATTGGCAGCACATTCCTTGGTCAGATAAAACCAAAATACATTTGTCTGGATCAGACGTGGTCCAGCATGTTTGGTGTGGAGTGTTTAGTGACTGACAGTGCTGCCCGTGAAACGTGGAGGTGGGAGTGTGCTGATGTGGGGCTGCATGAGTGCAAAAGATATAGGGAAAATGACATTTATAGATGGAACTATGAATAACTATGCTGGTTGGCAGCAGGGCATTAAAAAAAGGTAGTGTGATTATCAATTTTTTTCAGACAAGATCTTGTTGTGAACATGTAGGCTGCACATTATTGCAGCATCCATAGTCCTCCTTTTGAGCATTTTATTGATATTCTAGCTTAAACTGACCAAAAAGAAAGTGAAAGAAGGTCCATCAAGCTTTAAACAACTGAAGGGATCCACACCAAACAAGGATGCATATTTTCACTAGATGACATGAGGCATTGTTTTCTTTCTTCCTTCCAATAAGGACTTGTATCATTACGATTTGAATAACATATTGTCTGTAAAAAACTGTAAGATTCTTGTATCAATAAACAATAAAATGTATTGATTAGTTTGTACTAATTACTTAACATTTAGTGATAATGACCAGGGCTGTACTCAGTGCTGTTGTATGCTGGACATGTATAGCTGCATTTCAGAGATCTGTCTTTAGCTCAAAGTTGTTTAACTGCTTAAAGATCACATGCCTACATGTTACTGACAGAGTCTCGGTATCACTTGTCTTTACAGAAAAATAATCCCAAAGCTCCTCTTTCCACAACATTTTCAATCATTTTCCTTTGGAAATGGACTATTATTAAATTTAAATATGGGCTTTACTGAACATATCTATATGGTGGAGTGTGGTGAAACATAAAACAGCTTATTTCTAGTGGTTGGAGACCTACATACTGTAATCTGCTATGAAAAAAATTAGCCTGGATTTTCAGGATGTAAGTGCCGCTTAATAATTTCAAACTTAATTATTATAATCAGCGAATGATAAAAATTTGATTTACTGGTCACTCAATGACATTTTCTCTGCAAGCCAGAGAAATGTGACAGCAAGGGCTGTTTGTGCTGGCATGGTTACAAAGGTAACTGTCCTCCCAGAAGAATGACAGCATCAGTTGTTACAGCAAGTGCACCAACACAAAATCTGTTTATGTGACAAAGCTCTTGAATGACTGCAGTTATTATGACTATTGTTGGAGGAGTGGGCTGTCGCCACTTCACCTGCCAACTAGGTGCTCAAGTAGCAACAAAACAAATGTGAAAAAACAGCTCAGAAACACTAGTTGACTAACTGGAGGAATCTTCTTTATTTCACCTACGTGTTTTGGCAAAGGGCTTTCATCAGGGTGATTTATGTGTTAAAAAATATAGTAATACATATTCTGCAATAAGGTTGAATCTTTCTCTTGTCCACTGGGGGGGACAGGAGGAAGTCAGGGGACATAATTATAGAGCTCAGTTTGTGCAGGGAGGAAGTTGAGATGGATGAGTACTTCAATAGAACATCGGTCTTTAATACGAGTGACTGACAGTTTCTTTAATCATAACTGTTATAATTCTATAACCTAAACAACATGGTTATTATTGTAACCACAACAACAAAGATCCTATAACTGTAAGAAAGTAGTAATTAGTGATAAGGTTAGTATTTCCCTAATCTTAGCTGCATAAGAAAACACTCAGGAGTCATTTTGAAAGGCAAACATCATCTCATTTAGGTAAGAGCTCCTGTTGGCACACAACTACATCAATGCTCAACAAATCTTCCAAATTAAACAACAAAGTGTGTGGTTGTAACGACACTTAGACCTGTTTTCTGATCGGCATTGTTTGTTAATTCCAAAAAATAAACATGGTTGTTGTTTGATTAGGTTTAAGGAAAGATCATGGTTTGAGTTAAAGTTAAAACTTATTTAAGGGAAACATGGTGGTTTTGGGAAAAATTACCACTTTGGGAGGCTTTGTTGTCATGGTTACCATAATAACCATGTGATTAAGGTTGGACTCTCTTCGGCTTAGTAGCATACGCTGATTTATGCTTTAATTCATATAAACTATGTGTAGTTTATATGAATTTAATTTGAACTTAGGTTACTTTTTGTAAATTGTACACATTGGACATTAGGACAATTTCAGGCTGTAGAGGCGTTTGCATTATGGCCGCTACAGACACTGGAGATACAACATATCTCAGCATGCATAGACACTTATTTGCTACACTGCCAATCTTTTGTTCCTGAACTTCATTTACCAGAAATCACTGTAATATAAAATAAAAAAGCTATTAAAGTAATCGTAAGTTTTCTCTGCTGCCAAACAAGTTAACTAGAGTTAACTTTGTGTTGCTTTCCACCTCTGGTTGAGTAAAGGAATGACGTTTGATGCTGAATTCACAACCTTTTCTCTACAATGGTAAGTAAACAGCTGTTAATGCGAACATTAGCTAAGTAGCAATAGCAAACAGCTTCTCTAAACTACACAGAGCATGGCCACAAGTGTTGACTGTGTATCAAAGAACAAGAGAGTAAAAATGACCTATAGTTGGTGACACAGGTTTTCTCAGAACAATCTGTTCTTTTGTAGAAGTTAAACTGACAGTACAGATTTTTCTGCTAAATTTCACTTTATTACTTCCTGTGTGTAGAGACGTGGCCACACCAAACAGCAGAATGTCACTGCAGTCAGGATAAATGTATGCCAGGTCTTTAGTTTGTAATGGGAACCTTTGCAAGTTGTAGTTCCATTTTGTATTAAAACAAGTGTGTTTTTATATGAAAGTGCATATTCAACAAGAAGGAAGACAAAGAAAGTGTTGTACACTCTGTACAGCAACACTAGAGGGGGAGTAAAGTTGGAAGTCTAGTTCGTACCCTGGCGGTCATCCAAATGCGCATCTACTGAGCAGCTCCTCAGAAGCAGCTAGTAGTTAACTGCCTTGCTCACAGGCAAACTGGCTGCAGTTGCAGTGGGAAGGCAGGACGACCCGTATGTCTCCAAAACAGGTTTTTCTGGAAGGTTATTCAAGTTCAGCGTAGCCCTTTCCCTCCTCTCCCAGCTCCCCTGAATTACAGTGTGTGCCAAAAGAGATGGCACATGTTCACACCTCTACCCTTTGAATCAAACATCCCCCTTCCTGCTTTGGATCGAATCCTTCCAGAGAATTCCTGCGTCCCTGCCTCTGCTTCAGCTCTGTGACTCAAAAGACCTCCATGCCCTAAAAGTATTTGCTGCTATTTGCTGATGTCATAAGTCAGAAGAGTATGTGGGACAGGCTCCTGCTGGGCTGGCCATGACACAGTAGAAAAATCTTACCATAGGCTGATTAAGAGGTGTTAATGCATTCAAATTAATGCCTGCTCCTGACTTGTTTTTTTTGTGTGTGTGCCTGCATGCTGATACATATTCTCACATGGAGACAGATTAAAGGGAGAGGCTGAAAAAGAAGTGAGAGAAAGAGGGGGAAAATAACAGAGATGTCACGCAGCACCACCTACACGTAGCCATTTCAGTGTGACTCGACGGCTGTGATGGAGACGCTTTGTAGTCCAGTATTGAGCAGCAATGGAGCTGAATCAGATGTTGGAACAGCTTTCAAGGCCACAGTACACACACAAAGATTCGCTGGGTAATGAAGGCAGTGAAAGTACAGTTACATGATAATGTCTCAAGGCTGCCTGCTGTACAACACTCTGCTCACTCAACCTGTCTCAGTCTAACACGCAGTTTGACTCACATGTCTCATCTTGAATCTTGTTTAGGGTTTACACACGTGTCTTTTTCCCAACTATACATATTATTGCATCTTGAGAAATGCTCTACATTATTATTGATTCTATTCATTATTCACAGCCTCTGCCCAGTTACACAGCAGTCTGGCCCAGACTACAGACTAAACATCTTGTTCTCCCATTAAGACTAACACTGTAGTGCTTTTGATCAATATCAGTCATGTCAAAGTTCGTATTTGTGTCCTAGCCACAGTGGAACAATAAGATACTGATGCACTACAGAGCAGGTGAAGTGGTTATCACAGTAAAGCAAGCAGTACCAGCATCTGCTTTAAGAGTAGTTTAGTAGTAGTTGACTTGCTAGCAGTCAGCACTGGACATGAGAGCATTAAACTTTGTGCTATATCCTCCTTTTCCATCACTTCTCTCTATTTCCACCACATTTTGACTAAAGGCCATCTTTGTAAAACTCTACAAACCTGCCATGCTGCTTTCCAGTTGCTCTGGTTACGATAACACACTGGAAAAAAAAAAAAGTTGATGAACATATGGTTTGACTCAGCAGCTCCTCAACTAGTGGCATAAATTGCTGATGTTCAGGAGGCAGCCTTAAGGTGGATTTATACATGACGCAAGATCATTACATCAGTAATGACGTAGACTCCTACAGCACAGGGGTTCATTAATAATTCACTGTTTCTCTCAATCACTAGTACATGATTGGGACATAATTAGCTTTTATTTTATATTTGACTGTGTTCAAGTTCTTTCATTCACTTTGTAATGCATGCAACAATAGAAAGGTCCACTTTGTCTCTTTACTGAATGAAACCCTGACAGGTTATCCCCATGTTAACACTCTTTTTCTCTGTGATAGAGAGAGGTGTTTGGAGTGTGCAGAAAGTTTGCAGTGGAGATGGCTTCGATCACTGTATCTAACAGAAAAGTTAAAAATTGCTGAACTCCTCCTCAACTCCCTTAGTGCTGTCATCACTCTCAGCAATATCCATCTGGATCTGAAACTTGCACAGAAAACACAAGATGCCACGGCTGACCAGTCACAGTTACTGCAGACCCCATGTGGTGTCTGAGTAGCTGCCTCAGTCCTTGTGGGGCACTACTTCTGTATGGTGCAAAGCAATGTCATAACCTCAGATTCTGGGGTTATTGCTTCAAAATGACTTGTTTTGTTTAAATAACATTCCCCGACCCAACTAAGTTTAATTCACAGTGATATGAAACAGAGGAAATCAGCAACAGTCTCACATCTGAGATGCTACAGACAGTGAATGGTTGTCATTAAAGCTATATGTGCAACTTTTCCACATTTAATGTAAACAAATGACCAGACCTATGTTATGTATTTTGTTGAGTTGTTTACTTACATTACCCAAATGTTTCCAGTAATTCTCAAACCTAATGACGTCATATCACCTATGCACATACGTCAGCATTGTGGCTGCCTGCCAGAATCATCAAAAATGATTTTTTTATCCAGTTTTAAGCCACATTTTTAATATACACTTTTTACACCTTGGTCGTTTTTCAACTATGTATTTTAACCAGTTGAACAATTTTAGTCATCAGATGTCTGGATCTTAAATTATCAGAGAAACAAGCCAAGCAAATGTTACAACAGCTCAGCTCTCAGCCGCTCCGAGGTGTCCTGTGTCTGCTGAACAGCATCAGTGAATCACTGATTTTTAACTTGAAACTGCTTTATTCTGTGTTTCTACTAGTTTTAATCCCCTGGTCTGTTATGGAGAGGAGGAGCCCTCTGCAGAAAATTTAACTGCCTTAAAAACCTACTGAACGTCTGGATCATAAGTTATCAGAGGAACAATCAAAACAAAGGTTAGCGGCAGTCTTAGCTCCCAACCCTTTCCTGTTTCCACCGTATAGTATCGGCAAAACACTGACTTTTAATGTACAACAGTTTTATTCAGTGCTTCAGTGACCCAAGGCCATCTTTTGTTATTGTTTTGATTGAGAGACCACGAGTGGCAGAAGTTACACACTGTGCATTTAATACTTAATAAATGTTTTACTATTAGCAGAAGTAGCTTTACTATTGTCCTTCACTTGTAAGTCACTTTGGATAAAAGCGTCTGCTAAATGAGTAAATGTAAAGGTAAATGAATTAAATGTGAATAAGTTATCAAAATGTTGACTTTTCTGACAAGCAACTAACTGTTTCATCACAGAAAGTCTGTCCATTCATTGTGGTAGTTGGTTTAAGAGTTTCATAAATCCGCAAGACTAGATTGAGTGTTTATATCATATTTTAGTCTCTGACAGGACTACATTTCTCCAACGTCTTGACCCCTTTTAGAGATGATTATCACTCGAAATCAACTCTGCATTTGCATTTCACAAAGGTGCTGTTGGAGTATAGATGCACACACAAGCAAACCACTCTTTAACCTATGCTATTTAATAACTCATTGTGGTGCTCTGCTCAGTTTTTCACATTGTGCACTTCCTCCCCTTGGGCAGAATTATAGCAGAAAAGTAGCCTGCAGTACAACAACTGAAGGTCTGGACTGATGGCACTTCCCTGGCCGTCACACTGATTTTGTCTCATTTGCAAATTCTGTCCCTGCTGTGGGCAATATTACCAAGCCACACTGTTACAAAACATTTGCTGTGTATTATAGCCTTTAAAAGCAGGGGAGGCATTGCTTGTGAGCAGTGATATGAGATCTGAGTAGAATGAAACTCAGCACGTCTCATTTGATGCCCAAGCTTAGTCTTTCTAGGTGCGAGAGTCTCAGCTGACAGAATTCTACGCAAAGAATAAATCTGTGTACTGAGAATGTTGCTTGGCTGAAAATGTTCAGTGCATATTCTACTTTTGGCATTTTGTAATAAAACTTATATGCAAAGATGTGCATATAATGTGCATAGAAAAAAAGTGCATTTATTTAAGTTATGTGCTTATGGAGACAATTTTGAAACATTTGCACCTGAAAGTGTCTCCACAGACCCACGTTCATTCAGATATTTTTGCAACCTGTCTCCCTAATACTGTAATTCTTATTCCCCATAGTGTAATTATAATGTTGCCATCAGTAGTGGCGTTTCCACTGTAGTTTTGTGCGAGATGGAAGCAAATTAAATTTTTTTGTGAAAAGTCAACAAAACAGAATAACGAATGCTCTGTTTCCATCGAGTGATGTTATGCAAATAAAGTTGGGTTTCCTCCTCTTGCAATATCACTCCAATTAAACATGGCAACAGATTTCCAGCATCTGCTAAGCATCGGGACATTCATTTCGATTGCATCCACAGAAACAGCTGTTGTAGTATTTGATCGAAGGCGACAAGGACATTTGGTGCAAGTAATGACTGACAGGCAAATGTTATATGTGGCAGCGACCGCATATGAGGGATTTTTTGGGGAGATAGTAGTCTGCGATGTGTTTCCATTTCACTTTTGTCAAATAGTCTGAAAAGCCACCTCATGTGAGCATATACATTTTTTTTTTACCACATTTCAGAGTTTTTTCGAAATTCATGTGTTTCCATTACTCGTTTTTTAGTTTGCACTTTAGCAGGTTTTATTATTTTTTTATTATTTTTTTGGGCCTTTTATGCCTTTACTATAGACAAGTGGAGACTGACAGGAAAGGGGGTAGAGAGAGGGGAATGACATGCAGGAAAGAGTCGGACCAGTCGGGAGTCGAACCAGCGACTGCCTGCAAAGAGCGTCTTACACTCAACATGGTACACGCCCTAACAACTCGACTACCGGGCCGCCCCGCACACTAAGCAGGTTAATGGAAACACAGTGTCTGTTTACTCTGTTTACTGTACATATGACGTCTACATATCTGGCCATCTGGACAGAGGATGTCGTATTTAAGACAAGCTTGTGATTTGTGATTTTTGAGCTCTATAAATATAACTGACTTAAGTATGCTGTAACACACTTCCAAATTTTACTACATTTTGGAGGAAAATATTGCACTTTTTACTCCACAACCTTTACATAAATGTGTTATTGGGTCATACAACATACATGTGTCACACTTCAACGATACAATAGGGTGAAGAGCACAACAAAGAGTATTACTGCCCCTTCAAAGCAGCTAGCTCAGATGACAACACTGTAATGTCAGTCACAAAAGTAATTTTCTAACATAATATCTCTCTGATATTTACTGCCATGGCTGAGATTTTTCCCAGTCTCAAGCTTTGAGAATAGACAAAGTAAATATACCGTATATACATATGTATGAAAAGATATAAAAAGGAATTTACAGACACCCTCCTCAATACAGAGGACAAGGAGAATCTGAGTCCAATATTCACTCTCTTATTGTTCAGGTTTTTGTCTCTACTAACTCCTGAGGGACATATCTGGCTCTTTCACAGAAAAATGCTTCACTGTGTTCACCAGCTGGTCTCTACCTTTGTCTGTCTCTTGTGTGGTGCTGAGTAGGTAGTGTACTTCAGGTTTTCAGAGCTTTTCACTGAAAACAGCTGCCTGCTGTGGCTGAAAACGTTGTGGGTCAGAAAGCTAAACAATGAGCTGCAACTCACAGCTCCATAAAGCTGAGGGGAGCTGCAGATTCAGGAGGTTCATCACTACATGTGACCCCTTTCCACACTGTCCTTGCACAAATAACAGTTTTAAGTGAAGGATCTGAATATTACTCTCATCGCAGCTAATGTCTCACCTGTGAAACTGTCAGTTTACAACTCTGGATGAAGTGCAAGCTCCCGACTGCTGGCTACAACAATAATTAGAGTTTGTAGCATGCAACATATTTCTGCTTCGCCCCTGTAACACGGGGCTTGTCGTCAAAGTGCCAACTTGTCACTAGCCTTTCTAACAACAATGAAAACCCTTTGAAGATGAAGCTGAATATGAGAAGTCTCCCCTGCAGTGGTGCCGGTGTACTGCAGCATCAGCTTCTGCTCTCATTGCAGACTCGAGCTGTAACCAGAAACTGGCAGGGGGAAAAAAAAACCAAAAAACTAGAATGGGTTCCCAGTGAGGCGGTAGCATGTTTGGGCTTTTCAAGGCAGGCTTGTGGTGTAATTATAATCATATCTGACCATTGCAGTGGGCAGGTGATGAGACAAATGCATCCAGAAAGAAGTGTGACGCACAAAACCTAAAAGACCCATACGCCCTTGGCATTTAGGACTGTTTTCATGATGTGTCTGCGGCTGCATATTGCACAGCAAGGATGCGTGGAAATGGATAAATCAATGAGGCCATCTGGGGAGAGGAAGTCAAGATGAGAAATGGTTTAATGCTGACATTCATTCGACAGTAGCCTCACAGACCTAATTATTCCATTCATTAGCAAGATGCAAAAAAGAGAGAGACAGAGCCCTGTTATTTTCATGACATAAATGGAATGAGTTGTAGATCATACAATATTTGTGGAAGTGTATGTGTGATTTTTTTTTGACAACTTAAAGAGCAATTAAACACTTTTATGACATATTTATAGTTTGCTATGGATCACAGTTTGAAATATAAAGTTGGCTTTTAAAATAGACAAATGTGAAAGGTAGCGTCTATGTCTATAAGTAAACAATGTGTCATCTGCCAAAGCATGAAACAAAATAGCCTTGTGCTTGGTACCTGCAGCATGTCTAAATTAAGGCCCCAGTTGCCATGAGTATTACTGAATTGTCATTGTCTGCCCTCCCCAGCTGAGTCAGAGGAGTCATCACATAAACACACACACTCACAATGACACCTCTCACTCCTGTCTCACACAAACACAGAGTGCAGTCTGACCAGAGAGCGTAGTCACAACAACAGCCAATACAAATGTAAAATTATACATTAATTTGCAAATACAAGCTCCACCAGTCACTGGGATATACACATTGGTGCTGACCTGATTCCCCACTGATGTGCTGATCAAACACAGAGGATTCACAACTACAAGTGTAAAGGTCCAATATGTAAACTTTTCCACAATAAAATATCTAAAAACAATTACCTTTTTTCCAGAAATATGTGTTTTTAATCAAGGTAACAGTCTATTTCATTTGGTCACCTGTCAATCTATGTATTTTCACCAGTAAAGAATTTTAGTTAAGATGTTAAGTTTTCAGAGAAACAAGCTGAGTTAGTGGCAGCTCAGCTCCCAGCCTCACACCAGAGAGCAGAACCAGGGGATATACGATCCTGCATTCTATACTTACTTGAAAACAAACAAACCAACAACAAACTGTCTCACAATGAATTAATAAAACAAACTAAAGTCAATGAAGAGACCCAGGTTACATCCACAATATCTACATTTTCATTTTAAAAGTGTTGAAGCAGCAGTTTAAAATGAAAGCAATCTGTGTCAGGACGACTGTTTAAGCTTTGTATCAGAAATCATCTCCGTCCAAACTAACACACCTGAAAACACACACATACATGACCATTCATGTACACTGGGCATGTGCAGACCGGTGTAAACAGGAAGCTGATTGTCTGCTCTGCAGTTGATTAGTTGGACAAAATACTACAAATGAGCAGAATTTGACTCCACGACAGCTGCAGGCAAAGACAACAAGGTCAGCAATGTGTTTCGTTATCCATGTTGTTTTCACCACTGCTAGTCGAAGCTGATAAGACCCAATCAGGGTGCAACTGTGGGCATCTACACCCTAGTTTCCAAACGCAGCCCTGCAGTTTGCAAACTGAAATGAGGAGTCTAGTAACTCTAGCTAAAGTGATGCATTTTAAAACTAAAGTGTAGTAGTGTGGACCTAGCCTTGGACACTGTCCACTGCAGGAACACAAAGGTTAATACATCAAACCACAAAGCAGCTGCCATGTCAGAACATTTTTACTTTTTAGCATCAACACCTCCAGAACACTTCAGGAGCAGTCAGCCTGTAAATGTGCTGCCAAGGGATCTGATGTCATTTCAGGCAATAAAGCTGTCTTCTCCTGCTCTTGATATTAATAATTACCGACTGACAATACGACCTCTCAAACTGAAAAAACAAGGAAAGGAGGTGGAGCAAGATCAGCTTGTTTGTATATACAGGCCTGAGTTTGTTAGGTAACCTGTGCTGAGGAGGACTGTATTTGTCCCCAGAGCAGCCTGAAGTGCTGAACTCCTGAAGAGGTGGTAAAATACAAAAATGTGACATTTCCTCCAAAGTGAATTATTATTTTTTGTTTTTTGCCTCAGAGGACACTGCAGCCATAATCTGGTATCTAAGTTTTATCAAAGGTGAGTTCAGGCAGTCCTTTATATGGAATCGACATTTTTATTTTTGTTCACTGGAAAAACAAGACATCTGTACAGGTGTTAACGTAAAGTTTAAAGAGAAGTTTATTAAAGCACTGTCTGTTTTTCACATTGTTGTTACAGTGTTTTAAACTGCTGACGACAGTTGCCGTTTAAATACAGCTTTGAAAACTGTTGAGACAAATCACAAAACTGTGTATGTATTTTCACTTCACTTCAACAATAAGCTGAACGACTGAAATGATTAGTTTGCACTTCAGACAGCTATTGCCAAGTTTATTTATAACCTTTCTTTCAAAGAACAAGATTAGGACATAAAGAGAGCTATATGTTTCAATTTGCTGTGCTCATGTGAAAGAGAGACTATAAACTTTGGAAAGAAGAAATAAAACACCTTGTTCTTATAAATGAAAATTGAACTCATGAATAAATAATGGAGGAAGAAGCACTGAGATCCTTAAGGAAAAGGAGTTATATAGCAATGTAAAACTCCATTACAAGAAAATGCTTCATTCAAAACACTACTTAAGGGGAAGTACAGAATACTGCTTACGAGGAAGTACATCCATCTGTACAGACGTACAAGATGTAGTAAAAAACAAAAACCTTAAAAATTATACTTAAGCACATTCAATTCTCTGAGGGTTTACTTCAATCTCAGCTAGTTTCAGCTAAAGTTAGCAAACTTAAGGTAAATATAACTTTACTGCTCTTCTTTAATTGTGTTTCTGTCACACTCTGTTTTAGCATTTACCATTATCCCATAAGGGCAAACTGTGGCCATAGTGGCAGCTGCTACATAGTGTAGCTTTAAAGAGGTGATAAAGTCATAAATCCATCTGTTACATCAATATTTCTCATGCTAGTTTTAACTATTTAGATTATGTTTTGTCCCAGTCGAGTGTCTGTCTAAATGTTGCCACATTACATGCATGCTAAGTTTAAATCTACATAAAGCCACTGCATTTAATTTCCCTTCAAATTCAATTTTAGAATTTATTTATTCAACATAAATCAACAGCTTAATATGAGGGTGACAAATTCAAATTTATGCAATACAAATAAAATCTCTGCTGGCACTAATCTCTTTCCATATTATCTATCCAGGGAAAGTTGATTGAGCATGCATGCTGTTCCAGCAGCTCCCCCCTTCACATGCACACAATTACATTCCCAGCTTGGAGTTTCCCAGTACAACCACAGTGCCATACTGGTGAACACTGAGCAGCTGCATTGGAGCAGTGTGGGGTTAAGGGCATGTCAATGCTGGTTGTTCAATCACTCATTAACTTTCCTCCCATATGTTCAAGCTCCCTGTTAGCCAAAGCGTAACGATCAACTCTCAGGTCACAGTTCTGGTTTTCTGATTTGCAATCTTCTGCCTCGACTCGATAATCAGCCGAGATAACTTGTGGCCAGTGTAAATACTAAATTTTGTAGGTGGGAAAAACACAGCTTTGGCTCCCTGCTCTGTAAAAGCATCTGCGTACAAAATTCTGTGTGAGGTCGTTTCTAACAAGTTTTAGGGATTACTGCAGTTGAGTGCGTTTTGAAGCGCCAGCCGAGAATAGCTCACAAAAACGTCTTAAAACATTGATAATGTTTTAAGAGCCTACAAAGCCAGTGGGAAAACATTTTCCCAATGAAAATTTGCCTTGAGATATATTCAAAACACCGATTTGTCGACAAAACATCTTTTAAGAAGACTGTGAAGTGAGTTTAATCCAACATCTCCTTGACATTGAAGACAAAATGAGGCGTTCCTGTAGTGTATTAACAGAAAACAAAGGATTCCAGTATGTGCAGGGTGCATGTGTGATGCAGAAATTAGACCATGACACACTGGATTTAATGAGAGTGAGGTTAAAACAGTTGATGGGATGAAGGAAAAACTGTGGTTCAGAGGATGTTTATCTGTTTTAGGAGAACTGTGTCAGACTTTTAGGCTTGTTTTATACATATTCTCCCAGTTTTAGGACACTGCAGCCAGACAATGACCCCAAACATACATGCAAAGTTCCCAAGGTGTTTGAGGCAACATTTTTTTGGCAGATCTGTTGTTATCGGCAAGAAAATGCAGAAGATACAGCATCAAATTTTATTAAATAATAAATAAATAAGCTTCACTGGTGTTATGTTGTTGCTTTTTCCCCACAAGTTATAAACTGACTAATTTTACTGTCAGGTCTGTATAGACACATACAGTTAGGGTACTTATGATATAAACTGTACATTTCAACCAAATATTATATCTGCAATTGTAGGTGCAAAATATTTTTCATAAATATGGACAAAACAAAAAAAAGGGAATCTAAGATTACAATTTTACATGGGCCACAGTTCATTACTAAATTTGAAAGAATAAATTCATCAAGTGATGCTTGAATTTCATCCAACAATGTCAACATAAAAAAAAAAAAAAGAAACATTCGGTCGGATGCTCTTCTGTTTTTCTCTGCCGATGAGTCTGCCTCTTGGCAAAGTCAGTTACCAGGCTACAATCCAACTTCACTTTCTTAAGACCAGCACGAAGGCAAAAACCCCTGAAACAGGAAAGAAGTCAAGATGGCTGCAGTACGGAAGACACCATGTGTCTGCTGTGGTCAGAGACTTCAGACGCTGACTAAAAAGAGTTTGTATCCAAGTATTAAACATGAGGATTTTGTGTTTGTATGAGTTCATTGCTTTCTGTCTGTTAAAACTGGGGGAATACATATACAATGGGTTCAAGGGATTTGGACAGATGTGCACCTCCCGCCTCGTCAGCTCGTGTGTCTATATGGGGAAAGCTTTGTGCTAACTTTTCAACACCACAGATGTTAATGACGTCAGGTGTAAAGAGGATATGAACTGTTCTCAAGCCGCAGATCCAGATGTGTTGCACAAACGTGCTGAAAGGTGACAAAAAGGTAAAAGGTTGTGAACTTCCCTCTAAAGCTGAAGATATTTTTATTCCAGTTTCAGTTGATTCATAATCATAACTGGTTGGTTAACTATAAGGCGTGATCATGTACTAAGTAGAAGAAATATCACACTGAAATACCACTTAATGCAAACTGAAAATACTCAACAAATTCCAACAGCACCAAACACTGAGCAGCATTCCTGAGTCTCACCCAGTTAACAAACACAACATATGTTATTATGCCCTTTAGTAAATGTAAAGCATCTGAGTGTCAGGGGACCACATTAAGTAGTGTGGGCAATAGTATTTCAGGGCTTGATCACAGAGTTGCAGCGTGTGCAGGAGAACGCAGTGCAAACAAAGTAAGTAGGAAGAATAGGGAGAAAGATACTAAATAATAAATATGCTGTATAGCTTTGGTGTGCAGCTTTCAGCAGCACGCTAATGAGCATGTGTGGATGAGAAACGGTGTAGTGCTGACGTTCATTCGACAGCAGCTTCACTGAGCTGATTATTCCATTCATTACAGAGATGAGGAAAAGTACTTTGTTATCAGTGTCGCCACACTGATCTCACCTATTTATTTCTTTAATGAACTTCTGACCATAATCACACCGAGTAACATCCAGAGGCGTGCCCACAAAAGTGAAACCTTATGATAATTTGTCACAGATTGTATGGAGAAATTAAAATGTGTTTATTTTCATTAGGTGTGCTGCTGGGTAGGTCAATGGCATTAAAGCCATGACGGCTGTGATTTTCTCACCAAGCAGCAGCCAATACAACTTTAGAGTCAATGAGTAAGGCAACACAATGCAGCTCCACTAAAGACCCAGCCCAGTGTCCCTGCGCATTACAGAATGGACATTTACATCAAAGGCCAACATAAAGTGCTGGTGCAGGAACTATTGATCCAAGGAGCCAAAAGTAAGGGAGTGAATGTTGATGTGGTTGATAGATGTGCGGCATGTCAGACTCTTCAGATCAGAAATAGTAATTAACATTCACCTTTTTATTAACTGTAACCTTAATCTTTTCTAAATATAACCAATCCCTAACCATAATTTAACAGTATTTTGCTTCAGCCATGACCACAACCATTCCCTAACCTCACCTCATACCACAGCTGCTGTGCAAAGACACTGTAGAAAATGAGTATAGAAACATCACTGAATGTAATCTGATGTATGACAGAATGGTAAATGGTACTTATATGCACTTATATAGTTTATAGTTCTTTTCTAGTGTTATCGACCACTCAAAGCGCTTTAAAGAGGCAGCCACATTCACCCATTCACACATACATTCATACGGCATTTTTCCCTACACATGAATTACTTGTCTTTCATACATGCACATTTACACTCCGATGACACATCAAGGGCAATTTGGGGTTTGGTATCTTGCCCGAGGACACTTCGAAATACAGACTCGAACCACCAACCCTCCGATTAGTGGACAACCTGTTCCACCTCCTGAGCTACAATCAATATCAATAATTTTTTCTGGTGATTGGGTTGAAAGATCTCAACATGCCAACTCAAAGAAACTTTGATCGCATTTAATGGGGAAAAAAAAAATTCCCAAACATCAGAAGTTAAGAGTTTGATTTCAGTTTTTCTGATGAGGGTCTTGGCTTTACCTTTAACCTTTTCTTTCTGTCTCTGATTAAAAAAGAACCCAACATACTATGTTTTTACCTTGACTTACATCTCACTAAGCCACTTTGCTCAACCCTCCAAGGGAGAGCCCAAATAAGTCAGAGAGACCAGAGGGACCAGAGAGATGTGCCAGACTTTATTCTGAATTCTGGATCCCTCTGTTTTCCAGGGATACAAATATGTCCAAGAGAATGTGCATAAGATTATGCACAAGACATGTAAAATATTTCAATTTGATGTAATGCTGCAGCCGCAAAGTGTGAATACTTATTCACTGTCAGCATTATGTACTGTAGCTTTGATAAAGTGCTGTAACAAGCAGATATACAATATATGAGATACTGTGAGATACACTGAAAATTTCAGTGGGGTTTTTTTCCTGTTTTTTTTTTCTAAGTTTAAGAAGGCATAAGGGGTATTCTCTGGAAAATCTGGAGTTTAAGAGATTATAAACCCTTACACCCTGTGGACTGGGCAGTCCACAGGAATGCTCCATTCATTTTTTCTTTACGTCAGCTCATTTGATTCGTTCCAGGATCTGCTTGCTATAAGACATCAACATGGGTCCTCTAATACCCATAAAACAGCAATGCACTTTAGCATTGTGTCCTGCTGTTGTTTTGTATTACATTGTCAGTGCTGCTGACGTGCACTGTCTAAACAGCATTCTTCTCTACCGACTTTGAATAAACTGCTGGAAACATTTTTGAAGTGAATGTGGACTGCCATGGTTGGGGATTCTTTTTTATCACCAGTGCTCAAGCACAGTAAAACACTCTAGATGAAAGTATCGACCAAATGGCAATATAACAGCATTTAGTCATAGTCAGACTGTTGGAAAATCATCCGTTTGCACTTTTGGCATGTTGTGGTTCAAGTGTCTTTGCTGCTTATAAGAGAGCCGGACCACTGACAGAACCATGAAGACGGAGCTTTTCTCTGTCAATGTCAAAGCACATCTCCCAGCAGAGAAATGATAGCGTGTAATATCAAGTCCACTTCGCTAATATGACACTCCCCTCTCCTCCTCCCAGTGTGCACGGACCATTTCATTTGTAATGAAGCTCGTGCCTCCTGCACCTAAATGGATTATGGACCGGTGAACCATGAACAGCACAAGGAGTTAAAGGTGGCAGGGCAGCGTGGCGCTCACAAAGACGTCCTGTAATTAAAGGATCACAGGTTAGATCCCCAGAAGAAGAATTCTGCCCAAAGTGTCCTTGAGAAACACTCCAAACTACTAACTGATAAATCGCTCAAAGTCACTCTGGTTAAGAGCCACAGCTTAACGCTTCAAATGCAGCACGTGCAGACACGTCAGCAGCAAGTGCTACAGATGTAATGGTTGTGAATTTCCACATAGGTTTTTTTCCAACAGGTGAGTCATGACTCAGACCATAAGGATCAAATACAATGGGGAAATATGTCCTTGTTTTCTAAGCTACAGGGCAAGATTTCTTACACAAAGGTTATCTATCTGTACATATCATATGTCTCCAGTGTTTGTCTACATCTGTTTACAGGTATCAATAGATAGACTGTAGCTATACAGATGCTAAGTGAGATGCTAGCTATTCAGCTCTGATACTGTTCAAGTGCACTGCTAAAATATGATTTATTTATTTCTCTTATCTCTGTTTGTAAAGGCATAGGTGAATGCAAGTGTGTCCTCATTAGCAAAGTCCCCTCCCACCCCCCCTCTCAGTCACCCTTCAGAAGATGAGGGGGTCAGTTTCCTGTTTCATTTGCCTCCGGTCATGCAAGGCTGCGTCAGTGTCTGTGGCCGTCTCCCTGCACTAAATCAAAGACAGAGCCAAGCGGCCAGCCGTGGCGGTGACTCCTTTTATGATATTCTATAGGATCCCAGTCATTGAGAGGAATGAAGTGTATGGCCACTAAGACTTACAGATCCTCGCAGGGGTCACAGGAGCTGGGTTGCCTTGTGAATCCCATTCGCAGCTGCCAGTCATTTTTTCCATCTCACTGAATTGTATCATTGAAAACCTCATTAAGCAGCAACACTAGAGAGCTTAGTGTTTGTTCTGCTCAACCTCCTCTAGGTTTGTTATCAAGCTGTGACAGTTTCCATTTGCAGGTGTTAGATACTCTTTCTGCCTCCTCTCGCCCCCCCTCTTCTCCTCTCTCTTCCTCATTGCAAACATGACAGAGAGTGTCACCAGCCGCCGATTTGCAATTTTGTGCAACCCCAGCAAATGGCTGATGTTAAAAAGGCAAGTTGGCTCCATGGTTTGAACTGCACTGCAGCAAAATCATTTTAAGAAGTGCCCTAAACCACAAAACAGACAGTCACATGGGAGAGTTTCAGCATTTGCATGAAAGCCATTCCAGATTCTTAAAATGACATCAGAAACATTTTAATGCAAATCTGAAGGCGCTGTCAGGTTACTCTGTGATCGTGTATATCTCACTGGGCAGAGCATGACACTAAAACTTTCCCTGGGAGGAAACTAAATTCTCTGTGCAGCTCAGTAGGCAGCAGGAGAATGATACAAACACTGAGTTGATACTGCAAGTGACACAATCAAGAAGTCAGTGACAGACAATTAATATATGGAGATGAACAAACCAGGAAATGACTAGATGCTCAAAAAGCTTGTTACCACAGAAAAGTCCAGCACAGTTGAACTTTTTACCGTCCCCCACATGTCAGCAGCCAATCACACTTCCATTCCTTTCAGTGAGCAACATTAGGTAAGTGAAAAATGCATGGTTATACGGACATTCATAATTCATAATGATTTATAATCACATAAGACTAATGGTGAAGAGTCACTGGGAGAGAACAAACTGCATGACAGAGCATCTGCTCAGCTCTGCTCTGTTCAGCTCTGCTGGTCACTGTGGTCATGTCAAAGCTCACGAGCTGCTCGACTCAGCAGCTCTCTTCATGGACCCGACAAGTTCCTCCAACAGTTTCACTGACTTTGTGCCAAACAGCACTCTGGGCACTTATTTGCAAAAGTTACAAATTTTCAGCTTTTCCACTTTGCTGGTGAGTCTTGATACTGGATCCTTTGCATAACAAAATGAGAATGTGTGAACTTCAGTTTGTGTTGTGCTGCTGGATGTGCTGGAAAGACAGAACCAACATTGTTTTGATGATTTTAGTTTTAATTCCACAGGATGAGGAAAGAGAAATTTGTCCAGTGAATTTAATGAAAATCTGCCTGTTAGATATTTTTTTGTGCAAAACTGACATTTTAGCCAGTTGGCAGTACAAGAGATAAGTCCATTCATCCTCTGAGGACCATAAATCTAATGCAACAGTAGTCACTAGTTTTCAAGTTACATTATGTTGCATCAGTCAAATTGTTGATCACAGTGGGGCTTTTGACCCATAAGAGCTGAAATCAACCAATCTGAAATCAGTTAGTCGACTAAAAAGCACTTACTTTGATAACTGAATTTAAGTTGATAATTTTTGTCACTTTTTAAGTAAAAATGCCAAATGATACTTTCAGCTCTTCAGATGTGATGATTTTATTCAAATTTTCTCTCTTTGTCTGATGTGATAAACTGAATCTTTGGGGTTTGAACAGTTAAAAACACAACTGGAAGACATCAGTTTGGACTCTTGGGGAATGGTGATGGGAAATCTTTTATGACTTTCTTACAATTTCACCAATTATCCTTTGGAATCCATAACCATCATTTCATTGACAGCACAATACATCTAAGATATTTATTTTGGATTAACACTACCTAATTATCAGTGGTTGGCTAGGTGCTGTCTGGATGCTAATCATAGCTATGTAACATTATAAAAACAGGAAATACATGATTTACCTTTTTAAAACTGTGCCGTCTCACACAGTATAGAAAGTTGCTCAAGTGGCGTGTGCATGGCGGCTGTGGAACATCTTGGTTTTCATTTCTGTGCCCATGTTAGCAGGTTAGAGCGGACACGCTGCCTAGAGATTGGATCATCTCGCCTATTTTTCACAAGTGATGCGCTTGGCTCCCAGTGAAAATAGAGGGAGAAAAGACTGCTGATGTCATATTATCACGGCTACATTACATAAAACTGACACCTTTCACTATGGTTGTCTACAGTATGTCTAGGCTGAATCTGAATATGACCCAGAAATGAAAAATATAAATATATTTTTAATCGCTTTAGCAGCTGCATGTGGAGACAGTGGAGCTCTTGTGACAATTTCTGTCAAAAATAAATCAGACAGTAATTTAGAATGAAAAGACACCAACATTCGAGTAGCCTACAAACTGTACAAAGACAGAGCTGGTGACGCAGCAGACACGCAGCTGGTGTTAACACACACACGCATGTTAGCTGCAGCAGTTCAGTGACGGAACCACCAAACACACACAACGCAGGCAGTGTGTTCCCAGCGTGTCCCAACTTACCTCTGAAAAAAATCTATACACTCATGTTCCAGTAAAGTGCTTTAGTTAAAAGTATGTTATTAGGATTTCATTATGTCGGCCAGTAAAGGTAGACAACCACACACACCATCACACAGCTGTGGTGAAATGGGAGGTTGTGGTTTGTGTGTGCATCTGCAGTACTCTCCTTCCCTATTTGGGATCATAAATATTCATTTAGGATCTATCAGCCTTTAGGGATTAATCCCAGTACGATGGTTAAAGTACAGAACACAAAGCTACTCGACCGGCATGTTAAGTCCATTATATACTGTAAAGTACCAGGTATTGCCCACAGGAGACTAATGGCTTTTTATCAAGGATCCCTGGAGGGCTGCAGCCCTCCACCTCCAACAGCACAGCGTTCCATTAACAACAACCCAGGTTCAGTTCAAGAGCACATTTTCCAAAATGCACCTGCTTTAAAAGTAAAATGAGTGACATTAGTGAGACAAACAACCTACGCTTTTGCTCTTTTATTTCCACAGAAAGCCACCTTCAAGACTGCGGGTCTGGGTGTAATGAAAGGCTTCTCTGTTGTTGTTCTAATTGACATAGTTGATATGTTGCTTTTTGTGTCTTGACAATAAAGCTGTTAAATGTCACACAGCTGCGTGAATAAATTTTTTTTTTTAAAGGAACCCGAAAAATGTGTTGAAATGCTAAGATACAAAATTGGCAGTGTTAAAAAGGGAACTTATGTCCAACAGCATCCGGGCTCTTATCTCCAACACGCCGCCTCGATACGAGGTCATTTAATTCAATGTCCTTGTTAAAGCAGGAGTACAAACAGACTCATCATTAAACAGCTGCTTTCAAGTGAGTCACATTTACATTTCAATCTAGTTCATTAAGCGCAGACACTGTAATCCACATCATGTTTTAACAGAAACAGATCGGCATTAACTGTACCAGACGCACTTCAAAATAACAAGTTTACACTCTGCTGCCAAACAAAACTCTCAATACAACAATGCTCAGTCAGGTCACGACTGTGATAAGGCACCTTGAACAATGAAGTCAAGAAAAACCGTCTACATATGGTTTACTGCAGCAGAAAAGACATGAACAAGGCTGAATTACTGCACCTTGGTATGAGCAGAGGGAGTTTCAGTGTGATCTCAGCAGCCTTTTTATTTCAGTCATAATTAGACTGAGAGCCGCATAGGCTCAAAATCTGAGACATGAGCAAGGTGTTCATTTATATTTTCACCTCTGACTAAAGTTTTTAGGGTTTTTTTCTCACACTATTTTTTTTTAGATTTTTTTGCTGTATTGTTCAAATACAAAGTTTTATAGTAAATTACTTTGGTTCTTAGCTAATTGTATTGATTTATGTCTTTATATGTAGGTACTTCCTTGCTTCTGTTATAGTATTATTTTGTTCGTCTATTCTAGTATAATTTTGCCTGTTTTATTGAGTATTTTGATTATGTATTATGTTGTGTTGTTTGTTGTAGTATTTTAGCAATTAAAGTAAGATTTTTATTCCTCCACACCGGCAACAGCTTCAGCCAGAGGCGTAACAAAAACATAATCCTGGAGGCATTATTCTGTCAGGTTGTCCGTCCTTCTGTCCGTCCAAATTCCCCATGAGGGAATGTCTTCAAGTTTGGCACAAATTTTCAATTGGACTCAAAGAGGAACTGAATGGAATTTAGTGGTCAGAGGTCAAAGGTCAAGGTCACTGTGATCTCACAAAACACATTTCTGGCCATAACTCAAGAATTCAAATGCTTTATTTGTTTATTTATTTATTTATTTATTTAATGTTTTAACAAAATTTCACACAAATGTCTAATAGGATAAAATGATGAATGATGACATTTTATATCCAAAGGGTCAAAGGTCAACTTCACTGTGACATCATAATGCTCTGCAACACTTTCATGGCCGTTATTCAACGCTGTAACTCAGGAGGCTGTAACAGGAGGGGAGATTGTGACCATATTTTCCAATTTAAAAAATAAACTTAATGCCTTTTACTAAATTCCTCACTACAAATATGATACGAGTCGGGACAGACTACAGACAGACAAATTACAACCACGAGGCAGTAATTCTAGTTTCTGTCTGTTATAGCATTGTCTTGTTTGTTGTGGTATTGCTTTATCTGTTTTTTTTCCTGTGTATCATATTATTGCTTGTCTGTTTTAGTACTGCTTTGTCTGTTGTAGTATTGCTCTGTCTGTTACAGCATTGTTTTCTCTGTCTACTTTAGTATTGTTTTGTCTGTTGTCTATCATTTTTTTCTGTCTCTTTTAGTGTTGTTTGTCTGTCTGTTACAGTAAAGACCAGGTCTCTGTCCTTGAATTCACCTTAGAAATAAAGATTAAATAAATTGAAAATGAAAATAAATATGTCATACTGTGATTATACTATTAAACCAGCAGTGACAGTGGAAGTCAGAACACACCAACATTTCCCCCTGTCTTCACAAGCACCATTTTTCCCTGGCCACCATTATTGAGAGGGACCTCTATTTAGTTCTCAGCGGTGTGAGCCTGGACTCAGCAGTGTCCAATCTATCCTCCACTTTACCTCCTACCTCTGTCAGCACCTCTCTGCCTTTACTGTGCTGGCTGTGGTCTGGCAATTAAGCCCCAATTTAGAAACCAAAAAAATAGAGGTGGCGACTTGGACAGACTTGTCCTGTGGAACTGACTATTAAAAGCTCCTGTGCCACATCATGAAGGGTCATGAGTGATCACCGTTACTGCTTCAGTTTGTACAGATATTAACGAGTACACACTTTGATTCCAGCAGGTGTAACAGTAAATGTTACATAAGGATCAAATACAATGGGGAAATATGTCTGTACCTGCTAATATTTTTTCAGCAATATTCTGATTATCAGTTTAAAACCAGCGAGAAGATATGTAACATTTTTCAAATGTTATCTTAATAAGTGTCAGCACTAACTGCCAAGTCACAGTCTTTCTTTTCTTGTGTAGACTATAACATATTTGAATATTTCTAAAGAAGTTCTAACTCCTGAGTGCTTCCTCATATTAAAGACGGCACACAAAGCCAAAGTCCATCATTTAACACCTGAAATGACAAATTCTTCATTTCATTTTGTCAGCGAAGGTCATCAGTTACCTACTATCTCGTAAAAGCAGTGTAATTTCTCCTCATTTTCCACAATCAGTCATTTTGTGAGAAAATATGACATAATTTTCAAACAGTGGATAATACCTCTGCATAGAAATAAGCTCTTATAATGCAAAGTAGCTGAGAGTGAAGCCGTTTTCACATATGAACTCCAGACAATGCACGGAGAATCAGGTCTGGTTGCCCTTTCACACACTCAGTTGGAGACATGTGGAAATATTCCATTTGGTTTCGAAGGAGGAGTGGTGAAAGTGCTGGAGGCAGGCAGCGCCACTGAATGGAAACGTCATCAATGCGCCTACTCATTTGCTGTGAATCCTCCGCACAATGACCGGCTCTATTCACACACGCGCTTAATCGAGCATTACACAGACTTCATACTGGGGAGCTTGCAGGGTAAAGTCCGTTTAACTTCCAGTTCAACTGATTTGGACATTTGCGTTCACACATACAACTCCTCTGGGTGATGTCTAGAAAGTTCAGGGCTGCATTGCATGAGTGAAAGCAGCTTAAGTGAGACATCACAGGTTCTTACCCTTCACAGACTAACTGCAGTAGAGTGATAGAATTTGCTCATGTCCACCTGTTTCTTGCCAATGACTGACATCAGTGATGATTGAGTTTTTAGTTGCGTCTGGTGTCTATCTTTTTTAATTTGCAGATCTGCGATCAAGCTGAATGGACAGGTGTCCCTGAAGAATGTCATCTGGGTATAATTATTTTTCCTCACTAATTAGCAAAGCATCAGTATTGCAGCTAATTGAATAAACCTCTGTACTAACGGAGTGATGGAAACTGCTTTGAATACACTACAGCTGCGTGTTACAGCTGCATCTAGCAGACTTTCATGCACAGCAAACACACACACACAAGGTCTGGATTTGTATCCTAACATGTGTGTCTGCACCTTTTTGTGTTAAGCATGATCTGAGTTTGTGCTCTTTAAGTGTCTCTGCCCTTCAAACTACTCTTTACATGCACTTCAGACACCTCACATGTGAAGAACTATTGAAAGAAGGTTTTATCTAAAAAGGTTTCTACATCACTGCCCAGGGCAAAAGCATGAAGATAAAGAAAAACCTGCACAGTGAGTATTCACTGAAGGATTGGGAGTTTAAAAAAAATCGAAGCTTAAACTGATCCTAATTCAGTGAAAATTACAAGCTTTTTGTATTATATAAAACCATTGTTCCAACAGTGTTTCAATGATTAGATTTCAACATGTGATCAGGATATGAAAACTTGTGTCAGTGAAATGCTGTTAAAACATACACACAAAAACTCAACTTCATCTTTCAATTGAATTTGGCTCAGTTCGAATCTGGATGCTAGGATGTCTTTTGACCTGTAAGTTTACTGGGTTATTTTAAACTTGGTGACAATAATTCTTAAAATCAAATCTTTTTAAACCAATTTCAATAATTCATAAATCCATTAAGTTCTTCTTCTGTGAGGCTTGACTTGGGTGCTTTGATCTTAATACTAATATCTAACACGCTCAGAGTGACAATGCTGCTGATGTTTAGCAGGTAATCTTGACCACATTCACAACCTTAGTTTAGCATGTTAGCATGCTGACATTAACCAATAAACACTAAATTCAAATTACAGCTGAGGCTGATGGGAATCTCCTGGTCATAATTTTAGTGGAGCAAGAGGTGGGAGTTGGAGGTAAAGTTGAGGGAGTTATTACAGTTCATCCTGAGGGAACATGAATGCCTGCACCAAATTCCATAGCAAACACAGGGACTCACCAAAGGATTCAACCTGTCAGAAACATGAAACCATGTCTGCACAAATGTCATGGCAATCCATCCAATGGCTGTTCAAGCATTTCATCTGAACCACATGTGTTAATCTGCTGGTGGTACTAGAGGACATGACTCTTATATTCATTAAAATCTTTAATCCAGAAACCCTCAATATCTGTAGCACATTTCAAGACCATTCAGTCCCTCACTTGTTTCAGTCTGGACCAAAGTGGTGGATCAGACAAACAACAGAAACAAGAAAGTGACACTGCCATCTCCAGAGCCACACAGCTAGCATAGCTAAAAACTGCTAAACTTTGGAAATACAGGGTTTTAAAAAGGCGGCGATCTGGTATTCTTACTGTGAAAACATCCACTTCTCAGTACTGCAACTTGCCTTTTATATCAGCAGTTGAATTATGAGAGCAGTGCATAGTATAATAAATAACCATTCTGTAATATCTCTACGAACTTTAATAGCTATTGACGAAAACTGTGGTTAGCTCACTCTGTTCCCAGCCGACAATTACCAAACAAATTAGACTCTGATTCTGAGCAGCACAGATGTTTGTTGTCTATTAAAAGCACAGATGACTCCTATTGGAAAAGTGTCGCAGAAATTGAGGGAAAGCCTCATTATCAGGTTGGTTTATTTGTTTTCAGCTTGTTCCCATTATGTGAAGCAGCATTTTAGATGAGCCAAGGACTCCGGCATGGTTCTGCAGTCGGCAGAACACTGTCCTTGGTATTGTCATGGGAAGCGTTGTATTTGGCCTTCATGCTCTATGAAACTCCCTGCCCACCCCACCTGCACAAAACTTCCTCTCCAAACTCACTAATGAGGCTGAGCCAGGAGTCAATCAGCTGTAAGGGCTAAAATGTTCTTTTGAGGTGTTGCAGCCAAACTTATGCAGCCTGTCAATTTAACATTCTCATGTCTTTGTGCACACATCAGCTTCTCTATTCACTTCATTCAAGCCAAGGCAACCATAGGTGACAGGTATGTCTGTCAATTTCTGCCTTGTACCACAGAAAAGAGCACGCCAAGTGCAGCTCTCACAGTGAGTGGTTCTTTGACATCTTGAGCAAAAATAAAATGAGCAAAAAAATGTCCTTACTTCTTCTGAAAGTAAAACCACACAGCAATTAAAGGAATTAAGAATTCTGACTTTGAATAGTCAGAATACCTTGATTTCCCTGCTAACCTCTTGTTCAGTGTTCTCATTTATTATTCTTTCCCAACATTTAACCAAGTAAGCTTGCTGCCTGCATTTTTGCAGGGCTCTGAAGGGAGTTGAGGACTTTATGGTGACTGTAATATGTCGTGGACAATCCTATTTCAATGACTATTTTATCTATAAACTGAGCTCCATTAAGTCCAATAAAACAAATGCTTTATGATCCATCATCATCCTCTTTCTATTTTTGGCCTCGGCAGCCAAATGTCTCCGAGTGTCATTCCAATAAAACTGTGCCAGAGAAGCAGCAAGCAGAACACCAGTTAATGCTGCTGTTTAATGTATGGAGGGGTCGCGCAGGTCTCGGAAATGTTGAAGCGTCGATAGTAGTGTGGGGGAGAGAGAGGTGACAGAGTTGCCGGCGCTTCATATCAGAGGAATAATTCATGCAGAGGAAAAAGAAATAACAGTCTGACATCTGCCTCTGGTAGTGCTGATTATTGTAGATATTTTCACCGGTGTCACTTCCAGTAAGCAGAGAAGTCTCTCACTCAAAACACACAGAGACAGAAGAACAGCAGCTTTCTACTGATTTTCTGGGTGTGAAAGTGCTCACTGCCAAAATTGCAAGTCTAAACAAAAATGTGGTCTATTGAAATTCTGATTCAGGCTTGCCCCAGTTTTCCCTCATATACATTTATATTGTTTTGGGCGGGGCTTGGGAATGGAGACTTATCATAAAAGATATTATCTTATAAGCAAGTGTGTGCAACGCAAGTACCTTTCTCTGGTGTTTGGTGCTATGATATCTTTGGAAGCTAAGAAAGACAGGCAATCTAGATAATTCTGCCCTGTGATCAGCTTTTTGTTTGCACTGCTGACAGCGGCATCACAGGTGAAGAAGTTCCACTACATGGCAAAGATAAACTGATACCTTTTCTGAAAAAAAAACAAAAAAAAACCTGCGATAGGAAAATCAGTGTGATCATGCAGAGAAAATGACACTGTAGGTAATTCTCTGTGCTGGATTCGTTTTGGGGGGAAATTGCAGTGTTATCACGAAGGAAATGGAGGCCTGCTCAACACTGTGTTCTCTACTTTAACTGCATATCTCCTCACATTTAATTTTAGTGACGTGATTTTGCAAAAGATGCCAAAATTAATTGAGGAGCTCAGCGGGCAGCGGTGCATAACAGGCTAGAGTTCATGTCTTGAGACTGAATGTGATTCATGATGTGTAGTGAAGACATTATGGAGATGAAACACTGGAAAATTTTTCAAATGCTGAACTAATTCCTGACAGAGACCATCATTTTACATTGGGATATACAACATGTCCTGATATTCTTACAGGCTTTTATTCTCAACCAGTCACACAATTAGCATCAAATGTATGTTGAACCACTGCTCTACAACCTGGTGTGGACAGGCAGTAAAAGTAAATCACCAGCATTGCTCTTTCCTGAAGGCAGCAACATACTAGAAATTAAATTGAGCTTGCACAAAATTAAACTGCTGTTGAACTGGTTTCAATCACAGTGCTGCGAGCAAGTATCTGCAAACTCACTGCGACTTGACGTCTGCTCGTTTTGAGACACTCCGTGACGCCTTGCCAGATGGAATTGCTTGCAAACTGCAAATGGAAGGAGAAATTGATTAGGGTTAGTCAATAACAGTGAAAGGATAACTCGGTGTAACTTATTTAAATCTGTAGAATAAAAGTTGAATATTAGGTTGAGATGATGAGCACAGGCAAAAAAAATATAAACAAATTAAATAAATGTGTTATGCATGTACAAAGTTAAAGAGATATTTAGGGCTGCACAAACAATGGAAATATTATTGAAACTGCAATATTGCCAAGTGCAATATCCAAATCGCAAAGGTTTTTATAAAGGTCAGATGTGTCACAATGTACTAAAACTGAAGTGTTGTGGTGCTACAGAGATGCCCCAGCGTACAACTCATAGTTTCATAGTGACTGTTACTAGCATTGAAATATAAAAAAAAAGGCTGAATCACATTAGTTTAGATGGGAGAGAAACACTGGAGCAACAGTTTGACAGAGCTGTAAGGGGGGTGGGAACATCAGTGGTCACAGTGGTCATAGTGGGGGCATATTGGTAGTGGTGTTATGTGTCAAAGAATTTTTAAAATTTCTGAAGGCAGAACAGGGTGCTAAGTTAAAAAAAAAAGTTGAAAAAAATGTGACATGATGTGATACAAAGCTGTTTTGAAGAATAACCTTGTATGCTCAAGTTTCTTGTCAAAACGGACAAAAAGTCCTTCAAAGTGTTAAAAAAAACGAAACTTTTACATCTACGTTTCCATGACAACTGTGAAAACTGGTTCTCCAATAAAGATAAGGTCTGCTTAAATTTCAGCCAAGCTCGTATAAGAAGTGATCAAAGCCAGGCTTTTAAGCCAGGCCAATACAAAAGCCAGACAACAATCCAGATCCAACCGCACTCACACTATCACCTCTGGTTTTCCACTGATACTGTTCTTTAACCCCATTTACTAACACTGCATCAAAATACAACCTTACTCATACTGTGGACTGACGCTGTTATCTCCTGACACTTTGGACAGACATCGACAGAAAGCAGGCACTGCACTACATTACTTCATAATGTCTGATTTATTACTTGATATGAGCAGGATGATTATGTTATGGTAGAAATGGCAGTCATATCTCAATCAGTATGCTAGACTTAAAATACTTCTTGCAGCTATAAATGTTACTATGAAAAAATATTTAAAGACTTTACATATTAGCTATGATAAAAACAATAATAGTAATAATAAGGCTTCAAAAATGCCACGTCTAAGTCATAAAGGTGTGTTTGTTATATAAAGCATTTATCTCACTGCATGTGTTTTTTGTAATCACTATGTGTGCAATTTAACCCTTTGGCCCCTGATGGAGTAATGACTAAGTAAATGGTATTGATGAATAACCTTATCAAACCCCACTGAAGCACTATGGGCATTTGTGGAACAGGCAGGAAGTGAAACTGAAAAGAACAAATTCAATTTGATTCAGCTGTCATCAAGGTCATGAAAACAGTTCAGGCTTCAGACATTTATCTTTCAGTTTTCATGAGTTTCTTTAAGAGCAGTCAAAGGGAGAGTCAAAGCTGGACCAGCAGAGTGACTGTTTTTTACCACATTACATTCTCTTCCAGTGAAACACAAAAAACAAAACATAAATTTTAAAGGAATGTGTTTCCACTTAACGCAACAGCTAAGTCCAGCAGATCTGCGGGTCACAGATCACCTTTGTTTAATTCTGACCTGTGAAAACATTGATATTCTCCCATCTCTACCGAGTCTGAAAGAGTATTTAGAGAATATTGATCTTTGTATAACTGCAATGTGAGAAGCAGCAGCATAGGAGGGATCATGTGTGGCTGCAACAGGGATAGAAGATAATAACGATAAAGCATTTGGAAGCAAAGTTACTGCCTGCAGCTTGTGCTTGCAACCCTGCAACCCCATATCGCTTATAAATGGGGATAACAGAGCATATTTTGTCTCTCTCCAGGAAAACATTCAGAGTGTTGCACTCACAAATAGTTGCGTGAACAGATGAAAAAGAGACCTCCAGAGAAGTACAATACCTGCTGTTCTCTCACCTCACAGATATTTAGTTATTGTACAGATTTTAGCTATAATTGCATTGTTTACAGAAATGGACAGACAAGGCGACCTCCCACCAACAAACATCCAACACTGAAAGGTGTGGGGATTTCCAGTGCTACCTGACATGCTGTTAGGAGGGAGAATAAATCCATCTTAACAACAGCAGCATGACAGAACAATAGCAGCTCTGTCCTGCTGTTTGTTGGTGTGGGAACAGCCATCTGCTCTTCAGTGTGGCCAAGACTAAGCAGATGATTGTGGACCAGGACTATATTAAACATCATTTTGATTCTTGGAGAGGAGGTGGAGGCAGTTGCGGGATAAAGGACTGGAAATGCAACACAGAGGCTGTCCACAGGGAGAAAGCGACTGTCATGCCGAGTGCTATATTCTTTGCTGCAGTCCTCTGGGGCAGCATCGCCAAAGCCCGATGATAGTGTCTATCAGCAAGGCTGGCTCTGTGCTTCTCTGGAGTCCTTGGAGCTAGGTGTGGAGATGAGGATGCTGCAGTTGTTGAACATCATGGATGAACATCTCACATCCCCCTCCACAAACTGCCAGTCACACAGCAGAGTGCCACTGTGACAATGCAACAGGACATTCCTGCCAACAGCCATCGCTCTGTACAATAATTCTCCTCTGTGCCAGAGCAGAGGACTGACAGCTCTGTTCTGCAGTACAAGAACAATGCTGCTGCCTATTTACATCTTCTACAGTACGTGCGTCATCATCTGGTCAGGATGCTGACTTTTCACTTGGAAAATGCAGCATTAGCCTCAGTCTTTTAGCATGTATCTAGCCATCAAGTGCATATTTAAGATCCTTTTACAGGGTTCTCATTTCCAAACAATCAGATGTACAAATACTTAAAATGTACACAAAAACTCAAACATTCAACAACAGCCTGTGTCTAGAGATGAGAAGGCTGCTTTTCTTAACTTCTGTGTGAAGTGAAAGCTCAACTGAATGTTGAGGAACTTTTTCTCGTTGACTGCTCCTTGAACTACAGTGACTACCACTTAGATCGGACCCTAATTTGTATGTGGCTTTGGACAATATGTCTGCCAACTTAATAAATGTAAATGTAATGTAAATGCATGTGTCTGGTGAGAATTATGACACGCAGCATTAATTATGCGTAGTTGGGCTTAGTGATGGCTCAGTTTTGGTCTGACTACAGCTTAATGTAGCTGCATTTTGTCAATCACATCTCAGCTGAAGCAAAGCGGTCACACCAACAGCAATTGGAGAAGAGGGCAAATAGAGCAATCAGATGACTGGAGCAATGCAGCAGACAGCTGCAGGGATAATCTGAAAACAGTTCTCTTCCTTACAGAGACTAAACAAACATCCCTGCTGCCTCAACCATTAAGGTGTTTAGCACCGAAGGTCATCTGGAGGCATGCCTGGATGCTCCGGCTTGACCCAGTGATGCAAAACACCACGAAATGAAGCTCTTCATGAGCTGCCTCATGTTCCCTGTGTTGGTCTCATTCCTATTGGCACCTGCTATAGGAACTATATTTTATATTACACAATACATTTTTTATAACACATCAATGAGCCAAGAAACTCACTCAACACTAGGGTTGGGAACTGAAATCCTGTTCTACATCAGAACTGGTTCCAAAAGGCCAAGAACCAGGCACCATAACTGTCACTGTTTCATTTCACATCAATATTCAATTGGTGATGGCCAGAACTAATCCAGGCCAGCAGCTAATCGGTGCCTTTATCAGTTCTTGAACACACACCTGGGATTGAGTTTTCATGCTCTTTAAAATGGAAAATACCAAAAAGTACATCTGTTGTTCAACACCTTGACATTTTTAACTTTTGAATTAAATGGTTATAAGGAAAAGATGTATAAATGATTGTTTACTGGACCTGTTATTGTTTGCACGTTGCTAAGGGCACACAGGTTGCTTAGCAACTGTAAAGGAAGCATACCAATGAAGAACAGAGATTTAATATAAATAATAATCCACAAGGTGGATTATGGTTGGGAGTGGATTATCCTGCTTCCATCATGGCCACCTGCCAGGAATCAAAATACAACAACTGTTATTTAAATGAAAAAACCTTGGAAAATAACATATCATGAATTGAACAATTAGCAGAGGCCATCCAGCTAAGTATTAATTTACAGTGGTCATAAGACTGTACAGTTGGCTGTAAAAAGTTTACTCCCTCTCCAATTAGAATAAAAGTATTCCCTCTGGCCATGGAAAAATCTGATTTAATGACATCTTCCAGCCAACCAAGACAAAGAGGTTCAACCAGACCCTGATACAACAGAAAATGAATTATTTAGAGCAGAGCCTAGCTTGGTAACAGACTGGCCGTGCTGGCCAGCTGCCATGTTTCAGTGGGTGCAGAACAGGATTTTGCAAAAATGCACTGGGTTTAAAAGAAATATCTGACCTCGAGTACTCTTATACTGTTAGATCTGTGATGTGATGCTTTCTGGGAGGCACTGATTTTGCACTGATGTGTTGTAGCCGATTCTTCCAGTGTACCCAGTGTCCTTCAGCCTGCTTTACTTTAACAGCCTCCGGAGAATGGGTATGAATTTGTTTCGTTCTGCTGTGGGTTGCATGTGGAGGAGGAGAAAGTGATGCAATAGAGAAAAAATTAAAAAGGGGAATTTTCCTCACATTTCTTGTGGAGGCATTGAATCGTGTTTTACTGGGGCAACGGTGGGAGCTGGAATTTGCTCTCTGCTGCTGCAGTAATGGATTTCTCCTTGCATTATCGAATATCTTCAAAATGGTGGTTCCTGAATGAAACACAGTTTGATTCTTAAACTCTGGTCACACCAGAGACTGGTTCAATAAAATTCATCCACACGTCTTCATGAAACAGGAAGTACCCGCAGGGCTTACTGCTGAGCTACCATAGGTAACCCCTCACATGCTTTTATGTACTGTGCTGGTCACTCTTCCCTGGATTTCTGCTCTCACTGTTTTACATCATTTCATTAACTGACAGGAAGATTAAGGGAGGAAAAGCTGTTTGAGCTAGTAGCTTGTTAACCATCAGTTCATAATGGTAGTTACTAGTTACTTTGGTTGCTAAAAGGACAATAAGTGTATTTGTACAACTGACTCTTCTCTCATAACTGAAAAACCAAGTCTCTTTTGTGCAGCAGTTTTTACTCATACAGAGAAACAATGCAGCTAACAAGCTACGGTTACATTAGATTTGAGCTCTCCGGCTGTCCATTCCTTTAAAGGTTGATCCGTCCAGGAAGGTTTCTGTTGGTCAGTGGTGTAAATCTGCAAGTTAAAGTTCGCCAATACTAAACATGCATGTGGATTTAAACACCTGCACTCTGATTACAGTGATTGTATGGAAATTAATTAATTTCACCACAGTGCTTTGCCACTGAAAATGCTGTTATGACTGAATCTTTAATGTGGGGTGCCACATTGGTGGGGGAGGGACTGTGAATGATTTGGAGGGTCTAGAGTTGCGTAAGAACTCTGCACAATGCTTGGGATTAGGCTTTTTGAGAGTTGGTGTGGTGGGAGAAGGGCAGCCATTGTCGGGGGCCAGATCTCAAAAAAAATCTGACATATACTGTAAATCTCTCATGTTTCGACTATTATACTCCAAGCTGTGTTGGAAATATCTTGAGACCTCTCTCTCAAGACCCTCTGTCATCTCTCTCACATTATTTTCTTTTCCTGTTTTGTCTCTAAACACCATCTTATGAAGGAGAAATGCCATAAAAATGGTCTTAAAAACAGACAGAGCAGTATTCCCTGGGACTCTCTTCAAGGGTTGAGTGAAACGTCACCCAAATGAAGAATGGCAGCGATATCCAGCCAGAGGACAGCTTCCTCACTCTCCCTGTTTTTCTGAGCTCGATAAATCAGCTCAAGGTTCCTCAGTGATCCTCTGTGTGGCAGTGGAGGGGGATTTATCATTCTCAGATAAAGGCTCGGTCCTCGTCAATGTTCGCTTTCACCCTCGGTCGGGAATTTATGGGAACTGGTGGCATTGTGTGTGCACCATACCTAGTTACACAACAAAGTGCAAAGGGCTGCACAACAAGACAATCCATTGCGTCCATGCTATTAATTTCTATCCAGAGGATGTCGTTCAGACACGATGAATGGTGTTATACGCAGTCATTTGCAACAGTGCAAAGGAATCTGCAGGAATCAACTGGTGACACCGCGGTGCACAACAGTTCACTCAGTTTTTCAACAGAGTGATTCATAAAGTTTACAACTTTCAGCACCAGAGTCTAAACCAATTTACCAGGAACAGAAGAGAAATGGTGTCACTAAGTCTAAATGACCTTATTTCATTTCGCTACTGTGTGCAAATGGTAACATTTTTCATGAACACTTGTATGGAATTACCATTGTCAATTCATTTCATTGAAAACAATGCTGTCACTGCTTTCACATTCAAATGTTTATGAGACACATAAATCACTACCACATTATAATTTCAGACAGTCGAACTTTGTCACTCAGGCCTAAATTTGTCTACCTCTTATCTGCAGTGTAAATAAATACCAACTGTATGACTGTTTGTAATTATCTCATTACACTTGTTAGACTAACAGAATTAACCTCTGCCAGTGCTATTAAAGCATAGAGGGAAACACAAACATAAATTAACAGTGAATTCCGTTTTAAGAAACTCTGCTTAATGCAACAATCCAAACAAAGACATAAAAGAAACACCTTTCCATCTTTTGTGCTTCTTAACTGAAATAAGGAATCAAGGTTCTCTTATCCTAAATTTGGAAAATCTAGGTTTTATAATGTTTTAGCGTCTCCTTGATAAAGGGAGCGCAAAGGAGAGGACAGAACAGGTGTAGCTGCAAACTATGATGTAACACAGGAGAAAAACATTAAACTACTGATTTTCAATAAAGTCCAGCATTTGGGTGGACCCTCAATATTCAACTTTTAGAGGGACTGTATTTAAGTTCTTAGTGCAGTTTACTGCCGGCTAATAGAAAAGGGATTTACTACGGTTTTCTGCCCACTGCAATATGAAACATACTAGAAATGGCAAGTAAGCCAACTGCTCTTTTTGCACTTTTTATAAACACACTTCAGCTAAACATTCTATATTTTTGTCATTGTCAGTAAATCCCATCAAAAGACACAAAACACAGCACGTCTTTATAACAGACCTTGACTGTTGTCCAAGAACTATTAATGAGCCACACCGCTGCACTGGATAACATGGTCTCTGTAGTTTACTTTGACACAGTCCTACATACACCATCATGCTGCTGTAAATACTCAGCAGTGCATCAAATTCATCCACAGATTATTCCACAGATGGAGTTTGAGTAGCATTTGCTAAAAACTATAGTGACCAGAAATATATTTGACTGATTTTAGAGATTTACAGGAACAAGGAGGCTCAAGTTCCACAGACAGGGTAAGGGTGGTTTTGGTTGCCTTGTGGGGTTTGTCACAATGACCAAAACATGGATTCTTTAAGTGAAAGTAACTCCAGTTTGTCTGTAACCTTAAGAATCTAAATCAAATTGTTAAAATGTTGGCTGTTTGTCATTTGTGCCATACAAAAGCCTTACTCGCATGGAAGTGGAGAACATTAGACATTACTCATCTCAACATCTGTTGAGAAACAGCTTTTGAGGATACATTCATTTATACTTTTTGAGGTAATGATTGATGATGATTTAGGAAACTAAACAGTCCCAAAATACATCCAGGCTTTTAGCATGAAACCCCTCATTTACAGAATTAGTTGATTTTCCTTTATGTTGTTTTTTTTTCCCTTTCTGATAATGAAGAATCATTTGCCACAGACCATCAACTGTACACTCCTACGGCCTCCTCGTAATATCGTGGGCTCTTAGATTCTTGAAAAGAAAGACATTCCCTGCTCATTAGCTGATATCCTGAGGCACAGCTGTCTCTATTTTTGCTTTTGAAGCTTTTGTTGTTGACCTCTGGGTGCTTTAGCCACCCCTCTCTTTTTACTCCCCTCTCATTCTTCCTCTCTGCCTCGCACACCAACTTCATCCCTCGATTCCCTTCAGTCGCCTCTGGGCAGACAGTGGATCTTTTTGTATTTCTCATAAATGTCTGTTTATGGTGCAGTGTATTGAACATTTGAAGGTGTATCCTTATCATTGGCTGGTAAGAGTAATAGTGTGACTGTAGGTGTTGTGTAGCCACATATTAGCTTTCTAGGTTTGATGCATTTCAGTTGCATGTGACAAAACCAATAATGTTTCTATATAAGACCAAAGGGGGAAATAAACACAATCTTGTGGGACCACTGAGCCTTTCATCCGAGACGTGAGATCATGTCATTGCTGTCTCTCCTCTGGTTTGGTCAGCTAAAACGCTTTGTTTTCCATCCCGCTCTTATTGTTATGACAGTGAGGGTTTTAATTTCAGCTGACTCAGGTTACTCTGCCTCACTGAGTCATATCTGCTTAGTCACCAAAGGGCTGCAAGACCTCGCTCCATGTCTCCTGATCAAAGGGGCTTGACCATCAGCAAAACAGCAACTTTGTCCAACTCCACCAGGCTGATATAAGGCGGCTGGATGTATTTAAATTCATACTGACACTTCTGTGAGCGAGGACACAGTAGCTGAGCTGTATACATAAAATCTGACTTGCTCATTTGATTCCCCCCGTCGTTTCTTTCTTCTTTTTTTTTTCTGATATGTCAGATATCTCTGTCAGAGCTCTGGCTGTGTGCAGTTTTACCTAGTATGCCGGACATTCTCGTAATTACCTTAAGTTTTAATGCGACATGACACTTCAGTCAACTCCAGTCTGACGTGAAATCTCAGGGGTGAAATCTGCTTGCTCAACAGGTACAGCAGCCAACATTAAAAATTCCCAAACATCCACATTAGGATATGACAGCAGGTCTTTGCCCACATGGAGCTCTGCCCTATGACATTAACACCCGGACTGAATTCATGTAAAATAATATTAACCACAGACATTAAAAAAATCTAACCCATCATTACAGATCTTCAGGACAGTATCCTGATAATCTGATGTGCGAGCACATTATCATATAACACGTTTAAAGCCGTGGAAAATGTGCAGGTGTTCAAGTGCAATAAAGTGTTGAATCTATTAGACAAGTCAACAGTGTTGGGGAGTAGTGAACTACATGTTACATTATACTAGTAGTTTAACTACATTTTACAGTAGCTTTACATTACATTCCAATGAGCACAGTGATTCAAGTAGTAACATTACTTTTTTTTGTAGTTAACGACAGAAACTAAAAACAATTTTGTGCCATGAAAGGCAGGAAATTATATTTAACATTCATTGTTACCATTGCTTCCCTACTATAATTGAACCCCCTGCCCAGCCCTGCCTGCTGTGAAGGTATGTTCAGGCAGTGAACAGACCCTTTTTGCAATAAACTCAAACTGAGCTGCATTTTCTGACTAACTAACTGACAGTGAGTGTTATTATTCAATCTGTAATATATATTAAACAAACAAAGCAAAATTTCATTTAGACCACATTGCCTCTGTTCATTTTCATTTAGAGATATTTATTTTTATTGAAATGTGGTGATATATCTGTGCATATAAGAAGCCAAAAGTCCTCAGAGGCAGTGCTGTTGTTACCATCCAATAAAATATGTAATTATTATCCATTTAGCTTTGCCTTCGGACAAACTGGAAGCAACAAATATGATATTTCAATTCTAAGACCAAATTTTATCTTGTAAAAGGAATTATAACATATTTCAAAACGCTGGCAGGGAATTATCAAAGGGCTTGACAAGATAAGACTGTTCTCCCGGGGCCGGTCATCTCTGGGGCCAGACTACGAGCTGCTAAGAGGACTACGGCATTCAACCGCCAGGTGGGTCCTCACATCTCTGTAAATGTCAGCTGGATAAATTGGTTACTTTCTCACCTGAAGAAATATTCAAATATAATAGGGTTAGGTTAGGTTAAATAAATAAGCACATGCATTGTAATGGTATTTTTTGGTGCATGTGTCTTCTGTTGCATTTCTGAATTTTAAGCACGTTTCCTTCCTGCTTGTGGTTTCTCTCGTATGTGCTTTGTCCTTCAGGGCCGTAGTGCTAATGTCATCCAACAACAATATATTCTATCACAATTTCCTAAAATACTTAAATGTTTTCGTTAATTGTATGCAGAAAATTACTGCATATCCAGCTGCTGTTGAGAGATGTGGACTCTCTGTTTACCTACTCTCTATTTGAATTTGAACCAGCAACCTTCTAACACTTAGCCCACTGTTCTCACCTTCAGGTTACTTCTGCCCTCATTTAATGCCCCAGTGCTATTTGTAGCTCTGTTCATAGCCACTGTCAGCCACAGTAAATGGGAATATATTGGCCCGGGGATGATGAGGGCACATAAAGGGTACAGTGAGGAAGGAGACCAATGAGGGGCGGCTGTGGGGAGGGCAGACCTGACTCAGCCGAATGGCTCCTCAGTGACACAGACTCCTGGAAATGGGTCAAGAATTCACACCTCCACTGCAAACCACCCAGACAGTCAGAGCCTATTAATTCTAAATATGAATGAGCAAGACGCCATATGAGTCACAAATTATCATAATATGTAAATTGAAATCAAGTAATTATGGTAGGTCATGGAGGTACAGCATTTTCAGCCAGTTTTGCCTGAAGTATTGACGTTAGCTCACTATGGTGTGCCCCGCAGCACATGATAATAATGATAATAAATAATTCTCCCCCCAGTAGAGCCCAAAATACTCCTCCTCCGGCAATTCTAAAACAGGTAACAGTCTCAGCTGTTAATCCTTTAAATGTGAGGAAGACATGCTTATACATATTCATGCATATTAATGCACCGCTGCGACCCAACCTGACAGGGGAGCTTATTAAATTCCGGTTCTTTAAAACCACCATGACATTCAGGAGTCTAAATCCCGTCCCAACCTTGTTAGCTTGTGTAAATAACAACGATGTGGGAAAATTGTTACGCTGCGCCCCTCGACACAATGAGCTAAATGAAGATGTGTTTTGGCATTTTCACCCAGGACAATCAGTCAAAACACAAAAGAGGGGGTGTAGTGTGCATGAAAATCAGCCAGTAAATACGAATGATAAAAGCACCGCAGGCTCCTCACAGCAGAGCAGTAAGCAGCAGAATGGCGATGTAATGATAATATTCTGATAATACAAATTAATATCAAAAATTGGAACACAACAGACATAAAGAGGCAAGAATTCATTTAATTTGAAAAAAAAAAAATGGAAATGAAAGTCGTTTCAAACTGGACTTTGGTTTTCTTGTCAATCTGAGTTTCAAGGACCTGAATGAGTCACAGATGCTCAAACTCAGCAGAAGACATGAAAGTGCAGTTGCGTGTCCCATCAGTTCGTTTTGTGTAAACTATGTTATCAGGCAGCACACACAAAGGCCCAGATTCTGAACATAATAAAGTATAATATCAAGCCTTGTAATGAGGAGGCACTTCCTGAGGGTACTTCATAAATTATGCAAATCTGCAGGCGAATGAAGTGACAAAGCTTAACTGAGATAGGGTGAGGTCGAGAGCGACCAGAGAACATTGCGGCCTGCTTTTCACTTTCATCCCTCAGATACAACAGCTGAGCTTCTTTTCATGTCTCTAAAGCAAGTAATGATCAAGAAAGCAGAGCTATACTTGTACCCGTGTTATTATTTTCAAGTGTTTGCCTTTGACAAGTTGCTGGTGTTTATTTATTTGGTTTATTTATGGATTGTAGTTGGGTCAGCAGGTCGAAGAACATGCAAAGAAAGATGATGGCGTATGCAGAGGTGAATCAGAAGAAGAGCCCTTTACACAAATAAATCTTTGCATGTCAGGCAGGAGGGTTCAGAAAAGTAATGAGCACATTCACCAAGACTTCTGCCTCATTCTTCTGCTCTGCAAGGTCAAAAGGCTTCACAGAGCCTGTAGGGGATCTTCAGATTGCAACTGTACTCTCTGAAATCTCACCATTCACTGGTGGGTCTGACATCCAAACAGAGTCAATGAGCACTTGAGGGTCCCTCACTAGTAGCAAATGCAAGCAACCGTTTATACTTCCCTACACTTTACACAGAGGAATGGCTTTGAGGAACTCTTAAATAGAGTTGAGCTAAATCAAATATATTTCAAGAGCAATTATGCTGCTCAAAATGCTACAAGAGAAACATGAAAAGTTGAGGGTATTACAGTGTATTAGAACGTTCAAATTAGAGGTTTTCAAATAAGACTTCCTATGAAGCTGGGAACTGAGCGTTTTGTTGTATTGCTGCAGGTATCAGGTCTGTGTGTCAGTATGTGTAGTACCTAAATGCATTCAAGCAGATTTGTTATCAGCTGTGATCACACGGAGCATCACAGGGCATAAGGTGCTTTTTGAGAGGAGATTAAGTTCTTATGTTGATTGTTAGGATTATTGTCTATTCTCCTGCAGCTGCTTGTTAACAGGTGGAGCATAATGCTGCTGGCACTGATGTGGTGTTCTCTTTCTCTGTTTGGGCTGACAGCATTTTGTGTAAGGTCATATTTTCTATTTACTTACAAAATGATGACTCAGGGAGAAAGTTAGAAGCAACAGACACTCTCTCTCTTAATTTGTTCCTCACACAACGAACATCCTCCATCTGGGATCCACAACACTTAATCCTTTGTTTATCTCAAGTCCAGAGTGTATCAGAGTTATATTAGAGGCAGGTCTTTACTCTGTTTCAGATGTAGAATTGGTCATTGCAGTATTTTAGTACAAAGCCTTTGTTTTCAGTTTGCTGTGTTTAAATTACTGCATTATGTGTAAATACAAACTCAACACTTCCTGTAACTGTTTCAAATTAAAAGCCCTCTAGTGTTTCAGTAGACAGAACCCCTGTATTTCTTAACAAGGCTTTTATTGCTGTGCTGCAGTTAGCGTGTTGCTTCATATCCACTTGCTGGTGTTTCTGTTGCTTGTTATTCAGATCTGCTGGTTTCTTGAGCAGCTACTGATGAATTCCCTCTCTCCTGCTCTCAGTGTGTCAGATGTTTAGTTATTCCTCTGCCTCCTTTAGCAATAATGATACATGCAATGAAAGTAGTTTATTTGCCATAACGGAGGCGAGATGCAGTGTATTGGAAGTGCTCCTCCACTTCCCTCTATTTCCCGAGCAGCCGGGAAACCAGACCGGCTGCTCGGTGTAGCCCTAAGCCCCCAGGTGGGATCCCAGGTACTTTCAGTGTTTACATTCTTATCCAGCACACAGTACCATCAGTAAGTGACTGATCAGTCCCAAATTCATTCTGCAGCAAGACAAAAAGCCCAAACATACAGCCAGTCATAAATATCTTCAGACAGAATTTGAAGTACCATTGATACAAGTGTATAAAACCACCTGGGCAGTCGTCGTTGTTATTTTAATCCCTGGGGATGAACTTTTCCCTCAGGATCCCTTGGGTAAAGGCTTCATGAACTCTGACTGAACTTCCACAAACCTCAAACATACAGAGCTTTACGGCTGCACCTTTTATTTCTGCCTGTGAGGCATCCACAGGCATTGGTTCACTCCCTTTGGATTAATAAAAAAAAAAAAAACTCCTGATGAACCTCTCGCTTTGAAAATGTCGAATCAAGATGTATCTGCAATGATGGTATCTATAAATGAAACGCAATAATTGTCCCACTGGCTCGAGAATCATTACGGGGGTTTAACTGTTCATAATTCACACACTATAATTGCATTTTGCAGGGGTGGGGTGGGTGGGGTGGGGGGGCGTTTTGCTTTCATTACTCCTGTTAAAGCCACATTCGACATGCCTGTGGAACAGAAAGGGATTTGTACAATTTGACAATGAAAAGGATATTGACTATTCAGTGGATTTGATGGCTGTTACACTGTGATGAGCCCAATTTTAGTGGTAAATTGACAGCAGAAGAATTACATCTGTCCCGCTCCGGTGTAATTCATACCAACACTTCTCAGGACATTTGTAATACGCTGTCAATAATGTGACACCTTGTTGAGCAGTGAATTAACTACTCACAGGCAAAGATATTCAGCTGTGCAGAACAATGTTTCTCATTTTGGTCTGAAGAAATAATCAGTTGTGTATTTATTGAAACTAGTAAGTATTGTTGTAGTGCCCAGAAAACAGAAGCACTCCTATCTTTAGGGCCACTTAAAATCAGCCTAATAGTAGTTTACATCAAAGCTAATCTAGGAAACAGCCTGTCTCTGGCAGCTAACCTGAGCACTGAGCGCTCAGCAGAAATCCCTGCTGCTGAGTGGGAAAAATGCTGACTTATAGAACATTTAACTGTTATTTAGCACATTCAGTTGACTAAAAACACAGACTAAATTACTGCATTATGGCCTTGGGGAGAAACACACACACACACACACACACACACACACACACACACACACACACACACACACACACACACACACACACACACACACACACACACACACACACACAGCTGGGAGCTGCACAGTGTTACAGAAGTATTGGATTATTAGCTACCCAGCAGTTTTGGGAGAGGACAGGTTTTTTTTTTTGCCATTTGGAGTTTTTGTTTAAGTACAAATCACCAGCCACAAAGTAAGTTTTTTTAAAGAATATTTTAGGTACAGAACTGTCTTTAAGATTTTTAGACTTGGTCTCGATCTACCCGGTTCACACTGGTAACAATGAATGAGGAAAATACATACTTATTCCAGAGAGGTGGCAAAACAATTAATAAATAAAAACAAGAAGACTGCACTGACATTATGTGTGTGTGTGTTATCGGGTGGCTGATATGGATAAAAATCCCCTATCATGGTATGAATTTGTTTTACTTAATTTAAAAAACTGTTCTGTGAGTCCTGCTGAAAGTAAACAGAGAAATTAGCCCCCTGGATAAACCATTTCAGCTAAGTACATAGGGACCTACTTCTGGGTCAACTTGCTGGCTAACCAATCTAGCTGCCTGTTGCAAAATACAAAGTTTCCCTTTGAAGGCTTAGCAACCTCAGTATAAACATTATAGAACAAGACGAACAGCATGTCTGCACAGAAAGCGTTTCAGCCATGTTTTTGAGCCATCTGTCCAATGCATTTCTAAGGACTTGCATTTTATTCGTGCTAATTCAAGTCGTATTTACAGTTCAAGTCTATTTTCAAATTGTAATTTTGACCCAATGAAGGCGCTAAACGAAAAGTCAGAGGATCATCAAAGTCATTAGAATTTAACCTCCAGGGATCCTGAATATCTGTGGAAAATTTCAGAGGAATCCATCCAATAGTTGTCAAGATATTTCACTCTGAACCACAAATGTCAACTTCACAGTGAAGCTAGAGGAAGTGTAATTAAAAACTTCATGGAAATCTATCCAATCATTTTTGAGATACATCAGCCTGAATCAAAGTAGTAGGGGAACAGACCAACACTGCCACCCCAAAAGTTCCTGACCATAAATACATTGCTGTTGTCCTGTAGTGTAGCCTACTGGAAAGGGTCTAAAGGGTCACCCAACCTTAACAATGGCTTACCCGTCCTCTCTACCCATCTGTGTTTGAGGATACTGCAGTCTGCCAGATTGACGTTGACAAATGCAGCCAATGAGATTTAACTGAGAGCTGACACTGTTCATCCATATATTTCCTTCCTTTGAGATTCCTTGTGTAAACTGTAGAGCAAAGTAATAGCTGGAGTCTTTGAAAATACACTCCTGGGGGTTTTACTACCTACTGTACCTAGAGAATAATAGAAAACCGTCTCTTATGCTATTAAAGAGGAAGTTCATATTAAACACTCTCACTTTTTGTGATAATAGACATATATAGTGACAGGCTTTCTCTGTGGTTCTGTATAGATTATAGAACAGGGTGTGATTCCCAAGAGAACTATGCACACAAAAGACAATATTACTGTGACTTAACTGGATTTAACTGCTATGTTTAGTCAAATGGCTTAGTTTTTATATAATATTTAAATTTTGGCCCAATTATGTGGAGAAAGATTCATTTTGTCAGAAAATGTTCTGATCTCAGTTTTCAGTCATTTTTGTTCAGTGATTTCAGCTTTGACGTGTAATCTAAAATTTTCAGACGCTCAGCACGTAGCTACTTGCAACATTTTCCAGTATTTCTTGTGTCAGAGACAGAGATTCATGAAAACATTGAGCTGGCAAAGTACAAAGCCTGACTGTTCTCAGATACATTAGACACCTCATTAGGCACAAACAGCTATGGGTCGCTTCAGCTTCACAATGCTGCTGCTGAGGCAAATTCATACATTTATAACAGTAAACAAGGACCTTTGAGTAAAGCTATTGTTCTAGAAAAATATTGTTATTGAATAAGGCGTGTAGCTACTTCATCACAGCAGCAACCAGGCCAGCACTCGGCACGTTCAACAGGCTGGTATCAAAAGTCTCTCCAGAGGAGCATCATCAGTTTCTCATGTAAAAATAGACTTGAAAGAGATGAACGAGGCGTTTCACAGATTTTACACATCAACATCAGTTTACGAGTCATGAGAAGTACAACTCAGTCTGTAGATACTGTCAGACAATTTCCACAACACTGTGATAGCGGTTGTAAAATGTCATCATCTGTGACTTTAAGTTGCCGTCACAGTTATCTCAGCTTGGGCTTGGAAACTACAAATTTCAAACAAGAAGCTTGACCCTTACTAGCCTGCCTCTTCTCCACCGACTTTCTGTTTTTAAGCTGTTTCCTGAGTGCCCAAAACCTATGGAAGCACAATACTAGAGGACTCTTTTGAAGGAAAACTATGTTGTTTCTTTTTTTATTATTATTATTCTGGTTTTGGATTCTGTCAGTTATGTTTAAATTATCAGAAAATAGTACAGGTTGTGAGCACCTCATAATGTTTAATAATTAACACACACCAACTATGCAATATTCCTTATTTGCTTCTGTGTTTTGATATATTTTAACATGTTTTAATATCTATTTGTACATTCTTTAGTGCTATACTATATTATTCATCTACTATTTATCTTTTGTAAATTTTTAGTATTTAATATTTTCATTTTGCATTTCTTTAGTACTGTTCACTTTGCTGCTGTAACACTTATAAGTTCCCCATTGCAGGACTAATAAAGGACTCTCTTATCTTAAACAGGCTAACATATAAAATAAAATAAACTCTTATCACACAATTGGCCACAACTATGGTAGGTTCAGTATGTCAAAGTTGATCTGAGAAATTGGTCAGTCTGTAAACTAGACATAGATTCAGATGTGTATTAATGAGATAATAACAACTGAGAAATAACAGATTAATTATATGATAGAATATAATAGATATAGAATATATATAGAATAGAAATAGATAATGTTACAGATGGTTGGAAACTGTTAGATTAACTTCATTTTTTAAAACCTTCCATACATGTCAATACTTACATAATAACATCACAGATATGAAAGTTATAGTATAGCGTCATCTTAGTGACTTATCAAGCTTTAACTACTTTTTATTGAAATAGTTGGCAACGACAATTTGGTTAGTACAATGCAATTATCACTGATGGCTAAAATGGAAAAAAAAGTTGTAATTGTTTTCCTTTAATAAAATGAGCAACTGAAATTAGTGAAAAACTGTTGTTAGAAAGAAATCAATTGAAAATTTGCAAAAAAACGTGTCTTACTTCTTGAACTTGGCTTCTCCTTGATCTACTGTGGTTTGGATTTTACCCTTATTTGTAGGTCGCTTTGGACAAAAGCATCTGCCAAATTAATACATGTAAAATGTGTAAATGCAGAACTGGATCAGAATCAGAATCAGAATCAGTTTTATTGCCAAGTATGTTTTCACATACAAGGAATTTTTTCTGGTGATTGGTGCAATTGATCAGCAACAGTGGGGCTCTCTAGCCTTGTTGATGAGGCTAATAGCAGATGGGAAGAAGCTATTTTTGTGGCGAGAGGTTTTGGTCCTGAAGGACCGCAGCCTCCTGCCAGAGGGGAGTGTCTCAAAGAGTTTGTGTCCAGGGTGGGAGGAGTCAGCTATAATCTTCCCTGCACGCCTCAGAGCCCTTGAGGCGTACAGGTCCTGGAGGGACGGAAGATTGCAGCCAATCACCTTCTCAGCAGAGTGGATGATACGCTGCAGTCTGTTATTGTCCCTCTCCGTGGCAGCAGCGTACCAGATGGTGATGGAGGAGGTGAGGATGGACTCGATGATGGAGGTGTAGAAGTTCACCATCATAGTCCTTGGCAGGTTGAACTTCTTCAATTGCCTCAGGAAATACATCCTCTGCTGAGCTTTTTTGATGAGGGAGCTGATGTTTAGCTCCCATTTGAGATCCTGTGTGATGGTGGTTCCCAAGAAGCGAAAATGCTCCACGGTAGCCACGGGGGAGTCACACAGGGTGATGGGGGTGGGTGGGGCTGGGCTCTTCCTGAAGTCCACTATCATTTCCACTGTCTTCAGAGCGTTTAGCTCTAGGTTGTTCTGCCTGCACCAGGTCACCAGACGCTCAGTCTCCCACCTGTAGGCAGACTCATCGCCATCAGAGATGAGTCCAATGAGAGTGGTGTCGTCTGCAAACTTCAGGAGCTTGACAGACTGATGGCTGGAGGTGCAGGTGTTGGTGTACAGGGAGAAGAGCAGAGGAGAAAGAACGCAGCCTTGTGGGGATCCAGTGCTGATGGTCTGGGAGTCAGACACGTGCTTTCCTAGCTTCACGTGCTGCCTCCTGTCAGACAGGAAGTCGGTGATCCACCTGCAGGTGGAGTCAGGCACGCTCAGCTGGGAGAGCTTGTCCTGCAGCAGAGCCGGGATGATGGTGTTGAAGGCAGAGCTGAAGTCCACAAACAGGATCCTGGCATAGGTCCCTGAGGAGTCCAGGTGCTGGAGGATGAAGTGGAGAGCCATGTTGACGGCGTCGTCTACAGACCTGTTGGCTCTGTAGGCGAACTGCAGGGGGTCCAGGAGTGGGTCAGTGATGGATTTGAGGTGGGACAGGACAAGACGCTCAAATGATTTCATGACCACAGAGGTCAGGGCAATGGGTCTATAGTCATTTAGTCCTGTGGGCCTTGGTTTTTTGGGGACAGGGATGATGGTGGATGATTTGAAGCAGGCTGGCACGTGGCAGGTCTCCAGTGAGGTGTTGAAGATGTCTGTGAACACTGGAGACAACTGATCAGCACAGTGCTTCAGGGATGATGGAGAGACAGAGTCAGGACCGGCTGCTTTGCGGGGGTTCTGCTTCTTAAAAAGCCTGTTGACATCTCTCTCCAGGATAGAGAGAGACGTTCCTTTGGTAGAGGAGGAGGAGGGGATTCACTAGCATTCAATCTTTAAATATACACGGTCGCAGCCGTAAAGCAACATATGAACCCTCTGTGAGCAGTTTCACATTCAATGATCTAAACTGATGTTACAGGGTTAACCTGGTGTAATCTAAGGGCCCATTCACACAAAAATGTAATGCTGAGGGGAAAGCTGCTGAACATGTATTTTAATGGGACAATGTAATTCAAAGGGTTCCAGAGGGGCAGAGAAGAGCAAGGTTAAAAAACTGAAAATAGACATGGTTCAGTTTTCAAACTGCAACAGGCAACTGATGACACAGTTGTGTGAAATCCTACTGTGTCAGTTCTGCCCCCCCAAACTCTATCCTCCTCTTCTGAAGCTCTCAGTGTCTTCAGTGTACACTGCTTTTCTGTGTAAGTGAAGTCTTAATTACCCTGATGTGGAAAATAAAAATCACCATCTTGGCTCCAGTCAGTCTCAAATAACCACATGTATCTGAACTAGCTTTTACCCAGATCTGTTACACCACAAAAAATTGTAACTCCTGTCTGCTTTGAATCTTTCTCCCTTGTTGTGTGTTGGGAAAGATGATAGCCCAGATTTAGTGTGACATGGTCTGCCAGCCCATCAAGACACCTGATAAGCGCATCAGCAGCACTTCTTCATGCTGTGCACTGCTCTCAGATGAAACCCTTGCTTCTTTAAAAACTCCACTTTTTTGGAATTTTGCAGCATTTTTTACAGTCTTATAGAATGGCTGATGATAGTTTCATTTCCTATAAATAACTTAAGAAAACTTCACTTTCTGAGTAAACATGGAAATTCCCAGGACTGAAGTTCTAAAGTTTTCTCCTGTAAAACGACGACAGGGTTCTCGTCAAAATCAGCACTGCATTTGTCACAGCAAGGCCCCAACCTCTGTCACGACACCACATCAAGACTGCTGTGTTCGTCGTCGTTGGGCATGGCAGAGCCAAGAAAGATGAATAAATCAATCAAGTGTCACATACATCAGTGGAACGCCCACGCATGCATCCAGCAGCAGCCGGCTCCATTTCCACACAGAACACTCGCTTCGGAGAACTGGGAAAAAAACAGAGGTGTTAAGATGACGATCATTGGAGTTGTGCATTTTTAAAAATTCAACATCCTTGTTTTGGGATTGTAAAAAAGGAATTCTTCCAACTGCTCACGAGCAGATTTTGTGATCTATAGTAGAAGAAGTTCTGTACTAAAACAAACACATGCAGATTCAATGTAGCAGACCTATTGCCTCCCAGCAGCCTGAGTCTTTTGCATGGGTTGAGTGGTTAGCACATAATTTATATTCTCATCCACTGATCATTTAGTTTCCACTGTAGCGGTTTCTTTCCTGAGCAATGTCTTCTCAAGAATTATTTTCAAGTCCCAGTAGCTCATTATTAATAAAGTCACTGACTGTGTCGATCAGGTTTTCCCACATTTCTTTAAATGCTTTTACAAAGTTTAGATAGTTGATGGGGTTTAAGTGCTGAGGTTCGACATAAACGCACTATTATTTGCCAAATTTAGAATAATACTGGCAGTTTTATACAAGACATTTCTGTACTTATATTTCTTTTGTATTATGTTTTTGCGTTGTCTGTCCATACATCTGTCAAATTAGGTACAAACGTTGACTGGGACTGATGCTGGACAACTGGATGAACTGACCTGACAAAACATGTTTTGGCCATAACTTAAGAATTCGCAAACTAATGATGACAAAATTTCACACAAATATCTAATATGATAAGATGATGAAATTTTGTTTCATATCCAAATAGTCAAAGGTCAACTTGACTGTTACGTCATAATGTTCTCTAAAAATACCTGTGGACATTATTCAACACTTCAACTCAGAAACAGAACTGGAGATTGTGACCTTACTTTCTACATTGCGAGCCACACAACAACGAGGATGTAATTCTAGTTCTGTGCTCATTTAACTAGGCTGAGTACAGAGCTGTGTTAGAAACATCATTGTGAGGTCACGTCTCCCATCAGCCAATCAGAATCTAAACTATAAAAATCAGAAGCTAATGGCACAAATGTTGCCAAGGAGACAACGATGTCCATCAAATCTGATTAAACCACACTCACACTGTCCTGATGAAACAGATTTGAATATGAAACTCTGTTAACCCCTTAATTTATAATTATTAATCTATTCTCTTTTATCTTTATTTCTCTCTCAAGGACAGTGGCGAGCAGCACTGGGGCTCCACAGGGGACTGTTCTGGCTCCGCTCCTGTTCACGGCAGACTTTAAATACAACTCTGAGTCTTGTCACATCCAGAAATACTCAGATGACACAGCTATTGTGGCGTGTATCAGGAACGGGCAGGAAGGAGAGTACAGGGGTCTGATGATGGCCTTCAGTGAATGCAGCGACAAGAACTGCCTCCTTCTGAACACCTCTAAGACCAAGAAGATGGTCACTGACTTTCACAGGTCTAGCCACACCTCAGCCAGTCAACGTTTGAGGGAAGGTCACTGAGGTGGTGCACACTTATAAATACCAGGGTGTGCCCCTGGACAGTAAACTGGACTGGACCCTGAACAGAGATGCCATCTCCAGGAAGGCTCTTTTCCCTCAGGAAGCTCAGATCCTTTGACATATGCAGTGAAATGCTGCACATGTTTTATCAGTCAGTGGGGGAGTGTGACCTCTTTTATGCTGTGGTCTGCTGGAGCAGCAGCATGTCAGACAAGAACGCAAGGAGACTGGTTAAAAAGGCTGGGTCTGTACTTGGACTCATTCAGGACTGTTGTGGAAAGACACACACACTGAAGATGCAGCCATCTTGGACAACACTAACCACCCTCTCTATATCATCCTTGTAGGCCAGAGAAGCAGCTGCAGCAGCAGGAGTGAACGGTTCAGGAAATCCTTTGTTCCCTCTGTCATCAGACTGTTCAACACATCAGCCTCAGCCAAAGACACATGACCCATAAATATAAACTGCATATATATGCAAACTATTGGACAACTGAATTTCCCCTATGGGACGAATCAATTCTATCTATCTATCTATCTTATCTATCTATCTACTAAATGGACAATGTGGTGGACCTGTTCTGTCAACTACTGGTAACATCAAAAACAACCATTTTTAATTCCAAAATGGTAAAAAAAAGAAAAAGTTCTTTAAGTCAAATACACATTTGACAATCTACATTGCTACAACTGGGCAAACTGCACTCTGATCAAAAGCTCCAGAGCAGCTACTAAATGGACCACATGGTGCACTGTCTGTAAATTTGTAATTTGAGCTATAAAATTAGTTATAGTTGATCCTTGCTTATATATGTTGCTGTTATTTCTTATGTACAAGCAGCTAGTGTCCCTGCTGGACCTGTTATTGTTTTGTTCTCCCTTGAGACATGTCCACTCTTCAGTAAGTGGCCAGTTATGTGTGTCGAATGCAATTCACGAGTCTCATCTCATGTGTTTTTCTTTTCATATTTCAGTTGAGAAAGCAGCATGAAAGCACCTTTCAGGATCTGCACCCACACTATGCATTCAAAAGATTTTATTCTTTCCTCTGTCTTTGTGCAGCCGTTAGCGGACAATCACAACACCGTCATTACAAGGCCACATGTGTTTTTGCTTCCCCTGCCTTAGTCTTGGGGATTGAAAAACAAATGATCACCTGCAGCATCATAGCCGTGAGAGCGGGCTCTGATCCGGCTTTCTCAAGGCTCCTGAAGGACCAGCCATCATTTAGCAAAACTGCTGTGACCTGGAGTTGCTGGCTCATTTAGGCTGTTTTCAGGCTGTAAAACCACATAATGATGTTTTCCACTCTTCACATATAGCTGCTCTGTTTATATAGCGTTTACTGTGAATATTTAATATTTCAGTACTGTGTTTGAGCATCTGGAAAAGCATGTTGAAAAAGAAAAAGAAAAAAATAAATAAATAAATTACACAGATGTCACTTTATCCTTTTATTTGTCATTATGAAGACATACAGACGACGTATAGAAGACGTATTTTATTTGACTTTCGTGATATGATTTATCAAGACATTCTATACTTTTATTAATTGACTTATTTCCTCTCATTGGATCATTACTACATTTTTATTCTAATATCCTCTATTATTGTTTGATTGCAATCATCAATCAAACAATGCCATAATTGAATCTCTCTTTAAAGCACTTTAGTCAGCATTTGTTGTTTTTAAATGTGCTCTATACATAAACTGACTTGACTTCAGTGTTTACCATGTGTATCACTACATTGGTGAAATGAAGTGTGTGGAGAGAGCTGGTCTGTAAGAATAACATCCTGGCTCGCACAAATTTCTCTTTGCCCAAATATCTGATATGACAATAAACCTGAAATAAATAAACTCCACAGTGAGGTCACACCTCAAAATGAAGACTGTAGACCAGCAGGATGTTCGCAGATGTGATGTAGTTGTGTGATCATAGCTGTGAAACCTATAATCAAAGTTCATCATATGGTGGTTTTCTCGTACATTGTAAAACTGATGTCACTATCAGTGCACTATCATTTCACCATGGCAGACATTTTGTGTAAAAGTGGAAGGGCAAGAGGTCACCAAAAAGATTAACGTTCATCCGTAGCTCACAGGCCCATAGACTACTGGTACCACTGGATGTTGCATCGCAAAAACATTGTAGAGAGAAACAAATCGGATCTGTTTTTATATACATTTAAACTGTTGAACCTTTAACAAATCTGTTAAAGGTGTTTCCTTTTTACGTCAATCTCAATTCAGGTTTCATACCAACAAAGAAAATGCATCATCTGTATTAAAATAGTTTGGTATCATAAATTACACACTTCATAGTATTATAGTATGTAGACGTTATTGCTAGAAGACAGGAGTTGCAGCCACTTAGCAATTCAATCTGAATGCTGCGTTCCTTTTACTGGTGCATCTACTGAACATGAGTCAATCCACAACAATAAAAATTACCTGAGGTGCAAAACAGGTTGTAAACCCCGGCTATAGATGAAAGGTTAGTGGGTCAGTGAAGTTATTTAAAATTATTTTTGACATACTAAAAAAAAAAACCTGCCCTCATCCGGTGTCAGAGGGGATTGGCTCCAGCCCTGCTGTGACCCTTAAAGGATAAGCAGCATAGCTAATGGATGGATCAATGGATACTAAAAAAATTCACAAGAAGGGAGAGCAGCAGCTGAAAATACTGCCTGAAGAAGAAGTTATGTGGTGTGCATTAAGAAACATCCTCAAATATTTGTGGCAAATAGTTGTCATAGTTGTCAAGATATTTTTGCTTTTGATCAAAGTGCTGACCTGTGAGCTGACCAGCCAACATCACCATCTGAAGGCCCAACCACCAGCAGAATAGAGACTAGACACCTGACTCCACAAGGCTGACCAGGACAGTGTGCGCATTAAGTTAAATTATAAATATTTCATTATAAATGTCTGCTTGGAGTCTGAGATCCAGAGGCTGGACTATCACAGGAAAGTAAAGTTAGAGTAACTTCTACTCTTCAGCGTCTGACAGTTTGACTGATGCTATCCGACTTGTCTTGATGCAGTGAACCGCGCCCACCTGGGACCACAGGAATTGCTGAAAATGATCTGTCACAGCTTTATGCTTACATGTCCTTTTTCAGTTTTTTTCATTTCACTCCACCAAATTCTTTGATGGAGAAACTGCCCTAGTCTCCATGACTAATAATATGGGATAAGATAGTCCTCCAATAACTTTGTTCAGCAACTGTGGGTGGTTTCAGGACACCGCACCTTCAACGTCAACAGCAGCCCCTAAAAATAGCATTGATTTCCACCAAACATTTACCCACCATATGTGTGAATAATCTGTGGAACTGCTGCGGGTGATAGTTGGAGATATAGAGGCAATTACACAGTAATAGATTCAATCTGAGGCCAAGAGAAACATAATTGAAGAGGGAGCTCTCGCCTACAGGCCAGAATATTGTATATTGTCACTATGATTATAGACACTTGGCACAGCGTGGTGCTGTTAGCAATTTAAAATCAGCACATGAATGGCTGACATTAAATAGAACGTTTTAGATCATGGCTTTGATTGCACTTTAATGTTTGTGTCAATTTCAAAACAGCCTATTTGTTTTCCTGCCTGGCCAGTTGACTGTGATCAAAAAGAAATAGCGATCCACATTATGTTGTTGTGTTTGTACCAAATGCAAATGCGATGGACGGAGTGGATACCCAAAGGAAAATGAGGTATTCAATGAAAACAGTGAAGCCTGCGAAGCCTTTCAGTTTAGATGTTAAGCATTTAGCTGATGCTGTTGTGCAGACGGCCTTAATGAAAGAACAAGATTCAGCTGTAAAATCAGACTCAATGCTGAGATAACAGGTCTATATACAGTGTTATTGTCCCTGGAGAGATAATATACAAGACAGCAGCAACTAAAGCATGCATATCCAGTGAAAGTGAGGAGGGCAGCATGTGTGGAGACTGACGCCAGAGAGCAGGCTGAGGTCAGAAGGTCATTCCAACACTGGGGGCGAGGGTCAGGAAGGGAAGAGGTCAAGGCACAGTGGAGTAATGAGCATGAGGCCACAGTGAAGAGTAGATGAAAGTCTAAGATGCATCATGACACTGATGCTTATTATTTTTCTATGTACTGCCGATCCAGCGTTACTGGGGTTTATACCACTCGTGGATTCTCCCCTCCTTCATTTATTCTTACTCCTTATACTGGAAAGCAGTGTAACATACATATACATATACATATACATATACATATACAGCAGCAATTTTTCATCTGTGTCTACACTGAATCTGTTAAGCCACAGTGGTCCTGAGCATTCAGAAGCTCACAGCTCACATAGTTAAGTAACTAAAATAAAAGTAAATAAATAAAAAAATACTTGAAGCTACCTTAAGCTGCAGTCACGCATACTAAATATGAGGGATGAATGAATTGCGAGTGCAGCAAAAACACATACAATCTGGACTGGAGGTTAGAAAGTCTGCAGTCTAACTTGATATTGGATAATTAACCATGCAGAAGTATCCGGATTAATCTTTTGACACTGCATCAGTTACTTAAAAGGAAAACGATAGTTTATTACATCATGATAATAATAGCTTTGGTTATTGGTCATACAAAATTACTCAGAGAAGTAACTGCTGGAAGCTCAAAACATTGCAATTTGATGCTTTTCTCTGTCCATGATGGTAAACTGAATATATTTGGGTTTTGAACTGGTAAAACAAGATGTCTAAAGACATCACCCTGGACGTTGAGAAATTATAAGGAATATTTTTTGCTATTGTCTGACAAAACAATTAATGGATGAATCAAGAAAATAATCAATGATTAAAAATGATTATTAGTTGGTTAAAATAGGTCGAACAGGACAAAAAACATGAGTGGTCAGACATCTAAACCAGGCTGGATGTGCACCGGAACAGTTTGGGCGAAAATTTAACTGTTCTCTCTTAATTTCTTATCTAATAATTTAGTTTGGAACCTGAAACTAGCTGACTGCTTGTGCTTGATGCCCCACTGGACATACTATCAGTGATGCAGCCAAGAGATCTCAACAACTACTTTAAAGGGCACAATGCAAATTATAACTGATGGAACTGATGGAGAAAAAAAAACATGTTATAATAACCTGTCATTTTCCTCTGAGGTGGGCTCACACTAACAGACAGGACATTTTCCAGACAGATTCTGTTCAAACTCCTGAGTGTGCAAGTGTGGGCAGTGTTTTGTCGCCACCCTAATACCAGACAACTGACACCATGCTGATCCTGAGCTCACAACTTCCTGTGGAAGTAGTCCAGTCTGGATATTGGATCCAGATTTCTTTATCGTTTATTTATCCTGGATAATCAGCTATGTGGTTTTTTGCACCTGTAACCACACCCAACGGTGATGTCACAGGATCCTGGAGTACACCTGTACATCGCAAAATGTGGGACTACAGCAGTTTCTCTCCATTGCTGCCAGACTTCCGCTCCTTGTTATGATATGTATTGCTATGTAGGTTGCTAACATATTTCTGGATCAGCACCACCAAGGTTCCCGTAGGCCTGTTGTAAATATGAGGCTCATACAACATAGCTGCATCTCTTTATGTTCACTTTCAATGAATAGGTGTAGAATATCTAAAATCTGAGGAGGTTTGGTTCTCCACTGCTCTCCTCCTGCAAATAAAAGGGAAAGCATGAACCTCATCCTTTTGCAAACAGACTAAGATAACAAGGGGCACCACAGCACAAGTTACTGTGACACTGGATGTATTCTAAATAAATTACGTACTTTCATGCTCTGATTCTTCTGCAGTGAAAGGAGCCAGTGGGGGCTGCACACTGTACAACATCATATATTACAAGAAAGCAGCAGCGTGACACTGTGAGCAGTGTGCAGGCAACACCGCCACAGGACCAGTATATACACAGCTGCAGGACACTAGTTTCCCAGAGTTCACGGCAGCGGCGCGCAGTGCAGAGGGGACAGGCATGACAGAATGCAGAGGAGGAAGGAGAACAGATGGATGGCCATTGTCCTTGTGTTTGAAGTTGTCTTTCCTCACGGCTATGCAGCATACACAGGCATGTACAGTACACACACACACACACACACACACACACACACACACACACACACACACACACACACAAATTCAGAGAGTGAATGGGCATCATTAACCTAAATTATAGTGTCCATTTAAAAGTGATTGGCCAGCAGCAGGACAGCTGGACAACATGAGAATAACCTGCTGAGAATCTCAATGTAAAACTAATAGTAAACATGTGTTCAGATGGATTGAAATGTTAAGAGCACTTCACTCCATTGTTGACCAGTGTTGAAGTAAGAAGCAGCACAATACTGGTAAAAAGCAAACAAAATGCACACAATCAGCATCCCTGTTAATCTGTCTTTTCTTCATTTTTGTAGGCCTTCAGGTCGCTCAAAAATTGTAGTGGCTAAACGTTTGCATAAATTTTTTTGACCATCGGATGTTAGGTGGAGAAACCGACCCACACACTTACAAGCGCGCACGGATGTATAGTATTTTCAATAACTTGAATGGATTTTATTAAATAATATACTCCTGACTTTTCAAAACATAATATTCAAAACAGGAATTTATCATGACTAAACGTGTGCGCGGTCGGAAAACTGTTGCTCTCCTCTCTCTTAACAGCTGCCAGAGCTGAGGCAACACAGCGGGAACATGTCAGGTAATCAACACCTACACAGGTGAGTATAAGGTGACCATAAGTTTGGTCAAGAGGCCCTGTGGCCAGCCCATTCAGACTCCAGTATTTCATAGGTCAAATTACTTCAGTTCAAAGTTCAACTCAAACACACACACATAATTCTCAAACTCTGTGTGTGTGTGTGTGTGTGTGTGTGTGTGTGTGTGTGTGTGTGTGTGTGTGTGTGTGTGTGTGTGTGTGTGTGTGTACAATTTATGCAGTTTAGTCAATTGGTAGTCACAGAACGTTGTGAAAGAACATTCCCTAGTCTTTTTTTTTTTTTTTTTTTTTTTTTTTTGGGCTTTTTGTGCCTTTATGATAGATCAGTGGAGACTGACAAGGGGATAGAGAGAGGGGAATGACATGCTCACACATGGTACGCACCCTAACCACTCGACTACCGGGCCACCCCCAAAATTGCAGTCTTATGGCAGCCTAACAGTGGTAAATATTACATCTTTTATACTTACCGTTTATATAATGTTTATGTTTTATTTACACAGCCTTGATTTCAGTATTATGATTCACAAGAGTTACCTTAGAAATGTTCAGGCTTGATATTCAATTTTCCTTTTTCTTTGTGTGTGTTGTCGGCTTCACATGACAGCAAGAGAACCCAGATATACCACTTGTGTTAATTGTATTAAATAGTTCATGGTCTTTTTATTTTTCCACACAGACGACGTTACGTGACCTGGCTGTTGGAGCTCCTCCAACACTTGGATGGATATGAAAGTCCATATAAATCACTTACAAAACAATGAACATCGGCTTTGCAGAAATGATGGCGCTTTAAAACATATCAGACGGACAAGACTGTGTTCAAAACAGAGAAAAACATCTGCGAGTCCAGAAGAGAACTACAGAGGAAACGTCCAATCATTGAGCTTAAGAATCAGTTGCAGCGTGTCTAAAGGTGGCTTGAAGCTTTGTAGAAATAAGTGGATAATTTCAGCAATTCATTTTCTTTAATGGTGTGTTCCTCAGTTCAACAACAAAGCTTTGTGTATACGACAGGCCTGAATTTGCTGTTCGATAGCTGGGACCTTCTGCAAATCAACAACCAATAAGGCACAAAAACATTGAAATGTCAAAAACATCTATAAACATTTCATTCAAACCTGAAGGCCAAAATAAATATATGCAGCGATACTGCTTACAAGCCCTGCACTAATCAAACGACTACCATAGAAAACAAAGAAAAGCAGCACGTTTTCACATCAGATGAGCAAGAGCCAACGAATGTTTGTTGCTTAAAAGCAGGAGTGTGAAATATGATGTAATGGAACCTCCTACAGTAATTTACAGTATATGATTAAGTATATATGTTTTTCCACATCGCACATTCTATCCATGGTTTATATGTTTGGTTATCCTACCTGCTTATGGCCTGTGGCTTACAGCCAAAAGGAAGCTGGAGTCAGTGTTGGACATCAACAGTCTGACAGGCTCCTAAAGAAGAAAAGTGTTGGTCAGTTGATCGAGAGTATTAGAATGAATATATTCCTGATTCAAACTTTGAATTGGTTTTGACTAAGTGACTTAGTCTTAGATCCTTGATAAGTTCCTACCTGAATGAGACAAACATGAGTTTTTTGTTTTATAGAGCAGGCGGAGGGAGCAGACAGGGCAACATCAGAACCATGACTGAGTCTGCCAGGGATGTGGTTTTAAATATTAATAGCTACAGAGTGTGTGGGATAAAATTCACAAGACACCTGATTCTCCTTTACAATAATTCACTGCATGTTTACAGTCAGGTCAGAGAGGGTCAGTGTATATGATAGAATAGTGGCAACAGAATGTATAACTCATGAGACAAAGTTAATCTTTTTAACATTATTGACCACTGTGTGTTACACTTTAACTTTAATATTAGAAACTTGAATCTGTTTTTTTTGTGAGTGATTTCAGGGACATTATTTGAAAATATATTTGCAGTGGAAACAAGTGAAATGTTCTTGCTTCAATTAACTGTGTTTACAATTTCTGCAACATTTAAACAAAATGAGACAATACAACTCAATACCAGATTAAAGAGCATTTCAAGATGAACATGTTTACAGTGAAGCTATTTTCATGCAGGATGCTGCCCGGAGGGGTTGTCTGTCTGTCTAGATGGAGATAAATGCCTCGTGTTGCCCAGAGAGAAGCGGGCTGCTGACTGATAAAGGCTGTGTTTGGGATAAAGCTCGGCTGTTAGTGTTTACTCTAATTGTCCTGTAATCACTAGGTTTCCGGGGGAAGGAGCGGTCTCCCGCCGTGCTGCACCTGGACCCTGTTCCGGACCGATTATACCAGTGGAGGAGGAGATTCCCGTCCAGAACACAGTTCGATCAAAACACACCAGGAAATCAGTAGAGGAAAGAGGACAGCAACAGAGGACAGTGGTAAAAAGTGAACATTATTTATTATTATTAAGAGCCTAATAAATTATATTGAAAGTGCAGATGTATGTGCTTTTGAGAGAAAGAGAGTTGGGGGAGATTAAAAGTAAACAATGAGCATACTTTAAGAAATGAAAGACAAGATACTAAATGTGTTTAGAGAACAAGCCAAAAAAGAAAGTCATAAAAACACTAAACTGACTGCATAATTGAAGCTGCTACATGTGGCAATTTAACAACAATAAATCCCTACACAAATAATTTGAGGTGTCAGTATAATTACAGTAAACAAACAAGTCCATCATAAGGAGAATTAGCAGCCCATAACTGCTTCTGCTTTACCTTGTGTGCTCCAGCCTTAGATTTGACAGGAAATATGTAAGATTGTTTTGCAGCAAAAAAAAGGAAAAGGAAATGAAACTTGAAATGTATTTGTGACATGGTTGTAGGAACAACTTTGTTTGGCAGGCAGCTATTTTACAAAATGAAAGATTGTGTTTTCTTCATGTCATGCTAGGTCACTAGGATTCATCCCCTGAGCATCATACATGTCAATTAAAAACTTCACCTGAATCCATCCAATAGTTGTTGATATATTTTAGACTGGATTAAAGTAGTTGGTCCCGCACTTTAGCAGAGACTGCCATCCCTGGGGCCATGCCACTAGCATGGCTAAAAATTCAAATGTGAAACATTTGATGACTTTAGTATACAGGCTGAATCAGTGCTCAGTTAATTCAGTTTCTCAGAGAGATGGACATTTGTGTGAAAATGTCACAGATTATTAGTTTAACAAATTAACTGAGAGAGCCAGTATATTCTAGAAATGGTGAGATGGTGAGGCAGAGAGAGAAGATAATGGAAGAGAGATCAGAGAGTGTGTTATGTTACACAGTGCATATAAAGGACTGGAGGACAGAGAAATTGAAAAACCAACAGAGAGCAGGTGTTTAGAGAGAAAAAAATTAAGTGTGGTGGGAGAGAGGGGCAGTGCAAATAGTCTATATAGAGTATATGAGTCTACAGTGTGAAGGGAAAATTGAGTAGGAAACGGGGAATAGGAAAGACTGAAAGAAAGTTAAGCAGGAGAAGACAGAGACTAACACTGCACATGTAACCTATTTCTACCAATGTACAGATCTGTTTGCTTGGGCAGTCACTGGACTTTCTTTTTATGCCCACTATGTCCAGAAATATTTACAGAAATAGAAGAATAAAGCCAAATTTGGTTGAAATGCTGGAAAGGAAGCTGTGGGCAACAAGAACTGTAAACTCTGCAGAAAGTGCTAGAGGTAAATGAACTTTGTAAGAGGAAGGAACCCCAGCTGAACTTCCCCTCCACACTGTACTATGACATAATACTCCAAAAGCAACTTTTTTAGCCATACTAGCTGTATGGCTCTAGGAATGGTAATGCCAATCAGTCTTTCAGTTCATCCCTTTGCTTGAGGGTAAAATATTTCAACAACTACTGCATGGATTTCCATGACATTTGGTAGAGACAGTCATTATCCTGAACAGATACAGTTTGCTGACTTTGGTGATCCCCTGATTTTCCCTCTAACACCACCTGTGGGTCAAAAGGTCTCACTTATCCAGAGAAATAAATTAATATCCGCTAAACGGATTGGCACAAAATTTTGTGAAGACATTCTTGATTCCTAGAACTTTTCATCAGTGCCATCATTTGGTTAAACTTTCTGTTACTACGATGGTTAACATTGATAGATATAGACATAGACATAGCTATTATACCTGCAAGTAAACATCAGCATGCTAGGCTTGTCATGTTAGCCTGGAGATGTTAGCATGTAGCTCAAAGCACTGAGCTGCTAGCATCACTGGGGACTCTTGGTCTTGTTTAGGGTTTTATAAACTAAATGTTTAATCATAGAAGAATTATTTGTAGATTAATTTATGATGAAACTATTCATCAGATGTAGCACCCACAAAGCTAAGTGACCAATAGGCCCAACAATGCTACTATGTCTCCACCCCGTTAGTTCTGAAATAAGAAAAGGTGTGATGGAAAACACCAAAGAGCAGAGTCCTCAGATTTATGCATAAAGGACTGTAGCGGAAGGTTGTTAAAACCAAAACCACCAAGCTACTCTCAGAATTGCATCCGATGTGATGGATGAGGTTGTCAATACTAAAATTTATGGCTGGAAATATAAGTGTCTGGGAAGCATGTGTGTGGTGTGGGAGTGGCTGTTAATCCGCAACAGTTCATCTCTGACAGGTTACATTTTCCTGCCTCAGTCCTCCAATTCATCACTATGTTAAGGGAAAAAAAAAATCCCATGATTCCGATGGTTCTCTTACAACACACCACCAAAGTAAGAACATGAAATCTGAAGCTAATTACCTCTGTTGGCGCTGCTCTGACTGAGCCTGTCCTGCTAAAACTGAAGAAGTGGTGTGATCTGTGACGTCTGCTAAGCCTGTGGAAAGTTCATGTAATTGTGCTACACTCAGTAGTACACCCCAGAGACACACTGGATGGTCCTTCAGAGAGAACCAAGAGGTACTGAATGAGGAAAGACATGGGGCTGCTTTGGAGGCACCCACGAAGGAGGGAAGAGGGAATTGTGGTGTTGCTGGGGAGACGAAAGGGCTTTAACAAAGAGCTAGAACAGTAATTGCTGCAGGTCAGACAGAAAGATGTGGTGTGAGGAAGAAGATGGGAATTGAAGAGAAGCTGTGAATAGAGAACTGAACACTAATAATTTCATAATGCAGATAAAAAGAAGCTTATAAAGAGGAATACATTCATTACAGGTCTTGCACTGGTGCTCTGCACTGTATGTGTGCTCCCACTGCATTTGTTTGTGCCACTTAGTTAATCTAATTGGGTTCCTCTCAGTATCTTGCGAGCATGAACCAAAGACATGGACTATGTAAGGTCCTTCAGAGCAGGCCAAGAGGTACAGAGAGGAAAATGGAGGTGCACAGCAGGAGGGCCTCTACGGATGAGGAGGGAAGGCTGTTGCTATAAGAAACAGTGTGAGAAAGAGAAAATACACAGAGCATCTGTTGTTGTAAAGTATGCCTCCACCCATCTGTTAATGTGCATTTTAAATTTGCAAATAAAAAAAAAAAATCCTAAATGCCTGGCTCAGATGGTGGCTCCTCTTACTCAGGTAGTTACTCTGGATAACTTGGATCTGATTATCCTGATTCTTCTTTTGTAAACTAAACATAATTCAAGTTTACAACAAGAAAATAGAGAATAAAAATATTGCAAAAACAATTGTTTTTGCAAAATTATGCCATAATTTATCAAAGATACCAACAGATAGTAGAGACTATTTATTTTAACTATGTAGGTGTGTCAGAAGGCTTTGACCTCAGTGCTTGTCAGATGTTTGAACAGCCATCTGAACCATTACTCTTCGCCTTTAGACATGGTCAAACACCCTATATGAGCTTCAGTTCAGTTCATGCAAACATGGGCCATTAGTTTGGCATAAGCTTCACTTACAGTCATGAGTTAGGGAGTGACTGAAAAAAAATCAGCTCATGGATAAAAGGGACTGAAATCAGTGAGGATGAGCTCTAGAACCAGGAGTAGAACCATTGCTCCTTTAGATTAAAAGGAAACTATCTGTGATGGTTAGGGAATCTGATCAGGATGCTTCCTGACCACCTCCCTGTGGATGCACTTCAGGCACATCCAACCGGAAGTAGACCCCACAGCAGACCATCCAGGAGGAATTACATATTCCATCTGGCCTGGAAAATTTTTGGGATCTTGCAGATAGAGCTGGGGGATTGTGGCTTGGGATTGTGGGGCATTGTGGGCTACCCTGGTTGACCTGCTGAATCTGCAACCCAGAGCCCGAGAGGCAGTGGAAGATGGACAGATGAATATCTGGATGGACTTTTAGAAATTTGCTTCAAAGTTGTTCAGTGTTTTTAGTAACTTCAATCAAAAGTGCTGCACCTTTCCTCAGCATTTTATCAGGTCCAGTGAGGATTTGTTTTTGTCACCAGGCTCGCCTAATTAAGTTCCACTTGATATCTCACAAGCATGCCCTGCAAACATGGCCTCTGAGGTCCTTTGGAAGGCAGCCTATGAGGTATGAAGAGGGAAGTGCAGGTGTCAAGCAGGAAGGCAAATAAAGATGAATACATTACCACTGGAAGAGAGAAAGAAACCAGGGGACATATAGACTGACTGTTTACATAAATATCACTGAATATTGATATTTGTGTGACATATTGAACAGTGGCTCCTCTGCACCACATGTGAGGTCACACTACATTTGTTTACAACTCTAATCTAATTGTGCTTGACTCTGAACCTTGCAAGGGTACACCCAAGAGAGCAACTCCTCAGGGTCCTTAAGAAAGAACCAGGCAGTACTAAGTGAGCCAGAGTGTGGAACTGTGTTGTTAAGGGGCAAAGAAAGACAAAGAGGGAGGGAAGGGTTACCACTGAGAGGAAAGAGCTTCAGCAAAAAGCTGCAAAGCTTTTAGTTAAGAAGAGGAGGAAATGGTGTGAGCAAATGGAAAAAAGACAGAGGTCAAATAGTCATTTGACACATGAAACCGTTTGTATTTGTTGAGTGGTATGTCATTAATATTTTTTACTATACTTTGCACTGCATATGAGGTCCCTCTGCACAGGCTGGTGTCACAAGTTTCATCTAATTAAGTTCCACTCAATATATCCTGCAAGTGACGGACTCCACTGGGTCCTTTGGGGGAGGCCAAGTGGGATAACGGGTGGAAGGGGATTCCTGCTTCCAAAAAAAAGGCCTTTAGTTGTGAGCTGGGAGGCATATAATTGCCTCGGACCAGACAGAAAGACGGAAAACGAGACAGAAAAAGGACAAGAAGGAGAGTAAGAGGTGGGAGGACCAGAGAAGGGGAGATGAAGAGATGAACAGGTAAAGAAAGCAATTATAGAATGAGAGATCTGGTGTATTTATCCAAGTTGGAAGATAAAGTGATTCTGATCGTGAGAGAAAAAAGACGAGAGAGAGATAGAGAAGGAAAGAGAAAGGGAAAGAAGACAGAAAAAGAGGCAAGTCAATGGCAATAGGAGCCAGACGAAAGCCAGCGAGCCAGTTCCATTACCAGGCCTCTCTAACAGGAGGGGAGGCCAGGCTGGAACAAATGGACTGTAATTGCACACAATCTGTCTTCAGAGCTCAATCACTTTGCCCTGCGGGAACCGTTGGTGAAACACTTCTCTCGCACTAATCTAATAACCTTTTCCCTCACCTTCGTCCCCATGGAGACGTTACCTTTCACCTTCAACACCGACGTTACCCTGATGGAGAAGTGAGACATTAAATGCGTTTGCTGGTCATCATCACTTGCCGCATAATAAACCTGGCATATATTTCCATGCAATATCAAGCATAGCTTCTTCCAAAGTGGAGCAGTTTGCTGACTCTGGAATTCACCTCTTTCAAGATATTTTTCGAGATAGGCTTTTTAAGTAATCTTGTTGCACTAATTGTTTGTTTTCTTTCATCATTAACCCTGTGAATAATTAACATTGCATGTATTTACATACAATTAATCAATCAAACCCTCCTCTAACTGCACAGAGATGTTTGCTTTCTCTGAGTCTGGAATTCACATCCTACAGCACAGTTCTACACGCAGATGTTTTTGCCTTTCAGATGCTGTGTGTTTCCTTAATTTTTTAAAAATTGTGCATCTTCTAGCTTTTTTCATTTATTAATGCTTTATTGTCTGAGAGCCAGTTTAATGTCAGTTTCACGATTATTGTCTGGTTGCAAATAAAAATGTATTGAGAATGAGAACAGCCTGATCAGGAATGATGACACTTCTACAGGGATTGCTTATGGAATGGAAGAGAAACTCATTATGGAAAAACTTTCAAGACTTTCACATTTTTGAAGAAAGTGATAAATTCTGTTTACATAGGTCAATGAATTTTAAGCGGGTAGTTTCTACTTAATGAAAGTTTTCTTCCTCAAACATTTGGCTTTTTGGGAAGCGACAGCTTTATTTAGCTAATAAATTCATTGCACCTAATTTTGGAATCAGTTCTTCATATATTAATGAATTAGTTTTGTAGTGCAAAAATATTCCGTCTGACGGAATTTATCCTTTTACCGAATCCTAAAAATGTTCTGAAGAGTGTTCTCATGTTCTTATTAGCACTGTGTGTTGTGCAGTTTGTTGAGTGCATTGAAATTTTAAGTAGATAATAACACATCAACATGCATCAATATTTAAAACCTTTGTAAATATAAGCCAAAATGAGAAGGGGGGGACATCTGTGGCCTTTCACAGCTGTTACCTACTGCAGCATTTTGTATAATTGGGATCTCATTACCTTTTCAATTTCAATTTAATTGAACTTGCTGAGTGGTTGGATATCTTTTATGAAGCGTAATGTCAGCATTCGTGCTGATTGTTTCTGCTGTTAATCTCGACTGGCTGCTGTGTGTCACTGTCTGTCAACTGTTGGATGGGTGGGCTGATATTTGTGTGTATCCATCTGTCCCTGTCTGTCTCTGAGCATGCATGCAAATATGATTTGCTTTTTCGTGTGTGTGTGTGTGTGTGTGTGTGTGTGTGTGTGTAAACCTGTTTTTGTGCATATATGCTGGTAAAATGCACTTGCCTGTTATATGTCTTCTTGTGTGCATGTCAGCTTTTATGTGGACGTGTGCGTGCATGTGTAAGAGACAGGCACATCCACGTTATACTGTATCCATGTGTCTGTTTTGTGTGTATCCGTGTGTCTGTCTCTTTCTTGTTGTCTGTCTGTTGTCAGTTTTTCCGTTCATGTCATTCCCCCATCGTCTACCAGGGGAAAAGGTCTGAGGAGTGTCTCCTTGCACGAAGCCTAGGTACTGGGGCCATAGGAGCAGTGAACCAGCGAGGGTCACTCATGCGTGCTGACTAGAGACAAACATACATAGTGCTCCAATAACAATGTTAGTTCCTCTCATCTAGTGAAAATCTCTTGATGTTATTGTGTTTGAGGGCCTGAGCAGAGCTGTCTCTTTGGTTTAGGACCAAACTGGTCTCTGTGCATCAAATATGCACAGTTTTAGTGCTTGTCCTGGGAGACTGTGGTAATATTCAATGCAGACAGAAATATTTGGACAGTGAGACATTTTGTTTATTTTGCTATGAACTCCATAAAGGAATTAGCACCATAAGACTTGCACATATTTGCACTTAACAGCCAATATGTTCCTAACTCATTGTGTAGATACATGTAAACATTTTTCTTTTATTGCCATGGCATGAAATTTTTAATACATGTATGTTTTTATTCTACATTTACCTGTGTGAACCACGCCACAGTTCTGTTGGAGGTTTCTGGAGGTTTCTTTCTGACAGTGGATTTTAAGAGAGGTGGTCATTATGGTATTGAAGTGCTGACTTTTAGTGTCAATTTGAGGGTGTTTACATGGAGGAGGTAGAAACTTGCTCTGGCTATTTGGGGGTTAATTAACAAAAATTGAAGTAAATACATTGCTAAAACAAAACAAGATTTGAAAGCTAATTTTAAGTATCGTATCCCTACTACAAACATCTGATTATTTATAAGTACAACACACAATAACAAAGCTCAGATGCAGAAATAGGCAACAATCTACTATGGAAAACTGACTGGAAAATTACTGGAAGAGTATCAGAGAAACTACAAACTACTACATGTTACAGTGACAGAATATTCCAGGCAGGAATCCTGCACATACCAGCTCCATATGAAGCTCCTTTGCAACTCTTTATACTGGTTACTGTGGCCACCAGGTCCTTCCTCTGGCTGCCTGCAGGCTAACAGCACCAATAACACTGCCAGGAGTGAGCAGTACTGAAGGAACTACAGTAGTAAGTCACAGGTGATCATCCCACACTGTTCACACTGTGTCCACTTTCTTATTTTCACTAGTATCTGGTTTCACTTGAAGCTCATCAAAGCCAACTAAATAACTGTTTACCTAGGAAAACATTATCTTGGCCCCTGGTGATAATCAACTACAAATTCTGTATTGCATTGCTTCACTTCACTTTCCTCCCTGGTCTGGTCTTCGGCAAATGAAACAATGATAAACTGAACCATCTGACTGACTGCTGACAACAATATGTATATGGGCACTCTCAAAGAAGAAATGAGTACACATTAACACTGTTTTCTTTTGTGAATGGCTCACTCATGATTTTTCTCATTCAACAATAACAATGGCATTCTTGAAACCACGGGGCCGTGTGTGATGTGTTGCTGCTCCACTTTCATTGTTGTCATCATGTAAAGAGGTTGTACTGTAGCTGCAGCTCGGAGAAGGGAACGTACATTTCTGAGCGCTTATTAATGTTTTACTATTTACAACTGTGCTTTAGATTTGTTTTCAGCAAGATTCATAAGGATAACCCACCACTAGAATTACAGTCACCAAACACACAAACACCCACACTACATATATACAACAATTGTGACTCTTGTTGCATCTGTGAATATGCACTCATTATCGGGAGAGCTGACTTTTTTTCACATCGATTTAAGAGATCTGAATCCTCTGTATCTCCCTGAAGGTGGGTGTGTGAATGAATCACAGTGGCAGTGGCACATCTCAGATGGAATTCTGATTAGAGACACTAATCTGCAATAAGGAAAATTCATGCGTCTGTGTAAGTGATCGGAGGAGTGAGGCAGAGCTGCTGTTGTAGGTACAAATGAATAGCGAGGCAGCCATTGTTTCTGCTGTTACTGGTAGAAATGTACTCATTAGGATTCAGCAAGTTGCCGAGTACAGATGCCTGAGCACGCTGTGTGGAGACTGAAGACTCCTGACTGTCAAATTAACTCCTGCTAAATACTGTTTGGGTTATTGCTTTGCAGGCATACAAGTATTTTTTTTTTTTTTAACAGGCATGCATTACTGTAGTTTTCCCATTAGACACAAACTAAGCGAGCAGAATGATTGTGGCTCTCAGCAAAGCACACTGGGACTTATTTTGTACTACTGAGTGGCTTTTTTGTCAATGAATTCAATGTATTAAAAGTGTTTCAGGAAATGATTATCCACATTCATCCAACAGAAACACAAGGCAGTGCACGCACATTGTGCACGATCTAGATTCAAGCTCAATAATTTACAGTACAGTGAACTGCAAGCAGGCAAAATTGTTAATCAGCTGGAAAGAAATCGACAAGAGATACAGCCAAGAAGAAACAAAGGGAAGAGGAAGAAAGACAAGAAAAGAGAGAGACGTTAAAGGATAAAGTTGAAGCGAGACAGAGATGAATATGAAGAGGAAGTGTAGGCAACTGATGTTGCCCTCAAGCAGCGAGGGTCTTAAAGTTCACCCAGCTTCCTGTTCCCATCTGGCGTGGACTGGCCTCTCTCCTGTTGTGTCCAGGTCTATCAGCCAGTCATGTAGTGCATACAGGCAAGTGGGGCTTAACAAACCTTTTCCATTACCGTAATGACCTTTATGACTGAACACCTCAGGAGCAGGACCGGTACAGGACTTCTTCCGCCGAACAGCCATTAACTCTCCCCCCCATGGGTCCGGTAAGTTCAGATCAGCGAGAGAAGAGGCTAAAGCGGCAGTGTCGCTCACCATCGATCACGGTGCCGGAAGTAGAACCAAGTTTCCACTTTCCATTCAACCGAAATTGAGTCCTCTAAATACCAGCAGCTCCATCAGCAAAGTTATGGTTTAAGATTAACAGTTCATGTCTTTCCTTCCCCAGCTCATACAAGTCACTAGATAATACAAGTCAGTAATTAATCATTTTACACAAACTTCAATAAATCTTTTAATACTGCCTACATTGCTGTTCATAGGGTGTGATAGGCCTGAACATGTGTTCTTCAAGAAACAACGCCGAAATGTTGGTATTTTAACTTCCAACAGTTTTAGGGGGCCAAGCAACATATTAAATTTTATTGTCAATCCTTAGCAAAGGTAAAAAAGTTATTATTTAAATTTATACCTGGAAAGATATGTAGTGAGTTAACTGTATTTATGCAGCTTAGAATGAGTGGGAAATATCTGGTAACCAATGTTACTTGGCTATTTAGTGTAATTTCTTGAGCTCATTTTTTTGTAACTTGTGGCACGTTGTTAGTGTCAGATATGTCAGCCTGTCTCCGTTTTACCTCTTTACTTCTTTAAACAGATCAAATAATAGTTGCCAACTGGTTCTGTCAACTACTCAACAGCCCCACCAACAGTGTGTCATGAACATGATAAGGAGGCACAGGGAAAACATTATCTATGGGCCCCTTTTGACCACCTCTCCTCCCAACCATAGATTTTGAAATAGGGCCTTTGTATGTATCAGATAATACTACAGTTGATTTTGAAATTTGTAACAATGTGATTAACCACATTACCAAAGTTCAGATAATATGCAGTAAGTCATGGCCTTTTGGAGGCTTTGAGGGTCCAGAGCCTCAGGGCAGTTGCACACTTTGCCTGGTTGATAATTTAGCCATGCAGTGTGCATGTGGTGCAACCCATTTAAGTTTGATGTCTGATGTGTAAATCTCCATTTAGTACACAATTCCATTACAGTGGGGTTAAGTCAGAACTAAAGAACTGCTGCAACCACCTGCAGAGCTCTACCTGCAGAAACTCCAACCAACAAAGCAGAACCCTGCTGTTTGACTGACAGGCGATCTCTGAAAAGTTCAGCACAAAACCACCACAGCCAAGACTGTTTATCATCAAAATATCACCAAACAAAGAAAAATGAAACGCTTGCATAGTGATCACAGTGATGTTTCAGTACAGTAAGATAAGACTTTGTAGTGATTCTGTGACAGGAAGTAAAAAATGAGTAAATACTCAACTTGACTCAGCATCTCTTTGATCAAATCAGAAAAGATTTCAGGTACTGTTTTGATGCCATATTTAGCACTGATCACATAAGAACTCCTACATCCACAGAAGTGATGTGTGGTTTATGTTTAAATCAATTTGTGTCCTCGAGGCCTACTCTGTGTAAGCTCAGTAATGTTATGACACATCTTTATTCTGGTTTTTGTAATCCAGGAAGCTTTGCTGAGCATGCATTCTCCTTTCAGAAATACCCTGCTTCAAATTGATGGTTACAGCAAATTCATACCTGGTAGCTGTCAGCAAAACCACAACCTGCTTCTTTCCACAGTTAAGACATTGGTGCAGAAACTAACATCTGTCATGGATTTTGTAAAAGCTACAAGCCAAGATAATCATAGCAATCATTGCTGAAAACACACCTACAAATCTATCTCAAGTATGAGTTTTCATCCGGTTGGACCATCTGTAAGGTTCGTAAGGGATCATTAGTGTCTTAAAAAAGTACAAGGAAAAGTAATCAGGAAAAGGAAGATTCAGCATTAGCACTGTACACCAGTTAATCATCACTCAAAGTAGTGTTGACATAAGTGATAGCATAATCACTAGTACAAATGATACATCAGATGAGCTTGGAGTCTAATAACATGGGATCATGTTCACCATGGTCATTTTATAAAAGAGTCCATATGAACAGATCAATACCACTCCCTCTCTCTGCCCACTGGTGCATCAATGAGCGTCATTTGTTGCACTGTATGAGACAGTGTAACCCTTGGCAAGTTAAAGTGCAGAAATGGATGAGAAGAAGTAAACATTTGTCATAGGGGAGCTTCCTAAAATCTCAATGATACGGGGAAGCCTGGCGTGTTGCAGGAACCTCTGACCTTCCTCCACAACTCATTCTCTCAAAGAACATGGTGACTGTGCCTGTACAAAGGACTCCAGGCAAGTTCAGCTTGAGTTTACCAGTCACAGTCATCTGCCTGAGACTGAGGGAGGTGGAGCTGATCGACTAACCAAGTAGGCAGATAATTCAATATTTTGATACACTATAGTGTTACATGCTAGTAGTTGGCTGAAATGTGTGCCTCAGTCTCAAACCAGGTGGGTTCAGTTGGGCTGGGCTGAAAGACAGGTATAGCTGTCAGGGTTGGGACTCCACAACAACAACTCCTGCCTTATGGCAACTCACTTCCTGCATGCACTTGAAATTAATATTTTCAAGGCTCATTATTACAGTTTTGTATTTCTCTGTAATGCAACACAGTGTTAGCAATGTTACATAAACCATTCTTTCTCAGCCTTGGACTGTTTTCTGATGCCCCTTGTATATTTAACTTATTAAATTAATATTATAAACATGGGACAACTTATCTACTAATGGCTTGAACTAATGACTACCAGTCCACCAGGATAATCTTTGGTTAGGGGCTATAGTTTCAGTTCTAAAAAGATGAACTTGAAACAGGGTATCTCCCAAAGTTCACCTTTTTGATTTTGCAGATTTTGCTATCTGCGAAATCAACAGCCTCATATTTCAGATGAACTTTGGATGGCACAGAAATAAAACTGTGGAAATGGTCCCCCATCACCACCACCGATAACTCTTCAAACAGAAAAAAAACAACAACTATTTTTTCACTAATGAACTGACAAACAGGCCAATGGCATACAGCAAAACCTAGAGTTCTTTGGCCCATGTGTTAGGAATCAGAACATTCTGTTTGTCTTATGGAAGAGCAGCATGTTAGGTAATGTGTTATGTACCTCACTAAAGATGGTGATTAATTAAGGAGCCACTGTTATCTAACATCCACTGTCCTACTTTACAATCACTGTAGTGACTGAACCATTGTATTGGTAAACGATCTCTGCAGTGTTTCCTGCACAGATGCGTCTGAATCTTCCCAGCTTTATGGATCCGTTGCCAAATGTCAGTGCACCCCAGCTGATAACACCTAGTAATTTGCACCTTTTCTGGGAACTTGGACAACTAAAGCAATATATTACGTAAAGCTCTGGTGTGAGCAAGCAGCCTCTGTCTCCAGAGCCCTTTCGATTGCTCTCAGAGCCTTGGTCTGCTGGCCCGATTCACCTGTTAGGTTATGTTAGGAATCAAACATCAGTTTTTGTGGAAAGCATCGTGAGCCAAGAAGCTTCTCAGAACAGTCCCCTGTGGAGTCTAATGTGCTGTTGCTCTGAACCAACACACTCACACTGAGACGCTCTCTGAGAGATGTTTTCTCTCTCCGCTGCTTCCTCACGTACCTTTTCTCTCTCGCTGGCTCAACCTCTCCTCTCCCTCTCTCTTTCCTCTCCTCCCTTGATCTCCTTCTCTCTGCATCTCTTGCTTTCTACCACACTTACCCTCTTGTTTTTCTCCTTGACTTTTCTCTCTTCTCCTTCTTCCTCCCTAACTTCCTCTCATTCCTCCAACTCTCCAGAACACTTGCATTGCAATACACTCTCACACACTCCTAGGGGAGGTTTCAACTGGTACATTATGTCTCTTGAGTATTTCTGAGACTAATGGAAAACACTCAAATGCCTTGGCATTCCATCATTCCACTGGTAAAAGAGAAACTCGGTCCACATATATTGCCTCTGTAAGGGAAAGTTTCTCCCAGCGAGCTGCTGCAGTGAATAGTTTTTCAGAACTGTGAGCACTTTCCAAGTTTATTTTCTCTTTTAGGTGTTTGTGCTCTAAGCCTCAAAGAAAGTACATGTAGTACATTAGCATGGAGACATCATTAATACAGTGATTCTAGGACTGTATTCAAGTTATGCTAAACACACTGGTATTTATTTTGACGGTCCAGGTGCTCCCGATGGCCAACTATAAAGGGTTTTGTTGTACCTGGGTGGTGCACAGGAGGAGTACACCACCAGTCAGAGTAAATATCAGTGGATAATAAAAGTCTATCAAGCTTAATGTTAGCTAGTTAAATCTCCCTTTCTCTCTGTTCTCCTTTCCCTCTTGTCTGGCCTCTGCAGACTCCTGCAACTTTGATCGGACCTCCTTTCAGGACTTTCTTTCTGTGTCTACTTTCTCACCTTCGTCCCCAACACAGCTAACCAATGAGCGAACGCCCTGACGTGGCTTTTAATAATGCATTTTGGTTCACTGGGATTTTCTTCTGTGTGAAAAGAAAAGGACCAAGAGGGAAATGCCACAGGTCACAGCTCATCGACTGAGGCCACAGCAAGTAAAGTATCAGCCTGAAGACAACCTGAGAAGCTCTAAAATGCCCAGCCTTAAAAATATTTTTAGGTCTTGTTTAAGCTTTATTCTTTCATTGAGATCCAGATCTCTTTTACAAAAAAGAGCTGAGAGCAAATTACATATGTACAACATCACAACAAGACCCGAGGCAGAGTAAAAATATATTTGAGATATCTTAATGTAGGTTTAGCCATGTTTTCCTATGTTTTGCCTGGGGGCTTAGGGTCTCAGCTGAGGTCATTCCTCACTGCTGTCACCCATGTTCAAGATGTAATGCACTCTGGGTTCTGCAGTAACCTTTGCTGCAAATACCATCCAATGGCAGGTTATGTTGTTATTTGACTTTGTATACATGGCTTTCACATTACTATATGTCAGTTCCACAGATGTACAACAGGGACCGCTGGGGTGGAGGTCACACACAGTTCAATGAGGACAAACTCACCTACAAGTAAGTGATGGAAGATGTATGTGCCCTATTAACCCACCACCATACACTAGCTCCCTGCTGGTACGATTTCTCAAACTAATTATGCTGCGATGCAGATCCACAGCTACTGTATATAGGCCACCATCTTGCTCCTTCCCTATGGGGATCATTACAGTAAGTGTACACATGTATCATTAATTTATGTGCAGAAGATATGAAGAAAAAATGAAGAAAGTGTCAGAGCAAAGATTTACTTCTTTAATTCACAAAATTAGGTTAAAAGCAAAACACAGTGTGTAAGATTTTGACATTTTTCTCAAAGTGTCATCTCTTCCTTGATGAATATTAGGCTACTAACATAAACATGACATTTTGTTATTTAATTACGTGCTATCATCTAGATTCACACAGGACATATTAAGGATGATATTTTTTAAATATTCTCCTACTCTTGTCAGATGTTAACCAGATTTGAAACAATTACTTTCATCCAAGCAGTGTGTGTGTGTTTTGTCTTTATTTGATCATCTGAAGGAGCAAGATCAAAACAATCGGTGAGAAGAAATTTGTTTTGGGGTGGATGCCATGTGACAAAGGTCCCGTTCCATATTAAAACAAAGGACATGCTGGATACACAACTTGCATCTCAGCCAAATGAGCCACAAGGATGCCTCAGTGCATCCCTTTGAAGATTACATTTGACTTGGAGACCATTTCTACAGGGGGAAAATAGAGGCTGTTTATCAGACAGAGAAAGTGATGCAGCTTCTCACTTTGATGAATGAAATATGCATGTCAAAATGTTATCAAGATTAGGCACATTGACCGATGTATTTATCGGTGCTGAGGAAGAAAATTGGTTTTTATTTGTGCTTGGATAAACTTGAGGTGAGTGTGTTTTCTGAAACTGGCACTGCCGTTATTTCTTTCTTGTTGGGATATTGATGCATTAAACAATCACCTATCATAATTATTGTGTAGAACAACAACGTTACAGCACCTGACTGTTGAACAGCACTGTTTCAATTTGAGGAGTTGTCAAATTCACATCATCCATCATTTGTTTACTGTGTCTTCTGGATTTGATTTTCCCCCACAATCCTTTCTGTCAGACAACTCCTCTAAGTTTTTGTGTTTTCTAGACAAGCACATGAATGTACCATTATTTTTTAACTTCAAATCAATTTGCAATTTCAACTGATTGTTGACAATAAATGATGTTATGACCCTGATGAATGTATCTTGAGGTAGTTGTACCATTATCTCCAGCAAGTTCTGAACAGAACCCAATGGCCTCATTGAACATACAAAAACATAGAACATACAATGCTTTGTTTTGCAGACTTTGGCAACAATTAGAGAACGGATTTTTTGTAGGGCGCCTCATGCAGTTTATGAAACTAATCAGACTTTTCTACTCCGTTTGGAAAATGAGCTGTAGGTGCAATCTAACCCTAAACAGCTGATTTTTCTCAGAATATCTGTTTTTAAACTAAACAATTAATTTTCATCATCTTCTTCACATCAATAATCAAAGTAATTTTTAGATCCAGCCCTGATTTCAATAGCAGGATTAAGACATCAACACACACAGTCACAGACAGAGACTCCTATTTCATTTGTGTTATTTTATTATTTATCTTTATCTTTTTAATAAATCTATTTTATGATTTGTGTTTACACTGCAGCTTTACATCTACAATCTTAAAATGTTTGACAAATGATTCTTAACCTCTGAACTGCTCAAATGGACAAAGATTTCTGTAAAAGCAAAACACTGTAAGGCAGAATCTTTTTCTTTTTTTCAATGTGTATATGCAAGTATACTGTGTGTGCAAATGTCCCCGTCTCTGTCCCGATAATGAGGCCCAGTGTACACAATACATGTAGGCTCTCATAGTGATTGTGCTTGCATAAGCTTTCAGCTTCACCAGGTGACTCCTCCAAAATATTAATACATCTAAAGGAGCTGAGGACAGGCAGAGAATCAGGCCAGTGCACATTACTGCTAATGATCTCTTTCTCTCACACACACACCCACACACACATTACAGGCACACACATATGTGCATGAGCATTAGGACACCCACGTAAGCACTGGCCCACATACAAACATGAGCATTTGCACAACAAAAAAAGTCATGCATATGTGCACACAAATGCACAAATGCACACACTGCTGGTTAAAAATATGTTATACTGCTTTGTCACCACCACCAGTGCATTAACATATCCTCCTCTAACAGGGAGGCTGCAGCAGGAGTCATTTTTAGCTGCGTGTTAATGAGGGAGGGACTGGGCCTATGATTCAAACCCAACAGAGCTGGCTCATCACAGCTCACTTTAATAAAGACAATGTTCGACCGTGACAGAGCTCATTTATAATGTCGGCCTGTCACTAAAATGTTTTCTCAGCGGTTTGCAGAGGACAAGACACAATGAGGTGGAGGACAAAAATTTGGGTTGCACAATATGTCAATGTGTACAGTGAGACAATTTGTTTTTGTCTCATTCTAGTTTAACTGTGAAAGTTTCTTCTTTAATATTATATTAAACCATTGTGATCTTGCCTGCAAACCACTACACCACTTACTTATGCCGACATGTGATTGTTATACCACTGCCATGAAGTTTATTTGTCAGGCATCACTGGATCAGCAAGTGCATATCAAAGACACAAACCAATTCCCCCTTACCCTTACAAGGCAAGAAAGAAAGTTGCCCGTCCATAAATAGTGCAGTTCCCGCGGCCCCACAGCGGTGGGTATGTTGACAGATGATGCGTGGTTAGGGTTAAGTAATGTCACTTTCCTTCTGACAGACAAGTGGGAGATGAAGCTTGACAATAGCATCACATGGCAAACATGGCAAGAGTACAGCCTTACAAAGTGTTTGACAGTAATTTTACTTTTGTGTATATTTTCTTTTTTGTGTGTAAACTTGTACAAGAGGGCTCTTGCGCCTCAGTGTGTTCTGAGTATAAATAAAGTATAAGTGAGTGAATCTATTTATGAATGAAACTAATTTTCCAAACAGACAAAGATGCAATTTTGTCTTTTACACTGAGATACACCAAAACCAAAAGTGTCTATTAAATCATGTGTTTCCGTCAGTTTGCTTTTTAGCCACGTGGCTCTAAGGATGTCAACGTGTTGGTTTGTCCATCACTTGTGTCCAAGTTGAAATATCTCTACAATTACTGAACAGGCTGCCATGAAAATTTTGTCAAGACATTCAGGGTCTCTAGAGGATCAATCAGACTCTCAACACCTTTCCACGTGTGCTATCATCAGGTCAAAGTTTCCGTTTGACAGAACTTAAAACTAATAACATTCCCATCAGTCTTGGATGTACTGTTTAGCATGCTAAGATGGTGAACATTGTAAACATAAAGCAGATAAACCTCAGCATGAAAGAGTTGTCACTGGGGCATGTTAGCATACTGATGTTAGCATTCAGCTCAAAAGCACTGATGTCCCAAGTAAGTTTAAGTCTTGTTTTCCTGTGGCCTTATGTTAATGATTACACCCTTCTCGTAACAAAAAAACTAAACACACATTTTTTTTTTATTAATTGACAAAAAATTTGATTAAAACTAAACCTGTTAATTAAAACTAAGTTCTATGTGTAGAAGGGGATGTGTTGAAACCTGACAACCTGACGTTCATGGAGCGGCAGCAACGATGAAATGAAAAGCAAACCAAAATGAGCTGAGAGCAAACGGCAGTCACAACTGATGAGTCAATATGGACATATGAGCAGGAAAATTACAGCAAAGCCTCCAGAAGGGTCCATCATGCTATAGGGAGTGGAATGAAATTTGTTTCGACTCTCTGCCGGTGCTGCCATAATTTCCATTAAGTTTTGTTCAGAAGCTTGAGTTCACTTGGGTCCTGTTAAAGAAAAAAATGCCAACAAAGTCTACTTTTCTGCTACGTTTGAAAAATGAGCTGTAGGTGTGACTGAACCCTAAATAGCTAGGATCAATATTAGGCAATGAGACAAGATGCACCTCTAATTAAAGCTGACTGTTGGCACTGAGAAAACAGGGCTTGAGCTGTTAATAAATGGGAAATGCAGGAAAAGTTGGCAATCAGAAGGCGGACTCACAGGCTTTCATGAGACAACACTTGTGATAAACAAATAAATGAGCTCTATAGGCAGAAACAATAGCTGCAATCACAGACCGAGTGCACCCGCCAGTAATGACGCATCACGGGAAGCAGAACATGCGTACTGACATGAAAGCTGAGATGACATCCATGTGCAACAGCATCTGGTGGGAATAGCTTCTCTCTGGCTGTCTTCATCTTATTAGCTTCCTCACAACCGCACACAGAGATATAGAAGTGAACAAGAGAGATTCTACTAGGAGTCCTAATGTGTCCTCTGGTCTGACAGGAAGTGGACAGATTTCAAGCTGGGGCTCATCATGAAAATATCAGCTATCTGCCTCAAACACAAGTCAAGAGACCTGTAAGATTCTAACTCTGTAACATCACATAGCATTTTCAGCTCCGTTTTTATTACAGATGGATGAAGAATGTCATTAGAGTACACTTACATTTAGAGTACGATGGAGACTTTTAAATGAGCCCCATTATGTACCACATTAGAGTCTCATGAGTAAAAGCTAAATGCAGTAACTATATATCTACTTGAGCAGAAGATTTATACACTATCTCCATAAACCTCACTCCAATTACAGATATGTACTGACAAAAACTAAGAATATATTTAGATACATATTTACAGTAACCAAAAATATGATACAAGAAGCTAAAAACAGATAGGAATGGCAAGCACATATATCTATTTCTAAAAGTTACTCATTAGTTGGACACTAGTGAAAGTCTGTTACCAGGTTATAAATAGCTGTTATAAATAGTGAGCACATACAGTCTGTGCTGCCAGTAAACCAGACCTGAGCAGTTTTAGTAGGCATGTGTCTGCACAGCAGGGACAGAACCACAACCGCCAAAACCCACGGTTCTCTCTGACTGCTCCAGTTAAATGGTGAGGAGAGAAAAGTCAGACACAGTTAAACTTTAATTCAATTATGTTTCATTTAAAGTAGATTTCATCAGAGTGTATGTGCATGAATCAGAGGGAGCATTGACCTCTGTACAATACAGACACCAGCACTGAACTACTTTGTGAAATGCACACTTGCTGCTTCTTAAGTTTTAGTTCTCACACACTTATCGTGCTCACTCACTAGATATTATTAAATAAAGTTGTGTGTATATGTGAATTGTCACTCAGAAAGCGCAGGGACAGATATTGTTTCAGCATAAGAGCACTGTTTGGCCTCTGGGTGTGTAATGAAGCTGACACTTGCCCTGTGCACTGACAGGAATGGAGGTAAGGAGGGTCAGAGGAGGCCCAACAGCTACATCTTTGCCCCTGGAGCCCCTAACATGTTGATCCATGAGTATGTGATTATAACAACACACAGTTTTGGCAGTTGGTACAGCAACTTCGGAGAGAAACTCCAAATTTGACATGTTCACAAAAAGCTGGTGGATTGATAATCACAACTGTTATCTTTATGTGCATCATCTAGTCTCTTAACAATGGATCTGACTGGGATTATATGAATACACAGCAACAGATGGTGGCTGGTAAAACCTGAACGCATTCCTCAGATTCGGGCCTTTTTTGCATGAAGTTTGGTGTAGCTCACTCAAAGAATGTGAGGATTGGTTGAATTTAACGTTGTTGTGATTGTAACACCGAGTTAACAGTGCCCATTCACACTATCATTTGGCAAGTGTCCGTGCTAAAGGAGAAAAAACATGGCCAACATTTTACAGAAGATTTAATACCTGGCAGCAGTACCTGCAGCTTGCTTGTGGGTTCCTATTAGAGCTGAAACTATCAGTCAATTAATCATTTGTCGATCTATAAAATATTCTTTGCCAAATAATCTGATGACCAATTAATCTTTTCAATCATTTTTTGAGAAAAAATGCCAAACGCTTCAGCTTCTCAAATGAGAGGATTTGTTGTTTGAATAGTAATTTATGATAGTAAACTGAGTATCTTAGACTTTAAATTTCTGACTATTCTGAAGATCTCACTTTAGGGTCTGGGGAAGTTCAATTTTTATGATTTTCTGACATGTTATAAAAATAAAATGGACAGATTAATTGATAATAAAAGTAGTTATTAGTTGCAGTTCCAGGTTTTAGTACGTATGCATTCTGAAACTTTTAAAATACTGGAACACAAGATCTATCTTCAACTGAGTGCACACCCACACAGTTTTTCTCTGCACTCTGAAGTGAATATATATCTAATCCTGAGGCCAGGTCAAAAGACTGTAACATCACCATTACAAAGGCCAGGTCAATATGTACTGTATGAAGCTCTTTTCATCCTCTCTCTCTCTCTCTCTCTCTCTCTCTCTCTCTCACACACACACACACACACACACACAAACACTTCCTCTATGTCTCTCTGCCTCTCGCTCTCTCGGCCCTCTCATCATCGGCAGCCTCGGGCGCCCTTCCTTCACCACTCTGCACGGACACCTCAGCAGCCATATGCCATTAGGGAAGAGCCCACGGCAGCAATACTCATAAATATTGACTTGGTTTCAACATATCCCTCAGGAAGTGTTTGAAACAGCAGGTACTCCATTAGCACACCAACAGCAAACAACCCACGGTCAATACTGACGAGCCGCTGTGGCTAAGCTAACTCTCTTGCCATTCACTCTTGCAGAAAGAACATGAGGCTCTGCAGCAGGCCTGCGGGATGTGAGGTGTTGTTACGGAAAATATTTAATTAGCAGCTGCAATAAATGTCGCCCCAGTGAATGATAGTCAACACAGTCAACAGTTAAGCATCTTGCAGGGCTTGTGGATTTCTTTAGAGGAACAGTGTAGTTTGTTTTTGTTTTTTTTTGTCTTGACGTACAAGCAGGAAATGAATTGCAGTTGCACCTGGAGAAACTGGGCTCAGAGACTCAAGCCTGCTTCTCCTGAGCTGTGGTGTAATGCTATCAAATGAAACACGATTGTTCATCACACAGCCACCTGAACACATCCAACTCAGTGGATTGTATTCTCTTCTACCCCTGTAGGTACGGTTAATTAAAGAGGGACTGTGTTTGCTCACTGAGTGCGAGGAGAGATTATATGTGGCGCTCTTTTAATCTGTCGGGGAAGTCTCTTGGTTTAGGCTTGTTAATCAATCTTATTTGGGTGTTAACTAATTACATTCTCCAATTCCAGAAGATCAGGAACAGTGAATTATTCGAGGCAAAGCTGATTTCCTGAAGGTTGGACCAGCACTCAGGTGTAAGAATTAAGTCATTTGCTAATGAGAGAAAATGTGATTTGTTGTTTCCACCTTCGTTCATCAGCTCCTGGTGAGCCATGGTTGACCTCAAAGAGTCGATGCCCAGAGTCCCACGTGGGAATCAGGGGTCATCTTGGCGTCTATCAATGATGCTTTATCAACCAATGATTTTTCTGTGTGCAAATTAAGTTTCTTTGGGCTAACGACACATCCAAATGTAGCCATCTGTTCACTTCAACATGGAAGAGGGATATCTCCTTTTACTTTAAAATGCAAATACAACATTGTCTGGAAGGAAACAACAATAACTTGCCAAGTACATTTTGAAGATTTTGAGACAATGGGTCACGTGTTTCACTGGGTCGAGGTTATTTTGTTGCATAGAGCTTTGGGCTCAGATTGAATTATTTTCAAACTGTACAAAGTTTTGTTCTGATTATAACTCTTGATTGGACTCTTGAGTTCAGGTGAGAAAGACGTTTTGAGTTTACCAGCCATGTTCATCTGGCTGATACTGGGAAAAGGCAAAGTGCATCTACTAACAAGTAAAGTTGATTTTTAGATGCTGTAGAGTTATATACTGTTGGCTGACTACACCTGTGTGTATGGCAACCACACCTATGAGTTATCAGTTGCTATAAGTTAAATATGCTCTGTAATGGTGGACTGCTGTGCCATCTTCTGTTGCTATCAGATTAGTTATATTTTCTGTGTGACACAGCCTTTCCAAAGCAAGCATATAACTTTTTCTTTGAAGAAGAACCATCAAACATATAGCCTCAGGTTGGGTTCAGTCAGGCTGTGTATGGGCCAGGTTTAGGTGTTGGTTTTAGATCTTTTAGAGTCTCTTAATCAAGTCCACATAGAGTTAAGCTTACTACTGCTTAAATACTTAGTTAAGGTTTGGGGAGTGTGGTCGTGGTTTTGATTACATATTTGGTTAAATATTTGAAAAAGACGCACATCCTATCTCATGATTTAGGACAGCCTTAATTTTTCTAAATATTTAACTAATTATCTTTTTCTGAACTTCACAAACTGCTTTGAGACACTGAACATAACTTACAACTAACATTAACAACATTTTATTTAGCACAAGCAGATGCTGTACGGACAACAAATTCAGCACATTATCAGTGAATGTCTCATACATTCAGTATGAGCATTTTGCTACTTTTCAGATATGTTCATTAAAACGTTTCTTCAAACTGCTAATTATAATCAAGGCATCATTGTATGCACTCCACTGATCAATAAATTTGTACACACTGACTTAATGCTCCTCCCTAAAGAAAGAGTGCATCCATCTTAGGCTTTCAAATGCAGACTGCAATAATTTGATATGAGGAGGTGATTTCAGTGACTTCCACAGTTACTATGCACCACATAAATTCATAGTACTTTACACTGACATAAAACATGTTAAATCAATAATGAACACAACTACTCATATCAGATCTAACTGAAAATGGCCTTTTAACTTAAATCAGACAGACATTTATATTAATTTACAAACTAGAATGTTGTTGTTGTTGTTGTTCATTAATTAGCTTTTCTTAAACTTTGACAGATTAAAGTCGACAGCATTTCAAACAGCAGACGACCTAAAGTTTACCCTTCAAATCCCTAAAATGCACCACTCATCATCTGCATCAGGTTGAACTCAGCTCAACTTTGAATGTTTCTCAGTCACTGATATCTCTCCTCCAGCTGCCTCTTCACACTCTGTCACTCCTTATATCCCTGCACTCATGAAATGAGTAAGTGCCTGTCGCTTTATCTCTTGCTGTCACTAATGTTGAAAGTTTAAGATTCAACTCCAGAGATTTGGGGTAGTAGGTGTATCAAGGGTACAGAGGAGGGGAGATGGAAAAATGTGAAGCAGTGATCAGTGAGTGTAGCCACCAAAAAGACTGGTTGATATATCATAAAAACACAGAATAAAATCAACATCTTCACCTGACTAGATTTTAATGTGGTGTGGCGTTAGGGATCCAGATTTTGACGAGTTAATTAAACCGTTGACAGTAAACATTGCATTTGAGCCATATAATAAATCCAGACTATTATGTGACCAAAAAAAAAAAAAGTCAGCCAACAGGAACGACATCAAACTGACAGTTTAAGTATTAGTGTTTGTTCCCACCATTCAGTGGCTTCAGAAAGTTTTCAGACACCTACACTTTTTGTGCACTTAGTGTTGGAGATTCAGTATTAAGTAGATAAAATTGCCCTTTTTCTCCATCAGTCTGCACTCAATAATCCATAGTGACAAAGTGAAAATGTTTAGAATTTCAAAAGTCAAAAACTAAAATCTCTCATTTATTAAAATAGTCCTACCCTTTGCTATGGCACACTGATTTGTGGTCAGGCACATCCTTGAGATGTTGAGTCCACCTGTGGGAAACTGAATTGATTGGACAAAGTTTATGAGGTCCAACGAACTCTTTGTAGAACTCCGCAATTAAATTGTGGTGAGGCAAAGATTAGGACAAGGGTATAAACCCATTTCTAAAGATTTTTGTGTTCCCAGGGGCACAGTGGCCTCCACAATTGTGAAATGAAAGAAGACTGGAACCACAAGAACTCTTCCTTGACTGGGCCAGCCAAGGCCCAGGCTTAAACCACACAGAAATCTGTGGAGAAACCTAAAGATGGCAGTTCACAGACACTTCCCATCCAATCTGATGGAGCTTTAGAGAATCTGCCAGGAAGAATGGGATAAACTGCCCAAATCCATCTGCAAAGCTTGTAGAGACTCACCAAAGAAGACTCAGAGCTGTAACTGCTGCCAAAGGTGTTTCTACAAAGCACTAAATTAAAGGAATACTTTTGTACACGAGAGATTTAAGTCTTGATTTTTAATATTAATTCTAAAAACATGTTTTAACTTTGTCATTGTGAGTTACTAAGTGTAGATTGAAAACAGATTGAAAATGGCAATTTTATCCATTTACAATTAAATCTACAAAAATGTGCAAATAGTGAAGGGGTCTGAATACTGAAGCCACTGCAAGTCACTTCCTATTGGTTTCTAATTCAGATGACAAATTACAAAAACATTTTAAAAACTTCATGTTTTGAAAATCATCTTATTAGAGTTGGATGAACCTCCCTCCTTAGAGTTACCCAAACTAAATATTTGATGATATTTCTGATTGTGTTGTGACAGTTGGAATATACAAAGGCAGACAGGGGCGCCACAGTGATGTAGGAATGAATTGAAATAACAAGGACCATAAATTATTATTTTATCTTTTATTTCATTTATTATTCTGGAATAATCTGACCTTATTGTGTTTTCAGTCTTGCGACAACAGCCGACTTTGTACATATTGTACATTCCCTCATTAATAAGCAATCCGAACCGTTGTGGAGCATTGCCTAATAAATACTTACCTCCTCTGTGTAGTAATATTCTAAGCACACACCACATGGCACAGAGAAGAGCTTAGGGCCTTCAAGGATTCCCACTACTTCAGAAAACAGTAAATAATACATCTTATTGGATTTGAGGGAAGAGCACCACACTTTGCAGAATAAAATATCATAATTCAAGTATATGTGACGCAACAGGGCATGGCAGGGACACACAGGGATAAAATAAATGTTTAAAAATGGTATCAGTGGAGCTTCATGTTGTCATTACCAGCAGAGATAACTGTGCTGCCCTCTCGAGCCTGATACATAATGTCATTGTTCTTCCTCTTCCTCTCCACAACAGTTGCAAGCTGCTGCACAACTGAATGTGAAAACAATGTCTTTTTCTGTCTGTGTGGACACAATTGAGAAACATCAAAACGCTGGGAGAAGGAATAACATTTTGGACCAGGCTGTGTTTTTCTTTTCTTTTATTTTCTTTGTTTTTTTTAAGTCTGACCACATCACAGAGCAATTTTAACCCAGAAATCCGGAGGGCTGACTCCTGGAGCATGACGATGTCCTCCGCTGTCTCTCCTATCCCAAGAACTGTCCTGATTTATTGTCATTCGCTGTCATACAAGGATTCAAAGATGGGTATACACTTTTCACCCTTGGGGTGGGAGGTGAAAGGGAAGTGACAGTATTGTTTGTGTCTGTGACTCCAAATATGGCCAAGAATGATTGTTTGCGTCAGCTCAGAAGTTATCTCATTATTTGATTGATTTTATGGCTGAGGAGTTGGGAAAATGAGACAGTGAGAGGCAGGATGGGGCTGTTGAGACAAACCCTAAACTCACTGAACTCAATGAAGTAATTTCGTCTGACTGGCTGGTCTGGTTGTCTCAACTGCAGTGGCTCCGGTCATTGTGTCTTTTGATTTAATATCAAAGGCAGTCCATAAAACTGGGATCCTGTGAACCTCCCATGGCACATGAAAGCACCATCATATATGCTATACCAAGTTAATATACCAGACAGTTTATTCAAAGTGGACAACAGCCTAAGTACACTACTTCAGATCAGTATGTTTTCTATGCATTATTTTTATTTTACTCAGCAAAAATACAGGGGAGTAAAATCGTTTTTGAAATGTCACAGACAGATGGACACTTTATTAATCCCCCAGGGGAAATTGTCAACACTGAAGTGTGCTTGGAATGACATTAGAAGTAATTCTTTATAAATTTTCTATTAAGCCAGGAGCACTAGAAGACCCCTGGATGTCCATGGATTTCAGTTCGAGAGCCGCAGAGGACTGAAGAACTCCTCCATTCTGCTCTGATGAAGATCCCCAACCGCAACATCAGTGATTAAAAATTTCTGAGCCAGATGGTCATTCATTATTTACTCTTCTCCTGGCAGAGATTAGTTTCTGACTTGATTTATTAGCATGGGAAAACATACAGTAGGTATTTATATAAAACAGCAAATAGCCTAAGATTTAGAAATAAAAACAACAATACAATCTACTGTGCGCTTTTTTTACTTTTTGCAGCTTAATTTTAATTTGAGATATTCTGTACTTGAAAGGCTCGATATAACAACAAACCTTATTGACTGCACGCTGAAACTGTAGCTTACACAAAGGTTAAGCACATTATTGAAGTTAATTAAATCATTTGTTAACAACATTATTTGCTTGGGGAGTCATTTGTGTTTGCTGAATATTAACTTAATTTCTCAAAGCTATATTTTTTAACAGACATGCAGCTTTTGCAATGCAAGAGTATATTTGGTGCACTTGGACTCAGTTAAAGACAAATATATGTAATGTGACAGTAGACAGAACTGAAACAAGAGAGTCAAATAGAAAAAAACATCCCTGGTCGCTGCTTGTGTCAAAGTGTTTGTAGGTTAAGGATTCATCTGAGAACATAAGGGGAGCTGCACTGATTCCACACATCAAAGTCCACAGGTCTTGAGAAGCACAACTGCATGTGTGCTAAAGGTTGAATAAAACCTTTTGTGGCTCCAGGCGAAGCTGTGTGAAGTCTGATAAATGTCCTCAAATGATGTTACTTGAGTTGGCATCTGCTGGGGTTGAAAACTAAAAGTATGAGAATTAAAAACTCTGAGGTGTGGAGTTAGAAAGAAGTGAGCTTATCAGACCTCAGTGAAGGACTTTTATAGTTTTATTGTTGTAAAAGTGTTGCTGTAGTTTCAGTTACGTACAATCCTTCTTTGAGACAGAGTAATACTGAAGGGAGAAATAATCCAATTGGCTGAATTAAATCTCAACCACCAAAAAATCAATTGGGAGGCTAGCCATCTACTTAGCATGTTAGCAAGTTTGAAAGGCAACAAAGAAACTGGTGGGAAAACATACAGCATAGTAGGGTAAAGCATCAAGAACCAGTTCCAAATTAGACCCATTTCCAATCTTCAGATTCTGAAGGAATCATTAAGAAATTTCTGCTTCGGTTCCTTTCACTGGCGCTTGTTTCAGTTTCAGAACCAGGACAAGTTTAGTCTACTGTCAAATTTATGCAAATACTGTAATGTATTTTTAATTTACACTGCCAACTGAGTTTGCCTTCCTGTTCGAAGAGGATACACAACTGCAGGAATCAATGCTGCAGAGCACACACACAGATTCAAACAGTGAGCTGCTCGCCACTGAGCACACTGGTAAATTGGATCCGTCACATCTCATGCCCTGGTTGGTGGTGTTGCAAAGTGTCTGCAAAGCCTCCATGACCAGCGATTGTGTGTTTTTTAAACTTATTTTGTGGCTGCAGCTCACTCTTTTATCATGGAGCAGTGTAGCAGCGGTGTTTTCTGGTTTAACAGCATCGCAATGTGCAGGTGACAGGTGTGTTTACAGTGTTTATGCTGTGAAAGATGTCACAGCGTAGATAAGGGACGAAACAGCCTGTTCACCCAGGCCAAAGTCTGCTGGATTGCCCAAAGTTGTGACAAGGCAATGCCCAAAACCACTACCATACTGTCACTGCACACTATTGTTACAGGGGTTGAGTTTTGTATATTTGTTCATAGGTTTGGTTGTAATTATGCAAGTGCACTAAGCACCATGCATAGACGTTCCTACTTCCCCACATGACTGCAGCTGCCTAAACTGTAAGTTGGAGACAATTATGAACATGAACTCGACTTCAGGTGGTGGTTTTTTGTTTTTTTAAGTCAAGGTTTTTATTTCTGTGAAATAAGCATGTCACCTATTTTGACCCTGCCCTTTAAAGAATTGTAATCGAGAATCATTTAGAACTGGAATTGATAGGCAGAATCCGAATCAGACTCGATAAAATCCAAATGATACCAACCCTACAGCACAAACATTAAAAACAGAAGTATCTTAAACTATTCATGACTATTTTTCTGGGTCTTCAAGTGGCTGCATGCTAGCAACCTAGCTTAACTATTATTTTGTTTAATTCTAGTTCATTTGGAAGGTCAGCTACACCAACCAACTAAGCCAGCTAACAATTGAAGTTCCAGTTGGACACAAACATGGACACCAGATACAATGCAACTCTGTGTGTATGGAAAACATTGCACAGTGATTCAAAGGTGTTAGAGGGTGAATGAAAAGCTGCAGCACAAGTCTGAGAAGTGCTGCTTTTGATCAACAGAGCCATATTCATTATTCAGAGCCTGATTTCTGCTTTAAATTAAAACACATTATATATTATAATTGAAATATGAAAGTGCTCTAGAAATACATTATTGTAGACTCAGAGGAAGTGGGAGGAGGCTTTGTCTGCTGCATACTTTTCACGCTTCTTTTGTCCATTAACATGTTCATGACTCACTGATAAGTGCATGATTTTTTTCCTTTTTACAAAGAACACTGAAATGGCAGGACTCAACAAAAAAAAAACAGACACGAATTGACCTCAATTATGCCATATTTTTTGCTATCAACAAAACAGATTTAATTGAGCTCAAATTGCATCTACAGATTTGTAGTAACACTTTCTGTGTGGATTCTCTAGAAGTTCAGATAGTTGTGTGCGGAACACCCAGACAGAAGGATGTGTAACTTCCACATACTTTTAAATCATACTTTTTCTGAGGTACTTCTGTATGCAACAGCCTGCTTGTAAACTCTTTAACACCACTCTAAGCTTTCTGTGGGGCCGTTTTTGTTTTTTTTTAAACTTAAAACCACCAACCACAGGGCTAACAAGCCTTTAAGAGAACATTATGAATTATAATTTGAGAGCATTATGTGCTAATTTCTCCAGGGGCAACTCTACTAGCCAGACTGTGTATGGGGAGGGGAAGCAATGGAAAAAAAAAGCCTCACACAGAGCCCGGGACAAAGTCACAACTGAGCAAAACAAAAACATTTCTCACTGTACTGCTGCAGCCTATATTTTCCCACTGCGCTGAGTGGGAGCCTAGCGGACCATGCTGGCAAGTCAGAATCATTCGAGTCATTTTTAGTCTTAAGCATTATTCTGACGAGGAAGACACTTATTACCACAGTCAGGCAGTTTCCACTCAGTCAGATCCCCAGACACCTGCCTGCCCTACAGGACATTATTCCATGAATGTGGCATTCAAGCAGCACACACTCACACACACACACACACACACACACACACACCCAGTATACACACAACCTGCGACGTACACATGCATACTTAAACATACATGAATACACAACCAACTGCACACAAACGCTCACTCAAAGACACACACAGGCTCATTTGCACACACACAAAATGCGCACCACTCCTGCAAAGCAATCCCCACCACAGCCAGTCTCTCACTGCTCACAACAGGAGGGTGATGTATATATTTACCGCCTTTAGAATGGATCAGTCATGGAGAAAAGCTGCACCAGGCAAAGAGGCAGTGAAGCTGTATTACTTCAAACAGTGTTGTTTTCACACCACTGACCACTTCTTCAAACACAGATACACATTTGCTTGACACTTTTGACGAGGAGCTTTACAAACTTAAAGCTGCGTTAAGGTTTATTTGACAGCTAGAGGGCAGAAAGTAAACTTCACATCCACTTCATTATTAATACTTTCTCATGTTTTCACCAGTTCTTCTCAAAATTTTTTTAATGATTTTTAAACAGTTTTCACTTATATTTTATTGACCAATGTGACTTATTTTTTTCATTTAACTGCGGTAAAATGTCAGAAAATTATGAAAAATGGACACCATAATTTCCCACAACCCAGGGTGACGTCTTCAAATGTTTTTTTCTATCTGACAATGAGTCCAAAAATCTAAAGATATTCAGTTCACTATCATGTATGACAAAGAAAAAACAAATCCTCACATTTGAGCAAGGAACCAATAAATCTTAGGGCTTAAAAAATGACTATGATGATCCAATTATCAAAATTGGGGCATATCAATTTTCTGTCCATCCATCAATCAACTAATCATTGCAGCTTTATTGCACTGCAAATGGCATTTATAAATGTTTAATTTTCACCAGAATTTTGCAGTCTATATAAACTCTAAAACTCCCTTAAAAAATAGCTTAGCTTAGGATGAGCTTGTGAGCAGCTTCCTAATAATTTTATAAAAGGTTTAAATGAAAAACAGTTACTCAATCCAACAAACCCACCAAAACAAAACATATGACCACAAAATGGCTGATGATTGCACAAAGCTACAAACTAAATGTTGATTCTCAAGGGGATCAGCAGCACTAGCATCTCTTTAAAGGGGGCTAACATTTCGCTTTGAGCTTTAATTAAACCGACTGGTTGAAAAAAGTGTTTAAGCTTAAATCATTTATAGAATATGAATGTATAACGTCTCACTCACTGTTGGATTTGTTGGAACTAAAGAAACACTCAGTTCATTTGTGGTTTTACGTCTACTTTAATTAGTGGCAGCTGATATGATGTACCACCAGTTAGGTTTGTCATTTTAACCTCAGGAAGTTACTTTCAGTATTGGCTAAAATGAAAAGCTGCAGCTAATGCTAATGATTATTAGTATCAGGAGTTAGTGATTCTGTGTATTTTACCAACCTCATTGTCTGAACTCAGTCACTCACCGCTTCACCAATTAAAAGTTCAGTATCGCGTCTTTCAATCGTCAGCTGTATCTATCAGTCAATAGTATCAGTCTGTGCCATAATAGTACTGAAATTGATCCTGAGGCTCTAGCTGCAGTGCATTAGAGGAAAAAAGTCCCTCTACCTTGTGTGAAGTTACCATGGCATTTAGATTTCAGGACCATCAATGGTTTTTATTTTAGCTGTGATTGCAACTGACTCCCACAACTAAGCCACGCTCAATAAGGTCTTACGACACCTTAAGTGGCACCTACTTCAGTACAAAGAGCACAGGAATTTGATACTGCAGGTGAATCATGTCAAAAAGAAAAAGGTTTTACTAATGTAACTGTGATTTAAAACGCCTCTTCTTGCGAAACTACTCTACAAACAACTGTCCTTACAGTTTTTAGAGTGCACCGAAACAAAGGCACATACACAATCAGTGAAGTTCGTTTCCTGGAGAGCATCATCCTCTAAAACTGCAGTTGTTGGAAGCATAAAGCACAGATAACCACAGAAGTTTGGTGCAGCTTTGAAGTGTCCTGGTTCTGATGGAAGATTAACAACTCACAGGCGTTAAAGGGAAAGTGCCCTACCTGCTGCTCTTGCACTGTTTCTTGGCACTGATTTAAAGAAAAGTGTTAAGAGTTCTGCATTACTCAAAAATAGGTGCCAAAATATAACAGTGGCCGGCATGATGTATTCTCTGCTAAGATATCATCATTTCATCAATAAATGCCCATAAATCATAGAAAAAAGATGCGCTTTTATATCTCCAGAGCTTGAGGGCAGTCACATTTAAAAAATTTCTCACACATCACAAAGAGGACCTGCTAATATCTCATTTGGCATAGTTTTAATTTGCCAAATATAAACAATGATGAAAGTGGTGTCGTCTGAGGGGTCTGAGATGTGTCACATATTAAAAAAACACTTGTGTTAACGAGCCACTAAAAAGGAGCTGACATTAATGGCCATAGCAAAGTAATGCAGTTACCGCTTCTCTGTGAAAGATTAGGAAATTATTAAAGTTTAGAAAATGTGATTCAAGGAGGGCGGATATTGCACTTAAATTCATCAAGTGGACAGAAACCCACCTCCAACTGAATGCTAATGTTTTTCAGCGTTTGCTTTATGTGTAAGTGGGCAATTGTTTGCTAAACTCTAAACTGCAATAATATTTCAGGCTGTGCATCAGTTAGTTTTTATTTGTTCTTCTACCACAAATGACCAAAGAAAAAAACAACAAAATGTTTCAGGCACGCCGTCATTATTCAGGATCAATCTTCTGTTTGGTGAGTGGATTGAAAATATAAAAGGCCAGAGTCAAATGCTTTGGACTGAAATGAACCACATAAAACTTGTTAGATAATATTTGCTTGAAAGAACACATTAAAGCATTTTCCATGAATCTGCTCACTGATTTTCCTTTGCTTAGTTCTCTAAGATAATATTTGACTGTGACAACCAATATGTTTGCAATAACAGCAAACTTTAATACCCTCCTTCTCCTGCTGAGAGCTCCAATTTCAATGTGACTGAATTGGGAATTCAATGCTAGTTGTTGTCTGCAACTACCTTTTTTTTCCCCAAGACACAAACTTTTTTTCCCTGTGAACAAGAGACACTGCACAGTTTGCAGCGACAGATAATGCAGCCTAATGCACACAGCTTCAGGTTGATGATTGCCTGTCTGTCGGTTATCTGATGGAGTTTCAAACTGAATCCTATGAGCAGCCCAGAGATACGCTAGTTTTGAAACATATCCCATGATGTGCTTTATACACTGAGCAATGTCTGGTTCATCTTTATGCTTTTGATATGGTGGAGAGTTAATACAGAACCCAATCCTGTCTTTTTTGCTTTGTTGTCTGTCACCGATCAAAGTTAATCCCAAAAATAAGAAAGAAAAAAAAACATGTCAATTTTTCTCTGTCTTGTTTTATTTTTAATCTTTTGCTGCTACTTGTTAAACCATTCACCAGGAATAAAACAAAAATCTAAAAAGTTTTGAATAGCGTTTTTCTCCCCTTTTTGCCTTGTTAAATCATTTCCATATTAAGTTTGTTTTTTTTTAACAATGCCCATGGGTTCCATCTGAACACAGCCACTGAAGTGTGAGTTGAGGATTAGAATATAATCTCCGACTCCTGCAACTTCTGTGCAGGGCTATCATTTCCAACTGCACAGGAGAGGGTTTTTTCTGTTGGTGGCGGGCCAAATCCATTGCGTTTCCATTTTTCAACCTCTCCTGCTGCCCTTATCCAATTCAGGGCTTATGATTGTAATACTAAAACAGAGCGAGTTGTCAAACCAGAAACAGCAATGATGAATGCCCCGCTGCTCTGTGTGCTTGTTTGTTTTGGGGTGGCATGGGGGGCAGACTTGAAGTTTATGCTTACTTGTTGAGGTGCATTTTCTCGACCGTGGCTGCTCTGCTGTACTCTTGCAGGCAGCATTGATTAAATGGAATAGTTCTGTTATCTGGATAAAAAGAGGAGAAACATGAGGATGATAGTGGGCAAGGAAAATAATGAGTTCTTTCATCTTGGCAGTGAGGGCGTCTGCGTCTTTCAGACTTCCCAGGGAGATGTACACAGCTTAAGGAAACGTTTAATTAGAAAATGTCAACCTTGTGTCTGCATACTGTGTGTGCGGAATAATAACATTTTTGATGTTAATATGACAGCACATTTCCTTTCGGCTGCTTTCAGACCAACTCAGAGACATGCAATCAATTGATTCTGAAGAGGGAGAAAAAATAATTACCCACCTACGTTAGTGCTGCTGCACTGAAGAAGACAAGGAGCTGTTAATGATTCTGTGGCTCTGGATGTTTGCCACATTTCATATTGTACCAGTCTAAATCATAGTCACACCAATATTCTCCCCATCCATATTTATGTGGGTGAGACTGGTATCTGGTGTGAAAGTTGGACAACATAAACAAACGCAGTCAGACGCCATTAATCATAATGACTCATGGGGCTGATTTTTGAGGAGCTGTGGTCTAAAACTACATATGCTTCAGAAAAATGTTATTACCCGACGTTCATCATTCCCCATGTCTAAAATATGATGATCCAGTACTGATCGAATCCGTTACATGTCACAATCTCGAAACCAAAACCTCCCTCTGAAAACTTTACTTTGACAAAAACTAAGAAATATGAGTAAAGTATAAACAAATATAAAAGAGTAAACAGTTTGTGAGCCCCTCTGCCCCAGTGCTCCCCCTCATTAAGACACAAATGGTTCAGTCTGCACCTGCACTACGGTTTGATCAGAACCTAACGTGGCTAATTGTGCTGACTCCTGGCAGCCTCGATGCTTTTTCCTTGACATCAAAGCTAAATCTGGATCCAAAAAAGGACCAAATGATAGGAAAAACAAAAAAATGAAGGAAAACAACTCATGACATATTTATATATAGGAGAAAAGTGAGCTTGCTAATGTTTTAAGACTGCTAAAAGCTAATACAGCCATTTGTGTGGTATACAGCAGTTATACAGCAGTCTGAGCAGCTTAGCTTGCAGATGCTCGAATGCATTTACATAACAGTGAAGCACAAGGAATAAATGCAAATGATCAGTCCATCTGTTAGGACAGAAGAGCAGAGAGGGCAGAAACTGAATTTAGATAAGTATAGCAACAACATAAATATTTACTGATAAAGTGAAACAAGAGATGATCAAGATGATGGTAAATTTAACACCAAGCTTATAATGAATTTGTTCAAAATACAAAATGCTGGTTGTGTACAAGAACAGCTGCAGAGAGGGTAGCAGCAGGTTCAGCCTCCATGTGATCATATTGCTGTAACACAAGGTGAGATGTTTGCGAAAACATGAATCAGTTCAATTAATAGTTTTGATAAAAGGCACAACACATCAATTTAAGCTTGTTGTGATGAATTCTGGGAGGCGGGGGTCAAAACAATATTATCAATTCTCTGTACTTCAGAGCAGCTGTACTCTTAAAATATAAAAGGCTCTGACATTTATTTTTCAAGCAAAAAGTTCAAGTTCTGTTCAACTGGCTTCGACTGAAAAACACAAACATTTGTGTATTGCTGACAGATTTTTAAAGAGCTTGTGAGTCCACAAAAGGCTCAGAAGTTTGTGATATGTCCTTGAACATACATACATAATAAAAATACTTCATTTGACAGAGGAAATTTTTTTCCATCCTTTCTGACCTTCCAGTTGTGGTCTTCATTGTTGTAACTATATTTGCCTTTCAGGTCCACGAGGGCCACCAGGGCTTTAAGATGGCCACACAAGTAAATGCCACTTCCTTCATCTCCCTTGTTAATCCTTGTTAAAACACACATAGATCACAATTAATGGGTGTTGCCTCTGCTTTCTCTGAATCCCTCTTTCATCCACTTAGCCATGAGGACTCCATAAGGACCTGTTCCGGTCAGAAACACTATTTAAATTTAAAGTTTGGTTTAATCTTGTCCTCTACCAAGTTAAGGGCCTTCTAGGAACCCTCAAGGGTTCTTTGGGGGGAGACCACAGGGAAGTTCCCTAAAGAACTTCATTAATGATTCAAGATATCTGTGCACAAATCTCTGACATGTGGGGGAACAACCTTTTTTGTCAGGCTTGGACAGTCAAAATTAATATTTGTTAAACATTGGAAAATATAATTTCCTGGTGCCATACCTGAAGTCCAATGTGAATGTCAGTACAAATTTAACCTAGCTTGGACCTTGTATTTTAAGTATTTTGATGACTTGCTGAACTGCCATTTCATTTTACTCCATTCTCTCAGCCTGACCTGTGCTCAAGTTAAGGCCATTTCTCTTTGGGAGGGGGATTATTTGAGTTTACTTTAGCCTTACCAATGACCAGCTAGATTTTAGACAACGCAGTTTGTTTTTCATGGCAGCTGAAAAACTATGCTCATCTATTTCTGTCCTCCAACCTAAACTATGATACAGGTTGTTTGTATCCACCACTGAATATGATATAGCAGCTTACCAGCAGCAGGTACACCGGACCTTCGACGTCAAGGTAATAATAACAAACACATGGTTAATGTTGTGTAACAGTCATGGATAAGACTGTTGATTACTGGTTTCACACAGAAAACAAAACACTGCCTCCTGTGTTTTGTCACAGACTTTGCGGCTCTATACACAACGTCACCCAACTTCCCACATACAAACATAACTATGGGTATAGTAAGCTGCTTGCAGAGACAACCTGTGGGGTTGGTTTTTTACGAGAGGTGAGTCTCAAGTCAGCTTAATTAACCACCTGTACAGCTGAGTCCATCTCAGCCACATTTATTACCATTTTTGCAGACACTGATTCTCTGTTTTCAGTCATTATGCAAATTGCTAGTTAAACAACAGTGCAATGTTTAAATGTCCATTCCTTAATATACAAAGTCTAAATAGATTTTACAGGTGTAAGGGGTTGATTCTCAGTTTCTCTTCTGAGAGAAAATACAAGATCAAATTTTTCTGAATCTTCTCATCCAGGGTTTTGCTTTGATTTCTGGACGGCTTAGTCATACACTGGTAAAACAAGGCTTATAGTGCATGGATTTTAACTGCAATTTTCTCATCCTCCTATAGCCAGGCAACAATGTATCAGCGCTCGATAACTTACCAAAATCTCTGTTCGGTTGGACATCTTTATACTGGTCACACAGTGGGTGTAGTCACTAGCCAGCTGACTGAGTTGACTCCTCTCCAGAAAACCTTTCTAATATTCAGTAGTATATAGTATACTTTCAGGGTGGAGAAAGGTAGTTTTTTTCTGTTCACTGGTCTTAAACGCTGCACTAAGTCTCACAATGATAGCGAAAACCCTGTCATCTGTCTGTGAGTAAGACAACAAACAAGTGTTGTCTTCCCAGAAGGTCAGAGTGGTCCTTTAAGGTGCTCCACAGCTCTCTGCGGATCTTTGATGACCCCTCAATGAACCCTTAGTTTTGTAAAGTGTGTTTCCAGACACAGCCTGCTCCACAGGCCTCTAAAACCATGTTAAACATGGAGACAGTGTGAGATTATTTATTGCCTCCATAAAAGCCGGTGAGTGTGATAGGGAAGAAGGGTGGAAGATGGAGGACAGGGAGAGAGATGGAGCAGCTGCAGGCTCGGCCGTCTGAGAGGTTGTAGTTTGTTATCACCAAAGCAGGAAGCTACATAGGAGGGATAAATTCACCCACACACACACATGAAAACACAAAACACACAGTCATATGTAAGTGAATAGTAATGTGGTTGTCTAAAAGATTGTACCTGCAGATAAGCACACATAATCACACAGACACACACCTACAGACAAGCATGATGCAGCCGCACAAGCACAGTCAGTATGTGATTCATACTGTACTAAAAATTTCACACTTCTTCATTATGCCTCAGCCATAACCAGACACACACAAGTACACATTCATACACAATGGCACAGTCAAACAAACAGGCATAGATGATCACACAACCACACACACACATGTGCATGTACATACACAAACGCCATCACCCACACAACACAACACCCCCTTTCATACAAACAATTTCCCACTTACCACTCTGCCTCAGCCAATTTCATTGCAAAAAAAAAAAAAAAAAAAAAATACAAGTCCCTGTTCAGTAGCTGATAGTGAGTGCATCAAGGCTTCCAACAGCCTGAAGAGGAGAAAGTTCAGCTGAGGCTATTGGATTAGTCCCCTTCTCTTTGTGGCGTTGTGTCCTTAACTTGTAGTGAGCAGAGCTGGATGGATCAGATGCTCCGTAAAGAGACGAGAGGGTGGCAGGTTAGCTTCGAAGTATGGTTTAGCTTGTTATAGACTGAATGCTCCTGGTTCATCTGCAGCACTGACAGTGGGACAAAGGTTTTTGTCACTTTGGCACGAAGAGGAGGGCAACTGGCGTTACACGTTCAGCGCTTATTAAAGCTCCATTCAGAACAACATTTGCACGTCAAAATGAATGAGACGCCTGCAGTTTTTAACAATGACACCACTGTGTTGGCATCGAGGGGGAGTCACAACACAGGGAGCTGCAGCCATAAAATACATGCAGGGCAACATGCAACACAATGCAAAGTCATCTGACAATGCCGAAACAATATGTGCAACAACTGGATATATTTTAAGTCGATACTGGACCAGCTCACCAGTGTATGAGTCAAAAAAGTTTTTTGCTTTTTTCCTTGTTTGCAAATTATTGGTTTTCTACCTGGCCTCACCTGCTACTCTCAAAGACTTTACACTGTGACAATGTAGCTCTGAGAAAAAATTTGCAAATATAAAACCTTCCTAGTTTAAAAGTCCATGCACGAAAAGCATTAACAAATTTATTTTGCAGTTGGAGGTGACCTGTCAACCCTTTTGCTGGGGTCTATTTTATGATAGTGGCTTTTTGGGCAGCAGGAGATTTTGTTGTTACTGTTGGCTACTGGGGCAAACTGGCAGCAAGCCAGTTTAGACAGAGGAGTAAATGACTGTTACCCCTGGTTTCTAAAATCCTGTCTCGTAGTATCAAATTCATAGATGCACCATAAAAGTGTTTATATCGGTTTTGACTGTACAAACTCAGAGGTGGGGCAAACAGCTTGCGGCAGCAGAGAGGTGCGAGATCCAATGAATTGTTAAAATGGGGACAGTGACACACACTTTCATGCAGTCTCCTCTTGAAGGCATTCCCTGTTTTGTACTTGGTTTTACACATGAAAAGCGTCAGAAGTGTTTGTGTGCACAAATGAAAAAAGACGGCGAGAGAAAGGTTCAAACTCAGCCTCGTTTTCTCCTTCCACACACCTGACCACGTCTGATTGTCAGTTTCAAAGAGCTTCAGAAACTGTTGGACACAACTAACCTAATTGGGAGGTGTCAGGGGAGGAGAGGATTTCAGAAGCTGTTAGACGACGTGACATCTGAAGCACACTTGTGCCTTTACACTGCCAACTACCCCCACACACAAACCGAATTAAATGTACAATGTTAGGTAGGTACTGGGCAATTACACTTTAGCAGCAGAAGGCATCTTTTTCTAAATTATTCCAATTAAGTGTTTCACATGCTGCTTATGTGATTTGGGCATGTGGTATAAAAAAAAACCTCTGAGCAGCTTTTTTCTGCCATCCAGTCAGAGGAGTAGAGAGACTGGTGTTTCTTACTGGACGGAATTTATTCATTACGTCTTCTTTTTTGTATATTTACACATATGGTGAAGAAAACACCATGTGTGTACGTTCATGCAGCAAAAACAATAGTATAATCTCAACAGCATCACACTTCATTTACTGCTTAATTTTCCAAGTTTTCCACTGGCTGATTCAAATAGATGACATACAACCTTCCTCACAGACTTCACTGTCTATGATGTAATCTCAACATTTCAGTTACATTTTGAAGCTGGACAGGGTGTCAACTATGGTGGCCCTGAGAGCTCAACACACTGCAACCTAAGAGAGCAAATGCAACTAGACAAAACACAAGCACATTCAGAAAACATCTTCATCAATTTGACAAACACAAACAAACGGCACAAACGACCATGTCGTCGTCCTTGCCATCTGTGCTACTTGCAGCACGTTTCTGTATTTGCTTGCGTTGTGAGTACTTGCAACACATGTTTTCAAGTTGATGAAGATGTTTTCTGAATGTGTTTTGTCTGCAGTGCATCAAGCTCTCAGGGCCACAGCAGTCAATTGGTATACATTACAGTATAACTGTTACATCATTTCTTGACCAAAAGCCACAGACGGGTGGACAGTGGTAGCCTAAAGAGGAGGAGTAAGCTTATGACTGGAAGGTCGCTGGTTCAATCCCCAGACTGGCAGGATTAAGTCTGGGTGAGAAAAGTGAAAGAGCAGCACTTAACACCACTGTGGTTCCCTCAACTGCTCCAGTGGAGCTGCTCAGTGTCCAGCAGACTGTGGTTGTACTGGGCAGCTTCCAGATGTGAATGTGTGTACCTGTGAATTTGATGAGGGTGTTCTTGTAAAAGAGATTGTCTCGCCTCTCAGTGAATCTGCCCTGAATAAGGGTCATTGACATATAAAGCTTTTAAAAATGTATTTTAAAAAAGTCTTTTTAAAATGGATATAATATATATTTTTGAAATTAGAACAATGTGTTTAAACAAGTCTTATTTGTGTTACAACATTTCAGAGTTTTTAAATTCATTTTTACACTGTATTTTTAACTTCACCACCCAGAAAATAACAAGTTGCGCAACCAAATTTTTGTAAAGATTTATATACTTTCCTTCTATTTATTCTAAGTGAAATTTTTGGCAAGTGTACCCGAGTGTGCCTACAGTGCCGAACACATTGTTATTTTGTGGTTGAATTTTGTAAATCAAGTTTCGGTGTAAAATGTTTATGAAACTTTACTTGAACCTCCAGCCAAGTGGTAATCTCTCTATATTTACTGAAGATATATCTGCTCTTACCAGTAGGTGGACTGATTAGAACGGACCCCTGCCTTGCACAATCTGCAAGTAGAGTTATCACATAATGCAGCCAGTGAGCCCCTACAGCCAAAACCAAATAGCTTTTGTCAGGAATGTCCCATTCAGAAAGATAAAATAAAGTTGCTTACTGCCAAGAGCCCACACCCACGCCTCAGCTGTCTGACTTTTAACTTGACAATTTGTCACAGCTCATAACAGTTTCAAGTGAGGAGCAACAGTTCAAAATCAAGCGAGAGGAGCACGGAGTACAACGTTGTAGTGATTGGTGTGCTAATGATGTGCCTTTTGTTTACCACATGACGGCCTCACACTCAACTGCACACACACACACGACTTGGCCACACACACACACACACACACACACACACACACACACACACACACACACACACACACACACACACACACACACACACACACACACCCTTTGATATTCACACAGAGATCCCTCTGTCAAACATCGGCTCGTTTCATTTTTAATGCCAAATGCGTCTGGCTGGAGTTTTAACACTCTGACAGCGCTCATGTCACTTTGCAGTTTCTGACAGGCTCACAGTGTCGGCTCAAAAACAACATCATGTTACCCATAGAACGCTCAAACCTCCCATATTTGAAATATAAAAGAATAGAATAAGATAGACCCAAACCTGATCATTCACTGTTCCCTATATGATAATAATAGCAATAATAATAACAACTACAGTTTACTCTATAGTGAGCATTTTGCCTTATCAGTGACAGGTGTAGGGTCTCAACTGTAATTTCTGCATCTGTAAGTGATGTGATCCATTGAATTGTAGCATTGATAGCATCATGCACATTTCATGGAGTCTTTTTCCATTACATCACAGGAATCTTTGAGTATAATATATAGTGACTAAACTGCACACGAAGACACTCAGATAAAACAACAGTTAATACAGCACACTATATAATAAATAGAGAGTGACAATGACGCATATGTTTCAATCATAAAGAAAACTACGTCCTACACAGTAAAACCCTGCAGCCCTGATGACAACAAAGACATAAAAGTAAGTTTGAGTCAGATGAAATATGGTTTTTTGAAGTCTGACTCCACTAAAGCCAGTAATTTAGATAAATAAGCATTTCTATGACCAACACCCACAATGATTATAGGGATTCTGTGTTTATTTACTTGGAAGGAAGGAAATTACATAAATAAACTGAAATCTTAAAGACTGTAAGTGCATGCAGTTCCCAGAACTTTAATAATCTCAGCATGTTGTTATAATTATTCATCATTTTTGCCACAGATGTGTTCTCTCTTTGATCAATACCACATATGTGAGCTATAATCCTGTGCAGTATAATCATGGCAGTCTTTACAAAAAGTCCTGTAGTGTTAGAAAACCCCATCAAAATATGTATAAGTACAAGTACAAATCAGCCCCTAAAGAGCTTTATATGTGCCTTAAAGTGTGTAGTGTTGTAGTACATGGATAACGATATTTCTTTTTATTTTTCATCTATTTAATTATTTTGAATGTGAGTCATGGACTCCCAGGCACCTGTCACACTGTGAACATCGCCCTCACCCCAGGCTGGATCTCATTAGCATTGCAGACATCTTGTTTTAGATACAGGGAGCGAGTCAGCCTAAACCACTTCACAGAGAACCAATCTCTTGCTCCTGTTTCGCCACAGCAGCCCATCACCTGCTGCCAAGAGCCCTTTCAGGGGGATTTTTCCTGCTCCACTGATGCACAGTAAGGAGAACTTCCCCGTTGGTTTGCCTGCCCACTTTTCATGGTGAAGGACATCTCCGTTACAGAAGAGCGTTGCAGCAGAAAGTGCCCATCTTAACAAGACGACACTTCAAACAGCAGAGTTTGCGTCATAATGCTACATGTCCATTTGCAGGATAATAGGTTTATTTTTGATTTAATACCTGACAGTGTCTGAAAATCATTTTTGCTGTTTGAGACTGCTGTCCTTTGTGGGCTCTTGGAAGAAATACTTAAATCCTTTAGTTAAAGGCTCTGAAAACCCATTATCTCAATCAGTTTCATATAATGAGCAATGTGGTTCTGGATGAACACAATTTTCTGCCAAAGTCAAAACGGTTTTGGTTATTTCTCATTTCTCATCTCATCTCCGAGATGTGTGAACTGGGTAAAATGTGGAAACAATTTATGGGTTATTAGATTATAGTGTCAGACCACCACCCACTAAATTACACTCACAGTCCTGTTAAAGCAGAGTTGTTGAGCTTTTGATAAATAATATATCTAAGGATATATTTTTCCCAACTTCCAAAATCATATGGAAATGAATCCAAGTTTTCAGGGGCTTTAATATGAAGTAATAAAGTGTTAACATGTAGTATATGATTCATCAGTTATAAAAATGTATATTATAGGGATGTTAGAGTACAATACTCAAGTAAATGTACTTATTCCCCACCAATGTGATCTTCAAACCTAAAAAGCATTTGTTCGACACCTATTATACAATATATTATCATTAATGTACAAGTCTTGGACGCATAGACCATATAAAGATGGACTTAGCCTCAGTGACATCATTCATAAGTTTATGAATAGCGGTTTTTAAGCTCAGAGTGGGCTGTTCCTCCAACGCCATCTTGGCGCCACTTTTGGAGCTAGCCTCAAGTGGTCATTTCAGGAGCTGCAATTTTTGGCACTTCCTGGAGGCTGCTGCTTGGTTGGAAGCCCAAGTTTTAACCTCTGATCAGATTCAGCTTCCTGTTGTTTAGTGCTATGTCAGTAGATGCAGGAAAACATGTGACAGGAGCTCATGTATGGATAGAAAGAAAATTACAAGTACTTTTGCTCATATTGGGCCACATTGTTTAAAAAAAGTGATTTGTAAATTAATTAATCTTAATTAAATGAATAATTGAATGTGTTAGGTGACATTGGCCTGAAAATGAATGTGAGTCTTTCCTTTAATTGAAAGTTTTTTTAATTCAGATTAAGCTCTGAGCCACATATGAGGGCTTCAGGGACATTTATTCCCTGGGAAGTAGTGACCCCCTCCTCTGAGGCTACCAACAGTGCTTATATGACCGTTTGTGATAATATCGAGAAAAAAAAATATATATATATATATTTTCATGACACCTTGATTAAACAGTGCACAAGTCATTCTAAAGAGGGAACAAATAAAATGTTATTGTACAATCTTTTCACTGACCAGATACAATATCCAACACCATGTGTCTTGGTGAGTTTTCTGAGTTGGGGTTGCGATGACTAACACAGTACATGATACACAGGGGGATTATAGGATTTGGAAAAAAAGCAGACATTAGGGAATACATACGTCGCTGCCCACCTGGATTTAGACAGACAGGTGTGGAAAGATACATGTTAGAGGGAAGAGAGCAGGAGCGTAGAAGCAAGACTTTAAGCTTCATACGTGTGTGTGTGTGTGTGTGTGTGTGTGTGTGTGTGTGTGTGTGTGTGTGTGTGTGTGTGTGTGTGTGTGTGTGTGTGTGGTGTGAATATATCTGCAGAATCTGTGTCAGTTGTGCGTTGGTGCATGTTCATGTCTGACTCATTCAAAAGCCGACCGTGATCAAAGCCCGGACAGACTGAGACAGACAGACAGCAGAAGACAGAATGAGCCAGAGATGGATCCAGTCCAGCCCTCACATTAGATGTGTGCATGTCAAGCAGACAAATTACTGGGCCAACAGCTGATAAGAACCAAACTACAGCAGGACTGAGGTGCATTTGAATGTGGTGACGTCTTTGAGCACAAAAACACCTGCTCTGCCATATTTGAAAACAGAAGGCATTCGCTTCCCTCCCTCGCAAGCCTTTGAAAGCCACACATCTGGGTTTCTCTGAGCCCAGATCATGCAGGTATGTAGTGTTGTGTAATGCAACCAGTGGGTTGCCAAGAGTTGGAGAGGCAGAATTATAACCAAAACATGTTTATTTCATTCTTGGTGCCAGCAGGAGGCTTTATCCAAGCTCTAAGCTGGTGACTATTATACCTTTATGTGAGTAGGCATGTTGAACCAGGCTGATTGGGCCAGTGGCCATCTGCCTAAGCTGGGCCTTGAGCTGGTTTACACAAAAACACAGTGAAATACAGAAGCAACATAGAGACCTCCTGCTGAACTCCTGCCCCTGAAGATGGATTCAACTGCTGTGCTCAAGTAATTACGCTTAACAGGTGCACTCAGATTTCTCTTTTTCATAATCCATGCACTGTGAGAGGCCAGTCAGAAACTGTGAGTGTTTTGTTTCCCCAAGGTGGGACACAGAAAGAGGGAACAAAGATGTCAGATGAATCAAAGCAGGTCTGAGCACTGGATTTTAATTATGTGGTGGATGCTTTTTGCCCAGAGAGAAAACCCACCAGATTTAATGTTACCATGCATTTATTTATCAGTTTAAAGCTGCACTAGCCAACAATGGGTGAAATGACTAAATGAATTGTGACAGGGTTCATTTGTTGTGATGAACTCACTGAAAATCATCATCCAACTGGATTTTCTCTCAGCTCTATGCAGCGTTTTAGTACCACTGCTGGTGGTTACATCAAAATGAAATCCAACAAAACTCATACTGTTTGTATCAGGTTTCACTTCATAATGAATTGACTACAAGAAAAATAACACAACAAAAGTAACAAACTTAGCTCATTTGTCTGGTGGTGTGACTGCAGGGTGAGCTACAGTATATGGCCAACCAACCTGGAATAAAGTGTGAGCCAGCCCAAGTCAGAATATGGTTATTTTTCATTCCGCTGTCTGACAGCATGAATGAGTACGACTATGAATATGACTCCAAACAAAAGCTATTGTTGCTGGATGTGTAAAAAGGAAGCCGTTTGCTAACAAGTTAACTACATCAACAAGAGGTGATATTATGCCAATATTGTGTTTACAGCTTGTTCTGTTGTCCCTAAGTGGCCAAAAAAGATAAATTAACGCTGCTTTAAAGACCTTGTGATACTTGAACCTCTTGGAAATCTTAATGGTGGCCTCATCCTGCATTAGTTGAGTGTGTGTGTGTGTGTGTGTGTGTGTGTGTGTGTGTGTGTGTGTGTGTGTGTGTGTGCTGGCAGATGGATGAATTAGAGCACTGGGGAGCCTCCACAGTGTGTTGACCCACAGACCTCCTGTGTTCTGAATCTTTGCTCACTTCTATGTTGCCTGCCAGTAATACCACGGGGCCCTGCAGGGGGCGCTGCACTGCTGTGACGATGTGCAAGAGGAGACAAGTTTCATCTATTTGCTAGAGGTTTCCATCTTTAAAACATGCTAGGATTTCATGCACAAATCATCTCATGCAATGGTGGGGCAGTGAGTTAGACTGGTGACCTCAGACTGAGGTTTAGATCTCAGCAGAAACATTTCTATACAACTGTAATATTTATCTGCTATGTTTTACATATGTGAATTATTCATGACATCACCACTATGATATGCTTTTTGTGTGAATCATGAAGAGATTGATGTGACTGTTTGACTTTGGCATTCAATATTTTCCATTCATTTTGGAAGCTTCTGAATAAGAAACATCTGTGCGAGAGAGGAAGAGGGAAAATGAATTCTTGGCACTCACTGGAATAATATCATGAGTAGGTGAAAGGGTGTTATCTAAACAGAGATGTTGAACTAATTTCCTCACTCTAAATATAGCTGTGAAAAGTAGCCAGCAACAACTTCTTGTCGAGCACGACTGTTAAAAAAGCCCCTGTGTTTCAACAAGGATAACTTATTTTACCTCATTTAGAAATATTAATTCCATTCAGCACAATACTCCAACCAAAACAGTGGAGATTTGCACATTTGTCTGTGCCAGTGAGTGCTTTGTTTTCAATACTTTCAAAGCTCTTGTGGCCATTTTAACATTCCTGCTCTTACTTTTATCTAACACCTACATACGTATGACGCATGTCCCCTGAATATGACACAGGAGAAAGCTGTCATAGGATTAATCTCTGGTTGTCATTATTCGTAGTGATTACAGACTGCAGTGTAGTTTTAACACTTCACTGCTAAACTAGAATATTACACACAATTACACTGACTATTTTGCAAAATTAAAGTTAAGCCTTAGTTCCACTTCTATCCACACACAGGTCACGCTGTGTTGCTGCACGTTATAGGTGTGTAATTGACATCCTTGCAGACCTGCTATTAACTTGATTATGTGGTGTGTGATTATCTTCCAGATGTAATATTTTTCTACAATATTTTTTAAAGGACAGATGGGAAGTGTGAAGAGGGAAGTGCTGGGGAAACAGCTTGTGCTGCTACTATGCTGCCTTGGTATGACCGTGCTTGGGTACTTTTCAGTTCAGGTCACGCTTTTTTGAGCATTAACTTATTTATGCTGGGTTCAGTTAGGGTTTCCACAGGTCAGTTTCAGATCAGATCCAAGATCTTCCCCTCTTGACACAGGTTCACCACAGAAGCCCTGCATCTACAAAGCACTGCAAGGCATTTAATGTGAAACAGGTACAGGAAGCGCTAACTTAGTCACCAGAGTTTATGATACAACATTATTCACTCAATAAATATTTGACTTTTCTTTTGTCTCGTCGCACGAGAGAAAGGGATTCACATGTGAACCCGGTAGAAAAAGTGTTGCAGGCGACAGGCTGTTATTGAATTTCCTGTACTACTTCCTTTCACGCTGTTGAACAGTTGGTGTCATGCCAACATTACGAGCTGCAGGTACAGCTTTTTCCATCTGGCTGGAGGCTGTAAGTCGACACATGATAACACATGCATTTTAAAGCTAAATTAAAATTGCCTGTTCAGGCAAAAAAGGTGAGGTACATTCATTTTTTTTTTTTAAATAAATAAATAATAAAAAATAGGATTTTTGTCAACTCTAGTGGAAGACTGTTAAAAATTGTGACTGTGCCCAGTCATGACCTGGGTGACTCGTCCATTCTTTGTTTTAATCCTATTTAAATATCCCTGATCGACTACCCCATTAACTCCATTGGCTGCACTTTTCATTGTTTAATTTAAATGTGCTTTGCGTATCTGTACTTCATTAATTGCGATTATGTATGATGTTGTTTGTCTTAGCAGAAGCCCAATTACCCGTCAGAGACACTTAAGGCTTGAACTCTAACTCCACAGCAGAGAAAGTCTGGTAATCTGTTTGCTTATCTGCTTCAAAACACCTACTAATCTTCTTAAAAACACCTTCAGAGTTAGACTATGCAGTAAAACTCTATATTGTGCTCCTTCGGGCAGCTTTTGGAAGGTGAGAGCTTTTAGCAGACTGAAAACACGGCCACCGCTCTCATTATCTGCCCTTCACTTTTCTGAAGCACTTTGAGAGAATTTGTGTACGTGTTTGTGTGTCTCAGCCTATCTTCCTGTTGTTCGTGCTGGTGAACGGTAATCTGAATGAATAATTAATTTGGCTGTGAACCAGTTATAAATGAGAGGTTTGGTTTTCCTTTAGCTGAACTACAAATGTGCTTTGATGTTTCGCACCAAGGCTGACTAAGAGCAAAAGGAATAAAAATAGAAGACAGCTCCGTTACAGCAGGTTCAATGACTGCGCTCCCTACAGAGGATTTTAGAGAGGGAGAGGATTTGAAGCTAATCCCACCAACAGAGTACAGTATGAATGAGGGCAACAGAGTGATCCCCGCTGCATCTCAGAAAAGTTGCTCAATGACACTGCTGTCAAAAGCTCTTAACTGATCAAACTGGAAAATTGGTATTTAAGGCTAGCAGTATTTATAGGAGCTGTAAGCCTCATACAGATTGACAGAAACAAGCCTGCATCACAATGGACAGTGATTTTTGCAAATCTCCTACATTAGTATCATATCCCCCCAAACCACAATAGGAGACAATGCATTTGAATACTGCTTTTGTCAGCTGAAAACCACATAACCATATAATTCTGTTTAGGTAAAAAGGATGTTTATCTTTCGCTCCCTGATGTGTCCAAGACATCAAACACTGCTCATGTGAAAACCTACAATTTAAATGATTTTCAGTTGTTAACTTCAGTTTAGACGGCTTGCCCATATTTCTATAGGTTTAGAAAAACCTTTAAAAACTCCAGCCGCACTATATTCTTAGCTCCTCGAAAGCTTTCATTTAAACCTAGCCACAATTAAAGCATTTTTTTGTGTCATTAACTCCATTACATTACAGCACACTGATTTAGTAGAGACTATTTAGGTTTTTGCACTGTTTAACAAAACCTCCTTCAGACAGATAACAGTTTCTGTACCATGAGGAATTCCTCACTTATACAACCAAGGATTGATAATTATGAGGTCGACAGGACAAACTGAAACAGACTCTTCAGGATAATGAGTCATGCAATTACTGGCGACCCAACTTAACCTCCTCTTTCTCCCTTCATGTTGTTCGCCATTTTCTGTTTTTCATAAAATCTGTCTGTCTGTCTGTCTGGTCAACAAGTAGCAGAAATACAGATAAATCTTTTGAGAAACAATAGCTTTTATATAGAATAATCTCACCGCGAGTTCCAGTTTGTTGCCATTCTGAAGCTTTCAACCACTGCACATGGTCTTCACCATCAGACAGAGCTCAGACAGTTGTCATGGAATTGTAGATGTTTAAATTTTCATTTTGTCTGGACACTTTAAGGACTTCTCGTCCCCATGGCTTAAAAGTTGTGGTTTAAAGTTTGTTCATACCCTTAGAAGCAGCGGTTGAATTAATTTAAGTGAACTTGTGGTGAGACAGTTTTCTCCACTTGTCAAGAATGAACTTTGAACATCATCTGCAAATCTTACACTTGGGTCAACACTTGGGCTGCACTAACAGGAATTTTCCAAAAGAATTTTACATGACACAGCACTGATTGATTTTCCCCATTCGTATTTAAGTGAACAAAATTTTACTCATAACCAGCTCATCTTTAAGCTTTTATATCTGGATCTTGCTACTCTGTAGGCCAACTGACATACTTGGCCAATACCTGTGTTTTTCTTTGACCTAAACAAGTGTGACTATTAATTTTGGAACCTGATTGTTATTGTTTTCTATCTCAGCCTTTAGTAATTTCATTTTCATTCATTTTGAATAAGTTTCAGACAACAAAAGAATTGAACATTTTCGTTGAGTGTTCATCACTGCAGTTTTTTCATGCATTTTTAATGGTAATGTCTTCTAAGCATTCTCAGGCTGCAGCTGTCTCCAACTTTGTTGTGAACATTTAACACGATCTGCTGCGAGGTGAGTGCAAAAGGTCTGAAAGTTTTTATTTTCAAATCAATTCAATCCAAACACATTTAGTTTTTGTATGAGTTGTATTTTTATTGTGGGGAAAAAGAGGTAGTCAGCGAGTATTGTAGTGTTTGTTGATGAAATCAGCACTGGTACTAGGAGCACATATTCATTAAAGAGCTTGTTTTTTGCAGTACTCTGCATATCTGCAACAGGGGCATAAAACAATGCTGGGGCAATAATATTCTGGAGGTGTTGTACAATTATAAAAAACAGTGGTGGCCCAGTTTTCAGAGGGGCTGCCCTATATGTGGTAGGTCCCAGCTTACATTCAGTCTCTGATACAGCCAGTGTTGCATCCATCAGCTGCTATGTGCTCTGTCAAAGTGTCCTTGAGCGAGACATTAAACTCACAGGATGTGGGTCACTGTGGATCAAAGTGTCAAATTCATGGTTTAATTGCAGCAGACACAAAGGAGTATTAAAAATGACACCTTCTCTTTAACACAGTCCACAGCTAAGCGATGCCCAGTCGCAGAGAGAGGCCATGATGAGCCACAGGCAGACTCAGCCATGATGAGGACACCATTATTGCTGTGGTCTCTCACCTCCTTCCTCTCAGTGCTGCTTTAGCCCTTGACACCCATCACCTTGAGTTGCAATCAAAGTCTGACACTGATGATACGTTCCCTGGGCAGGGGATCCTGGGAATGGACCTTATCCATCATCCTGCTCTCCTTCAATAAAATCCTTCCCCGGAAAACACAACAACATGAGGCACTGGACAAAAGAGATTTAACACCTAAGATTCAAGGATAACTAGCTCTCAGTTACCACATATGGAGCAAGAGGCATGCTGAAGCCATTAAAGGCCAAAAATCCCACAAAAATAGCAAAGAGAAAAACATTCAAGTAACATTGTTGGTGCTGATCTCTACAGGGACATTCTCCTCCTCACTTACAGGGAGGAAGAGGAATGTGTTAACAACAGAACATGAAATTAGTTTCTCTCCTCTTGACAAGAGCTGCTTTAATGAAACATGCAGATGAAGCCATTGTGCAAGTCTAAATTTTTACTGTGTGCTCAGTGAACTTCCTTCACACTTTTGATTAATTCTCAGGAGGAACCTTTTGAATCTTTGGGAAGACTTTGGACATATTAGTTCAACAGTGGCACAGAAGTAAAGAAAAGGAAAACTTTGGTAATTCTATTGTAAACCTGGAAATCCTGACTTGTTACTTGAGGAAAAGTAAGGAGGCTGCAACAGGATTAAAACCTCACATATATCCATCCATGAATAATTTAATGAGTGCTGTCCTTTTTGTGATTTTTGCAGTTGGGGAACCAGCAACCTTGTACATATATCTGGGTTGATTTATCATCAATTTCATCCTCTGAGAACCATGAATACACAGTAAATTTCAGAGAAACTAAGAGAAAATTTATTTTTTGAGCTACCTTGTCTGGTGGGACGAGACCAGCGGTTAGGGGGGTAAGACAGTCATTAGGATTTATTCTCTGAGAACCATGATCTATACAACAAGTGTCCAGTCAGTCAGCTGATTTGTCATCATGTAAGCCCATCTACTGGCACGATAAAAAGAACTGTGTATTGCATAGATGCACAGTAAGGTAACCATGATATTTTAGGCCACAGTCTACCCATGACACTTTTTCTGAGCTCAAAGAGCTCCTAGAGAACAAATGCACAAACTCTACCAACACAGTGCCATATTGGACTTGCCTCTTGAAATTATGCATGAAAATTTAAAAAAAAAAAAAAAATGTATTTGTGTTCCCCCATCAGGCCAACTATAGAACAGGGCTATCTAGGTTTAAAAGAAAATTTGGTGCTTTCCTATCAGCAGATTGAAAGGTGTGCTGCAATGCATTAGGCATACTTTCTTCCATTAGAGGCCACAAAAGATGTTTGAAAAAATCTTTTAATAATGATAACTGTGCATAATTGAGGAGGCTGGGAGCTAATGGCTGAAGTGTTAACACAGCTGTCTGAGCTGCATTTAAATGATGTACATGGAAGAAGTATTTGAATCCTCAAAGGCCAAAGCACTGAACATGCAGGCCATTTCAGTTTGTTAATTCTTTATAGACATATTTTCAAATGCATAAACATCACAGAGAGCGAGCAGTGACATGCCTCTGTCAGGCCGTCTCATCATGGATGGATTATTGAACAGATCTGTGAGGCACAGACTCAGGCACTCAAGAGGTCAGAGCCTTGTTTGAAAGTGACTGTTAAAATTTATCATCAGAAAGTCAACAAAATGAACACCAAGAGACACAAAATGACCACAAAGAGACACTAAATGACCAAAATCACACAAAAATACAGGGAGACAGAAAATAACTACAAAGAGACACAGAGAGCACAGAGGTATACAAGATGACCACAGGGGGACACAAAACAACTTGAAAGAGACAAAAAGAGACACAAAAAACCCAAAGGGCGGGGGACTTTTACATGTCTGTGTCAAAGGGCCTCTTATCTCCTAATCCATCTATATGAGATGAGCAGACCTATGAACAGTCAGGAGGACTGTAGAATATATAACACTACAGTTTTATTCCACCTGAGGACACAGCGACAGTTGTGTAGACCGCAGAGAGAGAAAAAGCTGCTGCAGACTGTCTGCTGAACAAACAACCACATCTGTATTTGGAACAGTGTCTCTGAGACCTTCATCAGGTTGGTTATCTTTCAATGTTTCTGGCATTCAGAGTTTGGTTCATCAGATCCAGTTACCAAGGCTGATTCTGTAACTGTTATTCCTCCCTGAGCAGTTTTTTTATTTTTCTGATTTTTGAAGAGAAATATTTAAGTACGTCAGTGTAAACTTATGTTTAATCGGACATCATTTCTACAGATTTCACCACAGTTTAAGTTTGCAGCTCAGGTTGTGTTTCCAACAAGAGAAAAGTAAAGTATAAAACAGGCTGATTCACAACATAACCAGCACCTCCTCTACATCCTCTCCCTAGGTTCCTGAAAGTAATTAAAAATAAGCTACCAGACTGTGTCGCTAAGAGTATTTTTAATAATGCAATTTATACCTTAGCCACATTTTATCATTTAAATGATTTAAAATAAACTTTAAAAATAAATGAGCTCTAAAGATAAAAAAGAGACATTAAAAAGGTGAAAATAAAAGATTAAAAAACATATATAAAATGTGTTGAAATTGGTGCAAATGAAACTGGGTTGGGGGATTAAGTCAATTTGAGCAGTTAAGGGAAACAGTGTCGTGCATTACAGGGTACGATGGTATGCATACAGAATGGTCTAAAACACCATTACTTGACTGGAGTCAAATGGCATGTTGTCAGAATCAAAGTGAATGCTCTAATGGGCTGCTGCTAACAACGTCTAGCTCTAAAAGCTCATGATTTGATAGGAGTTCAGTGGCACATTATCAAGAACCATTTAGCTTTAAGAGTGTCTTAAAAAAGAAAAGAAGGAAATATGTATTCAGCTTGGGTTTGTGAGAGCATTTTTATCTGTAAACCCTGTGGCAGCAGGAATCTGTTTCAAAGGATTTTACACACTTTCGACTGCTGAGGCTCATCGCCAAGTCGTTATATTGCCAATGGACAGGTGTCAGTGATTTCAAGAGGTCTGCAATCTGTAAGCGATTCCAAAACTTTGGATTAATAAAGCTTAATTATAGCAATCCTTTGATCTTATAATATGAGCGCTGCGTCCTTCCAGGGGCCCTAAAACTACACAGCAGTGCTCTTGCAAAACAGACCGTATATTTTGTTACTGCACAGAGCATATTTAATAGTTTTAGATAATTTAATTACATGATATTTTCATTTGTCACTGTCAGCTCCCAATGCAAAACAACTGAAATTATGATGCAATCCAATGGAAAACACAAATGTTCTCAGAAGGCCACAATCACAGTCCACTATCTTATTAACAATCTCCATTTTGTTACCGCTCTGATTTTATTCTGAAAGTTGTGAGTCATATCTTTCCTTCTTTCAAATGTTTGTCCACTCACCACTACTCTTTGCCCACAGTGCTGTCTTCTGTTTACAAACTGTCACAGCCAATCACACGTTTGCTTAGTTCATATGGAGTATTCGTTTGGAGAGCGCTGTTATTTATTTATGAGGTGCCATATATAAGTATTTTAATTAGAGAGTTAAGTCGCTGCCATGGCTTGTCCTGCTTCATGTTTCCCTCCCTGCAGGCATTCCTAAATATAGCACCTTTTAATGATGCGATCTGTACGAGTCATCTGAAAAGTAGATCATATGCCAAAGTAAAATCGTCCACGATGTAAAATCATCAGATTGAGTTTCATATCACTAAGGGGACAAAAATTTAAGTCCCCACATGTAGAGACTGGATTTTATGGCCCAAGACTTGGTTTTAAGGTTCAGGCTACAGTTAGGTGAAGTAAGGGTTAAGGTTAGGCATTTAGTTGTGATGGTTACAGTTAGGGTGAGGGGCTAGGGAATGTAACAGGTTTGTATGTGTGTATCAGTGCTTCCCCTTTATGTATTCAGCAGTGCACTGCCACTGCTGAATTATGAGCTCCACTGATGAAATTTCACATGTTTCATTAATATTCACTACAAAACAGTGATAACTTTGTCTTTGGAGCATGACAGCTGGTGTCAGTGAAGGGGTACTTGAAAACCTCTGACAAGGCTGCGGGGTTGGGCCAGACAGAAACACTAGGAACAATGGCAACAGTGACAGCTGGTAAAGCAGAAGTAATAGTAGCAATAGAAGCACTCACTACTACTACTACTACTACTACTACTACTACTACTACTACTACTACTACTACTACTACTACTACTACTACTACTACATAGTATTAGTTGTATTAGCATCAGCAATTGTAGAAACAGTAGTTTTGGGAGCAGAAGTAGCAGATTAGATTAAGTCAGCTTTCTTGCAATAGACCCAGCAAGTAAAACTCTAAATGACTATAACTGCCATCATTTATGAAAAGATAAGAATGACTCATATGATATTAGAGCACGCATGCAGAGAGCGTAAAAAGACACAGCATGAGATGACATATGCGCGGAATGAAAATGCATATGAGTAAGAAAATATATGCGCAGTACGAAAATAACAAGCAGGACCGATGATAACACCTTATTGTTCCCAAAGAGAAATTCCTTTATCACCTAAACACCCCAGTTTGTACAACAGAGTGAGCAAAGAACATAACACACCAGAGATGCACACCAACACACCAACACAGTAAAATACCAGCCACTTCCTCTGCTGCCTTGAAGCCACAGTAAAAGGATGGATCAGGATCAAAAGCCTTTCTGCACGAGAACTAATACGTGCCCATGTTTCATGTTTTCAGACAGGAGGGCATTTCATTTCAGATGGATTCACTGTGGTAAGCTGTAGGTTACAGGAGAAGCCTGAGGTGTAATGGTGTTCTGGGTCTGGTACAGTTTGGTCTCTGGTGTTTTCAGTCTTAAGGGCATTGCAGCAAATAACTGACTATTGATTGTCAATAAATTTTGGGACAGACAATTAATGAGCAACAGGTTTGATAATCTATTAATCATATAGAGTCATTTATCATGCAAAAATGAAAAACACTGGGTTGTTATGGATGTAACTGTTTAGTAAATTGACAAAATATTTTTCATTCATAATTCATTAACCAGTTTAGTCATTCTTGAAGCAGAAGCTGCCATATATCCTTTGATTTCAACTTTCAGCTCTGATTCTTTACTTCCTGCGAGAGAAAAGTCCACATCCACCACAGAGTTTCATTTGAACAACAATTGTGAATGGGCTCTCAAACATTAATAACAGTAGCAATGCCAGACACAGACACAACACTCTCCATCTTTGTGCTTCTAAAAAATAAAAGTGTCTGGAGAACAGAGGTGGCCATGCCCACTTTAGTTGCTAGACGCTGCCAGTAAACATAAAAAGAGAAAGTATGGTATTTGTTAAAATGGACCATTTCTTTTCAGACAAACATGTTTTTTAATGGATGTGTTACCTGCACCATAGTAAGCATCTCACGAAAAGTAAAATAAAAATGTGAATCTGTGTGTTTCCTTCAGATGGATTACAGGTGGGACCAACTTCATTTTGCATCTACAATGGCATTCATGTTACTTTACTGAATGATTTCTGACCACATGGATTTTTGTCAGCTACCAAGGGAATGAAGAGGAAGATCACATCTTATGTTCCTGTCTGTTGTGTTCCAGCTGGATTCAAACTGGAAATAATGTGGTTATACATGTAGGACTTACAGGCCTGCATGTGGCTTTAAAAAAAAAAGCATCCTCTGCGGGTTTGAATACATCACCTTCAAAATGTGTTTACAGATTTAGCTGCCTTGAAAACAAAGCCCAAGACAAGACACACACAATCATCCACCTTCTTCGGCGACAGCCTGCCAGTGATGAAAATCCAGCACCTTCTCCCCACCGTCACACAGCAAACAGATTTAGGCAAACTGTCACCTCACAGCTCGCAATTTTCACAGCACCCACTGGGCTTCACCTTGCTCCTGAAATTAAAAGGCAACAACAGACGAAGTCTGAGCGTCTGCTGCGAGGCCCTCCTGTGACAACGAGCTGTCTGAGAGGAGCAGAAAACATCGATAGAAGCCTCATCTTCCAACCTCACGGCCGTCTGTTTGAGCTAAATGACTGAGAGGTTTGATCTCGGTGGGTATGCTCACTCCACGGGACCTTCACACTCTGAATCACTGATTCTGAATCACTGCTGCTGCAGGACCTGAGTTTTTTCAGATTCCTATTCATCTCTCTACTGGGACGTAACCCACATCTGCTAACATCTTCACTGACAGTGGGAAAAAAAATACAAGCCTGCACAGAAACAAAATGACATATGTTTGTATAACTACCTGCTCTACTACACACCTGTCCATTTCACTCAGAATTGTTCAAACATACTTCAGGTACAGCACATGTTCACTTTCAACTGATCTGAGGCATTTCCCACATGACAGGCTGTTGGTTTTGTGTCCGCCGAGTCTCATCCTTCATATTAAAGATGACTAATTCAAGCTGCCATCAGTGTCGCTATTATGGGAAGGTTGTCAGGTGATTATCCTATTTTTAAATTGTCATGGCAACAATGATTACCCAAATCTGAGTGTTCATATACGAAGTCAGTGTATGTGTGGTTATGTATCACCAATAACCCTGAAAACAAGTAACATCAATACTGGAAACTGAGGCTGCACAATTGACCGAAATATAGTCAAAATCACGACATGGCCAAGTGCAATATCCAAGTCACAGGAGCTGGAAAAAAAAAGCATTTTTTTTTTTTTTTTGGATAAAGATAAAACGTGTACACTATAAACACTGTGGTGAGAGATTCACCAGCCTACAAATCATACTCTCCAGATGTAAGGCAATATATTGGTTTTGTACAAGCCCAATGTCACATTCTCTTTTTTTTTTTTGTTTTCAGAGAAAAAACAATCTGTCCAACTGAAATCATATCTATCATATCATAAATTAATCATATCTGCTAAAATAATCATAGATATCAACCTGTTAAAGCTCTGAGCAATAAAATTCAGCACATCTTCTTCGTGGTGTCCATGTTGTTTCCACATTCCAATTCAAAAGCATATGAGCACACCAGAATTTAAAGAATGAGACTTCCCAACTCAGGAAATGGGATCAGGTCCACGTGAATGCAGCATATTTGACCATGTGCAACTTCCCAAAGTGTTGTTGTCAAAGTGAAGCTGCCGGGTTTGGCACAGTTATGCCTGTATGGAGACCAAAACCATATGCCAATCAGCACAAACCTGATAATGAGGCTAAATTGTCCTCTTCTTTCACTTCATTTAATTAACTTGACATTGTTTTCATGTTTGCTAATTTCTTGCTCGGAGGTGGGTTATTTTGTTTTGCCTGAGCAGAACATCTGTCTAGTCAAGATAACTTTCACTCAATGTGGAAGGTGACTTTGCGTTTGCTAGGAACAGTTCACCTGATGTTTTCCAAAACATTCACAAAAATACACCAATGTAAGAGAAATGTAATATTTCTGTAGGTTGACTTATAACCGTCTGTACAGCTGCATTAATCTCATCCACCTCTTCCGAAGGCCGTTTTCCTGTTGCTACTTTCATGGAGGAAGCTATGTACGAAGATGACATCTGTATTCTTATGCCTGCATATGGTTCTCCAACCTGGGGAAACAGCTGTCAATGCACAGCATCAGACCTATTTGAATCCCTGAACAAATTGGAGATGTGGGCAGCGACTCAGAGGTCTGGAACCAGGCTGAACCCACACTATAGCCAGAGGTGCTGCAGAGGCACACTGAGCACATGGATTACTCATGACACTGAACTAAAATGAAATTGTCATTTTTAAATTTTGTTTATGTTTATTTACGTTAAACACCCAGTCTCTGTGCTAAACTAAGCTAACCATGTCGCAAATCCAGTACAAACACGACAGATATTGATCTTAACGTCACATGCATTTCCCAAAACGCTGAACTATTCCTTTAAATAAGATGCCTCACTCCACTCATACTGGTAAGAAAACGCTGATTTGAGTCACAAAAGAGGGAAAAGATGTAAATTAGCACACATTTAGTTGCAGTGCGAATATTGAGTCTGTTTCTCTCTTAAAGTTAGATGAAAAAGGCGAGAAGAAATCAATGAAAAATGAAATCACCAGTCATGATGATGAAATCTGCAGTGATCAGCAATGTATAATACATAAACACCCCTGTTCAAAGATATTCCGCTTCTCCTCCTTGTGATGTAGGCGTAGTAGGAGAGAGAGAGAGGGGTGTTTCTATCTCGATTTATTGCTGATCGTGGCCGACTTTACAGAGCGTGAACTTGGATAGGAATTCATTATCAAGCTCAGTGAGTCAGACTCTTTTGGGATAATGTGAAACTGACAGTTGTTACTGGGGTCTTTCCTCATAGCATTCACCTCACTGGGACCTGCACTACCAGTGATGTAATATAATACAGAAAAGATACCTGGGTAACACGCTGGAAAACCTGTGATAAAATGCAACCCATTTGGTGCTAAATTGACTCAATCTGGATTAGAAGACGGGATTTCTATCACAGCAAACCTGTGCAAATAATGCAAATCTCTCCTGACATAACTCCTATTTCAAATTAAGGCTTTGGGATGGGGAAAGGGTGGGACCATCTTATCTTGTCAAAGGCAGAGGGATTCAGACTGAAAACTGGGGGTGCGTTCACTGTGAAAATGTTGTGCAGCAGTTACCAACACTGAATATATATTCTCCTAGTTCTCACACTTTGCTCCTATGAGACACGTTTGCTCCTGTTTGGTGCATTTAACGGGGATGAAATACAGTATATAAAAGAGCGGTGGCATGTTTCACCACATAAAGATATTTTAAAACCTTTGTTTTTATTGCAATCTGATGATCACTACAAGGAGAATCATTGACGTGCTGAGTCCCTCTAAGGCAGCGACTAATTACTGCAGTGCCAAAGCTTTGACAGATTATGTAATGTACCACTGTTTCCATTAAATAAACATTTTGTCAAGTTTTTGGCAGCCACATGTATCCCTGCTGGCTGTTTCTGTGGTATCCTAATCTAAAACTCCCAACCTTTGCCAAATAGAAAAAAGAAAAAAGTCTGCAGCCTGTCTTAAAGTCTAAAAAGAATGGCAGAGGTTTGTTGTCTCTGTGTGTGTGACCCTCTCATCCACTGACCTTCAGAGGTCTACAACATGTAAGGACATTTTGTCAAAAACAGGTGTAACTAATAACATTACCGTCCCATTCCCAGGGTCTGGGTATAGTGCATGAAGGCCAATTCCCACCTTTCACCTCCACGTGTCCATCAGGGCAGACAACCTGGTGCAGCCCAAAATTTGTGTGTGCCCAGACTGTCCACATAGCAAGCGCGCCAACTGCACATGCTCCAGATAGCAAAATGGATTCTAAGTTTTGCAGAGAGGGTGTGCGAAGTGATCCAGCGTTACCCACATTTATAAGATTCCTCTTTGAAACGATACAAACAAATGGTGTTGAACTGCTCGCCCTATTACTCTTTACATTGCACATTATATTTTCTCTTTTCTGCCTTCCTCTTGTTCTCCTCTAAATCTTTATTCTTGTAGCCAAACAACATTGATGTACATTACTGCCAACGTAAATGCAGTGTGGATTGGGGAATACACGTGTGGAATGCAAGAATTACGCTGCCCCTCAATTTTAGTATGAATGAAACTGCATGCATGTCCACACAACTGGAGAAAAGTCAGCAGTTGTCTGTGGAAACGGAGAGTATGTCCGCGCATTAAGGGCTTACCAGCACGACTCACTGGCTCATTTAAACAGATCACTAATTATTGCTGTAAGTTACTCCTGTGCTTTTCCTGCATTCACAAGTCAAAGGGTCTGCATGAGAAAGGTCTGTTACGCTGGTGAGTTTCGACTGAATTATTAGGTGAGGTAAATCTTCCCTTCACTTGAACTTATATGTTGTTTTTCACCTGCAAAAATACGAGTTAATGGGCAGAACATTAACCTCTAACATTATCTGGGTCCAGGGTCTCCAATGTGAGAATTTGACAATTCACATGATAGTAAACTTTTGTGCTGTTAATCAAATAAAAAACGTTTTGAATAGAAACTTTGAAGATTTCACCTTTGCCTCTGGGAAATCTTCACTACTCTGATATTTTATAGCCAAAAAGATTAGTGGATTAGTTGAGAAGGCAATCAGCAGATTAATTGATGAAGAAAAGAATCATTGGAGCCCTAACTAAAAACAGACTGATTAGGCACATCATCATAAAAAAGTAACTGTTCAGATCCAGAAAGTCAGGAACTTCTGACAAACACAAGAGCAAAGATGATCAGGCTGTAAACAAGCAGTTTAGCCAAATTATCTAAACCACTTTATTTAAAAAAGGCACAACTGAAAGTGAGCACACCTGAAATGTAGGTAACAATCCATCAATGCACTGCAAAACTGTGCCAGGACTTTGGGCTGTAAGCCGTGATGGATGTTTACATCAGTCAGTTTTACAATCATTTTACAGTTCGCCCTTTTTTTCTCCTCCAAATAAGTTGGCCAAGCTGGAAACTTGTTTACAATCTACACAACTGTCTGACTGCTTGTGTTTCTTTCCCCATCTGAATGCTTTTTAACTGATGCCATGTTCCCAGATCTCAGCATTTAACTTAGTGAGGAAAAGGTTGTGAAAACAAATCAGAAAACTACAAAAACAAGATCCAAATTGCTGTAAACTGAACACAGCTGTGACAGAAGTTGGTTCAAAACGTCAGCTGTTACCTCGTTTACCTTCTTTCCTTCATCACACATGCCATATTGAAATATACCGTCCACATGCCATGAACACTTGAGCTGCAAAGTGATGCAGTGTAGTCAGTCTCACACAGTTCCTATAGTTGCTGGTTGAAGTAGCACATGTGCAGTTTGAAGCTACTGGACCATTAAGCTTCCACTTCTGTAGTGTGCTGGCTGAAGTTAAAAAAAAAAACGTCAATCAACTCACATTCATCCCTGAACTGTCAGCTGTGCAAACACATGTCACATAGCAATGGAGCTACTGCATATATTAGAGAAATATTTTTAGCAGATGTACAGTTATAGTAGATCAGCTCACACTTTATATAAACTTCCATCATACTAATGCTAACAAAACCTGAGTATTATACTCTTCAGCTGTGATGAAACCTGGCACTTGGGTGCATTAGAATACATTAAAGATAATGAATTCCCCCCTCTCCTGTTTTTCCCCGTCGAACAGGGCTGCCCAACGAGTGAGGTGGCGGAGTGACAAGGCTTGCAGTTCTCTGCATTCATATTTTTCCTTTTCATGTGGAGTGCGACGCTGTCACGCTTGTGCCTCGCTGACAAATGAAAAATATAAGGTTGGTGACTACTTTTTCTATTGTTTCTCCGCACTTCTTCCTGTGATTTAGAGACGTCTATCCCGGAGACGGTGTTTGGTAAAACTGCTCATTATTATTGCTCCCCACATTTCTGGAAGATTACAGGTTTCTCATGCAAACAAGACAGCGACACAATACCGACAGACAGACAGACTAAAGAGAAAGTTTGGAGGTAATGGGTCGCAGTATAACGAAAGAAAACCTTGAGTGCTCAGCCACGCACAGGCAGAAACACACTGTCGTGAGCAGAGTTTACCATCTAATTTGTTCCTTTTCTCCTTCATTCACTGACAGTCAATCACAGCAGGCAAGCCACTCAGGTTTGCTCCCAGCTTTTGTTCCAGCTTCACCCCTGCAAATGCTTAATCGAATTTTGCACCATCTCCTCCTCTGCAGCCTCGCCCTACGCGAAAAAAAAAACAACAACACAAAACAAAAAAAACAAAAAAACCACACACAACAGCAATGTTTTGCCTAAAGTGATTTTCAAATGAGTTTGTCCATGTGAGAGAATTAGTTTTCCCTCTCCATGCTGCCATACTTTGGCACAGTGTCAACGTGTGTGGATTTCAGTGTGAGTGTGTGTGTGTATGTGTACGTGTACGTGCATGCATGCGAGTATCTGAGACAAGGCCATCCATCTCAGACAGTCCCATCTGCAAGCAACAGCCTTGTTTACTTATCCCTCAACCAGAGAGCAGCGGCAGCCTGTCCACAGGTAAGCAACCCGCCAGCACACAGGACGAGCTGGGAGGAGCAGGAGGAGGAGGGGGGGGTTGGCTTCTGTCTTCATCCGGGGATAAATCATTCTTTACACCGACGCCAAACTTCCACACCTTTCTCTCTGCTCACACGGTCTACTCATCCCTCTGAAGTCATCCTCTCTCCTCTCCATTTTCCTGCTCCCTTCACCACTTTTTCACTCTGGTTTAATTTACTCATCTTTCCGAAGCAATCCCTTTCAGCTCCACTCAGTCTTCCTCTCTGCATTCTCTCTCCAAGCCCCCACCTTTTCACACCGTTTGCCATTTTTCTCTCTCTGTCCTCCTACACCTTTTCCTTTGCACTGTCGCTGTCTGCTTATCTTTCCAAAGCAATCCTTCCCCCTGCCTCAGTCTCTCTCTCTCTTTTGCACCCTCCCAAGTTTTCTTTCTTATCTAGTCAAAGCATCTTTCAAACCTGAGCCCTCTGCTTCACTTCCTCCCCGGACTTCATGCTCATCCCCATTTTCTCGGCCCTGTTCTCCTTCTCTGTGTCTATCAGAGGACAGGGAACAGCCGGCATGAAGCTGATGGGGTGAAATAGCACCCTGTGATGAATATTCATCCCGTACCGCCAACCACTGTCCCCAGTCGCCATGTCGCAGAGGCCGCCAGCCCACAGATGCCAGCGTCTATTTGTCACAGGCGAGACGGGGCCCACAGGAAGGTTTTTTGTGCCAAGGCTGACGAGGGAACAACTGAGAGAGCCCCACCCACTTAGTCTAAGCCAGACTCATACATCTGAGCCACATCAAACGAGTGTTAAGGACCGTGAGAGAATGACAACACTGTCCTTGACTGTTTTCCCACTCTCCATCACAAATGTGAGTGCAACTGGAGCAACAGAGGACTGACAAAGCTTTGGATAAATGTCTGGTTAAAAGGAAAGTTTAGAGTCCGGTTATCAAGGCTTCAACCCGGAGGCAGTTTCTATGAACAGAGACTACCATATGACCACCAGTTATCATGTGACAAGTTCCATACTTATGTCACTGGGTCATGTCCACAACAACTGAGCAAACTCCATCCACTGAAAAAGACAGTTATGTTGAAAAATCGAAAGCTTGGGAAATTAGATCAAGGGCAACAGACATGTCCTCAAATTGCTTGTTTTGTCCAATCAATGGTGTAAAACTCAAATATTTTCTGTTTATTATAACAGATATTTATTATAAAAGAAAAGCAACAAATACTTCAGCTTTAGCTGGAACTAAGTAATGATTGGTATTTCTATCAACCTACTATTTGCAAGACCACAATAAACATCATTTCTAATATTTGGAGACTCACTAATAGTCCAATGTGGCAAGAAAAAGAGCAGCCAGCCGATCACACAGGTTGTACAGAAAACTGCAAACTCATTTAAATGAGAAAATATTATTCTTTGTAAACAGACATTAGATTTTGCACACCAATTTCCTGCCTGAACTTTAACCAGCATACCTCTTTCTTCTTTCTAACCTTTACAGAGTGTGCACTCACTTTCAATTTCACCACCTGGTTACAAATCTTTGTGGTTTGCCACCCTTTCAAATTAAAACTCTGTCTACTTGTGACCCCTCGTCAAATGTTGCATATGTCCCTGAGCTGCGAACGGTTCTAACATAGTGGGGTTTTTGTTTTTTTTAGACTTATAACCATCTTATAACCACCTTTCAGAAGAGGTAAAAAAACAAAATGATAAAAAAGTCACAAAAATAAATAGTTGTGCGTTGTCAGCTGACAGTCATTATAATATTTTATTTATTTATTTTATATATATATATATATATAAAAATAACAACAATCATAATCTTATTATTGGCTCTATCTTCAAAAATGTACAAATTAATTGATTAATTAAAACCAAAAGTAACAGCAATCGAAACTGAGTATGTTTGGGTTTGGGACTGTTGGTTACCTTGGGTCTTTTTTCTGCCATTTTTAGATCAATTAATCATCATTGTTAGCTGTAGTCCTGAACAAAGCATTTTTTCTTCTTTTCCATCATGTGAACCATTTTGTGACACCTTGGAGGAAAGTCAGACCCTGGGGTGGGAACCATAGGTTTGATAGCATGATTAACCAGCAGGTTTGGTTAAAATGTTTGCGATTGTTTGACTGCATGTGTTATTTGGCTTGAACAAAAAAAAAAAAAAAAAAAAAAAAAAAAGCCCAGTTCTGTAAAAAAAAAAATAAAAAAGAGACAAACCTACATTTTTTTCAATACCAGTGTGAATAATAAACATTTTGCAAAGAGATTCTACCTCAGACTTGAAGATTATTTTCTCTGGACAGCGTGGAATAGAAATACTGCTAATGGATAAAAAGAGAGCAGGGTCAGATCAGGGGAAAACGCAGACATGATTGAGGTTCCTGCCCAATTAACTGAAGATCACTTAAATGGTTGGCGAGCTGAAGAGGTTATTATCCTGAAGAGCTCTGAAGAAACCCATTAGGCCTTTCCAAAGCAACACCCATGACTCCTCCACTTTAGGTATTTTTTTCTCCAATAGAATATAAAAAGATATATGACTGATTCTGGTCCATGGAGGCTGCTGGCTTGTTTGTTAAACGCTGTCCCTTCACTGAATCTGACGAACATGTGCAGTCATGCATGTATGTGTGTCTGTGAGATCAGTCATCCATACACACCATCATACATTCACTTCCCTGTAAACTACAGCACATGGTAAACATTATGGAGGAGCTTTATCCTTTAACACTGAGCTAAGCCAAAAAGAAACACCAAAGAACAAATCAATGTTTTCCACAAACTAAACACTACACACAAAACAAATCCAGGACATATCGACTTTCACTTTAGCTCTGCAAAAGACATGGTAAAATAAACAATGTACAAATGTTTCCCTGAACAGCCAGAGCAACATGAATTGCAACATCAATATATACAGTTGTTAAGGGACTGGGTAGATAAAGTCTTTTTCAACTGGATTCCACATGCACGGTCTGTGGTTATCATCCATTCATGTTCAGCAGCTCTACATAATCACGCTTCTCTGACTGTGAACATCATAGCGGCATCTCTTATATTAGTCATGCCATCCCACCAGCACGTTCAGCACAAAGCAGTCTGTCTCAGCCTCCCCCGAAACCCCACCATCATGCCTGCACCAACATCTGAGTCAAATCTAAATTTATTTTGAAGGGCTTTTTACAAAATAGAGCCATTTACGAGAGTTTCAAAAAGCAATAAGGAACATAAAAATTTAAAAAATCAAGATAAAATGAGTAATGTGCATTAAACGGTTTTCAATTGAGGCCAGTGTATGTGAGAGCTATTAATTTGTCATTCTATTCATGCAGGATGGCTCAAATTCACCAGGATCTTCAGAGACAGTGGAAATTATCTACACTAATTTAATAGCAATTGTGTTTTTTGTCAAAAATGGGCTGCACAAAAGCATCACAGTACAAAATTAAATCATGCATACTTAAAGATAAAACTGGCTACCTTAGGTGGTGGGATGATTAGTAATACAACAACACAGCAGTGGTGAAATGCAGCAAAGACCATGTGATCAACTGCTGCACCAAAGTGCCTCCATGTTATGCTAAGTTAAATTTCTATTTCACAAAAACATTTCAGAGGCAAACATCCATTAGACTTACAATGGACTTACTTTGCAGATTAAGATACAAAAAATATTTTGTAAAATATGATTAACTGTTACAAATTTAACAAATTAAACTACATAACAGTGTATAAAGTAGTTATTAATAGCTCCACCACACCAAACTAAAGCTACAACAATAAGTCAATCAATCAACAGAAAAGCAATCTGTAACTATTTTGATAACTGATTCATCTTTTATTCAAGACCTTGGACTAAGTAACTTAAATTAACATTTTTCACTATTTCATGACCCCAACATAATATCTAATCACAACTGATTCAGGCTCCTGCATAATGAGCACTTTTAATATGTAAGTGCATTTTGTTGGTAAAAACTAGAAACAAAGCTACACTGTGGTAATGCTACTTTCACTTATGTAAAAGGATCTGAACAGTGGTCATCGTGGTTACCTGGATACAAGGTAAACACTTGTCAATTTTTTTTAAACCCCAAACTACTAATTCAAAGTTTTAAAATGAAATGTACAATGTGCAAATGAGCAACTACTGATAAACGTCAAATTTGTCAAGGAAAGAAAATGAAGCAGTGAACTTGTAACAAAAAGCACAAATATAAACAGTTCATGAAAAATGAAAATATCATGTTGAGAAATTAACTTCACGTTTGCTTACGTGTGGGCTCCTTTAAGGAGCCCCAGTTGCTCTGGACTCCACAGAGCTGTTTAATTCACTTATACCAATTGCCAGGTGTGTGGCATGACTCTAGGTAGTATTAACTCTGTTGGTGATGAAACAAGGGCCCTTTTCAAGAAGATAATTTATTACTACTAATGAACAGTTCATTTGTAATGGCGGTGCATAATGGTGATGAGCAACAGGAGTTCATAGTTTGCCCACCTTTTTATTCCTAACCACATCTCTCGCAGCACAGCCCCGGTAGAGACATTGCCATATGACCTAATTATCTCTCATTAGTGGCCTCAGTAATTACAGGCCCTTTTACGGCTCCATCTCCTCTGTCTCACATAGGAGGGGATTTCAATTAGGCCTTGCCTTGCAACTCTGTCTGCCTCGCTTTCACAGCTTAGCCATACTGTCACCTGTGTAGCCAAGCAGTGTAGCGGCAGGCAGCCCAGCACATTTGGAGAAAGCTCCCAGAAAGGGTGCAAGTGTTTCTGCAGCTGGGTTTTATTCATTCCATATCATGCGCCCATCAACGGGACATGATAACAAGACAGCTTGGAGAGGTACTGTATCTTCTTACAGCAAAAACAGAAATAACCTTTTATGCCATCTTCTGCAAGCAGCACATCATGAAAAATACATAAGAAACAAACTATATACAGGACACCTTCCTGTCATAGGTAAATAGCATGTGATATGCAAAGTCTCTGGGTTCTGAGAGACAGAAAATGCCTCCATCAAGCCAGATTCGTCAAACATAACAAAGAGGGGAAAAAAGAAGATTGAATCAACCGCCCTTATATTTTCCAGCTAAAAGCACAGTCGGATTCATAAGAGGAAGAAAAGAGAGGAGAAAGCAACAGAGGAGGCTTGAAATTGTTGAGTGGTCTCGGGGAATTACTCCACAGCCCCCTCCACTCATGCTTATCATTTATCTCTCACTCCAACCCAAGTGCCAAATCAGTCACCCTAATTAACAGGCCAGCCAGAAACACCAATCAATACTGCAGAGGGATAATTAACCCTTTGTGTTCTCAATCGTCTCTACAAAAGGTGAAATTGAAATTGATTGAGATTACCTTTTGTTGGCTAATTGTGGCCCTCAGTCGGGTGAAGGAGGGTCAACTAATGGCGTGTGTGTCCGTTATCAGGAATCAGTGGGACTGAAGTTAGTTGGAGAGGTGCAGAAATTAGGTGTTGTGATTACTGCAGAATATGCCAACTGAAGAATGCTTTTATTTTGAAACTGTAAAATGTTTAAATGTGGGTTCACCTCAGGTTCTGTTTACCTGCTGGTCAATTTATGTGTCTGTCTGTTGTCAGCTAATGACTGCAAGGTTGATTTAAAATGGTGAGGTTTAGCATTTTATCTGATACTGCAGGGGTTTTTTAAATCATTTACGTTTTACTCTTTTTTATTGTTGGTATATTGTTGTTTTATTGATTTATTGTGTTCTAAAACTGCTAAAAGAAATTCAGTCTTGTCGAGTAATATAGGTTTGATCTCAAGCTGCATTGGAATAATGCCTTGAAACAATAAAGTAATTTTGGACTTTATAACCTGATAAATAATATTAGTTATTTTAAATATTTCAATGTGTTGTCTATTAGTAAAATACAGGTCACAGGTTTCAATATGCTGAAACTCCACTCCAGGTACCCAGCAGCAGAAAGACCATGCTTTGTTCTTATTTGCCTGACTTTACAGGTAACAACTAATTAACACAACCTACCTCCTAGATCCGGAAGTGCGGTGGACTTCTTCTTTGGGCGCCTGTCCCTTTCGCAGCAAGTCTCCAACGGCCACAAAACTTACATCCACAGAAAACACAATCCGGTTCCTCCACTAAACCGCTTTCCCGGGGCCGCAGAAGTTTCCCAGTCCTACAATTACACAACAACTAGAGTCTGGTATCAAAAACACGAAGAAGCCGCAAGTAGGTGAGTGATGATGGCTGCCGGCGCCGGTCTTCCAGCCTTTCCAAAACAGGTGTCCCAGTCCATCCATGTTCCACGGCCTTCCTTCTTCAGAACTGTATTTAGATTCAGAATCGCCGCCGGGCGTCGACTACTCAGACACACCACAGTAAATTTCCACAACACATGGAGTTTACTTCAGTTTTACAGGGATTCAATCAAAACTTCAGCCCTGCACCTGTGAGAGCCGCAGCCATGGCAACAAGCGAACCTCCCGCTCCACCGCGCTGCCCAGCAACGTTCTAGAGCGACGGCCGCCTAGAATGACGTCATCGCGATCCACACAAGGTCACAAGGTCATCGGGTCAGGCGGGGGCAGGTCCGTGCAAAACCATAAGGGTAAAGGAGGGCAAAAAAGAAAGAAATCGCCATTTTTCAACTCGTCTGCCCTCATTTACCTGCAGTCAGTGTTCTATGCTTTAGTAAACTATCATTTCATTGTGCTCAAGAGCAGCCGCAAGATGCCTGAAAGTCTACCGGAAACAGACCCTTTCATGCACGATGTCCACTTGAGTGCACGGAAATAAAAATATATTTTTAATCATAATAACTGGGGGGTTGTACATAGGCCACTAAAGTGGACGTTAAAGCATCACCCTATATTGTGCCACCCATTGGCCAGCCGTTGGAACTGCGCCTAAATTGACAAACAAACAAGAAGGCTGACAGAAACACGGACATGCCAAACTGCTCAGGTATATCCAGCTAAAACTAAGTTAAGAGTGAGTATTAGAATATGTGAAAATGTGTTAAACAGCATTACAAATACAATTTATTTTATATTATTTGATTTTTATCATTTTATTCATTGATTTGTTAAATACACACGTTTTCTGTTTCTGTTCCTCAGATGCACAATGTCAATTCCATGTGACATTTCAGTAACTCCTTAAATAATTGGTGTAAAAAAAATAATAATAATAATAATAATTTGTTCTTTTTATGCCTAAAGATAAATAAAAACACCTGGGAAAAGAATCCTGACTGAGGCTTTCATAATTCGTGCATGAAAGGGCTAAGAAACACATGCTTTTTTTTTTTTTACCATCACAAAACGGTGTCAGTTTTATGAAATTATACCAAACAGGTGTGAGAGGAAAAATCTTATTTCTTAAATTTTGATATGGGACTTCTTTCTGTGTTGGGGGGCAGTATATGTGCATTATCCCAGTATTTAATATGAGCAAATGGGGTGGATCTGTGGTCTATCATTAGGGAGGCTGGGGTGAAATTTATTGCAGCTGCCCAGCTTGCTGCTTGAAGCTGATTAGACTGGTGAGTTTGAAGTGATTTTACAAGAAAAATTTAATATGGGAATTCCCTGTGCAAATCAAAGTGTAAACATCCCTCTATGACAACAGAGGTATACAAGACCATCTTACAGCTGAGTAAAGCTATAAATATGAAGCTTGAGTCAGCGCTTTGTGTTACCAAGTAAAAACACATAAAACTGTCATTTTCTACATCGGTCTGAAAATTTGGAAAATCATCACTTCTCGTCTGTCCACCTATGGTGCCTGATTTTCCACAAGCACCTTTCTGCATTTAATTTCTGAATTATCCCCATAATAAAACATATTTCTTAAAGTTTGCTGTGAAATTAATATTAATATCTGAAGATAATTAGAGCTTTTAACAATGTGAGAAAATATTAGCTATCATTTTTGAAAAACAGAGCAAGGAACACCAGCAACAATATCTCTTCTGATGAAATGGTACTTTGAAATGAAAATGTTTAAATGCATTGAAATTGTAAGACACAAGTGGGCCGACTATAGGGAAGACAAATGAATGAAGAAACAGCATATGTGAATATGTTAACAGTGAAAAACATTTTTAAATGGGAATGAAAAAAAATAGTAATAACAATAATTAACATGAGTGAAAGTGCTTGTGAGCAGGAACTCCAACTCTAGATTATATTTAGTGTGTCAGTCACCTGACAACATTTTGTCTTTGAGAGTGAGTCAGCAACAGAAAGCTGGTTTGAAATAACATCACACTTGAGGCAGGAACAGCTCTGAAACCTGCTATAATGAGCTGTGACAGTTGGAAAGCTGTGGACAGAAATTTCTGTCATTAAAACTGAAGGTAAAGACCAGGAACTTATTATATATTGCTGTCTACACCAGCCAGGAAAAGGTATTATGGGTTTGATGGATACCACCCCCAATGTTAGCACAAATTATGAATCCATTCCCATTGTTGGGAAAAATATCAAAGGATGCTGTGAGGGAAAACAATGGCTTATCTGACCATAATTCCTGGGGCAACATTTTGGTTATAGCATTGGATCAGACATATCAATCACAAGGGTCTCGTGGGTGGTGCAGAAATCATTGTCAGAAATCACATTGTTTCATTCGGACCACCATGAGACAGGCAAGCTAAGCAGTCAAACTATATGCCATAGCTGTTTTAGCCTGGGTAACAATGTATGGTTATTTTCTTGATACACTGAAAATGAGTTTCTGTGTGTTAGTTTCAGCAAATTATTTTCAGCAAAACAAGTTCATCACAGGCAAGGGATGAGCAATGAAGAGGGGAGGGGGATATTACCAGAAGAAAAGACTGAAAGGGACAGATCAGGACATGATTGCATCAAAAGCCATGAAACTAAGAAGGGACAGGAAGATAAGAACTGGTACCATACAGAAGGTGAAGACTATTTCACTCGTGAGTCAATTTATTCTTTCCACAGACCCAAACTGATAGAGGGGAGGGGGCATCACTAAACCCTGAGAAAACATGACGGATCGGACATAACAGGGACAGAAGTCAAAGAAGTGGGATGAGACGGGGAAAAATAAATGTGACCGTGCAGGAAGAGAAGAACTTGTTACTCCTGTCTCACCCTCAACCCCCCACAGACCTAAAGTGATGGAAGGTTCAATACCTGAAACAGAATCGGGAGTAAAAGTGATGAATCGGGACAAGACAAGGACAAATATCATAGAACTGGGCTGGGACAGGAATAAATAAAATGGAACCCGGCAGGAAGGTCACCCTTCACTCCTCACAGACCCAAACTGATAGAAGGACTGTTGTAAAACCTGAGGATCGGGAGTAAAAGCGATGGATCGGGACAAGACAAGGATAAATGACTCAGAACTGTGTTGGGACAGAAATAAATAAGTTGAAACCCAGCAGTTTCATCTGTGTCACCCTTTACTCCTCACAGACCTAAAATGATAGAGGAAGGACCTCTGAGGTCCCATGTTGGTGATTTTTGGACAAATGTTGAACAGGGGACCTCTGGCAAGAATAGCTATAGGAGGTTATTAGTAGTATTAGTATTCTGTTAAAGATGCGGCCAATGATAAATAACATGGGCACATTTGTTTGAGTTTTGAAGGGGACCCATACTGTACCCAGATGTTTCTTATTTGTTGAATAATGGTGGTGGAGAAATTAAAGGAATATGGAGGAGGCTCCAGAGATTCTCCCTGGTAGAAATTATGGGCTCAATAACTCCTAGATACACCACTGCACCCATTCGCCTTGTTGATTTGGAATAAATTGTATAGTGAATCATAAAGGCCTGGACTCCGGCCAGCTCTGGCCAGCGCTGAAAAAGGCATCAGTCAAAAGTGTAGCCTGTGATGTGTTCAAATAAGGTTGCAGCCATTTTCAAAGATATTTTCAAAGCAATTACTAACACACAGGTGACAGGAATGCAGCAGCCCACACACACACACACACACACACACAGAGGTAATCATTAAGCTGCCATTACAAATTATTGTGTATCCTCAAATAACCAGACATCACCTTCATGACATATATAGGATGAAAAAAGTAGATTTAATACTTCTTTACTGTACCTTTAAACCTCTACACATGTAAGATAGTGTTTCAAAATGTTGCACGTTGCTTTGATGATAATTCCTATCACATGTAAGGAGCTTTAATCTCCTTAAATGTATGCAGTCACTGGGTGGCATAAGACATGACAGCTGTCATCCGACATACTGGAGGCTCTTGCTGTGAAAGGTAATGGCCAGTAAGGAGAAAATTGGACAGGTTTGCTTTAAGAGTGGATTCAACCTGCCCAAACTGACGCAACCGACACTGGGGGCCACTCCTGAGTGACTGCAGCTTAGTGAGAGATGACATGACAAGCACATAGTGCTTCCTGCTGCACATCCCTGGTGTCATAAGTGACCCACTTTCCTCCCTCTAATTGCAATTCCCTCTTTAAAACTGTATTACTATGCACAAAGGAAGATTCAATATGCACCTACAGTCTGCAGTGGCTCACACACAATGCAAAGGGGATTTGTCCTTATTGTCAAAGATGTGGTGTTTGTTTACAATGTATAATACAAAAACATATATATTTGCACTGCTGTTCACCACACACACCCCTTGTGCTCATATATGTACATTAAGTGATAGTGCAGCTGTGTAGAAATGTTGTGGTCAGAGACTCTGAATAAAGTGGCCCACAAGGGATGCTTGTGGACAAAGTCAGACCTGCTCGTTCTCCACAAATGAGCCCATCTGACTCCAGAGAACAAAACTAATGATGCTTCAGGCACCTTCTTGTCCACGTTATCAAGAAATGTAAAAACCAGTAGTAATTTGAGATAAGTTCCACGTTTAACCATGTTTACAGTGTGAGCTGTGACTTTCAACTATAATATAATGGTAAATAAATCCATGCCTGCTCCATTTTACTGTGATACTCTGTGTATAACAACATCCACAGGCTGCTAACAAGAGTTAACAGTGAATTTTCTGCTTGGTTTTCAATTATCTACAACCTGCAGTGGCTTTTTTCATTGCTCTAGTTCAGGTGAAATATTTATCACTAACAGGTCACCAGATCTCCTGGTACATACAATGTGGTCTTGTGATGAATCTCTCCAGAATGTGCCATTAAACAAGTTATCAATGCACAATCGATGGTGGGATGCTGGACTACAGAGGATAAACTGGCTATGTTATCCAAATGTAAGCAAAGAAAGCCTGCATTACCTTGAAGTGGGACATTGTTAGTGGACCCAGACCTTGGATTGGGCCACAGTGTGTTTTTAATTACATTCAACTGGAACTGAATGTAAAAAACAACAGCGTGTGAACACAGGAAAGATCTTATTAACAGGTATGAAGGGAATGCCTCTAATTTGAAAAGGCCTTTCAGACATGTTGTAATTTATGTGAGTGCATGCTGCATGCTTTCTCCTGGGTCCCAACTGCAGAACCGAGTGTATCAACCAATTGCTAAGTGGCTGGCAGAGAGAAAACCTCCCACACTTCCTGTTTTCCTGCTGGGCCTCACTCACAAGGGGATTCTCCACAAATGAATAATACATCTTCTCCATTTAATTTGGAAAGCAGCGGTAATGAAGCTCTTTTGCACAGTATTTCCCCACTCTGGGCTCTCACATGCCATAAGCACTGTGGTTGAATCTGAAGCTGTTAATGGACTGTGGTAAACTGGCGTAAGGGCAAAAAGCTGGAGACACACATAATATTCATATTTTAAAGGCTTGCAAATTGACTGATTTATTTATGCAAATTAGCTCTGAGTGGCAGCAGCCTGAAGATCAGAGAAGTGATCTTGTGACTTAAAGATCACAGGCTTGAATCCAAGAAGCAGGGAAAGAGACTCAAATCAGTAGTCAAAAGCTTTTGATATGTGGTGCGATGGGGACAACTCAGTTGGCGCTCAGAAATTTCTGTAGATTTCAAGCCTAATGTTAGATATTAGTCTTAGTTTGAAGTTTCTTATACATACTATGGATAGTTTTTTTGTATTTTAACTAATTCTTTTAATATTATCACTGAATGAAATAAAAGTTTTATCGCCAACCCTGCAGCTCTGTGGAGATTTTTAGGCTGTTTTACCTCGTTGTATTGATTTAATCGAACATTTAGTGGGTGGTTCAGTCATCAACAGTAGTTTAAGCAAACTTCAGCTTTAAGAAGTTGACTGTACATCGGCTAGACTTTACACACAGTTAGCAGCTCGCTGGTGAAGAGACTGAAACATCTCAGCCTGGTTCCGACCTCCTAATTAGCGTCAACATCTCTGATTTGCTCGATGATTTAAATCGGACTGGTGTTGTGTTCACTGAGCGCTATTTCTGCCTGGTAGAAAAACAATTGACCAATCAGAGTTTTACAGGTGAGATTAAGAATACCTATATCAATGACAAATAACAACAGCTTAATGGCCACAAACAAAATGTGATCAACATAACTGTTCAGGCTGGTTTACTTGGATGAATAACCATTAAAAAAATGTGTCTTTCAATTTCTATTTCTTTGCTTTTAACGCCATATTATTCTTGTCTTATTTGCTTTTTATTGTTTCATCACATGCTTATTGTCATGGTTCTGATTGTTTTCTGATTGTTTGTTCTATAATTTGTCCACATGTATGTTTTCTTTTAGGTTTCTTCATGTTTCAGAATTTCTAATAGAATTTCTCATAGAATTTCTTATACTTGCTTTTTCTTTATTAATTTCAGTTGTTTGCAGACTTCTAAGGTTTTAGGTCTCCGCTCCCAAAAACACAATCAAAGCTTTTTACCTTACCCTGTACATTGTGTATGTTTAATTGATTTAATTATTTTAATTTTGTATATACAAATAAATGAACTGAATCAACAAACCAAGTGTGATAAACCTTGGTTTACAACAGTGGTGTGATGTAGTAAGGGAGTGTTGGTGTAATAAAGGGGTATGACCCATTAAACCCTCCAGGCCTGAGTTAAATAGAGTGACACAGTCTCACTGTAATTTTACCATAAAAGAGTCTGCCATTCTCAGATGTAAATTTATTGAGGAGGTCGTAACATTTTACAGCTGGTACTCTGTGAAAGATATGATCACATTTGCTCAGAGCTGCAGGGATTATGATCCTGGATCATATGTTTTACAAGTCTTAACCTCTCAATGATTATTTTAATTACTGTTAAAATTGCAATTAATTACCGATTGAAAGCAATAAAGCAGCAGAAGGTTTGGTGGTTGATCAAAATATGATGATGTTTTACTGATGAGCTTAGTTGTAGTTAGAGATGGAAGCGTGCTACGAGTAGCCAATCGCAGCGTTTTTGGGAGGAAAAAGAGTATGAAAGTATCTGTCTGTCTGTCTTTGATTTAAATAATGGTGAAAAATAATAAGACTGCCTTCTGTGCAGAGGCAGATGGCATCCTGTTTGCTATATAATCCCCCCTAAGTCGCTGTCAGAGCATCAGGAGGATGTGGCCTTTTCAGTCTAGACTTTTTTTTATGACTTAGCTTATTTACAGATCAAGAAATCAATTTGTGTGAAAAAAGTGAAAAAGAACTAAAGAGAAAACAGAAAATCAAAGATATGAATGTACTTGTTTTCATTTCTTCCTGTGAAGCTGTTATTTAGTCGAATGTTTCCCTGCAGACACTGTTGCTGCCTCTTCACTGAAAATGAGCAGCACCAACAAACATGCGGAGGAATCACACTGCAGAAGGAGCTTAATTAAGAAATAACTGACTTATATTTTCAATTAATTGAGGAGCTATACCTTTAGAGAGCAGGCGCCTCATGTAGACTGGTTGATATGTGAAAAAGTCATTTGTTTTTTTCAGGGGCTGGGGAGGAAAAAAAACATGAAATAAATGGCTTGAAATTGGAAATCTAACGCGATTTGAGATGCTAAGAGAGAACATCTCTCTTCTGATGCTTGATAGACTGGATGAGCCTGGGAGGGAAAATGCATTTTCCTCTCTGTATGTGTGTGAATATGGGTGTGTGTGTGCGTGTGTGTGTTTGTGTGTGTTTGTACAAGAAAGGGGTGTGTATTTAAGAGAATTCCAGGTATAATTTGCAGAATTACAGCAAAGAACAACATGGAAAAAATTATGATTATTACATCAGAGCACACCTACATACTGCGCTTCAAACGTATAATCTTCCTCCTACACCAGCAGTGAAGAATGCAGAAATTTACAGATCACTCAGATGTGTTGTGACACCTAATATGAGTGGCGTTTAGCTGTTATCGCTGAGCGTTCGTCAACCTCCACTCTAATAGAAACTCCACTTAGCTTTTGCCTGTGAGAGGAATATTTGAAATTCTAGGGGTGTATGCATGAAAGGGAATAGAAATGATGTCTAATGTATATGAATGGGAGCCATGGTGTTCAGGTATTTCACACCGCATGCCCTGACAGAGGCTAAAGTGAATAAGTTGTCAACTCGCATTGAAATTCATATTGTATCCCTGGCTGGAGCTGAGCCCATTTTCTCCACTGTGCTCTCGCCATGAGCCGTACAATAGTCAGCAAGACATCTAATGAGGCAGGAGAAAAAATATTAAGAGAAAAATCTTTACACACAAGAGTTGGCATATTCAATGGCCAGCCTCAATGAGAAAATCCTCTGTCAAGAGCATTGGGCTGGTGGGTGGGAGCGGAGAGGAAAAGATTGAGTGAGTGACTGAGATGGGCTGTGACAGTGTCAGCTTTGGTCTGGTCAGCCTGCACAGATGATGAGTGGATACCAGGGCAAGCTAGGAGAAGAAAGGCAGGAGGGAGGGGGGGTTGAAGGACAACATCATAACAGGAGGAGGTTGGAGAAGATGGTTTACGGCTGGTTCACATCTTGATCCGGAAAATCTGTGCAGGACAACCTCTCTACTCTTTACAATTTCAGCACCATGTGCTCTGCAGGACCTTCCCTCTTGACTCAGTGAGTCAGCCGTGCACTCCAGCTCATGTACAAAGCAGTTACCCAGATTTTAGCCTTTGATCCACTGGCACTACAGTTTGACCTTTGGGTCCCCTCGAGAAACTCACCCCACTCTCCATCTGGTTGTTTTTTTTCTCAGCGTTCGGCTGCTAAAAACCAATTTGCAAAGTTGGTAAATGGTACAAGATTGTTTTTTTGCTATGAGAATTTTATGTACTTCAGTTAATGGCCTTCAATTTATTCCCTCTGTAAGTGCTATTGAAGCCTGAGAGTGTTCAGGTTTTCATTTCAACTACACATTAAAGCAGCTGATTTCACCGACAAGCTTGTGCCTCGTGCTAATCAGGGAGTAATCACTTGCAGTTTTTGGCTGGAATAAAAAAAAACTTGCAGATACTTGGGCTTCACCAGCACTTAGTTGAAAACCTCTTCATAACCTTAATCCATTTAATCTTTTAACTTTGACCCCACAGAGGCCTCCTTTCAAAGTGAAGACAGCTAAATATGCTCACTTTGTAGCATCGCTGCATTTTCCAGCCCTGTGATTTCCTTGTTCAGTTATTCTGAGCAACTTTTCCACCCCTCTGATTTCCCCTCTTTCTAATCCACTTGTGTTTATTTGTACCCTGTGATGTGTAACATGTCTTTATTGATAATCCTGCCTACAAACCAAGCTGTGCTCATGAAATGTAGATAGACCATACAATCACTGGGGATGTAAGCGAAACATACACACACACTAAATCTGCAGCAGATACTGTAATTCTAATCTCCACTTGACATGAACTCGTGCATTTTATCAAACAGCTGTTTGCAGGCAAAGATCAACTTCCTGTGCATCACTAATTAGATGTAATTACAAACTGTTTTCACACACACAAACACACACACATATATGAAAATATTCTCTGCGCTGTTTGTTTGATGTCTACCAGCTCATTTTAAATTATTTCAAAGCAGCAGCAGCAGCAGCAGCAGCAGCAGCAGCGTTCGTGATGTTGCAGCCGGGTGCATTTCTGCTCTGGTGTCACTATTTGTGTCTTATTATCAGCCACACAGACTGAGGCTCTCATCACGTCCGGCCGCACACTGCCCCCTAGAGGGCAAACACTGGACTGCCAGGCCTGACTTTGCAGTTTGTTGTGAAAGTTTAATAAAGAGATCTTAATGAAGCCTAATAAGAGGATGTGCTGAGCTAAAGGGCCCGTCTTCATTAAACTAAATGTTGTGTTTCAAGATTATAAAGCCACACACACAACCTTTCCCACAGTTAGATACTGAAGGTACATAAACTATTAAAAGTATTTGGAGTTGACAGTGTTTGTTTTAACCAACACCCCCACCCCCCCACCCCAATAATAAGGGAGTTTTATTATTTTTATTTGGCTCAATGCCATAACAATAACTATGTGAAAAACACAACAATAGACAAATTGAATACATAAACGACAGTTAGTACACAAGGAAAAAAAGAAGAGAAGAAGAAAAAACAGACAAACCAATAAATAACCAAACAACAACAAAAACCAACAGTTAATTACACAAACATAAAACAAAACAAACCAACAAATGTACTAACTGAAGGGGTTAGAGGTGTGTGGTTTGGGGGGGGGGGTTTGTCTGCTGATTTGAGTTGAAGTTAGTAATTCATGACAGAAATCCACCTACAGACAAGTTTTATGTTATAAAGTTACTCAGATTTGAGTAATATTGTGTCAGGTTAAACAAAAATCACTGCTCCTTTTCCCTCAATGAAAAACCAGAATCTATGAATATGTCCATATTTTTCATTTTAAATCTGAGTAATGTCTCCCAGTTCATTGAAAAGTCCATTCTCATTGTACGTGCACTAGAAATTTCAAGCTTCCACAGCCCACTGGTGATGGATGTAATCTGCAGGCTGGACGACAGGTTACTGAACTACCTGTGACATCACAAAATCAGCTCGTTTGTTGACGTCTTTCAGAGAATTGAGAGAGATTACACTGCTGATTTTTACTTTTTTCTTTAAAAACCAGCGACTCCTGCTCAGAAAATAATACTCCTCTTATACTAAACTCCAAAAGAACCAAATCATAATCAGGAAATAAATGTTTGCTTATTAATGTTAAGTGTGGTATCTTGGAGATTGTCCCAGTGTTTCCTTTTGATCGACGTTCACTACATGGCTAAAACTATGTGGACATTATCTCAGTATGTGAGTATCAAACATCTCATTCCAAGACCATAGGTATAATTCTGCTGCAATATTAATAACTGCCCCCCCGCCAGTGAAGGTGGACTCAGATCCTACAGGTGGATGCTGGGAGGGCGATCTGAGATGCTGTATGAACAGCATTAGCAGCAGCAGGAAGCGAGAGCTTAACTTTCAGGTGAGTGATGCAGCAGCAGCCGCAAAAGTGTGAGCAGAGTGCTGACAGCTTAAGTACACCTCCCTAATGAAATGGGTCCATGCCTTGTGAGTGCAGCAGCGGACCTGATATGACTGCCTGAAGCAGCTCGCAGGCTTTGTTTTATTCATACGGTTGGTCACTGATGTGGGCTGATAAGGTCTGGCCCACAGTCGGCGTTCCGGTTCATCCCAGGGGTGCTGGATGTTGGGGTGCGGACCAGTCAAGTTATCCCAGGCGTAGGTGGGAAAACCACTTCAGGACGAACCGTTGGAGGCACATTATTGTCTGCGATATCACTGTGGGCTGCACCATGAAGTTTCTTTTCATTAAATAATTATCTTACTCCTCATTACGTTCTTTCAGCGCGGGGCTTCATTAAGTTGTTCTAGAAGAACTCCCACTTAGGGAGCTGACACCCTGTATTTGGGTGCCCTCCTTCAGAAAACAGTTTCTGCAGTCAGACACTTGTTCTATAAGTGAGAGAGGAAATTACTAAAAGGTAATTAAACCAGAACCACCTTCACCTGATGATTGGATTGACTTTATTTATGACATCTTTATGATGGCTGCATCAGGACAAGCATCTGAAACTATGGGAAAGTTGGATCTTGTTCTGTTCATCTATCATTAGTTTAATGTGAATTTAGATTTAATTTTGTGTATTTTTTCCTACATTCTGCTTTTCCATTGTGCAATTTAATCATTACACCTGTATCTTTAATTTATTTACTTATTTAAACTTATCTGATTTAGATGGTAAAGATACATTTGAAACAGGCATGGACATGACTGCAAATAATGTATAGAAAAATGATTTGTTGCTTTGGTATATCCACATAAAATGAGACACATTTCTCTTCATTAGACAATGACAAACATCCCAAAACACATAAACACGCGTTAAAGGAGGGGTGTCCACATACTTTTGGCAGAGCATTGAACAATGGAGCCTGATTTTTCTTTTACTTTTTGAAACTTTACACACAAACTTGAAGTTAGTGAGTTGGTTTCATTTCACTGTCCACTGAAACTCACAGGACCCACAGCGCCCTCTGCTGGTCCCACAGTGGGACTCGTTACCTGATTCAGTTGTGTCTTTCAGTTCGCAGGTGTTTTCATCCTCCTGACGCTGAGTTTGTGTGTTTTTCCCCAAAGAGAGGAACAGAACCTCCAAATCATTTTTCATGTTAAATCCCCTGTACCTTGTTTTTGGAAACTCGTTGTGTCCTTGATGGCAACAGAGTACAAGAGTTTCAAAGAATACGCCTCAGGTAAGACTAGAAATTAGTTTTATTTTTTTAATACAGAAAAAAGGAGAAGATCAAAGCAATCAATGCTGGCAACCAGGCAGAGTTTTTCACTCTCTGCATCAGTTTTGGATTTGGTTGCCAACACACAAACTGGGGTTTAAGAGGCTTTTATGAGGGCAGGAGGAGGAGCAGGGAAGTCTGCTTTCACAGGGAGACGCAGTCGGAGGTACAACAGATGTTCACAAGATACAGGAACGCGTTTGTTATTTGTTGTGTCTGGATGTTTCCATTTTTGTTCTCGTCGTCATTTCCAGTTTTCTGCATGCCAACATCTCTGCATTCATTCAGGGGGGGTTTCATAATATTTCATGTCATCTCCCGCCTTTTTCATTGTCCCCAAAATTCAGACATTTTTGGTTCAATATGAGATTAAACTGGTCTGACTTTGATTTTTCTTTGCTCCATTCCTGCTGTTTTGTTACTATGAGATGATTCATACCTTGAAGTGCAAAAAAAAAAAACAACAAAACCAAAATCCCATTCTGGTTTCCTCCTACTCTTCAGGAACAAAAGCTCAGTTAAAGGTCATGATAAGGCAATAACGCACTTTGAGATTCATTTACTCTCTAAACTGACAAAAAAACGGTCAAGTCTGGCTGCTCAAGGTCACACTGCAACATTTCAAGTGTGGTGATTTAGATAAATAGCAGTCTTTGATGCAGATGAGTAGGTTTTAACTGGCCTCTTCAGCTGCACTCTTTAATCTGCCACATTTTCCTTTCCACTCTTCAATTTGACAAACAGGATTTGAACTGAAGCCTCCCACACAGTAAACAGTCAACAGTGAGCTGCAAGTGGCTGAGGGAGATATTTACCACTCTGTGTGTTTACCACCTCACGCAATTTGAAACAGCAGCTGCCAGTAGCACGTTCTTCTACCATCGCCACAGAAATGCCGCCACAGGTAAACAACAGTCCACTGGTTTGTTTGAAAGCTGGCAGAGGCAGGCCGTGGCGAGGTGATACACATCCACTCAAAATGGCCGCCGTACACCGGGCTGCAGTGGCTCACTTGGCCATGTAGGCTGCCACCTCCTTCTCCAGACTCTGGGCGAAGCGGTGGTTGAGGAAGAGGAGCTGGCCGTGAGGAAGCAGGCGGCTGAGCAGGGCGTCGATGCGGTTGCTCCTCAGCAGGACCTGGAGGGAGAGTAGCTGTTAGCGACGGCCCCGTGCAGACTGGTTAATGATCCCAGTCAGTTACAGGTGGTGATAAAATCTGTGCGGCCGACGCCTCCTTTCATTACTGCTGCCTTGTGTGTTTATTGTGGTTTCTACAACATGTAATAAGCTGCTGCCGTCCCGATGCACAGTGCAGGTGAACTGTTCACGTTAACCGATGTCAGTCTAATGAGGCCTTTAAACATGTTTCAACACCGAGCTGCAGGTTTTCTCTGAAGACAGACAAGAACTATTTTACACACATTTTATCAGACGACATCAACTAATGGCTCAGGAGCGTGTTCCAGTCCAGCACACGTTAAACCTCTAACAGGGGTAAACTGTGGATTTATTGGGGACTATTTTCAGCAGCGGATTAATACACATCAAATGTTCTACTATAGTAGCAGGACCCAGGCTGGATAATCAATAGAATCCACTATAAAGTGGGCAACTGCCCTGTGGCCCCAGACCCTGAGGGGCCACAAAAACCATTGTTTACTTTGTGACACTTGGATTTTAGTAATTTGTAATTTGTAGCCATTTTAAATAAAAATCTCATTTTAAGACATGAACTATTTTAACCTGACAAAACAATCACAACCCTGAGTTTTCAACCTCTATTTTCAGCTGCAACAGAGATGATCTGTGAAATGTGAACTCATCAGCTTCGTGATTTCAATTAATTTTATTTTGTAACATGCTTTACTGATGAGGACCAGGTGACACAGTTGGAAGCACAGAGTTAGGATTGTTTCCTCAAACTATATTTCCAAAGTCAAGAATAGTCTTTTGTGCTAATTCTCATTTATTTGTATATACAGTTTATAGTCCTTAAAGAATTTGGGGTGATTGGGTGGCAGGGGGCAAATATTTGCCCTAGGGTCCTGTAATAGGTAAATACAGCCATGAGCATGACACAGTCTGCAAGATTTATCCAAAATAAACCACAGTGTGTTGATGTTGCCGAAGGATCATGTGACCCACTGCAGCTCTGTGACACACAGGAATAAGACACATCAGGCAGAACACGTTAGTCCAATCAATTCATTGTTGGTTTTGATCTTTTCGTGGGATTTGTTGAATATCAGCAGATTAATCCTTTAAAACCAAAATAAAAATAGTCTCGCAAATAGAGACAGAGCTAAACTCTCCAATTATAAATCTCTTCCTCCTCTGATCCCTGCCTCACAGACCGGCCGACAGTAAATCGAAACGATTGCCAACTTGTTAAATTCGAGTTCAAACACTGGCTGCAGAAGAGAGGCGTGACAGTAGACTGACCTTCTTCTCCAGGATTGTTAAACCACAGAGGTTTTGGCTGCATCCACCAAAAAATGAGCCTTAATGGTTTCTTAAGGTGGACACTTTTTATGTGTCAGCTAATCAAAAGGCTGCCTGAAGGTCTCTAAACAAGACTGACGACGGCCTCTACATTTGAAAGTTAAGGGTAAAGTTTGGAGATAATAATATTTGTCAGCCAATTCTCTGTTGTCAGACAACTTAAGGTTGTGAAACAGGTACTACCCCTCATTGGAACAGCCTTCATGTTGTTTAAAACCGCCTGTCAGATGTGAGAAAGCTTTTCTCCATTAGTGAAAAAAGGAAAAAAGGGACAATTTCACAGCTTTTTCTTCATGTGGATGACATCAGGCTGAGTGCAGATCAAAACCCACTGTACTCCACTGACTCCAGACAGTTTAAACTTTAACTGGATCTGCTTTCTCTCCATTCAGATCACATCAGATCACGTCATGGTCTGTTTGTTAATCCAGTCCACGTTTGACAAATCTAAGTTCAGTTGTCTGAGTACGGTCTCATCTCAGCCTCATCGCATGATGTCTGGGAATAAACCTGTTACCAGACGCTTCTGGTTTTGTTCACAAGCTTCAAAATAATGTGCCCAAAATAAAAAGGTTACAACACAATCTCGGTGTTATTTAAAAGATAACTCTTTCAATTTTACAATCAAGTCAGATTGAGTATAAGAGATACTGAACCAGTTAAATTTATTTTGCCCCGTTTATTTATTTTGTCTTAAAGTCTGATCCAATTCTGAGTCAGCTGATGCTGCAGTGATATGGAGATCCTAAAATCCTTTGCACAGACAGCACCAGGAGACTTAGAGCTTTCAAACAAAGTATCATTTGTCACTGTTGACTGAAGACTAAGTCCAGGACGGACCACAACACACATAAAGTTATGCTGCCAAGGACAAAAGTTATTTTAAAAGGTTAAATATGATTATTTTTGGGTGTTGAAAATCTCTGTCTGGCTCCTTTAACAGTTTGGTGTGAACTCTGAAAGGGTTCCTGAATGTACAACACGTAAGGTAGAGCCCAACTGAAAGTGAAAACATGTCTGTTTGGGGGGTGTACTCCACTCACCTCACTCCCCTGCCCCAGCATGTGCAGATGCTCCAGGCAGTGTCGGGTCAGGTTGCGCAGGGTTCCCTCGGCCAGCAGTAGGTTCTCATGGGGCTCACAAACCAGCGTGAAGCCCAGACTCTGGACACCCAACCAGAGAGCGCTCATCTCCTCAGAGAAGGGGTCCCCAGCTCGCAGACGTACCACTCCGCTGTTGGCCTCCTGCAGGGCCAGAGCCTCCTCACCCGGCACCGTCTCCACCAGCATCCGGCCTGAAGCCTCCCGGGACAGAGAGACAGCGCTCCTCACCTGCCTGAGTCACAGAGGATCAGTGGTACATTTAGACAGACAGAATATGAGGCGTCCTGCCGTTTAGCACGAGAATGAAGGTTTCCTGTTTTCAGCGTTTTTCCATTTTAATGATAGCATTAGCACAACACAGGCCAATTCTCCCTCTGTGCTAGAGATGAGAACAGCTGACGATGATGATTGTCATTTGTTTATACACAGTGTGTCATTGCTTGACATGTAGAGCGAGCATCTTCTTCTGAGGGTGATAATGAGTAGTTACAGTTTGTCATGTGGGAGGACAGAAAGCTACACAAACACCCTGTGAAAGAATCCCTCGGTTACTGAAAACAAACAAGACGGACGCAGGGATGATTGACAGCCTCCCCTGGCCTCTGTGATGCATTTTACATTGTGTACCATCAGAAAATTAACGGCAGACAGACGAGTGGATGCATAGCAAACAAGAAGAGGATGCTGTTATTCCTGCACAAACAGAGCAGATTTTCAGAGTCTGCAGAACGATTACACATTTGTTATCCTCTGAAAAGACAGAATCCTGGATCCTCACCTCATAATTTATCAGTGATGTTGATCTTATTAAATGCGACATCTTTTAATGGAGCTTTATCCCACAATTTAAGCCCATGTGTGGGTTCTTCCTAAGCTCATGGCCTTTGTTAATATGTTTTTATGCGGGTTATTTAATATCAGACATAAGAGCAGAGTGAGAGTAATTCCATGTCTGCAATTCCAACCTGCGGCAGTTTCTGCACAAGCCACTACTGTAATGTAAATACACGTTTTTAAGTCACATAGTTGAATGTTAAAGCGTTCGGAGGAACAAGCTCCTGAACTCAACGGCTTCCTGCCATCGATGGGGTCATCCTGTACTGGTGCAAACAGCATGTGGAGGATGCTCATGCTGATCCTCTGTCTGTGGAGCAGCGTGGTGCATCTCTGCAGCGACCAAGTCTTCACAAGAGCTTTGGAAGAAGCACACTTAAAAAACAACAACAACAACAAAAAACTAGATTTCCTCAAACCACCTCTGAAGCAGGACTATCACCTTCCAGTTAAAGGACGAAGGGATTCCAGGTTTAAACAAAGTCTATGTGTTCATTTATTGAAATATATGTATATGTTTTTTTCCAGGTGCAGTGTAGTGTTTCTGCAGGCCACAGGTTGTTTCCACGGTCTGAGAATGAGATGTTTAAAGCATCTTTAAAATGAGAAACCTGACTGTTTGACCTGGGCTTATAAACATCAACAAACAAGTAAACAACACAAACTAACTGCTGCCGCTTAAATAAAGAGAACAAAACCAAATAAACGACTCCCCTCGCCACCACCGCCACTTTCTCCCGCTGCAGAAGTCGTCTCTCCTCCGGGCCGAGCCCCCGGTGCTGCTCGGTCAGGACTCCTTCATCTGGACCGAAAACCCGGGAGTACAGGAGCCTGCTCTCCCCGGAGGACAGAGCACTGACCGGACACACGGTGTGGACCAGGAAACACCGGACCATGCTGTCATGTGTCGACAAAAAGCAGCAAAGAGACGGTCATTTGTCACGAAGAGCGTTTAAACAGCAGTCATGTTTCTACCGACTTCTCACTTCCGCGTTGGTCATGTGACCTCTCCCGGCTACCGTTGTTTTGCGTTCATTGAACCAGCAGATGGCGTGCGCTCTCAATATAATATAATATAATATAATATAATATAATATAATATAATATAATATAATATAATATAATATAATATAATATAATATAATATAATATAATATAATATAATATAATATAATATAAACTGAAGCTAAAATATCTATATTGCATTGAGATTTGAATAAAGATGCGATTTTAGCCAAATAAAAAAAAGGTCAAACTGCTTTTTTTATTTGCTATTTATTTCAGTCACACACACACACACACACACACACACTGAAATAAATGACATTCACTGTCATATAGCATAAAATCTGCATTTCAGAAACTTCTTTTCGCTTCAAGTTTCTGCAACACACATTGCATCCAGTTGCTGAATTAGATTTCAAAATAAATGTGTGTGATCGAACAAAGTCACAGTGACTTTTTGTATTTTATTTATTATATTATCACTATTTTTGTAAATTTTTTTGAATTGATTGGTTTGTTTGTTTTGGCCTCAAGTGAACTGGATGGAAATACCAAGAGCAATAAAAGTTGAGTTAGAGTAGAAGAGACAGGAGGCGGCTGCAGAGAGGTCGACATCAGAGATCAGAGTGTTTCTGGGTCTCAGCAGACAAACAGAGGCAGCTGTTAATCCAACAGCTGCTGCTGGTCACGCTTCTTTACTCCGAGAGGCCCTGCTCTGTGTGTGTGTGTGTGTGTGTGTGTGTGTGTGTGCGTGTGTGTGTGTGTGGAAACTGCAGTGATGGCGGGAAAAGAAAGAAAGAAAACATTCACTCTGCTTTGTTAACATTTGCTGCACTGTCCCGTTAACCTCTTTACCCTCTGCCCCTCTCAGACCTACTGAGACTGGAAAACACTATAACAAGATCCGAGGATGAGACGGTTTTGGCCATTTGGGGGATTCCACCTTTACTTTTTGATGAAAACTTTCCTTTCTTTTCACGTTGCTGACTTTCTGCCTGTTTCAGTTACAACTGTGGCAGCTGGATAAGAGCAGGAGCTTATGAGGTCATGAGGTTGTGTGATCAGTCCATCATGTTAGTCCAAAATGAAATATCTCAAATATCTCTGACCTTTCCTCCAGCACCACCATAAGGTCACATTTGTGATTTTGACTGAAGACGCAGTTATAATTGGAGTTTGGTTCAGACATTCATGGACACAGGATTCAGCTGACCTCTTAAAGGAGGATGAACGTTTTCCCGCAGTATATTTGTATCGTAGTTGTTTAAACTGTCTCTGAGAACTTGGTGTTCATGGTTTAAGTGTTGACGTCCGGACAAACTCTGTTAGTGGAGGAAGACTGTGTGATAGGATCAACGCTCCAAAACAGCTGCTGACAGATGTGCTGATGATATTTTATCTGTAGCACTTCACGATTTGCTTCAAATGTAAAGCGCATTAGAAATAAAATGTATTATTATTATCATGATTGAAATATTGACTCTGGTGTTTTTCAGATTCAGTCCATTTAATTATTCTAACAGAGAGTATTTATCAGTATTCGTCCGGACCAGACAGCTGGTCCTGGCTGTGTGGGGTCGACTTTGAAAACAGCAAAACAGAAAACATAAGATAAGAAAACTGATACTGCAGTGTTGTTGTTATTGAAACTTTCTGGGGAAGGAGGAACTTTTTTTTACCAATTACCATAAACAGACAAACAAATGAGAGACATACTTAAAAACATTTCCTTCACAAAAAGAAAGTGACTCACTTAACAATAAACAGACTCGCATTTCTACCACTGCAGCGACTAAATGGGGCCTGTGGTTTTGAGACGTTGTCTGTCCTCGTCAGACTGTTTCAAAGATGAGCACCAGAAGAGCAAGTAGGTTGATGTTGACTAAATGAAGCCTTGGCACCAGTTTTGAAGCTGCCGGATCCCAGACTTGCATCATTATGTGACTTACGTTGCAGTTTTCCCCAAGAGAAAATCCAGAACCTCCTGGTATCCAAAGTATGCTCACTTTTTAAGTCACTATTTATTATTCTTCTTAAAAATATTACGTTCTTTTGGTTCCAGCTCACTGAGGACAAACATGGGTGGGGGAAATTTTAGTTAAGGATTCTGTAGTGAAGAGGAGTTTCATCCAGATTTAAGAGCAGTTTCAAAAAGCCAAACTGTAGGTCAGGATTAGCTACTCCAGGTTTAGGCCTAGCCCTGGTTTGATTTATTTGGAAACCTCCTGCATGAAGCTTTTCATCAGATTAGGTGCAGAGGAGAAGTATTTCTGCAACAGCCACACTGAGTGTAATGATTGAACCGCACATCACTCTTCAATAATAAAGGAATGAATGAGAGGAATCTCTGCAGGTAATAATTAGCTGAAAACACTGTGGGAACTCAATGTGAAAGTGAAGCCAGATTTCAATCATTTCCCAGTGGAGGTTCCCTGCAGCGGCTGCGTGAGGAGGATTAGATTTTCAATCTGGAGTTTCAGCTTTCGAAGTAAGAGCAGCGTGAAGGGTGAGCAGTCACTCATGTCATATTCACCACAAGAAAAGTTTGAGCAGGTTTTGGTATTACTGAGCAATGAGTCACAGTTCCCCCTGTTGCAACAAACCAGCTGAATAAGAACAACAACAGGATGTGGGTGAAGGGAAGGGCCGTCAGCCAGCGACCTGGACCAATGACAGTGAGGCCCCCGAGTTTGAAATAAAGGAAGCCGATCACAACATGCATCAGACGACCAGAATATCTTTCTGTCTGCTCCGCAGGGGGAAATGAAAACATCCTCCGAGTACATGTCTGCAGAGAGGACGTGCACACAGCAAAAAACATAAGCAAGAGAAGAACAACCAAAGTTTCTAATCCCCAAAAACATTCAAGAAGGAAGTTCACCTCACTGAACCACCGCCTCCACCCTTCCTCTGAAACCACAGTGCTGGGCTGTGTTACACCACCCTCGTCAAGCTGTTAGGAGCTTGTTTTACAGGCGGGTTTGTCAGTTTACCGTCAATGTCAACTTGTCGCAGCAAACAGGGGTTTAAAGGTGACACCCAGGCTGCAGCTTTGTGTGAGGGCACCTTTGATGGGCCCAGAGCTGCCTGCAGGACCCTGGGGACAGGGTGTCAAACAGGACAGGCTGGGGCGAAGAGGTGGGTTCACAAAGGAGAGGTGGTGATATGCAGGGTGGGGTAGTTTTTAGAGCAGCTCTGCAGGGTGTATGGACCTGCCTCTGCGTCGTTGCTGATCTTAGACCACAGTGGATGAGCAGGACTGTTTAATGGCAACGCGACGGGAGTTTTTGCATCAATGTGATGAAGCTTCTCGATTTGACAGATATTAATTCAGTAGAGTGGAAAAAGTATAAAGTTCCTTTTAGACATGTTTAATTTACACACTTCCTGTTCACACTTACTTCAAATCCCTTATAAACAGTAAAGACACATTTAACTATGGTTTATAACAGACTATAAAGCTGTTGTATTTTATACTATTACAAATGTGTTTCACTGTATTCTGCATTAATTATCTGTTTCTACAGCAGCCAACACTTATGGTTGTCCACAGGAGGAGGGATAGTTATAGTATGGAAGGTGATACTGGATGGGAACCATGTCTTGTGAGGTTGTGGAACCTCCTGGTTTACTTGCCAGAGGAAAGACTGACAAAAAAGATCTTTAACTGGGGCCGAGCACACAGTTACACTTGGACTCAAGAGGTCGCAAAAGTTTTTTCTGCTGACTTGAATTTCATATTTAGGAATAATTCACAGTGCAACGTAAACAGAGTTAAACAAAAAATGTTAAAGGTTTATAAAGAAGAACAGGAAAAAAAAACTTGTAGGAAGCCAAAGCTTAGAAACTATATCACCAGAAGGGTGCAGGACACTTTAATAAATAATATTCATTCATTCATATAGTTGTTGACAAACACATGAATAAACACTGATATCTGCTGACTGAGACAATTGAACTTTTGTAGAAAAACTACATCAGACAAAATACTATCCAAAGCAGAGGGGTGTTACATGTCTGGGAGGGATCTTTAAGTTTTTACTGACTTTAAATCGAAGGTTTTGAATAGACAAAGAAAACCTTTATGAGCAAGTAACTCAATTAACACAGTATTAATTTTCTAGAAGCCTGCTGTTGTAACATTTAAAGTGTCTCAGTTATTTTGTTGAACCCTTGTACCTCCAGCTCCTAATTAGATGGTCCATTTGTAAAACCTGGCTCGGTTTGCTTTTCTTTCTGGGGACCTTCCAGGGACTCATCTGCATTTTAAAACCGACAGTTGAAGTGGAAAAGGCGGCTTGCATTGAAAGGCTTCTGCAAGTGTTGCATGAGGTATGCCTCATCTCAAAGTGCGAGGCCCCTTGTTCAGACAAAGGTGGCAGCACGATCGTGAATAGTGTAGACCCATTGACAAGTAGATGTAAAGATCACTGAGACAAAATCTGGTTTTCTGATGTTTCCCTCCCTTTTCCCAGCTATGTTCAGTCTTTACTATTCTGCCAATATCACTTCTTTTCCAGGGTTTAGGAAAGAAATGAAGCATCTTCAGTTGAGTTGCACAAGACGACCAACAGACACTTGTTTCAGCTTGAAACTGTTGGCAGTAAATTAGTTTTCAGACCTCAGACGGTGGAATGCAAACAAAGGCTCGCGCTCTCTTTCCCACAGCCACATGGCCGCTGGGAAACTGCCTGATTTCAAACTTTGGTGAAGTGCCAGGAGGGAGGGAGTTGTGCTTTTATAACCTCCTGTCCATCAGAGCAATCACGTGTTTACAGCACGTGGTGGCTCTGATTTTTCTTCCCCCTCCTGCAGCAGAACTGTTACTCTCCTGTCAGGACATGTCAGGCTGCCAGGCACCGCCTCCACAGAGCCACTCCATAAGCATACAGGAATGTGTGTGTGTGTGTGGGCACGTGCTGCAGCAGAGGCCACTCCCCAGTTCGGCTGAAGAGGGAAGATTTGAAAAAACAGGAACTGCTGTGTGTGCAGGAAAACGTGTGTCCCCGCCGTGCCGAGACCAAACAAAACGACAGATGTGTTGAGAGTCAAGTTTGCTTTGACTGAGTGCTGCACCTCAGGAGCCTGTTACCAGGTTCAGTTACCTGGACAACTTTACATTTAAAATGTGGACTGACATAATGAATATTTTCATTACTGATCAATATGGCAGAACCTGGGACCAGAGAATGTTTGGCATTTTGAAGAATAAGAAATTATTTAATCTGTAAAGATTATTAAAATTGTCAGTAAACATTTGACTCATCGTTTCAGCTCTAATAAAGAGACAGTCAACTCTGACTTCAGGCATTTTGAGTCACTGGGTGTCACTGAAAGTGTAGTGTAGAGTGTAATGTGAATGCAGAACTGCACTAACATCTACCTGCTATGGACATTTGTTTTTGTATCTTTTTAGGTCACTACATAGGGAAGTGATTAAGATTTATACTGTAATTACAGACACTGATAATGACAAAGCAAATGTGGTGCACTATTGAGACTTGCTTTACTGGTTTTGTAAAATGTTACAAGGAACTCAACAAACCTATAAACCCACTTCTTGCCCCTGATGTGGACATGTTTTTGTATCAAAAGTTGCTTCAAATCACTGGTTAAGATTAGTTTTTAAGGATCCATGTTAAAATAATGATTTTGCCAATTCTGACTTTGTTTTTTGCTTCTTTTGTTAAAGTAGGTGCTTCTACAATGTTTATATCTTCCAAAAACCATTCAAGTATCTGCACAGAAATCCCCAGTCCCACCCAAGAACGCATTCATAACACAAATTAAATTTCTACAGTTAAAAAAACCAAAACAACAACAAAGAAAAGATACTGTACATCCCATTTGAATGCACATTGGATCTTTATTTCAGCAGCTCCCCCACGAGCCTGCACCAAAATATTCAAACCACCCCAGTCGCTATAAACTGACATCATTGGCTCTGCAGAGTGGAAGACATTTTATCTCTGAACATTAAGGGATTGAAAGCAAAACAAACGTGTTTTTCTTAGATTAAAAATCCTCTCACACTTGCTGACCTGCAGCATCAGAAAAAATCTCACTGCAAAGTTAACAGGTAGTTTGTTTGCTTTGGTTTCTTCTGACCGATAAAAAAATAAAAATAAAAACAAAAAAGTATTGCAACTGATCAGGAAGAAAAAAAGCTCTGCATTTATCTTATACTTTAACAATTTGTCATGAAAATATCCAATTAGCATTTGGGGACGCCTAGAAAAAGGCATGTTTCAACAAATCAACATCTAAATTGGGATCAATAAAATTCATTAAACGTTACATAAAAAGCAGTATCAAAAAAAGCACCTCACCATTTCAGGTTTTAAATTAAGTGCTTAAATTAGGTGGAATAAAAAAAATTAAAAAAAAAAAAAAAATATCCAGTGAGGAGACTGAAAGACAAACTTCAGACTTGGCAGTGAGGTTTGGCTGCTGTATAGGAATCTGGAAGTGATTTGTGCTTGCTTACGCCAGCATAATGACAAACGGTAAAAGAGGCAGTAGGTCCAAGTGGGTTTTAAAATGATCACATTGCTTCAGATCATCTTAACAAAATCTGTTCACCGCACCTCAGTGGCATCTTTAGGTCGAGTGTTCATCATTTCTCGTCTTTCCCTCTTTAGATTTGCATAAATAACTAACTTTGTTATAGTTAAATGAAACTTTGGGGACTTGAGAAAATCCCTTTTCTGTTGGTGCAATCCCAATAACTTATTTCCTTGTCGATGGGGGCAAGGCCTCAGGCTCTGAGAGACATTTGCACTCAGTCTGTTCAGGGGGAGGCAGTGTGTTTCAGAGGCAGTTCGGGAGGAAGAGGAGGCGCTCACAGCTTCTTCAGTCGGCTGTACATGTCTCTCTTGCTGCGCTCCCCGGCCCAGGTGCGACTCTTGAGGCGAAACTTCCTGAGGTCCTCCTTGAAGTCCTCGTGGTGCATGGGCCGGTAGGCCTGAGGTTCACATTGCAACTGCGCAGGAAGATGATGAGACAAGTTTAGAGTACTGAACAGCCATCAAGGGTTTCATACAATGAGAGGTGACTTTAAAAAGCCACAACAAAATAGCCTCATAACATCTCAACTCAAAGTCAACTTACTCTGTTTTTAAGACAGAAAAATACACTGAGATGCAGCTGAAAGCTTAGAAAAGGCTAGCAAGTGGACACTGAGCTGAAATTACTGTATCACACCAATTCTGGGGGACCATGAACGAAATTGTAACTCGGCTATGGATAAAACTTAAATTGGCCTGTTTATGTAAACAATAGTGCAAACTGAGCAAATTGCATTATTTCTTATACTATTATGTTGGGATCAAAACATTCAAATCTAAAAAAGCACAAAGCCATCTGTCAATCACACATGATCGGAACAAAATGACAGCTGGCTCCCAAAAATCCCTGAGACCTGTGCAACAACAGTTCAGCTGTGTTCTGAGTATCTGAAGCAGCGCTGCAGTTTGCACTCTTACTTTTACAGATTGTAAGATAAACATATGTGTCACAGTATTTCAGCTGGTGTCGAGTGGTTTCCAGTAACAATCCTGGCCACACATCATTTCTCATTAGCCTTTATGAAACCTTCATTGCCAATGACCATATGTCAGTGACAACAGGGTAAAAGTCTCCTGAGCAGCTACTGATTGGATCTTATGGTTGATTTGTCAACTACATTTCATGGCTTTTGTCAAAGCTTGACTGGCTAAGTATCAGCTTAAGTGGAATCTAAAGCTAAACTAACCTGAAAGTGAGGGAAGAAGTCTTTGTATCCGCCCTTGAGGATGTAGAGCTCGGGGTAGTGGAGTTTGGGGTAGTCGTTCATGGCGCGGTCTCGCTCCCTGACGAAGCGGCACATTCGAGGGCCGCGCTCCGACGAGAACTCGCAGTGGAAGATGATGACGACTCGTTTCTCTGGGCAGGACGGGACGATGGGGGTCTTGAGGAGGAAATCCTCCACCTGCTCCTCCTGGTGCAGGTTCAGAGCTCCCTGGGATGACAGAGTCAAACCAAACATTTAGTTTATAAAGTACAGGAAGTGACCCTGAGGCATTTGTACACAAATTACTCAATTTATTATTGAAAGTTTAGGAAATGAACCTGCACAAAATAACACAATTCATAGGGTGGAAACATTTGATTCTGTGGCCAAAACATTTAGTTAATGACTTGATCGACAGAAGATCTTGAATTTTAATAAATGATCAATCATTTCTGTAATTTTTCAAGAATACACAGAAATTCTCTAGTTCCAGCTTTAGCAATCTGAAGACACTGCATTGGGATTCATCATGATATTTACATTTTATAGAGAAAGGACAATTAATTGATTAATTGTGAAGATATTCATGAGATTAGTCAATAATGAAAATTGTTAGTTGCATCTCTTTGTTTCTTGTAGGTCCTGTAAATGGCTGACGTGTTGTTAGACTCACCTTGATGTGTCCTCCTTCAAACTCGTAGGGGTAGCGGCAGTCGATGACAATGACTTGCTCAACTAGATGGTTAAACTGGCCAGTGAGAGCTTCCACCATCTGAAGACCACAGAAAACACACTTTAATATTTTCTCTTTGACATAATGTCAAACTCCAGCAGTAAGACACTGAGGACTTGTCGTCAGGGCAAAGAGAAAAGAGCCTCTACTCACCACCTCTGAGGTAATGTACTTGAGGTCTTGACGACTGCCCTTCACTGTGGGTAACACAAACGGCTAAAAGACAAAAAAGGAAATTAGATTACAGAGGTTCATTTCACACAATTAGGTCACCAGAGTTAGGAAACACAGCTGAGGATTTTGCAGTCTTCCTCACCTTGGTGAAATCTCCTATTAGCTCATTAGAGCCGTCCTCACTGTCCAGCAGCTTCTCAATCTCTGTCTGACAGAAGGATTTGGACCTCTGGAGCACAGAGCAGCCCTGGGAGGAAGAGGAGGGAGAGACTTAAGGAAGCAGCCAAGGAGAAAATGAGGTAATTCGAGCTCGTCTACAAAAAGCCAGTGACAATAGACAGCCAGCCTCAGCAAAGACATTTCTCCACTTAACAGATGGTCAGTGGAGACTTTTTTTAAGCTACAGATGTATTATATCATCAAGATGTGATCGGCTCAAGAAAGAAAGAGCTCTTCTTGTATCTGACTCAAAGACAAAATCCTGACCATAAACTTCTGCTAGAGAAGAGCATTTCACCGACATGATGATGATGTTTACAGGCAAGAAAACAACTTTAAAACTTTATTCGGTCTTTATTTAACAGAACAGCCATCATATCAACTCTGGTTTCCTTCAGTAAACCAGGTCTCAACATCACTTTAACTAACACTTATAACACTGATGGGTGTAGCAGGCAGTGCAGACTCACCATCCGTGGAGATTCAGGGTTTTGTTCCAGGGTGGTGGGCTGTGTTCCTGCCAGGCTGCGTCGTCTCTTCACCCTCACCGGCGTGTTATCATCTCCGGGGCAGTCGGGGCGCTTCGCAGAGGGACGGCAGACTGGGCTGGGCATGGAGGGAGAGCGAAACAGGCTCCGTGGCCGGCAGCGAATCACAGGCTGAAGGAGGAAAAAAAAAGACTTTCAAATTCAATGGTCCATTTACATTTTGTGGCACAGTATTATCAATGACTTGGCTACAGGAAAGACTTCTTTCTCTTTGGATGGCAGAACTTTTAAAAGGGAAAAACCACAAATCTGAGCTCCTAGTTTTTAGAATCATGTGATAGGTAATGGGACATGGGCAACATGTCTTTGTCCCCACTGAGCTCTACAAGACAGTCCTGCAATAACTTGCTTCTTCCTAGATCAGAAGATTATACAATAAAGCAAATGCTTCATGCTGCTGAGGTTTCACTGCTTTGCTCCTGTGATTCTTTCCTGACAAATTTACCAACTTCTGTTTGTTAGAAGAAAAACTTACAGAGTCTTCTGCGCTGGTGTCGGAGACCAGTGGGGCAGTGAGCAAGCTGGCCATTCCCATCGGCATCGCGGAATCGTTCTGTAGAAGACAGAGGTGTTGTCATACAAATATTTAAAAACACTATATTGTGAACTTAATCGTGCAGATGGTAGAACTGAAATCATGTGGTTCCTTAAAAGTATGGAGGAGTGATTTCAGACATTCGCAGAGTTTTGGATTGTTTTCTTTTCTTTTCTTTCACTCGTCGTTGTCTGTAACGTGATGGGGCCTCACCTCCATGTTGTCGTCCAAGACTTCCAAAAAGCCATCATCATCGTCATCGTTTAGAGAAGAGGTGAGGGAGGAACTTCTCAGGAACATGGGGCTGGAGTCATTAAAGTCCAGGTGCTGGATTGGAGGAGGTGAGGAAAACTGGACAAAGGGAAAAAGATAAAAGGAAGAGTTTGCATCTCTCTAGAGCCAAATCTTAATCATGTGCACAATGATAGACACTGATTCTGATGATGGTCACATACCATGAGGGCTGGAGCCGAGCTGGGGCGGCGGGAAAAGGCGTCCTTTGACTGTCCACAGTTGAAGGAGCGCACACGACTCCGCAACGGTGGCATTGTGGGTTTCTTGAATTCAGAGCCCTCCTGAAAGTACATTCAAAAAAATTCATCAATGCCTAACATTTCTACAGATAAAACCTCAGTGGGTGTTAATCTGTTGCTGAGCTACACACAATATTTCTACAGGCATTTATCATCTGTATCAACTTTAAACTTACAGAAGGAAAATAAATGTCCCCCAACTGGGGTGAAGCTTTTAAAAACGTGATATTGTCACCAATGTTATTCATTTAACTTTAAGTGGAATAAAATCCAAAGATCGACCAAAATTTTAAGGCAAATGATGCAATGCCTTTGTCATGGCAACAAATCAGCTCTCTAAGCATTACTAAAAGTTCTATGTTAGCTTCTGTATCTAACCAGCAAAAAGCTAATTTAACAATCTAGATTTCCTTCTGTAATACCTTGTCATTGATGTGTTCTACCAAAGACAAACAGCACCACTGACCTCTGGCATGTTCTCTTTGTTGTCATGTTGTGAGGAGGAGGCTGCGTTTATTTGGGAGGGTTGTTGGCCGAATATTCCATAGCGGTGAGAGTCCTCTTGTCCCTTCAGAGATGGACTGAGACCCAGGAGCTGGGGCTGAGGGGAGAGAAGAGGGAGCCAGTCAGCAGAGCCTCAGCAACTGGAAACAAGCTGTTAAGTACTGGAGAATGTTTTGCAGTAACTCAATTGAAGAGGAAAAAAAAAAAAAAAAAAAAAATCTTGTTACCCGACCCAGCTGCATTTTATTTTTTTACTTCAATTTGAGTCTCTCTCTCTTACAGGTGTGTATGATTCATTTGAATTTAAACTGAAAATTTTGAGATTAAATTTTGTGATTTTAATGCTTGACAACCAAATTCAAATGACAACAGGCCGCGTACATCAGACAGATTAAAACAAATTGAAATGAAGCATGCAGAGCTGTAAACAAAACATGACAAATCTGCTTACTGGCAATGAGTTGATTCTTCGGATTGGTATCCTCCTATAATTGAAAGAAGGGAGAGGAAGCAGTCAGTACAAATCAAATCAACAGGCTGTTTTAGTTTGTGTAGTATAATATTCCCTGGAGAGTACTATCTTTCAAATAAAGAGGCAATAAATAAACAAACACCCGCAAATGATTTTAAATTATTGACTGGAAAGCAACTTACTCGTTGACAACTCGGCTTGACTGTTGAATGGCCTTTTCAAATCTGTAATTGAAAAATTTGAAACTATTCAGAATTAGTATGAAATGGTTAAAACATTCAACAGATTTTAAAATAGTGCTGCACTTAAAGAGAATTATCAGATCTTTGTAATAAAACCTACTGTGCCGAGAGGCTGAAGGCCTTTATTACCAGTGCGCCTGGAAACTACAAAGAATCTGTGGCTCTATTGAGAAACCAAGAGGAACGGTTGGACTAGAGGAAGTTGGTTGAATGCATAGATGTAAGAGGTGGTCTCTGGAGTTATGCCCACCTGTATGCTAAATAAGTTGAGTGGATAGCTCAGTGTGCTGCTCGAGGGGAGGGGGGTGGTGGGGCATGAGAAGGGCTGCAGAGATCAGCTAATCTACCATATGCCTGCTAGAGCCTATGCTGCCAACCCCTTTTCTGCAAGGGCCCTTTGTTTGTCAAGGGGGGAGCGTGTCCCATTCAATGCAGACGAAAAGAAGGGGGGCAGTTGTTCTCTGGGGGTGCCCTCATTTCAATAGATGTGATGCAGCAAAAACTCCTTCCCCCTTTTTCCTATTGAAATAACAGTGCATAGGAAGAGTGTGCCAAAACCCAGAGGGGGTGGGCTATCCTTAAACTCAAGCGTGGGTCACGTCCTCCCCCAACCTGGAAAACTCCTAGCAACCGAACAGCTGTAAAGAAGGTGAATGAGGTCTTCAGCACCAAATGCTGCTGTAAAGGAACTCACACATAAGACGGCGGCAGATGTCTGCAGGGACTCACCCAACTGAGAATTAGGAGAGGGGCCACCCAAGATTAGGCACTGGAGGATATGCTGACAAACTGATAAAGATAAGAATGCTGAGCACAACTGGTGTGCCCAGTTTCTTTTGCCTTTAGGAACTGGTACAAATTAGTTTCTCCTTAATGTCTTAACTTCTTTTAACTTCTCTCTGTGTCCCTTGTCCAGAGTGTCAAGAATCATTTTCCACGGACAACATAACCAAGTCAAAGTCAACAACTGTACAATTCCAGACAACATCTTTTCACTCAACTCTAAAAACACAAAGAAAGTTAAGCCGTCATGCCTTATCAGCTAATCTGCTTAGTAAAACTGAGTGAGGCTGGCATGTTAAAGCCAACGGTAAAAACAATAATCCTAAAGATGAGAAATGGTGCTTGGCTCAGCTGATCCCGAGCATAGGGTGGAGGTGGGGGGTGGTGGATGGGGGAAAGCAGAGGGGCACAGCTCATAGGCTGATTGATTAGGACAGACATGAGGAGGACAGTGCAACTTACGTGTCTTCCACTTCAACGGCATCCATTGGACTCGGGGGATCCATGCCGAGGCCTGAGGGAAGACACTTGTGTCACAGATCGATATATGCACCAGCTGCAATTGAATATCATTCTCATTGTCAATTAATCCAACAATTAATTTTGTTAAGTCTAGAAATGTCAGAAAGTTGTGAACAAAGCCCAAGGGCAATGCAAAACAGTTGCTTGTTTTGTCTGACCAGCAGCCTAAAACCCAAAGATACTCAGTCAATTATCACATGACAAAGAAAAAAAGCAATTCCTCATGACTGAGAAGATGGGAGTTGGGAACAAGATGACATCTGGCTTTTTGCTTGAGTGTAAAATGTAATTAATCAAAATTAATTTTCTGTTTAAAAATAAGCTCCAAAATAAGTTAACAAAGCAACCATTGACAATACTCATCTCATGACCACAATTAAAATTAAGGTGCATAACTATGAGATCAGATGTACATAAGGCCCTCAGGCATCAATTGTACTGGAAACAATTAACACGGACAATAGGTCTTCAGTGGCTCACCAGCATCAGATGAGACGTCAGAGGCAAAGGAGGGAACCTTTTCAAGGGGTGCATGCTTTCTCCTTTTCGGGGTATCACATTGGCTGTGTGGGAAAGACACGAACAAGAAAAAAAACAAAACAATGGTATGAACAGCAAACCAGACTTTGAATGCCAGATTAAGGGCTGGAATAAATGACAAACAGACAACAGCAAGTAGGAGAAATAACACATATAAGTGTAATAATAAGAAGAATATTAATACCTGCCGAGTCCAGCTAAATTGTCCATGTCCAGAGCCAAATTGGTGACAGGAGACAGAACAGTCGCTGGTCCACAGGAGAACAGATCCCTGCAGTGCGAGTTCTTTGAGCTCAGCTCGGGCAGAGAGAATGAGGAAAGCCCGGGGATCCCGTCGGGCCTGCTTTTCAAAATAGTATTAACAGGACTGGTGCTGCCAAAACCATTAACCGACTCCATCTTTAGCTGTCCAATTTGTATAAATCCCGCGGTCGTTCTTGCTTTAGTTTGAATGTTGGGTCGGAGAGTGCCAATTAGTTAGCAAGACGGTCCAAACTTCAAGCTAGCCAGTGAGCTAACCAGTTAGCTAGCAACAATTTAAGAAAACATTTCCGAACCATGCGATCTGAAACACCGGCTGGAAGTGACTCGGTGATTCCGTGTGGAGTAAAACTTTGATTCAGTCCTGCTAAGTTAGTAAAACCACATAGTTGTTGTTTGTGGCAGAGAGCTGTAGTACAGCGTACTCCCTCTCTGACAGCCCCTGGTTTCTGAGAAAAAGAGACTGAGGTCGCTCGTATTTATGTTCAAAATAGAAGTTCTGGAGCGGCAACCTTTCAGCCAATCAGCGCCTTCTGCTCTCTCGTCGACCAATCAGAGAGCACAACAGCTCTCCGCCGTTGTCCTGTCGCCGGATAGGGGAGAAGAAGGAGGATGTGACACAATCCTTTAAAATGTTCATCTTTCTTCTCACATATCTTTTGTTCTCATCCTCTCGACAGTGGGCTGAAACTCCCAGGAATCAACGCATATAATATAAATCGTTTCCTACCATTGTTGTTTGGTTTAAATGTCTAGAATAATAATTAACTTGGATGCTGATAGAGAGATTTTGAAAAAAATAAATTAAAGATGAAACCCCCTCCCCACTACCAACATGTCTGTGCTTGCGTGCCTCTATTCAAATCTGCAAAGACACAACAGTTTATCTAAAGTGAGGTCATACTGATCCCACAAGCAAAGGTAGTTGCATCATCTTACTGAATAAGTTTGTCTGAAGTGATAAATACATTTGCACTTTTGAATTCTGCTTTTTTTTTAAACATATTATGTGCATTTATGGTTTAAGACATGACCAGCTGTGAACGGGCCACTACTGAAATCCTTCATATTTTCAACTCTTTATGATATTTATATATTTAATGCTTCTGCATTTAGGTGATTATATGAGGAAATAAACTGTCTATATGTACTTATTTTGAATTGAATTCAGCTGAATGAATTCCACTGATGGTAGAAATATTCAGATAGCCATGGGTGGTGAAAGTTTTCAGGTTGTTTACTTAGGTAAAGGTTTTAAAAGCTGTTACAAATAGAAGTTCAAGTATGTCTCCTGTGACTGTGATAGCATTAGATCATGTGTGTTCAGGCAGCATTTCACTGCTGTAGCTGTTTGAGCTGGAGCTATTTTCAAACCATTTTTTAAAGGACTGCAACCAATGATTATTCTCTTAGTTTATCAATTGATTGTTTAGTTTGTAAAAATTCTGAAAATAGTGAGAAGTGCCTTTCACAATTGTCTGAGGCCCAAAGCACAACTTTCAAATGTCTTGTTTTGTGTGACCTGTTGGTAAGTTACTATATTTTAACCCCAAGAAAAGCATTTCAGCTCTGCTTGTATATACTGTTGGGTAACAAAGCATCATAGTTTATAAGCTCTTCATACATTTTGTATGTATCTTAAGAGATGAAGTAATTAGTAACTCCAGCTCAGATAAATATAGTGAAGTAAAAAGTGCGATACCTACCTTTGAATGTAGTGGAGTAGTAAGTACGAAGCAGCATGAAATGAAAAGACCTAAGTAAAGTACATGTGCCTGAAATTCGTTCTAAAGTACAGTGCTTGTGTAAATCTACTTAATCACCACTCCAGGCACTCTTACCTAAGTAACAGTGGTAATAGCCTGTTCAAAGTAAAAATCCTTACTGAAGCAAAATTAGTATAAGAAGTAACTATGATGGAATTTAAGTATAAAAAGTTATAGTTTAAGTTAAATCCTCTGAACATCTCTCATCATTGCAGCATTGTGGTAAAACCACATTGTGACCTGACTGTGTGCTTACATACCCGCAATGGTTGCCATGCTCATATGCCTCCCACACAAAGTGACTCAGACAAAAGAAATCATTTTCCCTGATGAAATGAATACTTCCTTTTTGCTGTTTCTCTCCCTCGCTGCCCCACGCGCTCACACGCTGATGGATGTTAATGGTTGTTTTTACTGCTGGTTGTGCAACATATTGCCCCTTGGGGATAAAAATATTACCTTACCTCCTTTTCCTTCTGAATCCATGTCATATTTGTGTACCTTAACAAGATGTGAAAAGCAACATGAACTCAAGGAGAAGATAAGCCACAACTCATGAACTGAGAGGCTTGCTGTTCCTGAATGTCTATAGATTAGAACGTGTGCAATTTGCATTTGTGGGTGCATGTGTGAGTTGGTGTGGGAGATCACATCTTTTAAAGTGGTTTTAGTTATGTCTCCGTTCATCAAACATCACTTCCTGCCTCGTATGCAAGTAACTTTGCAGCTATAAGTTTCAGGAACCAGTTCAAATGGAATTAAAACAATCTCACGTCCATGTTTTTAAGAAAATCTAAAATAGGACTGTTTCTGTTTATACCCAGATGAAAGCTCTGAACTATGGTCCTATGAGGAAGTGATGATATAAATTACAGGGATTTTAAATGTTTTATTTTCGACGTAGAGATGGAAGAAGTTATTACATTGAGTCTGGTCCCTGCTGGTTTGGACAACAACCATTTCTCTTTAAGCTATTTTTGGATTATATATTCTGGAAACACTGAAATGTAATGTTAAAAGTTTCAAATAGAAGGTCTCTGGGATAAGCTTTGTTTGTAAAGTCAAACACTCACCTGCCTTTAACTAGTTCAACCAGACCGCTTTGGCCGTCCAGGCAACTAAACCAGACAGATGTAACCAGTAAAAACACCTCAGGATTTTGCCTTGAGGTTTATGGGACGTATGCGTTGGTTTGTGGTTCTACAACTTTTCTCCTCATCTCAGAACTTCCTCTCCCACTAGAAGTCCAGGTTTCTCATGCACACCTCTGACTGCATTTACAATACTGAATGAACAGTTATGTGTAATTCAGAATCAGGCAGCTCGGTTTGCTTTCTTAGATCTTTCAGTATCATTTTTACAAACCTGAGGTTGTAAGCAGGGAGGAGTACTGACCTTTGGCATGTGGAATATGTGGAATAACCACTATTAACCAGCGTTCAGTCTTTGTGCGGTTAAATTATCTGTGTGATTGGCATCACAAATGTAAATAAGGTTTAATGAACTTCCCTGGAGAGGTAAAAGCATGAGCCTGTGACTCCGGGCTCCACACCCCACATGTGAAAAGAGGAGACAAAAGGGGGGAGAGAGAGAGAGCAACTTACCCCGAATAAAACCTCTGTAAACCTCCCAACACCCTCTGTTCCCACCAAACCTGCACTGACTCCCCACTGACAACTGGTTTCCTTTTTTTTTTTTTTTTTTTTACACAAGCTCACACTAACAGACACAAACACAAAAAAGACGAGGGCTTTCCTTCATATGTAGGAGCAACAACCTCATCTCAGTTCTTTGACCCTCATGGCTTCACATTTTAATTAAATGATGAGTAACTACTATTACGATGGATTATGCAAGTTATGCTAATGTGTTACCATGTGGTACCATAATGTACCAAATGAAAATCCACTGGCAGAATCTTGAAACTTGCTTGAGTATTGTAATCCATCACAGTGCACATCTAGCCATCTTAAATATATTACAAAATTGGCCTACATTATTGTTGCAGTCTAGACAATGTAACACAAAACTCAACTGCATAAAACACATTTCATCGTGTACAGTTACACACAGTTTGTTGTGAAAGAGTAAAAACTTGCAAACACACAGGTCTGGTCCTTTAAGAATGGGATGAGTGTTGAAACAACCTAAGATAATAGAATGAAATCAACCTTTTAAACTTTCATAAATGCTGCTATAAAAATATCGCCGTGGGTGAAGTTCATTACAGTGTATTAGGACCTATCTTATCTCTATTTATCTCACACTGTGACTCACAAACAGTGTGTGGTAATGTGCAGGCAGTAGTAACCTGTAACTGGGACGCTCATAAAGAATTCTTCCCCACTGATGGCTTCGGTGCTCAACAGTCTGCACTCTTTTCAAACCCTTCATTTACAGTTGGAGGTAGAGGGCGTAGCTAAAAGGGAGGAGGTAGTTTACACACACACCCACACACACACACACACACTAGTTGCTCAGTAAAGTTGTAGATGTGAAGCTCTCTTCTCAAGGTGACCTTTGTAAAAGACAGAGGGAATTTGTCAACAGACACTGCAGATTGTTTGTGAAAATGGTCTGAATTTGAAAAATCACACACCAAGCGTTATGGATTCAGTGATTTACACTAGCTTTATTCTTGCTGTCAATATAGAAAACCTCTGAAGCTGCATTTAGACAATCTTGTGACTGTAAACTCTCCACTGAAACCAAAACAAATCAATTCCTTCTTAGATAAATCCATGTGAAATCACTGTGCAAAGATATTCAAATTTCTATACGTCAGTAAATGTGCTTTCCACCACTGGGTTAGGGAGGGATCTTCTTACCAACACTGGACAATTGACAGACAAACTCCAACACAGTGCAAGGTACTAACGGTCGATGATCAGTTGATTGGACACTTACTTGAGAATTTGCATTTGTCTTATCTACATTAACATTGACACTAGTTCAAACAGGTCATTAGCACAGCAGCAGCTACATTACAGAGCACCCAGACTGTCACGTGGAAAGAGGAGACACCACAAACTGCTCACCACGCTCTGGCTAATTAACATGACACACTGCTCACAAGAAAAATGTCTCAGAACTTCATTCTTCAGCAGTGGGTAATGATCCAGAGTGTTTTCTCTTGCTGTGATCGCAGCTATTTATGGTCCTGTCTCTCTTAGAGAATATCTGTGTAAGTCTAAAATCCAGTGTCAATTTCACATGTCTGATCTGTTGCAGTTTGTGCAGGGAGCTAATCTTTAATTTCCCTTGTAGTTAAACTCCAGTTTAACCCAATATGAGCTTTGTGGCTCACAGAACAACTGCACAAACAAACCCTCTACTTTTCACAGTAGAGCCAGTGTACCTCGAGACACAACAATCGGAGTTGGACTGGAAAAGTAGCATTAATTCAAGCCCTTTTACCCTTGGGGCTTCACATGGTCATTAAGTGATGAGTGAATATGTATTGATCTATGAATCACCTGTTAATCATAGGCAAGTGCTTTTTGATCCCAACAATACTACAAAAGAAAAAATGACATACATATATACATGTGCTCAAACTAAAATGTTTCACAGTAATAATCTGAATAAAATAATACCACATTAAATGGTGTCATTAATATACACACACAAATAACAATGGCAACAGATCTGCACCGGCTCCGTTTGCAAATTCTTATCTGGAAAAACCTTATCTGAAAAGTCCCCAGGCAGGAAACCAGAAATCTTGTGATAGGGAAGCAAAACATTGGGGCATTAAATGCATTTAAGGTTGATTTTTTCATTGCAGTTAATAGAATAGAGAAGAGAAACATTACAGAGTTTGATGAGAACTTATCTGTCCATGCTAGAGCTAGCCGGCGATTATTTTAGCTTAGCATTAAGACTGGAAACATAGGAAACAGTTAGCCTGGCTCTGAGCAACAATTAAAAAAATCTGGCCCCAGCACCTGTAAATGTTACTGATTAACATGTTATATCTTGTGTATTTAATCTGTACACAAACAGAAACAGAAAACTGACAGTTTGTGGTTTTATGGGGTTTATATTTCTGTTTTCGCATGAATGAAAAAAGATATTAGTACGATTTAAAGGTACTTGAACATATTGTTTAACTTGGGACAGAGCCAGGCAAACAGTTTCTTCTGATTCCAAGTACTATACTAAGCTAACTGGCTGCTGGGTTATAGATAAATATTTAGAACAAAGATGTGATATTTTGGAAAATATGTTTTTAAGTGAAATGAGGAGCTCAATACTCCTCTCCTGTCTGTAGGGTAAAAGTGATGCTGCACCTAACACGTTATTAGCTAAACTTAGAAGCACAAGGAAATAGCTAGCCTAGCACTGTCTGTAGTTAAAAAAGAATATATCTAATAACTTATCTAGATTTAGTAAAGATTATCTTGCTTGTTTAACCTGCGGAAAAAAAGAGATGTAAAAGACCAGATGCTTGCTCAGTAGTTGCATGGTTTCAAACTTTGGACCAAGTCAGGCTAGCTGGCTAGCTCTCCTTGTATCTACCCTTTGTACAATGTTAAGATAACTAGCTGCTGGCTGTAGCTTCATATTTACAGTACAAACATGAGAGTGTTATCAATCATCTCATCTACCCTTTGGCAAGAAGGCAATTAACTGATTTTCCCACAATGTAGAACAATTCCTTTAATGTAGTCCACACATTAGCAGCACCTCATACAGTGTTTTATTATCTTATTAGCAGAAATTCCTCATCACAGGATTTCTGGTTTCCATCTTTCACTCTTTTCAGTTAAGAGGGTTTTCCAGATAAGCATTTGCACATTGATCCAGTACAGATATGTTGTCAAAACATTTTCTTTCTTTTGTTTATAGTAAACTAAATGTGGATTTGGGTATGATGACACCTCTACTAGTCTTTTAAAAAGTCTTCTGATTTAACTTAGTTTTAATCAAAAATACAAGTCTCATTCCAACTTTTGTGATGGATTCATATTTAAACAACATGAGACAGAGCTGGATTATTATTGATCAAAGGGATATACGGGAGGCTGCTTAGCTGATATTTTTATAGACATTTGTGGACATTTTTATGGAAGAATGGGAAATGTCCAGTTTTTATTTTATAATTTCCTGTGCACAAACCTCTGGTTAAAGTCTACAGATGACACATACAGATGATGACCACAAATGACAAGTAATGGATGTTCTGCTCTACTCCACAGAAGAATGATGGGTATGTATGCAGGGAGACGGTCAGTCAGCCACTGCTTCCCCCCTCCACCTCCTGGGTGTTCATCCATACCATTGTTCCCTCTTTTTGTCTCTACTAGTGTCAATGCAGACTCTCTCTTGGTGTGGGTCATCCCTTCACTGGTCAACAACCAACCCCCCCCTCCCCCCCATAGACACACCTCCAGACTCAGGTCGTGGAAGACGGGGTGAACATCTGCTCATGGAGGAGGCCCGGCAGCCGGCAGATGGACGACAACACAGTGGTAGAGAGAGAGCGAGGCTCCAGCCAGGAATTCTGGAGGGAAAGAGAGACAAAAGCTAAGGAGGGGACAAAAACGGGAGGCTGCCGAGGGTGTATGAGGGGGTCAAAGAAAGGAAGGAGGAGGAGATTTATAGAGTGAAGTGACACATCCTGACAGGGATCTGAGTATATTTTAAAATAAGGAAAATGTGAAGTTGAAGGAGGCAGAGGCAGATCAATATTCAGAAGCACCAAAACGATTGTGAAATTCTTTGAGGACAAAACATCATTTAAGCCTTTTCAGCAACTGTTAAAAAATGTATTTTATTACGATGATGGTTGAAGAGATAGCAAATGATAATTTCTGTTGTGCTTTCTTTTATGCAAAATATTAAATATATATATATATGTATATATGTATATATATATATATATATATATAACTGAATGAATTTTTTTTCTTCTATTTTTTTCTCTTTTATTTAAACTGTGTACTTTTTCCTTTTTCAATTTGTAAAGCACTTTGAGGTGTAATTTCTTAATGACAAGTGCTATATGTAAATTGTATTATTATTATTATTATTATTATTATTATTATACTCTTAAAAATATGAGGGAAATAGACGTTTATAGTACAGTAGCACGAGCAGACAAATTACTGGTAAAATGTACTTAAAACACATCAGAAACAATTCAGAATACAACAAGATATAAAAGATATAAAAGATATAAAAGTGATTACAAACAAATATAGGGTTTTATAATCATATGGTATGATCAGTTTCATCCCTTGGGTAGAACAACCAGATGAAGTAAATAAATATGTCATTAAACCAGTTGATATTGAAATGTAACAGGTTTAGCCAACCATATCATCCTGGGATACATAAATAAAACTGACTTGATGACTTTTGAATAAATATTACTGCATAAACTCAAGACAACTACTGTGGTAGGTGTTTGAGGCCTACAGATTGTGTAGGTGGTTGAGCTGTTAGAGAGAGTTGTCACTATTTCAGTGTCATGAACATTTCATCCCTCTTCAAATGTACATATGTGGTCACATCTCCGCCCGGCTCACTGTGCTGTAAATTTACAAATGTGAGACGGGGTTTGGTGCATTTGTGTTTAGCAGCCTGTTAAGTGTAGCAGCTCCAAACTGACAAAAACAGCCTCATTGTGAGAATTTGTGTATGAATACACTCAGCTGTTTAAAGCCTTGAATTAGCTGATCTTAATCTATGCAGCCTGCATGCTGGGAGCTCAGACTCAGATCACCACCATCAGCTGTAGTTACAGTTTTATAACCGGGAGCTCAGCAAAACATTCAAGTCACCATTTTCTGAAGGTTTCAGAGAGACAAGAGAGGGAGAATGAACTGCCCCTCGATAATCATGAAACTGTGTATATATATTTATTACACATTTTTTTTATAACTTTTTTTTTTTTTTACCATGTTTTCACTTTTCAATATATTGTTGTGGCAAATAACTGAAATGTAAATTTTTTACATTAAAATAATAAACTTACTGTAGCAGTAACTTTTTATTATAATTCCCCCTATTTATCTGCATTAGTATGCAGTTTATATACTATCTTTCCCCAGTCTTGTCTTTGATAATGATAAAAGTACAACAAGAACAGTTTAGTACAGAGCCAATGGAGCCAAGAAAAGCAGAACAAACTAAACACAGCCATCAGAAAATATGCAAATTGATGCAAATAAAAACGATAAGGTCGAACAAGAGGAGATTAAATTCTGCTCAACTTTGTAGAAGAAATATCCTCACAGCTGTACCAAACAACAGTTATTATGTGAGCAGATAAATTACATGATAAATTACATATGCTTAATACACACCATAATACATAATAGCACATTATAATGTAATTACAAGAAGCTATAGGGACATTTTTGTGTGTGAATGTACTTAATGCACTTGTCAATAATCATAATTCCACCTATGAAGCAGCTGTAACTGGTGTATAAACAGTTAATGCATGATTTATGACACAGTGTATCAAAACTGTAATCATATTCAATATCTGAACATACATGAAGACGGTGTGTTTTAAACCATTTAGTATACAATACAGTCAGAGATGAGTTAGTGCTCTGACTTTGAGTAGCTCTCACTCTATTGTACCTGCTTTTCTTATGTAAATGATTTTTGTGTCTCCATCTTGCTAATGAACTTATAGAAAAGAGTGACATCCTGTCTGTAAATAAGCCCTTGTGGCAGTGAGACGGCCTCTTTGTTTGACTGCTAATTTGAGTGATAGGCACGTGTGTCTGTGTGGATGCATGTTACGTACATGTTGAATATTCTATGGGAAGCAGTTGGCAGCAGTTGGGCTTGCCCATCTGTCAGATGCAGTGCTGGGCCTCATTTCTAAAGGATCAGACAGAGAGTTATTAATCATGGATGAGGTCAGGGATTAAAAGTTAATAAATTTCAAAGGTAACGTTATTAAATGTTCATAAACTAAACAATTAGCCGCACTTGACTATCATGTCCCCACTGATTGATTCTTTATTAATAGTGGATTAATTGGTTTTAATGTCATTCTTCTCTGCAGGGGTTAAACTTCCTGTTCACGTATAATTTTATTCTTTAAAAGCTGCTGCCAATTTGTCAGTGTCCCAGAGTGGAGCGTTTAAGGGCAGAGGACACCTCCTCTGAGTATTAAGAGTGCACACAGTCACTCAGTTAGTTACCATAAAAATATGATCTCATTATTTCACAGCAGGATCACAGTACACACACTGTCTCAAATACTGTACCAACTCAACATCCTCTAAGTGACCACAACATAACAAAATAACACATTTTTGTCAAATGAATAAAAAAAATTCTAAACTTGAAATTTCTATTTAAGAAAACAAACAAAAAAAAAAAACAAACAAACAAAAAAACACCTACATTCATAAAGCTGTATGTGATAGGTGCTGCAGTAGTGCCTTGCCTGATTATTTATTTATAGTATGATGCCACCTGTTGGCCATTTGTGGGACCACAAGTTGGATACAACGAAAAATGGGACTACAAAAATGGTGGCAGCTCTGACACTTTTTTCTTAAAGATGTAAGAAGCCCAGTCCAGTCTTAGAGAATTATGCATGTATTCAATAATGATAGTAAGTTTTAAAGAAGGCCCATAGGTGAATATATAATAGCCTTATTTTAGTTAATGAAAATATTAATTTACTATCTTCTTGTGTGTAGCAAACATAATAAATTGTTGTGACACACTGTAATGTAGCTGCAGCATAAGCAGTGTGCAAGTGTAGCCTACATTAGTGTATTTGTTGTTATAAGAGAATGAATGAATGACAATATACTAAAACACACTTGTAATAATATAAAATATGTTGTTGTTGACCAATTTAACTGCTTGTCTTTGATCATAGTGTGTTATTAGCCATTTATTACATGTTTATCTGTTGATTATACAGGATAATCAAACAATTGCACAACAACAATGTAAAAGTATAATAAAAGATTAACAGAAACACCTGTGCTGTTTGCTACATCAAAATCTATTTAAGAAATGCAGTTAGTTTACTTCAGTCTGTACTTCAGTCTTAAACACATTTCTGTTGTCAAGTGTGGTAAATCAGACTGCTGCCAAGTGCAGCTTGTAAGATGTTATTTTGTGTGATATACTCCTGTTTACAGCCTTTGTAGAGAAAAATATAATTCTAAACTAAAACTAATACAAATCAAATTAAACTGGAAAAAAAAAAATTTGTAGGGTGAATGTGGCCCTGTTTCCAAGGTAACCATCACTGACACTTGCTGACCAGTGACACCAAGAGGCAACTGGATTAATTTATATCCAGCTGTGGCAGAACATAGAAAAAACACATCAAAGTATTAATAGGTTTGCATCAAGAATTCAAACAGATGCTTAAAAAAATCTATTTTCTCTCATTAATATGCAAATGCATGTAGAAAGGTGCTCTAAAATGCTCCATATAGAGTACCTGTGGTGTGTACGACAACATGACAACATAACATGACCCACATACAGTGGTGGTGAGACTATGCGTAAGGAACCCGTCTCTCATAATTTGTGGTTTGCTAACAAGGTTGTAGAACAAGCAGCAAGGAGATAATTAGTTTATAGAGAGCACAGTAACCTGTTTGATGGATACAGTGATGAGAACATCATCGGTTGTTTTAGTGTGGAAACTGTCCTGAACCTGACTGATGAGTTAGCAGAAGGACTGAGCCCTGCCACACTAACAAGCCACAACATCTTGGCTCTGCACTGCACTGAGATTTTATGCTACTGCACTCTTCTCTAAAATGTCTCCAAACCTTCTGAACTCTTCCAGAAGACAAACACATTTTTCTGAAGTGAAGGGAGCTCAGAGGTTTGAGGCGAATTAAGCAAACCTTACAAGAACTGGGCAACTTCATATGAATTTAAATGTCAATCTTATTTTATCAAAGCTATAATCAAAATCTATTTTGTTGTGAAACTGGCTCCAGCTTTGTAAGTTACATGTTGGATTTGAAAGGTCTTTTCTCTGGCGCCATCATGTGGGTAGATCAGGAATGACAATGTAAAAAACAGGAGCCAAGCTGTTTTTATGTTTTTATGGACTATGAAACATAACAATTTTGATTTTCTTTTTTTCTTTTTTGTTAAGCTGGAGAAAGATTTAGGACATCAGCATTTTATTTCACACAGATGATTTAGTTAATTGTGAAAGTTGGCCTCTTAATGGAACAAATCAAAGCATTACAGACTGACCCCACTGTCACCAGCATTGTTTCACTTTTCTACAAACAATTTATACTCTCAGAAAAATAGGAAATATTTTATAATCACATAAATACTCTACACACTTAACTAAGTAACTTTTTTAATTAGAGTTAAGAATATATCTTGCTTGTCTAAATTTTGACAGTCATGCCAGCATCAGAGAATTGATCTGATTTACAGACTGTTTTTTCAGGTGTATTTTTCACTTTCACTCTATATTTTTCCCGTAGACACCGGTGGATATCTTTGTCTGGATATGGAAGTTTTTCTGAAGGTATTTGTAGGTGTTTTAGAAAAAAAATTGATGATTCTTATTACTATTTGAATCATCTTAAAAGCCTCGGAGCATCTTTGGATTAAGAAATAACAATATCAAGTGGTGCATGTTCAGATTTATCCTCTTTGAACCGTCTCTACCTCTTTCGTCCACCAGATGTCACCAGATGCTCAGTAGAGCTGGAGTCTACCTGTCGGCCTGTGTGTGGTCCTGATTGAAGTGCTCAGTCTGCTCTTGTAAAAACACTAAATTAGCTACTGTGTTCCTCACTCTTTGCATAAGTTAAAAGACAGGGAAGTGAGGTGTAATGTGCCTTTAGGTGGGCTGTCTGCGCTAATTATTGTTCCCAACTCTCAGCCTCCACTCAGAGTCCATCACAGCCCACAAAGTCAGAATATCTGTCTTTGTTTGGCTTTTCTCCAGGGAGACAGCTGCTTTGATCTGCTGTTGGAGGCTCTGATTGTCTCAGTGTAACATGGACACTCACAATAGACTACAGCCAAGGTGGGACGACTGTAAACCTCATCACTGCAGAGAGGAGTGAATGCTAAGACCAGAAAAAAAAAACTTAAGAAAAATCACACTTAAAGAGAAGAAGAGCAGAATCACACTTTTTAAAAAAATTAAAGTAGCATAGAATTAATTAAACAAACACTATACATACAACAGAAAATGACATATGAAGTTGATAACACTAAATTTAAAGGTACACATCAAATGTATATCATTCTGGGACTGAAAATAGTCCCCATCAAATGCACTGTTTCCTCCTGTTTGAATAATGTTTGCTTGAAACCACAGGGGCCACCTGTTTTAAGAAATTGATGAGTCTACAAGTGAAAGTATGTGTTTAAGTAGGAATAAATGGGTTTTGGGACTGAGTGCCACAGACAGTTTAGGACTCTCAGAAAGTAATGAGGGTCTTTTATGGGATTGTTGACAATGAGGGCGATATAGACAATTGCCTTATCGTGCCTCTAAAAACTGTCTAGTTTCAACAGAAACACACACTTCATTTATACAAATTATTATTAAAGTTTTACACAAAGCATACTGCTGACAGGATTTTGTCTAATCTCTAAGCTCAGGGTAAGTCGCTACCGACAGAAAAATAGGCGTTAGACAACCTTAGACACTTTCTAGTAACATGTGCCAGCATGAATAAAGCCTTGAGGCGACTCTTGTCCATTCTGGGTGACCAGAATGAAGGCAGCACATCATTGTGCTTAAACTGCAAATTATTCTTATTATATTACTGACTGTGATACAAGCAGCTTATCTTTGCAAATACATTTATGAATGCAACACTGTGACCCAGATGAATTCCATTACAGCCACAATTTGTATTCTCCACAGGTAGCTTGTTATTTATGTCCCTCTCCAGTTAATCTCTCTCTCAAGATAGGAACATATATATATATATTTATCTTTTCTGTAGTTTCGCTGTTGCTTGAATATTTTCCCGCCACCTGCAGCTGAGAGGACAGCAGGTGTCTTCACAGTGAGAGCACAGTGAAACCAGAACGGCTGGAACACAGCACATGTATGATCACTTCAACAATTTTTCTGGTATTTTCAACACCATAACCCATTATGGTGCTAAAATAAATTTCATCTTTGGTCATTGTAATTGATACCCATCTGCTGCGGCAATGTTTAGAGGGAGACTTGGCAAATGTACCTCAGTTTAGAGTGAACATCATGCCTTCTGGGATGATATACGTATCTGCATGTATGCATCTGAAACAGGCGTTCAGTTAATATGATCAAATTATACTTCTGGTAAAAAATGGCACAGAATACAGGAGAGTTACAGTGAAAGAAACTTTATTTTCAGTCCATTTCTGACTGACAATATCCATTAATCCCCATGACAAACCCAACTGAGGCTGAGAGCAGCAGTCAGGTTGAATATGCAGGTTTGTCATCATTTTCCTATAAAAGGCCTGAGGAGGTGAGTGTGGGGGGTCGAGGAAGTGTGGCAGTAATATAAGCAAACAGAGAATGTGAAGAGAGGAAATGGCCTGTCCTAATAATCACAGCCCAGGAGCAGCAGTGCATTCAGCTCGCAGCGCCGGGGTGCTCGGCCGCTTTCTCTGTCTCCTTTCAATGCAGCAGAGCCCTGCAAGCAGCACTTTATGGACAAGCCATGACACCCACAGGAAGTGTAAACAGAGGTCAAGTGTTAAAGTCCAACCCGCCAATTCTCACCTCCATTAAAGGGAGGGGGGGGGGTCTCCACAGAGCCCTCACAGCACCTGGGAAGTGGCTCCTTTAAAACACTGCAATGATTGGTTTCATAAAGCAGCTTTAGAGAGCGACTACGATGTGAAATGTCTACATGACGTCTACATTTTATGGATTTATGAAAAAGCCTATGGCCATCGTACCTGAACAACACACGAGTAAAAGAATTAGACATCTGCTGACAAGTAAAAACTTTCTAGGAATTTAGTGTCACAATTCATGAAATCCATCTGGAATTAGCAGCTGACCTTTGACTTTTTCTTGCACTACATTGTCAGTTGAGTCTGACAGTGACCATTAAAAAAATGATGATGAACTCATGCATAAGCTTTTGAAACCAGGGGGAACAGCGAGCCTGGCTCTGCCCACCAGCACCATCTGAAGGTCACTAAGAGATTTCATCTTGTTTGTTTAGTCTGTACAAAAATCAGAGTGTAAAAACATCAAGTCATGGTGAAGCTAACCGGCTGCTGGTTGGTGAGCGTGGTCTCAATCTGAACATCTGACTATCAGTAAGAAAGTAGTTAAGCATGTTTCCCAAACTATCTAACTATTGCTTCAACAGGCAACATTTTGACACCACTGGGTCTTCGCTGGGCAAAAGGGTTGAACATTTCCTGTTCAGTCTAATGAAGTTTGGGAGCTATCATCCACTGTGTAGATACTCTTTCAGAACTTACAGGATTTGATGTACAACCCTTCAGAATCTAAACTTCCACTAATCCACTCCATCATCTGAGAGACAAGAGTCCATGCTAGCAGCTCTGTGATGCTGGAAATCCATCAAATTGTTATTGAGATATTGGTCTCCTTTGAAAGGTCAATCTTTAAATTTCACAATCATAGAGCCAGAATTAGAGAGAAAGATACTGAACTACAGTTACACGGGCACAAACAGGGTGGAAATGTTTTTTCACCTCGCCTAGTTTTTGTCATAAAAAGGGAATATAAAGCCCGTAGTCAGACCTTTGTGTGTAAAACAGACATAGCCACAAATTGCAACCAATTCTGGTCAGAATCAGGAGACTTACAGCTTTCAAACTATTTATAATTTGTCAAGGTTGTGTGAAGACTGAGTCCGGTACAGATCTGATAGACATCTAAAAGTATGATGGTGTATTTTGAAAGGTTAACATACTGTCACTGCTCAGAGTGTTCAGTCTGCATTTCACTGATATATCTCTTTGCCAAATGTAAAACTTTAATAATAATTTGTATAAATGAAGTGTATGTTTGTGTTGACAATAGACAGCTTTTAGTCTATGTCTAGTCTATGAAACATCACAATATTGTCAAAAACACCTATCACGACCTCACAAAGCCACACATGACGTTTTCAAATGTTCAAAACTTCAAAATATCTAAAAATATTGAGTTTTCACTGATATGTGACAGAGAAAAGCAGGCCATCATCTGGAAATGGCAGTTTCACTATTCTTGCTTGCTTGATTATCAGAATATATACCAATTCTTTTTCTTTGGATTGGCTAATCAGTTAATTAACTAATTGCTCAGCTCCATTCTGATGTGATACATGATCATGTTCTGTATGAATCAGGCCTTTATAGTGGGTCAGACTCTCTCCACAGCCCGGTGGTGTGGAGGCCTGTTTGTAGTGTCAGACAGGCCGAATACACACATGCTCTGTTCCCAGGACAGGACGGTCATGTCAGTCAACAGATACTGTTCAGAAGGAAAGTTAATCCCTCATTAAGTTGTTAATGACATGGACAGTCATTTTTATGAATGGATGGAGGACTTTCTGTGCCTTAAGTGGCCACTCTGAGCCCAGAGCACAGCAGCTCATACAGCAGCACCTAACAGCACTGGTGTCGATGCTAATGGTGCATAGCTGGAGCTGCAGTGGCTGGAGGTCCTCCCTCCTGCCACACATGTAAATGAAAAACACACAGAATCTGCATAGGGATTTGCAAAAGTTGCAGTTTTTAGTGGTGGAATTAGTCAGTTCATTTCACATTTTTACCATTTAGCTGATTGTGTTTCAGTTTCAAGTTTCACTCGTTAACAGAGAAATGAAACACATGCAGCCACAGTACACGACACCCCATTCAAACAATAAACTACAACAAAAATAGAGTAGGACCCTGCACAACCTCCATCAGGGCTTAGTTTGTAATTATTTGGTCTATGAATTGAGACTGAGACTGGTCACTTATGTAAAAACAAGACTTTAACAGCAAAAGGTCAAAATGCCTCATTATCATAATGAAGAGCACTGAAAGAGACAAAGGACCTTATAAAGACATGTCCCTCAATTTGGACACGTCCACAGAAGGACTTGAGAACTGACTAGAGACTTGCTAGGACAAGACTTGAGACCTGCCTTTGACTTGGCTGAAATTATTTTTTAAAAGCCCTGATTTTAATACTCATTTGACATCATTCTTTTAACATTGTGATGTTTTCTATTAAAATGGCATGTATTTTGTATGTAACACTGATCTGAAAACAATGTCACAAAATCATATAATATCCCTATGAGCAGAAATTCTGCATATACAGTACAATATTGTGGAGCCACTAATGAAAAGTTACAGCTGGGTACATATGTTGGCATTTCAGTGTTTTTCGATGTGCTTTTTTGTCTATTGTTAGTTTAGTACATACTGTGTGTCCAGGAAATAAGAATCATTTGCGAGTTATCATGGTAAAATAAAGTGAGAATAAACATGAAAGCCATATAATTATTTTTCTCTCAGTGCCAAATTCGAAATTCACTTTATTCTTGGCAAGAATAGAAGGCTGCACTGGGCTTTTGATGAATATTATTATTGATTTATCTAAACTAATAATTAGGAACATTTTTCTTTTTACCACATATAGTTCACCTCAGTAATCAAATGAAACATTTCTAAACCAAATGATGAGTGTAGACAAACTAATGTCTATACACTACACACATTTTCCTACATAATACTGAGTTATCATTCTCTTAATGTTGAGGTCTTAAATGGCAAAAGTCAGAAACATACCGGTAATCATAATTGGTGCCTAAACAGTGCATAACAACTAAGATGTGTAGAAAATGTAAAAAATGAAATATAAATCTAAATGATGCCTGTTGCCTCTAGTCCTGTCTGTAAATGCTCTTTTTTCAAATATCTGAAAGGTTCCTTATTTTTCATCAGATTTTATTTCATATTTTACATTTCGTATTCATGTATCCTTGAGTGTGTATTTGTCAACATTGTTACAGACACAAAAATTGACGTATTGATCGAGAAAAGTGATGCACAAATTAAACTTAATGCATTTGTAAATGAAATATTGTCACTTTCATGTTCAAAACTGCTTATAAATTGTCAGAAAAGATTAAATGTAAACTGATAAATAAGAAGTATTTTACAAATTATTCACCATAACCTTTTGTATGAAGTTTGTCCTTAAGATTTATCTTTATCTGTACCTTTCTGTGATAATGCAACTGATTGTACAGATGAGACAACATCTTAAGAGAAACAATGCCTTGCAAACTGTTTTTTTTTTACTTTTTATCAATGAAGTCATTGAGCCATGCAAGAAAAAAATAGTAGTGAAACAAAGTGATGGGAAAGAGGTAGGGCACCAACAGTAGTTGTTTCAAAATGCACATTTGTAGGTAATATTTCATTTACAAAAAGTGTATCCCAGGATGTTCACACACTGAAGCTGATAATTTTTGCACATCCTGGCAGATTAGGAAATCTCCAGAAACCAAAGAAAAACACTGCAAGAAGGAAAAGACAAGTTCTCTTAAAAAGTGTGAGCAAGTGTATCAGTTGTAACTTAAGGTCAAATCAGGCTCCTCAAGCAGCTGAATAAAAACACAAGCACAGATTTATCTGCCTGGATGTGTATTGGAGCCAGACAGAGCATACCTGCCCTTTTACTGGACTCCATTCATAGTCAAGGTGAGGGCCAAGGCCCAACAGGTCCCAGTAATGACCCCTCAGTCCCTGCAGCAAGGTGACAGAGGCAGGCCGTTCTGGATCGTTCTGTAAATGGCTTCATAAACTCATTAGCGATGGATGTGCGTGGACAGGAAAGGCCAAGATTACAGTGCCTGTTAAATGTGTCGGGCAGGTGAGAAAACGATCCCCTTTCACCTCAATAATAATAATGATGACGGTGTTTCTCCATGCTTTTGTTTCATTCAATCATGTGTGAACTGAGCTACAAGGTGAGACAGGACAGAGAGTAAGATACTACTACTACATACTGTAGCTCTCACTTCTCTGTAATATTTCATATCTCCTGGCATACAGGAATATTTGCAGCATCTATAGTTTGGAGATCAGGATTTTAATCTCTCCTCTTAATAAATTACTTTTATCGAAAAATTAAAGCTCGCGACTGTTGAATCTGTTGTTGGGAGACATTGTACTTTAGACTCCACTACATTTACATAATTGGTACAGTCACAAGTTACTTTTCACATCAAAATCTTAATCAAAATCTTGAATCTTCATTTCAAAACCTTATAAAATCTGATGGATGTAATAGATTACACTCAGTATATGTCTATCAAGCATATGACATAGTTGAATTTAGCCCAAACGGATCCATTTGCAACATTAAAATGCTGACAACATGTTGATTCATCAGTATGATCCAAAAATATAACCTTAATATATTGTAACACATGCAACAAAATTAAAGGGCCATCGTGCATAACAAATACCATACTAGTTTCAAATGCACTTTTCTAATAATGCTATCAATCAAGTCAATTCTTGAAAACAGCACATGTATCAGTATTTTTCACAGCTACTTTTACTGCTGACTGCATCACAGGTGAACTGAGAATCTAAGTGATTCCCTGTCATTGACAGACTACTACTGTTTTTTAGAAGAGGCACTGCATGCTTGCTTGAAAACATATTACAACACTGAACATTAACTCACATCTATTAAAGCTGCTAAAAAGATCTTTTTCTTTTTCCCTTGTGCTGAATATATGACATCAGATAAGATATCTAGGAAGCCAGGGCAGAACTTTTTGGTTCAGCTGTTTGCCATTCAAAGTTTTCTGTGTCCTATAATATCAACCTTTTTATGTTTATTCATATTATCTATTTTCATTTTGGTGTGTTAAATGTGGAAAGCCAACTGGTTTTTGCAGCTGATTTTTCAAACTGAGGTTTGGCTCATGCAGAGAGTTGCTCTAGGAAAAATGGGATATTTGGAAAACTGAGATGTTTCACTGTATGTGAAGTTAAACAGTGGCAAAAATTGAGCTACCATCTTGGTCTGAACATGTAACTAACCTACAGATACTGAATGAATGAGTGCTGATGAGGAGTTTCAAGCTTTTGGTGAGAGGCGCATTTGGGAAGGATGGCCCATAGGGCTATTAGAGAGCAGCTCTTCAGTGCTCTTTCTCCTCTCAGGCCATGACTATGAAAAGAGGACTCTCTGGGACAATGATCCGCGTATTCCTTGTCTGGCTCCAATACACAAGAAGGGCATGCTGCCATTACTGCAGCAACACAGCAGCTCTGTCATTAGAGGACACAGAGGTGCAGCTTCTGGGGGTTTCACTCCTGATACGAAGTCAGTGAATTTCAGATGTGCAGGCAGAAGCAAGGGGGAGAACTTAACTGAAAACAGCAACAACATGCCTCTATTTAGTCTTCCCCACTTGAAATGAAAACTAGGGTTGCAGCTAAGAATTATTGTCGTTGCTGATTAATTGTATAGTCTATAAAACATCTAAAAATGTGAAAATTGAACATAAGCTCTAATTTACTTTCATAAGACTGGGAAACACACATTCAACAAACAGGAACCAGTGGTTTTTGCTCTAAGTATCAACCTGGACTATTAAAGTATCATGTTTAGTCTGACAGGACTGGAAACTTCCACTTCTTTTACTTTCACTTATTTCAACAGTTTTCTAACCTTTTTGATATGATGGGACAGTTTCACCAAACTGTACTGATTAAAAAGAAAGATTTCAAGAGTAGATGTGAATTAAATGACTTGTCAGGACAGAGATTTTCTGCAGGTCACGCCAGTAAACATCGGTCCTGGGGTGGGTGGTCCGGTTGTGGAGGCATCAGAAGAAGCATCCTTATTGTTCAGGCCGAGTCGAGAAAGTCTGTGTTTGCCCTCTTCATTAGACATTCTAGTGTCAGCGAAGGAGAATAAATAAAACGCACCGAGGTCAAAGGGAACGAGCGGTTCACTTCGGTGTTTAAATGTGTTTTAACAGTTACTTAAGGCTCTGGAGACGCTCTCTGCCACTTTCAAATGATGGAAATGAGCCTGGAAAGTTTGCAGAGCTGGCAATAATCCAAGTTGAAAGAGAGACAGTCTTTGTCCTCGGGTAGTGTAAGAAAGCAAATCACTTCCTTCAAAGGAGCCGCACAGCTCTTCATCTTCAAACCCCCGAGAAACCGATCAAAGAAAAAAAAGTTTCGTGATATTGTTTCCTGCATAATCAGTCATAATAATGGTTTCTTGTCCAAGTCCAATTTACGTGAGTCACCTAATGAGACTGACTTTTGTTTAACCTACGAGACATTTTGTCTTTAAGCACAATAATTAAATCCACCCTCAGATTTAAGGCTTTAGACCAACTTAGATTGTTTTAGGAATCAACCTTTCCCAGTCAGAGCAGCCACTTTCAAAGGATGGGACGGATCAACCTGTGGATTAACGCAGTGAGTGAGATTAGTGGAGTTGCAGCTTGGTAAAACCAGCAGCACCACTCTGTCACCACACCTGACCCGCTGAATTTGACGCCTCAATTACTCAGGGCAGTTATTCAGTTTTAAGAGCGACACCGCTGCTGTTAAAAGACACACTTTGGGAATAGAGCGCATTCATTTTATACAGGAAAAAGATTATGGACTGTTTACACACGGAGGTGATTCTTGACTTACAACAGCCTGAGACAAATACAAATGAAAACCTCCAATAGCCTGTGGCTAAATTAGAGAATTCAAAAATGCGTTTGGAATCAAAATGGGGAGTTAATCAAATTAATTAAACCAACACAGTAGATTCTCTGTAAATCGTACAACTTTAAGTCAGCGTCCAATTGTGAAGCGACTTGTTACGCTGCTTAGAGCATCTGTCGGGCAGCCGGGACTTAAAAGGCTCCAAATAAGATGATTTGGTAACATCAAGGCTCTCCCAGCGGTAATGATTACATTTGGACTTAAGAACCATGCAAGAATTTGTAGCCCAGTAAATCTCTTGACTTCCCTGCCCCCACCACTCTTCAAAAGCCTTGTCATTCAAAGGGTTAGGATGTTTGACAATCCCAGCTTGTACTACTCCACCAATTAATTGGATACGTTGTCGGGATGTTCGTTTCTCTCATCTGCTACTTAGAAAGACAAAGGATCGATGGGGGGCTGTTGACACCTCCATGTCCGGGTGGAGTATAAATGAGGGCCCTCTGCAGAGGAGCAGCATTCACTTTCTCGCTGCACTTGGAGCAACAACTTGTTTTCTACAAAGACCATCGAGATCTTACTTTTCCACTTTTTGAAGAGCACATCTGACAGAATGCAGTTACCGAACAGACCCGTCGGAGCTTATGGATACTCTGTGCGTAATTACGCACCAGCATCGCTGTTCCCGCAGTATCAGGGGAGCCAGTGCGCGTCGTCAACGAAGCCTCCCAGTGGAAAATCTTTCACGATTGATGCTTTGCTCGCCAAGCCGGAGGATACAACCAGCGGCCGGACGAGTCCTTCTCATTGCGGAGTGAAATATCAGCCAACAGCCCCAGTTCTGCCTCTCACCGGACATGTAGGCTTACCCATGGCACCAGCACCTTACGTCTACTCACCAAACATGTTGCACTCAGCTGTTCACTCTCAACCTGGCTATTCAATCTACTGCTGCCCGCCTTTCACCTACCAGTCAACGTGTCGTGGAGCATTTTACGCACAAGGTAAACTGAGTTACTGTCATTACTTACTGTAACCAACAAAACAAAATGTCAAAAATTAAATCACATTTACGTGATAGTGTGATTTAAAATGTCTCTCTCTTTCTGCTTCACAGCTTCAATGTCCAAAGTCAACGCAGGCCTGCACTCGTTCAAGACCAAAGGTGGGAAGTCGAAACGGATGCGCACCAGCTTCACCAGCGAGCAGCTGTCCCGGCTGGAGAAGGAGTTTGCACGGCAGCAGTACATGGTCGGATCAGAGAGGTTCCTCCTGGCCTCCGCCCTGCAGCTCACAGAGGCTCAAGTATGTAAATATATACTGAAATGTTATTTTGAACATTTAAAGTGTATCCTCAGAAACATATTTCCATACATTCCTTAAAATACACTTCAATGTTTCTAATGTGTACCTTGTTTTCTGCCTCTAGGTCAAAGTCTGGTTCCAGAACCGGCGCATCAAGTGGCGCAAACAGAGTCTGGAACAGCAGCAGGCCAAGCTGGCCAAACTGGGCCTGGCTGCTCCGCCGAAAAGCCCGGGATCTCAGGGGCACGGAGATGAAGGCGACGAGGATGAGGAGTTCTCCGACTCCGACGTGGATATTGACGTGTCTGATGACTCCACTGACCACTGCTAACATACCACCACTGGACTTTTCAGACACACTCTTTGTACATAACTGCTGAGAAAGGAGGCCCCGACTCCACCTATGAATATTTAATAGATGTATAGTTATATATTTAATTTTCTACATTTATTGCTCTTTGATGAATTCACTTCATGTGTGCAGTGTTTGTATATGAAATATTCAGAAATATATTTTATGACACTAATGAAAACCTTGTCCTGTTCATTCCTTTTCATTCAGCCACTCAGAAGCATTTAAATGTGACATTTTCTGTCACAAGACAATTAAAAATCTGCTGTTACACGTTAAAGGCTTTTAAGACCTATTTTTTAATTAGATGCACTCCTTCATTCAACCACAGTGAGAAGAGCTGGTTATTTATCATTTGTTTCGTTTGTGATGATCTGTGTGGACACGCTTCAGGTGGGAAATCTGATCAGGTAAAAACATTTGATTTAAAATCTATTGACAGCCCTGGGTTTTGTTATCGTCAACCAAATCCGATCAGAATACACCCACACAGAAGCCAATCAACTCAGTTTTTGACTGTTAGATTCTCAATAATTACACTCAAGTGTGTTTGTTCAAATTTGAACACAATTGAACAATTTAGCCATTTGTTTAAGAAAAATCTTGAAGATTTGAAAGCACACTTTGAGTGCCTTTTAAAAAAACAGATAAAACTCAGGTTTACATTGAATATTAGAGGCACGGATACTAATAATTTTGTCTATTGCACAGATCATTTTAGTTGACTTAATCTAAATTTCATAAAAGCATTTGCAACTTTATCAGGTGAACAATAATCGAAGTACAATGAAACTACAAAATGTGATGAGTTTCTGTTTGTTGAACAATCAGATGAGACTTTTTCAACCTTGATTTAAGTTATATTGACTGAATGTGTGCATTAATCTGCACATTAGTTCCAGAAATTGATCTAGCTTAAAGAAAGAAACTCAGCCTCCTCTCTAACGTATCCCAACAAAATCATCATCATGGCCCTTTGACCTCTGCTTATTGCTCCTCCATCTGTGCCCAGTTTTAAAACGTTGGAGACATTTCCTCCCAGGTTTGATCTAACGTTAAGTCTGGGACTGACTCAGGTTCCCCTCTGATTTTAGCTAAGCAAATAAATAACCAGCTCAGGGATTAGCTGGGATATTTGTAACCCGGGGTGGTAGGGGTCAGTCTGTCTCTGGGCCAGAGAGCTGGATCTCACTGTTTAATCTGTTTAAACGGTCAATATGTCTGTTCTCACTGCTTCTCAATAGACAGGTCTCCCACATGCCCACCCACCGCCGGCAGGTGTCCTGTCTCTGCTCTATTGAAACTCGACGTCTTCCCTCCAGGCGGAAAGGGGCTCATGCTGTCCGCTGAAGCCTGCCTGGCAGACATGAGGGATAAAACAGGGGAGAAGACGGTGTGTAGAAAGGATTGGGATGTAGCAAATGAGTCCATCAGAGCAGCTAATTGGGGTGGTCAACCTGAAAGTCCTGTCCTGTGGATAACTCATATTACACAAAGAGGGCTGATGTGGTGGCTTCCATCTCCTTAATACTGAAATCTTTTAGCAATATGTTATTGCATTCAAATCTTGTGGTAATAAATGTACTGTTGCGTACTTTTAGTTTCCAGCAGGATTTAACAGAAGAGCTGATAATCAAGAGGTAAATGAAGATGTGATGGCACAGATTTCTAATATTGTATAGTAGATATAAAGTAGATTTATAAGTCTATGTCATGTCTTTTTTCCTTTGATGATCCACAGTCATTGTAAATTAAATGAGAAAAACCAAAAAGGTATCTGTAATCAACCGGCCACAAAGAAAGGGTTGATTATGAATGTGTTTCATCAACAGGACAACACTCTAGATACACATGAAACCATCTGCTAGTTTACACTTTGGATAAATTATATAGCTAATTGGTGGTGCCTTAATATTTAGACCAACTATTTACAGCTATTGAGCTATACACCCCCACAGAATGACCCAATCTACTCCCTGCCCTTTCTGTTGCTCTACTTCTTTTTTGAGCTCAATTATTTCCTGTATAAAATATTTTTCAGAATAAGGGTACAAGTATGGACCAACAGGGCTCTCAACTCAATCAATCGACTCCATCAAAATGTTAACATCATCAGATCAGAAACTGAGCAGAAAGGTGAAATGCACAAAGTTATTTCAGTCCAATCAGATCAACTATAACTTACACTTACATTCTTAACTAATAACTGTTTGTAATGTTGTGTATATTGGAACATTTGCACACCAATTTTTCAAAGACATATGAATTAACTGTCTTCTGTCATTGCTGCTAAATTTAACTCAAACTGCAAAACAAACAAAAAAAAAAAATCACAGACAGCTTCAAAGCAGTGGGCAGCAGAGGTGTTGTAAAAGGGAGAAGGCGGCTGGTAACAGTATCAAGGGGAGAAGTTTAATAAACAGTAACAGAGTTGATCTCTTTCTCTGTCTCTTGTCCGCCACCCCCTGCCTGCTCTGTCCTGGCGTCCCTGCTTGGCCTGATTAGGGCTGAAGCGTCACTGAAGGAGCAGAATTTGTGTAAAAACCCCAGAGAGCCGTTTCTGATGTGATCAGCTGGGAATCAGAGCTCCCCCTCCTCTCCTCCCTACAGCCCAACGTAATCCCATTGAGGGACAGAAAGAAGCAACCAGAGGCCTGGGAAAACCTGGAGAGTCCTGGGGAGGATGGAGGTGGGGGTCATCAGGCTCATCGTCCCAATTAGCACAGGGCACCTTAACGGCTGGAAACACGCCAGTGCTGGCTGGGCTTTTTAAGACTCTCCACAGGCTCTGAGCTGAAGCTTCTTATGAAAGGCAACTATTACATCTTCATTTGTCTCCTGACTTGTGGCTCTGAGTCAACTCTTACTCTATTGCGCTTTACACAATTTGTCTTGCTGGCAGAGATGATAGGTTTTTTTTTTGTTTCATTCACACTGTCTAATTAGACAGTATTGTATTTTTGCTGGCTTGTTCCATATTTTCTGGTGCTAAAATTCAAATAGCTGAAAATTAATCGGCAATTAAGTCATTTTTCAAGGAGAAAAGCCCAAAAAAATGGTGGTTGGCTGGTTTTAACTTCTCAAATGTGAGGGTTTCCAGCTCTTCTTTGTCTTTAATTATTGTAAACTTAAAAATCTGGCATTAGAAGGGTTTGGGGGACAAAACAAGCAACTTGAGATGTCATCTTGGACTCTTGAAAGTTGTGAAAGATTTAAAAAAAAGAGTAATCAGTTCATCAACAAAGTGTTCAACAGATTAACTGGTAATGAAAACCATATTTACTCTCTTTGATTGTCAAGAAGAGAAAAAAAAAAACCCTGATCTTAGGAGACAGTCCTGGTAAACTACCCTCTACCAGGGCTGCAAATAACCGTAAGTTTCATTATCAATTAATTCTTTTCTTGATTCATCAATTAATCTTTAGTTTATAAAACATCAGAAACAAGTAAAATATTAATTATACCAGTTATAATTTCCCACAACCTGAGGTGACTCATTCAAATTCTTGTCTTTGTCTGAACAACAGTTGTGATAACCATTTGACTAATCTTCACATTTGAGTAGTTTAAGCCTGGATATTTTAAATGAGTGTTTGAAAATTGAGTATAAAGAGTTTTGATATACTTTTCTATATGGAATCCATATTTCTTTGAATGCTCCCGTTTGATGAGGATATTTTTATCTCTTTGTCATCACTCCTTGGTGATGAATCCATCATGTAAACCTACATCACTGGATTCAAGTTGCACTAAAAAGTTACACGTATTATCATTATTATTATTGTTACAAGATGATTCTTGAAAGTCTCTATATTATTCAGTTGAATATTCAAACCAGCATTGTGACTACAGCTTGAGTTTATTTTTTCCCTCTAAATTTAAATGTCTTTGGTCATATGACTGAGTTCAGCTGAGCTCTGTCTTCTCCGTCAGATTGTGAGGCAGCTCTGAGAAGGTGTGAAAGTTCTCATGGAGAGCAATAACCTCCAGCTCTACTGGGGAGACTGCACTTCATTTGACCAACGTGCGTTTTAGGGTAGGCGATTGTAAAATTAAAAAAAAGAAAAATCCTCCTTTGCATTTTATTTGCAGAGGCGAAGGCCCCTCTACTCCATCTAATAGTCATTAGCTTTCATTACAAGCGTTTGAAGTAGGAGCTGCCCTTTGTCTTCGTCGTGAAAGGACCGCATTTGAGATGCACAATGACTTCTGACACGGGCAGTGACAAGAGGAGCTGTCCTCAAGTGAGGCGCTCATCCTGATGTTCGGAGAACAGACTCTTATTCTCCCAGGAAGTAGCAGTTCCTGTTCACATTCAGAGACAGAGACAGAACGCCATGAAGGATTTAAAGGCCAAATATAACGCAGTTTGGGAGGACCCGACTGCATCGGGATCCAGGAATCCACTGATTCACAAATTACGCATAATTCACCCGGCGTGCGTCTGTTACGCACCACACATCCCATAAATGAAATAAAGAAAAAAAAAAAAAAAAAAGCGCTACAGCGTGACTATACTCAGTCACAGACACACTTACCCAGTATTTTAATGATTTTATCTCCTACTGGGCTAAATCACTGCAAAAGTCGTTTTACGTAGGTCAAGCACGTTTATGATATTTTAACAACATTTTACATTATTTTGCTAAAATGTCAATATACCACTCATATGCCATAATACACCATTATACTCTTTTTTTTTTTTTTATACAGGCTCCGTTTTACGCCATTACATAAAATTGTTTAAAAACGTTTAAGAGTAAGAGCAGGTTTCTCCAGGCCCTGTTAAATGGGTGATGTTTGTTTATGCTGAAGAGGGAGGCCGGTGGAGGAGCGGGGCCGTACAGGTGGCTAAACGACCCCACTTCTCATGCAGGTGGCACAAACGCAGCGACTTGCTACTTTTCCCATCTCGTTATAATGGGGTGAAATTTTCCAAGTATTTAATGGAACAGATTAGCTGAACACACAACGCTAATGCGAAACAAAACGGCCAATTAGTTTATTAATGAACGCGGGAGGTGCGAGAGAAACCCGGAGCTTCATCTGGGCCCTGCACCTCGGATGCAGTCCGATGGTCTTAATCAACATCGTGGAGACAGATCAGCCACAAAGGGCTGCAGAGCCACTGAATGAAGAAGCAAATGAATAATCACATTAAAGTGTTTTAAATATTTCATTACGTATGAACATAAAGAATGATTTGCCTGTGCATGCTCTGTTGCACTGACGAAAGAATCAAACCAAACAAAGCTCTGGAGAGATTCAGTTGTTTCAGTCTTTTTAATTTAACATTGACACACTGATGAGGTGGACCATGGGACTGATCCTTTACTGTGTAAAGGACATGGAGCTGAGGAGATTTTGTCTTCCCTAGACATGATTAAGCTCTGAAATATAGGCTAGTATTGTGTTCCAAAGCTCTTGTCTGCAGCAACAATATTGTTACCAACGTGCTGCCACAAATTGATGCATCATTTTACATATTCAGAATTTAGCATTTTGTGTTTTAAGGTTGAAAGGCTGGGTTGGACTCAGTAGGGGATTATAATTGGGCTTCAATTGACCTCTGCAGGAAAACTATAATCCTCTGAACATGCTCTGCCTCAGTTCGGCCACTGGATGGCAGCATTGGCCTACAAACAGTACCCTCAAATGACCTGCATGAATTAGGTTTTGTGGACTCATTGACGTTTTCTCTTCACATCACAGTGCAATGATTTTTCCTAAATCTATAGCTGCTGGCCTCTACTGTTGAAAATAGTGTTAATAGCAGATATTAAACCAAAGTGAGTTTTTACACAGCTGCCACTTTTAAAGGTCACTGGGAACACTTTTGGGAAGTTATAATATTCTACAGGATTCTCATGTCATGTCTACACAAGAAATAAGGAGCATGTTTCACCTCTATGAATAAAGCTTTGTTAATGCAACAGTTCCTGATGTGAGATCGTGATGTAAGGATCCCAGCAAAACATTCAGTATCACTATGTTTATTATAGGATTAAATGTGTCTCAAAGCATGGTTACTATAAACTCACAGCTGAGTAATACAGACACTACAGTTCATACTATCAGAGCCTTGGTAAATATTATAGCTAGCCAATGTTCTTCATTAACACGAGCATGTAAAAAAACAACAAAAAACAACAACACAATTTTCTAATTCTTCAGTCAAGACATCACAACAGGGAAAGCTTGTCCACTTGTCCAGAGTCCACTTGAGGGCAGCACTCCTCTTAAATTGTTCCTTGTGTCTCTCTTTTGGACCAGTTCCCTGAGCCCCAAAAACAAACACTACATTTAAAAATGAACATTAACAAGTGGAATGCCTATTCATATTCTTACTAAAAGAATTTTTGGACAGTGGTGTTGATTAGGCCAAACTTTAATCATGTTTGTCAGGAAATTTGGTTATCCCCTATTACCAAAAATTGTACACAAGTTCAGGTCAAAGTCATTTAAAACTTTTTTTTTTTTTTTTTTACATTTCCCCAAAATCTAATATTTCTGCAGTTGATCAACAAACAATACTGACTGATGTTATTTGTTGTACAGTTTTATTTACTTTTTAGATATGTACCCTGAACTCTCTGGAAGGTGAATGACGGCTAGTGAAGTAAAGTACATTTAATTTTTTATAAATTACTATGTCTTTTCTATATACATGCAAAATGCACTGTAGAACACTTCTAAACGTGACTCACCACGGATCAACTGTAAACCTGAAATTTCTATGCCTGTGCCAGTGTTCTCAGTTCTGTTCAATGATCCTGACTTCTTGGGTAAAAACTGAACAATATTTTTGTCATTTATTATTCACTGCATAACTGAGGTGTAGTTGTTCATAGTTTTTATCTGGCTCCCAGAATGATATAAAATCCTCAACAGCTTGGATAAATTCAAAACAAGCTAATTCAAAGCTTTTTTTTTTTTTATTATTACATAGGGAGAGTGGCTCTATAAGAAAAGTGTTTCCTGTCAAATCCTGAACTAAGACCTGTCCTTCATAGTGTTTTGTTAACTATTCTCTCTATGAGTTTACTTAATTGGACAATGTGTAACTTGTGTTACAACTGAACCCAGGCTCCCTCTTTGCAGCAAACCTAAAATTAATATATAATCTGATGATGTCTTATCTATGATATCCAGTGTGAACCATATAGGGTACAACATTATAACACATTTAAACATCATCTGTGTTATTTCTGTTAACATCAAGGTCACCAGTCGCCTCTAAGAATATCTGAGTAATATTTAAAACTCTATCAAACAGAGAAGAACTCAACACTAAAGCTAAGACTGCTCCACTGAAGACGAGCACACTGCTCAGTGTGAGATGAAGACCACTTGGTCAGAGTCTCCTCCGCAGCCTCGGGGGAAATCAACAGCAGGTACGGAACAACGGTAGACTGCTCTGCTTTGTTTTTGTTAATGCAGAGCGATTTGATCATCTATTAACCAGCGGTGATCGGGGTCAGTGCGCAGAGGCCCACAGGGTTTCATCATTAAACTCGCTCACCCTTCAAGTTCCTGCTGCTGAACTCTGAAGCAAAAAGACGGTTTAAATATCAAATCCTGGAAAAAAGAATGACTGTAGGTGACCGCGTCCTCTTTATTTCTCCTACAAACACGTCAAATCGTCAGAGTTGTTTTTCATCATTTCTCGTATTATCTACAACACTCTTATTTCCCTAATATTAATCACTAGCCCATATGGTCATTTCGAAGGATTTATAACGTGACCTTACAGAAAAACACAATAGTTTTTCACAAAACATTTAGTTTAAAAATGAAAAGATTTGTATCCTGAAGCAAACCAACTCCACACTGCTTCATTCAAAAGTTAATTTTTTTGGGGCAATCCTTTCAATTCGGTAAGAATAATCGACATAAACAAGCATTTTTAATAGGAATGAAATCATTTATTGGCTTGTTAAATTCAGCAGCGTCTCTTATGCGTCATGCAACAGAGGAAAAATATTTCCAGAGAAACAGTTTTATGGCATTCGGTGCTCAGAGCCACCCAGAAAATAAATGTAGATGTTTATCTGATGACTGAGCTGAGAGAAATCAAAGTGGAGGAGAAAACATTCAGCGCTTTTTGAACACAGACCCATTCGCAGAAGCCACTGCAGTCTTTAGGAGCCTTTAGCTTTAAACGCCTAATCAACGACTTGTTTTACCTCATAATTTCCATCGGTAATGATTTTCTAATGCAACCTCTAAGCAAACGAGCGTATAAAGAAGTAAATGATCAACTTGGTTAGTGCACCGTGGAAGCTGAGCGCCGAGGGATAAGTCAGGCACCGAGCTGCTGTGTCCTGCTGGTTTCTCCTGCAGGACCATGTTGACGACCTGCTGCTAAACTGTCCTCACTGAGCACAAACTCAGCGTCATCCTCTCCTAAGTGAACAGGAGTCAGATCATTTTCTTGATGTCAGTGGATGATGTGGCTCATTTAGTCTGTTTTCAGACAGGTTGTGTCTTTAAATCCTGAAACAACTGACACTTATTTATTTTCAAAAAGTGAAATTGTCTCACCTTTTGGCTCCATTGGTGAGGACAGGATAAGAGCACATTTTTGTCCAAATTAAATAGACTAAATGACATATTAACAGTCCACCAGTAAAAGACTGACGGATTTTTTCATCAATGGATCCCTTGTCAACAGCAGATTGAGCTTGATTGCAAATTGCGTTTAATGTAATTTCCCTATTAAACAATGACGAACTATTATTATTATTATTATTATTATTATCATTATTATTATTGCTGTAACAAAAAAAGAGTCAAAAAAATAAACCCATTGTTGTCCTTCGAAGTCGAACATGCACCAAGTAAAAACATATTTAATCCAAAATAATTCTAATTTTATGGAGCTATAACTAAGAGGAGACGCCGTTTATAGGCTACTTGTGGGAAAAAAGATTTTAAAAAAACCAAACAAACTTCCTGCTGCAGTTTTACATTGATACATAGACCTAGGCTATCTGATCCAGCAGAATCAAATATGTCTGAATTACATGATGTTTTCATGAATACAAAACAATAAAAATTGAGGCTGAAATAATAAAGAACAATGGAGCGGAAAGAGAAACGAATTGACCTTTACGTAAATCGACCTTCGCCTCGCTTTTCTATCTGGCATTTCAACGCATGGAGGCCAACAGGTCAGTAAAAGCATCAGCACATGTATTCTGTGCAGGAAGCGCGCTACTGGAGGTGGCAAAACTTCCTAAATGTTATTAAAGCGCTTGAAAAAGCATCAGGTGGCCAGTTGAGGGTGAGAAATCCCACTTGTCTCCATGAATCATTTTCTTGCACAGGGTTTATATTCTTGTCATACAGGCTTCAGATACTGACTCTACTGCAGAAAACGACTGAACCGGCACTGAAACAAGTGGAACTTTCTCACCCCCACAGGCAGATTGTTTTCCCTTTAGAAAAACGAGATATTAGGGCTGAATAGGACACACAATGACCCATTAATTGGAGCACACATGTTTTCGCAGCGTGTCCCTGTAACTAAGCTGTCCGGCCTTGTGTGATCTATGAAGCAGGTACTTGAGGAGACCTATTGGCAGGTGCTCTGGTCCAATCAGCTCTCTCCCTGCGCAGCGTCAAGCTACATGGAAGCTTGGAGGCGCTTTACTTGGTGCGCACTTGTGCACAGAAACCCTCCGAGTGCGCACAGACTCCATGGATCAGAGCAATTTGCAGCACAGTTGAGTTTATGTGCAAAACCCGCCACGCACCCTCCATCTTTGATCACCATGCATCTTTAAGAGGGGTGGTTATCTTCTCCAGCAAGAGGAAGGAAAACGCCTGATCACTTTCCTTTGGTGTTGGTTTCTGCTGCTTACACGAGATGATGTTTTCGTCTGCAGGCAAGCGCTGCTTCACGATAGAGTCTCTGGTGGCCAAAGAGAATCCTCTAACAGCCGAGGATCCCATCCGCCCGACGGCTTTAAGCTACTCTAACCCGACGACAGATGCCTTAATGAACGGTTACCAGGCTCCACCGGCCAGGTCTCTATACCAGAGCCCGGACCTGGTGTTCCCAGAGACCGTGAACCACCCTTCCCTCACCGTGGCTCCCCACCAGCTCGGCGGCTCCCACCTACAGCATCCGCACTTCTTCGGGACACAACACCGAGACCCGCTCAACTTCTACCCCTGGGTCCTACGGAACAGGTTTTTCGGACACAGATTTCAAGGTAAGTGATGTGGCGGTGCAGTACGACCGTATAGGACGTTCAATTATGATTAAACTGATTTTACGCCCTTTTTTTTTTTACATCATATAACTTTATTCATTCCTGAATGGTCAGCCTAAAAATAAAGTAAACAGGATGTTCTGGACATGTTTAAATTTAGGTGTATGGTTTTTACCGTTGGGTGAAATTCATAATGTGTGTGTTTAAATAATTCTAAATGAATGAACACAACTTTATAGTGAGTAGAAGATAAAAGTTACACCAATCTCTGCTCTTTGATACGTTATAGACAGCTAGATAGTTATCAGACATGACATTCTGAACAGCACTGGACTGTCAACATTGAGAATATTTCTTGGTTGAACAATAAATTGCAGCCACAGATAAACGAGGAGGCCACCGAGTCTGCAGCAGGCTGTCGAGCTGCTCTCACATTTCCACTCTCATTCGCCCTGCAGCTACTCTCAGAAAGCTGCAGCCAGGAGAAGATAAGCTCTGAGGTGGATTTTTTTTCCATACGAGAAAACTCGCCCTAGGTTAGGCTACAGTTGCACTGAAAAAATCGTGCACAACAACATCCAGGCTATAGAGGCAAAATAGATGAAATCCATGATAGTAACTTTAGTATAATGGGAATACAAACGCAAATCTAAAGATATCCAGTAGCCTACATGTATTACAACCGCAGGAGCAAGGATTTGAGCACAGCCTGCAGTGATTTATTTACCAGACAAACCTCAGCGCCACTGTGCACCAACCTCTACGGCCTATTATGGCAAGTTTAGACAAATAATTGTAATTGTGCTTTACTGCATTCCTAGAGGTGAAGACAGAAAATGTATTTTATACGATAAAGACAAAAATTTGCAAATCCATAAAATGCCATTAAATTATTTAATAAACTATCATCATATATTTTCTTCACTGGCACTTTGATGTAGCCTATCCTAATTAAAGCATAGGTTAATTAATGTCTCACAATGACCCCGGGTGGATTTGGTTTTAGCCAGGACTTCTTTATGGGATAAAATGGAATAAAAATGAAAGAAAACGTTAAAAAAAAATAATAATAATAATAATCAGGATATAATAGACAAATGTGTAATAAAAAAAAGGTCACCATTGTTATTATAGGCCTATTTCCAAATCACTGTCGCCGACTTCAGTGTGCGCAGAAGTAACAGCCCGCTGGAATATTTTACCATAAACTGTTTTCAGTCTCACCTCTTAAAAAAAATATTGGGAAACATTTCAGAATGAAAATTAATTCGTTAACCGTTATTACCCAAAATTAAAAACATTCTTACTTATTCAACACACCATCCACCATTTTTTTTCTAAATTTAGCCTATTTGCTATATAATCCAGTGTATTCAAATGTTAGAATATGACTTCTTATCCGGCTATATTGTTGAGAATATTAACGGCAATTTGTTAAGAAATATGAAATGAACTTTTTTCTCCAAACTTAAAATAGTTCCAGTTTTGTCAGTTGTGTTTGGTTAATATAGGCCTATATTTGGCTTATTTGGCTTAATTCTGGCATTAGTAATCAGCCAACGTAATAGTTAGAGAAAAATAAATGAACGTGTATAGTTAGGCCTTCAAAGTGTTTTTATTAGGTTTATAGACCATTTTTGTCACAAAGTAAGTGCTTTAAATGTTCCCCGTCTGCATAATGATGTCCATACTGGCCCACCACAATGTGCGTTAAAGACATAGAGGAAGGCAAGGTTTGCAGTAGGCGAATAAATACAGGCAAAGCAGAAGAAAAAAGATTTTTGAGCTGATCGCTTTTTTATATATATTTTTGGCAGGGTGTCAGTTTAGGTACTATTTAAAAAATGGGAATTTGACAAAAACCTGCTTCCATTAAAATATGTAATTTCTGATACATGGCATCATTATTTACAGATACCATATTATGTACTTTATCTACCACAGCTAGGAGCAACAATGATAAATAACAATAACAATGAGGACTCGTTTAATTTCGCTCTCTTTGCTTCCCTCTCCCATTATAGGGACAGTCACAGCTTCATCCGGTCCTTCCTGGAGTAGGTCTATCAACAGGCTTCACACTGTTTCTGATTAGTTAGCCGATGGTTCTGGTTCCACACAGCGACAGCCAACCTGCACACCGTCCAGTCCAAAGGTGTTATAATAACCTAGTGTTACCTTTTCCAGTCCCGACTGACGGCCCTTCCTGTCTCTTTGACTCCGCTGTCAGGTAATGATGTGTCCCAGGACAGCCTGCTCCTCCACGGTCCTTTCGCCAGGAAACCCAAACGCATCCGGACGGCCTTCTCCCCCTCCCAGCTCCTCCGTCTGGAAAGAGCTTTCGAGAAGAATCACTACGTGGTGGGAGCGGAGAGGAAGCAGCTCGCAAACAGCTTAAGTTTATCTGAAACGCAGGCAAGTTAAGCTAACGTCATGCTAGCATCCACGCACTTTTTCTTTTCCACGCTGGTTTTATATTGTTGTGTCTGGGTTTCTTCTTCTCTCAAACAATAATAATAAAATATAATAATTCAATTCTCACTTACCGTTCCACGAATGAGAAGTTGACCATTAATGCACCAAAATAGTCTCACTGTTGACAGTTTATGCATTTAACTTTACTCATTTATTTCAGCGAGAGCAGGGTTTCTATGGAAACGAGATTCTGTTCCGTTACATTTAAAAGTGGACGGTTGCTGTTCACGCTGATATTTTGTCAAATATCGCGATAAAGTGCAGCAATATTTCAATTTTTAATAAAAAATTTACCAAACATTTCTGATCGCGAAAGGACGGATATGGTGCATTTGTTTGAAAGAAAATAAAGGGCGGATGTTTGAAATATTTAGGGGTTAATTCAGTTTAATATATGAATTAAATAAAGCGGAGTTAGCCCAGCTATACAGCTAAAATATCACCAAACAGTAACCATGGAAACCTAAGCAAGAAAAAAATAGCCTATAAATGAAAATTATATTTTTTTCAAAGGCAAAATAATTTTTTCGGTAATGCCAATAACAGCCTGAATGCATGATGATGATAAGAATAGTGTCATCATCAATTCAATTTAAAGCGGCAAAAATTGAAGATATAAATGTAATTTAAGATTAGTAGGCCTATTTCAACTAATGTATGTGGGGCCTGTTTTAAATGAATTATAAAGGTGTTGCATAAACCACAGTGGTTTTAAATATAGGTTAGTTGTTATTTACAAATAAGGAATCATCTGAATCTTTTGCTCTTATATGCAAAATATGAGGGTGTTACAGTTCTAGTAATTAAGGAAATTACCTTGTGAAATTATTTTGGCATATGAAAATAAGAGCATATGCAGTGTTACATTTATCAGACTCACAGTCTGCAACGCAGTATTCAGAAGTGCTGCTATTGCATGCCCCTGACAGGGAGTATATTGTGCACTTTTAAAGAAATTCAATTTTTTAAAGATATGGAAATCTGGGCAGTCCAATTTGAGGAATTCTCCTCCTCCAGCCACAAGAGACGTGGCTGCAGCTCAGTGAGTTAAAGAGTCTCTTAAAGGTGTTTAATTCGTTCATGCTATAGGCTAAAGAAGAGTAAATATTATTGATGCTGAACTTAATGAGTCCACATTATCTGGGTGTCAATTAGGCCTAATAGGCAATAAAAAGAGTCAGCAATATGTGTAAATGCTACTTGCAAGTTTAAGTTTTGTGTCAGTCAATAGGAGGCTTGCAATTAAGCACCAAGTGCATTATGCTAATTATAACAACAGTGAACTGAATGTTAATGAACTCACACAAAGTTTATTTGGTCTTGAGTTTAAGTATTGTAATAACTGTACTGTAATAACAACAAAACAAAAACAATGGGTAGCAGAGATGACAGCTATAGTTATGTAATCCAACAAGATAATAAGAAAGATTATACTAATTTATGTAAAGTTTATCATTAGAAGAACCAGTAGAAGTATTTGTGTCATCAAGTCAATAGGGTTATGAAATGGTCACCATCATTATACAATGTCACCCTCAGCAGGTAAAGAAAGAAGAAGAAATGGTGACAGTGTGAGAAAAATAACAATGATGTCAAAGTAAAATATCGCATAATATTTGCTTTGGAACTGCATTCAAACGATCACAAACTGGGGATCAACTACAGCTACACTGTTTCTGTGGCTGGTAAACTAGCCAACTCAGTTTCCAGTGTTACAGGTCCCTGTGATGGCTCCTCTGTAGACAAACAAACTGAAGTACTACCACCCAGCTCTTGAAGCTGGTATTTGCGCAGTGAAATGAGCCTGAGGCCCAGAGAAAGGCCAGAGAGAGAAGGAAGCTAAAATTATGAAGCCCTGTGCTCTTGTTGCTATTTAAAAAATGGATCCTGACCACATATAGGTTACTCAGCCAAGCTCATATTCCAAGGTCATACTGGCAATACGAGCCAGTGAGGACGCTATTCAGCTCGTTGGCCTTTTTTATTCATGCAATTTTCAGTCATGAACGCAAAGAGAAGCTGCCATTTAAGATTTAAATATCAGTTTGAGAGCATTTTGCAAAGTGGATGCTGAAGTGATTTTTGATGGAGGGAGAGAAAATTCAAAAGTCAAAGAAGAAGAATAGTTTTGTTGGATTGTTAAAAAGAAAACAATTACTGCTAAAGCCTGCACTGGTGTCCAGAATGATATTCTGTGAGTAAAGGAAACCAGTTTTATTTTAATTAAAAAAAAACAAAACTGAAAGAAACTGTGGCAGTGAGTGTGGCAGTTATTTTTCCATTCTATTTAGACTTTAACAGTCTGTCATATCAACAGAGAGACATTTATACTTGTCAAAGAAGGAAAATTACAGGTAGAGCTGAAATTACAAAAAATTAATCAGCAGCTACTTTGAAGTTATTTCTCAAACAAAATTACCAAACAGTTAATTGTTCCAGGTTCTTCAGTGTGAAGATTTGTTGCTGTTCTTGTTTAAGAACATTGGTTTGTTGTATTGGTCAGAGAGAAAACTAAGACATTTGGAGACATCACTTGGGATTTTAGGAAACTGCTTTTTTTTTTTTTTTGCAGTTTTCTTAGATTTTATAGATTTTTATAGAGATTTTATAGCAATTTATCACTTAATTGTGAAAACACACAGATTAATAGATCCTGAAAATAATTGTTAGCTGTAGCTGTGATCACAGGTATTAAAATCATTAAGACTTCTATCCATTTAGTGGCGCTTGCATGCAGGGGCCCTAGAACCAAAACACACTGTATATATATTACACCCTGGTCAGATGCGTTGCATATTATGAAGTGCATATTGTTAATATTTCACTGACTGTGATCATTTTGATGCTGCTTAACAATGTGCGTTGTCATCCTTAAACCTCTTCATTTTTTCTCTGCAGGTGAAGGTGTGGTTCCAGAACAGGCGGACCAAGTACAAGCGACAGAAGCTGGAGGAGGAGGGACCAGACAGCCAGCAGAAGAAGAAGGGAAACCACCACATCAACAGATGGCGCATCGCCACCAAGCAGGCCAGCTCCGAGGACATTGATGTGACCTCAGAGGACTAAAACCTCGGTCCAAACTCCAACAACGCTGCCCTAAACCCTGCGTCCCCTTCTGACGCATCAGAGGACCAACACTATTTATTATGTAATATTATTAAGTATAATTAGACACATTAGAGGAAGACACACACGGACTGAATATGTGATCACCACACATCTCTTTGTCGAGGTGCTATACTCAGTGACACTGGGTAGAAAAAACAAAAAAAACCATCTTATTTAATGACATCCGTCCTGAATGACTGTGGAGGAGGAGATCCTTCCATCTTTTAATGATCTTTGGTGTGTGACAACCAAAGATGAACCTCGATCTTAGTGTTTTTTTTTTTTGTTTTTTTTGTTTTTTTTTAAATTGTACATAGGCTGCTTATAAAGTGTGTTTTTGAAAGAGGCTATTTGTTTCATTAAAGCCGTTTTTACCAGCTGCTTAGGTCATTAACACCTCATTGCTCAACCCACCCACTCCACCACCTGTGTACCGTGTTAATTTAAATTTCTCCTCAATGATGAGAACATGCTGTGGTACACTTTTAATCCACGCACTGAGTTGGAGAACAGGCTGGTGACTGGCCAGAAGAACAAAACAGGAAATGAACCATGTGTCAAAAGACAAGACTCAAATCTGTCAGTCTCTGCATGACTTTATTTTAACTTTTGTGACTTGAGAGCCATTCCAGCGCTCTGTTATGCTTCCTAATGAAGATTCTCTACAGAGAGGCGATTCATGGCCAGCTGTGCATGACTCTGGGACAGATGAGAAGCTGCAGAGACCCCTGGTGTTAGGGGCGAGTTGTGCCACATAATAAAAGCAAGTTCACAGCTATATGCTTCGTCTGCCATGCCACATTTGTCACTGATGGATGACATCTCCATTCGTTGAATGTCTGCATTTGCCTAATTTCATTGAGCACAGTGTGTGGTATAAAACATATATAAGAACATACTTTTCAAGCAGAACATGTAATTACAAAAAGATGTTTTAGAAATAAAAACAAAAATTATTTCTCTGATGGGAAATTCAATGTTTTTATATAATTCAGTTACTTTTTTCTGGTTTTGTGTTTCTACAGCGAGTCAGCCAGGCTCATTCCAAGCAGCCATTACAGCTGCAGGTATTACTCATTAGTTGCTCCCCTCTGGGTGAAGTTGCATGAGCAAATCGGTGTGAAACATGCTTCAGTTTCTGATTGGAATGAAAACCTGCAGACACTCTGGCCTCTGTAGCACATGAAGTGGCAAATAATTCAACCAAAGTGGTTTTAAGCTGTAAGCCAGAGCTGAAAAAGTCTCCATCATCCCAATAAAGTTCAAACTTCAATAGTTCAAATGTTTCATGACACGTCAAAATATCTAACAACCATTTGGGAGTGCTCTCTATGTTTGGGAGCCACTGTGGTGTCAGGAATGTTGCAGGACAGCTGCACAGGTGTCAGGTGTGTTACTTATCAGACGGAATTTCCTCTGAATCCCAACTGAAGGGGGACACAGAAATAATTCCCGTCCAAAGAGTCTAAACTCCAGAAAAAAAGAGGGAAAGTAGTCACTATTGTGCTGCAGCCCTTTCACCAACCGCCTCAGTAATCATCTGTCAAGAGAAACGGAAGGAGTCTCCTCCTAATGACCCCGAGTCTTTAGAGATGAGCCCTGACGTCTGACCCCGATGTTTTGTAAGTCAAGAGGCAGAGAGACAGCAGAGAAAAGGTGGGAGGCAGACACGTCAAATATGCTGCAGTAGCCTCACCTTTTCACAAAGGCACACAATACGTCAGACATCTGCAGTTGCAAAAGGGGCCACATGCCTTGTTTTGAGTTTCCAGGATATCCTATACTCACTGCAGGTGCAAATGCACGGTAAAAAAAATTCAGCATTCCTTATTGTCCAAATAAACATCATCAAAGGTGCATTTTAACCAATACAGCAGCTCACCCTCACAAGCAGGTGTGTTTAAGGCCAATCACATCTCTGTTAGGTAAAAGGTCAGCTCGACTAACAAGAACTGCGCCTCTCAGTTGTCTGTTAGGAAAACAATTAATTGGAAAATCACGCCCATCTCCCTAAACACTGCATCTCCTGTCGCCTGAGTCAGCAGAGAGGAGAGTTGAGGATGAGAGCAGGAATCCGCCGAGAAAAACAAGAGTCTCTGTGGAGGAGCAGAGAGCTGTGAGGTGGGGGAAGGAGCCGACAGATCCATGCTGCCGCAGAGGTGTTGGAAAACTGAAGTGAAGCACGACGGCTGGTTTTATCATTATTGTTTGACTGCTTGTTTTCTGTGGGATGACTGAAGCCTTCTATTGTCTCGACTAACACGACAGATCACGTGTTTTACTGCTGACTGTAAAATTGCATGTTGAGTGATAAATCATGCAGTGCAGTCACAGTTGTCACATTGGATCAGTTCCAGTCAAGCAGCAGTAAACACACTGAATTACAAAGTACACAGCCTAATTACTAAAAGACTTATATTAAATCATTTTGGAAATGACTGACTAAACAGTGACATTCTGCTCATTACTGAAATGTCCTAATTTGAGGTATCTGCATGCTATTCACACTTTCTGTGAAATACAGCAGGCTGGAGATCAGATAAGATTTATTTTTCCAAAATATGAAGTTGTGTAGAATTTTAAAACGTCATGTGATGTTTGTGTTTTCTTCGTATAAGAGAAAATACAAACAAGATTGTGCATAAAGATAAAAATGCAAAACCCACCCACCAAAATTTGTATTTTTTGATATTGAACCTGAACTCATATTAATTATGTGAATATATAAGTTAAATTGTTGAAATATGAACCGTGGCAACATTTCCCAAAGACTAAGACACATGGAATGAAATCCTTCAGACGTAACTGAGTGTGATGCTCCTCACTGATTGCTTAACAAACCACAAAAACACACACACAAAAAAAAAAAAAGGGAAATCAGATGTATTTATGTAACACTTTATGAATAGTGTTTTGTTTGTATTTGTCTCACCTGATTTATGTGCCACAACTTACACCCAGCATCTTCCACTGATCTGCATGTGGCGTCTTGTCGAATCACGCTGCATCGCAGCCTACCGTGCTGCGTTCCCTCAGCAACCGTGCAAGCATACTATTCGCACAGATCATGACAAAAGATAATACTTGAAAACAGAAAGTTTATATAAATCAAGTGCAGATACATACACAAAGACAAAGTAGCATTCAGAAAAAAAATTATAAACCAAAAATCCCCTTTTAGTTTAAGTCTTAAAAATACTCTTCTTTTTCTTATATTTGTGAATATTCAGTATTCAAAATACTGTAAATAATAGTAGTAATTTTTAAAGAGTAAATGCATTTTAACTGAGTTGGAAGAAAATCTAGAGGATGTCTCCTTGAAACCAGCTGCAGTTGTTTTACTGCATGAGAGTGACTCAGCCTCCAGATTCCAGTGAGACGGAGCCAAAACTAATACTAGGATTTGAATTTACTAAATAATGATGTTTTCAATACCTGCTTTTGTGGTAACGAAAACCAAACAAACCCAGTGTCACATTCTACTCGGATGGCTTCAGATACTGATCTGTTTTGAAAATTAACACAAAGTTTACTTTATAAACTAGATAGTAGAGCGATACTTTGCAGAACTATCTGCTGTTACCTATTATCTGACTAGTATTTTACAAAAACAACTTTCTACAGACATTAAATCAGAGTTTCCCAGCACTGGAGTCAAGACCCTGACAACTTTCGTTTTCTGACTTCTCTCTAAACTTCTCATGCAATACTGTAGATTTACGCTTTCAAGTCTCTAAAGATTGTGTCTATGAAATGATCTGAGATGTGAAAATCACATTTTCATTCAACAGCACACAGTTACATACAATACACAACCTCTGACACAAGGTTATAGAGACAGTGCACTGCTTCATATTAAGGGATGAAGAGGGGGGAAAAAAGGTTGGGAAAACCCTCAATTTTAAACAAGAAAAAAAAAAAAATTGTCATTTATCCTGATTTCATTCACAGTATTTACAAAAACAATCTAACCCACACCTACAATCATTGACATGTGTCCTGCCTGTGTTTCCTCATGTTTATTAAAATGAATCTCTAGTTAATTACCTGTTCACAGTGAAAAAGGAAAGGAAGCTTGTAAGCTAACTCAGCTAGCTAGCCCAACCAGGATGATAGCATAGCACACTCTAGCTACATCATAGATATAACAGATGAAATGTCAGACTCCATGATAAAACCATGATAATACTTCCTGAGGTGTCATGACGTTTGCTTTCCGATATCACAAGATGTCATTGTGATATTTCTTAATTAACAACCACTGTCTTGGTGTAAACAACATGTATTCCCAACATGAACCCCCGCTCCCTGTAAACATATGCTAAATCCTCTGAGGCTAATGCAGCCAAATGTACCATAATGCATTCTCTGGCAGCTTGAACCACGCTGAGCAGCAGGTCCTATCTTCATGTGTCGGGCTGGAGAGATCACTCACAGGCCTTTATTGTATGTCACAATCTGGCAATCTGTTGCCATGGCGATCTCCGGCTCTAACTGACTCACGCTGATCTGTGGGAATCAAAGCAGAACAAAAAGGTCAATAGTGCAAGTGGATATATTTGGCACATGCTGTCAGATATGACGCTTACATACTGTATGTGTATGTTGAACATGACTTAATCATCCACACGAACAGCTACTTAAAGCTTTGAAGCCATTTCATTTGTAACTAAATAATTCTTACAGGCTTTAAATGTTCTGTATTTACTGCTAATGTGCAAAAAGCCAATTTGGCAGATTAAAGTCTAATTTGAGGTTTGCATCTCCTAATATTTGAACCAGAGACAGATGGCTGTTGGAGTTGGAGGCAGAATCCTAATCAGGCATCTTGGTAGGTGTGAAATGGGGAAGTGGGACAAATTGAGTAGGCGGGGGGTCCAGGGGAGCGGGGCATTCATGTTGCTTTTTGGGGAGCTCTTTTTTTTTTTCATCTGTTATCCTTGCGAAAGTGCAAAAAAGACTTGTGAGAGAAAAACAGGCCCCTCTGTGGAACGGGAGGCAGCTTTTCACAGGACTGTTGGCGGCACATATGTCTGAAGTTTTTTGCCATATGGCTGTCTGAGCTATTTCCAGTGGTAATTAAATCCTAAACATTTTAAAGCCAGAGCTGATTGGCTTGTGTCAGCAAGTCATTTGGCAGAGAGAAGACAAAGAGAGAGATGGAGTGAAAAACAACATCATGCCATGGCCGTTTAATGAGTAGAATGACACATACTGAGCCAAAGAGGCTAAAGTTAGATCGCAGCCTGCTAGCCTGGATGGCATCAATGACTGAAGGCAATGGAGACTCTGGGCAGATCATTACAGAGCAGGTTATGTCTCAGAGGGCTACGCCTCATTAGGAAGGAGCCTCCTTAAAGCTCAATGGGAAACGTTGAAGAGGTCAGGAGACTCCGGTCATCAACATCAGTCACTGAAACTGAGTCATGGCAGATCTGAGCTACGCTGTTAGCATTGAAAGAAAAATGAACAAGAGCAGCTCGGGATCAGCAGATACGACACTGACTCTGGTATTTGATAAGTTAAATCATATTCGCTCCGACTGATTTTTCTCTGAGCGTCACCACTGAACATCACATGGGCTTTGTGGTAATCACAGACATTCAATATCATGTCCGTTGTGCTTATCTTCAACTGATATAATCGCAATCCTGCACCAACCTATATAGCTCATGAAAGCTTTTACATTAGCTTTAGTGTCTAGCAGCAACAGCTGTTTGTTTGTAAAACATCAAGGCAGATACAGAAAATCCAGCAGTGACACCACAACTACTAAGACACAAAAATGTAATATTCAACAGTGGAAAATCCACAGTAGTAGACCTGTTTGGTTTTACCGACTCCAAAGCAAAGATCACTTAAGACCAAAAACAACAATCTCACAGAATAACTTCAGACAAAGCAGTTTTAGAAGAATGATGCGTTAATTGATGTCCTATTGGAGGTAAGACATTTTGGGATGATTCACCTGGGACATCTGTGGGAAGAGACTGATGGCGAGAGGCAGAGCCAGGCCAAAGGCAGCGAGACACACCAGACTGTGGATGGGCAGGACGAGCCTCCGCTGTCTCTGCAGGAGAGGGAGTCTGGTGGGACACAGAGGAGAACACTTTATCTACTTTACACTAAATGTACAGGATACACAGGGGGTTCAGTGGTGAAGACGTGTGCACCACAAAACTTTTAAACAGTTCACGTTACAAAGATTTGTTCAGTTAACATAGATACTGACCATTCAAGTAATTCCGGCATTTAATGTAATTTTCTAGACCAATCATCGAGGCAAACAACTATCTCCTAATAAATAAGGCCTCCAGGAGATAAAGCTATTATTTTTTATGTTAGAATACAAAACAATTAAAAAGAGTGAACCCTGTCAATTTATTATCAGATGAGGTTATGGTCACTGTGCAGAAAACATCTTGCTCAGAAGTAACAACTTAGTGATAAATTAAGCAAAGTATTCAGTCAATTTGTCATCTAAAATGTAGGGACATCGAAACTTATTGACATGAAAATGCAATTAAATGATAAATAATACCCAGGCAGGACATCTCCAGCTTGACATGATTCTGCGGAAATAAAAAGAGCTGCACAATCACATTTACCAGACAGGTATCCTGTTAGCTAAATGTCTTCACAACATTATGAAATTAGGTAGATGAGTGCTTAATTATGTCGTGGGAATGACACATTCCTCTGATGTGGATCAGTAAGTGAAGAGCTCAAAGTTTTCTATTACGAATAAATGTGAGAATATTAGAAAACACATACTGGCTATTACACGACAGGCTCAGTGGCATCTCTTTATGAACTTTAAGCTTGAGAGAAACCATGAAGAGCCAACCTTCAATGAAACACATCATTACACTGTAAAACAAAGCCGTCTCCTAAATAGCACTGAGTGCAACCATTTAAAATCCAATATTTTGTCACATTCAACACCATAAAGCCATTTGTTTAGAATTTTATATTGTCATTTGGTTAAATGACCCTTTTGTCTGTATAATCCCTTACGCCTATTCAAAAAGCTGTTTTCTGTATTTGAAGAGACAGATTTTTTAAAGGGCTTTTACATAGCTCTATCTCCAGAAATACATTTTCTCTCTCAGCCCATATTTCTCCTCCCTCCTCGCTGCCCTCCGTACGATAATCCCCTCTTCAGTGTGTGGGACAGCGAACTCAGCAGGAGCTCGAGAAAGAGCCGCTCCATCTTTCCTCCACCAGCGACGCCTCTCCCCCTAACGAGGAGAGCTACTGCCTAATGAGGGAGCTCATTAACACATATGGCTGCCATGGTTTAATTAGGCTACACACACACATTGATATACACACAAATGTGCAGATACACATTCTAGGGAACTGGATTACAAAGAGAAAAGTGGAGTTGTGAGGTATGCGAGATGCGAGTTATGAGGGAGGGAAGGTTTGGGCACATGTGTAAGTCTGAAAACCTTCACATCAGATGAAAAACTTCATTTTATCTCAAGTGAATGATACAGTTTCATACAACACTGGCTTCATTCACATGCTCTGAATATCCTGAGTGGTGGCCATGCTGAGGTCTTACTCAGGTGTAACTGTTTGCATGAACCTCTGAACAAACCACATCATAGAACATCCATGGTGGCTTGTGTTGTTTCACAAACAGATACAACACTGTTACTCAATGAGTATGAAAAAAAACACCACAATGATCAGGTAACAATAGTAGGTGTAAAATAAAAGCAACGGAAATAAAGACATGATCAAATATTTAATTTCAGCGCTAACAGGACGCCTTGTGAAGGGGGGGGTGTCACATGAAAGTTGCTTCTTTGTCAGCAGCAGAAAAAGCTAATGTTTAAACACTGTAGCTGTTGTAGAGATTAAATCTTAGTTAATAGTTTTCAATAATTAATAGATATTGCAACAGCATATTCAGCACATCTCATATGCAACATTAAGAACAGATTCTTCCCAACACTTGATTAAACCAACAGGATCAAACTGCCACTGAAACAGAAAGTATAATCTAAGATAATAAAACTTTGTCCAGCCACTTATTAAAATCCTGTTTTTTTTTCTCACTCAGTTTTCAGCTATTCCTGTGTTTTTGTCAGTTTAGAGAGAAAACGTTGATAAGTTCATTTGACAAGTTTGGTGAAGTTGCTAACTGAGATACACAGACTGTCGCTTGAACTCAACACCTCATCAGGTGACTTGAGGATTTCGGTTAAAGGAATAGTTCGACATTTTGGGAAATGTCCTTATTCTCTTTCTCGCTGACAGTTAGGTGAGATGATCGATTCCATTCTCATCTGATAAAATATTAAGATGGAACCAGATGAGCTTAATCTAGAGGTAATCTACCTGCCAGAAAACAAAACAAAGCACACTAAATAATGTTTTAAATACGTTTTTACAGGTGTTATGTGCTGCTCAGTCTTTCTGCAAAGCTAACCTAGCATCCCCTGGCTCCAGGGTAATATAAATACCTATGCTTAATATCTATAAATATGAATTCAAGATGTCAAACAGACCAAAAAACCTAAATCGGTGTTTTCAGAAGGTCTGCAACCTCACATGAAGGACAGAACCTGCTGTTACTGAGCTAAATCTGCTCTCAGCAGTGCAATCCATCATTGAGGGGCCGCCCAGGGACCCATCTCTGTCCCCTTGTTCTCGCTCCATTGAGAGCCAGTGAAGGCGAGCTGACATGGAGGATAGCTGAGCACTACTCACCTGCATCTACAGCCAACCTTACAGCTCCCTGCTCTCTCTCCGTCTCTCTCACACACATACTCTCTCTCTCTTTCTCTCTCTCTCTTGCCGTTCAGTCATTCAGCTGCCAGGAATCCCAAACACACCTGGGCAGCTGGCTTCGCTGTCTGAGCCCGCCTGCTCGGAGCAGTCGGGACAAGTGCTGTCAGGGATTTACAAAGATGGCTGCATTCCTCGGCACACCGCAGGAACAGTCAGGACATCGATCACGGGATGTCCGTATAAACACATTGCATCATTAGGGCATCATTACGGTCATATCACACAACATTGAATCTCAGTGGTGGCGAGGGTTCAGTGACTCTGTGGGCTTATCAAACGATAGCAGTTCTGAGGACAAAGGAAACTGTGATGTTGAGATATTTATGTTTTTGACTAAAATGTTTTATTATAAATTTCTTAATTGTCATTTAATTAGGAGTCGGTTGCATTTGTGAATTAATCTGACTTTCATTGTAGGAGAACACCAAAAAGGTTTCCCACTTTTATTGCCATTAAAGCTATAATTAACTTTTTAAAAAGGAAAAAAGCTACTTTATAACACTGATAATAGCTAAGGTACTGAAATCATTTGTGCTTCTCCAAATGCTGGGTGCTTGGATTTTTTGTCCCATGAAACATCCTTGGGGGCACATGAGGCGCTGCAACGTGTGCATCAGCAGCAGCAGCAATATCAGAATTTGAAAGAGAGTCTGTCTGTCCGTCTGTTTGAGCTGAGTTCCACAACAGCTAAATGGACAAAGGAAAGGGCGCCGCCTATAGAAACTAAAGCTCCATCAGATGAAACCCCAGGGGAAGATAATGGGTTAATGTTCAGGAACATGAAAGACAACTGTCTCCATGCCAAAACAGCTTCCTGCTCTGTTTGACGCAGATGTGGCTACACAGGATGTGAAAAATAAAACTAAATCAAGAAGTTAAAAAAAACAAAAAACAACTCTGTTTGGACCAACATTACAGGATGAACATTAAACTAATACAGGCCACTGTCAAGACCTTAAAACATCTGTTAATTATATAGTGGTCGAAAGACACTTTTTAACATAAATATATAACATATACAAACATTTTCTATAAGAATCCCTTAAAATTGCTTTAGAAAGATTGCAACCAAGATATTTGCTGAATTGGACCATTTTACAGTTGATGCTTTTTAAAATCTAAAACATATTTTTGACATTACTACTCTGGATTTTCTCATTATTATCAGCCGACATATACACTGACACCAATATAATAAGATAATGTCATCTGATTTATTGGTTGAATCCTAATATTGTTTCCCTCTGAAGTCTAAAGAGGCTCCTTCAGTGTCTGTGATTAAAACTGTGAAGTGATAAAGAGTTTCTTACTTTTCCAGTACAGCCATGATCATGGGAGGGAGCACCAGGATTGGCATGGGCAGCACCACTCTGGTCAGGGCTGTCTCCAGAAGTGCCTGATATAAAAATCATAAAATGACATGTTAAAGAAAAAAAACAACAACTCAATTTCAGTCAAGCTCATACTTAGGTGTGAACTTACATTACAGCATTTATTGATCAACAATTACGAAACAGAACATGATAAATTCACACCAGATATGATTAAGAATAAATCAACATACATGCCTGGCAGCTACTTTGGATGTTCCCACCACGTTCCCGTTGTTGTCGAGCACGCTGATGCCCTCCGACAGCTCGGAGTGTCTCATGAGCACCACATTACAGACGTTTGCACTCGCTGTACAGAGGTGAGAACATCGTTACAGATGAAAGTGAAATTGACATATTTTATTATTTCACAAATGAGCATATTGTCTTTTCACCCTCTGGCTCGGGTGCAACATGAGGCGGCCCGTAGTGCCGTTGGGGCAGGAAGGTGTTGGGTTCTTTGCTCAACACGACTGTGGAATTAAAGGCATTAAAAGGATGAATCTTTTTTTAATCTTTCATGGTTTAAATAGTAGCATCGTCATACTGATTTAATTGGTAATTAATAGAAGAAAAGAGGACATTTTGCTAATTTTTCCCAAGAGAATAATTTCAGAATTTCATTAAGTTTCCTGTGATGATGAGATAACTATTTAAAGATCAAGACAAAATGTTCTGGCAATATTTGAGGTGACAAAATCATTGGCAAGACAAACTGTTTTCTCATGATCATGAAATAATTATTCTGTGAATTTAAGCTCCAACATTTTTAGCGATGCTAGCGTCGTGGCTCTAGAGTCAGTAATGATGGTCTGAGGGTTGGATGGGTGGTCCACCACTTGGGTCCAGACTGAAATATCTATCTACTGGATGGTTTCCCATGAAGCTTTGCACATTCATTGTCCCCAGAGGATGAACCACAATAATTTTAGAGATCCCTTAACCTCACACCACCAGGTCAAAATCTTAAATCATCCAATATGTTGACTGTGGTTTAGCGCCAACTAGCAAATGTGGTAAACACAGTAAACATTATACCCATTAAATATAAGTAGATAATGTCATGTCAGCATGTTAGCATTTAGCTCAAAGCACCACCGAGCACACTCTAAGTCCAGCCCCTAGCATGGATGCACTGACATATACATTTGGATCACAAGGTAATGATATTCAAGAAAACACCTTTGCCCGTGTCTTCTCTTGCCTTCTTTATAAAACTACATCTTTATGGTAAAATAAAAGAAAAAACTTTTACTCACTGCTGTAACACTATAACAAATGTAACCTTGACAAGTGAATGAAAACATCACAGATTTGACACCTGTAACTGCACCTGAAGACACTGAACCCCTGCTTGTTTTACTCACTGAAAACCCCAAAAGTGTAGTTCATCACTTCCATCTCATTTGTGCCATAATCCACAAAATTAAACCTCACGCCTCTGTGCGTGTCTTTGACTCAAGCAACAGTCAAATCAGCGACGCACAATGCAACAAAGGTGACTGACAGGTCAACAAACAGCAGTGTTGTACCCCCTGTGATTTATTCACGCGAGCCAAAATGAACACAAATGTATGTTAATGCAGATGATCCTTTCTCCTTGACTCTAATAGGAAGAAGAAAAACTCATTTTAGAGAGTTTAGTGTTGGTGCCGTGAGCCTTTTTAATTTAAGACAACAGCGTTCAGAGTTATCTGTACTAAAGGCTGCAGGGCTGGCAGGTCGCTTTGTGAGGGGAATTCAATTGATTGAGCAAATAGCTCTTTTTACCTACAAGGGATTTTTTTTTTGTGCAGACCAATTAATAGAGGGAGAGATAGTAGGATTTTGGAAAGGAATAAGAAATACTAGAAAAAAACAGATCAAAATTTCAAAAACCTGTTTGTAATTAAATTAATAAAGGCATCAAAGTAATTATAAATTTTAATTGATTATTGAAAAGCCTGCACAACTAAATGCTGAAATATGAGGCTGTAATTTCTAATTATTTGAAATAATTACATTTATGTACATTCTAATTGGCATCTAATAACTGATGGAAATACATCCAAGAACTTTTCACATAATTACTTCCTAAATATCACAAATAATGACAAACATTTTCAGAAGACAACAAATTAATTGTCCCCATAAATTTCTGCAGCATGGTTTTCCCTCCAGTTAAGGTCTTCATACTCTAAATGAGTGACAGGCCGCTGCTTGATTAGGTTATTACAAATAAATCTAGCCTTAAGTAAGCAAACAAAATCAAGCGGGTGAAAATTCAAACAGCACTTTGCTTTCTCTCGCTTCAATTAGCGATTTTAATTACCTTTTATATAAGGCTACCAAAACAACAACAGCAACAACAATGAACAAACAGAAATCAGGTAAATGAGGCCTTGACATAGACGCCACTTTAGGGGTAATTATCCAATTTGTTTGCGGCAGCAGAGTTCTAACGAGCAGCCAATTACCAGGCAAAGGCTGCGCTGTAGAAACCTGTTGATTTAATTAGAAGAACCGCCATGGTAAGGAAGGGGGGGCAGGCAAACAATTTAATTACGAGCCAGCAGCCTGGGGCATTCTGGGACACGGGTCTATACCCCTGGGTGTGACTGTGTTTGCGAGAGAGGGGCATGAAAATCAGCTTTGTGGCTCCACACGTCTGACAAAGCGAGCTCACAAAACGCCTCTAACCCTGCAGAGAGGAAAAGGGAGTGAACCGCTCAGGTGAGCTCAGACTGAGGTTTCTAAAGATCACAGAGCAGGTCGAAAGAAAGACACGACATTTAACAACACTCAACATAAGGATGAGTTTGTACCGTACCTGAAGATTTATGTTACACATCGAAAGAGAGAACAAGCACCAAAGAAAACCGGCATGAAAAATCCAATGTAATTATTATCATTATTATTTTTAAATTACATGTACTGACATACATGACACTTTGGTCCATTTGTTGATAAATCAGATTGATACCCAGGACATTTGGGACTGACAGTGACAGCCATCAAAGGACAATCCTCTGACTTTTCATCCAGCGCCACAAACAGCTCGATGCTCCAGTTTCTTAGTTTGTGTCAATGTAGCAAAAAAATTAAAGACCAAATTCTTGTCAGCCACGTGTAGTTTTAGATTATTCTAATCACAGCATGCTAAGTATTCGTATGTTCGATTAATGGGGTAATTGTTAGCAGTTCATTCCATAGCTTGGAACCAATGTTAGCTCAAGGGCCACTTATTAGCTTTTTCTGTGGCTGTGAAATGGGAACATATAGTAAATGTTGGTGTGATAGCATGTTAACGTTAGCATCCTCACGTTAAGATGCTATATTTTATACACTAAATGTCATCATGCTCACAAACTATATTCATACTAAAACACTAAATATTACAACAGAATTTTTGAATGTTAAAAAGGTAAACAAACCACAAAAAATCTTTCAAAAATATGAAAAAAAATGTAGGATTGTTTTCAGTCTGGTCAGTACTTCAAGACTAGACCAAATCCACAATGTGAACTGATTTCAACTGATATAGATCAAAAGGCCACTTGAGTCTTGAGCTGATGAAGGGTTTCTCAGAGCTGTTTGAACTCACCCACTGCTGGGAAGGGGATGAACCTCTGCACCAAAAGCCTGGTCGTTGGGCTGAAGCGGCTTGCTTTCTTGATTAACACATTCAACCCGACCTAAAACCCAGAGGCACATGATACAGACTAATCAGACTCTGATTCTGTTTTTGAAATGGATTAAAAACAAAAAACTGTATTAGATACAATGATAAAAACAGAATATTTGGATAACTATTGACTATACAAACTGAAACATGGTTTCAGCACAGAAAAGCACTGAAACAAAAAACAAGCGTCCAAAATGGGAGAAAAGTGACAACAAATTTCTGGCTTTGTGCATAAATGATTAAACAAGTGACTTCACTGTATTTCAACACACTAGAGGGCTGTTATCGAGGGGCTATGTGCTTTTTGATAACACACCGCCGTGCCACTCCAGCCTCCGGCTCTCCCGAGCACGGTGGGGGGTCGTCACCAGAGCAGACGTTTAATTGGAGAGCTCCTGCCCCCCTCCCGGCCTGTCGTTCCGCCCTCCAACCACCCCGTGAGTTTTTTTTCTGTGCTTGTTGCCGTTGTCAGGCCTGAGAGCAGCAGCCGGATGAGCGCCCAGCGGGACCAGTAATTGGCTCGGTTTGAGCCCCACGTCCACGCTAAGGGTTGAGTCAGGCAGGTGTGGGAACATGTATTTTACTCTTTTGACATTTGAGTCTTTGATGACATAAAGGTAAGAAAAAACATTCATGATGAGGTATTTTGAAATCTGGTATTCAAAAGTTTATGCTGATATTCAGCTTCTTTAAATTTCCCCGTTTGTCTGTCAAAATAAGTGAAAACATTTGATTTTTGACCAAAAAAGCATCTGAACCTGCCCTCGGACCTTTAAACTCTGTGCTGAAACCCAGCAACAACCATACAAATGAGTGTGCAAACAAAACACAATCTTATTACTGATTTAAATGTATATACCATCTACATCTAAAAGGACATAATGGATTAATAAGTGACTCAGTTATTGCTGTACAATGACATTATTAAATCAGTGGAGTCACAGCGAACTCACAGCAATGGAGACCGCACTAGTCACTGCTCCGAGGTATCCCTGGACGAATTTGGAAATTGGAGCTGGCTAAAATAAAAGTGACAAAGAAGCGAGAAAACAATATTACAACAGTTCATGCAGCTCAGACGACAGAAAACTGTTTCTACATTTGGTGTCTGTCCAAATGGGACTTTATTTGCCTCTTTAGTACAGATCCCGTTACCTTGGAGGCGTTGCGGTTACAGTAGTTAACGCAGGCGTTGTGACTCTGGTTTAACCACTGGTAAAAGTAGAGTGAGACAGAAGAAGATGAGCTTGTTAGTAAATGTGCAGATACACTATGTGTGCTATATTTAGCATTTTCAACATTTGCCTGATTAAAGGTGACGCCCCTGTATAATAAGAGACCACAGAGGTTTATTGTTGATCTTGGGAAAACATCTGTGATCAAATAATCTAAACTCAAGGTTCACTCACTAGCTTTTATCCCACAGCTCTGTCCTGTGAATGAAACTATCAAAAGCTCTGGAAGAAGCTAGAAATTAAGCCTTGAGTTTAGTTTAATATTTTAATTACAGAAATCTAGACACCAGCAGTCTTTAACTCACACCAGCAGTATTTCTGTTGGCTACTTTAAACCAAAAACAGGTTCTCCATGAATCCTTAAGCTTGCCAACTGATTACTCAAAATTTTATTTAGAACAAACTGCTAATATGCAAAAAAAAAAAAAAATCTGCGTTTTTAACCAATGTGTTAAACATAAAGCATTGTCACATGGATGAAATGTGGATGTTATTATTTCATCATTGCATCAATGTTAATGAATTGCCTCTTCTTGTCAGAATGCTAATTTTGTTGCTATTGTTGTCACTTTGTCATATGTTTGTATTTCTCAACCTGTCACTTCACTGCTTCTAGAGCATCTTGCCAGGACTACTGTTGAAAATTGGCCGACGGGCCAACACTGGAAGGTTTTCAGAAATGTTGATTAACGTCTGTTGTCTTTATAAATAAACAAATGAATGAAATGGAATTGAAGGCAGCCTGAGTCTCACTGGTCAAGATGTAGGAATTTACCTGCCAAAAGATAGTTGATGCCAGTGTTTGATTGGGGAGGAGGAGGCCAACAACCTGCACAAAGATAAAAGTATATTTATGTCAATGTACAATATGGACAAGTTAGAATAAGTATGATGACTGGCTTTACTCAAATGTATGCACAAGACAGTCTTACCACTGGTGTGCCAAATGGGATAAAACCTGTTAAAAGACAGACTCAGCATGATCATCTTACACTCATAATTTTTTGCTTTTAGGTTATTCAAATTTAATCCAAGATTATTTGTTAAGTGGTTTTCCTCTAAACCCCCCTACCTTTATTCTTCTGGGCAGATTTCTGTACTTATATTTGTCTGACATGAACTTTGTGTTGGTCCTAACATGTTAATCGCTGCTGTCTTTTCCTCCTTTTCTCCTCCCTCCTTCATTCTCTCTCCCACCCTCTCTCTGATGCTTCAAAGTCGACCTTATGAGAAAGGTGAGACTTTGAGACTGGACCAAAATACTTGTGTTTGCTTCTTCAGAGGCCTCGAGAACTTCTCCGTCACTGTGGGAGAGAGATTTTAATCAGCGCCCAGCTGAGTGTGACCTTTTCCAGGCCTGAGACAACCTGAAGAGCCCCGTTGAGCTGTGACAGTTCCCAGGGTGAACGACGCCTCCATGTTGGACCACATAACAAGCCCCTAGATCCCACTTCAAACAAGGCTTCCAAACCAAGCTACTTCACCTGACATCCGAAAGGGCATGAGGATCTTCTCCCCAGTGTCAGGGTGGATGATGGCCTGTAATACCAGCATAATGATTAGAATCATACGGTGATGAGAACTGGATGATTTGGGTTAGTTAAGTTCAAATGAATTAGAGAGAGAGACCTTCGCTGTCGGGTTAAAAACTGAGGGAAAGTTTTTTGTGCTATTGGAAACAAATTAATATCATATGTTGTTTAAAGTTCCTGAAATGTGTGCACTGGGATATTTTGTTGAGAAGCGGTGCCTTTTTTTGCCGTCGTGTTTCCTGAGTCAACTCACTGTTAAGGTTGCACAACCTCATATTCAACAATATTCTGAAAGCTTTATTCAGTTGTTATTCATTGTCACATGTTCACCATCTTAATTAGTGCGCTGGCATGCTAATATTTGCTAATTAGCATTAAACGCAAAGTGGAGCTGAGGCTGATGGGAGAGTGAGAAGTTTTGTAGGCGTTTGGTCAAAAACAAAGTATTTGATTTTACCCTGATGATGGCGATACTGCATGTGGCAGTGAGTTTTTATAAGTCATCCAGAGGGAAACATGAGCGTACACATCAAATTAAATGATGGCAATCAGTCCAATAATTAAAAAAACCCACATATGTCAACTTTATGGTGATGTGATGAAAAGTCAGGAGGTCATAAAAGTCTGTAGTTTCATCTGCTGGGGAACAACGCGCCAGTTTTTGTTGATATATTTCAGTCTAAAGCAGTGGACCTACTGATATTTTATTTATACACACTCCCAGCTTTAATCTCTAGTATTGTACATAGACAACGTTGTAGTCTTTAATGTGATCTATTAAGCTTTATTCATTTGTACCAATAGCAGCATTTTAAGTTTGACCTAAACATTAAACATGTATATATTTGTGCTACTGCAGCTCATTCTAATTAACTTAGATATCTATTTGTTTGCGCTTCTCTTGCACAATTAAATGCCCAGAATCACCTGTATAAGCACTGATCAAAGTCTGAGGGGCTGCAGCCTTTGATACTGACATATAAACTCACTTTGGATTCATTAAGTCTATATAAGCTTTTGGTCTTTACTTTTTTTTTATTTCTTTTTTTACACATTTTCTTTTTTGTGTGTTGATAAGCTTTTCAAAGTCTTGTCATATGTGTGCGCCAAAGACAAACAACAGCACACTATCCTCTCTGCCACAAGATAAGACAGATAGAAATCTCTATAAGCAGAAAGGCCTTTTTCACAGCAGACATTTTGATTTCTCACAGTAGGAAAAGCACAGTTACAGTTACTAATAAACACGACGGCTTCCTTCTATCAAACTGTCTTAAAAACATAGCTGCTGCTGTCTCTACATTACTGGATATAATTTTCTGACCTACTGTGCCTGCAAATCAATGACTCTTTGAGATCTTTCAAAGCTGGCACTTACTACTAATTGGCACTCTAGTTAGTGTCCAGTGATTTTTTTATTTTTTATTTTTAATCTAGTTACTTCCCCATTAAAGCCTTTTTTAATGCTGCATTTCCATGCTTCTGTTGACTTTGTTGTAAACTTGTTGTGTAAACAGGTGGGTTTTCAGATGAAGTGCAAAGACTGGTGTCACTTAGTTTGCCAATTCAGAGTCAGAATGAAAAAAACTTTACTGATTTGTGCAGAGAAATTGCTTTGTTACAACTGCTCAACACTCAGTTAGGAACGAGGAAGTAAATATGTAAAAAATTACTATAAAATGATAATGATGATAATAATAAATACACTGTGAGTAGAAAAATGTGCAAAAAAAGGTGCAAAAAGTAATGTTCAAGTAGAATCACAGTGTGCACAAAAGTTCAAAAATACAAACACGTGAGTAGATTTACGTTAAATTAACCGTAATGTGCAATGGTAAACTGAATGTAAAGTGTAATATTAACAGGAAAATTAACAGTAGTTAAATAGCAGAGAACTGATGGAGATGTTCAGGAAGGAGAGGAACAGTAGAACTGGAACTGTTCTCAGTGGAACAGTCATTCTGAGTCTCTGGCTGAACGTGCTCTTCTGGTTCGTGGAAGGAAGATGTTGTCCGTGTGTGTGTGTGTGTGTGTGTGTGTGTGTGTGTGTGTGTGTGTGTGTGTGTGTGTGTGTGTGTGTGTGTGTGTGTGTGTTATTAATTAAGACAGACAGACAAATCTTACCTGCTTTATTTTCTGAGCTTGCCAAAGCTGTAGAGAAAAAACAGGATTAAAAAGTCAGTTGCTGACAAAAAAAACTTAAACCTTTATTTATTTCTTGGTTTATTTAAAAAGGGACAGTGGACAGTGTAAACTGCTCTGAATACACAGAGAAGATATTTGTCTTATCCGTATACTGTTTAATTTGCTTTCCTGACCTCTAAACACCTCACAAACACCTGATGTTGTCTCCCTGCTGTTGACCAATCAACACACTTCCACTTCCAAAGACTCACTCACTGGCTCATAAATGAGTTTGTCAGCTCAGATCTCTGAGTCTTTACCTGAGCATCTGTCACTCCTGGAGGCAGAGCCCCTTGTCTGAAACGGTCGAGCAGCTCAACGCTCTCCTGAAGTCCTTTCTGAATGGAGAAAAAAGATAAAGGGAAAAGTTCAGTCATGACAGTTACTCCTGGAGGTTTTTAGTCATCTCAGAGATGTTTTTTTCTCCTCCACTATTTAAGCCACATGACTCAACGTGCAGTAATTGTGTTTCGCCAAATCTTTCATGCTGATTTTCAGTTGACAAATGAGTTTGCTAAAAGGTAATGAGCCGCTTTCTGTGGTGTGATCATTGTCCTAATGCTGAGCAAAATACAAGGTCATGTAGCCCAATTTGTTCTAATGAGCCTGCCATCTGTGTGTGTGCGTGTGTGTGTGTGTGTGAGTGCAGGTTCTTTTCTCTGCATTTGTGTGCGACAGTGTTAGGTGTGTATTTTGCCTGTCTGCATGTAAAGTTGTGTGTGTTTGTGTGTGTGAGATCATACGCAAAATCACGTCCAACCCTGTTCAACTCTCATCATTAGGGGCAAGTTGAGGCTACGTCTGGCCCAGTAGGGTGCAGGGTGTGTGTGTGTGTGTGTGTGTGTGTGTGTGTGTGTGTGTGTGTGTGAGCGCACACTCTTCCCCCCTCACAGCTGCCCCACTTGTCCACACCTCATCACATCCCAGGAGCTACTGCCGCTATTACTGTCACCAAAGAGCCCGCTAACAGCTTCATTACCCAGAGCTCCAGAGCACTGATGACTCCAGGAGCAAAATTACCACAACACAACTGAGACCTGGGGAAATGTTGGGATGGGCCGGATGAGCGGTAAAGTGTTTAGAGACAACGACCTGGAAACCAGAAGGTCACAGATTTGATCCCAGCCACAGAGAATGTTAATATATCAGCTATAATCAATAAGTTTAAAAACAAATTCAAGAACATTTTTAAGGCTGAAGTGACCAAGTGCCAATTCAGAGCCTTCTTCCTCCTCCTGTAAATGCTGAGCTCTATGATGGTTCATGTAACTTTAAGTAAAACTTAAGTTAAATAAAGGTCAAGTGAGAACAGAGAAGTCAGACTTTATACCTGCCTTATAGTTGCTTCCTTGAACTCTGCAAATTTCATCTGAATGTCTCAAAAACGGTGACGGGAGAGCAGGGTAACACCGAAGGGAAATATACGTAACATCTTCTATTTCTGTAACTTTATATTTTTACTATTTTGCAGCTCTTGGTAAGATACTGAAATTTTGTTATTCTGCCTTTGTGGTTTTCATACATTAGCTCTGCTACTTTGCAGGTCTTGATTGTACACTCTCAGTCTGTTACTGCTACTTGTCTCCACTAATTGCACTAATTGCATGTTGGCCTGTGATGAAAGAGAGATCTCTACTCTTAAGTTTTCTTTTGTTTTCTCTTTCAAAGTCAGTGGTCTAAGGACAGAGGGTGTCATTAGACCCCTAACAATATGTGCATTGTTTTAATGTACAGTTTAGAGAGCTGAAAACATGAGGTCACACCAGGCTAGCCTCTGTTCCACTTGCTTTTGTAAAACAATGCAATCTTTCAACTGGCAGCTGCTATAAGAAACTGAAACCTTGGTGATTTTAACAAAGTTAATCAACATTTACTTTGTGAGCACAGAAAAACGACTCTCTGACTCAGTCGTGAGCTCACCTCTTCTGTCGGACCACAACATTTAGCCAACAATCACCTAGGGCTTATGGGAAATGGTGTTTGTTAAAGGCTGCTAACATACTTAAAGCAACATAAGATGATTTTTCAAAAAAACAAACATCCTTATCTAAACGTATAAAGCAAACCACACGACAAACTGTTAAGAAAGTCTCTGTTCCAAGGCTGTGGGACAAATAAATACCTGTGACTATATTACTGTCATACTGAAAAGATTTTGAATGCATTGTTTTTTGTTAGAGTGACAGAGCCTCTATCGCTCTATAATCCCTCAAATGCCAAACAAAAGATAGCTAAATAGCAAAAAGCAGCGCCCTGATACGATCCAAATCCTCAGACCAGATGAGATAACCTGGGCTGCATTAGTGAAAGAACAACTCTTATCCCCGCTCCAAAAATCTAGCACTGAGGTGCCATGAGTGTGGCACGTAGTCCCTGTCAGCTCAACAGAAACTGTCTGAGCAAAACGCAGATTAAAAGATGGCTCAATTCAGTTTTCATGTAAGGAAAAATGAAATGTGTGTACCTCTGTCACAAAGAGGGTGCTGGGGTCAATCACATCCAGGAAGTGTCTGAACCGACCAAAGAATGTGTTCTAAGAGAAGAAGAAAAAACACGATTAAAAACATCATCCTAAATGGCACATCAAAGGAAAATAAATCATTCATTTTGTTAAGGTGGCCATTTATATCACTAAAAGATTATTTTTCATCTAAACATCGTTAGCAGAAGGACTTAAACAAGCGATAGGAGATGCATTATATGGTCATTAAAAGTTTGCATTTTCAATATGTAATGACTTCAGTACCTGAGTTGGGATGAAAAGTTCAGAAAATCTAACTTTCCATCTAATATACAGGTAAAATAAGTCTGTTTTTTATTCAAACATAGGCAGCCAAATCACAATCTGGATTGTTTCTTTAAGCGGAGCGAGTCAGACCGATTCCAGCTGTCGCCCAGTCAACAGTGATATTACAGCGTGCCAGCTGTTTTGACACACCAGGTGGAGCCTGCTCATTAGTACCTCTGGCAAACTGTTTCTTATCTGCATCTTTTAGGGGCCCAAATCCACTCACACCATTTGCAATCAGTTTTTATAATGACTGTACCAGAAACACTTTTCGATCATTTATTCATTACCGAGCATACGGAATAATTTCAGAAACTCAGCAGCACACCACGCAGCCCCGAAAGCCCCCCATCCCTCCCCAACGTGAGTTTAATTACACTAACTGCTAATTTGGATGGAAATCTGGTATCTAACTCACTGCTGCGCCTTGTGATTTCCTGAGCATATGGATGGTTGGTAAAAACATGGCGTGGGGGGGAACAGCTCTCTAAATCTGTTCAATTCTATTATTCACCAGTTTGAACTGACACTGGTGAAACCAGGGGACCCGTTTTACCTTTGATCCAACAGCTTGCCACTGGAAATGTTTTTACCAAGACTTCATCTACATACATATGCATTACAAAAGTGATATTTAATTATTTTTCACTTATTTTGGAAATGCTCTCATGTGCATTATTGTAAATTGTAAATCAAAACCTTCCTGTATCTGTTTCTTGTTTTGAACACGTGTTGCTTGGTTTCCGTGTAAACATCAAAAATATAATGAAGCACTACTATTTTATTAAGATGATAATTATACTGGCGAAATGCCAGATTCATAACAGTAAATTTACCAACAATGATTTCATTTTGTCTTTTAGAATACGCAAACAACACTTCAGTGAAAGAATGCATGACCTCCAACATTTCTTTTATGTAATTTTATGTGTGTTATATTTTCCATTAGTCTTTTTTTTTTGTAAACATTATGTATGTTGCACTTACATAATGTTGGGAGACTCGCAAGAGATAGATTCAAAGAATATTGGTCAAAATCAAAGCAGCAGAAGAGCTGTGTTCATGGTTCCTAGTATAAGAACCCATTAGAACTTAGAACCCATTCGCCTCTGAACTTTCATTACAAATCATGTCCAAACTGACCAAGAAGCTTAAAATGCAGATAAAATGTTTGTTTCCAGAGTGAATTTTTTTTGCATAAGTACCTTGGGATTTTATCACAAGATGCGTTCAAGGTTCCAGGTAGTTTTTGAATTTTCATATTATTCTCAAACTGACCAAGAAGCACCGAGCTAAAAAGCAAAATATCTACATTTTTAACATGAGTGTAACATGGAGCCACAGGCCCCAGTGGAAGTGGTTTAAAATTATTTTAAATGGAGATGAACGTTTGAGGTTATATGAATGTAACTTTGTTAGCAGCACTTTCATAATCATAATTTAAATTTTGTAACGAGATTTGAAGGTTGTTTTTTTATCACGCGTTGCGTTCAAGGGTCCGAGTAGTTTTCGACCTTTCATATCATGTCCATGCTGAACAAGAAGCTTAAACACAGACAAAAGATAAATATGTAGAGTTTCAACATTAGTGTAACTCTGAGCAACTAACACCAGCGGATGTTGGTTTCAATTATTTTAAAGAGAAAATGGCAGCTTGGATTTTTTTACCCCGCGCTGCGTTCAAGTTCCAGGTATTTGAACTTTCCACCTGTCCGCCTCTGGACGTCATGTGATGTCCCAGCTAACTGAGAAGCTGAAATATGGAGAAAGTGTAGTAGTAGTTTCCAGAGTCGTAACGGCCTGTTTCAGGGCAGAGAAAGCAGACTGCTGCCTGCACACATGAAGCTGACTTCCTGTTGCACACTTCCGTCGAGCTGAAAGACAAAGTACCTGGTCGAAACGGGACCTGCCATGCTGGAAGGCCGGGTACTCGGACATGCTGCCGCCTCCTCCGTGTGTTTATATGAAGCTTTTCACCGACGCCTCATGAGGCTGCAGCTGCAGGGCTGGCGGTCAACGATCAGCTGTTCACTGACCGGGTTGCATTAAGGGTAATGTAGTTTTATCAGGCCGCTCTGACGGGACAGGATAGGAGAAAGTGGACTACACTTCCCAGGAGGAGATGCGTTGTTTTCATTGTTATAAAGGGGACATTAGCAGGTTAAGTGTAAGTAAAACAGGCCAAAGGGGCTTTTTAAGTTGTAATGTTGAAGCACTGAGGGAGGTGGTTGTGTTTAAAGGGGATCACATAGCCCCCTGGTGGCGTCTTTGAAGGCAGCAGTAGTCACTTGTGCAGGGGTTGGACAAAAAACATAAGAAGCGTAAGAAATGATAATTTATCATATATATGAAAGTCCACATATTAAACTCATATAATTCACTATATCAAATGTGAAAATTTCACATATTGACAAATTTTCTATTATTCTACATGTGAAAACATCAATGTAACATTTAAGTGACTTTGTTTTTATATGTAAATTTCAGATATTTTACATGTGACAAAAATGCCAGTAATTAAGGGAGGCAGTATTTCTGCAGCAGTATGTTATTCCTGGCAATGTGAAGAGGGCTTTCAAACAGCAATTACACCTTCATGAAGGGAAATAAAATAGACAGGAAATATTTTAGAGTTAACGATAAATAAAATATAAAACATTATAATAATTATGAAAAGTGGAGTGGTTATTTTAGACGGTGTTTCTGAAATCCTGGCTACACTCCTACTTGTGATACTGTTAGTGCCCTATGAGAACATACATCATAGGACAGATAAACTATGTTCAAATTAGATTCAGTTTAGCTTTAATTAGATTTAATTAAAGGTTGTTGCAGCATTCAACGTCTACAACACATTTTCTCAAATCATATCTCCAGTTTACTTGATTTTTATTGGCTCTCCTCACTAAAGTACTGATAGTACCTCACAGGTAAAACAGGTGTAATCACAGCATTTGTAAGTTGATTACCAAACAGTTTTGCCTGTGAAAGCCTAGGTGCCATTCAGATTAGACATTTTACATTAGATTGTAGGCAGTAGACATATCACTGTGATGAAATATGTTGGACTTATTTTTTGTTATTAATTAATATTTATATTAATTAAACAGAGAGTGGTTAGATGTGAAGCTTGAAATGCATTTAAGGGTTGGGTTTTAACAATTTATCAATTATTTTCCAAACTTTTTTAATAATTCTGTTAAGATGTAGATACAACAAAATATGTAAATAACTTTACAGTAAAAACCTAAAATCTAAAGAAAAACTGAGAACTAAAACTAAAAGTTTGTTTAGTTAAATGGCCTAAATATTTTATACATTTTTCTTTGTAAATTAAAAGAAGAACTGGTTATCAGAAACCAACCCTAAACGCAAACATGGAAACTATTTGTAAGACTTGCACAGTCTCCCATGCAGGAAAACACACACAAAAACACCCCAAAGAAAGATTTACAACCAAACATACAGTGAGCAAGAAACACAAAATATTCTTTATTAAATATACAAAATTTGTGAAACAGAATTGCATCACGAATTGTAAACTTTCCAATCTTACATACTACCTTAAGCACACTCCACCAGCTACACAATCAAGGACAAAATACAATCAATTTAAACTTAAATAAAAAATTTTAAAAATGGAAGACATGGAAGGAGGACGTGTATTCTTGCGCTTCATAAGTGCTGAGTCACATTTAATATGTCTCTACAGTCATCTATGCACTTGATATTGCGATCGCACAGCAGAACTGAGATGACAAGACGCGTTTGGATGTTTTCTGTATGCTTCAAGCTCACAGGCTAGTCGTCATTGTGGTGTCGAAGTAGGCCGAGTGCTTAAATCACAGAGCGATTAGAAAGTGCAGTACGGTGTAAAGTAGATCTAACTATACCAATATCAGACGGACAGGTACAGTAGAGTTATGTTCTGATGATTAAGTAGTGCAAAAACATCCACAAATGCTGTTAAAAGTGGCATCATATCAGAATACTTTATGGTGTATCAATCTGCTCCATAGATTAAGTTTCAAGGCTTTTTTTTTTTGGCATTTCACAGGAAAAACACTGTTACTGCTCATTTTCTACTGGTATGCATACATTTTATTTTTGTGCAGTGCTCTAAAAAATATGATAACAAAGCATCAGAAGAAAGTAAATAAAAGGTTTCAGTGAACAGATGGCTTTTCCTTTTCAAAACCTGCCCCAGGCCCCGACAAGTAAAATGAAGTGCTAGATTTTTAATGAATGTCAAAACAAAAACAAAAATAAGGCAGCATTTGGCATTTCAGTACGGCATATATGCTTTAGAATGCGGTATATATCCCTTTATAACACCTGAAAGCTGTAGCGCTATGCGTGCTCGAGCAGATGTGACACAGACACAGAGGGAGTGGGAGTCAAGTACCAGCACGTTGCAGGCATTCTCTCAATGTGGTGGAGGCCGTGTCGATAACACACACATGGGAAGGCAGAAGCAGGAGATCAGAGAAGCTGTGATGGCTCATCTTGATACTGTTCGGATACCGAGTGACACTGTCTTCACCTGATAACACCGTGACCCCATACAACAATCAGTTAGCTTATGTGGCTGAGCATTATGGGTAATTTCAAGACATGCCCATAGAACAGAAAGAAGAAGAAAAAGAGGAAAAAAGGGGAGGGAACAAGCAAAAGATAAACAGCACTTGTCGTTCGTGGGAAATAAAACCATTCACTTGCTGGCTAAGAACACTTTTGAACATTCATGAGCTACAATCAGTTCCCAGTAATGTGCACGTGACGAGGCTGAACTCTCACTCCGCTCATTTGGTTTGTGGTTTCAAAAACTAGCCAGAGCACTCGGTATTTATCAGGGAACGTTTGTAGAGTGTCAGTCCAAAACAACATATACATCACCTGGAAGAGGTGAGGCCCTTCCCTCACAGAGGTGTCAATCATTACAGAAAGGCCTCATAATAAACACACTGATGAAACAGAAACTGTTTATACGCGTTTTCTACAGCACGTTTCAAGATTAAAGTTTATTTACTTTAGAACTGAAATGATTGGTTGACTGATTGATCATCAGAAAATTATTACCACAACCATGACCCTTTCTCTGTTTTAACCATAGAAGTCAAATACCTTTGGATGGCTTTTTGCCATTTCACAGACTAAATGATGAAGCAATTTGTCGGTTTCAGGTCTAATTTCCTTCCCTCTTGGCAGCCATTTGTTTAAGTTCATTGCAGCTAAGCATAAAAACCACCTGTAGAAACTTGAAACTTACCACACTGATCATTTTGTTGCCTAAATATTGTCAGTGGTGTGTTACCATTGTGTAATACATAAGTTGTGAGCAGGGTCTGGACTGAAAACTCTCCTTTTTTGGTGTATCCTGGATGCTCAAAAATAAAAGTCTCTTGTTTTTCCGCCAGAACTGGTCAATTGATCAATTTGTCAATAAATAGAAAATTAGCTGTTTTTATAAGATACTAATTGTTTTAGCAATTAGTTACACTACATTACACTGAATACCTCTGAGGTTTGAACTATTACTTGGATGATATAGAAACTTTGAGGAAGTCATCTCACATTCTATGAAATTGTGACATTTATCACTTTTTTGTTTACGTTTTGTAGAGCAAACGATTAATCCATTAATTGAAAAATAACAGGTGCTGCTCTCAACTGCATTGCTAAGACAAAATCAACAAAGCTGATGAGTAGTAGATACCCTTCTTGAGACATCTTCAAGTCTCTGCAACTTGATTTTCATGCTGCACTGAGATAAATTGAAACCAATGGCTGCGTCTAAAGAAGGAGGCCAGTGTAAAAACTGATGGTATGCTACAGTAACACTTTACAGGAAGTGTATATTTTTGAAACAAAAATAGTTGGATATACATTGTTATGGATTGAAACTCTACAATTTCTCTCTTTTCTGTTTTTGTGATAGAAGTGACGTGAGGTGAAAAGGAGGAATCAGTGTTTCTACAATCAGGACCCCAAAATGGAAGAATCTAGGCTGTAAACCCTGTGTGAGCTTTAAACCAACTGGCTGTGTGAACCTGAAAACAACCTGAGGACCCTCTACATTCAGAACCGCCCCCAACCAAACCCTTTGAAGAGAACGTGTTTCAGTACTGTAAAGCATGCCGACTGGAAAACATCGCCTCGACATCTCTCAGTGCCTAAATAGTTGTATCAAAAAGGACAGCATAGCAGTGAAAAGACTAAAGAGCTGTTGTGGAGGTTAGAGTGAACAGATGAGGATTGAACTGCAAACCCCCCCCCCCCCGCGCGACTTCGTCACTTGAACTTGGAGCGCACTTGCAGGAGAGTGGGCTTCTGCTCCATGATGCGCACCAGCAGCGTGTCAATGTAGTCCTCCAGATCTCTGACCTGCGGCTTCAGCTTCTTCAGCTCCACCTCCCGCTTGGCCAGCAAAACTTTCTGACGCTCAAACTCCGCCTTCTGCCTCTCCAGCTCCGCCTCCCGCTGCACCAGCATGGCGACCAGTTCGCTGTGGGTCAGGTGGTAGTACGATCCCGCTCCCCCTGTCAGAGACTAAGAGCAGAGAGAGAAACAGGTGGAAGGCAGAAAAAAAAAGCTGAAACAAGTTACGGTAACAAGTACGAGTGTGAAGTCTGCACTGATGTTTTCCTGTTGATGGAGTTTAAGTTTCTAAAGGTGGAGCAATGGCTGCAGTCACTGCTTATACTGACTAGGATGCAGTTATGAGCATATAATTTGTCTTCATATTGTCTGCTTGGTTGCATATTTGAATGCACATTTGAATGCATTTAAATGTACCTCTGATCATTGTTTATATAAATACATACAGCATATGAACCTACATTTAAATCACTGTTTTCTATATGAATTTATATTTAAAATCACTGAAATTCTCTCTTTTATTAATATTTGTATTTGTTATTTACATTACTTTCTGTACTCAGGTCTCACTTGTAAAGAGAAAGACCACTTGTGAGCATGATGCAACAACTGGATTTATTTTGATCAATATTTCAATGTTGTTAAATTAAATTAAATTAAATTAAAGGATCTGTCTTCTGTAATGACTGAAAAAAAAATAATTAATGTCAACCAGAGACAGAATTTTAATGTCCAAATTACATAAAATATAAATTGGTTGGATTCTTTAACCAGTAATGCATGTCATTTATCTTTTGTTTCTTATTACCTTTTGTTTCAGGGAACAATTTTATTTATCAGATTTTAATTACACATCAAAACCCAATTATTAAAGTGTAAGTTATGACAGTAGAAACTTTTAACAGGACATGAAACACAAATCATTACACTTTCATGAAGATACAACAGATTTTTGGTCATGTTAATGGTTCATTGTAATAATTGCCTATAATGATACGTAGATTTCTTTTTAAATGTGCCTCTTTTTTCATTCACTACTCCCATTATTACATTTACCTTCCTTTGTTTCAATGTAGGTAAAAATTGATATATATGTTTAGTTAAATAATATTGTTGTGCCTTACCAAGGCAATGAGTGTGAATTGAGAAGTGACATTAACAGTCATCTTTCATATAAATCATTTAAATCTAAACACAAGTCATGATTACTAAACCTGAAATACAAATAAATACAATACTTAGTGCCATTTTCTATGAAGGGCAGTACTGCAGTGTTATTCACATAATGATAATACAGGTATACTGCACCTTCTTCCTTTCTGTCTCCTGCTCGCTGAGCTGGCTGCTCTTCCCCGGGTGGATGGTGGACTTGAGCTTTCCTAGGCCGGTGGCCAGCACTGACCGGCCCTCAGTCCGCTTCTCCTCAGCCAGTATGGCAGTGGTCAGGGGCTTCACTGGGTGGGGGCTGGAGAGGACAACCACAAGAAATGCATACAGTCAGGTATTCCAGCTGATCCAGCAGCAAAACCTCTGCGGCTGTTTCAGGTGACGTAATGGACTCAATCTGATTGCCACACTGGAGGTCTACAGCTCTTTTTATTTATGTATCACCAGATTGTACAAAATTAAACAGATGAAGAGGAACTGAATTTAGTGACTAAAGAGATGACAGCTGTTCTTCCTCCCTCTGTCTTCAGTGTCTCAAGTGGAAGTATATTTGATTTTCAGAGTAAAATCCCCTAAGTGGCCATTTGTTTCTGCCACTCAAGATGATTAACGGGACAAAGAATGAAGAAAATATATCACCCCAAATTCTATTAACTTTTTATGACTTTCTTGTAAAATCCTGGAGTCGGGGGGGGGGGGGGGGGGGGGCCAGACAAAAAACAAAAGTAACACAACATTAAAAATTCCCTCTTCAGCAAATTAAGATTTGTGTTGTGTTTCTTTTAAACAGAAGCATCTTACAAGGGCTAAAACAATGCCACTGTCTTGCTGTTTAATCAAATCAGTTAACTTGCTGGTCATTTAGTTGTCAAACAACCAGAAACCAGCTCATTGTTCAAACTACCACATTACAATAACACAGGAAAGACAGTTTCCTGTGACCTACATTTACAAGGAAATCTACTTCTCAAAACCTCTCACTTATTCACTTACTGTAGTGACTTGTATTCACACTTTCTTTAGCCCACGTATTGCAGGTTTAGCTGTTATTTTCACACACCAGACTGTCCTGTGGACCTCCAGCATGACAACAGACACGGATGCTAAAGATCAACCTTTTAAAATCATTCATTTTAGTGATCAAGGGTAAAAGGAGGTTAGACAGGTGTAAGACTCCTCATTATAGAAAATACTGGTGAAAATTAAATTAGCTCAAAACTGAAAGACTTAATTACATGCGTCGGTGCAATCAAACATGTAGAGTTGTGTTAAATGTGTTATTACCTCGAAGTGAAAAGGAAATGCTATCAGTGACACAACAACACCTTGTTTGCCTCGTACAAAGCCAGGTTTCTGGTTGAGATTTTGGCAAATGAGTGTGGCTGTGTGAGAACACTGGTTGGCCCTGTGGGGACGAGGGATGGTGTGTGTGTGCATGTGTGTGTTGGGAGGGAGGGGTTGTGTGTTAGGAATCAGGGAAAAATAATAACTGCTAATTGGCCTGAGGCTCTGTTTCCCCTCCTGTTACCACAGAGCCAGTACACACACAAGACACCTGCAGAGGAGTCCTGTTAACACCAGTGTGTGTGTGTGTGTGTGTGTGTGCGTATGTGTGTGTGTGTGTGTGTGTGTGTGTGTGTGTGTGTGTGTGTGTGTGTGTGGTTATGTCTTAACAGAGTGATGAAAAGGAGAAGGTCACACCACAATTGGAGAAACCCCTTGAGAGTTGGCGACTCAGAAGAAAAGCAGGCGGAAGCAGAGCAGCAGAGGGAGGTTGAAGAGACGACAGGATAGAAATTTCTTGTAGTTGGAAAAAGTGTTTCCCCTCCACCTCTTCACCAAGCACTGAACATGTGCAACCTCACCTGTTCTCCTGATTGGCCGCCTGCTGCTGCTGCTGCTGGGTCTTCTCGGGCTCTGGCACAGCAGCTTGTGCCGTGCTGAGTGATGACCCCGCCGAAGCGTTGGCAAGGGGAGGGGAGGAACAGAGCGCTACAGGGGAGCTACTACTATCAGGAGTTAGAGGAGGAGCAAAGGAGGTCAGACAGGGGAGATCGGGACCTGGTTGACCTAAGGAGGACTCCCGTATTGCACCGGGATCACTCCCGAAGGAGGGCAGCAGGAGTTCGTCAAAGACAGACGTCAGTGTGCCCTCAGACTGGGAGCGGTGTAGCGTAGCAGACTTGTCCTGGGGGCGTATTGAGAACTTGTCACCTAAGATGACTTGCAGGCTTTCAATCCCTCCTTCACTGAGCCTCTTTGGATTACAGCTCATGTTAGAGTCTTCTGATGCTGCAGGGAGTACCTGTAGACCAATATCATCCCCTATCATGAAATTTGACTCAAGAGTTGCCGTCTTATCATCAGCTCTACAGGGGGAGTCATCAAATGTGTCAGTTTGGTTGGTTTCTCTGTTAGCTGGCTCGGATGCAGTTGCAGAGTCCTCTAGGCCTAAAGCAGCATCAGCAGTCATCTGAATCTCACTCAGCTCACCACAGAGCGTTGAGTTCGCAGAGTGTAGAGTCTCGTTTGGCTCTGAGACGCTGGAGTACTTGGAGGACGTGTGAGACTCACAGGTTTGGTAATCCTGCGAGTCAGTGCTGACATAGAGGCTTTGGAGGAAGCTGCTGGAGCTATGATCAGACACCTGAGTGTGCAGTAGTGTGTTGTCAAAGTCTGGGCCTGGACTGGTATTGAAGAAATCACCAAAAGCCCCAAATGGCACTGGAGAACACTGGCTAGCATTGTGGCCTCCTAAACTTGTGCTCCCAAAGGGTGAGTCCTGCGAACTCTGCTTCACATCAGGGGAGGAAGTTATAATGTGTAAGGACGGGATTGTGGAGGAGAGTTCATCATCTGGAGTTGCAAAAATCTTCACATCCGTACTGTTATTTACAGGGCTACCGCCGAACTCCTCTATAGAGTTGTTGAATTCATTCATACCTTTCTCTCTACTTTCTTCATCAGACTGTGACAAGATGCTGGATTTCGGTTGGAGTTCAGACAGTGTTGGCAGCAGGTCAGGATACATGACATCAGAAACGTTTAGTGTCTGAGTATCTGCACCTTCAGTTTCCGTCTCTCTTGCAGTTATCAAGGGCTGCTGATTTGTTGGTGCTGGGGACTGTGGCGCCAATGCCCTCTCCGAATTGTTTGAATCTACCCTTTCATCACTATCCTGCTGCTGAATAATAGTTTGCTGGGCCACATCAAGTAAAGATTGATCATTTGACCTGTCAGTTATGTAATCTTCAGATTCTGAGGGCTTTGAATTTTTTGCCTCTACTGGCTCAGAGGATTTCTCAAAGCCCAGGACGTTGCTTTCAAAGTTCTGAGCCTCAGTTTCCTCGGAGGACGATGCAGAAAATTTGTCTGAAGAAGAAGAAAGACAGGAGAGGAAATCCTCCTCTGCTGAACTGCCAAGACCTGATGAACCAGGATCTGGGGAGCTGCTGTTGAGCTGTATAGATGAAGTGTGACAGGGGGCTTGGTGCATATTAGTGAAGTCATTAGTTAAATCATTTGTGTTGGTAGTATTGTTAGCTTGGTTAGTTTTAGTGCAAGCCTCAAGTTGTGGTGAGTCAGCAGAAGTATTTGAAGTTATGGTGTCAGTCTCAAAGCTTCTGTGTTCTGGGATTGTTTCAAGAAAATGTGCAAATGTGTCAAGATGATGTGTGTTAGTGTTGGTCATCAGACTGGGGGCTTTATGAGTTTCGGAAAAGATTTTTCTGCAAGGCTGATGATGTAGAACGTCATTCAGGATTGTGTTCTGATCAGCACCTGGTAGTAATGTTCCTTTAGTATTGCAGTGTTCCAGTGGATGGTCACTGGGTGCATTTTGCTGTGTTTTGCATTCTGGGGTCAGATCCTCTGGAGACTGCAGCCTGCCTGCTGCAAACGCTTCAAAGGATTCGTCCCACTCTGAATCCGGATCCAGCTCTCCAGAAAACATAAAAGGGTTGGGCGACTTCTTGCTTAAAGGTTGTAACGCTTCTGTAGGAACAGGAGGAAGGGGTCGTTTCTCAAATTTGGCCATTGTGTCACTCTTTGTACCAGTGCCAGTGATGGAGTCCTCTGTGGTTGGGTTGTCGTGGGCCAGAGTGGAGTTAGTGTTACTCGCCTGTGGAAAGAGCTGAGCTATGGGGGGTCGAGAACTGGAGAGATAGGGCAAAGGAGGCAGTACAGGTTTTAGGGGCTGAGTTGTTAGCATGTCATCATAGAAAGGGTTGTGCTGAAGGAGAGAGAAGAAAGGGTTGCAGGGGGATATGTCAGGTGGGGTGGTCTGTGAGTGACAGAAGGGGTTAGTGTGATGCAGTGGGGAAACCAGAGAGTAAGAACGCACAGGGGGACCCGGGGGGTGGTGGCTAGAAGGGAGGGGTGGTGGGTGGGGATCAGTGCTGGGCTCTAGTTTAGACGACAACACCAGGCTGTGAAAGGAAGGGCACACAGTCCTCTTGATTAGTGAGGATTGTTCACACAGCTGCATTTAATGTCTGCAGTAGTTTTTCTGTCTCAAATCACATCTTAAGTCACATATTTTTATAGAGTGGTTTTGTCTATCATCAGGTTTTATGCAATTTATTCGAAATGTACAGACCTCTTTAATTCTTTAAACCCTGTTTTAATTAATCAGTGGCAGTTTTGTTATTTATAGTCAAGGTTGTATTGTTTTTTCATTGGTAATTAAACACATTTCAACCTGCATTAATTCATTTTCTTTGCCACTTGGGGTCAGCACAACAAGCTATAAACATAACACTGACATATTATCCATTTGTTATGGTGGACATGATACCAAGGTGTTGCTAATTTACACATCTACCAAACACAGAGCAACACTAATATTCATCATTATCTTTCTTGTTACCTGATGAATATAAGTCTGACTCTCCAGAAACACCTAAAGGAAATACCTGGCTCGTTATCTGTGAAATGCTCCATTATGTCCACCACCTAGTCGCTAACTATGTCTGTCTGTTGTTTGCTGTTGAAGTTATGGGGTCAGTTACGGGGTCAGTATCTGTTGGGCAGGTAGCGTAGAGTGGATTTATCAGAACTTTTTAGCAGAAAATAGCAGTCTGCTGCCAAAACATATCAAGCTGCAGGCTGCAAAACCAAAACAATGAGCTGAAAGATGCTAAAATACTCTGTATAGCTGATTAGAACTGAGGAATAAGGCACTATTTTTTGTGGGTTTGCCACTATAACTAAAACCTTCTCACATTACAGGTCATTTAATCAATAGTTAATATAAAAACTTGATTAGTGCAGCATTAAAGCCACTATGTATAGAAAATTTTAGACTTTAGCACCCTCCAGTGGTAGACAGAAACACATGCCATAATCTTCTACAGATCCAACCTGGGTACACTGAGATGAATGGGTTGAAATCAACAGATAAACCACCAGGACTTTACATTTTTCTACAAACTAAAACCTACTGTCAGACATAAGAAAATTGTGCACATAGTGGCTTTAACTGTGTCTGCAACTATGCAAACAGTTATTGATAAAATGTATTAATTGTTGAAATCAATCATACATATTTTTCATATCCTCCATAACTGACAACACTGTTCATACACAACATCTATCTCTGTGCCTCAGCTGTGTTTTCATTTGCCCATGTACTATTTTCTATGAAAAGTTGATGCAGCTGGGTGTAGTGATTACTTAGTGCTGCTGCTGCCAACTTGGCACTCCCCCCCCCCCAAAGGATCTAAAAGCATGTGGGTGTGTAGGCTATGAAAATGTATAGTTACAGCACTGGCAGAAAGGTATTGAGCGTACTATGGTCCAGAGTAGCTGACCTGGCTTCAATCAGCAGGTGCTTATCTGACCAATATTCTGTTTACACTCAGTGTATGATTATGACACTGTGCTTGTTTTTTTGTGTTGGTTAAGTAAATTGATTAAAAAAATAAAAGTTAAAAAAATTGTTTAAGGGTTTTTTTAAAGCCTGAATTCAAGATTAATTTTATATAAGTCTCCAGTACAAAGTGCAGGAGCAATGCACTCACAACAGGGAACAGTACAAGAGAAAGTACAGGACAGCAGGTGACAACTCCCAAATAAATTACCCACTTAAGAATGTGCTTGTGTCAGAAGTGGAAATAAAATGAAATGGAGTTTTCTTCCCCCCCTTCTCCCTGCCCACACACACACACACACACACACACGCACAAAACCTGTAAAAGAACAAGGATTGTTCCAGCTCGCATCATCATCTTTCCAGTAGAACTGACATTATTACTGAACCATGTTAAAGCGTGCACAGTGCTTCAGCTTGACAGAACTAAATTCACAAGAGCAGTTCCCCTCCACTATCTGCATTGCAGATACCTGCTGTAACCAAAGACTGAGACCAGGAGCTGAGGAGGGATGTGTACTGAGCTGGAAGCAGCGTCTAGCAGCCATGATGGCACACAGGAAGTAAACAACTACTCCCAGAACCATTCAACATAATGCCACTTCTCTGAATATACATTTTAAAAATTATTCATATACAGATTTCTGTATTATTTTACTTGATTATCATTACAGTTTTGGAACACACAAAAAAGATTTTTAGTTAGTTCATCGCCAGTTTTAGTAAATCTGTGCTGCCAAAATATCAGCCTACGCATCAAAAACATTCCTTCATGTTCACTTTTTTGCCAGAATAAAACCACAGCACACAGATCACATGCCATTAGACACCTCAGTCTGTGACCAGTGACGCAGGGAAATCCAAACAGTGCAGGTACAAACTCTCAGCAGGCTCATGAGCACATTGGCTGCTTTTTACCATCTTGATTCAATTCATATTCATACTGAAATGATAATTCATCACCTGTTTGATGCTGCAACAAATGAACCTGTCAGTGTGTCATAAGTCGTCTCTGTGTTCACAGTGTGTGTCTCACCTGGGTTTGCTGTGCGAGTCCTTTGATCCGAACCACCCCTTGTGTTTCTCCTCAGTGGCAGCGGGGGCCTCCTCAGGTCCATGCTTGGACTGACTCTGCCCTTTCCCAGCAGACTCACTTCTCCCATGGGAGAACAAGTTCCTCCTCTGCTTCTTCCCCTGGTTTTCCAAGTCTGCCGTGGAGGCAGCTTTGGGCAGAACAGCCTGTCCCAAACGCTCCTCCTCACCCTGCATGGGGCAACTTTGCTCCAAAGCCGCCGCTATGGCAGCCTTTTCCTCCTTGTCGGGTTTGTCAAAAGACCAGCGGCGCCCGTCTCCCACAGGACCTTTGGAGAGGTCTGTGGAGGCCCATGGGCTGAGGTTCTGTAGAGACATGGAGAGAGGCAAAGACTTCTGCAACAGTCCCAGGCCTAAAGAATCTGCAGGTTTTCCTGAGCCTGGGTCCAGGGGCTGGACGTTATAAGCATGGCTTCCGTTAACGCACACAATGGGCTGAGGCACTGCTATGGTGATCTCACCGGCCTCATCACCAAACTCACATTTGAGAGAGGACGACTTGGGCGACGTGTTTGCTGTGTGCTCTGCAAAAACGAGGAAAAGGAGGAAAATGAAAGAAACAGAGAGAGAAAAACAGAGAGAGGGGGGGAAAATGATGCAGGTAATCAATAACTTCACCAAATTAAATTTGCAGGCAGCTTTAATCTGGTGATAAAACCTTGTACTGGCTTTGACTGACAGTTCTTTTCACAGCAGGATGGGTGAGTATCTCTGGCTGACACAGGAGCAAGAGTGATTGGATTAATTTACCTGTGTGTGATTACTGAATCAGTTCTGGTATAATGGGAACTGTTGCTCTGTGCGTCATAGTGCAGGCGATTTAACAATGCAGATGGCATCCATCAAATCTACACGACTGTCACAATAAAGCAGCTCCTCCTCATGTGGGATTTCCATTAAAATTTAATCTATTGTTTGCAGGCCTGCTATCAATAGGAGATGCACACATTTCCTGGATTTATGTTTAAATTGAAAGTTAAAAAAAAATTATCGCAACACTGTCATTTTACAGCTGGATGATATGGACAATCATAACATTTTCTCTATGGTGATATTCATGATGAAGTATTCAAAAATAACATGGTGAAAAGTTGAAAAGTCACAAAACAAAAATCAACTAAATATGTTCTAATGTGTGTCTATGGCCTCTTTCTGTGACACAATTTATTTAGTTATAAGAGCTGACAAAATATACGTATACACTAGAATTACATCATATTGGAGCATGACTACAAGTAGATCTGAAATGATTTGGTGAGTAATTGATTAGTCAGTGAACACAGAATTAAACAACAACTATTTTTATAATCGATGAATCAGTCAAGTAATTTTTTGGAGCAAAAATGCCAAAGCTTCACTGATTTCAGCTTCTTGATTGTGAGTATTTGATGGCAAAGCAGTTTAGTATATTAACCAAAATGTCAAAACTTATTTCCTAAAATACTCAACTGTTGCAGAAAATGTTGAGCAAATACATTTCAAACTTTAATCTGTTAACACACATACAAAAAAGGGGAGATTACATAACCCCAATGAAGCTTCGATAAGTTAAGATAATTAAAGGAAGGATGTGGAGTATCTGAAGCCTCTTCCTGTTTCACACTCACCACTCCTGTGGCACGCACATGCTACCAAATTTCAGTTTCACAGTCCATCCAGTCCACCCATTTTCTCGACAGCAGCCACACGTGCAGCTTCCTCTTTAGAGTTAAATGAATCATATTCTCCACAAGTGGACTAACGCATGTGAGACATACACCAGGAACGCTACAGGCCTGACTCCTTGACCAGTGAGGGGATCTGGAGGCTCTGTTAAAGTGTGTGGAGGAGGGATTGGGGGGCATTTTGTTCCCTTGGAGGAAGGAGTCATTAAAAATTCATACTAAATACTCTCAAGCCCCTTGATGCTGTCAACCATTCTGCTCCCAGGCTCATGACTGTTGATGCTTTTAACACTCATCATTGCTGCATCCTCAACAAACAGGTTGGGTGGTTCTCTCTCTCTGAGAGGTGTGATTTGTATACGTATTTGTTTTCAAGGCCCTTACTGGAGAGCTGCCTTCATGTCTTACTTCCATGCTCATTTGGTCCACTGCACTACATTACACCAGGACTAGTGACTGGCTCGTGCTCCATGTCCCACGAGTTCGTACTTAGCTTGGAAGAGCTGCTTTCGGCTTCTTTGCACCATCCATCTGAAACTCACTACAAAGCGTTTTAAAACCTAATTTGTTTGTAACTCTTGGTCATTTTAAATCTATAATCTCTAGCCTTTTAACTTTTGTTTGCACCTGCTTCAATTCATTTTGTTGTTACAATATTTGATAAATGTATTTATATGTTTGTTTTAATTGTTTCTCTTCTATCTGGTATTATCATACTTTCATTTCTCCACGTCATTTTAAATAAAGGCTTCGTCCTCAGTGTTTTTCAAGTTTAAATAAAGACATAATCATAAACAAGTTATTCTGAGTGATGAATATTTCTATCATGGGGGGGTGTCATTGAATGGTCACATTGTATTTGAGTATTGTTGGATAAAATGAGGAATTTATAGATACTAGATTTATAGATCATTTCTGGCATTTTATAGCCAGTTAATCAATCAATCAATAAACTGCAGTCTTAGGTTAGTTCTTTGATATTTTTGTTGAAAAAGGTAAAGGACAGATGACTGTGAAACTGAAATCTGCCGTCGCAATAATGTTCAGTAAGTTTAATAATGAAAATGTTTCCAGGAAGTGATAACGTGCTCTGTGTGTTGGTCGTTCTCACCTGGGCTGTTGTCTGCTGTCAGGTTGCTGCTGTTACTGGGTGAGTTGGAGAGGTCAGAGACCACCACACTGATGCCGGCTGTGGGGCTGAGGCTCCCACCCCGTGACGACGACTCACTGCTCTCCGAGCCCAGGGATGTGCTGGACCGAGTGTCTGATGACTTCCTCAACTTCCCTCTCAGGAAAAAGGTCCTCATCTTGCTCCGCCGGGCCTCACCGCCCTCGTCGTCCTCATAATCCTCCTCCCCGCCTCCATCACTCGGCAACCGCTGCCGCATCCGATACAAAGACCCGTATCCGCTTTGCAGGACGGCCGATGAGGAGTCCTCCTCGCTGGATCTCCTCTTCCCCTTCATGCGCTCTTTCAGCTTGCTGAAGGTGGACGTGCCCTTGTCCTTCATGACGAGGTCGTACATGCTGGCGGTCAGGTTGTTTCGGGTGAACTGGACGGTGACTTGAATATCTCCTCGTTCCTTCTCCTTCTTGCCTGTTTTTGAGTTGAGTCTGTACCACCTGCAACAGAGAACGACCCATTCACATGAGCTTAGTAGACACGCTGCATCATTTAGCAGTGAAACAGTCAGTTAGTCAGTTAGATGGTTGGCAAAAAAATTAATCAGCAATAATTCTGATTATTGATTCACTGTTGCAGTCATTTATCAAGCAGAGTAAGTAAGTCATCACATTTTCAGATTTTTATTACCTGAATGAGAAACTAAAAGCTTAAATTCTGTTATTTGAGCCACTAAAAAACTAAAAATTACAATGTTGAGAAAAATTAAAAGACAATCTGCAGTAGAAATCAATTCAATTTTAAGTTCTGGATTAATTTTGGCTGTATTGAACTACTATGGCACCAACAAAAGCATTTTGAATTCACTACTGCTCTGATTTGTGACTGGCTTCTTCTCAATGGCAACTGTGGTCGAGGATTATGGGTATTATAGTGTTTTGATTTTTCAGAAACAAAACTTAAAGGTCTCATATTTTGATAAGTTTTGATATCCTTAAGAAGATCTCTTAAGAAGGAGCTCTGGTAACAATGGATCAGTGTTTTCTGAGTGATCGAATGGTCAGATAGTAGGTCTAGGTGGGGCTTGGCTGAGAGTGGTGACTGCTTTGTTGTGACATCACAAAGTTCCAGAAGTCCTCACGGCTCATTTTAAGGCTCAGTTTCTGAATGCAGGCTGTGTGCATTTCTCTGTGTACTGTGGCTTTGATACTTTCACAGTATTAATATAGAACCTAGACCTGCTTTATAATCAAAAAAGAAATCTCACTTTATACAATATGGGATCTTTAAACAAAAAATATAAAATAAAAAAAGCTGACCATGACATAAACTTTAGGATTGTCACATTTTCTGAGAGAGTCCACTGGTTCTAAGTTAAGTAACAGCAAGGATATTATTCAAAGAAAAATATGAAATGGGAATGCTGAACAGAGGAAACACTGAGCTGCCTCCATTACAACAAATAAATTAATAAAAATGAATAGTAACTAAACAAGTGCAAAAAAGTATGATTTTGAAAACATGGTTGCATGCGCTGCTTAGTTTGGTATCACTATCATCACAAGTTTACACATTTACTTTCACAATTTTACAATCACACACATACACAAAAACCTTTTTTAAGACATACTGATTTTAAATCACCTCTTCAAATCTCTTCACTTGAGTTATCAATTAGTTCAGCACTGAGTGGGGTGAAGTAATGTGAATGACTGTACTGTCATCATGAATGGGGCTAATCTGTGTGTGTGAGTGTCTGTGTCCCACTAACAACACAAAGCTGTGTGTAGCCGGTCATCTCACAATACCTTGAGGGGGCCTTTTGTTACTAACATAAGGCCGGGTAAGCAAGAACAGTGAAGAAAAACAATGTCCATGTCTGATTTAACAGTGAGCGCCCTACATTAATACGACAGAGCCAGAATAAAAACAGATCACACACCAACTGTAAATTCCTTTACTGGACGGGCACAGAGGAGCAGTTCTTAGAAATGCTGTTTACCAGTGGGTATATCAGTGGCAGTTCACCTCAGCCTGACTCATGGGAAAGTCTCATCTGGTCTGTTGTGACTGGTGTAAAAAAAAAAACCACACATGATATGAGTGAGAAAAAATCCCCATTACCATGTGTTTCTGACACTTGATGCTGCCAACGGGAAGTCCTCTGCTCTAGGAGGATGACAGAAAAATAGGTCTTTAACCAAGACCTGTTTTTATTTTTCAACTTCCTGTACTGCTGGGCTATTTTCACCTCACACCTCAACCACAGTGCTTCTTTGTTCATGTATAATAGAAGCTCTGTGAGACTGAGAGGCACAATAGTTTTCTGATATAGTACAACTTTACATAGTTGTACGTGATATCTAGGCTTCAAATTCAAGCATTAGTAGACTCCATATGGAGCAGATTCACATAAATATTATATAATTCTATGTAAAAGACCAAGGTAAGTAATAAACAGTTTATAAATTATCTAAAATACACAGAAAAGACAAAGACATCTTAACCAAACACACCAACACTGATTAAAAAAAAAAAGCTTAAATTACAACATGAAACTTTTTAACGCATTGAAGTTCAGTTACAATAATTTTGTAATCGCAGCCTGTGGTTGTCTAACTCTGAAATGAGAAACATCTATGTAGTGAAAGCAGCCTTATTGCACAAATATAAAACAGGATGTCAGAGAAGTTGGAGGGAAACTATGGTGCTTCATGAACAACTACAATGTCCTGTTTAGTTGAGTCAACAAGAAGATCTAAATGTCATGTCGTGGAACATCAACTGTGCAGCTGCAGAAAGTTACAAGAACGGAGATTTTAAACATAAAACACAGGACATGAAAGCTCCTACATGAAAGAAAACTGAGACGAGAAAACCCACTGATGTGTGAGAGGAAGCGCTATCTCAGACACCAGAGAGCTTTTAATTCCCACCTGCCCCACCACAAGATCCCCTTATTTTATCTGTAAACCAACAGTATGACTGTGCAGAAACACAGTGAGGCAGACAATTAGCACAGGTCACAGCCCAAACACTGTTAAATAACAGCTGCAGCTGGTATCCTCACTGGTCTCAGAGGCTGCCGTTACATTTTTTTGATCAATTTCATGCTAAAATATCACAAGTTTTCCATTTATCCTCCTCAGTTTTCACACAGCATTTGGACAAAAAATGCTAAAAGCCTTAGCATAAAAACCCCAAACTAAAAAAATCCTTTTACCTTGGTTTGCACTTCAGACAAAAAAAACCTCCACAACTGCTGACTGCAAGACACAGCTAACACTGTGCTCGCAGTTAACATGCCTGCTAAAAAATATTCTCATTTATCATTTTTGTATATTACAATCTGGAGGCTTGATTCAAATGTTTAAAGCATGAGCTGTGCATGAGACCGCGCTATACTGAACTAAAAACTTCATTTATACAACTTGATCTGAACCATTCATTCAAAAAATATCAGTTTAAATATAACATCAGATCACATTACAATCTGATGCTAATGCAGTGATGTTAGCATGCTGCACTACATTAGCACTAACCTCATCCTTCAATAGATTTGGAGAGATTATGACTTAAGATTTGTGGATTTTTATAGGCATCTGTGTCATTCCTTGTGTATTTCTGGTTCTGGCAGCTTCATACTTAAATTGACAAATTGATAAGTCAGACTTATATCTTAATTTGTGCTGAAAAAAAAGGGTAAAAAGGGTGAAAAGGGGGTAAACAAAGACAAAAAGAGAAGGGCAGCAAAAAATTTGGTTCTAACATCTAGCTGTATGATTACATAGAAAAAGATAGAATAGTAAAAATACTGGTGTAATTATAGGCTGCAGAGAAGGAAAAACACAAGTCATATAATTCACAGCACAGGCTGTTATGTAATCATCATCATCATCATCATCGTCATCATCTGACCTCAAGCTCAGTCCTGAAAACCCGGCAACACCCAAGAAGAACGCCAGTGAAAACAATTAGAGAATCACAAACAACAAGCAGGTGGAGCCCAGAGGACAGGGGAACGCTGATGCTTTTTATAGCTGCACAGAGACAAAAAATATGAATCTCTCATAAATACACAACAACGGAAATGTGCCACATGAGCAGGCGTGGGAAAGTTAAGTAGCTTTCATTAAGAAATTCACATGCGTTGAAAAAAAAGAGGAAGGGGAGGAGTGACACTCCTGTGATGCAAGTATAAGATGTGGCAATAATCCAGGTAATCCAGGTAAGGTATTTACATTTCATCAAATTAAATCCTGTTACCAGATTATCAACCAGTGAGAAAACAAAGTAACTGCCTGAGCTTTAAACCAGCCTGTTCTCCTCTTTGTACTTGGACACAGCACAGATTTTTCTTTAGGCTTCTTCCTCCTGTGACTAAAATTGTACACAAGTGCTGCTACCTCAGATGCCTGTCAGGCGTGGACTCGAGTTTCACGTCGATGCTCCAACAATAGTATCAGTCCTCCTCCTGACACGGCAGCCAACACCCTGTAGCCGAGGTGGGGCTCACATTCCAAACACAGGAGCAGGGAGCTGTGTGAGGGTTTTCCTGTGCAAACGAAAGCTACTACTGCCACCATCGTCATCGATCTCACCATCCAAGAATGCTCACCTAGCCTCTATTTTTTTTATATTTTGAGAACAACTTATACAAACTTGTATTTGAGTATTAAATTTTGGTATGTAGTTGACTGAATTACATTAAAACTGTTTGTATTAAAACACTAGGAGAAAAAATGTGCTTCTGCTTACTAAAAACATTTAAAGACCCTTTCTTGGTACACAAACTGTTTTCTGTTTTCGAAGACGATGCAAAAAAAAGTTTCAGGTCTATTTATATGCATGCACCTGGGCTTTGTGTGGATGATGTAATGCATGAATACGCCTGACAACAACAAATGTTAACATAACAAACATAAGGACTAAATACAGACACTGCCACACAGAAAAAAATCAGCAGCCTACATTTTGAAGCCCACGTACTCAGGCTGAGCACAGTCTGTAACAGAAGAGGACCCAGTTTCCCAAAAGCATCATCCCACACAGGCGCCTGTATACTTCAACAAGGCCGCTGTCGTGATACTGGAAAGCATTTTGGGTTCTAAAAATCTACTGAAAAGCTTATGAGGATCTCTGTACCACAACAATCTTCATAACCAAAATATTCTGACTGCTTTTTTGGAATTTGTGAGTCTACACAGATTTTTATTTCCATAAACAATCCCATTCCAGAGCTGCAGAGCATAGCAGCATATCTGCTTCCCCATCTTGCAAAAACAGGAAATCACAACACTCCACCCCGTCCCAGCATGACACCATCTCCTCATCTCACCCTGCTCCCTGATCCGCTGAGGAGTAGATAGGAAAGTTTTCCCTTCCAGCTGCCGTCTTCCTCCAGGCTTCAGCTTACAAAGTGTACATCTCCTGTTGAACAAGTAGATCCCTAGAAACCACCAGGACAGGGCTGAAAGTACCAGACAAGTAGGCTATCAACCTATTTTATCCAGAATGTACTCCGTCTCTGTGGGGCCCTGAGAGCCTGGGTGGTATCAGAGCCAGACACAAGAGACCCTGAAGTAAAACTGGTGCCAAAGGCGCAGGATCTGTGTCAGCTGTGGAATTTAGTGATTTATTCACCAAATACATTGATGTGTAAGGTTATAATGCTGTGAGATAAACGTTTTCCAGCAGAGGAGTCAAAGGGTTTTAGTGAGGCTCAAGATAGTCAAGAACTTGATGCTCTACAACTTGAGAAAACTCAAGCAAATGAGGAAACTATCTTTATTGCTCTTACTCATACAAAAGACTGCTCAGTGCCAACAACATCATGCTAAAATGCTCACAATGACAATGCTAACATGCTGAGTTTTGGCAGGTACAATGTTTACCATGTTCACTATCTTGGTTTAGCATGTTAGCATGCTAACATTTCTGAACTAGCACTAAACACAAAGTACATTTGAGGCTGATCAAATGTCAAGTGTTTCATAGGTATTTAGTCACAAACAAGGGGGCTACAGCACTGACCAAGGTCTGGGATGCTCCCAGTGCAATCCAGTTGTTGGATGTTGTTCTGAATCTCTTCAACCTAATTTGTTATCTCTCTACTGTCACTTATACCAACCAACCACAAGCCACAAAACACTGAAACATTGTTTGCTCGTTTTCCAACATCCTGTGGTGCCTTGATTTTCAGGGTCTGAACCTAAACACCCTGCCTCACTGCTATACCAATTAACGTGACACACCAGACGGTTTTCTATTAAAAGAACATTGTCTTTATCAACCTAAATCAAAAGCATCCCATATGCACTGACCCAAATCTAGATTCTGGTGCATGTCCTGGTGTGGAGTTTGGCAGGAAGTGTCTGCCCTTTCCTTTCATGTCATTAATTCAGACTGACATTTGTTCATGTTACCAGTTTGTATTTGGGGGTGAAGGTTATTTTGACCTGTTTCGCTCTAACCAATCACTAGAGAGACAGTTGGCATGAAAGCTGCAGTTGCAGTGGTTAGCAGCAGTTAGCTTCACTTTATTTTATATAAAATTAATGAAACATTTGGATTTGAGACTTTAATTCTGTTAATTGACTTGTACAGCTGTGTCAATCTCATCCATACTTGTCAATCTCATCCATCTCATCATTGCTATTTCATGAGTGTAGCTAGCTACCTATGTAGGAAGATGACATCCTCATTCATACTATCACCTACACAACTCTGAGTGGTTGACTAGTCATCTAACCAGTTGAAAAAGCTGTCCATCGGCACAACACCAGATCTATTTTTAACTGCTGAAGACATCAGAGATGTGGTTCGCAATTCAGACGCCTGGAAGCCAAAGAAAGGGGGACTAACAAACTTTTACAACTTTGGTAAACATAAATGTGTTGGCTGGTAGGCTGAGCAGGCACTCACCAACTGCTTCTGCTGCGAATTAAATATGCTGATTCAGCTAAAATCTGCAGTCCAACTAAAGCAAACGGTGCAGGACATGAAAGACTACATCCAAAGATGCTCAATGAAGGCCCGACAGCAGCAGACTGTTGGCCTGATGTGTCAGGCAAGATGCAAGGCAGGTAAATGGTGGCGCTTCATTTGAGCTACCATGTGGACACTTCCTGTTACATCTCTTTCTGTGAATTAGGTCAACAACTCCTCCAGGAGCACCGTGGGGATCAGTGGTACTGTGGCCTGGATTCCTGCCTCATCAGCAGAACTAGCAGACAGGCTGTGAGTCCCAGACCACATTCCACATCTGGATGCGATGAGCTCTACCCTCACCGTCAACCCCTCCTCATAATACTTTCACACAACCCGGCACTGTCTCTTAAAACCACACATCCTCAGGCACACATCAGGGATCACTGATAGAAAAGGGTTGCTTATTGTGGAATATAAAAAAAGAAATAAAGGTGAGATTCAAATACATTCAACCTTCAGCAGACTCCAGGAACAATAAGTAACTAAAAATTCATGTAGTGGCACAAATTAAATCGTTTTAGGAATCAGTTGTATCTACAAAGTTTTTACATAGCTTCTTTGGTTTAGATCACAAAATAGTTGAATGGATGATTTATGATCTCATAATGTGACCACAGGATAATTATCTTGTCAAAGCAAACGACAGAATTATTTTTCATGATCGCAGAAAAATATTTAATGATCAAAGGAAAACTAATTAAGCTAACATGCCAAGATCATAAAATATAAATTGTGGTCACATGACATCAAGATGATCGCTCCAAAATATCTGACTGATCGCCTTTACTAAAAAAAAAAAAAAAAAAAAGTTATGTAATTAATGAAATGCTGTTGAAAGCCCACTGAAGCAGGGCTGAGCGTTTTGATTCATTAGGTGGGTGTTGTTTACCCAAGTATCAAGCAACAGTAAAATGAGTCAGTGAGCAAAAGTAGATCACCACAAACAGAAGCAAGTGCTGCAGCTACAAAAGCATCCTGATAACAAGGCTGCAACAGAAAATAAAGGTTCACATTTTTAATTAGTTTTACTGGACATCACTCTTATCATACAAGACCAAGGCCAACTTCTGCAGATTCCTGTGAGCATTGTGTCCAAATGCTTCTGTCAGCAAAGTAGCAGCAAACGGTGAAGACTGATCAATTCATGACTAACACTTAGCTAGCGACCAAGCTAACATTTTATAAACAAAATTAATGAGATATCTTATTTATTGAGTTTCCCTACAGACTTTTTCATCAGATCAAGATGAATCAAGTTACTTATACAAATATTGAAATATTTGAGGGATTGAAACCCCTTATTTCTATTTGGTTTTCTAAGTTATCTATGAAACTGAGAAATAAAGGGTTTTGAAATTAGTATTAGTTTCAATGAATTAAATTAATTTTATAATTAAAAGTAAGCATTAAAAGGGCACCTCTGAGAGTTAATATACCAACCATGAAACCATGTTGAACCCATACAAGATTAAGAGGTTAAGATTGTTTTTAAATAAAATGAAATTTAAGCTATCCTCCTCCTCCATTAATAACTCTTATCCTAGTTTTATGGTGCTTTGGGATGACACTTGATTTGCTCACTTGCTAAATCAAAAACAAACAAATTTTGACTTGTGCCTATCATCCCTCAACACTTGCTGCTTTGCTTACATTAGCATGATGGCTAGTAAACTAGCTAAGAGTGCTCTGAGTACCGACAGGAACAAAGAAAAAAGCAGTTTAAGCTGCTGTGTCACAGTGACTTTGGAAACAAGTCAACCTCTTCTGGATGCTCTTGTCGGCTAATAACACTGGTAAAATGCTGTTTACCTAAACCAAAACAGCTGTTTTCATGTGTCTGCTTGTCTTTACTTCACTTTACCTCCAGATATGTGACGCAACAACGCAGCCTCTACATGACTCAGGAATAAAAGCCAGAAAGAAAGGAATACAATGTAGGTTTCTGTATACTCCATCTATAATGTTCAATAAGTTAACCTGATAAATCCCCACAGATAATGTTTTCAAAATTATTTTATCGAGGATGACTTGTCAGGTCATATTGTTATGTAACCTAATGTCCATTAGACTATATTCTCTCTTGGCTGCAGCTACTGAAAGTCTGCCACTGTTAGCCAGAGGATTTTTCTGGATGTACATCACACACATCAACAGAAACACACACACACACACACACACACCGTCACAGTCCTTCTGCCTCACTCAGCAGATGGAGGTTCAGCTCTCAGGCCTGCCTCAGTATCATCCATGCCTGATGCAACTCAGAGGTTTGCTTTCTATAAAGAGACAAAGTGACAGGGGATATGAGACTAAGCAATATAATAGAAGGGATTGGCTGTAAAATTTAACATCTAAATCATAATATCAGCACTGCAAGAACCACGTATCCCTTATGTGAAGAATCCTTCATCTGCGGCAAAAAGGAGCTGGATTTTTAATTTATCCTCTTGAGATTAAACTTAATTATGGAGGAAATTGTGTATGACAAGGTCAATATTCAGCAAATACCATAGCAAAATTAATATTTTGTGAATAACATGGGTTGCTTGCCATGTGTGCTGATCTAGCAGTGTTTCTGTAGCTTCCTCCTGACAGACCCTTTAGGGGAATTCACCCAACGCCCACCTTTCCAGGAATCTGCTCTACTCTGATAGTTCAACATGCAAATTCATCACAGCCAGTGTCCTCCCAGGCCAACCAAGTGAGAGCAGCTGTTCTGACTTCATTTAAAGCAGAAATTGCTGATCAAGATCAGACATGTTGGGGCATGTTTTAAATCAAGCATGCATGTGTTTGTTTTGCTATTCTGATTGCTTATATGTGAGGTTAAACTGTGGCCTAATTCTTGCTTATAACATTAGTCATTTATATTGCTCCTCGGTTATAACAAAGAGGTACCACAGTCCCGATTTGGTGTCTGATATTGGGTTTTTTGTCTCACTGTAGGGCAATTTATGATTATTTTCATTAACTGTTTAGTTAAATAAAATTTCAGGAAGTAGGAAAAAATGCCTTCAGAATTTGGCAGCTGTAGTTGCTGCCTTCAAATTGCTTTTGGTTCAACAAAAAATGTAATTTACAGTATCTACAAATCCAGAAAAGGAAGCAAAAGCACATTGGAGAAAGTGAAATAGCCAATGTTAAATGATAAAATTAGTTATCAAAATTAAATTACGTTGTTTCTGTTGTTCAAGTAATATCAACAAATAATTTCTGCAACACTCAGAGAAAGGAGAAAGTCACTGTCACTGCTATGAGGTCCCAAACTGAGACAGGCCCACGTCAAGTCTGAAGTGCTAAACTTGGTGTTAGAAGTCCTGCACAAATTATTTTGTTCCCTTCAGTCTTTGAATACTAGATTTACAGCCAGCAACTATATATTTTACCAACTGTTGGTAGCATGTTAGCTGCAGCAAGCTAGCTACTTAATCTAACGTTAGCTCCATGACTCGGCTGAAAAAAGTGTTACTAGCTTACTTTTTAGTGTTTTTTAAGCTGAAATGTGGCAAAATAAGAATTTAGGGTCCTAAATATGCACTTTATGGTTACATATACAGGACATGATATCATGCTAAAAGACTGTGGTTAAAGCTAACATGTTAGCATCGTTCTTGTACTGCAACGTAGAGCTAATCAGCTCTTGTACTATGTGTGATTTTATTCTAATATAACCCTGTTTGGCTGATTCGCTCACATATTTTCAAAATGTATGTTTTCACTTACCAGGAAAAAGGCTTTCAGGATGAAGACTAACCAATGTCTTTGGCAAAAGTAACGCTATCTGAGGTTATGTTGTGTAAACAGCCCCAAACACCAAGTACACCGCTGCTAGCGTTAGCTTAAACTCTGGTAGCATCAGGACCAGCTTCTACACAGTGGTGAAAAACTGAGCTATTGTTCAGTTAACCCAACTAAATAGGTTAGTTAATTATCTGGTCCTTAGCCCTGAAGTAACGCTTGGTTACACCTGGAGGTGGTGAGCTAGTTAGCTAGCATGTCAACAATTTCACATTACACATTAAAACACAAACACAATGTATAATCCTTTCCTTACACTTTTGTTCTTGTATTTTCGGTTTTGCAAAGGCTAATTAAGTCCTTCAAACTCAAAAGACTGACGTCCAGGTGAAGTCATAGTATTAGAGCTGCATCAATTAGTCAATTATCAGAAAATTAATCTTCAACTATTTTGACGATCAAATGATTGTTTTATAATTTTCTAACCTAAAATGACAAACATTTCCTGTTTCAATCTTTTCTAATCTTTTCTGATTTGATGCTTTTCTACGTTGAACACGACAGTAAACTAAATATCTTTGAGTTGTGGACAATAAAACAGACAAAAAAAGGCATCTGAAGACAAAATTAATCATCGATTAATCAAGACAATCAGCAGATTAATTGAAAATGAAAATAATCATTCATTTCAGCTTCACGTTGTATTAAAGTCAATGTTGAATTGCAAGGTTTTTGTTTTGTTGATTTTTCTAAGATTATCAGTCCATGGCTGTTTTACCCATCTTCGACTGTTAAGCCCATCTGCTACAGCATAACCACATCCACATTTAAACCTCATCTTTCATTTCCACTGACTGTGACTGGAACATGCTGATTCAGTACACTGTATGGAAACTGATTAATCCCAGAGAGAATAAAATAAGTTAGAGGTTCAGAAGAAAAGGGCCATCTCGACCTGACATGTCTCCATTTGCTGAAATATACGACCCCGAGCACTATATCACTGTGAAGCCTCCGTCCTCCCTAAAGGCCTTTATAAATATTAGAAAATTTAAACTGAATGAGTCTTGGCTGAGCTTTGGCTTACACACACCTCTGTCCTCGATCTCTGCAATGATAAATTTAACACTACTGTCACTGAAAACCCTCCCGACTGAATGAAAGATTACAAAGTCATCTGTGTGTAAAGTGATTTTGTTTGTGTTGCGGGGCGTTGATTTTAAAAGCTAATGCTTTTCTTTCCTCCATGTCACCCTTGAGCGGCTTTATTAATTGCACTTATAGATTTTAGATCTTACTGCCACCCTTCATCCCTCCTTCTAGGTTTTATCACCATGCAAATAAAGCTCACCTTAAACAAAATGAAAACCTTGAGGAACCCATTGTTACTCAGCCACAAGATAAAACAAATCACATAGCTTTACTTAAAAGGGTGTTGCTTTGAACAGCCAAAAACCCCCAATCATCTTAAAGTGAAAACACACTACAACACTGCACAATACACCACACAAGACTGTGTGCTCATGTGCTGAAATGATTTTATTTATTTTCATGTTTTTCATGGTTATGGTTTTTAGAGAGTTGTTTGAAGGTGCTATGTTTTATCTAGGGACCAAATCTTCATATTGTATTAAAAATCATACTTTAAATTTTACTTGGCATATGTTGTGGTATCTGTCTTATGGCGTTTGTAACTTGCTGTCATTGCTGACTTTCTTGAACAGGCTATGATGCTGAGTCATCACTGTGACTCTACATTGAACCAAAATACTATATTGTTTATGTAGCTGTGACATATACATATACTACAATATTACTATGTTTTATATTTTCAATATGCATCACTACATGACAAATGTACGTATGAAATAATAAAATTAATGACAAAACAAACTCCACTCAAGGTTCACTAACATGCTTTATCCGGGGCTTTCAACCATTTCACACAGACTTCAGATGAAGTTTGCTCAGTTGTAACAGAACTGTGGATGTTAAAACTTTCCATAATAATTCACTGCACTCTTTAAAGTGTGACACTGTTGAAAGCACCACAACAAAGTAAGTGGACCTTGAGTAGAGGTTGTTCTCAGCTGCTGTTTCCAGTGTCAAGAACCAAATGTGAAGCAAATTAGTGATCAACACAATGAACTGTTTTCACTGTTGAATATCACATCAGACGAAACTCTAAGTTATTTAAACCAAAACTTTAAAAAAAGGTATAAATTTTTCTTACTTTTTAAATATATATTGCATAGAATTTATTTGGACAACAGAATTTTGTAAGTCTAACAACACAAAATTGGATTCTACCATAAGACAATATTCAGTAATAGTAAATTATCTCCCAGCCCCATTGAAAATGGTACTGGAGCATTGGAAATAACTAAAGATGACAATGAATGATTTGTCAGATTCTAAGTCTTGGTTACTGGTTCTCTGAATTCTCTGCAGAAAACACTTTAAAGGGATGCTATTAACTTTTCAAAGAATAAATACTAAATCTGCTAAATCTAAGCTGTTCTGCAGTTGTTTATGGGTCAAAAACATGAAAAACTATAGAGAGAGATTTCAATCTTAAACATTAAACTATGACTTTGCATTTCAGTCAATCAATCTTCCTTAAACCAGGTTTAAAAGCTTTCTGAAAAAGTACACTGTAGAGCCGATTGACTGGATATGCAGGAGCTTTTGTCTTTAAGGGATGTGACAGATGTCAACATGTCCAACACTGTAAACAGCCCCTAACAAATACACTATTTAATTCTGTTTGAGTAATGTTTACTAAAAACCAGTACCCAGCTGTTTAATATGTAGCCTAGGATATTTGTGACCTATTTCTTTCTTACTTATGTCTTCAGTGTAGGAACCAATGGGGTTGGGTTTGAGAGCTACAGAGGATGATAGAGAAACATGCACTGCTGACTTTGGTCTTCACATGGGATTTTTTTTAATAACAATAACAAAGATATATAATATCGAACGTATCCTTTACTGTTTTATACTTTAGCGGAAGCATCAGTAACAGGAAACAGCAGCTTATCTTTAACATGGTTGGTGTTGTGCTGGATGTTCTCCATCAAACTCGGGATGCTTTATGCTTTTAGGTTCAACATACATGAGCAGTAAGTGTTGACTGGGCTGAGTGAGTGCTGCTATCGGCCGGCCCGGTTTCAATGAACACCACATGGAGACAATGAATGTAACAAGGCACCAAACTGCTGACACATCATCATCACAGGCCGACTCTAACCTTCAAGTGACCAGCTCCAACGGGGCCGACAGGAGGACACTGGTTCCCCTTTCATCTCATGTTCTCGGGTCTATCTGAGTGAAAGCACGGTCAGGTCGGGTGGTAGCCACGTCTATCAAACTACCATAAAAGGACACAGATACTAGAAGAGGGTGAGAGGAACATTTGTGTTCAACGTTTGTGTTGTGTTCATCAATCTGTGCTCAGTCAACAGGACATGAGGGTGAAGGAGGACGTTTGAGGTAAAGCTTTTATGTTTGGAGGTGTTATTGACATCTTAAACATGAACTGGTCTGGTGTCTGAACACCAACAATTACGTCCTGATTCTGGTTGTGGTAATGAAATATCTGAAAAGAGGAAGGCCGCACACTAAACTCCGGTGCTTTTACTTATCATCTACATTTCAACACAGTTGGTCTTTTTCAAGTCAAGTTTAACACAAGAAACAGAAGATAAGATAATGATATTTGCTGTAGTTGAGGAAAAAAACAGTCTGGGAGAATGTAAACAAAGTGCCATCACGTATCATTATGGTTTGATGGCAGGAAATGTTTTCGCTATCAAACACATCAGCAGCAAATGACAAAAACGTTCTCCTAGAGTCCTCGTTTAGCACCAATAAACAATCATAAAACAAACACAGTGTTAACTTATTCCACTGACAGCAGCCTCGATTGACCATAATACATTGCTGCCATCAGAAATGTTTGAGTTAACATAGCTCTCTTTAGCTCATTTCCGTGCTATCACTATCAAACCTACAGATGAGTTCAACAAGTTCAGGGTTGTTCTCTGGGAGGCGTTGACAGGAATTTTGAGTGATGAAAACTATTGTATATTCAGAAGTTGTGCATCAACATGGTAGCCTACGCTGCTGTCTTCTTTTGTCACATATTGATCACAAATAAGAGTTATCTAATGGTGGAACTTTCCCATAAGGATCTTGCAACTGGAATGCAACATCAAACTTCATATCGCTTCTTTACGTCCAAGCCTGTGCTCCAGCTGGTGGGCTTTTGTTTCTGTGAAACATGTTATTCTAAAAATACCTCAGAGCTTCCAGATAATAAAACTGTTAGATAATCCCTGGAATTGGGACAGGCATTAATCCCCCTCTGCTCTACGTCATGCCCGGGCTACTGGGAGACAACATTTTAAGAACCCACAACAAAGCAACCAGACCCCTGATGTGGGGACACCGGAGGAGGTGAACATGGGGTTTCTTGGGGAAGCCTTCAGCGTCTGCGGGATGTGAAGTGGTCAGAGTTTAGTTTGGTAGCTTATGTCTGTGGGAGGAAGGGAGGGTGTGTCTGCAGGGCCCTGATGCAGCATCACAGATTTGACAGCTGTGTTTATGTCTGAGAACAAACTGTATAGCAACTATACATGACAAAGACAGACTGGAGAGACAGAAACACCCTGATGAGTTCACTGAACATGGGAAAACAGACAAAGCAAAGGCAGAAGAAGCCCATGCATGCAGCTTTGGGTCTCATAGCAGCCTCGTCTGCATGTTGTGGCCACACACACAAACACACACACAGCTATTGCACGTAAAGACAGCTGAACTTACTCGTTTTTCACGCATCTACTCTCGCTAAAGAGCTTTTCCAGCTGAATCACAGCCTGCCCAAGGAACACGTCCATTCCGATGAGCGCCCGGTGCATCACGGTGAGGACCAGCTCGTTGCTCCCGGCCGGGTAGCTCTCCAGCACGCCGGGCTGGAGCTCGAAGGAGCACTCCTCCTTCCACTCCGGCTCGGTGGTCTTCTCCGCCACGCAGGTCGAGTATTTCTCCTTCCCCAGCTGGATGATGGTGTACACATCGCTGGTGCCGTGCTTGCCCTTGCCCCGTAAGCCCCTGCCTCTCAGCACCGTCACCTGGACGTGTGTCGGTACCCATTTCTGTTCCTCCTCCACGGTTAGTGAGGACATGTCCCCCACCAGACAGACAGGCAGACAGACCTGCCGCTCACGCCGAGACGAAGCGAGGCAAACCGGGAGAGGTGGTGGTGCTGTCCGCCGCTTCCTCCCTGCTCTGGGTGCACAGTCACATCAGCTCCGGGTCGGCGGGCGGTGCCGCATTATGGCTGTCCGTGGTCTCTGCGAGGTTCCCGTGGTCGCCGGTTGTTTTGTGCCCTTGCTGCTCCTGCGTCTCCCGGCGGTCTGCTCTGCTCTGCGGCAGCGGCAGCGTCCGTCCCCGCCTGTCTCCTCCCGCCGTGCGGGCCTCTCTGCGGGCGGCGACGTCACGCCTCTATCCTCCTTCTTCTGCAGGACGAGGAAGTTCAGCACCGACACCACACATGTCTGCATGTGCACAGACCACAGCACACGCCTGTGTAGGAATGTGGGGTGTGACATCTGTTATTCGGGGGGAAAAAACCACGTCCACTCCTCCCAAAGAAAGTGAAATTCGTCAGGACAGTCCTCAGTGCAGACACCCTGATGAAGGCCTCTGGACTACAATCTGTAAAAACATACTTTACTTAAAACTACATGAAAAACAAACAACACATATTCACACAACACTTCAAACATCTGATGTAGGGCTGCTTATAGCTATTATTTTCATTATTCTCTCATTTGAAGGGGCACCATCACCACTATGTCTCTCCAGATCATTTCTGTCCACATAATTTGATTAATCCCCAATCCTCTAATAATCCACATATTGTTTAGTATATAAAACCTTATAAAATAGTGAAAACACCCTTCAGAAGCCCATATTAACATATTCAAATGGGTTTTGAGCCTGAGATGCAGGAGTCGTTTATTTCTGCTTAGCACTTACATACAAATAATTTCCAATATAGCAGAGCAGTTTGCTTTGACTGTAGATGCATTGAATAAAATCAGAAAAGTGAAACCAGGACATGGCTTGGAAATGTGCAGTTTTATCTGACAAAACATAACCAACTCAATGCCTGCTTACTCTCTTTCCCCTGAGCTTTCAATCCTCCCGTATGATCTTTAGCACTGATGGTGTTTGCTTAGCTGTCATGGAGACAGATCGGTCCACAAGTGAAGTAGCTGTAATTATTTCATCCAACAGCTCAGCAGCTCTTTATGCTAACAGTAGGCTTCTGCCACAGAAATAAAATCAGCACAATCTGTTGGAGGAAGGTATTTGACTCCTAATATGTCTTCTAATCAGAATTTATTTAAGCAGTTACACAGACCATCAAAGAGATAAAATGAATGCACATTTACAATATTTACCCAGTGAAGGTTTTCTTAGCACTGCTACTCTTTTTATAAAATTTGCATGTGTTTTATTTTTATGTAGTTTCCCCTGAAATCTTCAAAGCCTGCACAGCTCTGCGGGGGTGCAGTTGTATTACAACACCTAAACGAATAAATAAATAAATAACAAACAACCCCTGGCTCTGTGGTATGAATACAGTTCCCTAAAGCTCTGTCATTGGGCCTAATGTGTTAGACAGAGTAATTAGCATCCATTTTTGGTGTCTTTCTGTGTCTTGGCTGAGTTTAGCTCCTCTGTCTCTGAGCAGACACTTCACACATGAGGATAAGGTAACAAACAGAGAGACACTGGTGCTTTGCTTAAAGCCTTTGTGGCAGAAATAAACGTGCACTAAACTAAGAGTTGTCAGTGCCCTGGTCAGTCCTTGAACCTACACTGCTTGTTATCAGTAAGCTACCGGCTAACCTAGAATCAGTTTTGCCTGTGATAGTTATCAAGCCATCACTCTCACTTCTCATTTCCTTTGCGTTTATATTTCATGCAGCTGCAAAGCTTTCAGCACTTGTGTCTGGTAGAATTTGAAACTGAGCTCTGTGGCACTTCTACTCTTGAAGGCTTCTCCTTGATCAACTTGGATTATTACTCATTTGAACGTTTCTTCAGCAAGATGTTCAAACAAATAAATTTCATATTACAGCGTCTCTGTTAATTGAGTGTTTCCTCCATCTATTACACTCAGGTTTTTGGAGCCACAGTGATGGTTGGCCTCATGCGACCTTACAGAAATATGATTTTACACACAGATTTTAAATTTGGGAAGAAGAGAGCTGTGTTATCAGACTGGTACTTGATATCCTGAGTTGAGGTGTCAGACTCATCATCAGGTGTTCTGTGTGGCGTGTGGTGGTGTATATGGAGGAATCTGTGAGGCTTGATATGACAGCCACAGGCACCGTTGTTATTAGTCAGCACCTTAGGCAGGATTTTCCAAACCAAAAGCATCAAAGGTCATGACATTAAGTCAACTGTGATATCTGATATTTTTGGCACATCCTGTTAGTGTTTTCACTATTAGAAGTTTCCAGAACATGACAGCAAATATCATGACCACAGATTATCTCATATTTCAAGATTTTTCAAAAATTCTCTTGGGGTTCAGAATAAAGTCAACTTTGCCGTATTCATGTAAAAGAACAGATGTGACTGTTTTTCTTGAAACAAACTTCTCTATCATCGCTGCTCGTTTTAATTGCTCGCAGTAGTGTCCCTGCCGTTCTCTATGTCTGCCGTCAAGCTGTTCGGTGTCTTTGGCTCTGTGCTTACGCCAGCCAAGTCTTTTGTTGCACACAAGTAGTGCTCTTCTCCTTCCTCCTTGTTTGTTTTTGTCCCTCCTTCGCCATCGAGACCCAGTTTGCCTCTCACCAGCTGTCATTGTGAAGAAGAATTTGTTCCCAGCTGACTTGCCTCCTTCAGTCTGTCTGAACTTATTTGACCTGCTGCTGTGAAGGGCCTTGTACAGCCCGGGGGTGTGTGCAGTTACATCTGCCTGGGAATGAGTGATGGGAGGACTTGACCGGTTTATGGTGCTGCTGGTGCTGGTGATATAGTGCTGAACTGTGCACTGCTTACATGTGAGAAAATCGATAAATAATGAATAATTTGTCGTTGCTTGACCTAAGGAATATGGACAGTCTCTGCTGTATATCCATACATCATATCAAAGTCTATTTACTGAAAGACAGTTTAAAGGGATACTTCATTTACTGTAGGTTTAGAGAAGTTTGTTGGTTGCTCTACACACAATAACAACACTGGTGTCCTTCCTATCATATGTACATGATCCCAGAACAGAGCAGAGTGCAAGTTTATAACAGCAAAGCAGCAGCTCTCCAGCAGTTTAAGGTTCACCACAGTTGCCCAGGGGCACTTCAACAGTGCTATTAGGCACCGAATATGTGCTAAATTCACTGGTGATTTATGGAACTTAAAAACTAGCATATAGATATTCAGTCTATTATAGTCAACACTAATAACACAAGGGGAAGAGCAGTCACTACCTCTAAGATGCTGAGTGGTAATTTTATACTGTATATGAGATGAGATACTAAAAGATTTATAAGAATAAAATAAAAACACAAGCTCTAGAAACCAAATCAATAATTAGAACGCTTGTATGGTACATTTAAATATGTGTTGGGGCTATTTAACAGTTTAATGGATGTTGGGATGTAGAGGAAGAAGTGCCAACCTCTAGGTCTCATTAGAGGTTGTTAAAGGTCTTAAGAGTATCGCTTGTTGCCAGATTTCATGCCAGTCAGTCACCGAGCCTTTCTCTAACCTTTGGTCTACCGCCACCCACATATGAAATTTTACTTTACGGGCCAATTTGAGTTGACAGGGGGAAGCTCTTCTTTCTTTGAGGGGATTTCTTGGTGGGTATTTTGACAGAAGCACTTGAGATTTTCCACTCAGGTAAAGACTGAGTAAACAGACTGGCTCTGAAGTGCCAACCAAGGAGAGGGGAGGCAACGTGGGCCACTTAACAAACCTTCCTATCCAGGGGTGTGGTGCTGTTTGTTCAAGCACACTTATGGCGTGTAACTTTTCACTTTTCTAAGGTTATGTAACCACTGTTCCTACAGTGGGAAGTTTACACACATTAGTCAACTATGAGTTGCAATGCAGCTTTGATAGACCCCAACAGTGATGGACTCTAGTGTTAATAGTGTTGAATGAGATATAAGTAAGTTTGAAGTTTTTTCATCGGTAAAATCGGTAATTTATTGTAAAAGTAGAAGTGGTATTAATGAATGTTGCTGCACTACGGTTGGTGATACTTTACATAATGAATCAAGAATAAAAACCTCTCAAAATTTATTGGAAAAATAAGTAAATACTGCAAACAACTGGCCTGTTTAAAATGGTAAAACCCTGCCACACTGAAAATAAATGAGTTTTCCCTGATAAAAAAAGAATGAAAGAAGCAAAGAAAAACAGCTGGAAAGACTTCAGTAGTAAATTAGGATCTGAGACACCCGTAAAAAAAAAAGATGTGGAATTTAGTTCAGTACTTCAGGAATTCCTGTCTGTCATGGTGCTGAGGCTGTAAATAATAAAGAAAAAGAAAACATGTTGGTAAAAGAATTTCAAAGAATTCACAGCTTAAACAATATAAGTGAGGAAAATAGGAGGAGGAGTAGAAAAAATAACAATCAAATACAATTAATTATAAAATTATAATAATTAACAGTTATTGGGCGATAGTTTGTCTTCCTAAGTAGTGGAGACATGCTGTAATAGTCCCAGTGATGAATCCTGGGAAGGCCCCAGTAGAATGTAAAATAAAGGAATGGATGATAAAAAGCAGACTGGTACAGATGGTGGAAGAAAAGAGGTCACTGTGTGTCATATCAGAGCAGCTCTAGGCAGGGGTGCTCGAAAATGGACTGTCCTGAATCCATGCTCTATGTGACGCTGGGATTAGAGGGAGAACGAGCATTAACATTAAAGGAAGCATGATCAAGCCCTGAATCTATGACTCACTGAATCAAGTTTGTCATGAGTCTGCAACAGTTTTTCTTTTGTTTACCTGCTGGTAGATAAAGTAAGAAGTCTGGAAGTCCTGTCAGAGAACAACCATGCTGAAGTCTTGTCTCCATGTGGCATTAAGGAGAAGTTGACGATGCTGCGCCAAAACCCCAAGAATCTGGAGATTGTTTGATATGACATCTTACAATGCCATCATCAGAGCATGTCTGGTTCAGATTTCATCATATATGGGTCATAGTTTCAAATATCTGGGCAACTCCATCTCTGGATTTTGGGGTATCTTGCTCAGTAAAAGAAGCTAAAGATCAAGAAGAAGCTCAAGATCAAGGAGCTCTACAATAAAATGAAGCTTAAGAATAAGGAACAGCTCAAGATGAAGAAGCTTGTGCTTAAGAAGAACCAGATAAAGCTCCAGAAAAAGAAACTCAATCTCAAGAAGAAGCTGAGGTTGATGAAGAAGAACAAGGAGCTCATGGCCAAGAGGCTCAAGAAGAGACAGAAGAACAGAGAGGTCATATTACAGGACATGGACGTTTCATGGTATCTACCTTGTCGTCATTTAGTATTTGGAAATTATTCACGTGTTTCATCCAAATGAGCAGTGGAAAAGTAGTTACAGTGAAAGCTGTTACTACCATGTTCTCTTATCACTGTGCTCTAATGTTGAAACTACCCACGTTTCAAAAAGGCACCGCACACTGCCACTTTACCGGCAGCTGAAAGGTATTTATGGGTAAACTACGGTGACATTTCCACCTTTGGCCACATCCACCGCCTACTTCTGGTAAACAACTACTGTAGTGGGTACCACTCTTCTTGGCTCATTATTTGATGGTAAAAAATACGTTAGGTTCATTTCACTGAACGAAGTCGGTTTTGTTGAGGAAACTGACTGCCACCAAAAATAATGTTGACGCGTTACAGTTAAAATGAGAACACAACTTGGTCTTACCTGCTTCCAGCCTGTCTTTATAGTGCAATAAGGGCTATACCAATTAATTCAGATTTCTTCACATTATTACATAATTAACAGGCTGTAAACTAAAGATTTACCTGTTTTCCTTCCCTCTTGCTCCTTTTTACATCACTAATAAGTCCCTCCACAAATACAGACTTCCTTCTTTATTCTATCCTCACATTGGTTTATTTCCATTTCCAACAAGTGTTTAATCTCTGCTGCACAAACACAGACATGCTGCTGAATAAAAAGGGTAATTTTAACATTGTGACCCCCACACAGCCAGGCTATCACTCCCTTTACAAAATCAATTTGTCCATTGTGGTCACATTATTTCAGATACCACCAATCTGTCCATAATGTTTTGTATGAAGTTAATATTAGTGGAGGCAGTAAAGAGGCCTGAGAATTAATTGGTTTTGGAGCAGCCGGGAATGCAGATTTCAAAGTGAAGGTGATTTCTTTGAACTGAATAAAAAATGCTTTATCTTTTTCACTTCAAAGGAATCAAATGTAGGTAAAAAAAAAAATGTTATGATAAATGGTCCAATTGAGTTTCATAGAATTTCTGTGAGTTGGAAGATGCTGCAGAAATATTTTTTTGTGCTGCCAAGATGGAGTTTTGGATGAAAAAAAGCTGTGATTTTGACAGAAGCAGGTTAAGTTGTTAAAGTCAAGATATCCAACTGTGTCCTGCATGCAGTGAGGGCAGCAGACAGGCGTCACGGCTGTCCAGACATGCATCAAACAGCATTAGCAAATAAACCTTAATGTTGTGTTTTAACCTGTGTCCTTACATAGTAAATAGAAAAAAACACTAACATGTAAAAGCATCTGACTTCAGATTGACCTCAGTGACACCATTAAAATCCTTGTGCTGTATCCATGCAAATCAAAACGCAGTGAATGTGCAGGAATGGCTGACACGCTTTGCATGAATTATGAGGGTTCGCTGAGGTTTCACCCACACAATTTTGACTTTGATTGACATTTGGAGATCTGATAAGACTCACAAGTATTTTCTTATATACTCATCCTTTATTCTTATTTGTGTTGCATTCTCATTCCAGTGACATTTACATTCACAAACAGTTAATACGAGTAAAAGATGTACATTTGTTCAAGTACTGTACTTATACTGTGCTCATTGCCACAGCATATACCTCTACTCTACTACATTTATTCAGCAGCTTTAGTTACTAGGTACTTTACAGATTAAGATTTGATATACAAAACATGATGAACTTTACAATATTCTTTTACAATTTTATGTTCATGTAAACAGTAAAATAATTCAATAATAATCAAAATACTAGATATTAGTAAAACACAGGAGCAGTTTTGAATACTTTTACTTTTGATTTTTTTCCACTTGGCATTCTGATGATGCCAACATACTTTTACTAAAGAATCATTTTCAATGTAACACAATGTAGTTTAGAACCAGAATACTTTCCTCCTCCAGTGGAAACTGTGCACGTTGGTGCACAGATACCAGCTGAAGCCTGCAGTGCCCTCTGTTGGACACCGTGCATCACTCCTGTTGAGCAGGTTGGGCATCATTTGAGCAGAAACTGTCTCTTCGGGGCTGCAAATAAACAATTTTCCAGTGTCAGTTAATCTCCTCTTATAATCAGTTTAATTACAGATCCTCACCAGACGCATTAAGACACATAAAAATACTCTTTGATTTTTAATTTGTGTCTGATGTGGTTCTTCAACTAAGAGTACATCTGTTTTGTCTCCTTCACTAAAATATCTATAATTTATTAACATGCAGATTAAAGAGGTTTAACTGCTGGACATATGATAACTCCTGCTTGACTGACCACAGCTGGCTCCAAAGGAGTCCTGCGCTCACAAAATCTTGCTCATACAAACATTTCGTAAACTGAGATTTCAGGTGAGCATCCTCTCAGCAGGTGAAAACAGACTCTGCATGTACAGTGAAACCTCAACATCCAAGACCAGAAACAATAAGCAAAACACATTTCTGACTGGAGGGAACCTTTAAATATCCAACCCAGTCTCACATCAAACTGTCTAACACATAAAATATCAGGAAAATAATGAAAAATGAAACCTTAGTTGGGTCCGGTCAGCAGTCCAGAACTCTGCTATATTCAAATTACAACAATGTAAAAGTGAAAACGCATCAGATTCATGAATTTGTCTTTTTTACTTGATTAAAAATGTATTGATTAACATTGTTCTTGGAAATTCCTTGTATGTGATTCTGAAAATTGTTGTTTCTGTTGATTGATTCATCGTTTCAGTATTGAATGTGTTAAATCATAGCTGCTGAAACAGACAATTTCAGTCTCAAGTTTTAAGCCAACATGGGCAAGAAGTTGAATAAGTGCAATTCCATGAGTCCTGATGAAGATCATGTGATATGACCCAAAGCTCCAGAAAAGCCACTAATGGACATTGTGAAGGGATCGTTTTGTTAAATTCTTTCCTTGTGATTTCTTGATTTCATTCAATGCCAAACTGCCTATATTTCCTAATATCACTCAATATCTTCTAATCACACAGGAGAATAAACCTATTTGAGAGCCATAAAGGCATCTAACAGGCTCTAAATGAGGGGCTGAAATGTTTAGCGATATTTTTTGACGTACTTATCTGTCTAATTAAGATATCATCCCCGCCAATCAGGAAGACGACAGAGAGATTTGGACAGAAAGCCCCGTGAAGAGATCAACTCGGAGCTTAGGGCCTCATCAAAAAGAGATTCCTCAGATACTCCTCATCTATTCTGGTAGCCGAGCTGTCAATCATGCCCTCATCAGCCTCACAGATTCCTATCTGATCCTGACACCGACAGCTGTTACATAACCACACCTAATCCACATGTAATATGGAGCGCTGTGAGTGAGTGCACACACACACACACACATATAAACCCACTGAGTGGACAATAAGAGCCAGCAGCTGCCACAGACACACACACACTTTCTGTGGAGCCAAGAGAAACAGATAGACGAGGCCTGAGATGGACTCAGTTCAAGCACCAGAGTGCAAATGGCCTACTTAGAGTTTAAACTGGGTAATTAGAAACCTAATCAGGACTCACTTTCTCACCCCTGATGAATGTAATGAAATGCTCGTGTCCTCGTAGGTGACTCTCACACCGACACAGACTCACAGGATCCAAAACAGCTGTGACTGCCTGTAAATGCACCTCACGTCACAATAGGACGGCAGGAAATAGTTCAGCCACAACTCATAAATTATTTAACAGAGGAAATCCAGAAGACTCATCGACATCCAACTCAGTTTTACACTGTGAATAAATACCAGTACTGCTAAAAAAGTAAAAGGCTTGCTTTTCATCAGTCGGGCTACTGTTATACAGTTATACAGCTGAAGATACTTTGAGACACTGGGGGAAATGAGTTACATCATTCATCATTCACTTCAAACACTACTTTTGTTGTAAGAAATTACACAAACATTTTATGGCCTCGGAGTCAGAGCCACATTCATTGTTATAGAACAAACTGGGGAGACATTGTTCATTTTAAGATTCTCCCTTTGGTTTCTAACTCTAGAAGAGAGAGCTGCATGTTCACAAATATTTACTAAACTGTTCTGTGGCACAGGAACAAGAAATGTAAAATCTTAAAATATGATTATAATAGTGTTTCATCATCAAAGCATCTGATGCAGAAAAATAACTAAAATCATAAATATTAAATTCATTTTAAAAGCCTATAGGGGACTTTATTCAAATGAACATGTAAACTTGAAAATGAAAATGTAATTTTTCACACATGTATGTGTTCTTGGATTAAACTGGGCTTGACTCAATGAATAAGAGCAAAGCAGGAGAAGCAGTCAACAGGTTCCATTTGAAAGCTTTTAATTTTTTGCAGTCAGTCCGGTGTGAGTGATCACAGGTGAGTGGTTATATTTCTACAAATGAGAGAGCGTACATACAGGTCAAATTCTATCACATCTTGAATAAAGCAACAATCAATACATCAATACATTGTGACTTTAAATATATAATCACATGGGAACGAACCAACAAGATTAGATGTTCTACTTAACAACAAAATAAACACGACTTCAGGAAATATAACGAAATAAACTACTGACTCAACACACTCAGAGTGAAATGATGGAGGGAAGCAGCTCAGCTGAAGGACAAACAGAGAACGAGCTCAGGACAAAGAACAAAGAACATTCAAGACACCTGTGTGAGCTGCCCAGTCAGCAACACCTGTGCTCTTCAGGCCAGCAGTCATGTGACCCCACTTCCCGCCTAACCTCCTGTTTGTGCCTCCCTCTGTTAGGTGCAAGTGTTACAGGGTCGGGGCCCTCTTGAAAACTCACCTACCATCCTCGTCCTCTAAGACCTGTAACACTACTGTACTGACTATTGTGCATTTTGTGTCTTTCCCCAAACTACCCTCTGCTTCAGAGACCGCCGAGTCCAGCACGTGTCCAGACTCAGCATTCCTCAGGATATTGTGCCGGACTGTGGCCCGCAGTTTTCATCCCAGCTGTGGAAAGTGTTCTGTGGGTCCCTGCGGTTACCATCCCCAAACACAATGGGCAGACAGAGCGGGCCAACCGAGACCTGGGGATGGCTCTATGCTGCGTTACTGCTCACCACCCAGTCTCCTGGAGCTCTCAATTATCCAGTCCCAGCCTGGTCAGGTGCGAGAAAGAACTGATGAAGCCTCTTGGATGAGAGGTGAAATGTCTTCCTAGACAAATAACCAAGTCCAGTTGCTTTCGATTTAAAACTCCTTTGAGATACTATGACCTGGACAAATGAGAATATTCACAGGCAGCTCTCAATTAAGTTTCAATCATTGGTATAAATGCGGACAAATTGATAAAATAATAGAAACTTCTGTCTGTATAACACAGAATGATTATATGTCCTCCATCTGGTGAGTGGCAGGCGTCACTGGGCAGTGAGTACTGGTGATACTGGGATTTATGTAAATCCAAATATTTAGACTGCGTGGAGGAGATCAGGTGTCTGCAGGAGATGAGGTTTCATAATGAGTTTTTATGAGGACTCAATGAGCTCCTGGATAAGAAGTTCAGCTCACCAACATTTCAGGTCAAAAGCAGCTTTCTGACACTAAAGTATTTCAGTACTACAGTATTTCAGGTTTTCAGTTGTTTTTTTTTTCTGCACAGTGATATTTTGCATCTGTACACACAATCTCACTCACAATTCTCTGAAGAAACAGTTTCCTTCTTGGTGCTAAAGGACAGGTTATACGTCTTTTGAAACAATAACCCAAACATTTGAAGATTCAAGCTTCAGTGTTGCTACAAGTTGTCATTTGCTCTTCACATTCTGACGATTTATTTAAGCAATTTAGGTACTATTCAATCAACCAGGGGCAGAGAAGGGATTTTAGCTGTCAAAACCAGGGAGGTCTTTGTAGAACAGATGACAAATCTCCAAAAACAAAACAACCCCCTCTACCTGTGAAGAGTGTAGTAGGCCTACTTCATGTTCATGTTACAGAATCAAGCCAAAAAAATCCTTCCGCTCCATCTTTTTACATCATTTAATGGAAAAAAAAAAATTCTACATTTCTACTACATCTGTGGTAGTAACAAGTGCACAGTGTTACATACATTAATACAGGTATTCCAATAGTTTTCATGCCGACCATGAGGCTGTTATTCAAAGTAATGGAGACATAGAAGCTGGTGGAGTCTATTTAAATTGTGAAATGCAGATCAGGCCTGTGTTTCATTGTGTGAAGGTAGGTGAGTGTTATCCTGACTAAACAGCACAGGGGATTAATTCAGTGCCAAAAGCCATGTAGCCCACACAACAGCAGACTCCCAGCCTCTGCTGCTGCTGCGTTCAGGTGCAATCAGTAACTCCACAGATCCTCTTATACTCCTCATCTTGTGCTCCACCTTGAATAGCAACTGAACTAAACTTCTGCTTGTGCATTATTGCATTAGTATCAATAACAATTTAATATTGTCATATGTAGTCTATTAATAGAGTAAGTGCTTTTACTCTGGATGCTTTAAGTACTTTTGCTGCTAATAATTCTGTACTTTTGAATTCATGACTTCTTCAATGAGATTTCATTCTTTTTATCTTATTAACATTTTGTATGCTTGCCATGTTTTAATAAATGTGTTGCAGTGACAACAGGTGTGCTCACTTTTTTGGTGCATCTTGTATTTTCAATATAATACATCTGACTGAATCATTTCACATTTTAGTGGTATTACACAGGGTATCGTATATGCTATATATTGTACACTGTAAATCAAAGTGAAATAATTTTACAAGTAATTCCAAAATGAGTGCAGATATAGGCAGCAAAAAGTTTAATTTTATATTCAAGTGTAAGGTTAATCGACTAATAATGGCCATATTTCCGACAGTGCCTGAATGCGGCGTGGCTCCCGCTGCCTGTGGACGCGTCGGCCGCGAACGCAGCACTTGTGGTGAACAGCTGGCGGAGAGCGGCGTGTTTTCCTTTGTGGGCTCAATAATGCGGTGTTGGTTTACCAGCTCTGGGGATGTGGGCCCGTTCTTTGTAACGCTTAACCAGAGACTTAGTGGTCTTTGTCCGATTTATATTTTAATTATCTGCTAAACTGCAGCTGAGGGCCATGTGGGAAAGAGCCGGGGACTGACCCCAGCAGCTGCCAATCACCCAGCAAGGAGGAGGACTCAGGAGACAAGATCCAATATGGCGTCTACCTGTCTCATGGACACACATTACATTCAATATAAATACCAATCCAGTACAGAAAATACAATATTAAAGCAGGATTTAAAGGCAGAATGTATTTGAAAAATGGCCAATGCTGCTGTCAACGAGATCTTATAAATAAAGTTTTATTTTCTACAAAAGTAAAGTACTGAGTTTAAAATATTTCTGATGCAGATTCTCTCAACTCATTATCTAGTGGTGGTTTAACACAATGTGGAAAAAAAAAAGAATGTGTGCAATGTAAGTGACTTTGTGTTTGACGCCATCTGTTGGTGAAACAGTGACTGACAGACACGTTCATGCTGTCTGAGTCAAATATCTGCACTTTCTCTCCACTTACAGTGTCACTCTATTCAGTTTTATCAAACCATATAAAATAAGAGCTTTAAAAGTTTATATTGTTACTTTTTTCTTTTCGTTTCTTTCCTAAATGTTCAACAGAGTGGATGATCCTGCTCATAATTTCACTGTGGGCCCACATTTCCCCCTTAAAGGATCCTTCTCACTTCCCTTTGATAATATTACATAAAATAGATGATAAAGTATTTTGGAAAAAAAAACAGTAGGCTATATAGCAACTTCCTTCTCATTGCCTCCTTTCTCTTGCAGCTAGTTAAAAAAAAAAAAGTGAAGTGGAAATATATCATGGCGTATAAAGAGACCATTCGGGGTCAAAGTCATGGGTGGATCCTTCTCATTGCTGATTTATGGATATTTAGGGACAAATCTCAAATCCAAATACATTGAAAATGTTTCTTTTCTGTTATTATTGTTGATATCATTGATGATATCACCTCCAGTTATTTTGAGACAGTGGAGAATAATTAAAGTTCCAGTCTATAGTCTGGAGCTTTAAAGGTACTTTAGAAAATTAATGATTTTTTTGGACCAATATAAAATCAAGCTAAGAATCCCCTTGTGACTGTGACATATTTTCTTTTTATGTAGCTTTTTAGTGTCTTGTAGTGTCGGCTCCTGTTCCCCTGAAATGATAAAAAGATTTTCTTCCTGCCGTGCACCAACCCTGAATAACTGAACATAAATTTTACATGCAGTGATTTACAGACAAAGGTATCAACATGAGACACTTCACGTTCTCGTTTCTTCTCCCAAAGACGACCAACAGTCGTCTCCGTGGCAGCAAACAGAGATCAAAATGGATGAAAACAAAGACGAGAAGACGTGGAAATCTCAGTCTGCGGCTCAGAGGAAGCCCTCTCCTGCTGTCTGCTTGTCTGTGGTGAATATTAAGTGACGGCCGGATGATTTGTCCTTGTGTTTGTCCTCCTCTGATACTTCCTCTCTGGGCGTCACATCCCCCATGAAGAGGCTAATCTGCTCCCAGCGGGGCTCCTCCCAATGAAGAGCTGAGAAAAAGCACTCAGACATACGAGCTATTGTCCCCGAGTCAATACAAACCAGTCAGCAGCGAGAAAGCAGTTCTCACAATCCAGTGTATTCATGGGTTGAAGATATGCAGGACTTAGACAGAGATTTTTTAGCACTAATATTTAAGATCTTGTGCTGAATGTTGCCTCATCTCCCTGTGACAGGGAAAATGACAGAAAACTAACCATAAACTAATCACAGCCAAATAAACAGTTATAAAACATCAGGAGAATACGTTGCTAGATTTGAATTTTCATGCCAATTAAAAAAAAATAGCCTTTAGGCCAGAAAATGTTCTGTGAATGAAAACGTCATGACACGTAAACACTCAAAGTTGAAACGCACACACAAGATATTCTTAGTTTTAACAGCAGTTTTTGAGAGAAAAACCCCAAAACAACATCTTGACAAAGCAGTTTTACGCTATGAGTTTGTTTGATGGTGTCAAAAATTTTTTTTTTCATTAAGTCAAACAAAATGATCATCATGACTGAATGAATTTCCAGTTTGAAAAAAAAAATCCTCTAAAAATACATAAAGATTTGATTTTAGAGTTGAAGATGTTGAAGATGTAGTTTTGACTCTGTCTCCCGCTAAACTGCAACAGCTGCAGTCATTTTGTTGTATATTTTTTATTTTTGTTGATAACTGGACATGATTAGACGACACGAGGTCACATGTTGGGTTTCTAGACTCAATATTTTGCACCAACTTTAAGAAGGAAATCTGCTGTAGAAGAGGATAAAAGACCAGAACACAATGCAAGGTAAGGTTTTAGGTAAAGGTCCCGTAGGAGCACAGAGGAAGTCATTTACAACATTGTGCATACACAGGCTCTATTTTACTGCATTTTTCCACTTTAAAACAGCTGTAGCCTTGTTTCAGTGCAGCATATGTCTGCATTTTGTAGAATAAAGACACTTTTATTAAATGTATGTTTGTCTTTCACTCTTATGGAGAAAAAAGATGCACATATATGCAGAAGGGGGAGAAATGTAATATGCTAAATATATCCACAAATACAGACACTTAATAGCATCAACAACACACACAAAAAAGGCTTGCATCTGCAGTTAGTCTGGATTTATTCTGGATTGTCTTTTATCCTTAAAATGTATGTTTTTCAACGCTCACGAGAAGCTAATCCAGGCTAAATTAATCCTTGTTCCCCAGTAAACTGAATCTTATCCTTTATGTGTACGACTGTATTCGATCAAGTGAGCCTTTGTTGCCAACGTGCCCATGAAGATGTCGTTTTTAAAACAGCTTTATGAACGGACAGAGAAAGAAAGCTTGGAGAGAGCGAACAGCCTCCCCGCAGTCTTTAAGGGATTGAGCTAATACAGTGGAACAAAAGAGAGAAGCAGATCTAAAGTGGAGCGAGCAGGGTGACTGTTTGATGTCCCCGGGGAACGCAGAAATCATGTAAGCCCCCTGTAATTTACTGTTTGGGGTTGCCTGGGTAGGGTTAATTCCCATGAGGACCTTCTCCCAGTGTTTTTTTATGAAGTCAGGATTTGTAAAGCTGCTCTCGTTGACCCCCTGCAGGTCATGAGGGCAGAAGAGCATCGTGACCCTCCTCAGGACGGAGTATGAGTGTGTGTCTGAGATAAATGTCTGGAGAAGAGAGGGGATTTTTGGCAGCACTTCACATACAGCGGAACAACAGTTATTTTAAGCGCCTGCAACATTTCTAAGGAAAATCAGGTTCATTTAAAGTGCGTCCTCTAAAAGTATAGGGATGAAATTGACTTTTCAGCAGCAGCAACAGTCGCTTGTTTTGTTGGAGACAGTGGCCCTGGCTAAACAGACAAACCATAGAGCGCCACCTACAGAGACTTTAAGTTCATCTGGAGTAAAATAAATCACAGTTATGTCAGTGCTGTTTGATGTACAGGTCAGGCCTAAAACACCACAACAGATAATACAACTGTTTTAACTGCACACTGCTTTGGCACTGAAGACTTGTATTGAATTTCTTGTGCCACTTGATGTTCATTAGGCAAACTGGATCTCAAAGTGTTTTTCCCAAAACTAATCTGGTGTCTGAAAGAAGACATAGAAAAGAGTTGAACACAGACGTTGAAACACACATGATCGATAAGCAGCAAATTATTTTATATTATTTTTTCATCTCATTTAATTCCTTATCCTGTCTCCCAGTCTCTGCACTTGGCCGTGTCAGGTGGTGATTGGACCCCTCTGGCCTACGTCTTACAGTATCAAACCATCACAAACTGTACAAGCAGCTCACCACTGGAAAACAGGCCCCTGTTTACAGCAAGCTGGCAAACATTAGTTCTTCATAATTAATGTTTTGTGTCAAAGTCATGAGCATAAAGAAAAAATCAAGTGTCTCACTCTTTTTCCAAACCAGCATCTACTGTCCGGCCCAGTGGGGCTTTTGAGAACAAGTTTCAATGCCCAGAGTTTTTTTATCAGAGCTTCATATTTCTGACATTTACAGCAAACATCTTTAAAATGCCATCATCTTCTATATTAGATATAAGTGTACAACGGTATTTATGGATGTTAGCAACAGAGAAAGATTTCATCAATGTGAAGCATCTTCATTCTTCCATTCATTCCTCTTCCCACTGAGTCTGGTGTCTGGTTGGAATAAAGCTCTTCCACAAACATTAGAGTTTCTGCAACATACAGTAACTGCATGTTTTTTTAATGAGAAGGCAATATAACAATCACTCCATATATTATCTCATATACACAGTAAAATCCCCGGTCCTCAGCTGTTCACCGTCCCATGATCCTCCACGGCAGGCCCGTCTGTCCCCCGTCCCATCCCGTCCCGTCCCCTCGACTTTGAGGCCGCCCAAACGTGCCCGAGGAGTCACGGCGGTTCTTAACTGTCACGGTCAACTCCTGGCTGCTGCAGGAGAAAGAGAAGGTCAGGATTACAGAGGGCTGTTTGCTCTCTGAGGCCCCTGTAACCTTCAACCTGCCCTCCACACTGACACACTGACCACTGCTATTGACGCAGTCGTGAGGCACAGCGACGCCCAGAACAATGTCAAATCCCTCTTTATGTTCATTGTGACAGTGTTATGATCTCACTCTTTCATCGCTGTTAACGACAGAAGTTTATTTGTGACATTAGCATCAGCAAACAGCAGCATTTGGTCAAATTCAACCTTTTCCACAGTGAAGACGACCAGTGTTTGTGTGTTTTCAGGAATAACAGATGTAAAGTTCACGACCCACTGGCTGCATCTAGTGATGAAGATATGTTTATATGTGTTTCATGAATATAACAACAATTTTAAGTTTAATTTAAAAGGTCTTTTGTCTTCAAACTGTTGATTTTTCAGCTTTTGTGACCACAGTATATTTTTTATTTTAACCAGTGCTTTTCCAGTATAATACATAAACTCCTGATAGAAACGCCTAATCAAATGTTAAGAGAGAAAACAAGACTTTAGAATAAACTAATATATGAAAACCCCGTGACCCAGTTTCAGATGATTGGTATGGAAAATCAATGAATGAATGACATAATATATGAGAACAACTAAAATTCTGTGTTCTGTCCATTTTCACATTGGCTGATTTGAGTCCTGTTTTTCCCTTTAGTAACGTGCTTTAATACTGTCTGACTTGCAGGTTAATATTATCGGTGTAATTTTATTTATGTTCTATTAAAACAAAACCTCACATATAAGAGTCAGTTAAATAAAGTGTTGGTCTTGTTTCCTCATTTAAAAAATCCCCATACAAAACAAGAAGAACACAGAACCAGCACTGCACCTAATCCTAAACCACACTGCCACAGTTATAATTAACAAGAAAAAAAGAAAGAAGCTTCAACTGGTTTTATTTTGAAAATCTAGTGTAGCTCATAGTCGAGGTGAAAGAAAAGCAGGGGATATGTTTGACGTTTGAGATTAAATAAAAATGTAAAAAAACTCATGATATGAAATCCTTATCTTTTATTCATAGAGTAAATAAATATCTACAAGAGTCTGTCAAGGTGCATGTACATGAATGCTAATTTTATTTTTCAGTCTGGGATTAATTAATATTAATATTCATATAAAGCTTGTTTTCTATCAATATCTGATCATTTTAATTGATTCCAGATTATTTATCATCCCAGCCCCACAGAGCGAGTTCACTGTATTTAATAGCTGCACCTGTAGCCGATTTTGTTTTTATTTTCATTTGTCTAGTTAACGAACACGCACATACATATACTGAAAAAGTGTCATTTTTCTCAGTGAGGTTGTTCTCCTCACGCTACAGTGCAATCATGGCATTATTAGATAATATACAGTATAAACGTGTAGAGTGGTTTTGTGTGAAAATATACTTTTATAAATGTGATTTATTGACAAAGTGAAGGACGTAATTGGCCGTGCAGGATCCAGTCAGGGGCCTAATGCTGCTGAAATGACGACAGAAATGGTGTGTGATGGTTGAGCAGACATAAACAGCACTAATCTGCTGCTGAGATGGACACTAATCTGAATTTCAACAGTGGCCAGTGTCAAAGCCAAAGGCGTTTGTCCGTGTGCATGCATTGACAGGATCTCTGAGGTTATTTGTCAACACGACTCGTATAGCTTTGGTAATCTCCCCTCCTGGCCTATAGACTGATTGATAATTGATCCCTGTTCAAACAGGCTCTCACTGGGCCACAGTTGCCTTTGAATGCCAAACGAGTCATTCGGCCTCGTCCTCTCACGGCAGCCTAATCCGATAAACGAATGGGAATGAGTGTCGTCCTCTGCTGATGTCAACCTTTCACTCTGCCATTTATCTCAGATTGTTTACTGATGAGGCCCTCACAATGGACGGGGTCACTCACTGAAGCCTGCTGCTTTTGCCCATAGAAGAACAATTGGGAAAACACAACAACCTGCAGCTCATTATTAACTACCTTGGTTTCATTATGCAATATACAAACTGTGATCCAGGAGGAACAAGGACCTCTCACCATGGATTAGTGTATGTTTTAGCCACTTTACTTTAAACAAACTTCTGAATGAGTTTTCATTAAACTCTGTGCAGATGCTCATGATCCTCAGAGGATGAACCTAGATTACTTTGGTAATCATCTGACTTTTCCTCCAAACGCCACCTTGAGGCTGACATTTGTGATTCTGAGGGAAATGTCTCAAAAACTTTTGGATGGTTTGTCATGAAAGTTGGTTCTGAAATTTGTGAGTTTTAATATCTTTGGTGATCATTAGGAAACATTAGCATGCTAGGAGCTAAACTAGGATGGTGAACATGATAAACAGCATGATGCTCACCATGATGATTGTATCTAAAGCCAGTTTAAAATCAATATAATTTAAATCTAAAACTGTATAGAAATTGGTTGAGCACAATCTCACCACAAGCCAATTATTCTGGAGCTTTCAAACATAACACATGATCTTCATCAGGAGATGGAGTTTGCCCATTTGTTCAGATTTTCATTTTTGTGTTGAGCTACAGCAACAGGGACTTCAATCTGTGTTTTCTGACCAGGGATACAGAAAAGGAGAAAACAGTCTCACCACAGCATCAAATAAAAAATTCAACGTCAAAAGTAGAAAAACATTGAAAACTAACCAGCAGTAAGAGCTGCAGGTGAAAGAAGATGTTGTTATAACTCATATTACATGTATATTTACATGTCGCAGACGACCTACGTTAATGTTTTCTGGTCCAACCTGGCTTCACCCTGCTGCCAGTGTTAAACTTCTCCTCTGCCTTCACAGTGAAGAGGATAGGTCAGCGAGTGATCAGTCCAGGCCCAGAGCAACACAATTTTATTTGTAAGGCGCGACACAGAGAATGACATTTAACTTGTTATTATTTCCCCGAGAAGATTGATGATAAATTGTCCATTATTTTTCCTTAAAAGTGAAAGATAAGAACACAGTCATTTGCCCCAAAGCCAGAGTGCCACCACTATGCAAAATGACAGCCAATTATTGGGGCCTAGTTTGGGATAATGACTTTACAATGAATCTTTTGATTGAAATGTAACTGGGTTGGCCCTGGGCAAAGAGCAAAAGAAAATGAATAGAAAAGTTACAGAAACAATGAGCACTATATAACCGTGTTCATCTCTGTCTCTAGGTCTCTCGCCCTCTCTCTCTCCACTCCTCTTTAGAAAATAGCTATAGGAGAAAGGCAGAGATATGCATATATTGATGAAAAAATTATTAAGTCGCACAGCGCTTGCAGCAAACATAAATTAGCATATTCAGGGTAAATATGCAGACTATTTACGATAATAAGACCGGATTATTCAATTCAATGAATGTTAAATAGATGAGGAAATGGTATGTCTCTTATCTAGTCAAAGCTTCTATTCATTTTAATCGCTTCCCAATTGAACTCTTCATTTTATTCTCTCTGAGTTATTGTTCCCATTCCAGCCAGCGATGGCACCTATGGGTCCTGGGAGATTTCCGCCGGTCACGTGGTTTAAGTGGCAGTCACCTTATTCTCTGCGGAAATGGAGAAAGTCGACGTCACCCCGAGGCCAGCATCATGATAAGCCCCTTTTCATTATGCACAGGGGCCGATGGAGAACAAGATTAGCGGGGCCTTGTGTGCATAAAGGCCAGAACATACAAGTCATCTAGATTAAATAAAAACAGCCTTTCCCCCCCCTCAGCACAGGTCCATAAACAAAACACGTTTGGTCTCTTACTGTGTGCGTTATAACTTAACTTAAATCAGTTTGACTCTGTGTGTGTATTATTATAATATAGTCTTTCAGACATGCATGCACACAGACACACGGGCTGCCACTGCTTCTCTTCTCTTTCACTGATTTCATGACGCATCACGAGAGTCACATTTGAACTAATTATCTTTTATTATCAGTCTACATGTGGAACTAAAATAATATGAGTCTGTCTTTGAGCAGTTTAGACCGAGGCCTTTTAAATGTATTTTGGTTTTTATTTCACTGTACAAAAAAGTGATTCAAGTGATACACAAACTCTGTAGAAGGACAGATTATTGAATATGTATTGACAACAAATCTCATAAAAAGACCAAAATTAACAATGTGTTCATCCACCTCTCAACACTTTATCACCTGTCTGCACATTCAGTCCCAAACTCATGCTCCTCATGAAAACATAAAACCTTAAAATCGGGTCATAACTATATTATTACTCATATACTTTTCATACTACTAAAGCATTTGTGTGGAACTACTTTCAGCTGCAGATTTTAGCTCTATAGTGAGTATTTGGAGCAACAGGAAGGCGTATGTGCAACTGACTGAAAATGAACTTCACTGCGTGTTCGTAGTGATGTAGGAACATGTCAATGGTCAGTGGTCAATGATGTGATTTTGGGGCAACAGTGGAGCTCTATGGCACAGATGAAAAAGAAATAATTATCAGGCTTTGAACACACATACAATGCTTATTATGATAGGATTAATTTACTGTTCTTTTTGTGGGATTTGTTGAAAAATAAGAAAAATTTAGAATATCACTCCTTTTATCCTTCAAGCCTATTCACTCCAAATCTTGTAACCCTTACAAAACTGCTCATTATTTCCATTTTTCCAGTATCCTATTTTTTTCTGTTCGAGCTATTTATTTGTAAATAATTTATATTTTTGCTGTATTTGTCTTGTTAAAGACCAGCAGCTCTATTGTTTAATTGCAGTGGGCTTAATTAGGACCAGTAATGACTGTAATCAGCTCTGGCTTCTGAATCATTAAAATGTTAACAAGCTGTGGTTTACTGAAGCAAGCATCAACTATATGATTGGACTCTATAGCTTAAGTGAGCATTTTCAAGAAGTATGATAACAAACTAACACATGATGTCGCTTAAGACTTTTTAATGTGTCTTTCCTTCTGTCAGAGAATCACTGGTATCCATTTATTTATGACTACGCTGTGAAAATAAACGATACACATGTGAACTGAATGATTACCACACATAAATTATGCAGCTTTGACAAAAACAAAAGTGGACATGGCATCACTGTGTTGGATTATGTGACTCAAGCATGTTTAAATCCTGTGTGGTTTGGTTTTCATGCTGTGCAGAAAGAGCTTCATATATAAACATGGAGACTGAGTCCAACTTCACAGTGCATGGTTGTCCTGAATCTCCTGTTGAGGCAAAAAGTGAGAAGGTTTGAATCTTCCTACCCATGAAAGTACAACTATCTTTGCTCTTAGCAGGAGACATCGCCTTATTTCTGTCTTTAGGGGACCATTTCTTTCTGTTAGTGTTGCATTTTCCAGAATGTAATTAATTTTTTTCTTCACATGTACATTTTACTTGTTGTTTTATGCATTAAATATAAAGCAAATAGAGTTCTTGTAGTTAAATCTGCTAATTGCTTTCTTGCAATATGAGGAAGGTCAAGTGCAAGTGGAGGTAAAGAAAGGTGGAGGAAAGAAACTACATGTTAATATAGAAATGAACGCACACTCAATCTTTTATTAAGCCTGATAAGAGCAACTTGTTGGTTCAGTACCTCATCAGGTTTATTTTATCTCATCAGGTTTATTTGAGCTGTGCTTTCAGTTTCTTACTGAAGGATTAGCATTTAGGATCTTTTGTAAAAACCTTGTGTAAACTACAGCACATACTGGTTTCCATTAAATCATTAAATCATTACAGTGAACAGCTTTCAATTCATGCTGTGTTTCACTGTCACTGGAACAATTGCAAAACAACTGCTTTGACAACTCATGTGTTAACGTCTCCATCTAGTGGCTGAGAAACTAAAATGTTCAAGTATTATTTATACTAATTGTCATCTGCTGCCACCTACTGTTGATATCAGGGTACTGACAAAACATCTTATTTTAAATGGACCTTGAGGTGAGATAGTTTTGTCAAATCAAACTTTTCAGTCAACATGGATGGATAATCCCAAGATTTGCACAGAACATTGAAATGTAAACATCCTACAGTGACATGACACTGAGTAAACTCCATCTACTGTGGACAATCCTCTGACACAATCAAGAGCTCCAGAACAGCCACCAGATAGACTTTGAGGTGACATTGCCTTGCCAGCTGAAAAAATACAGTTTCCTTAAAACATAAAATGCTTAGGATGGATAATATTTACTGGCATAAGCATGAAACTATAAAAGTGTGATGCAAAATTGCTGAAAGGTTCTGTAAATGAGATTTTAAGCAAAAATATCATTAATGAATATTGATGTAAAGATATAGTGGAGCAGACTAATGGCACCCTGAGCACGACGATACCCCCACACTTCCCCCATATGTTCTAATCTGACTTTCTCTGTTCTTTTTTTAGGTGTCTGGAATGGCTGCTCATGCATGTTAGTGCATGAGAGTCATTGGTCCCCCTCACACTTATAAACACACAGGGACCGCCCACAGGTGAGTTGGCTCAGTGCAGTAGGCAGAGTTCAGGTGAAAGCAACCTCCCAGAATTTCCTCCCCTGAGGAAACAAAACATCCATTAAGTTTTTTTTTTTTTTTTACTGGCTCCATCAATGTCTTTACAGACTCCATCAGTGTTACTCATGTGGCCATTGATAAGTCCAAAGCTAAATTTCTTTCCCAGTTCAACTGCCATTACTGGAGAACCTTACCAGCTGCTAAAAGGCTCCAGCTTGATTCAGAATTGGCTTTTCTTCCTCCATGGTAAGTAAATTTATGGCCACAGAATATTACATGTCTGTTTTCACTAGTGGCCAGTTATAGTTGGCATGATAACACAAGCTAACTGACAAGCTGTTACCAATATGTGTTGTGGTTGAAGTTGGGCTTCTTGTTGTTTATTTAGTGGCTGCTTTCACTGGGCTTCATAACACCTTGCTATAAATGTGCAGGGAGACCGGAAGTGTAGCTGATGAAGCATTTGTCTGAGATGCTGGTGGTCTAGTGCGACATCTAGTGGCAGTGACTTTCATTTACAGAACCTTTGCGTTTTGACAGCACTGTGCATAAGTTTTAGAAGATGAAGATAAAGTGACGATGCTTTCAAATATAATGTAGTTTTTATTCATCAATTAATTTGCGATACAAAGTATTGTAAGTAATCCGAAATAAGATTTATCAAAATCATAATCCAAGCAGGTTGCCACAGTTCTTTGGTCTCTTTGTCTTCTCTCTCTTCGTGTAATCCCAGACTGACTTATAATGTTGAGATCAGGGCTCCTTGTTCTTCTTGTTGCTGATGATAGTTCTCCATGACTCTGGCTGTGTTTTTTGGCAACTTGTTATCATTCTGCAGGATGAATTTGGGACCAATCAGATGCCTCCCTGATGGTATAAGAATCAAAACCTGTAATGTGCATAAAACTTTTACACACTACTGTACAGTATATTTGTCATGTCGTGACAAATTTTAAATTGTCAAACGTTTGGAGTAAACTACATCGGTGGCATGTTGTGGTGAATGTTTTTGCTTTCCCTTCCTCTGTCACATGGTGGCACTCTTCTATTAGTTTTTCTGTAGATCACACATCTGCCATCACTGCTGGCAGGAATCCTGATAAACCTCACAGTATCCTGTCTGCAGACTGTCAGGATTCATAACCTTAAAACCCCTCCATACTAAAATAAAATCATTTATCAACAGCCTAAGAGTCTCCGATATGATGCTCTACCTTTAATTTTGGAAACAAAATTTTACCTCCAATCATATGTGAACTCTGAATGAGCAGAATTGTTTTTTCACAGTTTTATGTTAATGATGCAATAACTTCACTTTTTTTAGTGTAAAAATACTGTTACAACTTTTACCTTCTTACATAAAAGTATCACCAACAGAAATATTTAAAACATCAAAAGTGAAAGTACTCACTATGCGGCTGGCATTCTTCTGTCAGTGTTACATTATTATATATTATATTATATTATTTGGCTATTATTAGACATATGTACATTTTACATTTTTATACTGAAAAACTGCAATGCCCACAAATGCACTTGGCCAATATACACTTTAGCACCTTAATACTTACATACATATCACACATACTGTTGGAGCATGTGACAAATAAAAGCATCAATCTCGAATCCTTTAATGTTGCAGCCGGTTGTGAAGGAGCTGATTTTAACTGCAGCGCATCATTGCTTATAAACTAATCATAGGCTTTCTATGTAAAATCCCAGCTAAATACCCTGAATATAACATGTAATAAGCTGTCACTGTCCGAGCCAGGATCAGTCCTGACAGCAGGCAGCAGGAAGGCACAGCAGGCAGCAGCATAGAGCTAACACTCATCTGCATTAAATAAAAAAAGAGTAAAATAATTCATCATTAAAGAGCAGGCCATAGGAATAATATTCACTAAACCCTTAATCTATACAGGAACTAATATCACATCTCCAGGCAGCCTCTCACATACATCTTTGCTTTTTTGTATTTATGATTAAAGAAGAAAAAAAAAAAAAGAGCCTACATCTTCATCCGCTCCCCCTCCCACTCACGCTATTTAAAAAAAAGCCTGACATTAATTATTTGCTATTTTGCAGGCAGGAGTCTGCCCTTTTGCTAAAGGGAGTCATTTATCCCTTTGCATGATGCCTGACTCAAATGAACAACACAGTGATGAAGATAATGATGTTTCCCTGCAGCTCATCACAAATCTCAGACAGATTTCTTCACTTGAGCAGTGAAATTAAAACCCTTAAAGAGGTGAAGAATGAAGACAGTCACAAACAGCTTTGCAAGTCGAGGGCTTTCCATCCACAGGTTGTCGTGGTAACTGTCAATCTTTCCACCTATAGGAGCAGCTTGATGTCAGCAGCTGTCACTCTCCATTTTGAGCTCCATTTGATGAGAGGAGAACTTGAAAGGAGTCAGTTTTCATGTAAAACAGGGCCGCCACATCAACAACAAATTACTAATCGCGTCTCCACTTCTGAGCAATAACATCAATAAGCAGAGGCTCTGATAACAACATGGTTTACGTCTGTGCTCCCCGAGGAGACCTTTTTACCTTTGATCTCTCTGAATGATGCTTAATAACAAAAACCTGCATTTGTTTTCTTTGATAATGTAAAAGCTTTTCTGCATCAAGGGGATTCAGGACAGAAATTTGCCGTGGCAAGGTTTGCTTTTAGGCTAAACATCCCTGTGGTCGAAAAAGTACTTCCTCTTTGTTTCTACTCTGGGAAATCTCCAAAGGGAACATTACTGGAGTTCATTTAGACTCTTGTCGAGTGCTGGGTTTTTGTTCATGTACTCACCCTCCTCTCTATCATGTCTTCTTTTACTGTTACTCTGTGCATTCGCCAGCTCTGTGAAAGCCTTGAGGGGAATGTCAGGGATCCAACTCTCCCACAATACTGATTCAGTCTAGGCTGGAGTGGCTGGTGGATGCAGAGATGAAAAAGGAAGAAAAATCTCATGGGTATTTGCTCGTATCTCGTATCTCAGCTGGTCTGGGTAGTATCCCAAGAAAAAGCCACACAATTTCAGTCTAAATAGCAGATTTTACACATAGGCACAAATCAAAAAGAAGTCTTTCATCTTTGCAAGACCCCACTGAGAAACTCTTTAGATCCTGGATGAGACTGTTTCCATTTAAAAGTGCTCTTTTTCTCTCAAATGACACATGGGAAAAAATTGCAGCAAATGAATGCACCTTTTAAAGAAAAATAGCGATCATGATTGACAGAATGATAGCACCTCCTGAGGACAAAAACTTCTTCAGGTAATGTTTTTTTTTATCCTCAGATGAATAAAAATATTTTTTAATTCGTAGCAACAATATATTAGAGCAAGACTAAGAGTCTACAGCCGTGCTAGCAGCTCTGAGAGGCTGTTTTTCGATGTAATGAATGACCTATGAATTCCTGCTGATTCCAGTAAAGTGCCTGTCATTCAGTGCTACATTGGATACACTTGATGGCATTTTAATCTACAGACTTGATAAATGGGAAGGTGTTTTATCACAGACATTTGATTCTGGTTATGGAGTTCCTCATGGGAGCGTACCGGGCCCCATTCTTTTCTCTTTCTATGTGTTCGCTCTCTCCAACAGTATTCGTCAAAACAACAACATCAATTATCACATTAGCCCACTGCTTGCAACAGTGCGCTGGCTCCCTGTGTATCGTTTAGAATTAATTACATTCAGTAAGTCATTTTGCCTGTTTATAACGTCTACAATACAGTAACCTAGCGCACTGAAATATGAATTTGTTGAATTTTTTGGGCATGCTAATAACATGGCTCTAGAGAAGGCAAAGTCAATCTACTGATCAGCCTACCACCACCAATACTGGGTGGAATGTCTTCAAGTTTTGTACAGACATTTGTGGTCCCCAGAGGATGAATCCTACAGACTTCAATTATCCTCAGATTTTTTCATCTGGCATCATCGTCAAGCCAAAGTTTCATTTTTTCCATCGCTATTAATTCCAATCAGCCTCAGACATACTCTCTGTTTCGTGCTAATTAGTTTTATTGTTATCAAACATTGTACTTGGTATTACTGCTTATTTACATTTTGATTTTCTTTTAATTTAGTTTAGTGATGTTGCGTCTTTGCATAAAAGGTGCTCCACAAATTGGTTTATCATCTTTTGTACTATTATTAATCCTAGACTCAAGAAATCATGTTGCAGGACTCGTCACACTGGGGCTCACCAGTAAGAGAAATGCCGATCTGAGAGATAGATTCTTGTTACACTGATAGTTTTCCTGAAGTGAAATCAGTGGGTGCTGCTTGTATTCTTAGCCTTGCACAGTCCATAGTCCATAGCATATCAATCATCCCTGATTATTGACACCACACAGGCAGCACCCCTGCTTGTGTTATTATATCATCCCTCTAAATACCACTAGAACCTTTTTCCCTCTGCTTGTATTTATTCATTCATTAGAGCTTCAGCTCCAGAGTCACTTTACAGGCTCTCCACCCATCCATCTCTCTCACTACTTCATGACACCTCACATCTCCCTAACCCCATACTGTGATGGAGGCACTGGTTTCCTAGCAACCAGCCCTCTTAGAGGAGGTGACAGCATTTGAGTGGGCACCCTCACCTCTCCACTAACAACCCCCCCACCTCACCAGCACCACCACTACCACCACCCTCACCCTTCCTCCACTTCACCATCACTTGTGAGCCTGCATGAAACTAAATCCCATTTCATTTATTCATATTTGAATCAATTCATCTAGTAAAACAGGACATGAGAAAAAAAAGGAAAAAAAAGTTTAAGCTGTTGTAAATGCTGAAAGTGTAACAGTAACACAAGTAAATAAGTGTCACAAAAAGCCATTCAATTGTAATATAGTTATATATAGGCTAATTGTAATATCACTAATACAGCGTTACCTTTTTAAAACATAAGCACAAGCAAAACAAGAGGGTTGCTTACTTACAAATAATAATAAAACAGTGAAATGTGGACAGAAAAAGTACTTGACAGGGCCAAAAATAATCAATTTGATCCTTGTTAGACCCCAAATGTGGTGTTCTGTTTACCCTAAAATGGATGATTAAGGAGATGAAAGTCTGACCTTGACTAAACTTGAGGACATTTCTGTCAGTTTGTCAGTTTTCAAATTTGGATGCAGGATTTAGGAGGACCTTATTTTATATTTGAGTGTAGTGATAGTGTGCACAAGCCATATCAAGAGATTTCAGCATTGTAATGGTTAATGTAATGATGAGCAGATGCATGCCTTGTAGCCATCCCAGTTTCTGAGGCGTGATGTGATCATTTTTTAAACATCTCATATGGCAGCACCACATGGCGTTTGCTCAGCAGTGCTTCCAGGGCACGTCGCAGCTCCGTGGCTTGTTTTTACATTTTACATTTGTGTTTTGAATCCGAGGAGCCCACTGAGAGATAAGAGTCAGCTCATGTGCTCCTCGGACTCGTTCCTGACACGCCACACCAGCCCCGATCCCGCGGAGGTTTTGAATGTAAATCACATCACGCTGCGCTCACATTTGGGCTGGCTGCAGCCCGGAGCCACACTGACAAAATGACGTGAGTTGTTGACGATGCTAAATGGCAGCACTTGAAATAGCACACCTGCCAGCCTGCTCGCCCACTTGCTGATACGATCACGACCCCGTCAGCAGCGTTTCAGCACCGCGGCGCCCCGGACAGCTCCTCCGCCTTTCATTTCTCCAGGACTTCAAACTCCGCGGAGAAAGCGGAACTCAAGACACACGAAAACCTACTTTTGTTTGTTTATTGCATTTTTTTAAATTTTATTATTTTATTTTTATTTTTTTGCTTTAAAGAAATGGATATTGATCGACCAGCAAATGTCTCCTTTTTCGATTTCGTTGGAGGAGTTCAACTTGTCAAGGGGGGGGACACCAGAACAGCCATGCCAGTCATCCTGATCGGGATCTGTGTGTCAGGAGCAGTTGGGAATTTGCTCGTTTTGCTGATTTTCATCCGTGACTTCAGGAGCGGGAAGGGCTCTGAGGTGAAAGCGCTCCTGGCCTCTTTGGCCTCCACGGACCTGGTGATCCTGTTACTGTGCGCTCCCGTCCGCGCCGTCACCTACTACAAGCAGACCTGGACCCTGGGGACTTTTGTCTGCAGCACCACGGACTGGTTCCAGCACTCGTGTGTGGTTGCAAAGACTTTAATCCTAGCAGTCACCACCAGAGCCAAACACACTTTGGCCCCCAGCCCACCCAGGGGGGCCCTCTACACCCCGACGTGGATTCACGGAGCCCTGGCGTTTATCTGGATTGTGTCTATGCTGTTTCCGATCCCGCAGATGCTTTTTGCGTCCGTGCTGCAGCACGGCCGCGACACCATTTGCGTCTCTGAAATGCCAGTGTGCGCGTCTGACTTCATGAGTTTGTTCTACAAGATTTACCCAACCGCAGCCTTTGTGGTGCCGCTCATCTTCACGCTTGCCTACTACACCAAAACCCTGCACACCGCTGTGAACCACGCACCCAGCCCGCAGCACCAGAGCAAGGTTACCCTGGTTTTACTGTGTCTGAGCGGCGCACTGGGGCTCATGCTGCTGCCGGAGTGGGGCACATTCACCTGGATCAGACTTGGGTACAACAAGCCTCCCGTTGGTTTGATCATCTTTGCGCAAGTCCTCCTTTACGCGTGCAGCTCCGTGTCTCCGGTGATCTTAATGACCATGTACGACGATGTGCGCCACGGACTGGTCACCATCTGGTTCATCGCCACCTGCAGAGCCTCAAAGCACCTCCCCAGCAACAAATGTCCGACAACGGAGGGGAACGGAGCGGACGTCGGCGCGAACGCAGTCGCCAACGCGGTCTCTGCGGAGACGGAGAAGACCTTCCCAGACGTGGAGCACTTTTGGACAGGGCGCAGGAATACGGACGTCGAAGTGGAGCAGGATCCGATTCCGTGGGAGAGAGAGGAGAAAATGTTGTAGAGAATCTGATGTGAAAGTGTCTGTTTTTCAACTTGACCCACAGTTCAGACCCCGTTGAAAGGCTGTAGTGGCCTGTTTGCTGTCGTGAGGTTGATTAGACGTTATTTGAACTTGTACACGGTCATGTTTTGATGTTACACCTGTTTCTACTATCTACTTTGAATATTTGCTCTCGCCTGCAGTATTACTGCACTGTCAAGTAGAACAACTTTATTAGAGGGGGTTTGTACTCATATGAATCACATGTAAATATCCAGGACACTCAAGCATCAGAGGGTTTGTTGTGATTGTGTACGTGTGATACATAACATGGATATTAAAACATTCTCAGCTCACGACTGCTCTGGTTTTTTCCCCAAAGGCTATAAAACGCTCAGCCTGCTTTAATCACAGATAAAATACAATTCAACATCAAATCTCTCCATTTAATTCCGGAGGTTGTGAGATGAAATGAACAGAGATCATTTCTCTTTATTAAATTCACAACTAATCCAGCTACACATTTTAGGTCAAGTCAGTAATCATATTTCACTGCAAAGCAGCATTCAGGCTCTTTTAGCAAGTGGTGGTGTGGAATAACTGCACGGTCACTGCTGCAGTGCACGGTCATAAAAGTGCATAAAAGTGCACTGTGTATGATTATTGTCAAAGTCTACATGTTCAAGATGTGGTGAGAAGGTGCTCAGAGCTTTTACCAGCACCACAGCACAAATACTCTGTGCAGTAAAAGTCCTGCATTCAAAATTTTAAAAGTAAAAGTATAGTGTTAGGTAAGTATTAGCATCAGAATATACTTAAAGTAACAGTTAAGTTCAACTCCACCTATTGAAATATGTAAATGTTTTATAAATGGTTTATAATACAACACTTCCACCTGTTGGCAGATAAAAGTATTTGTCAACAACTTCAGCTCCTTCTGTCAGCACCCACATGCTGTACAAATAAATGACAACAAAGTAAAACACAGTTGAAATTTTATAAAATAATAATGTTGACAAATACTGTACTTTAAACACATAATTTCCCTATATATAATATAGCTATTCTCCTATGAGAATATATTTTATATAGTTACAACTGTGATCTACTATGTTGTTATTTATAGCATCCAGTCATCAATGCGGTTGATAATTAATGAAGACTTATCTGTGTACAACTACATTATAGTGTCATTAAATCTTTATCTACCACTAACCCAAAGTGGTAGAATAACCAAGTACATTTACTCAAGTACTGCATTTAAGTATATTTTTTAGGTACATGTAGATTAATATGTTAATATTATAAAATATAGTCAACAAATAAATTATGATATATTATTTGAGGTTAAGATAAGTCTTTATTGATCCCTGGGGGAAATTCACATGTTAACCAGCAGTAGTGAAATTAACCCTTTAGCAGCTGCAACATAAAAGTGACATAAACATTAATGCATCAATAATTATGATATAATCTAATTATGGGCCTTTCTGTATTATGAGTACTTTTACTTTTGGTACTTTAATAAACACTTGAAAAGTCCTCATAAATGCTTATTGTTGCTACATGTTAATATACTTTATATACTACTTATATGTTATAAATGGGCAGGTTAAAGTTTCATTTTCTGCTTACATCATTTATATTTAAATATTTAGTTTCTTACAACATGATGAAGATATTTCTTAATACATCTTATAGTGATAACGTTGTCAGATGTGGATGGTCAGATGATCACCACCACCACACGACCTGCGTTTGCAGTTTAACCTTTCAGTGGTCGTGAAAAGAAACCTGCTTTTAGTCGTCTCTGTGTTTCCCAGTAAAGCAGCGGCCACCCATGACTCTGACGCCCCAGCAGATTTGACATTTTAGTCTCCCTGAGTGAAAAGAAAGGTTACAGGTTCAAGAGGAAAAAAAACAAGCCTCTAAAGCTCCTCAGTATGATTGTGCCCCTGCACATAATTTATTCATTGACAACAGACCATGTCTCCAAATGACTGCCATCGGGTCAGCTGGTTTTTCATTCCATCGTTCACTGTGTGTTTTGTGAGTTTGCCATTATAGGACGATGCTACACTGAATAACAGGCGTTTCTTTTCACCCAATCAAGCAGAGCAGTCAATTAAATAGACAAATCTACAAAATTAATTCTTCCCCATTTTTTCTCCTACATTAATCAGTGATAGAGACAATGTCCTGCTGAGACCCTTTCAGTGAGTGAAGTATGATCTAAGAAACGTGAAATGAAAAATGCTTTTTGACTAAAAGAAATTCAAAATAAATTGATTCATACTTCAAATAAACTGCTGCAAACCTTTAGCACCTTTTAGCCTGTCAATTACAGCTTTTTACAGCTTTTTATCTGTAGGCATTTCTGTCCCTTTCCAGGATCATTTTGTGTCTCTGAGATCATTTTGTGTGTCGCTGTAGCCGTTTTGTGTCTCTTTCCAGTTGTTTTGTGTCATATTGATTGTTTTGTGGCCCTTTGTGGTCATTTTGAATTTCCCCAAGGATTAATTAAATTTTTTTATGCTTTTTTTTTTAGGGTCTTCTTGTCATTATTTTGTGTTAATGTTTTGGTTTCTTTCAGTGATATTTTTCAGGTAAAGCCCAGTGGCCCTCTGATCCCTTGGAGCTCTTATCCTGTACCAGGTAAACATGTTAAGATCCATGACAAAGAAGTAGCGGTTGAATTTATGGTTTACAAAAAAAAAATACTATCAAGATAGAAATGTGTTTTCACAGCTGAAACACATCCATATGTCACATTAAAAATTTGCTAAAGTATAACAAGTATAACTGAACATTTGAATTTGAATAAATAAAAGTCTGAAGACATAATAATATTAATAATATTTAGAGTGTTTTTAGCATCTGGATTCATGATGGCCTATTTGTAAAATCCCAGCTGCAGCTCTGCTTCCAGTGTCAGTTTGTAACATTTATACACAGCAAATATGAAAAGACACAAGCGCCATAAAGATATAATTCATAGAGATGTGCTCTCAAAAGTAACACTGATCACACTCCTATAAACAAACTCACACAAATACTCATATAAACTGGATAAAACCTAATCAAAGGCTTTAGAGAAAAGTTTTTAGCCTGCTTTTAAAAGAGGTCAGTGTTGAGGGACATCTTGTGTCATCTGGTGACTCCAACAAGTCAGAGGGTAAAAGCAGCTTCACCAGCTTTTGACTTAATCCCTGACAGGACGGTGCCAAAAGGAGCTGACAGACTCTGGCTCATAACAAGCAGGCCGTTTACAGCTTCGTAGAGAAGCAGGAGAAAAGTAAAGTTCACAGTCAAGCTCAGTGGAAGCTCAGAAATCTCGGAAAGGGTCAAGCATGTCAGTCAAGACAACAGCTACTCGACAGCTTTTTGCTGGGAGTTTTGTACGATCAACTGTGCTGTGATAAAAAAAAAATATATATATATATATGGGCAAAGATTAAGATTCTCAAGAGGATATGTCAAATAGATTTTAAAGGAGCTATTTGTAAGTTTTGCTATTTCTACATAGCCAACGTTAGCACTGAAGGCTGTTTACTTAGAAACATTATGAGTTCACCATCAAACCTGTGGTGGAAAGACACCCACAGGCTTTGCTTCTATTTCTAGCACTTCTCTTCTGCTAAAGTTAGCATGCTAACAAGCTAGCTCTGGTCCGTCTCATCACTTCCCTATACTGAGTCACTGTAGCATCCAACCTGTGCTAAAGATGTAGCTGCTCAGTGGGCGTATATTGTAATATCTAGTCCTGTAAACACGCAGATGGCTGAAGGTGGTGTTAATGCTAACATTAGCTATGTAGCAATAGCAAAACTTATATTTATATGTCAAAACTCAAATAGAGATGCAGCCTATAACCCTGATGGTGTTCGTGCACATCCAGGACCCGCTTTATTACTTTATTATGGAAATACCCATGATGCCAGTGTCTAAGAAGCAACAATGAAGCCTGTTATGCAATCTTGTACAACGCAGCCATAATGCTTAATACATTCTGCTTCACTTGGCCATATAAACATAATACTGGCAGAAAAGTAATTGAGCTGCCTTTGGGGGATAAAGTCCATAAGGTCCCATTTCCACTTAACATGTCTGCTTCACAGAAGAGGAACGTCTCCCTTTAGCAAGCATGTAGTTGAGTATATCAATGAAAGGCATCTCATTTATCACTCATACAGTCAGAGAGCGTCTTCATATATTGGTTAAAGGTTAGCGTCTCTTCTGAAGACTGAGCTGATGAACTTTAACCAAGCTCTGAACTCTGTCAGCTCACACTGTGCTTGCTAGATAAAAAATAAGAGTCAGTGTCCTTTAGCAGAAGGAAAAAGAGAACAACACGGTGTGATCTGAAGGCTGACATGGCCTCACATGTTTTAAGGGACAGGGTTAGAGTTACAAAATGCTGCCAACCACACAAAGCTGGATCACTGTGAAAGCCTGAGCTGAAATATTCAAGTGGTCCGACACGAGAGAATCTTGCATATTTCTCTCTGTCAGTACTGTAGTTTTAAAGCTAAAGGGCTCTGAAAATAGTACAGTCCTGCTCTTTCATCGAGATGTACATGGAGTTTTTTCTCCCCACTCAGCCATGATGGATTGTTTATGCTGCCTCAGGCTCTCTGAGGTTTTATTTGGTGGCTCTATGTATCCTCCTTCCTGTTAAGGAGGGTTCGCCCTGCAAGATATAAAAGGTTCGAGTCAAATAGGACTAGCTAACTGTTAGCATTTGTTCTGAGCTGCATGGAGTCACATTGGTGGGATTTTATCCCTTAAATATGGTTTAGTTTCATGTTTATTGTCTACTTATGATTTTTTAAAAACTTATAACAGTCTCTTAACAGTATTTTTTTTGGGCTGATAATTGTATTGCTGCATGTAGGAAATCCTGTTCCATGTGTCATTTGAGCTGGTGAAATCCAGTCATTTCATATTTTACTCAGTTCTACCAGGGGAAGGAAAGGCAATGCTATAACCCTGGTAATTAACTGTCCACTCTGACGTCTAGACTACAGGTCAAAGGTGAACAGTTTGTCATCACATTTCTGAGAAGAAATAATTTTTATAATAATAATCTGTCACATTTTCTTACACATACAACTGTGGTTTTGTCTCTACAGTCATTGACTGTGACTCAGCTGCTCACATTTGTTTGCTTTAGCACTCATTGTCTTCTGTAACGGTCCCCATGGCTGAAGAGACAAAGAAAGAACGCCACCTACTTGCAGAAACCTCTCCCAACAAAAACAGATGGAAGGAAGGAGACATCACAGGAGACATAAAAGTACAGATGAGCACTGAGCAACAAAGATACCAGCAACAAAACAAGAGTCCTCAGGAGACAGCTTGAAATTACAAAGAGTTTTGAGCTGAGGCTGAGATGCCTTGAATTTTTAGTCCCTGTCTAATGCAGTTTTCATAAAATGTACAATCTCCAAGCCCAAAAATATGGAGGGAATGTCACATTGAAATAATCTGATTCATGACAAAACAACATGAGACGGACAGAAACAGAGAGGTGGGGGATGCTTTTTGACAAGCTCGTCAGTCATATCTGAAAAATGGAATAGCTTGTTCTGCCCTCAAGTTCACCATCGATATAGTGAGGGATGGCATTTTCATCAACACTTAACTTCCATTCATCATTTGCACATGAGTTGGTTGATAAAAACAAGTATAATTCACGCATGGGAGAGCAGCAGGAAAGTTTGAGAAAAACTGCTCTAGAGCTCCTAATTGTGTCTGTTTTCACTAAACTGATCATCATGTGTAAAATTGCTCCTTTAAAATAAAAATCAATCAAATCTCTTCTGTTACTTCAAATTGGGAATTATGTAATTTACTGCAGATGACCTGGAGAGGGGATGCACAATGGAGCTGCAATTATTGTACTTCCTGTACTTGTAATTTAATAAGCAAAAGGAAATTCTTGCAACCTAAAAACTTGTATCTGATGCATACATGAATTGCTGGTGATTAAAACCACCTAATGGCAGTTCCTGTAATAGCTGATGCACTTTAATAGTAATAAACATCAAATCATGTTTTCTTTGAGAATTTTAATTTCTTTTCATTGTTGATTTTGATTATCAAAAAGGTTGAATGGTGAACAGCAGCAGGCAACAGCTCGCAAACATAAAAAGCTGCTAAAGAACCAAACTTTGATGAGAGATGTGGTTTTACTTCAGGCAATTCATTTAACATGTGTAATGTGATCAAATATTAGGTGACACATTTACAGGATGAAGAGTTTTCATGAAAACCCTTCACATTCATGCACTGCAATCAAACATCTCTAATCCCTGATTAACAAACCTGCAGTGTAATGAACCAACATCCTGCTTGATGCCATTAACCTTCCCATAATCCTCCAGTAATTCAGATCACTGGGATCCTGTTCGTGTTGTTAACTTACAGCCGGTTAACAAAGATGTGCATTAAATAAGATTACTGTCATGCAAAGACAGATCTCCTCCTAATAGCCTACAGATCCCTGGAGTCGTGCTCATTTCATTCAGGAGATCTAAAGCAAATGTTGATTTAAATGCGTACTGTATATTTCTGCATGGGGTTGACAACTCCTGCGTGCTCAGTGTGTTAGTAAGTGGCTCCACCTTCTGGTTTAAAATGAGCATAACTTGACTCAGTTGTATTCCTGCTCTGGTGCTATAAAATTGTGTCTAACCAATAATAAATCATAAAACTATTATGTTTTTATTATCCAGCAGATGCTGAGGAGAAATGCTGATTAAAAATCTCTTTGTTGCATCAACTGTTGTTTGATCTTTTTACACTCTTTAATATCCCTGCACTAGGTCAATAAAATGCATCTTATCTTGTTCCCACTGGAAAGTCTTCAGTTATCAAGCCTAAACAAATATGACAGCAATAATGGTAACAAGTGAAAATAACATGAAAACCACTTCGAGGGTTTGGGAAGATAGCTTTAGCTAACTTATGAAGCTGTAGTTTGTAGTTTTTTTTATATTGAAAGCATTGACCTTGATCTTAAAAGTTTAAATTTTTGTAATGGAGTATTTCTATGTGTTTGTATTACAGTTACTTTTACTTAAGAGTCTGGACACACTTCTTCCACAACTGACTTATTGCTGCAGTGCTCTTTGATTGCCTATTGTTGAATACCAGTTTTATTTTTCATTCCAAAAAATTATCAAATCTTAATGACCATGTATTGATCATGTATTTACTATTTCATGCATTGACAACACAGTTGGCCCTCTCTCTCTCTCTCTCTCTCTCTCTCTCTCTCTCTCTCTGTCCATGTGAAGGGATTAGGATCAGGGATTAGAGACAGATGTAAACCAGGAGTCCCGATCCTGTCACAGCACAGCAAAGGTCAGCGTTAGGGTCAAGATTAAGAAATCTCCGCCTCCCCTACATCCAATGCTTTCGTTCTATTGGTCCGAGATTTGATTGACGGCGCTGTCGTCCAATAGGATTAGAGAACGGGCGGTTTAGGCGTCGACGCTGCGCAGATGTGTGGCAAAGCGTCAACGCAGGTTTTAGTGAGAGCAGGAAAAATAATTGAGAGGGAATCACGAACTGCTGAGGCACCAAAAAAACGAAAGGTGAGCTCTAAATTAACTGACATTCCCGTGAATAAATCTGAATGAATTATGTAGTTGCATATAATTCATGTGTAGTTGAATATTTTTGTTTGCTGTCGCCTGTGAAAGTCAGGAAACAGCGGTGACTGTAGCTAGGTTGCATCGCATTTATCAATGAAAAGTAGCTTGTACATACCTTTCCTGTTAGTTGGCACTTTTTAAATTATTTTTCACAACATATTTCTATTATTTACAGGCAGTTGTCGCCCCAGTTGTTTAAATGCAGCTCTTAAAATCTGCCTTACCTTTTTTTTTTAGTCAGTTTTATCCTAAAAATAGGCGTAAAAAGTATTTTTCATAATTTATTTCTATAGTTTACAGACCGTGATCAGTCTCCATTGTCCTTGTTGTTTATTTACAGTCTTTTCAATTCTTCTTTCGAGGTCAGTTGAACCAAAATTAGGCTTAAAGTATTTTCCACAACATATGTCACTAAGTTACAGGGAAGTATCAGTCACTACTGTCTTTGTTGTTTGTGTGCGACCTTTTAACAATTGTTATCTAGAAATAGAAATAGGCTTGAACACTTCCCTCATGTCTCAGCACAAATCTTTACTTTCACTTTGGTTCGCACTGACGTGTCTTGTGAGCTCTTTTTGACTGAAATAGAGTGAGATTTGAAGTAGTTGTGAGATTTTACTTAAAGATAACTGTTATTTAGACTCATGGAAAGCCAAGGACACTGGCAGCAAAAGGGCCAGTTTAGAGGTCATTCATTCAGCTCAGCTCTTCATAATTTGCTCCCGTGACAAGGTGCCTTTTCCCCCTTGCACACAACCTCCCCCGTCTTGTTAATCTGCAGTCTCTCATCGCTTTACACTTAACATGCGTGCTTGAAAATAATACACACTCACACAAACCTTTTCACAATCCTGTAAGGGCCTGAACACACAGCAGCATATCTACCTGACAGGCTGTGTGTGTGTCAGGTAAACCATGGCCTCTGTGGGCTAATGATAAAATGGAGAAGACTTTGCTCTTTGGTTAGTGCCTCTGACATTTATTTCAATCTGAGACAGAGTCAGACTGCGGCGGCTGCTGCGGCTGCTGCTTTGTCTCACATGTACAGTAACCTCTAACTGTTTCACATGGCTGTTGGTGACAGGATATCCTGTGAAAACGTTCCCCCTGACTGAACCTGACAACAGATTACTTTACCTGGCTGTTTAGGTATCAACAAGGTGAACATGTATTAAGGTGTATTCACTACAAAAAAAGTATTCCCCGGGCTTTCTATTTGACCCAGAGAAGCCACTGTGATAGAAATCTTGTGAGCTGGTTTACTAGTGATGGAAGAAGTTTCAAGAGACTCAGGTGTCTGAAGTTCTGAAGGTTATCTTCCTTGCAAGGCGCATTTATTAATCCCATACAAAACTTACTGCACGTCCAAATAAGAATATTCCTCATGGGACCACAGCACCCATGTGTGAAGATGTATTGAGAGTCTATTAGGTACCGAATCCAAAACAATAAGTCATGTTGTATTTTCTCATACAATAATTGTTTGAGTGTGTGTGGGGGAACACGGTTGCATATTCAAAGTTCAGATATTAAACTGGAAATGGAGGTGCTTAATCAGTGACTAGTTTCGGCCTGTTCACCTTCTTCTCACTCCAAACGGCTGTAACCTTGAAAAGTAGGAGTGTTTCTTTCTCCTTGAAAAAGAAAAAAAGGGTGGCAGCTGTGGAGAGAGTCACATCCAAATGAAAGTACTTTCCTCGTATATTTCTTCATTTTCACTTTCAGTTTCATTGAAAATAGAATAAAAATCCACCTACTGTGTCTGTGATCATTGCAGACAACAAAGTTAAAGTTTCCTTATTCTGCTATTCGGTACTTTCACATCTCATCTTAGCTGAAAGAGAATCATAGAGTCAGGGAATGTGGCCAAGGTGCCTTGCCAACTGATGTATATAAATGTGGAAGAGTGTATTATCTATTGAAATACCCCCGTGCAAAAATACACTGTAAAAACCTGACAGCAGTAAAACTCATTCAATCTTTTTGAAGTCTTCCCTATCGCTGTGTTTTTGTCCGCAATCTCATTTCACAGATGTCGTTTGCCAGTGACAAACTCTACAATGGATATCTGCGGCGAAAAATGCCAACGATTGCATCCACGGTGAAAGTGAGAGAAATAATTGTCCACCTGCCTTGCTTGACTCTTCACGACAGGGTAAGTTTCATTAGCTATAAGAACCTATAAGGACTAGGACTGATGATTGTTTAAATAATGTTGGAATAGCATAATGTATTGGCGCTCGGTTTCCAAAGGAGTTGTGGTGCAAAAACCAAAAAATAAAAAATAAAAAATACAAAAAAAAAGACACCAGACTTATCTTATCTTGACCCATGTGAACCACCAACTGTTGTCTAAACACAGGCAGTCACACATGAGGTGGCAACTGCTTGTCAAAGAGTTAGTAAACAAGACTACAAGTCTGACCAGACATTTGATCCCATCACAATATATTTATGCGATGGACACAATTCAGTCAGTGCCAAAAAAATATTTGATACCCATCCATAATAAGGAGCCTAAGTTATTTGGTTATCCTTTGCAATATTTTCACCATAAGACATTATTAAGTTAATTATATTAAATTAAATCAGGTGAATTTACACCTGTTAAGGTTACAATTCTTTATCACGGCTTTATTACAATTTTATTACTGTCATAATGTGAATATGTCCCAAAATGTTATTAAAAACAGTCATAGCAGTGTGCTATTGATAGTAATACCCAAGCATTTTTTTATGGCCAGTATTGATATGAACAATTGAGAGTCAAAAAATGACAAGTTAATGAAAAGTTAAAGCTCAACTTCGATTGTTGTTTGACAACAGTGTGATTCAGTTAAGTTAATTTTCACTGGTGACAGTAACTGTTAATTTTAAAAGATTAACTTCTCAAAAATGATCATTGCACCAAAAACAAACTGATCACTACTCTGATAAATTGATGTATATGATTTTCATATGCTTTTTTAAAAATTTTATTGTAATTTTAGGAAAATATCGAGGCAAAAAGAGAGACTTATGGGAACCATGACAGCATGGTGCTACTCCTGGATTGTCTGAGGAGGAGACAAAACTGGCCGGAGCAGTTCATTGAAGCACTTGAGGCGTGTGAGCACCCATCTATAGCAGCCGAGATCAGAGCTGAATACAACGCTCTAAGAGGAGTTAACAGTAAGCATGTTAAATTACCTAGTGCTATATTTCAGTATCTAATGTTGTTAAAAGTATATGCTACATAAAAATATTTTTATCCTTTGGTTTCCCTATCAGCTGATGTGCATGTGAGATATTAAAGGAGTTAAATGAAATACAGTCTAATCAGTACTCCACTGATGTTTTTGGAATAGCACACAGTGTGTTAGAAACCACAGTTTCAGGGTTAGCTAGTCCTTCAGGATTTTCCAGAGCTTTAGTCTTGTGCAGTCATAACAGATTTGAATGACCACATTGTTTGCTTTGCCCTAGATTCCAACCCCAGCTCCCCTTCAACAACTGTCATCAGGGCACACGTCCATCCAGCTCCATCTGCCAGTCACCCAGAGAACGGTGGAAACACTCCAGCTGCTGTTGCTCCTCCAGCTGAAGCATCAGCTCCCCCACAACCAGCTGCTCAGGCCTCACCCCCTCTGCAAACCCCTGTGCATCCACAAGCCCAGAGCTCAGCAGCGCATGTACCAGAGGCTGTTCCTCCACCTGAGCCTGTCCCTGAGCCCCCACAGTCAACTCCGAGTGGAGTGGCACCCCCTACATCAACACCTCCTTCTTCCCCTGAGACCCCACACACTCCAGCCAGCACACCACCACCACAGAGGGAGGTTCACGCTCACCAGGAACCAGAGGAGAACTCTGAATCAGACATCCAGGATATCTCTGTTGATAACGGCGTGATTCCTGATCAAGTTAGCGCGGGAAAGAGCGAGGCTTCAGCCAACTCTGTGGTGACTCCTCAACAGTCCCGTCCTGTTGAACAGCAAGAAACAGACACTCTGTCCCACCCAGATCCTGTCCGAACGGCAGCCACAGAGGTCAAGTCACCACAGAGTCCCTCTCCAACTCAGGCAAACTCAGACGTGACGGATGGATCCTCATTCCTCACACTGACTCCAGAGAGGCCTCCAGTCCAGGACACTGCCCCTCCTTTGAGCAAAACACCTGCTGTTGTCCTGGAGCCTGAAGAGACATCTGAACCTTCTACTACACAAGTGAATATCAAATTATAAAAGTCTATCTAGATTATAATGAGCAATTTAAGACTTAGTCATAAAATTTCACTTTTCAATAACAATAATTTAAAGCAAAGATCACAAAAACCATGAGGAAAACAGTAAAAATACAGTTACATAAACTTGATGTGCCAACACTGCGGCTTGCCAGATGACTGTGTGTTGCAAAAGGGAAGCCAGGTTCCACTCTTTCGCCTTATGAGTCGTCACTGTGTTGTGGGACCGGCCTCATTCAGATGTATGAGATGGCTTCATTTTTTTCACACAGGGCCATAGTCAATCTGTACATGGATTTAGATTGCATGATACGTATTTAAAGATGTTTCTATGGTCTTCTCAGCCCACATGCTTATACACAAGAGGCACATAATATTAAAAAAAAATCTGCCTTTTTATAAAAATGACATGACATCAATTTCTCCTGCAGGTTATTAAAAGCAGCCCACAGAGAGATGCAGCAGCTGCAGCCTCCCCCCTGCCTGGTGCTGCTGGGATGGACACCTCTGCCTTTGAAGATAACTCTATGTGTCTGAGCAAGCCTGGCCAACTCATCAGCATCCAGCCACAAAATCTTGACAGTCCTACTATCCCTGCACACAACCCACCGGTGGAGCCCTACTCAGGTAATAGTCAACGTCTGGAGATAAGCGATGCTGCATCGGACGCTGTTTCCTCTGCCCATGTTCCTGTAAGCCCTGCAGTGTCTGGACTGTCATGCCAGGAGAACGGCACTGGAGTTAACCAAAATGAACCAGAGGAGAACCACTACGAATCTCCCTGTCAGAGTTTGGAGGTGCAGATGAATGTGGTGCATGTGTCAGAGGAGCCATCCATCCTCAACTTCGACGGCCAAATCTCAGCACCACAAGCTCAAATCATCAATGGCGAAGCAGCCAGAGAGATCACTCCTCCTGCACCATCTTCCACCACCACTGCTGGCACTACTTTAAACACCCCTTCAAGTGTGAGTTGCCACCCATCTGAGCCTGCACCAGCTGAAGTTACAGCAAAGCCGAAAAGGCTGCCGGATTCAGAGGAGGAGACGGCTTCTCACGCCCTGCCAACTAATATAAAGTATATTGTGACTGCTGCAGGAGTGGGCGCCATTGCACTGCTGATGGCGTGGAAGTTAAAGAATTAAGGGTATTTAATACCTTTAAAGGAAGAGAAGATTAGGCTTTAAGGCTTTTAAAAGAGGATCTTAAAGGTAAGGTGCCTTATTGTAGTCATTGGACTGGGATGGCGTGAGGCAGCTGTTTAATAATTATCTATCGTAATAATAGCTGCAAGACCTTTGATCATGTCATTAATTACAAGTCTGTTGTCAAGTTGAACTGTGTGCTATCATGTTGACGTTGATCGAAGTTGATCTTAGTGAACAAAAACAAAATTTACCCCTCTTATTCTAGTTAGGGAACGTCATTGAGCTGGGTTGAGATCTCAGGTTATTTATGCTGCACATATTTGGTTTGTAAATATAAACTGAGTTTGTGTAATAATGATAGAAATATTTATATGTTCACTTCTCTCGTAAGCACCTTGAAGATAAGGCTGTTGGCTGTCATCCAGAGATGATTAGACCTGAATTTCACTAAATGTGGACCCGAAGAAAGCGTCAGCATCACACACATTTTCTTCTCCTGTTGATAGTGGGAAATGGGCTGTAAGTGATGCCTTGTGCATTGTCTGTATATATTTTTACATATGGGTAATTATGTGTTTGAAGAATGGACAGATTGGTGAAAACATTTAAAAGTATGTACAATGTCTCAGATATTCAGCACTTGAAGAATCAGTCAGCCAAACACCATGTAATTTCATTACATATATTGCAAATTTATTCATAATCTAGGCCAGTGGTTTTCAAACTTTTTTAAAATCATAGCAGTCCTTGATAGTTATTTTTCTTTCACGGCACCACTGCGTAAGCAGTATATTGAACTGGATTTTTAAATGTTTATTTTGATGGTTATTACTTATTTCTTCAGTTTTGGTGTTTGAAAATGTAATAAATGTATGTAATAAAAATGTAGTACATGTAAACATTGGCTAGATTTTTTTATTATAATGAATAACGATTATCAAACCTGTACTATAAAAAAATGTAAATACACATATCTTGCTGCAATGCGAGGCAGGTTCGTTGGCAACCACTGGTCTAGACAACACTGGTGTGAATGTTTAAGATGACAGTTTATGTTTTCCTCTCCTTCTAAATAGATACAAGTTGACTGTGTCATGTTCTGTGAGGTGAGTGAGTGAACTGTAAATAGCACTGTTAATACAAGAAATGTCAAGAAAAGAAAGTGTAATTTAGAAGGTTTTGCACATTTTAAGAGGATATTTTAGCTGCAGAGATGCAGATGAAATGTATTATCTGTATGATACACATATATTGTAACTGTAATCTCATCTTAAGTGTTATCTAAATGTAATGCACTGTCTCTGGCTATGCACTTCAGCAATCACATCAATAAAGCTGAAATTGTAAAAAAAAAAAAAAAAAAAGTTATATATTCCTTTATTGAATGTGCACGTTAAATTCCCTTCAGAGAAACGTTAATGCCAGCTCTATGAAACTGACAAAGTGCTCATTTCGCTGAATATATTATATGTGACAAAAGCACAGGTGTAATTAACGAAATGAATGATGACTGAATTCTGGTAAGCTACTTCAATTTCAGGGTCCTGTTATGGGTCATGTTTATTCACTGTCACACTGTCACAATAAAAATACATAATACAGTTTTTTTTTACTTAGATCTATTTAGATGGCTCCTGCAGATGCTTAATTACATATGTACTTATTTAAGGTAGTTTACAAATTCAGTGATGAATAATTCAAAGAATAGATGTAGAGATCTTTGACTTATGGATATGGAATTTACTTAGTAAAATGAGCATGTTCACATTTAGTTGTTTTTTTCCTTTATTATGTGATTTGTGTATAAGTTTTGTGTATCATGAAATGAATCTTTTATTGTGTCTTTCTCTGTACAAAAATCACATTTATTGGGGTTTTTTACAAATCTTGAAATATAAATTATTGCATAAATGAAAAGAAGTAATATATCCATAGCAACAAACAAACAAGCCTTTCTTCAAATATTAATGCATTGTTACTTTTTATTTCCTGAACTTAAATAAAGGAAAAAAACTGTAACTGTGGCATGTGCAAAACCTGTGCACCTTACTTAGTCTGGACTTAGTAGTAGTTTTATTCATTCATGAAAAATTCATGACAAAATAACACTGCATTTACATTTGATGAAAGTCTCTTTTTTAAATTTCTGTGTGTTGCATGGTTCGTATTTACTTCTTTTCACTTCAAAAACCAACAAAATATGTAAATTGTCCAGGGGGTGGCCAAGGTTTTACATGCAATTGTATATCATGTTTTTTTAACCCAAAAAAAATCAAGAAAATGTGACATCAGCCTCCTTTTTATAAACGCTGCCTGATTCGCATTCTGATTGGTTCTAGCTCCTCTCCATCACCGGCTAGCCCCGCCTCCTCAGTCTGACAGAGAAGATAAATAAGACATGTACCTCGGCCGTTAGTAGCGACACAGCCACTTAGCTGGCTAATTAGCTAGCTTATCTATTCGTGGACTATATTGTCCACCTAAATCGTTGATTTTTAATGGTTTAATTTATTATTATCTACAGAATATATGTAGTTAATTAGTCATTTCAATGGCGCTCAATGGCCACCAGTGCGATGATGATACTATCGACGAAGACGAAACGCCCACGAAGCAGCCGCGGTCCAACAAGGAGATGCCCGGTTATTTCAGAAATGAGTCCAACAATGAGGCAGCTTCGCCCGCCGGAAGAGCCACATCCGACCGGCGGACCTCCAACTCGACGACGAGACATCGGATCGACTCGCTGAAGAAAACAAGGCCGCGTAGGTGTTAACACAGCTGCCATGGGCTTGGTGTATTTACTGGAAAGGCGCCGTTGCATGTATATAAAATGCAAAGGCGTTCCCCAAGAGAGAAAGGCGATGAAATTATAGATTTGAGAGAGCATCATGTCATGGGCCGCACAAAATCCTCAAAATATTTTTTTTTTAAAAAAAGGTGCATGTAATGAATGTGCAGGAATGATGTTTAAACGAACAAAATTATCATGGCATTGGTATTACACATCAGTGAGCCGTAATGGCAGTAAATAGCCAGGATCTCTTTTGCAACAAGATGGCGTTCGCGGTACACACTGTACTGAAGCTTCTGTGGAGGAAGCTGCTTGCCTTTATGTGGGCCAGCAAGAGGACATCCTCTCTGTTCCGCCTCATATTCATTAAGCATTTAGATATTAGAGATATGTTTTAAATATTATTCAATATAATACATTTTTTGCCAATAATGAGTATTATTTTTGCATATATTATCCCACATAATGCAGCATTTCCCTGGTTTGGGATGGACATTGGAGGCACTCTGGTGAAGCTGGTGTATTTTGAGCCCAAAGACATCACAGCAGAGGAGGAGCAGGAAGAGGTGGAGAACCTGAAGAGCATCCGGCGCTACCTAACCTCCAACACCGCCTATGGTAAAACAGGCATCAGGGATGTGCACTTGGAGCTGCAGGACCTTACGCTGTGTGGCAGGACGGGCAACCTGCACTTCATCCGCTTCCCCACCCATGACCTGCCGGCCTTCCTGCAGATGGGCCGCAACAAGCACTTCTCCAGCCTCCACACCACCCTGTGCGCCACAGGAGGGGGCGCATACAAATTTGAGTCTGATTTCCGCACGGTGAGTCTGCAGTGTTATGCTTTTTGTTTGCTTTTACAGGCTGGACAGTGAGGATGGACAGGAAGGAATGGAGAGAGAGAATTGTGAGGTTATAACATATTACAGCATGAGATGGAAACAGTGACACAGAACAACAAGAGCACCAGAGTCTAACATTTCTCCTGTATTGAGCAAAAAAATAAGAAAATTCACTTTTTGACACATTGTTAACCTCATGTTTTTCTTCTGCACCTCAGTGCGCAGTTGTAACTCATATGTTAAATTACATTGACAAATTTAACAGCAGTGACATATAAGATAAATCATGGTTGTTGCACAATTTTACATTGCATATAATGGCTGATAAATGCAATGTTGAGTTCACACTGAGAAATATACAAAAGCTCAAAGGCCAACAACTTGAGGGAAGAAAGCGCAGTGTTAGCTGTGTGTGTGCCCTGTGGCTGAATTTTAATCAAAGAGGACACCGACATAGTTTCTTTTTTCTTTTTAGTGAGACTAATTCCTATGAATTTGTAATGAAGGTTCCTGTTTTTTTTGGGGGAGGGGGGGGGGGTTACCCCCTGCTTTTCCTCCACCCCCAGTTTCCTGCCTCTGTGTTCTCCTGACCACATCCCCATGTTCTCTTTTTTCTGTCAACATAAAAAAAGATGGCGGACCTGCAGCTTCACAAGCTGGATGAGCTCGATTGTTTAATTCGGGGCGTGTTGTACATCGACTCGGTGGTATCCAGCGGCCCCTCTGAGTGCTACTACTTTGAAAACCCCACAGACCCAGATCACTGCATCCAGAGGCCCTACACCCTGGAAAACCCCTATCCCCTGCTGCTGGTCAATATAGGGTCCGGGGTCAGCATCCTGGCCGTCTACTCTGAGAATAACTACAAACGAGTCACTGGGACCAGGTAATTATCAGTGGTGGAGATTTACTGAGCAAGTATTCTGCACTTTTAATGCCTTTGCAGATACTGATTAAATAAAGGTTAAATAGAATATAGAGGGGAAAAAAGCATACTTCTCATATATAAAGAGTTACTTATAGAGATAAAACCACAGAGAGTTACCACCTGACCCGGCACTTCCCCTCAGCATGACAGAGCTTTTCAGCATCTTTCAGTTCATTAATTTAATTCATTTTGAGCTGCAGCAGAAAGACAAGTTTGGCAACTAGCTAGTGAAGCATTCATCAGCTAAAAAGCCAGATATTTCCCTCAGGAGTTGGAGCAAACAGTCAATATTGGACTTAAATTAACCAGGTGCCCAAAGAAATAACGTTGCTTCATATCTGCTGAATATGTTTATAGACAACTGTTAACAAGTCTGCCATATTGTCAGAGTTGAAGCTGGGAAATATCTGGTTTCCCCATTGAAAGAAATGAGGAACATTTTATGAAAATTTCTGTCTGTGTCAGGATTTTCACAAAGCAATTAACACATGAAGCCAAGTATAAAAATAGCACATAAGATATTCTTGAGGGTTTAATTTTCTGTCATGATGAGTTGAGCCTTCATATGATGCTGATGACAGACCAAAGATGTTGTATGGAGGTCCGATTACATTCCTCTGTCTTAAATAAGTAAAAGGCTGCATGTACGATTTCTCTGCGCGCCCCTGGCTCCAGATGTCGGCAGTAAAACAGAACAGAAACACAAAATGGAGCGTGACACTAACCAAGAATACACAGGCTGTTGTCAGGTTAAAGTTACCTCTTTAAAACAGGGATCACACTATATTGCCACTGAGAAGACACCTCAAAATGCCGGCTTTGCTTCTTTGTACGCACCATTGTGTGATTTTTAGATAGCATGCTGGCGCTGAAGAATCAGAATCAGAAACCCTTCTTTGTCATTGCATAGAATACAACGAAATTGGTTGTGACCCTCAAAGTCAGAAGCATCATGTGTAAAGACCAGTTAATACTTCTGCAAGGATTTGACGCCATAGGTATGGCGTAACCATGTCCCCTGCTCTGTAGTCTGACATGCACCTCCCCAGAAATGAAACTAAGTTGTTGTTCAACATGTTATAGCTCCAACTCCAAAATGATATTCTCTCAGTTGAAGCTGCCGTTGTTTGGCACAACGGTATAGGCTACGCCGTGGCGCCTCACCTCCCACCCCCCCTCTGTACCTTTTACTCAGAACAGTGAGGCGGAATAAAGGCGCAACATTCCCGCCTTCAGCAGGCTGTGTGAAAGGGGCTAGTGATTCAGGGATTTGCAGGAGGGTGCAGTCTGGTCGAGTGGGTTGCCTGTTTGCTGACGTCTTCCCTCTGTGTCTCCCTGGTGCCTTGGTGTGAAAAGTAGCAGCATTTTTTTCAGCTGTTACCAAACTACTTCCTTTACCAACTGTTGTGCTTGTGAGCCAAAGCAAAGTGGTCTTTTGTTAGCTTGAATTGGGTTCCGTTTAAATGTAGATTGAAGTTATTTAAACTGACAGTTCGTTTGTTGGTATTTTTGGTGAGTTTTTTCCCTCCTCCTCCTCCACCTCCTCCTCCTCCTCCTCCTCTCTGCACTGGTTTGTTTTACATGTGGTTTCTCTGTCTGGTGGCTTTGAAAGGGAACCATGAGCGCCGCGCTTTTCCTCAACATAATGACCCACTGTCCTTTGTGCTGCACAGAAAAACTAGATGAGTGCATTTGAATCGACCGTCTATAGAATTCACGTTGTCTTTCATTTTAAACACCAAATGAGAAGTTGTATTAATCTCTGTGTTAATCTGTGTGCTTTTACAGCCTCGGTGGTGGGACCTTCCTGGGCCTGTGTTGCCTGCTGACTGGCTGCTCCACTTTCGAGGAAGCCCTAGAAATGGCTTCTCAGGGGGAGAGCACCCGTGTGGACAAGCTGGTTCGGGACATTTATGGAGGAGACTATGAGAGGTTTGGGCTGCCAGGCTGGGCTGTAGCCTCAAGGTGCGGTTTACAGCAGCTTTTTTTGTTGATAGTGTAGGTCACAAGCCTGTTTGTGGTGGATTCCAGCATAAACAGAATCACAGCTTTAATGAAGCTGGGACCAGGACAGGGCTAAATTTACTCCATGTCCTCTGCCAGGGTGACAACAAGAAGCCTTGATGCATTTTGAACGTGATCTTTTCACCCACAGTGTGATGCATAAAACAACCGCTGAATATTAACACACCTCTGAAGTACATCTCATGTTTATATATTTGATAGTTTTGGCAACATGATGTCCAAAGATAAGAGGGAGTCGGTGTCCAAAGAGGATCTGGCGAGGGCGACACTGGTCACCATCACCAATAACATCGGCTCCATCACCAGGATGTGTGCTCTCAATGAGGTTCGTAACAGAGGGATTGTAAAATTCCCAGTATTTGGTGATCAAATAATGACTTATAAGTGATCCACTGCAGGAAACACAGCTGATAGTGTTGTTACAGCATCAAAACAGTCATCACAGTCTTGAAATGAGTCCCTGTCACTTAAACTGTTTGACAAAACTGGCTCCAGGAGCCAAATACTGTCAGTTGTGTTTTTTGTTTGTGTGCTTATTGTTTGCATTAAAGTCAGAATTTAGGTTCAGGTCAACATTGCCGTTATAAAAAGATTTGAAAAGACAACCAGTCAGGGTCCCTGCTGTCTGTTTCCTCTTTGCGTTCAGCCTCTTTACGGTGCTGCCTTGTGGCGTCATGATCAAGCAGCATTGTACAGGGCTATGAAGGCGTAGAGGAGGTAAACTACATCACTGATGGGCCTTTCACAGCCCAAAGCAGGAGGAGATCTCAAAAACCAATTTAAGATGCAAAAAAAAAAAAAACAATCACAAATCCAACTATCCTTGTCACACCTATTACCCCAATTATTCTATGCCCGTTCTCTTCCTTTACTAGAACATTGAGAGGGTGGTGTTTGTTGGGAACTTCCTACGAGTGAACACCCTCTCTATGAAGCTGTTGGCCTACGCCATGGACTACTGGTCCAAAGGGCAACTCAAAGCACTCTTCCTACGGCATGAGGTAAGTATCTCTACCACCTGTTCCTCCCAGAGACCAGAAATGTAGTTTCTTGCTTTGATGGGCTCTGATTTCTAACCACCTTCTTGTGCTGCTTTTGTTTTAGGGTTACTTCGGAGCAGTCGGAGCCCTGTTAGAGCTTCTGCATCCGTCCTAATGTGTCTGAACTACATCCAAAGAAGTCCTTGTCATTCTGCTGCAAAGACCATGAGCACTTTAGACTGTTCAGAGTCAGTTCCACGGTGGGATGTTCTGTCAGCCACCAGCCAGTTACTGGTAAATTTCGATAGTGAAACTGTCAACATTTGGAGGTCCTGTTATGTTCTCAGAGATTAATCTTGTTTGTGAACTGGTGAAAGTGACTTTTAAAGTCTGACACACATCAGCTGTTGTGGTCAGGGGATGGAAGTCATTTTGATTGCCCTGGCCAAGGTTGTATGCAACAAAGCTGACAGAGTAATGAGCCAGGTTTGGTCTGAAACGTCTCAAGGAAATTCACCACGGTTGCCTGAAATAATACCTGTCATCACGTGGACTGCTGTTACCCTCTGTGGGTATCAGGTCCTGGGCCAAATAATTGCAAGTACTCTTTAGGGTTTATTTTACCCTACTTCAGTACCAGACGGATGGGACTATGACTGCTGTAATTGGGTTATATTGTATAAGTTAGTGGGTGCTGAGATAAAGACTTTGCACTAGAAAAGCATGGACACACACAAACAATAGACATAGTTCTAAGGCAGTAAGTAATAATTATTATCACTGATTTATCTTCAAAATGTTTTGTTGATATATTGTTTGGTCTTTAAAATGTCCAAAAATAGCTTTAAAAAATGCCTGACAAGATTCCAGAGCCAAAGATGACGTCTTTTTAAAATATCTTTTAGTCAAAACCAACTGTTCTAAACCCAAAAATACAGAGTTTACTGTCATATAAGACAAAGAGTAGCAGAAAGTCTTCATGTCTTAGAAGCTGTAAGCAGGAAATTTGGGTTTTTGTTTAGTTTTTTTCTTTTCTTCAAAAATAAACAATTCATCATGTTGCTGATTTAATTTTCTGTCAACCTATTGTTTCATCATTCTGACATGAATGAAATCTTGAGAATTGGCATTGTTCAATTCCAAAAATCAAATTACTGCCATTAATTTTATTGTACTGTAATGAGATCAGTGCTATGTCATTGTCCTAGTATTACTCCCAACCACCTGGTACTCTGTGTAAGCTAAAACACTGCGGATCTTGTCAGTCACTTACTGTTTTATCGTCTGTGAGCATTTACTCTAATTGGATTTGAAGTGAGGGTGTGAATGATAAACTCTTTTTGACCAGTTGCTGCAGGTTTTCCTCACCGGATTGATTCATATCTAAATTTGCATGTCAATCTCTTATAACTAAGGCCATAACATCAGGCTTATTCTTTAACAGAGACATTAACTGTCACTGTTATAGAATTGATATCATTTGCAGACGGTTCCTGCCTCTGCAAACAGTAAATATTGTTTTGTTTCCCAACTGAAATCTCAGAGCATTTAAAGTTTATGAACTCAGTTGTTTACTCTAAGTATTTCTACAAAAGTGCTGGTATCAGGAAGTGTGGACAATCATTGTGAGACTGTACTGGCTAGTGATGAATTCAAGTCCACTTCTGACCCAAACATCTGCCCTGCTGAAGTGCCCTTGAGCCAGTGCATCCCTCTGCTTACAGAGAGAAATCAGAGCGTAAAGATGGATATTGAGGAATATGCACAGGGCATTACATCCTTGAATTTTCCCAAGATTCAGTAACCAAACCAGTTCTGTCTGTGTGTAGCATGTTCAGTATGTGCTTAAATAGTGCTGTTATGAATTTAATGTACATCCTGGTCAGTCAATCTTTTCAAGGCATTTGTTTTTAAGAGACAAATACCTATGTTTAATTTAACATTGTGTCACCGAATTGTGTTATTCGTCCCATTGTTACATTTAACGCTCATCCGTCCCCTTTAATGTCACCTGTTTGTTTAGTTATTGGTCCATTCATGGATTACAGGGACCACAATGAAACTACCTAAGTAGGAGGTTTGAGTCACTAAATAGCTGGAAGCTCAGTGGACACTGTTTTTCAGCTGTCAGGTATTAGAGATAATGTATCTACAAGTTGTATGTACAAGAAGCTGATTTCAAATAAAGTGCCTGTCATGTTTTTGTATAGGATACAATAATGTGTTCAGCAATGCGATTTAAAACAACACAAAGTGATTTGTAATTATCAAGGTTTCCCTTTTCTGTTTGCTTGTACAATGCAGAGAAAACATTGTATTATTATTTTTTTTTTCGTCACAGAGTGATTTCAAGTTTCTTATTGAAGGTTCCCTAATAAATATGAACTTTTCATATCTGTGTGACTACTCGTGGTTTTTAAACATGTTGGGGAACATACAGGGGTGGAGGAAGTTTTCAGATTCATTACTTAAGTAAAACCACATTGTTAAAATACTCAGTTATAAGCGAGAATGGCATTGCTCTTATTGAACTCCCAGCAAAAAATGGAATAATATTTAACTATTCCTTTCAGTCAAAGTTTCACTGAAAGAGCAAAATGTAAAGCGTCTTTGTGTAAAGTCACTTAAAGCAGCTGAGTTCAGCTGCAGGTCAAGGTGAGAATGTTTAATTGAGTTTATATTCAAGATGTTTTCACCTGAAACTTGCTTGTAGTTTGTTTACCTGGTGTTTTCCAGTGCTATTTTTAAATTTGCTTTATTTCAATGGGTGTCACCAAAAATCAGATATTAGATCCAGCAAAAGTTGTAATAGCACAAACAACACAATTTATGACCAAGAGTCGGGTGTTTTCCTCGTTGTTGATCCCCCGGTGTGGCTGGTGAGGCTCCAGATGTCAATATTCTGACATCCTTCAAAATGTGTGAATATTATTCAGGGCTGCAACTAAAGGTAATTTCCATTATCAGTTAATTTTACAACCAGTGTTTTGATTAATTTATTAGTTGCCAAGTCTATGAAACATAAAAAATTCTGCTCAAATATTAAGTTTACAGTGGCAGGATATGATTAATAAAACCTGCAGATATATTATTATTGTTCTTCTTCTTATTATTAATATTATGTACTGATTAATCAATAATCAAAAACAGCTGTCCACCGACTAATCGATTAATCGACTTTACAGCTCTACTTTACACACTATGGAGGCACCATGTTTGGTAACAGCAGTCAGACTCCGGTGGGTCACAGTCTTTGGTTTAGTGGTAAATCTCCTGCAGACACGTCGAGCGCCTCCTCAGGCACGTAGGCTGCGTGCGGGGTTCGCGAAATGCACGTTTTTTGGACCTTATGCAAGAGCGGGACAGCCTGTTACAGAATCATGCATGAAAGAGTTAGTGTCTTTCCAGGGAATAAACCCAGCCCACTCCAGCCTCCTCCTCCTCCCCCTCCTCCCCCTCCTCACTGAGCGCTGTACAGCTGGCAATTTACAGACAATAACGCAGAGAGGAGTAATTGGCCGCCGGAGGTGCAGCTCTGCCCCGCGACCTGGACCCGTGTCTGATCGAGGAGATGAATTAGCAGAAGAGCCGGGATTTTGTCTTCATCCTGTGTCTCTGGGGGTTCAGCCTCTGAAGGTGTGGATCAGCTCCCCTCTCTCCACTGGAACCGTTATAACCTCCTCATACTGACAGTATAAGGTAAAGCAGATTATTTGTTATTAATGTGAGCAGAACAAAGAGTTGAGTCAGTTTAAAGACTTTTATACGAGGTTATTAAATCTCGTTAGTTTGTAAGAAGAGAGCAACAAGCTACATTTAATACTCAAATCATACCCTGGGTGTTTGAAACACACCTCTGTTGTATCTCGGTTCAACTTGGTAAAGCTGCATTGTGCTGTGAAGCTTCACACTAATGCCAGCTCCTTTTGTATAAACCCATGATATTGAGACCGGTAAAACAGGCAGCTTTCAGATGCAGAAGAATAAAAAAATGTGAGGAATGCTGAAACAGGAAAGCCAAATAAGAGTCTGGTCCGCTGATCTGGTCTGGATGAGAAGAACCTACTGAGACCTGTTTAACTGCTGCTACTTTCTAATCAGACATGAACCAACTGTGTTTATTACCAGGTTATCTGTCATTTATTACTGCTATATAGATCAGGGACCCATTAATAGGGAATTTCACAAGCTTTCCACTTGATAAAATCCCTTTGATGGTGTTCAAGGCTGCAAATAACAATTATTCTCATCAATAATTTCAATTCATTGTTTGTCTATCAAATGTAAAAAAAAACAAAAAACTATATAATATATGACAAACAAAAGTAACAATGATTGAAACTTCATCAACTGATTATCAAAATAGTTGATGACAGTTGATTTAAGCTCTAATGTTGCAATTATGCAGTAAAACTTCATTGAGTTATCTGTTTATAATAAACCATCAAACCTGTAATTATAATTGTTAATAAATGGATTTTGGTCCAGATGCTGTGCAGCTGGGAGGTAAGTGGTCGCATGGTCAACTGGTGTGGGTTTTCCTGATGAGTAGAAGAGTTAAAATGTCATGCTGGAGGATAAACAGCAGTCAAAGGGACAACATGGCTGCCCAAAAGTTGTTCTTATTAATATATTGTTGTATCCTACTATATAGAATTGTATACCCTATACTAGAAAACAGTTCGGTGAACCAGAAAGCCAACAAACCCAAACTGTACTCTCTCAAAATTCCTTTAACCACAATCTCACTGTTAAACCTCTGACTGCTCATGTATCTGTCAGCGTTTTTTTTTATTCCTGCTTCGTCCGTCATCCATCCATCTCCCTGTGATGTAGCTCGTGCTCAAGTCGACTGTTTTAGGTCTGAAGTTTCACAAAGTTCCTGTGAGGTCAACAACGTGCTGCAACAAGGAGGGGAAATCTTTTCTGTAGCCCAGGGAACTTTCACTAGCAGTTCCTTTGAGTCGGCACGGTACTGACCTCTGGTAGTGATTAACAAACAGACTGAGTGTGTTTGTGTGTTTTGGTGGGAATGTGTACATGCAGTGTCTCAGGATCAGACTTTGTGATGACCAGAGTGTCTGAACTGTTCCGTATTTTGAAGCAAAAGAGCTACGCACGCTGATCCAGGGAAACTGCTGTCAGGTTGATTTTAGCCTTTCACACGACCTGATCCATGAGCACATTGGTATGGGAAGCCCCTGCTTCAGTGAGGGGCCAGAGGGGAAGGGAAACAGTTCAATGTCTGTGGGAGAGAGAGGGTAGATAAGTGTTGGTCTTCCTTGTAACAGAAGCTAAGAATAAAAATTGCAATAATATCTTATTTTTTGTGCATGAGATATTTCATGATGACCCAATCGTGGTTTCTGTAAATTGATTTTTCAATGAAAGACTTGAAGGTATTGCAGGCTCCCTTTTCCACTGAATGGTTGCAGTGGGTTAGTCTCCCTTCATAGTTTTGGCCGTCACACTGGATCTGGAAACATGGTAACTCTGCTGCAGTTAAGTCCATTGGTGCATGACACACAAATGGTCAGATGATCTGACAGGTTGTAAACAGTTTCGCCAGCTGATCTAAAAGACTTTATTTTCAGGCATATCCAAAGGTACAGCCTTAAATGTTGGTAATAATCCCACTTTGCACAGGAAATTTGTGTGTATGGTGAAACAGGGTGATTACAGTGGGTGAAAGCTGCAGAAGGAAGTCAGCCTGTAAACTGTGACTGACCTCTCTCTTCCGCATACTTTAGCTAAACTGTCAGTTTATCAACAACTTTCACTCACTTAAGTCCTTACATTTCCGAGAGTTGTGCTTACGTCCCGTCTATTTGCTGCTACAGTTGGTGGAGAAATTGCTCTCACTGCTTATTTGCTAAACATTTGTTGCAAGCACCAAAGCAGAATTTATTATAGACATTAAAAATACCTGGTTAGGTGACAGTGTTTAGTTTGGCCAGCTGGTACAATACACAACCAGTCAAAAACAGGCCTTTAAATTACCATTGCCATCTAATGCTGTGAGATGTACATGATGCATATTTGGAGGATGAGTGAATGAGCGAGGGATGTTTCATTTGTCTTTTGTGTGAGTTTCTTCTTCCTAGAGAAGCTAATGATGTCACTGACTGACAATAGAGACTGGCAGGATATATTTAGCCTATCTTAGCACAAACACAGGTAATGGGTGAGCTTATATTTCCCAGCAAAGAAGCAGCCAACTATATTTCCCAAAATGTTGATGTGTTCCTCTCAGATGAGTTCGAGTTGAGAGTTTTCGTGTACCCTGGAAAAACAGCGGACAAAGATGTGTACTGGTTCAGCCGCGTTGGCTCTGCCTTTAGAAAGTCTTCCTGACTAAAGCTTAGTGTGACTGTGTGGGGCCGTCCACACACCGTGAAACTGGACTCAGACGACGCAGTCAGTCTCAGACATGTTTTGGAAAGGGTACCTTAAGTTTGTGGTTTCTGTACAAACACATCACACTACTGTATCTGTGTCTTTGGAGGGACAACCCCCCTACTTGCTTAAAGCTAAGAAGGAGTATAGCTGTCAGGTTATCAATAGCAGGCCTATGTTAGCATTCAGCACCTACCAGAGCTGTACGGCAAGGTTTAAGAGAGCAGAGTTAACATTTTGTAGGGCGAAGGTTGTTGTATCAAAAAAATATGAATGAAAATTTGCCCAGCTCAAGAAAACCGAACATAAGCAACCAGTCACTGGAAAACACTGGACAGAAAGCTGCAAGATGGGACAAACACTCATAAATAGAAACATTCATATATCAGCAGGACTGCTTGGTCATTGAGCCCTACACTTTTTAAAATGTTACCTGTTATTCTTCCCCCAGTGTCAGAGTCGAGTAAACACTGAGCAGATGGTTTGAATCAAACTGCTGGAGCAGCTCCACACTCTTACATCAATCCTACTTCCATATGCTGAGCATTTTTTCAGCACCTCTGTGTAGGCCCCCTTAGTGTTAGATACAGCTATTTCTAAAATACATTAGTTGGAAATATAAGAAATATTTTGTGTATTGTGTAAAATCCTGCTGTGGCTGGTGAGAATCCACTTCGACAGGTGTCTTGTGGTGGCGCTCTCCAACTCTTAAGATTGACTTTTCTCATAAAAAAGAAAAAAAAAATCAGAGGTGTCTTCTTACAAATATAAATACACAGCCAGGTTTGTTGCCATTCTGGGTAATTAGGAAAGCTTAATGGTGTTGTCTCAGCTCTGGAAATAGCTTCTCATGCCCATATACTTTCTGGTGTGCAGCAGAAAAAATGTATCTCCCCTCAGGAGCTCATGTTCCTGTTTGACTGTCGAAGCTGTTTTCTCTTCAGTTCAACTGGTGCTCAACTATCCCTGCTGTTTACTCAGTATTTTTTAAAATACATACACTGCAGACTTGCCTATTTGTTGCTCACTTCCTTAACTGGCTGTGACACCTCACACAATCTGTGTGGGATGGGTCCAGTACACACTACTTTGATTTCTAGAAAACCTGAAACAGTCTTCTCGTTTAAAGATGTATCCTCAGACTGATCTTGACATTGTCTTTTCCTTTTCCTCATGTGCAGCTGAAATAATGGACAAGTCAAGACGTGGGCTACAGTTAGCATTCAGCCTCTTGTTTGGGTTGTGGTTACCTTGCTGTTTGACCCAGACCACACCATCAAATGCAGCCACAGTGACACCCACGCCATCCCTGACCCCCCAGCCCCAGTCAGAGCAGATAAAGGTCAGACTGAGCGGATACCCTCGAAAACACAACGAGGGACGGGTAGAGCTTTTCTACAAGGGGGAATGGGGAACCATCTGTGATGACGACTTCTCAATAACCAACGCCAACGTGCTGTGCCGCCAGCTGGGCTTCGTGTCAGCCACAGGATGGACACACAGCGCCAAATATGGCAAAGGCCAAGGTAAGAGTCCACAGCTGCTTCCTGTGATTCATTTACCTGGTCACCGCCATATTTATGGTATTGTGCCCAAAATGACAGGTTTGAATATTGACACACAACAGCATTATTCAGATACTTTGAGATAAGCTGTGATAAGGTAGATACTTTAGTTTATGACCAAACCTACCTGCAAAACTAATCAATGATTACGGGAAGCTACCATGCCAACAAGCTAAATTAAGATGGTGAATATGGTAAACATTATACCTGCTAAACATCAGCATTTTTTAAGTTGACATTAGCATTTAGCTTGGGGGCTGAAAAAGTGGCTAACACTTAAGCGCTAAGACCTGCAGTTTCTCAAATGGGTACTTTAAGCAACTCTTCAAACCCCATAGACTCCCATGTTAAAATACCCAACACCTTTACAGCCTGGTACAAAACTCTCTATAACTAATTCCCTCCGATTTTTAAGCAACTCACCTGTTTATGTTTTATAAATGTTTAGATTTATGGATAATTGGGGGCGTGGCCGCTTTGAGTGACAGTCCGCCAGCTCTCTGCCTACGTCACTACGTCGACGGTTCTCACCGAACATGGCTAACGGTCTTTTGTATGGCGTTGGGTTTTTCTTTTGATTTTGTTTGCCAAAATTGGACAAATAATGAGTTTTTTTGTGCGGTTAACTGACTAACAAAACGCGAGGTGCTCCTGCTTTTTGAGGTGCGTGAAATTCTTGTGTTATTTCACTTATATGTTAGCAATAATTAGCAGGTATTGGTGTCCTGCCTCATCGTAATTGGCTTGTTAGCTTAGCTCGTTTTCTAGCTAATTAGCTAGCAAATTAATTAGCCTTAGGTTAGCTTTCAAGCAAGACGCCCAGATGCCCAACTACGCTAAGGATGCTAACGGGAGTGTATGCTTAGCTTGCAACAGTTATTAAGCATGGATGTATTATAAGTTCGTATAATACATCCGTGTTATTAAGCCAGCTTGCACCGAAGTCCCAAGCCACATAGCTCCACATTAGGTGGAGTCAAGCACTAACCGCCAAAATAACGGCGGGTGGAGCGGCTCACTCTGAGCTTCAAGACGGTTCTTTAGAAACATCTAGGTGACAGCATGTAGGCTACATCCATCTGCATATACAGCACATGCTTTCAATTTGTACCAGGACTATTCCTTATAAATCTTTACAAGAATATGAATGAAGTGTATCTCACAATATTTGACATATTCAAACACCATTTATTAAATTGGCTAAAGGCATCTGTGGATGAGATTCCTTTAGTTCCCTGGGCACCAATATAACAAGCAACCAAGTGTCCTCTCCAGGCCTTGACTGATTACTGTTTGCAGGCCTGGGAGTGTGCTGGAGCCACACTGACAGTTTGCTGCCTCCACAGGGAAAATCTGGCTGGACAATGTGCTGTGTAATGGAGGTGAGAAAAGCATTGAGTTCTGCAAGTCTCGTGGCTGGGGCAACAGTGACTGCACTCACGATGAAGACGCTGGAGTTGTGTGCAAAGATGAGAGGATCCCCGGCTTTATGGACTCAAATGTCATTGATGTAAGTTACCAAAATAGATTCAAAGTGATTTTGTTGTTGTAAAATTGATGTTCATTAAGATGTAGTTAAAAGCCCATATAATTTCAAAGCCTATAGACTCCATAACCCACATGGAAAACATTTAATGCCTCAGTGCTACTCCACCTGTAGCTGCCACACACATGGTGATGATCAGCTCTGCTCTGTACCATCTGTGTCAACCTGTTAAAAGCAGTTGCCTCTCCAGTGTTATAGTGAGAGGAAAGTTTTCTCAGTAAACAGTCCTCCCATAACAGGAGAGCAGCATCAGATTCTTTGATTGATTCTGAACAGAAGCAGGTTTATGACCTGAGGGTCACAGCTTGATTGATCACTCAGATGATCTGTTCGCAGCCAGAAATAAATCTCTCTTTTGTCTTGATCATGAATCAGTGCTGTAAGTTTCTTGGAGATATTTGACTTCCAACACTTCGAGGGGAATTATTCAGACAGTGTTTGTGTTCGTGTACTCCCAGGTGGGAATGATGGCGGACCGAGTGTGAAGCAGAGTGTTTCTTAAAATAATCAGGGGTGCTCAGTAAACCCTCTTTGGATAAATAAACATTTAAAACTGAGTGAAATTTCCACTCTCAATCTAAGAAACCACAGTTGGGTGAGGTGGTCGTTGAGCTGTTCCCAGCCGGTCATTATTTTCCATTTGTCCTCTTTGATGTTCATTTGTATAACTGACTGGTCTGAGGTGAACAAGGTTAGACTGGGGACTCGTCTCCACAGTGCACTGGAAACAGCCTGGATGAATGAATGATTTGATGAAGTGTCCCTGTTACATAGTAGGATCTTATGAAAAAAATGTTTCATAAGAGTAAGAGGGAGGGGGGGAGGACTTTCAGATACATAACTACTCTCCCTCTTTCTGCCTGTTGCTGTGATTCAGGCTCAGTCAAATGTGGCATCCAGACTTCAATCTGCGATAACAGTCAGGTTTTTTTTCCCAAATAAACCACAACGGAAGTGACTCATTGCAAAACTGGCAATCAGAGACAGTCATGTTTACCACTTATGAACTGTATAATAATAAGACCTACAGTTAGTCTCTGTAATGGCTGAGACTCACTGTGTAGTCTGTTCTTATTCAGAAGTCTTAAAGAGATGTGCATGTGTGAGCATATGTCTGTACGCATGAATGTGTCAGTATGAATGTAAAGAAAACAACCTGTATGATTTTCTGCCAGTGAAAGCCAATAATAACTAATTTCTCTCTCCCCACAGGCCCACGTGGATGAGAACAAAGTAGAGGAGGTGCGACTCCGGCCTGTGGTCGCCACAGCCAAGAAGAAGCTGCCCATCACAGAAGGAGTTGTGGAGGTGAAATATAAAGATGGCTGGGCCCAGATCTGCGACGCGGGATGGACAATCAAAAACACCCACGTGGTCTGTGGCATGCTGGGATTCCCACATGAGAGGAAAGTCAACAAGAACTTCTACAAGTAAGTGAAACACTCAACTGTAACAGTTTAAACTGGTGTGGGTTCATGAGGTTAAAGTTGCAGCTCATAATTTTTTGCACAGCCTGCAAAGAATACATTCAACAATTAACAGGGAGTTTGTGTTTTTTATGTTAGTCATTCAAAGATGTTTGAGTCGTCTGCTGTTTAGGAGACAGCACTAAGTTTACCCTTAAGTTTTAATTAATCACCTCCTGGGAGAGAAGTGTGCACACCCAACACTAACGAAAAAAAGATAAGTCTGTATTCTTTTATTTGGTGGTGAGACACTGCACATCTTCCCTATTGAAGCTTTACTTCAATAGGGAAGTTTTATTGTTCAACTTCACGGGCACATAGGAGGAAAAAGACATTATATGTGGAAATACTGTAGACTGATTTAAACACTTTGCAAAAGCTTGAAAAAACTGTAGACTTTTAACCTGTCACCTGCTTACTCTGCACTGTAAGTTAGTGGTTCTCAACATTTTTGGCTCTTGACCCCATGAAATGAGGAAATGTCGACTTGATGGATGGATGGGTGAAGGATGAGGCTCCGGACACGTGGGACAGGAATCTGCTCTAGGATCAGCCATCTGTAGTTAAAAGAATAGTTCCAACATATTGGGAAATACACATGCGCATATACATGAGATGATCAATACCAGTCTTAAAGCTAAGCTAACCAGCTGCTGGTTGTAGTTTTACATTTGTTGCATAGACATGAGAGTAGTTTCAAATAAGTGTAATAAGTTTATCCCAAAACGTCAAAATATTTCTTGAAACAGATAAAAATGAGCAATGTGGGGGGGATTCCTAAACTTTAGGATGTTCCACTGGAATGTGTCTTTTTCACATTTGCAGGTTTTAAAGCTGAAGAAAGTTTTTTTCCCCTGTGCCAGTAATGTGAATTAAGCCACTCAGGAGTGGCTGTAATCTTCTCGTTCACTTAGGATGGGATGTTTGTTGCAGCCTGTTTGACATTCCTGTGGTTTTAGTCTGTAAAACAAAGTAGCAACATTTTGACCAAACCATAAGAAGGTTCTTAGTCTATTGTTTGGTTGAGAGTAGACATTATAGGAACTGTTTTTTACAGGGGATATGATAGTCACAGTCTGTGTAACTTTCTCTGTTGTCAGCCAGAACTGCAGTTCTACAACAAAGCACTCATGAAGCTGAAGTGTTTGAATGAGCCTCTGATTGTTTGTTTTTCTTTCTCTTTCTGGGGATGTTTTTTTTCCCCTTTGGATAGAAAGAAACAAAAAAAATGTACCTGTCTTGTAACATATTTTGTGTTCTCAGCCTCTGTTCATGAGGAAGTTAAAGAGTGATTATTAGCTGCCTGCAGAGATGGAAAAGTACAAACCAGTGTGTGTTTTGTACAGTGTGTTTTCACCTCTGCAGAGCTCTGTTTGGCACAGCATGATAGTTCAGAAAAAATACTCTGCAGTCAAATCTTAATATTTAAGTATGAAAAACAGGTAAAGGTGAGACAATTATCAACAGAAAATTAATTAGCAAATTTTATAATCAAATGAAAATGGGTTAGGGTTTCTCAAATGTGAGATTGTGCAGCTTTTTTCTGATTTATATTATTTTAAATTGAGGTTTTTCAGTGCTGGTGATGTGCATAATCAATTTACCAGTTATTTTCTTGATTAATCAATTAATAGTTTAATCTATTAAAGGTCAGAAAATAGAGAAAAATGCCTATAATAGTTTGCTAAAGCTTAAGGTAATCTCTTAACATGTTTTGTGACCAACAGTGAAAAAGAGAAAAGCAGCAACTGAGAAGCTGGAACCAGGAAAGTCTTAGGATTTCCCTGTTAATCAACAAACTAATTAATTACTAATAGTTTCAGGCGTATTTGAAAATAATCTTTAGTTCTAACCATAAAATGTATGTGAGAACAATGACTTCTTTAGAGGACTGTCTGACCTCCAGTGTGTCTGTCCAGTATGACTGCACACATTCTTGGCTGCGCTCCAGTCAAAGGCGTTTTATTCGTCCCCTGCAGATGGTTCACAGTAGTCCAAGGGGAAACGTGTGTTTTCTCTCAGTTGTATGTGACGGCTGAAGCTCTGGGGAATAATATAGGGTCAGGAGAGGAGGGGTTGGTTGGTCACATGATAGACAGACTACAACCATCAAGCATGCAGCAACAGCCAAACTGTTCTGTGTTGTCAATCCTTCTGTCTTTTTTTTTTTGTTTTATTTTGTTTTATTGTATGAGTGTATGTCTCACCTCTCAAGCTCTTCAGTACAGGTTTAATGTTGCGTCAGTTTTTGAAAAGCAGTTTACTAAAGCAGAGTTTAGTTGAAGGGAGATACATACAAACAGGGAAATACAGAGACTTTATATGTCCTTTGGTGATTTTGTGACAATAGTCACATTTTCCATTTTGTCTGTCAGGGTGGAAGACCATCTGAAACTATCTCAGGACACTTAAACTTTCCACTGAGACCCAGACAGATGAATCATTTGTTACCAGCTGTTATTTCAGGCAGGATGTTTTTTTTGTAAGACATTTAAAAAAAATCTTTGGCTTTTATGTGTTTAACTGTATCCACTGTCATCAGATTGTAAAAAGTGATATAGTAATTAATTTGACTTTAAGTTTGCTTTGCCCATATGGCCCTTATGTCTTAACTGTGTAAGATTATGAAAGTGCATTCATTCTACAGACTGCTGATAGTTCATAGTTTTCAGTTATAAGTATTATGTTAATATTATATCAACTTTTATTAGATTGTCAAAACAATCCAAAGGAGTGAAGTTTCACTTGATGTTCAGTTTCTCTCAGTCTGAACACCACAGCAGACTATTTCAAACTTCTGGCAAATCACACATTTCAGGATTTTTATGTGGAAATTGTAGTTGACTGAAAAATGTCAGGCTTGATCATTTTCATTTATCAAACTTAAATGAAGAATTACATGATTTTCTGTGGGTTAATTTACAACTGCTAAAAGTTAATATTCTGGGCTTTCACTTCTTTTTCACTTCTTTCCTATTATCATTTTGAGTTCATGATGACGTGAAAGCACAGAACAGTAAATTGAGAATTTTAAGGTTAAAAAAATATGTTAAAGTAATTTATAATCAGTATTAAAGAGAAAAATTAAGTTTGAATTGGCTGTCACGTCATGGTCAGCAACTGGACTTTCATAGTATTACCAGCCAATAAGAGATAGATACTGTAGTGATGAGGTGTGTCACTGGTGCTGCTGAATGAGACTCATGGTCACCATGAATAGTAGGAATAGCTCTGTAATTGTGATCATACAAGTCTGCAACATAAGATACTGGAAACCTATGGAATGTCAGAAATGTTATTCACCATTGACACTCTGCTGCTTCACCTTTTAAAGAAATGTGTGTGCGCGCAGCCCAGAGACTGTGTGTGCAGTGTGACTGTTTGCATGTGGTCTCTCTCCTGTATGTGATGGAATTTGGCTGTCTCACTGTTGCAGACGTCTGAAAAAGCGCGCAGCTGAGAAGGTCTCCAGGCCAAAGGTTAATGTTTCAGCCGGTGGAAGGTACACAGTCACGGGAAAACCCACCGTCCAGCTCCGTTTGCACTCTGTTTACTGACAGTGGGTTTCCTGTTGGGAGTAGACAATAACTATTTAGCTCCGGTTTCTAGATAGTTACCCACCTCCCCTCTCTCTAATATCATATTATTATGATGTGCAGCATGTGAATGGGTCGTTTATTTTAATTTTAGCCTGTTATAACTGAAGGTTGTCTTGTGTTGAGGGTTGGTTTCTGTTTATTTCTGTTTTTGTCTTTCTATCAACTTTCTACTGACATGACACAGATTGTATTATTTCTTAGCTTTCAACTATACAAACCATCTGAAATTAGACTTGTTAATTACCAAGTACAGTAGGATGGTATTTTCTTTTTTTGTCAACTTTCTCTTTTCCCTCAAAATAAACAAACTTAATTGGGTGCTAATTATATTTAAGTACTTTTTTGAAGCACTTTTTGATGGGACAGATGTCAATCTGTGCTATGTCAGTAGCTGGAGCTTAATTTGAAAATCCCAATCCTCATTATGGCATGCTTTTTGAAGGTGGCCAATAACTTTTCTTCCTGGGTTCTTCAACTAAAATAGTCATAGGCCTCAATCTCATGACAGGAACTAATCTGTAAATAATTCAGTGTTCATTTTAGCTGGCTCACAGTTGACACTCTCCTCTTGTTTGAAAATTACACACCAAATGACATAAAACAATAACAATTACTGATTTCATAGATTTCCTTGTTTTATCATATCTAAAATTTGTCCTTTTTTGTAAGGTTACTTATCTTACAAAAAAGATGACTGTGGTGAAAAGACCCTGACAAAAATGGTCCAAAAATGTAAGCCACCTGAATAAAAAAAATCAAATTTCAAATAATGCAAGCAGAAAATTTTGACTAAATTCAATGTGTTGAACCACTAGCTGTTTGCTTTTGTATTGGAACAATGTTGATATTGTGCTTCTGATATGTTAAAATTATATGATAAAAATTAACAAATTCTAATTGACCAGTGTAACAAAATGTTTAAGATTTTGTTACAGGATGAGAAACTACAATTCTTGTTTTGGCCGTGCACTGAGAAAGTTGAAGAACCCTCCAACACAGACTGTACAGTGTAACATTTACATCCCATCCAATCAAAAAGCAGTGCCATACATCAACACAATCATTGTGGTACTGGAGGCTCACATTGGCACAATGGAAAAACTACAATCTGAATAGCATTGTCCCTACTAACATGTTCATGACCATGCTTAACATATCATATACTATATGGCCAAAGGTATATGGACATCCTAACTTCCACTCCCAGTTCATCTCAAAGGTTTGAGTGCAGGTCTCACAGGTTCTTCCACACCAAACTTGACCAAACCAACCAAAGTTGAGACACACACTTCAGATATATGTAAAATATGATTGTTTACTATAGTGTTACAATTTCCCTTAACTGGATCTAAGGTGCCTTACCTAAGGTTTGAAAACAGCCCCAGAACAAAAGTGCATGTCCAAGTGTGTGTCCACATACTTTTGGCCATGCTGTGTATGAGTGCCTGTGTTAATGTTATAAGAAGTAATGAATGTCAGATTTTTAAATGTTGTAATGTTATATCACATTTGTGTTTTTTTTAACCTGTATTTAAGAAGGATGTGTCACTTTCAACAAATCTGTGCCTTGTGCGACTTCAACATATTGTTGTGTAGCTAACTGAATTTAACGAGTGTGTCTTTAACATTATTGTGCATCATATAACTTTTGTTACTCAATTGTTTCACTTTGTCGTCTCATTTTCTCCTAACTGTGCAGTCTAACCCGTGTTTACTTTGCAGGCAGACACCCAAAGCTAAAGCTAACTCTAAGTCTAAACAGAGCAGCCCTGGCAAAAGGTAATCTGAGGATAAACAGTTAAGTGGGTAAATTCAATCTGTCTGAAGAGACCCACACATGCTGCTTCCACAAACCTCACAAACAACTGACTCTTAAACTGATGACAAAGTCTGGATTAGCAAAAAAAAATGTTGGCTGTCCCTAAGAATACAGAAAAGCTAATTATCTGAGCCACATTCATCCCCTCCAGTATGAACACTCCTTGCACATGTTCCGGGTTAGGAGGAATATCCATGATTGTCCATGTAGTTAATAAATATCATTAGGTGCAGAATGGCCTTTAAAACACTGTATGTATGTATGAATACACACATATCATGTGCTATTACAAGGAATTTTGATGCTGTATATAGTATCAGGAATAATTTGACATTTTGGGAGAAATATGTTGCTTTTCCTGCTAACAGTTACGACTGTACAAGAAATATGAAGTTTGCTTAGCTTAGCATGACGACTGGAAAAGGGGAAGAATCTGCTCAGACCCTGTCCATAGTATGTGAATTTGAATTGTAAATTTCAGATTCAGATTTTGGTGAGTTTTGGGCAACTATAGACTGGCCCTGTCTTCGACAAGCTTGTGGCTCCCCATAAAACCACAATTTGTTAATTTTGCATTTCTTTACATTTCTGTAAACCAAGATATACATGTTAATTCGTCAGATTTTGAGGTGCTGGTAGGCATTTTTTAGAGGCAACCTAACTGTTTCCAGTCTTTACGCTAAGATTAGCTACATATTTACTGTACAAAAATGAGAGTGGTATTTACTGTATGTTCTCATTTGCCTTTTGGCACGAAAGTGAATAAATGTCCTTTACTAGACACAGATTTTTGGCCTCCAAGATAAAACTCAAGCCCTTAAAAACAGTGAAGTTTTCCTTTTGTCCAACATGTTTTTATAATTTACTGTCAGACAACATCTGTGATAGTATGTGACGCTTTAAACTACTACATGAATTGATAAAAACACACTGAACCTTTGGATGCATGTCATTCTGTTCAGTTTGTCTTTGCAGATCAGGATCATTGTGTAGCTTTATTTTTTATTCATTCATTTATTTGTGTGGTCATTAAAAAAAAAAAAATGTCTTACTTATAAGCACCTTTAATTTTCACCACACTGTAAACACAGCTAAGTCATTCATTCACTGAATATTTAAGTTATCACCGTCCTCGTCCTTGCCCCTGTCTCTCCTCCCTCCAGGTTGTACTTGGAGCGTCAGAAGAACATCTTCCACATCCACTCTGTGGCGTGCACAGGCACAGAGGTCCACCTGGCAGCCTGCCCCCTGGAGTTCAACAAGCCAAACGCCACATCATCCTGCCAGGGCGGCATGGCAGCTGTCGTCAGCTGCATGCCGGGCCCGCTGTTCATGCAAAACAGCGGCTTGAAAAAGAAACTTAAAACTTCGGTAAAGTCGTTTTTGGAGACCTGGAGATAACAGTTTATATCATTTGATCTCAGTAACATGACAGACAGTGAAATGTGATTGAAAGCTCCAGCAATGGCTAGTTAGTTGACTTTGAGTAATTTCTAGTTTTCTATCATAAAATCTTAGAAAAATGTTTGTCATATTTAGAAATGGAGGCAGTATAAATTTAGGATAATACATTTCCTTCTGTACACAGTTATTAAAACTTATTAGCCTATAGTTAGCAGGCTGTAGTTAGTATGGTCAGATTACTGTAGATTCCTGCCAGGCAGCTCAGAGAACTAACCTGCTACACACTGATTCAAATATTGTTTTATGTGTCTGTTTTCTAGAGCAATGTGAGGCTGAAGGGAGGTGCTAGGCTGGGTGAGGGCCGGGTGGAGGTGTTGAAAGACAACGAGTGGGGAACGGTGTGCGACGATCGCTGGAACCTGCAGTCAGCCAGCGTCGTCTGCAGGGAGCTCGGCTTTGGCAGCGCCAAGGAGGCTCTCACTGGAGCCCGCATGGGACAAGGTCAGAAATAAAACCCTGTGACTGAAAAGTGACAAATATGTATTTGTTTGTGGCAGCCAATACAAAATGTGAAAACATTGATAATTATAATGATAGAAAAAGAATAATAATAGGTACTTAAAATATGTAATTCATAACATGTCATTACATAACACAAGCCAGTCCATATAATTAAAGTTTAAAATTTAAATCCTGAATAGGATTTATCAAGTATGAGTTGCTCAGGCTTTTTAAGACTTTTGTCCTCTACAAAAGGTTTTTAATTTCTGTGATTCATGTCAGGGAGCTGATCACTTATCAGTGTGCTTCATTGGTCAGCTGACTAATCAATCAAACTGTACATTTAGTGCAATGTGCATTTTGATTGGAGGTTAAAAATCTCTTGTCCAGCCTTGTAACTTAAGACAAAAGTACAAGTCAGAGAAAGATAGTAGTCAACCCACTGTTTGAGAGGAGGCCAAAAAACTTTGGAACGTTCAACCCAAGTGTGACTTGGCTGCTTTGTGAAATGGCTCCATCCTGCACAAGCCTCTAAGAGTTCACCCTGTTATCATAGTGTCCAATTTAGTCCACTTTCCACTTTGGTCCACAGAGGTTTAACTCAACCACTAACAATATTTATAGATCTTTTAATATGTTTGTAAAAGTAGAAGTTGTAGCAATGTTGATTCTTGTGATGATAATGTCGATCTTCTAGCCACAAAATCCCAATTTTACATGAGAGTTTATGAGATTAGCTCAGTCAGTTTTAATGTTTTGAATTAAATCCCTCTTAACCTGTTACCTGAGGCAGAACGTCTTTATAACTGTCTTCAGGGAGGGCTTCAGTCATCACCTGTCTACCTGTCTTATCTCTGAGGTCATCTGTTCAGCTCAGAGAACAGATAATCTGCTCTCTACAGGTCCACATTCCTACATTCCTCATTTGGAGCTTATTTTAATTAAATAAGGAATGCCGGGCAAGAAACAAAGAAAGACATGAAAGATTTTCTTTAAACACACCCATCACAGTTAACAAGTACACATTTTTGATCTATGACTAAGATGACCACACCTCTTTTTCACCACATTCCTGACATTAATTCTTCCATATAGTTCATTCTTCATTAAATTGCTCTTTACTGTGAGTGTTTCTGATTCCTTAGTGTGTGTCAGGCATTTTTTAGAACAGAAAACCATCTGTGTTATTCGAGCTTGGGCACAGACCATTTCACATGAAAATGAGGCAATTTCACAAGTCCAGCTTGTGTCTGAGTCAGCTGGCCCCCACACAAGCAGCAGTGAATCAGTTTCAAGACCAAAAAAATGTTTTCTGTCCATTTTACAGAGATGATAGAAACTGTTAAGTCTTCATACCAAACTGTTTAAAAGTACAATTGATGAATAAATATAAAAAACCTTAATTAAACTTAATGGTGAGTTTAATTGTTGAATGATGCTATATTTTTGGAGTAACTTTCAGTTCATGTCATCACTTGTCCTTTCAGCCTCACAGACACACACACTTAGCACATTCATTTCTTTTGGTTAGAAACTGTATATAAATTAAAAAGCTAATTGATGAAGGCTGAAAGCAGCCAGGATGGGAAACCTAAAGCTGAATGAAGTAGTTTGTGTATGTGTGAGTGTGTGTTTGAGAGCACGAGTCTCGTTGTGAATTAATTATGCCTCTATTAAGCTGGCTTTTAAATTTCAGACAGCAGTTTGTAAAGACTCACTGATTTTGTTTCAGTAGCTCTGAAATCAGGCAACATTCTTCCTAAAACTCATCCACTGTTCAAGGACACATCACATGTCTGCACAGGTGTGCTGAATCAGTAATCGGGAGATGAGTTACTCTGGATACGCTCATCAGTGTTCGTTTTACATTCGAAAATCACAGGGATCCTCTTCTTTAAAGTCAGCAAACAAACAAACAGACAAACGAGTAAATCTACTTGTGTACTGACCTTTGAATATCTGGACTGATTTGTTTTGTTTGACTGATCTTTATAAGAAAATAGTTTTGGGAAATATAACAAATAAATGAGAATTAGATGAGAAGATGAATTTACCTGCCAGAGCCTCTCAAACTCACTAATAAACACATTACATCCGGTTGTGATTGTCTAATATTGAAGTAAGAATGAGTTTATCCAGGTTGTCTCACCTGTTAAATGGATCCAAACAAAATAATATTATTATAGAAGAATTTATCTTTGTGTTTGTGTTCCTCATTAGTGTTTCCCTCAAGAACATGGAGGTGTGTGTTTGGGTAAACTGTCCTGAGATTCCACCAGTGCAGAAACAAGCAGTCTTTTGAAGGACAGCCGGTTGGGGCTGTGTGTGTGTCTGTGTGTGTGTGTGTGTGTGTGTGTGTGTGTGTGTGTGTGTGTGTGTGTGTGTGTGCGCGTGTGCGTGCATGCGTGCGTGCGTTATGATTTCCACCACAGAGGAAGTTGGCTGAGGAGACTCGTCACAAAATCTCTTTGAGGCAGCAGCAGACCAGCTCTGTGCTGAGATGGATGTCAGACCACCACCTGGCTGAGTTAGTCCAAGAAACATTCCTGCACGTCACTGAAGTTGGAAACAAGCGCCGCTGAAGGAATTTCTTTCATAGAAATTGCATGATACAGTCACCTCATGGTGCTATATGACTTGTAGCGATGGAGCGAGAGTTTACAGAGGGAATGTAAAGCAGAGTGTTGCTAACAGAGAGCATGCAAGCTCAGCAATTATGCCTTAGGTTAAAAAGTGAGCTGGGTACTAGCGTTGTTCAGTTGTTGTATATGTGTTTTGAAAAACATGCAAGATTGAACTCCATAACTGCTAGTTCTGTATATGTATGTTTAATTCAGTTTTACTTGACAAAAAGCAAACATACTGTACATTCTGGGCTTCTAGATGTCCCTCTGTGTGCTCAGACATTAGCTGTGGCGTCTCAGTCAGTGCATCCTTTGCTACAGTCTCTTTTCAATATAAAAGAGTGATCCAACCTGCATCCAGTTCATTAAAGCTTTTTCCTCTACATCATTCCCCTACAGCAAAATGGACAGCTCCATGAATAGAGGTGCAATTGTTTTACAATTCTGGCAGCAGTAAAATTTGGAATTAAGAAGAAAATGATAGGAATCATGGCCAGTGATCAACTACCATGGTTAAAATAACAAAGAAGAGATGCACTTCATCAACAGAAAATCCTAAGAAAAAGACATCACTGTTTCCAGTCAGGGAGGATGTTTGAAATATTCATTTTCTTGGTCCAGATTGTCTCGAAACACACTGGGCCTTGAAACAAGAGTTTTGATCTAAAAGGGTCCAAAAAGCAGTTGTGAACTGACCTGGATTGTTCTAATCTGGTCTAAGTTCCTTATTAAATGGGTCAAGGCTCATTAATGCTGCTGTGGTTGCAACATACAAATACCCTGCACCTAATTAAAACATTGTTTTATATTAACTAGAAAACATGTGTGTGATTACTGACAGTTCAAAGTTATTTGATGAGAATCTGTTAAAGTATTGTTTTCTCAAGAGGTTGGAAAATACTGAAGTGGAAAAAAAGGTTTGAACTTCTGTCTGATCAAAGATACAAATAGATACTGATCAGTTTTTGGAAAAAAAACAAACATAAAATGAAAAATAAAATCTGACCAAACCAGTGCTTTGTCTAACTGCTGCTGTCTGTCTGTAATCCTGCCTGTCCAGGAATGGGTCCAATCTACATGAACGAGGTGAAGTGTCTGGGTCAGGAGAAGTCCATCTGGAACTGCCCCTTTAAGAACATCACATCAGAGGACTGTCAGCACGTGGAGGATGCCGCTGTCCGCTGCAACATACCCTACATGGGCCTCGAGAACTCGGTCAGAGCTGAACCTCATTAATGTTTCATCCTAAATTGTCTTAAATTAATTCTTATTTACTATTATTATACAATGTATTGCATTTGAAATTCTGTAGGTTACTTGTGAAAATTGGGCTGTATACTTTACCTCTATCAGATTTCATTTTGCTTCCTTCTGCTTTTATAAATGTAGATTAGGAGGAGAACTTGAATAACAGCTCATTTTATTCTGTTTTTATTGTGCTGTCCATTAATTTAGTTCTTTACTGATCCGTCTTTGTCCTAACATGAGATTTAGACCTAATACTTATAGAAATCTCACATTTTCACTGAGCTAATACTTCTTCACTGCTGTCATGAAAAAACTGTAATAAGATCAACATTTATTGTTTGAATATGAAAATATTTTTTTCTGAAAACGGCACTTCAGCAGCACATACGTTTTTCTGACAACAGTGATTTCTCTATAACACAGAGTATTTCTGGTTGTACAGTTTGTATTATACCAGATTATACTGGTATAATACAATATACTGACTATACTGTCCATGTCCCCTGTAAATACACGCAGAGGCCGGGATAAGTAGGATAAAAACTCCAGAGAAAATATACACTTTGGTCAAATCAATCAAGTCAAAGAAGTTTAAACTAAATTTTTATAGTTCATAGGATAATGACAAATGTCACCTGTAAGATTTTGGACGGAAACCAACAGAAAATAGAGTTTTTATCCACCCCGGCCGTTGTGTATGTACACTCTGCTTTGTGGCTCCTAACTCCTTGGCCCCGCACAGATCCGACTCACGGGAGGACGGACCCGTTACGAGGGTCGCGTGGAGGTCCTGAGCTCAGACTCGAACGGGACGGAGAGCTGGGGTTTGATCTGTGGAGAGAACTGGAGCACCACGGAGGCCTCGGTGGCCTGCAGGCAGCTGGGCTTGGGCTACGCTAACCAGGGCCTGCAAGTAGGTTATTAACACCACGAGGGCAACTTCCTGCAGCAGAGCAGGAACCAGCAGGTTGTCTTTTGGGATATTTAACATATGCAAATATGATATACTGTCATGAACACTCAGTGGCCAGTTGTTTTCTTACACATAAAAATCTCTTTCCCATCATTTGATTGAAGTTATTTTAGTGTGATTGAGTCTTAAAATCTTACTTTGTTAAAATGAATGTTTTGATTCAAATCAGCTTGTTTCAAATATTTTAAATTTTCATTTACTTAATTCTTGTGCAGCAACATGTTTTACATCATATTGTATCTTATAAAGTGGCCACTGTTTGTGTAGTTATTTTTCCAAACTCTTCAACATGCATGCACTAATGTATGACAGTATATTATTATTTCCATGTGGAGTAGATGCTTATTTTTCTGCATTGAAGAACCAGGCAGTGTTTTGGTTTGTTCCATGTGGGCAGAGCAGCCACACATGAAGTTTCTAATCAAACTCAAAACCACTCACCAACAAAGCCAAGTGGTGACCTCACGTGGAAGCCATGTTAATGTTTTCCTCGCCTAGAAAAGTCTAACCAAACTGCTGCTTCAATGACACATTTTCCACTGCCTGAGGACTGTATATGAACACCGGCAGGTTTAGCCCAGACAGTTCAGAGACAGGACAGGAAGTATATCCCCTCACTGACTCCCTGCAGGACCTTTCTGCAGATCCGGATAGTGGGCGGCCGGAGCAATTATGAGGGCCGGGTGGAGGTTCAGGTTGGGTCCAAGTGGGGCACAGTGTGCAGCACAGGCTGGACCACAAAGGAAGCCATGGTGGCTTGCAGACAGCTAGGGCTCGGCTACTCCATGCATGCCATCACTGTAAGTAGGACTGAAAAGATTTGTTCCACAGTGACATGATGAACAAATTTATTGTTTACAGCTTAAACCTCCTCAGATGCATCTAGTTTTAAAATGATCCTGACAAGTCATTGTATTTTGCCAACTACTGGTTGGTGACCAGAAAAAAATGTGTGCAGAAGCACAGAGATATAAATGACAAAACAATAACATCACAGAATCTTTATCATGACTTTCACTCATTCTTATAAAATAATTATTGATTTATGATTTAGTTTGAAGTAGATATCCAACTAAAAATCATAGAAATTGAGTTATTGGTGATAATAACCTTAATTTATGGGTGTAATTTGATTTTGATTTAACACTCAAATTTGAAACTCAGCTGTAAACTGTGATGAGTTTCAAAGAAATCTGTGGATTTGGGTGAACTGAAGTGCATTAAGCCAAAGTTAGGGACTTCATCTTTAAACATCAGCAATAAATATCAAATCTTAGTGTCAGCCTGCCAGAATCAAAGAAAAATACATTGTTAACAAGGGACAGAGACCAATTTATGAACCCACAGAACAAATCATACCAGAGTTACAGGGTGAGAATGACTTTGTTATTCTTTTCACAAATGCTGTAAATCATGAAGTAGAAATAAAGATGTCTGCTGAGGGAAAGTGGCCTCACAAAAATGTACAAAATTACTGGTCTTTGTGACAAAATGGTGGTAAAGTTTTAGGATATAATGATAATTTTATTTGTTTTACAGGATTGTAAAAGCTTATGAGATAGATCCTCATTTCTGAACACTACTAATGGACATAATATTTGACAGAGATGATATTTTGTAATTTGGAAACAGGAATTACAAGGAACTGGATGCAAAAGCTGCAGTTTGCACGCCAAAGCAACATGATATTAACGTCCTGTATGTAAAAATAAAGAGTCTTGTGGTTGAGCTGATATATTTAGAGTAAGTCTGTCATTAAGTTCACTGTGGCTTGAAACTGAGAGGCCTTTCAGTAAGTAGTATGATCCTTGAATCACTCAGTTTCTGCACAAAGTTATTGTCCTCCAGTGATCATAAGCTCAACGTTTCAGTGTCCACAGCGAGCAGCCAAATATGAGTCATGAACATCTGTTTCTCAGAGCAGCATCATCCCAATGAACTCTCTGCAGCTCTGTTTGAGAACGATTATTTTCTTATCAATGCCCTGTTTATGTTTGTCTGCACGTTTGTCTGTTTGCTGTTGTCTCACCCATTCTAAGGAAACCTGGTACTGGGACAGCAGTAATGTGACGGAGATGGTAATGAGCGGTGTCAAGTGCACAGGAAACGAGATGTCTCTGAGTCAGTGCCAGCATCACAAAACTGTCAACTGCCAGAAAGCAGGAGCAAAGTTTTCAGCAGGAGTCATCTGCTCTGAGAGTGAGTGAACAACAGAAACCCTTTTTTTTTTTCATTTACTTTCCGGTATTTAACGAGATAAAAGTCTCATTGGGATTAAAATTTATTTTTCAAGTGAGACATGAGATGCACAAACGGAAACATTGCAGATTCATTTCCCATACAAGTAATTTTACAAGAGACTTCATTCTCATTGTAGTTCATTAACAACTATAATTAGATAAACCATTATCGGTAAAAGAAAAGAAATACAAACTTGTGTTGATCTAATGAATTTTAATATAAAACAAACCCCAAGAAAAAAGAAAACAAAACAGTCAACATGACAATATTCATTTTTTAAATAATTTAATGAGATTTAATGAGTAATCATTTAATGATCATTTATACATCTTGCTTTTTTAAGTTTAATAATTCACCCCTTTCTGAGGAGGTGATTCCTCTTTGAATTTCCTCTCTGATTCTTTCTCTCCCGTTATTCTTATCTGTGACACTTTTATGGAAAAGTTTTTGTCTCTTCGTAGAGATCTTGGACCTTGTTGTAGGGAAGGTGATTAATGTGGGTCTGTAAAACACATTAAGATATTTTATGTGATACTGGGTTGTAAATAAACTTAATTTCATTTGACATATCAAAATTAAAAAAAAAAAAAAGCTTTTCTAAATTCTTCCAAAATGTTATAAGACCTGTCAGTGTATCACACTGTTGGACGAAGAATGAAATAACTTAAGGATGCTATAAATCAACATTGTTATTACATGATCAATGAAACATGTTGCCCTTCTTGTGCAGTAATTTTGATCCATGTAGAAATATGTGTTATAATATTTTGTCATCACTTCATCCAGCAGGTTTTACATCATCAGTTGGTCAAAGTTTCATTACTGAAGGTCGCCACTGACATTTTCCTGCCCAGTCTAATCTGCATATTCTGATCTATGATAATATGATACATAGTGTATCTCAGTCCTCATCTGCTTCTCCCTCTGTATCCAGCGGCCTCTGACCTCGTCCTGAATGCCTCTCTGGTCCAGGAGACGGTGTACATCGAGGATCGCCCCCTGCACATGCTCTACTGCGCCGCCGAGGAGGACTGCCTGTCGAAATCTGCAGCCAAGGCCAACTGGCCTTACGGACACCGACGCCTGCTCCGCTTCTCCTCCCAGATCCATAACATTGGCCGGGCTGACTTCAAGCCAAAGGCGGGGCGCCACTCGTGGGTCTGGCACGCCTGCCATGGGTAACGTTGTCTTCATTAAGAAGTTTTGTTTTTAATCTCTGTTTAAATGAACTAGTTAATTCTAATGGTAACAGATAAAGTTTTAATGATGTAAATATGTCTGAAAATATTAGTGTTTATCAGCTACACTTCATGGACTGGAGCTAAAAAAAAAAAACACCAAAAATATAAAGTTTAAATCAAAGCAGTGACATTTATTCAGCATCTTTAAAATGTTTGCAGAACTAAAAGCATCTTAATGGCATGACAGTGTAGTCCTTATCCTGTGTGTCTTATGCCTATGAAAAAGAAGAAAAATTTAGGTAATTACAACAGAAAAGATAGATACAGATACAAATACATAATTAAACAGCAGCAGGAGAACATACAGTTTATTTGTCTCAGACAACATAATGATAATAGTAGAGGAGAACGTGTTTATATAACAGTTTTCCTGGCTTGAAACTAAACTGACTGGTTACAGAATGTGTAAGATTCGAACAGTAGAAATGCGGTCACTGTCAACAGCTCTGATATCATTCATTTCAAGTGATCCAGAACACCGTATTCTTCTGTGTTATGTGTTATCATTATGTACCAAAACCATTGTACGTCAGAAATCTAATATTCTTCGGATCACATATTTTTATCTCTGTCAAGTCTCAATCAAACCTCTTAAATCTTAACATTTCCTGTGTCAATACTGTGTCTGTATTTTGTAATAGAGGTTTATAAAAACTGCCTGAACCTGTTTGATGTCAGTAACCACTGCATCAACTACTTTGACTCTCAGATGGTGGATTATTGAATTGGACTCTTTTTGTTGTTCATAATGACATTTTTCTGTGTGTTTCACAGCCACTACCACAGCATGAATATTTTCACCCACTATGATCTGCTGAACGCTAACGGCACCAAAGTAGCAGAGGGACACAAAGCCAGTTTCTGTCTGGAGGACTCGGATTGTCAGGAGGGTGAGTCTGACACTCTGTTTCTGGGATCAACATGTATTTAGGTATCATTTCATTTTTAACTCATAGGTTTATTCAAGTATTTTCTTCTTGTATTTTTATTTTGCGTCATGGACATGGCTTTGTTGATCTGTCATGTGTGAAGTAAATGAGCCAGTGCAACTCAAAGTGAGGATTTTTATATCCTAATAAAATATAATCTAAATGAGTTCACTGAATTTTTTCATCTGTGACACTCAGGTGTTTCTAAGAGGTACGAGTGTGCTAACTTTGGTGATCAGGGCATCACTGTGGGCTGCTGGGATTTGTACCGCCACGACATCGACTGCCAGTGGATCGACATCACAGATGTCAAACCTGGAAACTACATTATGCAGGTGAGCAGGATCGTGTGCGGCTCAAACTGCAGACCACAGGACAAAAACTGTTAGAAACTGTGTGTATGAAACACAGAAACCCAACAACCATATTCACAATCACACTAAAAATACACATATTTCACTGATTTAGCCTTAGACCCCTGTAGCGTTATCAGACTCATGAGTTTTGATCCTGTTTTAAAATCCGTGTAACAGAACAGAAATATGGTCTTTTTGGTCAAAATAATATATATGGTTTAAAAGAAGGCTGAGAGAATATTATATTAGAAGAAATGTTGGTTATTAATATGTATATCATTGGTGTGAAAGGAGTCCATGGGCATTTTATGTTACAACTACAAACTACAAATCCACACATTACGTAAAATTTTTTAACTTGATTAATTTCCACAAGACCAGTCTGACTCAGGTCTAATATCTAAGATGCTGGGTAAGTATGAGAAAGTCACGACTGAGATCATTTATTCAAACTTCACTCAGAAGTAAAATAAGTCTGTGATCATCCATTCTGTTTAAAATTGTTTGTTTTCTGTTCATCACCTGCTCAGATTGTGATCAATCCCAATCACGAAGTGGCTGAGAGCGACTTCACCAACAACGCCATGAAATGCAACTGTAAATACGACGGACATCGAATCTGGTTCCATAACTGCCATGTTGGTAAGCAGTGAAAAACACTGAAACTGCCAGGTGTTAATGTCAAATTTGGCTTTTATTTGTTTTTGACTGATTCCTGAATCATTCATCGTTTTCCCTGCAGGCGATGCCTTCAGCGAGGAGGCAGAGAGGAGGTTTGAGAAATACCCAGGACAGCTGAATAACCAGATTTCTTAATCAACAAATTCGTGATAGTATGAGAAACAAAGTGGGGGTTAAAACGCACCTCATTAGCTAATAAACAAAGACACAAGCCCTTTGTCTTTAGGTATCAAAATGGATCCCCCCTCCCACCACCACCATGTCTGAGATGATTTATAATCATGGAAGAAGCCAACAGTATTTTCCTCTGGTGAATGTGTTGTATGTCTGAATTATTATACTTGAATATTCAAGTGCTAATGTTTTTTCTAGATTTTCTTTTCTCAGTCTAATGTGAGCTGATGCTATATTTTTATCATAAAATAGGATTTTATAAAGTCGGTTGTACAGTCTGTGTGCAGCCTTGTATTGAATGTTTTTGTTCCGAGTTATGAACGAGGTGTTGTTTTTAATATTTTTTATAACCAGATTTTTTTTTTTTTACTTGGAGGGACCAGGTTCAAAACTCCTGGACGCACGTTTAAAAACTAAAAAGAAAAAAATCAGAGGCATTAACAGGGAAAAGTCTTCTCTGGGAAAGTCTTACTGCTCAAGACTTCCATCACCAACAACCTGCAAACGTCTCTGAGCAAAACATCGAACCCTTCACCTGGATCATTCACTTTGGACTGGAGCGTTAGCATGAATCATACCCAGCCTGCCTCTGCAGTTACAATATTTTATGAATGTATTTATTTTCAGTATCAAGGTGCTCAAGAACAAAACTTGTTCACTGGGATTGTTGTCAGTTTGCTTTGGAAACAGTTTGAAGCCGGCTGTAGCTTTAGTCTGTATGTATTTTTAGAGTCTTTTAGAGTCAGGACATAGATGTTATTGGACAAAGACAAAAAACTACAATTACCCTGAAGATTCGCTGTTTGTATGCTGATGTAATCACACCCGCTGCACAATAAAAAGGAGAGGAATACTTATAATTGTTGTGTATTTAAGAGACTTATTTGATTAGAAATTCTTCACTGTATTAGGTCACGTTCTTGAAGGTCTAAAGCAGCGGTTCACATCCTTTTTGTTGTGAGCCCTGGTCTGAAATCACAAGGAAAAAAAGATTATGGGAAAGTCTAAAAAATATGCAATATTTCCTACAGCTGAAATATACATTTTTTATGTAATACTACAATTTCACTACCCCTCCGGACCCCCAGGAACCACCGGTCAAAACTGTTAACAATGCAGAACAATGCATATTTTCTTCACTAGTGTCAGTCGTTGACCGCACAAGTCCAAAATTATTGCCCTTATTATGGTCTATATTTACATCAACAACTCAGTGCAGTTGTTTTGGACCAAAACACTGAAATTATGATACACAAGCACGTTGGAAAAATTGAATGGATAGTTTTCTGGTGTTTATGAAGCTATTAAAAGATGATCTGTTCACCAAAACGGTTTGGAGGCTGGAGGTGGAAAATATAGTTTCCATTAAAATGTATGTGAACAGATTTGAACTGGATTTCTATTTTTTCAGGAATTCTTTTAAATCCACTGGTTGAGAAAAAATGCTTTGCAGGTCTGCTTCTTAAGGATTTACATGAATTGTTTGAGTCCTGCTTGGCAAAGGAAAATGTAAGAACACTGAAATCTGACTGTGACACCGACTCATCTGCTGCCAGTTTCTGAGCTGAGAGTTCATCTCAATCCACTGCTAATCTCAGTCTTCACTGCCACAGTTGAACAATCCCATTAACCGTGTTACAACAAGTCGACTCGCATCTCAGGACATATATCAACTAAAGTCGGAGTACAGCAGCAGAATTAACGTGCACCTGATTTGTAAGGAATTCAGACAGTGATGGTCACAAACAATAAAACCAACAATCCTGCATTAGCTTTCAGAAAGTGACTCATTTGATTCTTCTTCATCACCCTACTTTGTTCAGCTGCACTTACCTGAATAGATTTATCTTCCAATCAAAGGCCGCAACTAACTAATCTGATTATTTTTCAATTAATTGATTACTCACTCATTTTATTTTGCTAAAGCCTTTGCTAAACCACCAAAATATTCAGTTTATAATAATATAAAAAGGAAATAAGTAGAAAATCCTCATATTAAGAAGCTGGTACCAGAAAGTTTCAAATTTCTACTTGAAGAAATTACCTAAGTGAATAATCAGGTATTTAAATAGCTGCAGAGGGACTTGTTTCAGCCTCACTCTGTACCACCAATTAATATTTATTATATTTCTGATACACATGAAGGGCTGACTGGCTAAAGGATTTTAAAAAAGGTGCAAATGTGTAACGTGTTGCATTATGAGTCTAAATGTAAATTTTCCTTATGATTTTGTTAACTGGAGGTTAAAAATTCAAATAACTGGAGGATGAAATGCTCCGTTCTTTATACCCACAAACCAGGTGTTCAAGACAGAGTCTCTAAAGTTAAAGTCCAATATGTCACAGTCTCCCTGAGTTAAACTGCCCTGTTCACCCCTGCCATCTTCTCACTAAAGCTGCTGCAGGTTGCCTGAGTTTTTCTTGCGGTCTTCACCTCTGATCACCATCATCACCTGTCTGACAGTGAACACAACACGGAGAGACACACACGGCGCCGCCTGGGGGGCAGCTGCTTAAACTAAAGAGGGTGATTGTGATGTGGAAAACCTTTTCCTAAGAAGAACTCTTTGAACATTGTATTAAAAAATGTCAGTTTTAAGTTTCCCAATCCTTGCTGTAATTTTCTCAGGCAGGAAATTATACATTAAACCATTACTTCTACATATAGATATTCTGGAAACCCATTAAAAGGCCCTATTGACCCCTCATTCCCCACTTTCTGTGCATTGTTCTGTCACCTTAAAGCCCATAAATCACATTACACACAGCAGACATGACATGTCCACGTCATTATATTTTTCCTGCATCTTTAAAAGCCTGTCCAAACGCCTGAGCTGGAACTACTTACCCCAGATTTGCTGCGAGTCAATCACTGTGTCATAATTTGGTTAAAGGCAAATTTGTTCAGGAACATGTGACCACAACATCCTTGGATATTTAAAGCCTTAAAACTAGATTTTGATAGACCTCCTTCCTCTCTACAAAGGGCCTTTAACAGTTAATACTGTGCTTTAGCTGCAGTTAATCCAACTACAAACCATCTGAGTCATGGTGAACGTGGAGCCTTCGTCTGAGGTTGAACGGGACGTTTCCCACTTTGGTCAGGTGGTAATCTAATATTCTGTAGTTACTTAAGTTTTATTTTATCATTTTCTAATGTGAAATGTTTGAGAACACATCTAGGATATTGTGGAAAATGTCTTCTCTTGCTGCGGCTTCTCACAGTTTGACGCTATGTAGATGTTAAAGTTTTAGAGGCTGAATAAGTCCAGAAAATTAAGTCTAAATCTTGATGAAATTACGTTTTCGTCCTACACTGTTCAAAAAGATTTAGTGGAAAACTCCAATAAACATGAATTTGCTTTATATACATTACATATCATGAGCAGACAGTAATGATCAAAAGAACATGTGGTGGTGTCTGTGCATCACTCAAATAATAAGAACACAAAGCGGACATGAAAGTAAAGGCAGCACGGTTAAACTGCTCATCACATAACAGAAAGTGTCCAGGTCAAGTTGGAAATATGGTCTCATTCAAGCTCGCACACTTCTGATGACATGATGCCTGAGCTGATGAATGATTCTTAAATACTTCTCAGTTCACAGGTACGACAGCCTTCACACCCTGAATCTTTTTCAGTGTTCCTGTCTGAAGAAAATTCACCTCCAGGGTGGATCGGACTGAAAATCCCATTTAGACAAACCAGGCGTGAGTGTTTGTTTTCCTCCTGGGACAGACACACACAGGCTGGTCTGCCGTTTCACTGCAGCACTGTCTGTTTCACAACTCTGCCTTCTTTGTCGATGGCGAAGTTGTAATTCTTTGGATTGTCCAGAGCTTCTTCAATACGCTGATCCAAGTTCTCCAAGGTGATGAAGTTCTTTGCTTCCTCCTGGAAGATGGTGGAAATCCAGAGTTAATGCGAGCCTGAGATCAGTATTTAAGAGTCTTTTTTCCCATCTTTTTATCTTTATATGATGCAGATGCCAAGGCTTGTAGAAGAATAAGTTTTTTCACATACAATTTCCCCTGCAGTTTACAATATAAGAGAAAAGAAAAAAGGCAAAAAGAAAGATACTGTACCTGCAACTGTAGAATTTCCCTCTCTTTTTCTTTGACGAATTCTTCTTGTTCTTGTTCACGCTTGACAACAGCTTCCAACTTCTTGCGCTCAGCTTCTTCCTCCTCCTTCTGGATCCTCTGCATTCTGAAAGATACAGAAGAGAAGCTGAATAATCCGCACTCCTGACTCCTGATACGAAATAGATGAATAATGAGACACAAAACCAAGAGCAGAATTGCAGAGCAAAATGCGCTCACTCCTCCGTCTGTATTTTTAAATGAGGTCTGTTTTCTTCATCACCTTTGAACTTTGATTTCTCCTCACCTGATTCTGAGCAGGCGGAGGTTCTCCTGGTTGTTCCAGGCCATGAGGGCGCGATGCTCCTCGGCCTCCTGCCTCGCCCTCTCCTCCGCCTGGGTGCCCGTCTCCTCCTCGTACTTCTTTCGCAGCACCTCCTCCTTAAACTCCAGACTGACAAACAGAGAGAAAAGAGGCCAGCTCTGCTCAGTCATGTCATCCACACTGAGCATTAACGCAAAATGTCAACAGATGTGAAAAATAAAACGTGTAAAATCATCAGACACTTGTTAAACCTAACATAACTTTTGCAATTAAACATGATGCATTTCTTTCTATAGGAATCTATTATGTTTTTAACTTAAAACTTGATATGTATATATATATATATATATATATATATATATATATATATATATTACTTATAATCTTTAATGTTTTTTTAATGAGCAGGAAGTCAGCAGGGCTTCTGCAGTGTCCATCAAATTTAAGACTTTTTTATACCGTTTTATTAAAATTCATGATCTTTTTACAGCTGCACTGTTTAAAGGATAATAGAAAGCAAACAATAAAGCCTAAAATTATTTATCATATATTTGAATATAGTGACTTTAGTATCACATGTTTCTAAGTACTTCCCAGCTGATATAACAGAAACTCCTAGCAGCATAATTAACCAATAATCTATCCCAAAACACAAAGCAACAGACAAAGGGGGGAAAGTTAAATTAAACACGTTTAATTCATCACTTCTTTAAAACTTGCAGTGCTTTTCACGTACCGGAGCGCCCTCATGATCAGCTGGTACTCCGTGTATCTCTCCTTGAGCACCACCATCTCCACCGGATCCACGGGAGGAGGCACTTTCACCCGCCCCTCTTTGGACTTGGCCACCGGGTCGTTGCGGGACTTTCGGCCGCGGACGGCCTCGACGAGCACGGCGCTCCTCGGTGCGAGGAGCCGGGCCGCCTGGACGCTCCTGCCGCCGATAACCTGGAACATGACGGCGTCTAAATGCGGCAACAGGTGCAGAAACTTAAAGCGAAACGGTTAAATAAGACGCACTCGGTTGAATAAAACGTTGTAACATTGAGACAGAAATGTTATCGGCGTAAAGCGGCGGCCATTTTGTTGTCCTCTGACCGCAGGAAGTAATTAGCAAAGGGCGCCGTTGCTCAGAAGCTACCGCCATCTGTAGGTTATAAAAGGCGTTTTTTGTAGCCGTCAGCTCCTCATTAATATATGAAAAAGATAATTTTAATAGTCTAAGACTTTTCTACACTAGTCTGACTAACTATATTGTGGAAGCAAGGTTGGTAAGTTAGTTTAATAACTGTTCAACTGTCAAAAGTTAGCATAGCCTGTGTGCTGTAATGTCTTAGCCCTAGCCTCAGTTTGTGTGTGATGTATTTTAACAAAAGGAGAAACTCACAATATTACAAAGTGTCTTTAAACAGTCGTCAGGTTCCCACATGTACACTTCAGTTTGTTTTTTTTTTTTAGCTGTTCATTACCGACCATTAAAATATCCCTTATTTTACAATATATTTGACTAGCACTTTGTTGGACAGATCAATTGGCTATAAAGGCTGTAACTTTAAAAGATAGAAGATCTATCCACCCATCTACCTATCTATCTGTCTAACTAAAGCACAAGTAGATAAAAAGCCATTCACTTTCACTCCACGTTTCACATTATATAGGCTACGCTACTGCTTTGCACTCACAATGTGCTAATTTTTGAAAACTGCATGTTCTGTGTATTTCTTCAGGGTTCAGTGGGATGCCTGGCGTCTGCCTGGTGGTGACTGATGATCCTGCTGAGGCAACTCGCCACCATATTACAGCTATAGCCAGCTTGCCAGGAACATGGGATGATGGGAAATGGTGCAGTGCTGCTGCGTGTTGTTCCTGTGACATTGAGAGCTGTAAGTAAGGTGGGGTCTGAATGAAAAAAATGTCTCCTTTGCTATTTTTATTTTTATTACAGATCAAAAATCAAACATGACGATTTTCACTGTTATCAACAATCTTATATGTAATTTTCCTCTGAGTTTCACAATTAGTAATGATGATAATACTTCCTATATTTCAGTCACACATTTATTACTTAAAGATACCTCTGATGCACTGTTGATTCAATAATAAAATGTGATATTAAGGGAGCCTCATAATTACACTGCACTTAAAATGTATTGAAAATTCACCATGTCTGTCTTTAGAGCAAAGTTCACAATGCTCTCATGAAAATACATAACTGATTAACCACACTGTGTGACCATCAGTCTAAAAATATACCTGTGTTGGCCTGTTTTACTTTTATAAAACATATTTTTATATAACTTGCCCACTGAACACACAGTTAATATTTATACATCCAGACTAGAATGAGGCTGCAGTTGATGTCTGTGTCTTGTCTTAAAACTAAACAGTACATTGCCAAATAATTATGTTGTATAGTGGAGAATTGACACTTAAATGATGTTTTGTGTGCAGCAAGTGTGTTTTTTCCTGTTACATGAATAATGCTGTAATTTGTACTAAATATCCTGAATGTGTCAAATGAAAACTCAACATGCGAACCAGGTTGCAGGTCAGTTATATGTTTATTCAGCTTGTTGCCGACTGTCACAGGTACACCAAGCATAATGGTGCAGGCTTTGTATTAGTTTCGCACATGTAAAGCACGATCAGGTCTAAGGTCAGCAAACAAACAACAAGGAGTTCCTGCGGTTATCTTCTAGTTTCATTGTTTAGCTTTAAAGGAACTTATAGAACAAAAAGAAAAAAATAATCTAATGCAGATAGGCTGAGAGACGCACTGCATGATTACAAGGAGAAACCAGTAACAATTAGTCTTCCAAAGCATTTACACATCCAGACGGCTACGCAAGAAAAGACACAGTTTTATTATCAAATTAGAAATTTAAATAGCCAGCCAAATAGGAAGACCCAAACTGACACTGATTTTCAAATTAACCAAAGCTTACATTATTTGTGCAGATGTAAATGCAGAGGAAGAATAACTAAAAAGGACAAAAATAGGTAGAGATAAAAGAAATTGTTAAGGTTACTGGTTCATTGACTACGACTACAGAACCAGGGGTGCAGGACAAAGCATAATTGATTGGTAGAGTTCCCGGTCAATAACGCTGCAGGTTTCTTGCATCAGTTCAAATACAGATAAAGTCCAAGCATCAAGAGATAAAACAGATTTTTGCCCTCCTTCACAAACAATTGGTCAAATGTTTGCACAGTGAGGGGTCACGGGGGTCGAATGGTGAACTCTGCTGCTTGGATCTTAACATGTGTGACAGAGAGAGAACTCAGCCAAAACAATACTGCTGTCCGACATAGCTACGTAACTAATGCAGTGCAGCCACTCTGCATTTTACAGTTTGCCGTCATCTTGATGTGTGGTGTCAGAACGTGTGTAGAAGAAGGGGGACTTCTGGTGGACCTCTTGTTTAGCACAAGGGCGCATCTGTCTTGAGAAGTATGAGCTTTGGTTCGCGGTTTGCTTTTTTTTTTTTTGGAGGAGGGGGCAGGGGCGGTAAAGAAAGGAGCATTTGGGGCAAAATATGACAAAGGGAAGAACGTAAAAGAAATGAGGGAGGGAGGGGGAAGGTCGAAGTTCAGGTCAGGGCAGGAAAGAAGGGGTATGAAGAATTCAGGTTTATGCCAGGCTGGTGGCATTTAGGTTTTAATTTAGGGCGGGAAGGGAAGGGTAAGCCAGGCGAATCTCTTCCCCCTCCAGGAGTTTCCTGAAAAGGAGGAGAAAACACATGTTCCTTGAGCCTACTGTTCATTTATATATATAACACATTTGCCCAGAGAAAGTCAACATCAAGATGAAACTAAAAACTAAATACTCTCAATGTAATTAAGGTTTTGCATTGGTGGAAATCAGCAGCCAAAGCCCATGTCTTACCTGTACGCAGCTATTTCAATGTCAAGGGCCATCTTCACATTGAGAAGGTCTTGATACTCCCTCAGGTAGCGCGCCATCTCCTGTTTGGCTTCAGTGATGTCCCGCTCCAGCTCACTTATCCTCATCTGTGAATGCAAAAAAAAAAAAAAACATCCACACAGTGTCAAGTTTAACAGATACTTATGCTACACACAAGATTATAAAACTCCAGGTCATCTATAAGTATTTTACGTTATTTTTTTCTTTGAAGAGATTTGCTTCAGAATGATTGGAAATTCGTCAGAAACTGGTAAATGAGTGTTGAGAGTAAAACTGCAGGTTTTAATCTCTGCTGAGACTGCAATCATTTTCTGCTGAGAGCTACAGTGTGGGGAGGGTGTAGCCACTGCAGAGAATATATTTACATGTTTTGTAGCAAAAAGACCCTCTGTCAGTGCCATTACTCTCTATATGTGGAGTGTTTCCCTATATTCTAGTGGAAACGATTAAGATCAGTTCATCTGATCTCTGTCTCCAGCCTCGTTTATACTACACACCAGCTCTACATCTTTCTGTCTTTCCTGCCCCTTTTTCTCTGAGTTAGTTGAATATAATGCAGAGCAGCATCCAAATGTCCCTGTTCACCTGGTACTTTGCCACCTCTTTGGCCTGCGTCTCCTCCAGGTCCTCCAGCTGCTTATTTAGGGAGTCGATGACGTTCCGGAGAGCCTCGATCTCCGAGGAGCGGGTCTGAAGCAGTCTCCGGTACTCCATGGTCTCCTCCCGGATGGCGTGCACGGCCTCGTTGTTTTTGCTGGCCATCTCCGCCACGCTCGCAAACTTGCTCTTGTACCAGTCCTCGGCGGCCTGCATGTTCTTGTTCGCCAGCCGCTCGTACTGCGCCCGGATGTCTCGCAGGGCGGTGGAGAGGTCGGGCCGGGACACTTCCACGTCCACGCTGATGTTAGCCATCTGTAGTTGGGCCTGCAGCTCTGCTTGCTCCTCTGCAAAGACTTTCTTCAGGAACACCATCTCCTCACAGAGAGAGACCACGGTGGCCTCGGTGTCACAGTTGGTGAGCACGACCCTGTTCGCCTCCTCTTTGGCCCTCTGCAGGGCCTCCTCTGCTTCCATACGCTGCCTCGCCTCCTCCTCATAGCGCTCCTTCATCTGCTCATACACGTCACGCAGGTAGTCCCTCTCTGCCTCCATCCGCATCTTCTCCCCGTTCTCCGAGTCTATCATGGCCCTCAAACTCCGCGCCTCCCCCTCATAGAGAGCCTGAAGACGGGACGGGTCATTCTGCCGCCTCCTCAGCGCCTCCAGCTCGGCCAGCAGGGCCCTGTTCTGCAGCTCCAGGTGCCTCACCTTCTCGATGTAAGTGGCAAAGCGGTCATTCAGGTCCACAAGCTGCTCCCTCTCCTGGGAACGCACGCCCAGCAGCTCTGTGTTGAGCGAGCTGGCCTGAGCCAGGTTCATCCTCTCTGACCCATCTGGCAGGGAAGAGGAGGCCAGCCTCACGATCCTCTTCCCGGACGGAGGCGCTCGAGAGGAGTACAAAGTGGAGGACATGGAGGATTTGGTGGTGGTTCGGGAGCCTCTGTAGCTGTCCCAAGGGCGGCGGTAGGAGAGGTAGGAATCGTAGCTCATGATGAATTTTTTGTTGTGGATTTTTTTGTTTGTTTAAGAAAAGGATATGGATGTTTTTAGGTTCAGAAGGTTTTTTTTTTATGTCCCCCTTGTTCTGCACACCATCGGTGAGGATGAGCGAGCGTTTTTGCACTGCACCAGCTCAGTGATGCTGCAGATCCCAGCCTTTTATAGAGTGAGGCAGCCCCCCCCCCCTCCACCACAGAGAAACATCAGTGCTGTCAGCATCCACCGGGCCAATAGCAGACTGCTGCAGTGAGGAGAGGAGAGGTTGGTTTTCAGACTCACTCTCAGCCATGGCAGGCAGAGTACATGTGGTAGAGCAGGTTTTTTCTTTTAATCTGCCCTGGAAATGGCATTGAATCAAGTGTTTC